>NC_137279.1:23520000-24770000 GCF_054371585.1 Giraffa tippelskirchi
ATAGCTTTTCTTCCAAGGAGCAGGCGTCTTTTAATTTCATGGCTGCAGTCACCATCTGCAGTGATTTTGGAGCCCAGAAAAATAAAGTCTGGCACTGTTTCCCCATCTATTTGCCATGAAGATGGGACCAGATGCCATGATCTTAGTTTTCTGAAAGTTGAGTTTTTTTTTTTTAAATTAGTTTATTTTCTGTTTTTTAACTTTACAATATTGTATTTGTTTTGCCATACATTGACATGAATCCACATGGGTGTACATGTTTTCCCCTTCCAGAACCCCGCTTCCACCTCCCTCCCCATCCCATCCCTCCAGATCATCCCGGTGCACCAGCCCTGAGCACCCTGTATCATGCATCGAACAGAAAGTTGAGTTTTAAGTCAATCTTTTCACTCTCCTCTTTCACTTTCATTGAGAGGCTCTTTAGTTTTTCTTCACTTTCTGCCGTAAGGGTGGTGTCATCTGCATATCTGAGGTCATTGATATCTCTCCTGGCAATCTGATTCCAGCTTGTGCTTCATCCAGCCCAGCATTTTGCATGATGTACTCTGCATATAAGTTAAATAAGCAGGGTGACAATATCAGCCTTGATATACTCCTTTTCCTTTTTGGATCCAGTCTGCTGTTCCATGTCCTGTTCTAACTGTTGCTTCTTGACCTGCATACAGATTTCTCAGGAGGTAGGTCAGGTGGTCTAGTATTCCCATCTCTTTAAGAATTTTCCACGGTTTGTTGTGATCCACACAGTCAAAGGCTTTGGCATAGTCAATAAAGCAGAAATAGATGTTTTTTTGGAACTCTCTTGCTTTTTTGATGATCCAGCACATATTGGCAATTTGATCTCTGGTTCCTCTGCCTTTTCTAGATCCAGCTTGAACATCTGGAAGTTCACGGTTCACATACTATTGAAGCCTGTCTTGGAGAATTTTGAGCACTACTTTGCTAGCATGTGAGATGAGTGCAATTGTGCAGTAGTTTGAACATTCTTTGGCATTGCCTTTCTTTGGGATTGGGATGAAAACTGACCTTTTCCGGTCCTGTAGCCACTGCTGCATTTTCCAAATTTGCTGGCATATTGAGTACAGCACTTTCACAGCATCATCTTTTAGGATTTGAAATAGTTCAATCATTTTAATTGATCATGTTAATGAAATGATGAAAGTTGAGAGATGTTAAAAGGGGGGGGGACATGAAGAAGTAGAGACAAAATCCAGCCCACCCTAAAGAGTCTGCATGAGTAAGGAAGAAAAGAGGTTGTTGAGAGCAAGAAGATGTGGCTTCAAGGGAAGCTTCTGACATCAGAAGTAACTTGAGCAAGTTGATAGACAGAGAGAAGTAGAAGAGACAGGATGGAGGGGGATGAATGATGTGACAAAGTCCCAGAAAAGGCAAGAAGCAACAAGATCAAGAGCACAAGTAAAGGGATTAACCTTGAAATGTGAGCTGAGAGTCAGGAGAATAGCAACTATTTTCCTGGGAGGTTGCAGCTCGGAATATCGAGAGATGAGCAACCTCTGTGAGTGGGGATTGCAGAGGAAGTTGAGATTTTGAGGAGATCCAGGTGTCAGTTAAGAAAAGAAGGTTGAGGACTTTTCTGAAACCTCTTTAGGGACATATAAGAGTGTATGTTAACAGCAGGAAGGGAGTTAAACACACTCAGAGAATTCTCAGGTCCTTGGTAGGGGTAGAAAGTAGTCTGGCTTAAACTTAATGGACGTGGCAATAAGTCTAAGAGTCCTCCATCTAATGAAGAAAGATTTCAATGTGACCATGACCTCTATTAACACATCCTATAAAACATTAACAATATCATTACTAATGCAAGAAAACCTTCTCACGCCAGAGTAAATAAAAAATTAAGGTGTGAGCTTAGATACGAGACAAGGTGGCTCTGAACAGGAATTTATGTTTCTGCTAAGCTGGTTTCTGCTCACTCACACTCTTGTCTTTTTTCATTTACATTTCTGGGTTATTTTCCCATTATGGTCACTTATTTACTTGACAGATGGTAGAAGGTCAGCTAAGGATGGAGTATGATTAGCATATAAACAAGATTTTAAAATAGCTGGAACAGAGAAGGACTTTAGAGCTTGCTAATCACTGGAGACTTGACCTCAAGTGAAAGTGCATTTGGGCAATCCTCAGCCAGCCCTAAGAATGCCCTGCCTTGCCTCCGGTGACCTAGAATGATTCACCATTCAACTTAGCTATAAGCTGCCACCGTGTCTTTAATTTAGCTCTAGCATTCTAAAAAAAAAAAAACAAAAAACTTAGTCACAAATATACAGTACTTGAAGGAAAGGTGGGATGGTGTAAAACTGAAGACTTTAGACTCAGACATGGGTATGAATGGCAGTTGTCAGACCAAGCTTTATTTCCCTTAGCAAGTTACTAGAATTCTGAGTAAGAGAAGTCACCAATGAAGGGAAGTCATCTATGGGTCGAGTTCTTTATGTACATAACCAGAATATCCCCAACTCTACAAGCTTCCTGGCTCAGCTTTCCCCAGTGTAACAGTCTGAGCTCGTACCTAACCATACTAAGTTAGAGAAATCTACTTATCTTTTCCAGAATTTCCCAGGTGGAGGCAAATGTTCTTCAGACTCCTGTTATCAGCTCATTTCTTAGCCTCTTTCACCATCAACCTCCTGAGATGCTGTCCTCTCTCCTTTTCCAGTGTTGAGTGGACATGGCTCCTTCTCCTTAGGCCTCCACACAGCACCGACAGAAAGCTTTTCCCGAAGATCTGTGTTCATGGAGGCAGTCACCGATCAGAAAGCAGACTGAAGTGGAATATCACACATCAGACCAGACAGCATCTCTTGCTAACCCTCCACGCACCTGGGATCTCAACCTCCCCTTGTGAGCCTTCTCTCATCTTCTCTTTTCTCTGCATTCCAGGGCCAGGAAAGAGACATGTTCTCTTATGTTATTACATAGGGTATTTCCAGGTCCCCTTGGTGCTCTGCCTCACTCCCCTGTACATTGCCTTCAACAACTACAGAGGACTCTTTATGTGAGCTTCTACCCTGGGCTCTACTCCCAAACAACACAAAGAATCATCAGAGCTTTGAAATAGCAATTTTTCTTGCACAAGCACTAGATCATATATCTGGTCCAAGATCACTGTTCCATAAGTAGAAAGGAAAGGAACAGAAAAGCTATTCTCTCTCTGTCCTTGCAAATGCCTGGGTCCTGAAGTTCTGGGATTCTATTTTCCTGGGATACATGTGTCAGTTTAAATCCCCAGAGCAATGTTCTAAGACATGTATTATCATCCTCATTTGACAGATGAGGAAGTTGAAGCTGAGGAATTGAAATGATTTGTCTAGGGTTTCAAAGCTAGTAAGTAACAGAGTCACAATTAGAATGCAGTGTTTGGACTGCTGCTCCCCCCAGATAGCTTGAGGCCACCATGCTGTGAGGAAGCCCAGGCAGCCACATGGAGAGAAGCATCAAGAAACCAGGCATGTGAGTGAAGCCTTCAAAGTCTTTCCAGCCCACATTAGATATCAGCTGACTACAGACAAGTGAATGACCCCAGCCAGTGTCACATTCGACAAAATCATCTGGCCAAAACCTATGCAAATTCCTTACCAAGCCTGTTTTTAAATCCAAAATGTTAGAGCCCTTCAGGAGGCTCCACTAAGCAAGGTAGGTCACCCAGAAACCAGACTGGGGATGAATTGGGAGATTGGGATTGGCATATATACACTCCTATGTATAAAATAGATGACTAATGAGAACCTGCTGTATAGCACAGGGAACTAACTCTGCTCAGTGCTCTGTGGTGATCTAAATGGGAAGGAGGTCCAAAAAAGCAAGGGATATATATACCCTCATGCTGGGAAGATTGAGGAGAGGAGGAGAAGGGGGTGACAAAGGATGAGATGGTTGCATGGCACCATCGACTCAACAGACATGAGTTTGAGCACACTCCGGGAAATAGTGAAGGACAGGGAAACTGGCGTGCTGTAGTCCATGGGGTTGCAAGGAGTTGGACATGACTGAGCGACTGAACAAAATAACTGTATATAGATACACACACACACACGTATAGCTGATTCATTTTACTCTATAGCAGAAACTGACACAGCAGTATAAAGCAACTCTATTCCAAAACTAAAATAAGAAAAGAAAGAAACAAGACTTCTTTCTCACGGACTAATTTCTCCTGAAGAGTCTGCCTCTGCAGTTGGCAAAGAATAACTTAGCCCTGTAGGACCAGAAGGAACACCCAAAGGTAGAACAGATTCTGCTGAGCATTGACCCAAACCAGTTTTTAGTTTCAGGAAAGAAATCTAACTATATTTCTGTCTACCATTTCATTGCTGGTATCTGTGTCTGTAAATGTGCATCCCTGGGCTTAGCATCCTCCATGCAGACAAACCATTCCACTACTTATCTTCTATCTCCATAAATCTCATCTTCCCACCCTAGAGCCATTCTGGTGCTTTGAGCCTCTCTGCGCTCAAAGAACTAGTTTCTGGGCATTTGTAAAGCACATGTCCATGAAGCATCTCTTGTGTGCCAAGTGCTGTTCTAGGGCCAATGGATTCCATACAGAAAGGGCAGACATGGGACTGCCTGTTCTTAAGGAACTTTGGCCAGGAAACCAGGCAAGAAATAAGAAAATAAATCAGTAAGATATAAAAATGAGGGCTTCATTGTAAGAATTATGAAGAAAAACTGCATGAGATCCAGTGATGGAGCAGGATGAAGGGAGGTGGGGTGTGGTAAGGAGCAGTGTCTATTTTTAAAGACACCCTCTGAAAAAGTGACTTTTGAGCAAAGACTTGAATGAATCAAGGGAGGGGACTGAATGGGGAAATGGAGGAAGAATGTTCCAGGAGGAACAGAAAGCACATGTAAAGGTCCTGAGGAAGAAAGAGGTTGGGGCTATTCACAGTAGAGTGAGAAGTCACTGTGGCTGGGGAGGAGGGGGAGGGGAGGCTGGGGAGGTGCACAGGGGTCACGTGGTGGAGCCTCCGCACCAAAGCGGAGAGAGTGGATGTTCTTCTAGCATGCTGTGGGAAGGTGCTGGGGAGCTTTGAGCAGCACACCATGGCCTGCTACATGAGAAACAGACTCTAGGGGGGACCACGTGGAAGCAGAGAGACCAGTTGAGAGATGACCACAACTGTCTAAAAGAGCAGTAATAGTAGCTCAAACTTGAGTGGGAGGAAGTGATAAGACATGGGATGTGATTTGAAAGTAGAGTGTCTCAATTACACACACATTATTATTATTCAGATCCAGTTCCTCAGCTCTGAGATTTGGAAGCATTTTCATTTTTTTAAACTGATGATTAAAAATGCTGAGCTGGGTACTCTATCAGTTCAGTTCAGTTGCTCAGTTGTGTCTGACTCTTTGTTAACCCAAGGACTGTAGCACGCCAGGCTTCCCTGTCCATCAGCAACTCCCGGAGATTACTCAAACTCATGTCCATTGAGTCGGTGATGCCATCCAACCATCTCATCCTCTGTCGTCCGCTTGTCCTCCTGCCTTCAATCTTCCCAGCATTGGGATCTTTTCCAAAGAGTTGGTTCTTCACATCAGGTGGCCAAAGTATTGCAGTTTCAGCTTCAACATCAGTCCTTCCAAAGAATATTCAGGACTGATTTCCTTTAGGATGGACTGGTTGGATCTCCTTGCAGTCCAAGGGACTCTTGAGTCTTCTCCAACACCACAGTTCAAAAGTATCAATTCTTTGGTGCTCAGCTTTCTTTATAGTCCAACTCTCCATCCATACATGACTACTGGAAAAACCATAGCTTTGACTAGACAGACCTTTGTCAGCAAAGTAATGTCTCTGCTTTTTAATATGCTGTCTAGATTGGTCATAGCTTTTCTTCCAAGAAGAAATCGTCTTTTAATTTCATGGCAGCAGTCACCATCTGCAGTGATGTTGGAGCCCAAAAACAAAGTCTCTCACTGTTTCCCCATCTATTTGCCATGAAGTGATGGGACCAGATGCCATGATCTTAGTTTTCTGAATGTTGACTTTTAAGCCAGCTTTTACACTCTCTTCTTTCACTTTCATCAAGAGGCTCTTTAGTTCTTTTTCACTTTCTTCCCTAGGGTGGTGTCCTCTGCATATCTGAGGTTATTGATATTTCTCCCAGCAATCTTGATTCCAGCTTGTGCTTCATCCAGCCTGGCATTTTGCATGATGTACTCTGCATATAAGTTAAATAAGTAGGGTGACAATAGAAGCCTTGATATACTCCTTTCCTGATTTGGAACTAGTCTGCTGTTACATGTCCCGTTCTAACTGTTGCTTCTTGACCTGCATACAGATTTCTCAGGAGGCAGGTCAGGTGATCTGGTATTTCCATCTCTTTAAGAATTTTCCACAGTTTGTTGTGAGCCACACAGTCAAAGGCTTTTTCATAGTCAACGAAGCAGATGTAGATGTTTTTCTGGAACTCTCTTGCTTTTTTGATGATCTAACGGATGTTGGCAATTTGATCTCCAGTTCCTCTGCCTTTCCTAAATCTAGCTTGAACATCTGGAAGTTCATGGTTCATGTACTGTTGAAGCCTGTCTTGGAGAATTTTGAGCATTACTTTGCTAGCGTGTGAGATGAGTGCAATTGTGCAGTAGTTTGAACTCTATCAGGGTACTCCATCAGTGCCCCCTGATGTAGGAGGGCTGCCACAGCTATTGGACAGCTCTCAGGTGGGGAGATGAGTGGATTTAATAAAATTGGGTCCCAAAGGAAAGCTTCACATAACCATGTGCCAGGGTTGCCTGTTGGTTCTCTGTCTAGGCAGCCAGATCAAACAACAATCATACAAATATCCACTGAGTTTGTCATATTTGCCATCTTGAAGGAAATCTGAGTTTTGTGACATGTTCTTTGGAGAACAAAGTAATTACATTTTTTGAAGCCTGATCAATATTCCTTGGTAGGTAGAACTAGTTTCTGGGCAGAGGAGGATCAATTTGCATAAGGAATGCCAGGATCTACTAAGAAGGAAGTAACCTGGACCCCTACATGTTTCTCTCAAGATTTAAAATTAGGAGGAAAAATGGTAGCCCTCACCATGTTTCATTGGCAGGAGGAGATTCCAAAGATCCCCAAAACCGGAAGGGCAAAGATACCACACTGGGATCCCTGGCTTATCCCAGGAGCCTGAGGTTCATGGGGCTTGGCCAGTTCTGGGACAACAGGGCCTGAGCACAAGTGAGTCCTCACACTGCAGTTCTAGGGCCCATGGCTTAGAGAGCTGTGACTTCAGAGCCCAAGCATGGGGTTCCTCAGTGAAATGGTAGTGATAAGAGTCTACACCTGTGAAGATATCACAGTACTATAAATGGCTGTTAACAGTGGTGTCATGCAGCAGAGAGAAAAACAAGCAATACAGGACCAATCAGACACCACCTCATCATCTCCTGGTGTTTGGAGGTATCTCTGTATCCCTTTGGACTGAATGAGCCCCTGGTCTTCACGGACGGTGGGAGAGGGAGGGGCCTTAAGATGAGTTCCTGCACTTCCTGAATATATGGACAAATGAGGACCCTAGTGATGAACTGAGGAAATCAAGAAAACCACATATTCTGGAATGGATACATACATGTTATACTGCATGGTACACCATATATGTGTTAAGATAACTCCATATAAAGAGAGAATAGGCTGCCTTACATGATAAAAATGTGGCACCAGCTACCTTTACTGGTAAAGAAATGGGTCATTTTGTTTTTTGTTTTGCTTGTCTTTGTATTTCCTACAATGAACATGCATCACTTTTTTTCCAAAAAAGAGTTAATCAAAGAAGAACATTCACATCCCTGAGCAGATCCCTCACCCTGCCAGCAAGTGCCCCTATGGATGACTCTGGGAACCACAACCACAGACAACTTCTGGGTGCTCTTGTGGTTCCTGTGATGGTCATAGGTGGTGATTCCTAGGCCGGTGAGTGGCCAGGGCCTGCCAATCTCCCAGCGGGCATCCCGGCCGGCCTGACCTCTGAGTTGAAGTGTTTCCCCTGCCCAGGACAGGATGGTGGCGGGACCCGCCTCCACGTCCTGTTATTGATCAGGACTCCCTCAACTGTTCAGGGGGCCCCATGAGGTGACCACTCAGGGATGTCAGGCGGGGATTCCCACACAAGTTCCCTGGCGCCACACGTGTTCTTTAAAGAGAGAGTTTCACTTCAGGTACCAGGCATCACACCCACAGAGCAACAAATAGAACCTCTCCTGTGAATTTGCATGCCACAGCATATCCTCCTGGGGTCACTTCACTGCCACAGACATTTATATATTACCTTCATGTGATCAGAGCTCTGAGCTGCAGGCTGAGGGGGACAAAGATGAGAACCCTGACTCCGTGCTTCCAAAGAACCTCCAGCCCAGAGGGAGGCAGGAGACACAGAAGAGCCTCTGACCCAGGGAGAATGTCCTGTGAAAATAGAGACCCACAGGTCAGCACGTGATTGACTTCCTCCCACAGCAGCCAAACCTATTTCTGGTATCAGGTCCTGCTTCAACATGTCTCAGATGCGTCCCCTCGCACCCATTGCCGTCACCTCTGCGATGGTTCTGCCCTCTCCAGCTCTCACCAAGACACGCATACCAGCCACAGACAATCTTTCAATCCAAATGCACTGCCAGGATTTTTCTAAAATCCCCTCTCCTTTAAAGTATTCAACAGCCTCCTATGAAAGTCTTATCTCTTTAGCATTTGGTGCCTTGCCTAACATAACTTAACTTTCCTATCTTTTTCTCCCTGCCCTCAAGCCCCTAGCAACCCCCTATAGTCACCTGCCACCCTCTCCCCCACCCCAGCCCACACACATACACGTCCAGAACACTCCAACAAGACCAGAC
This sequence comes from Giraffa tippelskirchi, assembly GCF_054371585.1. Taxonomy (NCBI): domain Eukaryota; kingdom Metazoa; phylum Chordata; class Mammalia; order Artiodactyla; family Giraffidae; genus Giraffa; species Giraffa tippelskirchi. Next base: position 23,528,836 of record NC_137279.1, read on the forward strand.
TTAGCAACATTCCTCAAATACAACACAGCCTAGAAGATCCTTTGCCTTGATCTCTGCTTGTCAAAAGTCTGTTTATTCTTCAAGATGCAATTTAAATGTCTCCTTTTCTGCAGAGTCTTCTTCAGACCTGAGTCAGAATTAATCCTACCTTGAACCATAATAGTAATTTGCTTATATCTTTTTAATTGCACGCATCATATTGTGCTTTGCCACTCTCTACTTAACATTGAGCTCCCAGAAAACAAACATTACATGTCATTCCCTTTGTGTCCCCCACAATACAGGACCTAGCAGACACCAGACACTTGTTTGCTACTTACTGAATCAAGATGAAAATCATTCTTATGCTTTCAGTACCAAAAAGAAAAAAAATTAAGAAGTGTCATGGTTCAGGCATTGGTTTCACAGATCTCAGATGGTTTTCTTTTTGTTTAGTCACAGAGTCATTTGGCTAAGTCTTTTGCAACCTCATGGACTGCAGCCTGCCAGGCTCCTCTGTCCATGGGATCTCCCAGGCAAGAATGCTGGAGTGGGTTGGGATTTCCTTCTCCAGGGGATCTTCCCAACCCAGGGATCAAAACTGCGTCTTCTGCATTGCAGGCAGATTCTTTACCACTGAACCACCTGGGAAACCCATGTGTACGCTTACACCCACACTACTAATTTCAGTGTTTCCCTAGAAAGCCTCAACTAATACAGCAATCAACTCTGGACAGGCTGGAAAATTAAGCAACTCTTGCTAGTACAGAAGGCCTAGCTTCAGTGGATATGGCATGTCGATCCAAGTATAATTCATACAGAAACACTTTTTTCCAAGCCCTAATGTTTCTTCCACATGGAGGGACAGCTACTAGTGTGACACTCCTGACCTTCACTCCACCATGCCTCACTCACCTGGTTGGTGAGTTAAATGGAAAAACCACCTTCTTCGTCTTCTTCCCATTCCTCTCTGCCTTTTCATGCTCTAAGTCTTACTGAATGTCCAGCTGCGACTACGGCAGGGTAGCTAAGTCTGTCCAACCCTGTGCTCAGTTAGCAGGGTCATTTGATTCTCATTATAAGCTGCATCTTCCAACTTAGCCTCTATCAGTAATAAAGAAAATAATTTTTCTCCATTCTTACTGTTTTGTTTCCTGTTTAGAACCCTTAGCAGTGAAGAGGCCCCCAGGCAATACTCATATCTTGACTTAGCTTCTGAAGTGTCTACTCAAGGAACAGCCCACCCTGGGCCCTTGGATATCTCCTAAGGACCCAGGAGTGGCCTTGAGGTTGGGAGTCCAACCCCTCTTGGCACTTAAGAGGATTATCACACTTGCTTCTGCCTGTGGGAAGCTGTGAGAAGCAAATCAGAACATGCATGTGAAACTTTCTGTGAAGTCTATCCCAGTACTTAAATGCAAGGTGGAATTATTTCTGTAGCTGTTGTCATCCTGTTGATGTAAAATCCCAGGGGCCCACAGTGCCAAGTTCCACTGACTGTCTGCTGGCACCCAGAGGGGCTGTCTTACACGTGTTCTACCAACATTTGGACTAGCTGCCATGAGGCTCTGGAGAAGCACTTCCCATAGCACCCTCCCTGCCCCAGTGGACACCAGTGCCCAACGGCAAGACACGCTTCCCCTCCCCCCACATGGGGTAATCAGTTCCTCAGACTCCCGAAGCAGGACTCGCCTGCCCAGGGTCTTGTGGCATTTACAAGAGCTCTGCCTGTCTTCTTGCAGCCAGTTCCCTCTCCCCTAGGGTAGCCCTCCCCCAGCGCACGGACAGGTTTGCATGACAGAGGCTGGGCTCACTTCATCACTTCACTCCTTAGAAACCCAGTACCCTGTTACCAGACCAAGATGGCGGTGTTTGGTCCCAGTATCCACAGGAAAAGGAACCTTCTGGGAGGCTCCTGAGTCCCTGACTGGATCACTGGACCAATTTCCCAGAGATGCCCAGACATGTCTGAATTCCAGGGGTGGATGCAGTACACCCTTTATGATAATTCGTGACTGACATGACCAGGCCTTAGGTCCCCCTATGGCAGTTATACAGGTGCTCTCAATAAAGAGCACTCTCCTAATCTCATCCCTATTTCCTGGCCAATCCACTTTCAAACCCAGCCTCTGGGTTCCCCTCCACTCCTTGCTTCTCTTTCTCCCCCCAATGCCTCTCCCTTTTTCTCTCCCCTTCCCTCCTTTCCTCTCTCCATCTCTCCTTCACTTGTCCAAGTAGAAGAGGTGAGATAAGAAGGGTGAGATGTGGTGAAGGCACAAACAAGAATCAGCCTGGGGGTATTTTCCCTCTGCTGCTCAAGCAGATCATGTATTTTGTATTTTGCCAGCCCTCAGAGTTGGAGAAGGCAATGGCACCCCACTCCAGTACTCTTGTCTGGAAAATCCCATGGACGGAGGAGCCTGGTAGGCTACAGTCCATGGGGTCGCTAAGAGTCGGATATGACTGAGCAACTTCACTTTCACTTTTCCCTTTCATGCACTGGAGACGGAAATGGCAACCCACTCCAGTATTCTTGCCTGGAGAATCCTAGGGACGGCGGAGCCTGGTGGGCTGCCGTCTATGGGGTCGCACAGAGTCGGACACGACTGAAGCAACTTAGCAGCAGCAGCAGAGAGAGAGAGAGTTGGGAGTTTTTACCCTATGCTGTGTGCACTCACCTCCCTTGGGAAGCAGGCAACATTCCAGCACAGGGCGATCCCACACCCACGGTAAGTTCTGCAGCCTTAACTCCCAGGCAGTTATGATTTCTGTGGACGGGGCCAGAAGGGTGGAGAGCGTGTGACATGAATGGTGCACCTGCCCCTTTAAACTTGGTCAGAGAGAAACGCCGCTTCCTAGATGGTAACAGCAATACCATCTCGAGCTAAGCTGCTGGCTCTGCTTGGTGGAACATTCTTGCACACTAAGTCTCATCCTGTCTGCCAGCCCTGAGCCGGCTGGTTTCCTTCTCTGCAGGTCATTCTCTAGGGAGGGTTGAGGGGCAGGGAGATTGGGCAGGAGAAGGATGTTTAGAGCATGAAAAGGTTCAGGAAGGGTTTTGTTCTCTCCCAAATAAGGACTGAGCCAGGAGAGCCGAGGGATTCCCCTTTGCAAGCCAGTGGTATTGAGGACACAGGCAAGGGATGCTATAAATTTAGCACCGATTGTCCCACATCTGGACCGTAAGAGGTCTCTGACGCCTTAACCTCACCCCTGCTGCTGGAACACATGTGGCAAACACTGTGATTGCAAACTCCTAGGGAACACAGTTGGGGAGCAACTCACTCTGTGTGGGGATGCAGGGGCTGAAACCAAGACACATATCTGGGAGATGCTGTCAAAGGATGACAAGAAGGCACCCAAGAACATCCAAAGGGCCCCTAGGATGAGGGGCCTGTGCTGGTGTGAGACTGGGAGTTACATTTTTTGCCTAAATCCTTCCCACCTCTCTTCCCCACTTTGGCAAAAACAAAATATCAAGGAATAGAGAGGAGTACTGGTCCACAAACTTATTGTATGAGAAATGTCATGTGGATTTATGTACTTTAAATTTGACTCAGAGTCCTTTACCCTCCAGTCTAGTGGGAAATTCAGCCCAGTCATTCCTCATTCCCATATCTTCAGGCTATGCAAAGGAGCCCAGGGATGTTTATGAGCTCAAAATATTGGTGAGGCGCCTCCAGCACACACTGGGGACTGCACTGTACCTCCACGTGACCCCTTGAAATCTAACCTCCCTGTGACTTTCCTGCAGCTTTAGATGGAGACTGTGGGGGACTGCAAGCCCATTCCCCCTGGAGCCAGGGTCTTGCCCACCTAAGAGTGCCATCCCCTTCAAAATCTTCCCAGCCTCCCATCAGGGAGAGGAGCAGGGGTTCTCCCTCTTTCAGAGGCTCTCTGACCCCCTACCCCTCCCTGAACAGAGAAAAGGAATCTCTCCCTCTCTCCACTCTCACCTCTTTCCCCTCGAAGGTCCTGGTCTTCCCAGCTCCTCCCTCCAAGCAAACCTGGATAGAATCTGTGTGAGTTGAAGGCAGTCAGCTCAAGCTAGTAGCTGGCAGGACAAATAATCCTGCAGATATAAGTTAAATGTTGGACAAGACAGTTGAGGATCCAGCTTCTGGGGAGCTTGCATTCTATTTTATGTTGAAGACATAGAAACAGGCTTGAGGAGGGCAAGTAACCACGTGCAGAGCAGGGGTAAAAAGGATCCTTGCAGGCAGTGCAAGGGACCAGGAAGAAAATACACCAAGGGGGTAGGAGGGAGAGTAAGAGTACTCTGGAGACTTAGAGGTCAGGGAAGTTTCTCCACGAACACATCCTCCTGTGGGCTGAGGCCTGAAAGACAAGGAGTGCAGCACAGAGAGAGTGATGGAAGAGCCTGCCAGGTGGGAAAACACCAAACACAAGACCCCAAGTTGGGTACACGTTTGACTCTTAGGAATAACAAATAAAAAGCCAGTGGGACAGTTGAGCTGACTTCAGAGTTGGGGTTAGGGACTCAAATTCAGGGGAAAAAGGATTGTTAAGAGGAAAAGCTTTTGCAAAGGAGGTGAGTGAGTCCTGGAACAAGGTAGCAGGCTGGAGTCTAAGGAGGGAGGTGGTGATGAGGGAGCCTCCAAACATGAAGAAGCATGACTGTGGACTCTAGAAGCACTGATGATTGACCTTGAGCATTAAGCTTCCCTTTTCTGGGTTATAATTTTCTTGCAGCAGCATCAGGTCCTTGGGAAAATTCTATCAAATAGCTATAGCTTTCAATGAGCTGCTTGGGGGAAATCAAGTCCAGGCTGTGTTCTTGTTTTGGGGACTAGACCACAGGGAGCACTATAGATGTGGTTACAACAAGCCCAAGGTATTGAGCAGGGCAAACTGAAGTCAAACAGAGCTGGGAGAAGCCTGGATGACTTGAGGGATGTGTGGGGAACTCCTTGATGATTTTCAGAAATACTAGGGGAAGGGACAGAATTACTGATACATGCAGGGTGGGGACTCAGACCATGACAGCTGATATTAACAGTAGTGATGGCTGATGGCCAGAAAAATATCTTAAAAGAGAAATAAAACTGAACAGATGGATGAGATTTAGATCATACTTAGAAGAATTGATCTGGATCTCCAACACAAAATGCAAAGCCTTCTCTCAAGAACTTCCTTGGTTAAATTATCTCAAAGCTGCGACAATTAAGTTTCTTGAGGCACTGACCAGAACAGCAGTGTGTCGCCTCTTCCACTTGGCTATATTGCCCTTCCTTAGGTATCACCAGAAGGGGGGGCCTCAGGTGGCCAAGCTTGCTTAGAGGACCTGACGAATCTCCTGATACAATGCCAAGAGTGAGATGGGAGAGCTGGGTAGGAGAACTCGGCTCACATAAAGGCCAGAAAGGGCCTGGCATGGGTAGGGGGATGGGCAGGATGACTTTCCAATAAGCCTGCTGCTGCTGCTGCTGCTTAGTGACTCAATCATGTCCAACTCTTTGTGACCCCAAGGACTATAGCCCACCAGGCTCCTCTGTTCATGGGGATTCTCCAGGCAAGAATACTGGAATGGGTAGCCATGCCCTCCTGCAGGGGATCTTTCCAACTCAGGGATCGAACCCAGGTCTCCCACATTGCAGGCAAATTCTTTACCATCTGTGCTACCAGGGAAGCCTTCCAATAAGCCTATTGTAATTTGATTAATTCATTTAATAGAATTGGAAGGCATCGGTGATTTCTGTCCTCATGGGCTTATATTCTAGCTGGTAAAAACAGATAACAAATAATAAAAGCATAATAAATACATCAGTCATATGGTATGGTGAAGAGAGAGAAATGCTTTAGAAAGGAAATGCAGAAGAAGGGAAGGGAGATCAGGAGTACTGGGAAGAGGGCTCGTGGCACTTTTAATACTGTGGTCCAAATGTGGTGATATTAAATGGAACGTGAAAAAGGTGAGGGAGGAGAAAATTTCAAGCAGAGGGAACAGCCAGTGTGAAGGACCTAAGATGGGGAGTGTGACTGGTGCCTTGTAAGAACAGCCAAGAGGCCAGCATGGCTGGGTGGTCGAGAGGGAGAACAGAGTAAAGGGATGACCAGGGCCTGTCCTGTGGGGCTTTATAAGCCGCTCCTAGAACTTGGGACCCACTAGCTGCAACAGAAGCTGCGATAAGCTCCACGACAGAGGGGCTACACAATTTCATCCCTGCCTCCCCACCTGGCACATTACCTGCATCCAGCAAATACTTGTTGAATGAATCACTGCCAGTAAAACAAGCCCTTAATGATGTCCCAGTGCGTGGGCCAGCGCTGAGTCATCAATACGGCCCTGGCTTCCTCTCTCCACACCTCCACGCCCCTCTCCAGGCCTGCAAGCACCCCTGATGCAATATCAGGCAGTATCACCACCACCCAAAGGTGCGGCCTCACCCACCCTAAAAGAAGACATCCTGCGTCTCCAGAGACCACATTATCTGAAATTCTTGGAGGAAAGGGCTGGGAATGTAGGTCGCTGTGAGCAAATGAAACAAATCAGCCCCTAGTCAGCCTTTACTTCCAGGCCCTGCATCCCTGACTCTGCCTTTTACGGTATCCACGCAGCCTGCCCCCTTCCCCTTCCTGCCCCCTCTCCCCCCCACCCCCTAGAGTCCACTCACTGAGCATGGAAGATTTCCTCAGGAAGGAATTCCTGTGCAGAGTCAATTAGAACATAAGGCACACTAATCAGCAAGGGAGGTGGGTGAACTCATTTTCTTTTCTGAGACGACGGTGCCAGTCAGCATATCAGATTTTTTCCCAGAGCCTGAAGTGTCAGTCAACAATTGAACAAAAAAAGGGGTGATCACAGCCCCTCCCCAGCGCCTCCCCTACCACACTACCCAAAAATCAGGGCCCCAAGGGCCTGTGAGAGACCAGGGGATGTCTCAGGCCAGCAGGCTCCTGTAGGACCTCTCCTCCAGAAAAGAGGAGAGTGACACCCCTGGGCTACTCACCCCTGGGAACTAGATATAACTGAGCTGGGAAGCTTGTAATGAAGCTCTGCAAACACTTTGCAAATGAAAAGGGCCCACCAACACTGTCCTTTGACTCTCAGAGCTGTGGTAATCTCCTCCCTCCCCAGATGAATTCAAAGCCCCCTTGCACTTTCCCTCAGTCCCTTCTTCCTTCTCCACCTACCAGCCTCAGGATACTAAGAAGGCCTGCACCTAATAGCCCTGCAGGAAACCCCACTGCACCTGTGAACCCAGGATCAGGGAACAGACAATGTGAATGAATCTAGATGCTCTATTAACAGAAAGGTAACCTCTTCAGATAGATGTTACTGAGAGTTCAAGGGGGTTACTATGCTTCTTAAAATATAGATCTATTTGGTTCAAACCCCCATTTTATATCCTAGGGGGAAAAAATCTACTGCCTGCCTTGAGATTTCTGCAAATTGCAAGGGAACCTATACCCTTCTCTCACCTCTGGCTCCAATTTCCTGCCCTTACTGAATTCTCATTTTCTGCTCTCCATAATTCTGCACCTTTTCCTCCCAACCCTGTCCTCTCGTCCAAAAGCAATCATTTTTACAAGCATCAAACGTTAGCTGAATGTTTATTGACGGTTTGTAGGTCATGAGGAATGGGTTACATTTTCTCACCACACAGCAAACGACCTAACATCTGATACCAGCTGTCCCATTTCTTGAACATCCTCTAGGGATTTCTCACAGGCCATGCCTGAATGTGAATCGCCTTGGCTCCCTCTCTCCCTTGTTCCTGGAGGAATTCCCCCACTCCCGCCTCAGAGTACCAGAGTTCCCTCCCCTGTTTCGCATCCAATGCCAGTCTAGGTGTGAGATGGAAGCAAAACCACTGGACTCTTTTAGCAGGGCCAGCTTCAGAAGACACTTGCTTTAAATGGTGCTCTGTTTCACCAATGAAATTATAATTCATTGTAATTCATAAGGAAGCAAAGGAAATTTCTTCCATTTCATTCTACAAGCTCACGCCATTATTTGTAGCATTTGCGGCCTGCTATTTTTTAGGCTGAGAGCTTCCAGTTCCATTCATGGCTAAAGAAATAGACTTACTTACCTTGGATCTTGCACCCCTCCCCCTCCTTATTTCCACCCCTTCCCCCACCCTAAACATCAGCACTCTGTAAACTGTGTAAATAATGTTTTGACTTTACCAGTTGCCTTTGCCACCAAATGGTCTAAATCAAAAGGCTTAACCTGGCGTCTAGGAACCCCTTAGGAAGCTAGGCAGAAGTGCAGAACATCCATGAATCCCTAAAACTGTATGCAACTCTGCCTTTTTCTGAAGAGAGGGTTTATAACTTTAATAAGATATTCCCCCCAAAGGTTTTAGCCATTTATCAGGTAGCTAGAGAGCAGAGCTCTGTAGCAACAATGCAGCCTCAGGTGCTAAGGTAGCCTTAAACCAGGTCACTATTTAATTGGCAGTTTGGGAAAGAGAATAAATCATTGGGTTTTTTTTAAAGTAACTTTTCCAAAATAGCTGCTATGAGAGTTGTAAAAAAAAATCAACAGGAGTTAAGAACAGGGAAAATGAAAATACAAATTCTTATTTTTTACAGAGAATTTTTGTAAATGTGATTCAATAAGCTAGTGCCTAACAGCTAACGCCTTTTCAGAGACATCGATAAAGTGATTCTGAAATGCAGACACTTACTCCTGCATTTCACATTCTGAAGATTCTGGTTTTATAATCTTAAAATATTAACCATAAAAACAAAGATGAATCAGATACACAGATTTATTGTATTCACTGGAGAACAACTTAGCGCAGATAAAACAACTGCAACAAATGAACCCAAAGTTAAGGATGGATGGAAGCCTAGAGCCAATTAAAGCAAAATGGGAAAGAGATTTAAGTCTGAAAATGGAAGAAAAGGGTTGGCAATTATCCTACCATCTAACCAAATATACAACTGCTATGGTTCTGGATGACTTGATGTATTTTTAATTATCATATCAAGCATTTGACTCTAGTTAGAAAAAAATGAAATTGACTGTAAAAAAAAAAAAAAGAAAACTTCATCTCTTTCCCCCATAATTCAGAAAGAGAAACATCATGTCTGCCCACATAGTGTCTCTACATGTAGACAGAGCTGTGCAGTGCCATTAAAATTATATCATAAATTATAGAGAAAGAATGCTCACCATCTCCTGATCTGTGTTTACCTCATATTAATTCTCAATTGAATGTGGAAATGTTTAGTTTTGCCTCATTTACATTGTTAATAGTCTTACACCAGATTACGCGGAAACAGATGAGAAAGAAGGTGTTTAGAATGTGGCAAATGGTTTAAAAGTCTTAGCTGAGCTTGCCCTGTGGAAGACAATATTATACTTAAGCTCCAGGCAAGAGGGCCCCTGGCCTGGACTTAAGTGTTAGAACGGCTCCCATATCTCACAGTTCTTCCCAGGTAGCACTAGTGATAAAGAACCTGCCTGCCAATGCAGGAGACTTAAAAGACATGGGTTTGATTCCTGGGTCTGGAAGGTCCTCTTGAGGAGGGCACGACAACCCACTCCAGTATCCGTGCCTGGAAAATCCGGTGGACAGAGGAGCCTGGTGGGCTATGGTTCACAGGGTCACAAAAAGTCGGACACTACTGAAGCGACTTAGCATGCATGCACATATCTCACAGCACACGTAAACACACACACACAGAGGATCATATGAACAGTTTTGTCACTTGGCATCTGGTGCTCAGAGCTGGTGCAGAGCGACCCACAAGCCCAGAGATCCACTCTTCCTTCCATGGTCCAAGAGAATACTTCATGTCTCCTGTCCATGTCCTCAAAACAGAAGGCGGCTGGGTCTGGATGCCAGGAATGTCTGTGGGTTTTGTCCTGCAGATACTGAACCACAGGGAGGATTCGAGCAACAAAAGCACTGAAGTATGAGAGAAGAGACAAATTAACTTGTCAAACTCTTCCTCTTGGCATAAATGCCGATACTTCTTGCATACCAAATGATGTTTCCTAGTAAGTGCCAGGTGTCTGTTTTCTTCTGTCTCTTTGTATTCTAATTTAAGGTTCCAGAAGTAATCACAAATGATCACAGTATTTGCAACAGATGCAGGGAACAGCTGAGGAACATTATGCAATATTAAACAAACCATATCACCCTTAAATTTGTGTATATGGTTGAAGCATGGTATCAGCATTTTTACTGGTAACTAGAAGAATGCTGAATGCTAAAGTGTAAATGGTTTTGTTTTGATACAAACACTTAAAAATATTTAATTAAAGTTCAAGAAAAATCATATGACATTTCATGTTTATTTAAAATACAGTCAATACTTTTTCAAGGAAGATTGAGTACACATATTTAGATACAGCTATTTCTTCCACTAAAAATCCTGGACATTATACATAAAAATAAAGATAAGAAGTCTCTGAGACAAAGAGAAGAAGGCAGACTGACAAGAGACTTCAGAACCCAAGGAATGGCAGAGTGATGAGTTCCTGGGATTTCTTTTTGCCTTCTCCATCCCAGACTTAAAGCTGAACAACCCAGAGGCCCAGAAACACCTAAAGACAAATAAAACAAGCCCCAATGAAAGCCTTCTCTCTCTAGCCAAAGAAATAGGACAAGGGCAGCCTAGCAGACAGAAACAACTATAGACTATACTTTTTAGACTATAACAACTCTAATCCCGCCAAACACCATAGAAAACATCTGTGACCCCATTCCCACCCATGCCAGCAAAGTTCAAGTGGGAGCCTAGACATCCCCGCGTGCATAAGACTGTAATTAGGTGCTTCAACACCCTCAAGTGGTATCAGGAAAGGTCATGTAGGGTGCCCAGACTTTCATCCTCACCACCAGTGATGAGCTCCCCCTAGGCCACGGTTCAGTGGAGAACACACTGACAGCCCGAACTTGCACCCCAAGAAGCGGTAACAAAGAGCTCCCATCCCTCACTCCCTCTCCGGTGCTGTCAGAGGCGGCCTAGTGGAGAGTCAGGACTTCCACCAATGGCCAGTGGTAACAAGGTCACTCTAACTGCAGAGTCAGTGGAGACCACATGGGGAACTGGAACTCTCACCTCCACCCCGAGCAACTCCCTCGGGGTCAGCTGTCAAGATAGAACAACTGGAGAACTTGGATGTCTACTTCTATTTTGCAGTGATGGAGCAATGCCTCCTCTTCTCCTGACAGAGAGGTACAAAAAAAATAAATGTGTGTGTGCGCCCAGTCACTCAATTGTGTCCCACTCTTTGTGACCCCATCGACTGTAGCCTGCCAGTCTCCTCTGTCCATGGGATTGTCCAGGCAAGAATACTGGAGTGGGTTGCCATTTCTTCCTCCAAGGGACCTTCCCAACTCAGGTACTGAACCTTCCTCTCCTGCATTGGCAGGTGGATTCTTTACCACTGTGCCACCTGGGAAATCCACAACAAAATAAATAAATAAAAACAATTTCAATTAAAAATCACTTTTCATACCAACAACCAGAAAAATCTCTGGTGGAAAAAAACTGAATGGAAAAAGACAATTAATAGATGCCAACATTGAGATAAAAGAGACATTAGAATAATCTGACAAAGATTTTAAAGCAGCCATGTTAAAAGTGCTTCAATGAACAATTAAGAACATGCATGAAACAAAGAAAAACACATAGTCTCAGCAAAGAAGTAGAAAGTGTCAACAAAGAAATGAAAGATATAAAGGAGAATCTCATGGAAACTGTAGAACTAAAAAACAATAACCAAAATAAACACTCAGTGGATGGACTCAACAGTGAGCTGAAAGATAGGCATTGCTCAACAGGCATTGCTCAATCTGAACAACAGAGAAAATAGATTGAAAAAAAAATTAATGGTGGACTTCCCTTGGCAGAAGAATCCACCTGCCAATGCAGGGCACATGGGTTTGATCCCCGGTCTGGGAAGATTCCACATGCCTTGGAGCAACTAAGCCCATGCACCACAACTATAGAAGCTCTAGAGCATGAGAAGTCACAGCAATGAAGCCTGTGGACCACAATGAAAAGTAGCCCCTGCTCACCACAACTAGAGAAAGCCGATAAGCAGCCACCAAAAGTAAAAACAAATTAATTTAAAAATTTTTAATTATAAAAATTTTAATTAAAAAATTAATGGTGACTCAGAGACTTGTGGGACCATAACAAAAGTTCTAATATTCACATCAAAGCAGTCGTAAAGAAGAGAGAAGGTGGAGCTGAAGAAATACTCAAAGAAATAATGGCTGAAAACCTCCCAAATTTGGCAAGAGATATATACAGATTAAAGAAGCTTAGCAAACCCCAAACAGGATATACACAAAGAAATCCATGCTCAGATGTATCATAATTAAACTTCTGAAAATCAAGACAAAGAAAAAAAACTTGAAAAAGTCAGAGAAAGACACCTTGTCTACAGGGGAAAAACAATTTGAATGACAGTGGATTTCTCATTAGAAACCAGAGAGGTCAGAAGAATTTTTTCCCAAATAAAAATATTTTACAATATTTTTCAAGTGCTGAAAGAAAAGAGTTGTAAACCCAGAATCCTACCTAGCAAAAATCTTATCTAGGAATAAAGGATAAATCAAAATATTCTCAAATGAAGGAAAACTAAGATGATTTGTCACCAGAAGACCTACACTAAGAGAATAGCTAGAGGAAGTTTTCTAAGGTACATACAACAGGCTTTCTCTTCGTGAGTTTCTAAATTATTTTTGATGGTTGAACCAAAAATGACAACCCTGTCTGATATGATTCTAAGTATACGTAGAGGGAAATTTAAGACTGTTATATAATAAATAGGGAGGTAATGGGATATAAGGGAGGTAAAGCTTCCATTATTTCACTCAAGCTGGTAAATTCATAATACCAATAGACAGTGATAAGATATATATATATATATATACATGTAAATAAAACTTTTATTATGTAATGTAATTCCCAGAACAACTATTTAAATAGCTATACAAAGAGATACACTCAAAAATACTATAAACCAAATGTAATTCTAAAGAATATTTAAGTAACCCACAGGAAGACAAGAAAAATAAAACAGAAATGAAAAAAATGAGAAGAATAAGGGAAAAAGGAAATGGCATATTTCGACCTCATCGATAATTACATTAAATGTGAAAGTGAAAGTCGCTCAGCTGTGTTCAACTCTTTGCGACCCCATGGACTATATTCCAGTTCATGGAATTTTCCAGGCCAGAATACTAGAGTGGGTAGCCTTTCCCTTCTCCAGGGGATCTTCCTAATGCAGGGATTGAACCCAGGTCTCCCACACTGCAGGCGGATTCTTTACCAGCTGAGCCACAAGGAAGCCCATATTAAATGTATATGATCAAAATACATCAATTAAAAGACAGTATTGGGAGAGTGGATTAAAAAACATGACCCAACGATGTACCATCTATAAGAAATTCACTTTAAACATGACAGTATAAGCAGGATAAAAGTAAAAGGGTGGAAAGAGATATACAATGCAAACATTAATAAAAGGGAAGCAGGAATGACTATACTAATATTAGATAAAGTAGATTTCAAAGCAAGAAAATTACCAGACCCAGAGGGAGATGTTATATAACAGGGGAAGGGTCAATCCACCAAGAAGACATAGCAATTCTAAATGTGTATGCACCAAACAATGGGGCTGCAAAATATGTGAAGACAAAACAGATAGAATTGAAAGAAGAAATAGGCAAATCTACAATTATAATTGGAGACTTCACATTGCCCTCAACGATTGTTAGAATAACCAGACGTAAAGTCATCAACAATACAGAGGAATTCATCATCAACCAACAGTAATAATCAACATTTATAGGATATTCCACTTAACAACAGCAGAATACATGTTCTTTTCAATTGCCCACAAAACATATACCAGGAAACACCATAGCCTGTGCCATAAAACATATCTCAACAAATGTAAAATAATTTAAATTATGCAGTATATGTTTTGGGAACTCAAACTGAAAATCAATAACAGAATGATAACAGGGATATCTCCAAACTCTTGGACACTGAAACAGCACACTTCTAAATAATCCATGGTTAAAGAAGTCTAAAGGAAATTTTTAAAATATATCAGAATGGAAGAAAATAAAAATATATCAAAATTTGTGAAACATGGGTAAAGCAGGATTGAGAGGTAAATTTGTAACACTAAATGCATATGTTAGAAATGAGAAGTCTCAAATAAATAATCCAAGCCCCCGAATAGTCAAGAACCTAGAAAATGAAAAGCAAACCCAAAGTAAAAAGAAAGAAATAATAATGATACAAGCAGAAATCAATGAAACTGATAACATAGAAAAATCAATGAAACAAAAAATAGAATCTTTGAAAAGACAAAATTGGCAATACTCTATCAAGACTGACAAAAAGGGGAAGAGAGAGAGAGGGAAGGACAGAGAGGACACAAATTACCAATATCAGGAATGAAACAGTGGGTATCGCTATAAACTCTGCAGATGTTAAAAGGAATACATGTGAATACTACAAACAACCCTACAGACCTACATTTGACAAATGGATAATGAAAAATAAAAACAAAAACTTGAAAAATTTTGAAGTTCTCTTTGAAAAATTTTGAAATTTCCCTTGCAAAATAAAAACTACCACAATTCACCCAATATTAAATAGATCATTTAAATAACCACATAACTATTAAGGAAGTTGGATTTTTAACTTAAAAACTCTCAAAAGAGAAATCTCTAGGACCATATGGTTTCACTGGGGAATTCTATCAAATATTTAATGAAGAATTAACACCAATTCTACACAGTCTCTTCCAGAAACAGAAGACGGAACTTTTCCCCATTCATTTCATGCAACTAGTATTACTTGATATCAAAACCAGACAAAAACAGTACCTAAAAAGAAAGCTACAGACCAATATCCCTTGTGAATTTAGACACAAAAATACTTAACAAAATATTAACAAATAGAATTCACCAATATGAAAAAAGAATTATATACCATGACACAAGTGGGGTTTATACCAGGGATGAAAAGCTGGTTCAGTGCTGAAAAAGCAATTGTAATCCACTAGTCAACAAATTAAATAAAGAAAATCACAAAAAAAAAAAAAAAAGAAAATCACATGATTATATTAACTGGTGCAGAAAAAAATTTTGACAAAATTCAGTATTCATTCATGAAACAAATTCTCAGAAAAATAGTAATAGAAGGAACTACCTAATGTGATAAAAAAAAAATCTATAAAGACATACAGCTAACATTATACTTGGTGGTGAAACTAAATGGTTTTCCCCTAAGATCTGAAACAAGGCAAGGATGTCTTCCCTCACCACTCTTACTCAACATTTTTAGCCAGTGCAATAATGCAAAGGAAATAAAAAGTATACAGATGAGAAAACATTAAAATATGAAACAAAATTGTCCCCATTTCTAGATGACATGTATGTGAACCGAGGACTTCCAGATGTACAAGCTGAGTTTATAAAAGACAAAGGAACCAAAGATCAAATTACCAACATTTATTGGGTCATAGACAAAGCAAGGGAATTCCAGGAAAAAATCTACTTCTGCTTCATTGACTACACTAAAGCCTTTGACTGTGTGGATGACAATAAACTGGAAAATTCTTACAGAGATGGGAATACCAGACCACCTTACCTGATTCCTGTGAAACCTGTATGCTGGTCAAGAAGCAACAGTTAGAACCAGACATGGAACAACAGACTGGTTCTAAATTGGGAAAGGAGTATGTCAAGCCTATATATTGTCACCCTGCTTATTTAACTTATATGGAAAGAACATCAGGAGAAATGCCAGACTGGATGAATCACAAGCTGGAATCAAGACCACTGGGAGAAACATCAATAACCTCAGATATGCAGATGACACCACCCTTATGGCAGAAAGTGAAGAGGAACTAAAGAGCCTCTTGATGAAAGTGAAAGAGGAGAGTGAAAAATCTGGCTTAAAACTCAACATTCAAAACACTAAGATCATGGCATCCCGTCCCTTAACTTCATGACAAATAGAAGGGGAAACAATGGAAACAGTGGTAGATTTTATTTTCTTGGGCTCCAAAATCACTGCAGATGGTGACTGCAGACATGAAATTAAAAGACACTTGCTGCTTGGAAGGAAAGCTATGACAAACTTACATAGTGTATTAAGAAGCAGACACATCACTTTGCTGACAAAAGTCCATAGAGTCAAAACTCCTAGAACAAATAAGTGAATTTAGAAAGGTTATAGGATTTAAGACAAATAGGCAAAAACTCATTGTTTTTATATAGACTAGTACTAAATACACAGCCATCTTAATTAAAAAATACAAAACTGTTTACAATCACACATAGAAAACAAATGGCTGCAAACCTAACAAAACATGTACAGGGCTTGTATGCTGAAATCTACACAATGCTAATTAAGAAAATCAAAGAAGATCTAAATAAACATATCATGCTTATGGATTACAAGATTCAAACTAATAAAGATGCCAATTCTCCCCAAATTGTTACACAGGTTTAACACAATTCCTGTCAGTATATGGGCAAGACTTTTTGTAGATATGAAGATTCTTCTAAAATTTAGTTAGAAAGGTAAAGGAACTTGCATAGCTGAAGATACTTTTTTGGGGAGGCATGGGGTGGTGCAGCACTGGGTCTTAGCTGTGGAAGGTGGGATCTAATTCCCTAACCAGGGCTTCCTGCATTGGGAGAATGGAGTCTGAACCACTGGACCACCAGGGAAGTCCCACTAAAATCATTTTGAAATAAAGGGTTAAAGTAGAAGGAATCAATCTACACTATTCCAAGACTTATGGCGTAGCTACATTTACTAAGACTGTGACACCAATGGAGAGAAAGACTATCAGCTTGATGGATAGGATAGAGAACCCAGATATAGGCCCACACAAATATGCCCAACTGATTTCTGACAAATATGCAAAAACAATTCAACAGAAGAATTTTTCAATAAATGATGTTGAAGTAATTAGTTTGTTGTTGCTGTTGTTCAGTCACTCAGTTGTGTCCAACTCTTTGTGACCCCATGGAATGCAGCAAGCCAGACTTTCCTGTCCTTCACCATCTCATGCTCAAACTCATGTCCATTGAGTCAGTGATGCCATCCAACCATCTCCTCCACTGTCATCCCTTCTTCTCCTGCCTTCAACCTTCCCCAGCATCAGGGTCTTTTCTAATGAGTTGGCTCTTTGCATCAGGTGCCCAAAGTATTGGAGCTTCAGCTTCAGCATCAGTCCTTCCAATGAATATTCAGGACTGGTTTCCTTCAGGAATGACTGCTTTGATCTCTTACAGTCCAAGAGACTCTTAAGAGTCTTCTCCAATACCTCAGTTCAAAAGCATCAATTCTTGGGCGTTCAGCCTTCTTTACGGTCTCCATAGGAAAAAAAAAAGAACCTTGACCTAAATTTTACACTTCAAATTTAACTCCAAATGGATCATAGACTTAAATGTAAAACACAAAACTATTGACTTTTAGAAAACTGGGAGAAAATCTTAAGAATCTAGCGCTAGGCAAAGAATTCTTAGACTTGACACCAAAAGCACCACTCAAAAAAAAGAAAAAATGATAAATTTCCAGGGATTAAGAAGTGAGCAGGAGAGAGAAGTGTGTGGCTATAAAAGGGCCACATGAGGGATTCTTGTGGTGGTAGAAATGTTCTTTATCTTAACTATCAATTTCAATACCCTGGTTGTGAAACTGTGCTCTAATTTTATAAGATAACATCATTGGAGAAAACTGGGATATGTGGGGTCTCTGTATTATTTCTTATAACTATATGTGAATCTATAATTATCTGAAAATAAAAAATCTAATTTAAAAATTCTATTCATTTGCTATAATTTTTTTCATTTTACTGTGTAATTATAAATACTTTAGAACATCTTTAGTAATACACATGAAAAATAAAGTCAAATTTTCACTTTCTAATATTTCAGCTCAGTTGCTCAGTCATGTCCAACTCTTTACGACCCCATGAACTGCAGCATGGGGTTGCAGCCTGACTTCCCTGTCCTTCACCAACTTCCAGAGCTTACTCAAACTCACGTCCATCAAGTTGGTGATGCCATCCAACCATCTCATCCTCTGTCATTGTCTTTTCCTCCTGTCTTCAATCTTTCCCAGCATCAGGGTCTTTTCTAATAAGTCAGTTCTTCAAATCAGGTGGCCAAAGTATTACAGTTTTAGCTTCAGCATCAGTCCTTCCAATGAATATTCAGGACTGATTTCCTTTAGGATGGAATGGTTGGATCTCCTTTCAGTCCAAGGGACTCTCAAGAGTCTTCTCCAACGTCACAGTTCAAAAGCATCAATTCTTTGGCACTCAGCTTTCTTTATAGTCCAACTCTCACATCCATACATGACTACTGGAAAAACCATAGCTTTGACAAGAGGACCTTTGTTGGCAAAGTAATGTCTCTAACATTTACTTCCATTTATAACATTGATAAAAATATACTCAAATGCCATTCTGATAATGTCATTCCCTTGTTTAAAAATCTTTCCATGGCTTTACAAAGGCCTATCATATAAAAACACTTTAGTTTGAAAATTGGAAAAGACACATGTACCCTAATGTTCACTGCAGCACTAGTACAATAGCCAGGACATGGAAGCAATCTAGATGTCTGTCAACAAAACAAATATTGTATATTAATGCATGCATCAAGATTGCTGGGAGAAATATCAATAACCTCAGATATGCAGATGACACCACCCTTATGGCAGAAAGTGAAGAAGAACTAAAGAGCCTCTTGATGAAAGTGAAAGAGGAGAGTGAAAAAGTTGGCTTAAAGCTCAACATTCAGAAAACTAAGATCATGGCATCCGGTCCCATCACTTCATGGCAAATAGATGGGGAAACAGTGGAAACAGTGGCAGACTTTATTTTTTTGGGCTCCAAAATCACTGCTGATGGTGATTGCAGCCATGAAATTAAAAGACACATACTCCTTGGAAGGAAAGTTATGACCAACCTAGGTAGCATATTAAAAAGCAGAGACATTACTTTGCCAACAAAGGTCCATCTAGTCAAGGCTATGGTTTTTCCAGTGGTCTTGTATGGATGTGAGAGTTGGACTATAAAGAAAGCTGAGCACCGAAGAATTGATGCTTTTGAACTGTGGTGTTGGAGAAGACTCTTGAGAGTCCCTTGGACTGCAAGGAGATCCAACCAGTCCATCCTAAAGGAAATCAGTCCTGGGTGTTCATTGGAAGGACTGATGTTGAAGCTGAAACTCCAATATTTTGGCCACCTGACGCGAAGAGCTTACTCATTGGAAAAGACTCTGATGTTGGGAAAGATTGAAGGCAGGAGGAGAAGGGGATGACAGAGGATGAGATGGTTGGATGGCATCACTGACTCAATGGATATGAGTTTGGGTAAACTCCGGGAGTTGGTGATGGACAGGGAGCCCTGGGGTGCTGTGGTTCATGGAGTCACAGAGTCAGACACGACTGAGCGACTGAACTGAACTGACTGAACGCATACATGTGGAATCTACAAAAATGGTACAGGAGAACCTATTTGCAGGGCAGGACTAGAGATGCAGATGTAGAGAATAGTCGAGCGGACATGGTTGGGGGGATAAACTGGGAGATTAGGACTGACATATATACACTACCATGTACAAAATAGATAGCTAGTAGGAACCAGCTGTATAGCACAGGGAGTTCAGTTCGATACTCTGTGGTAACCTAGAGGGATGAGATGGGGAGTAGTTGAAGGGACTGTCTAAGAGGGAGGGGATATATGTATGTACATTGTACAGCAGAAACTAACACAACATTGTAACGCCACTCTACCCCAATTAAAAAAAAAGCTTTGTGGAACAGCTGACTATGCAGCTCACATGACTCCTGCTTTCTTGGGGCCTTTTTTCTTCCCTTTTTCTCATCCTTCCCCCCAACCCCCAAATAATTCATTCCTTATTCTCCTAAAGTCCCTCAGACTTTTGTTCACAGGACAGTGTGCATGCTTGCCTGATAGTGCCTCAAGGTTGGGGATGGCACATTTTTCAGACACGCTTTAGACACATCAGAGTTCAATGTTGATTGATAAACAAGGTGTTCAACCTACAGACTGAACAAATGAATGAATGACCTTGAAATACCTTGTAAATTTTACAACATAGGCTACTTTTTAACTTCACTCCAGGACCGTTTACAAAGAGAGAGAGAGAGAAGAACAGAAGAATATACAAAACCCCATAACGCAGGAGGAAGAGCCCCATGCAGCAGCAGCACACACAGGGAAGAATGAATACGTGGTTGGAATCATGAACATCACTGTACAGCTTTTATTAATAAGTTTGGGGTCAGGTCCTCTGAATTGTTCTTTAGGACTGATGGGAAATGTGAGGGTGAGAAATCATCTCGTCACTTCCAGCTACTCAGAGAAGAATCCCAGTGTGAGTCCTATTTTTCACGAAGAGACACAAAGACACATCAAATCATCAAACAGCACATTTCAGTTTTATGCACAGTCCCAGCCTTAAGGAATTTACAATCCACTTTCCATTGTAATTATTCCAAACACTTGCTTTTAAAGCAGTTTAATGCAGTAAGGAAATAATGCATGGGAAGATGCAAGGGTTGTTGCTTCAAACAGGCCTGAGTTCAAGCCTGGCTTGACCCTTTGCTACTTAGTTATAGGAGTCTGTCACCTAATTTGTTTCCATGGCTGTAAAATGCAATATCAGGCCACTTAGCCATGGCTCAGGTATGAGAATTAAATAAGATAATATATGTAAATTGTGGATCACAATGCCTGGCACACAGTAGGCCAATAAATTATGACCATTTCTCTCCCCATCAAAGGCACCAATCTCTGGATTATGAATTTCAAAATACCTTCAGGTGAAATATTTTTTCTCACTTAAACTGTATTAGAAACTAAAGTTATAACACCAAGAGAATACCCAAGAAAAGTATGTTACGCGTAAAAAATGTTATGTTAGAAACTCTGCAGGGCTCTCAGTCAATACTTGTTGACTGGCAAATGCATTGTCAGATCATAAAAATCACAGAGATGGAAAGAGATAACAGCATAAAAAGGTAATTTGGAATCAGCACAGGATAATGACTATACTTCAATAAGTATTTTATTTTTATAGGCCACAGTAAAGGAAACTGGAAATCATTTAGGAAAAAAATCAGGTTTTCTTTTACAGCCACAACTTTATATGAATACCGACAGACAGAGTACCCGAAATGCTGGCATCTCATTGGCAAAATTGCTAAACTGGAAGCAAAAATATTTCACGTATTTAGGGGGGTGTATGTATTCATAACTGTGGCTACCTCCTTTTACATGACCCAGGGAGCAGGAGACCTAACCATCCTACACACCCATCACTGAAGCACCGATTCAAACAAACACTTCCTGGAACATCACATCTCAAAGACATGGTTTATATAAACAAATGATTATTGAGCTTTACTGCATTCCTGGTACCATGCTGGGCTCAGAGACACTAAGATGACGGATCCAGATTCCTATCCTCAAAAGCAGAGGTAGGCAATAGAAATAAATAATTACGAGTGGAGAGCGACTGGCTATACTTGGGGTATGTACAAGGACACATGGAGGCACAAAGAAAGCAGTGGTCCATTTAACCTGCAGGATTAAGGAACTGTTTCTCAGAGGTAGTAACAACTGAGCTAGACCTTAAAAGATAATATGCTCTCCATGACAACTGACGGTAAAGGCAAGGCAGGCAGGGAAAACCCTGGATGAAGTTCCAAAGACTAAAGACGCAAGTGAACTCAGGGAATTGCAACCAGTTCCGAGAATTGGGACTTTTATAAGTCATACATAATGTGCATATACATACTATCTCACATGCATAGTATATACATATCTTCCTATCCTTGTGAAATTGTCAGCAAATAATTATTTCAATTTTGCTGATGCATGTACCATGAACTTACACTCTCTATGCCACGAATTCATCAGTTTGTCTAATATTTTTAAACTAAACACGTGGAGGTTGTTAAATGGCCCCCAGTCACCTATGCCTTACTCCTCATAGGTAGCTGAATTTATATGAGACAGGCCACCCACAGTGATGAAGATCCTGGAGGGATGCAGAGGAAGAGAGACTGAAGGATCAAGGGACCGGCTTCCCAGCATGGGCATCTCAATGGCCCAACAAAATAACCCAACATCCTGGAGAAATCAACATTCTCGAATTGTCAAAAATATGCTAGAACTGTGAGTAGTACATGAATCAGCCCTGTACATTGTGAAACCTAAGCCTTAGATTATTTTGCAATATAAAAATAAAAAGTTGGCCATCGAGAAAAAAAAAATTTAAGACAAGATGTGCCAATTTGTGGAGAGACTCTCAGCACCCTAGGGTTTTGAGCCATTACAGATCATCTTATTTAGGCTACAGAAAGAGCTGCTATGTCCACAGCAGGCATCACTAAGTGATCTCAGTATATTTTCCCACTGAACCTGAGATAAGGAGATAAGGGGAGGTCAAAGCATCCCTTGTACTGTTAAATATAGTGCTTTAAGGCACCATCAAAATGGCTCTATGCTTGCATTAAAATTGTCACTTCAAACTGTTATCTACCCAATTTTGTGTCCCAGGTCTGCCACGGAAGGGTCATGTCACCTTTCCAAAGGTCACATAATTTCTTTAAGCTTCTAATCCCTCCCTGGCAAAATGAAGATCCAGACCAAATAACCTCCAAATTCCCCTTCTGACAGTTCACAATTCTGACTTCTCTTTTTACCACATCCAGTTATCCCAAGCCACTATCTATACTAATAACCACTTGCCTTGGACAGCAGAAGTCTAACCCCTAGTCCCAAAGGCATGCAGGTGAATCCTTGACCCAAACAGCACAGTTCATATGAAATGCCCCATGGGACCATCTGATCAGTGTTTTTGCCCCCCGTTTTGGGCAAATGTGCACTAGAAGTAAATCAGTAAGAAAATGATTGTTGTCCCTAAAGCAGTGACTTGAAAATCAACATTTGCCTTGTCCTTTGTGGTTTCATTTCCTGCCCGGAAACGGAGCTGGGTGCTGCAGATGGGGCCTGAGATGACAAACACTTCTGATAGAGGTTCTGAGTTCAGCATGGCTTCCTTTGCTGAGATCTTGCTAAACACTAGAGAAACTTTTCTTTGGTGGGATCAGGCAGAAAGCACAATTTGGATGGACTGCAGTCTGGATTTCCTACTTCTTGATGAAATTAGGTGGAGTGCCACCTTCCAAAGGGCTTTCCAGCCTCCAGGAACCCTCAAAGTAGGTAGAGAAAGAGGAGGCACCCAAGGGTGCCAGCAGCCAGTAGGCAACAGGTGTGAGAAATGCAGCTGCACTGAGCACCCTGCCAGGGGGACCACAGAATTGCCCCAGGAAGAGCCTACCCCTCAGCTCAGCAACACTGGGTATACCCTTCTACTAGGGCAGTGAGCTCTGTCTGCATATTTATAAGAGCACATAAGGCAGTGTTTCAAAGCCTGAATTATAAAGCCAGAGACCTGGGTTGAAGTTCCATCCCTGCCCTTTACCACTTCTCCAAGCCTCAGCTTCCTCATCCCTAAAATAATGCTAACAGTAGAATCTGATCAGAAAGATCATTGTGAGCATTAAATAAGACAGGGAACAGAAAGCAAGAAGTAGTCACTAGTTTACAGTGCTGTGCTGAGTTCTACTTGTGTGCTCAGTCGCTCAGTCATGTCTGACTCTTTGCGACTCTTTGGACAATAGCCCGCCAGGCTCCTCTGCCCATGGGATTTTTTCAGGAAAGAATATTGGAGTTGGTTGTCATTTCTTCCT
This sequence comes from Giraffa tippelskirchi, assembly GCF_054371585.1. Lineage (NCBI taxonomy): Eukaryota > Metazoa > Chordata > Mammalia > Artiodactyla > Giraffidae > Giraffa > Giraffa tippelskirchi. The sequence goes on from NC_137279.1 coordinate 23,552,584, forward strand.
CCAGGGGATCTTCCTGACTCAGGGATTGAACCCATGTCTCCTATGTCTCCTGCATTGCCAGTGGATTCTTCACCCTCTGAGACATCAGGGAAGCTCCAGCTATACTTGAGCCTGAGGCAAAAGGAAAAATCAGTACTACCGAGCCTGTCTTTTTTAAAATCTTGATATTTTATGTTGGGCATTAATTTTTCACATTTTTAATTTTTTTAAATATTGCATTAAAGAATTATTTATCTTGACTATTGAGGGACTTTGGGGAAGTATACCTTAACTCTTACACACTCACCTAAGAACTCAGTAAATGTGGGTTATCATTTAACCACCATCATGCGATGCCTGCACATCACAATTTAGCACTTAATTACCTAATTTCTTGTATTAGTCATTGCTCTAGGTGCTTATGTCCTGCTTCCCAACTAATTTGTGCACTTATTAAGGGCACAAGTTATAACCTATGTCTTTTATTCCTAAAACTGATGAATCACAAGAGATTCAAGTAAGTGCATGTCCAGTGATTACTTACAGCCCAAGGTAGACAGTTTCCATCTCCACTGTCGTCTAATTGTTTCATGTGTTTAAAGGTTTCTGTCTCATGATCCTTGAGGGCAGAGATGGCATCTGGCATTTATTCTATGCCATGTCTGGTGCAAAGATGGGGGACAGAGAACTGGCAGAGACCTCTGAGTTCATCTGATCCCACTTGCTCAATTTACAAAGAAATTATTATTTACAAAGAAATTATTTGCTGCCCAAAGAAGTTTAATGATGTAGCCAAGCCACTCAGTGATAGTGCTGGAGCAAAAACTCAAGTCTTCTAGACTGTTTCTACTCTAGTGATCTGTTAATTTTCTTTTACCTCTCCATGCCCATTGTATCAAGCACAGAATTCTACAAGTAGGAAAAATTCAATAAGTGATGTAGATGATTGATTTCTGGAACTTGAATGACCTTCTTTGCTTAAACAGCGAGTAGGGAGGGAGTCATTGCCTGGAAAAATGTCTGTGAATTTACCAGCTATCCACACCTCCTGGCTCAGTGTGGCAAGGTGGTTATGAGAACACTGGATTTGGAGTTAGACGGATCTGTATCCTGGGCTCACTACTTCCTAGCCATGTGACCTTGGATGAAATTAAGTTTCTTAACTGAATTTTCCTCATCCAAAATGTAAACTTAATAATGGTACTTACCACATAGAACTGTGGGAAATTATACAAAACAGAAACATGCAAAGAGTATGGCAGACTGCCTAACATGTAGTAAATGCTCAACAAATATTAGCAATTATGACTATTCTAAAAGTAAAGCCCTAAGAGTTAGGTGGGCCATAAGGGGAGATGGATAGAGTCATATGTGCATCCATGCGTGCACACTCAGTCACTCAGTTGTGTCTGAGTCTTTGCAACCCCATGAACTGTAGCCCACCAGGCTCCTCTGTCCTTGGAATTCTCCAAGCAAGACACTGGCAAGTGAAAGTGAAAGTCGTTCAGTCCTATCTGACTCTTTGTGACCCTCTGGACTGTATCCAGGTAGCCTCCTCTGTCCATGGGATTCTCTAGCCAAGAATACTGGAGTGGATTGCCATTCCCTTTTCCAGGGGATCTTCCTGACCCAGGATTGAACCTGGGTCTCCTGCACTGCAGGCAAATTCTTTACCTTCTGAGCCACTCTAGGAATACCGGAGCAGGTTGCTATTTCCTTCTCCAGAGGACCGTCCCCCTGTAGGGATCTAACTCATGTCTCCTGCAGCTACTGCATTGGCAGTGGGATTCTTTACCACTGAGCCACCTGAGAAGCCCTAGAGTTATTTGGATGGTAATATACCCATACCTTTATATAATAATGAATAAAGACTGGGAATAGGGAGCTAAATGATCAATTAAGCACTTAGAGATCTCTTCAAGAAAATTAGAGATACCAAGGGAACATTTCATGCAAAGATGGGCACAGTAAAGGACAGAACTGGTATGGACCTAATAGAAGCAGAAGATATTAAGAAGAGGTGGCAACAATACACAGAAGAACTATACAAAAAAAACTTAATGTCCCAGATAACCAAGATGGTGTGATCACTCACCTAGAGCCAGACATCCTGGAGTGTGAAGTCAAGCGGGCCTTAGAAAGCATCACTGTGAATAAAGCTAGTGGAGGTGAATGGAATTACAGCTGAGCTATTACAAATCCTAAAAGATGATGCTGTGAAATATGGAAAGCTCAGCAGTGGCCACAGGACTGGAAAAGATCAGTTTTCATCCCAATACCAAAGAAGGGCAATACCAAAGAATGTTCAAACTACTGCACAATTGCACTCATCTCACATGCTAGCAAAGTAATGCTCAAAATTCTCCAAGACAGGCTTCAACAGTATGTGAACCGAGAACTTCCAGATGTTCAAGCTGGATTTAGAAAACGCAGAGGAACCAGGATCAAATTGCCAACATCCGTTGGATCATAGAAAGAGCAAGAGAGTTCCAGAAAAACATTTACTTCTGCTTCATTGACTATGCTAAAGCCTTTGACTGTGTGGATCACAACAAACTGTGGAAAACTCTTAAAGAGATGGGAATACGAGACCACCTTACCTGCCTCCTGCTAAACTTGTATGCAGGTCAAGAAGCAACAGTTAGAACCAGACATGGAACAACAGACTGGTTCCAACTTGGGAAAGGAGTATGTCAAGACTGTATATTGTCACCCTGCTTATTTAACTTATATGCAGAGTACATCATGTGAAATGCCAGTCTGGATGAAGTGCAAGATGGAATCAACACTGCTGGGAGAAATATCAATAACCTCATATGTGCAGATGACACCACCCTTATGGCAGAAAGCAAAGAGGAACTAAAGAGCCACTTGATAAAACTGAAAGAGGAGAGTGAAAAAGCTGGCTTAAAACTCAACATTCAAAAGACAAAGATCATGACATCCTGTCCCAGCACTTCACGGCAAATAAATGGGTAAACAATGGAAACAGTGACAGACTTTATTTTCTTGGGCTCCAAAATCACTGCAAATGGTGACTTCAGCCATGAAATTAAAAGATGCTTGCTCCCTGAAAGAAAAGCTATGACCAACCTAGACAGCATATTCAAAAGGAGAGACATTACTTTGCCAGCAAAGGTCTGTCTGGTCAAAGCTATGGTTTTTCCAGTAGTCATGTATGGATGTGCGAGTTGGACCATGAAAGAGGATGAGTTCTAAAGAACTGATGCTTTTGAACTGTGGTGTTGGAGAAGACTCTTGAGAGTCCCTTGGACTGCAAAGAGATCAAACCAGTCAATCCTAAGTATTCATTAGAAGGACTGATGCTGAAACTGAAGCTCCAATACTTTGGCCACCTGATGTGAAGAGCTGACTCATTAGAAAAGACTCTGATGCTGGGAAAGATTGAAGGCAGGAGGAGAAGGGGACGACAGAGGACAAGATGGATGGATGGCACCACCAACTCAATGGACATGAATTTGAGCAAGCTCTGGGAGATGGTGAAGGACAGGGAAACCTGGCGTGCTGCAGTCCACAGGGTCTCAAAGAGTTGGACACAACTGTGCGACTGAATAACAACAACAACAATATACCAACATCTTTATATAATAGTGGATAAAGACTGGGAATAGGGAGCTAAATTATCCATTAAGCCTTTACAATTATACTATATCTATCCCATGAAGCCTCATAAATAACTCTGATATCTAACATATTCTGTGAGATCTCAGTTCCACATAATCGTGACAGGGACCCCACAAGTACATACACACCCATTGCCTAGCTCCTGAAATCTCACAGATTTCCAAAAGCAATAGGAGACTGGGCCAGCAGACTGCATCCTTTCACAGAGTTAAGAATGGTTTAGTCGCTAAGTCATGTCCGACTCTTGTGATTCCATGGACAGAGGAGCCTGGCAGGCTACAGTCCATGAGATTCTCCAGGCAAGAATACTGGAGTGGGTTGCCATTTCCTTCTCCAGGGGATCTTCCCAACCCAGGAATTGAACCCGGGTGTCCTGCATTGTAGGCGGGATTCTTTACCAACTGAGCTAGTCAAGAATGTCTAACTATAATCCTACTTTTAGTTCCATTTCAAGAGAAAACAAACTATATTAGCAAGGACGCCCAATTGATAAGCTGAAGCTCAGACAAATATAATAACACACTCCATGACTTGGAATGTTGCCAGCATAAGCCTGACACTATGAACAATGGATGGAGTAACCCAGGGAAACCAACTGCATAATCGAGTTCACACAATACCCTCATCTACTTTTGTTCTCTTTTGCCCTCCACACAAAGCAGGACTCCGAAGCCAAATTCATATGACTCCACAGGAAGATGTGAGGTAGAGGTCTGTGTGAAAAGTATCCTATATTTTAGTACTTAGAACTTGGGGGAAAGAAACACTTAGCTATCCCAAATTTCCAATCAAAGACTCCAATATTTTGCATTTTTGGAGCATCTTTAAACCAAAATCTTGAAACCACTTCTGCTTGTCTGATATTAGCATCTCAGAGCAGCAGCCAAGAGTTTGTTGAAACACTTTAGAGAGCACTTAATGTTCAAAGCCCTTTTGAATTTTGAAAAATGAGGGAAAATACAAATAAACTCATTTTTCATCCTATGTCAAACACACTACTGGCAACCTGAAAGTTCTGTTAAAATTCAATGTTTCCCAAAATCTATGTGGTATCCTAAATTGGATCCAAAAACAGAAAAAAATGGGATGTGGGGGAACATTAGTGGATATACTGGTGAAATTCAAAGAGTCTATAGTTCAATTATTAATACTGAGTTGGCCAAAAAGTTTCTTTAGGTTTTTCCAAAAGCTGTTGCAGAAAAACTTGAACGAACTTTATGGCCAACCCAATACCATACAAATGCTAATTTCTAAATGTACCACAATTACATTAGATACCAGCACTAGGGAAAACTGGGTGAGAGATATATAAGATCTCTGTATTTTCTTTGTAACTTGCCTATAAATCTAAAACTATTCCAGAATTCATTCAAAAAGTTATTTTTTAATTAGCAAAAAATACTAAGTCAAGATTTCTTTCCCCAAGAAACTTTGGTAAGTGAGAAATACTGGAATTACTATTCCTTCTCCCCAGTGAAAAGTATATTAACAGGACAAAAATCTCCAGTCTTTTACTAGAGATTAACCAAAAGATGGTGGCTAACTCTGTGTCTCCTCCAGGTAACATGTTGGAAGGCAAGGGGAACTGGGAGCTCCAGAATGTGGATTCTCCAGTCTGTCAAATGGAGATCATGACCTCTCTTTCAAGCATCCCCATGGGGAATTAAGCACACAAAGGATGTAGAGCACTCCGCACATATCAGGAGCTGGGGGGGTGGGGGGGAGTGGCATTTTCCTTTGCACCTTCTCAGGACATCCCCACTGGCAACTCCTGTCAGTCTCTAGGGGCGGAAGGATGGCTCCTATATCTTGGCAGGAGGGCTCCCCATGTTCTTGGCCTCGGAGAGCCTGCTGGATGGCTTGGCACCTGGACACTGAGCTGTGGTCTCTCAGTCCCACCTCTACAAGCACTTGTACTCTCCTGTTAAAACTCTCTGGAGGCAGCTCTGTCCTTGCACTACTTTTTAAAGAACAGCCCACCCATCACTTTCAGGGGATACAGAAACAGAAAAACCTACCACTTTCTTAACTAATTTACTTTTTCAGTAAGAGTGAGAAGGGAATAAATGAGTCATGAGCTAAGACTGGGGGGCTCAACCTTTCCCCAAAGAGTGGCACTGTGCAAGCCATAAGGTAGGTCATTTCTAGAACAACCTTTGCTGCCCTTGGCTTGGCCTAACTTTTAATATATCTGCACTGACTCACTGTCTTTTGCTTCAAGGAAACTCAAATTAACTAGACTTTGTCATTGTGCAACAGTGTAGAACCCATGCATTCTTCCTGGAATTATCTGGTCTTACAGATAGAGACTATTTGGTGAAAGTCCCAAGTTTTTACATCCTATGTCCATAGGTTGTGAATTTCCTTGAGTAATCTCTATTCCAAATATTCTGCCTTATTGATCCTAGAAAACATCCAAATGTCCCAGAAACTGAAAATGTTTTAGGATGTCTTCTCTCCCTGGCAGCCTCATCTACCTAAAGGTAACCACATGTACTGCCAGCCCATCAGCTTTCTTCAGAAGAGGTCAAGGGACTTTCCTCGTGGTCCAGTGATTAAGAATCCGCCTCCCAAAGCAAGGATCGTGGGTTTGAACCCTGGTTGGAGAACTAGGATCCCACATGTCATGGAGCAACTAAGCCCATGTGGGGCAACTACTGAGCCAGAACACTCTGAGTCTGCATGCTGCAACAAAAGATCCCACATGACACACGAAGATCTCATGCACCACAACTAAGGCCCCTCTTTTCATGTCCGACTCTTTGCAACCCATAGGCTATAGCCCGCCAGGCTCCTTTGTCCGTGGGATTTCCCAGGCAAGAATACTGGAGTGGGTAGTCTTTCCCTTCTCCAGGGGATCTTCCCAACCCAGGGACTGAACCCGGGTTCCCCATATGGCAGGCAGACTGTTTACTACTGAGCTACCAGGAAGCTCTCACAACTAAGGCTGGAAGCAGCCAAATTAATGAATAAATATTTTCAAAAATGATAGAATGATCTCTGTTCGTTTCCAAGGCAAACCATTCAATATCACGGTAATCCAAGTCTATGCCCTGACCAGTAACGCCGAAGAAGCTGAAGTTGAACGGTTCTGTGAAGACCTACAAGACCTTCTAGAACTAACACCCAAAGAAGATGTCCTTTTCATTATAGGGGACTGGAATGCAAAAGTAGGAAGCCAAGAAACACATGGCGTAACAGGCAAGTTTGGCCTTGGAGTACAGAATGAAGCAGGGCAAAGGCTAATAGAGTTTTGCCACGAGAACGCACTGGTAATGGCAAACACCCTATTCCAACAACACAAGAGAAGACTCTATACGTGGACATCACCAGATGGTCAACACCGAAATCAGATTGATTATATTCTTTGCAGCCAAAGATGGAGAAGCTCTATACAGTCAGCAAAAACAAGACCAGGAGCAGACTGTGGCTCAGATCATGAACTGCTTATTGCCAAATTCAGACTTAAATTGAAGAAAGTAGGGAAAACCACTAGTCCATCCATGTATGACCTAGATCAAATCCCTTATGAGTATACAGTGGAAGTGACAAATAGATTTAAGGGACTAGACCTGATAGAGTGCCTGATGAACTATGGACAGAGGTTCGTGACATTGTACAGGAGACAGGGATCAAGCAAATCCCCATGGAAAAGAAATGCAAAAAAGCAAAATGGCTGTCTGAGGAGGCCTTACAGATAGCTGGGAAGAGAAGAGAAGCGAAAAGCAAAGGAGAGAAGGAAAGATATTCCCATCTGAATGCAGAGTTCCAAACAATAGCAAGGAGAGATAAGAAAGCCTTCCTCACTGATCAGTGCAAAGAAATAGAGGAAAACAACAGATTGGGAAAGACTAGACATCTCTTCAAGAAAATTAGAGATACCAAAGGAACATTCATGCAAAGATAGGCTCGATAAAGGACAGAAATGGTATGGACCTAACAGAAGCAGAAGATATTAAGAAGAGGTGGCAACAATACACAGAAGAACTGTACAAAAAAGATCTTCATGACCCAGATAATCACGATGATGTGATCACTCACCTAGAGCCAGACATCCTGGAATGTGAAGTCAAGTGGGCCTTAGAAAGCATCACTATGAACAAAGCTAGTGGAGATGATGGAATTCCAGTTGAGCTATTTCAAATCCTCAAAGGTGATGCTGTGAAAGTGCTGCACTCATTATGCCAGCAAATTTGGAAAACTCAGCAGTGGCCACAGGACTGGAAAAGGTCAGTTTTCATTCCAATCCCAAAGAAAGGCAATGCCAAAGAATGCTCAAACTACTGCACAATTGCAAACATCTCACATGCTAGTAAAGTAATGCTTAAAATTCTCCAAGCCAGCCCTCAGCAATACGTGAACCGTGAACTTCCAGATGTTCAAGCTGGTTTTAGAAAAGGCAGAGGAACCAGAGATCAAATTGCCAATATCCGCTGGATCATCAAAAAAGCAAGAGAGTTCCAGAAAAACATCAATTTCTGCTTTATTGACTATGCCAAAGACTTTGACTGTGTGGATCACAATAAACTGTGGAAAATTCTGAAAGAGATGGGCATACCAGACCATCTGACCTGTCTCTTGAGAAACCTGTATGCAGGTCAGGAAGCAACGGTTAGAACTGGACATGGAACAACAGACTGGTTCCAAATAGGAAAAGGAGTACGTCAAGGCTGTATATTGTCACCCTGCTTATTTAACTTATATGCAGAGTACATTATGAGAAACGCTGGGCTGGAAGAAACACAAGCTGGAATCAAGATTGCCAGGAGAAATATCAGTAACCTCAGATATGCGGATGACACCACCCTTATGGCAGAAAGTGAAGAAGAACTAAAGAGCCTCTTGATGAAGGTGAAAGAGGAGAGTGAAAAAGTTGGCTTAAAGCTCAACGTTCAGAAAACCAAGATCATGGCATCTGGTCCCATCACTTCATGGGAAATAGATGGGGAAACAGTGCAAACAGTGTCAGACTTTATTTTTTTGGGCTCCAGAATCACTGCTGATGGTGACTGCAGCCATGAAATTAAAAGACGCTTACTCCTTGGAAGGAAGGTTATGGCCAACCTCGATAGCATATTTAAAAGCAGAGACATTACTTTGCCAACAAAAGTCCATCTAGTCAAGGCTATGGTTTTTCCAGTGGTCATGTATGGATGTGAGAGTTGGACGGTGAAGAAAGCTGAGCGCTGAAGAATTGATGCTTTTGAACTGTGGTGTTGGAGAAGACTCTTGAGAGTCCCTTGGACTGCAAGGAGATCCAATCAATCCGTCCTAAAAGAGATCAATCCTGGGTGTTCATTGGAAGGTCTGATGCTGAAGCTGAAACTCCAATACTTTGGCCACCTCATGCGAAGGGTTGACTCATTGGAAAAGACCCTGATGCTGGGAAGGATTGGGGGCAGGAGGAGAAGGGGACGACAGAGGATGAGATGGTTGGATGGCATCACTGACTCGATGGACATGGGTTTGGGTGGACTCCGGGAGTTGGTGATGGACAGGGAGGCCTGGCGTGCTGCAACTCATGGGATCGCAAAGAGTCGAACACGACTGAGCGACTGAACTGAACTAAACTGATTTTTAAAAAAGAAGTGGTCAAGGTACCCACCGGGTGTGTGGGTACCATCAAGGACAATTCTCATGCTTTTTGGCCACTCAGTATCTGAATCCCCTTCGTTGGGGGCGTCCCTCTCCCTGTAAGGCAGAACTCTTCTCCCCTCTATGGAGCCAGCGATGACAGGTATTTACTGACTGGCCTTCTGGGCAACAGAAGGGCTAGTCTTGAAGTAGACGCTACCAAATGAACCTATCCAGACTTCAAATTGGAAACTAGTCATACGAAAGAGCAGGGGTCACACAGAATGCCATCTGGTGTGGGGACAGCTCATCCAGCTTACTGACATAGCAGTGGCAGCAGATCCAGGACAGTTTCCAGCACTCACTGTTAGCGTGGCAGGGGACAAGTGGCAGTGTCTGGGCTGAGCAGAAGCTGCCATGGGTCTTCACCAGACCAGTTCTTCAACACAATTGGGCTGTTTCCCCGGCCAAGGAGCCCCAGAGTCTGGTCCTCCGACCTTTCTGGAAATTCTATGAACCAGAGCCTACTTCACAGGTCAGCAACCCATAGTCACACAGGGCTCCAGGCTCAGCTTACTGACCCTGGGTTTAGTTAACTGGTCAGCTTCCCACCTTCTAATCCTTCAAATTTTTCACCAAGAGGCCTCACATTTTCATTTTGCACTGGATCCTACAAATTATGTAGCTGAGCCTGCCGTGAGCTGGCTAATAAGCTTAGGGCTTCTGTGTGCCATGGAGCCCTTTGGAGGTCTGATGAAGCCTATGAGGTATACAAAGAATGTTTTGAAACATACACAATGAAATACATAGGAAGCCAGCTATATTAAAATATAGTCAAATATTTTTTGTAAAACAAATATATGATAGCATAATAAGTGTGAATTTCATTAGTACATTAAATAAATCTAATGGTAAGTCTAACAACTGCTGTTGCCCAGAAGTAATATGAGCATAAACAATATTCTGGAACTCCCGCAATAACTGAAATGTGACTTGAACATGCCTAGGACTTCTAAAGGTGATAAAGTCACAGATATCTGATTTGTCTATATTCATAACAGGGAAATGCTAAGTTCAGCGAGAGATTTTTTTTTGAAGTGAGGGCTTCCTGGTGGCTCAGTGGTAAAGAGACCCCCTGCAATGTGGGAGACCTGGGTTTGATCCCTGGGTTGGGAAAATCTCCTGGAGAAGGGAATGGCAACCCACTCCAGTATTCTTGCCTGGGAAATCCCATGGACAGAGGAGCCTGGGGGGCTACAGTCCATGGGGTCACAAAGAGCAACATGACTGAGCAACTAAACCTTTGACTTTTGATATAAGTCGCAAACACCTTATTTCTTCATTAAAATTAAATTGTAAAGCTTAATTAATTAAAATTTAATATAAATAAATTCCTTTTCTGGTTCAGTCAGCCAAAGCTGTTGCTTTGTTGCTTACAAAGAGAAGCCTGTAGAATTGAGGGACCTGATGTGACCCAGGCCCCAGGGCGAGTGCTGAGCATGCCAGGCTTCTCCACAGAAAACAAGCAAACACAACGGTCAGAGAGGCCCCAAGGGAGTCAAAGGCTTATCCAACATAGCTCAGCCTCAAGTGCTGGGATCTTAAGACAGGAAAGCGTCAATGATGACAGTCCAGGATGCTGGACCCTTACAAGCCCTGGGCATGTTACAAGTTGGACATGTTACAAACCCTAGGAGTGTGGTATAAACCAAGGGATCTGAGGGCTTCCCTGGTGGCTCAGACGGTAAAGCGTCTGCCTGCAGTGCAGGAGACATGGGTTCAATCCCTGGGTTGGGAAGATCCCCTGGAGAAGGAAATAGCAACCCACTCTAGTACTTTTGCCTGGAAAATCCCAAGGACGGAGGAGCCTGGTAGGCTACAGTCCATGGGGTCGTGAAGAGTTGGACACGACTGAGAGACTTCCCTTCCCTTCACTAGAGGTCTGAGTACATGGAGACCCCTTCCAGGTGGGAAGGTCAACTACTAATAACTAATAATGGTTCTACCACCTGAGAAGGGGGATAAGATACACGACAGTATAAACACTGCTTCAAGGCCCACAGCAAGTTAACAGAACACTGAATATTCCTCAATTTCCCAAACCCTAATTCAGAATCCTTTCTTCTAGCCAATTGTTGTTGTTGTTGTTTAGTCACTAAGTTGTGTCCGACCTTTTTCGACCCCATGGACTGTAGCGCACCAGTCTCCTCTGTCCATAGAATTCTCCAGGCAAGATTACTGGAGTAGGTTGCTATTTCCTTCTCCAAGGGATCTTCCTGACCCAGGGATCAAATCCAAGTCTTCTGCACTGGCAGCCGGATTCTTTACCACTGAGCCACCTGTAAAGTCCTCTAGTCAAATTACCTCTCAGATATTTCAACATAAGTTTGTTTTTTGTAGATCTCATAGGAATTATGAGGTATGATCAAAACATCCCTCCCCAGGTACTATTCTTTTGTCGCCCTTCCACTCTTCCTTTGGGGGGAGGGGAATCAAAAGCCCCTCAATACAAGGGAGTATCTATCCTTTCAGCAACTTGAAAAACACCCATTTATTTAGAAAGTAGAAAACAATCCATTCTCAGATATCTGTAATTTTCCAAAGTTATTTTCTATCCATCGTTACACTTGATCTCTGGGCACGTATCACTATCCCTGTTTTACAGATGAGAAAACCGAGGATCAGAGAGGCTGTGACTCGCTTAAGTTCACAGAGCAAGGAAGAACATGCAGGTTTCTTGCATCTTAGCCCAGTGTCCTTTCCTCTGCCCATAACCCTCCTCTGAGCAGATCACAACAGAAAGGGAGGAAGTCTCTGAAAGGGAAGTACAATCATGCAGATCATCCAAAAAAAAAAAAAATCAAGACACTCACACCCCAAATTCTGGACAGCAGGTGTCAGTTAGGAAAAGAGAGGCTTGAAAAAGAAAACAGATCACCTCATCCTCTGACCCCAGACAGGCTCTGAGCCCCCAACACAGAACAGAATTCCCTTGGCCAGTGACCAGCACACAGAGGCCTTCCCATTCCTGCCCGGGATTTGGGCTCCTAACAACATCAACAGCAGGAAAAGGGCTTCGTGAACATGAAAATAAACAAACTTTCTATTTTTAGCTGGGCTGCAGCTGTGAGAGCTTCATTATTTGCTTTTTAGCTGCAGCATTCTGAGGGAGGAGAGGCGGGGGAGGGGGGCGGTGGGGAATGAGGACAGCTAGGGACAGTCACGCTGGGAGCCAAATTTCCCACTGCTGAACCTAATTACACACAGGCCGAAGAAACCCACGTCCAGCCTGGAAGTCTGTGGAGCCTGCAGGTCTGGAAAAGCTGGAGAGCGACAACCAGGAAGCCAGCCCATGACTGGGCTCTCTCCCGGCCATATATAGAAATAAACCATCTTTGGCCTACATGGTTTTTAGAGCTACTGAAAACCATGTCGCCGAGTGATCCCATCAGAGGAGTGGAAGATAAGCTAGCAAGAAGAGACCTTTCTGGGTTTCCCAGGTGGCTCAGTGGTAAAGAATCTGCCTGTCAATGCAGGAGACGCGGGTTTGATTCCTGGGTCAGGAAGATCCTCTGGAGAAGGAAACAGCAACCCACTCCAGTATTCTTGCCTGAGAAATCCCACAGATAGAGGAGCCTGGTGGGCTACAGTCCATGGGGACTCAAAAGAGTCAGACACGACTTAGTGATTAAGCAACAAGAGACCTTTCTCCCCTTCACTTAGACTCTAGTGGGAACCTGTGTGAATCTCACAGAAACTTGGATCCAGCATCTTCCAGGTTTAAACACACTGGGGTCCAGAATTCCTAATGAACATGCAGTGTTTTCTCCTGCCCAGCCCTCACTGACAGCAGTAATATCAGGAGCTTGAGAAAGAACAAAGCTAATGTTGAAGGTGGGGAATAAAGGGAGCTGTGGGTCCTCTTCTCTGTATGCCTGGCACAGGATTGGGTGTTATGAGGAGGGAATTCCAAACCACCAGAGAGGAGAGACCTTTCCTTATAAATGTCACAGTGGATTTAGGAAAAGTATGCAACTGTGACTTCAGAAGCACCTCTTTAGCCATGCAAATAACTTCAGCTATGCAGTACCCTGAGCCCATGGCATCTTGAATTATGTTCTTTTCCCCTCTTATCATAGCCCTTTTCTTTTTTTATATATGTAATTTTATTTATTTATTCTTGGCTGCACTGGGTCTTCGTGGCAGACTTTTCTCTAGTTGCAAAGAGCAGGGCAACTCTGTAGTTGCGGTACGTGGGCTTCTCATTGCAGTGGTTTCTCTTGTTGTGGAGCACAGGTTCTAGAGTGTGCAGGTTTCAGTAGTTGCAGTTCTCCGGCTCTAGAGCACAGGCTCAATAGTTGTGGCACATGGGCTTAGTTGCTCCGTGGCATGTAGGAGCTTCCCAGATCAGGGATCAAACCCATGTCCCCTGCATTGGCAGGTGGACTCTCCACCACTGAGCCACCAGGGAAGCCCTTGTGGCCCTTTGCCTGCACAGTCCCAACTATATGCTCAGTCTTTGTGAGTTTACAGAATTGCAGGCCCTGAAGCATACTGAGGAAGGAAAGAATACAATGCTTTGGGTACTTACAAGGAACACAGTAGGAACACAGAGGACTGGCTTCTACCTCATTCCTGGAGAGTTAAGATCTTTTCAGAGAAGATGGTGGCACCCAGACAAGTAGAGACTAAGTACAGGGAAGAGTTTCTCCTCAAACACCTCCCCCCATGAAAGTTGTTGTTTAGTCATTAAATTGTGTCCAACTCTTTTGCAACCCTGTGGACTGTAGCCCAACAGACTCCTTTCTGTCCATGGGATTTCCCAGGCAAGAATACCAGAGTGGTAGCAAAAGAGACACAGATGTAAAGAACAGACTTTTGGACTATGTGGAAGAAGGTGAGGGTGGGATGATATGAGAGAGTAGCATTGAAACATGTATATTACCATATGTAAAATAGATGACCAGTGCAAATTCAATGCATGAAGCAGGGCACGCAAAGCTGGTGCTCTGGGACAACCCAGAGGAATGGGGTGGAGAGGGAGGTGGGAGGGGGGTTCAGAATGGTGAGACACATGTATACCAATGGCTGATTCATGTCAATGAATGGCAGAACCACCACAATATTGTAAAGTAATTAGCCTCCAATTAAATTAAATTAAATTAAAAAAAAAAGAATATCAGAGTGAATTGCCATTTCCTTCTCCAGGGGATCTTCCTAACCCAGGGACTGAACCTGCATCTCCTGTGTTGGCAAGTTCTTTACCACTGAGCCACCAGGGAAGCCCTCTCCCCTCCCCTAAAAGCGTGGCTCTCAAATAATAAGATGGAAGAGGACATAGCACGACTAAAATATAAAAGAACTTAACCCCACCATCTCAAAAATAGTCAGTTTCTACCTCCCAATAACATTTATCATTTTACCCAACCCAGGGATATTACATTACTGAGCAAACCAAATTACAAGAAAAAAAAAGACAGTATCATAATCTATTTGACTGTGAATTTCAACAGCTAACAATGTAAGTCCTGGAATCTTGGGGCTGAAAGAGATCATATGGGCTACTGAACCCTCTCACCAGCTATAACAATCCCTTCTACAGTATCTCTGCCAGGTTGTCACCCAGCCTCTGCTCCAATTGCTCCAATAATGGAGAGGTCTCCAAGGATCAAGACAACCAGTCACTTCATTTTAAAGTCAGGAGTTAGAGTGCATAGAGGCCTCCTACCACGCTGAAGTTTAGTCTCCCAGCCTTACCACACTCTAATAAATCACAAAAGGTCACCAGATTAACTTTGAGAGTGGTCAGTTCATCGTTCAAAATCTGCAGTGACTCCAACGACTGATACACAAATTCTAATCTCCATCTAAAAGACTGGAAGAGTCTGTATCAAAATGTAATATTGGTTATATTTGGTCACCAGGTTTATGGATGATACTTTGTTTTTCTCCTTCATACTTTTGAGTCTTTCCCTAGTTTTCAGAGATAGAGAGAGAGAGAGATTAGGAAAGGATAATCAAATAAATAATGTTACTTACAAAAAAGCTCTACAATGTTTATTCCTTCTTGTTGTACCCAACTTAGCTCCCTTTTACTCTTTCTCCATCTTTAAATTCTTCTGCACTGCCCAGACTCTGGCCAACCCACCTCTATCATAAAGGTTTCCTTGTCGGCTCCAGCCCTTACTGCCTTTAAATCAAAATTATAAAATTGAGCACTTTATTATAAGCAGTTGTCTACTATCTGTTAATTATATCGTGGGTCAGTTCTACATTAGATGTAAATTCCTTAAGGACTGTATCATGGTGCCTACACTAGCACAGTGCAGAGGTTACTGTAGATTCTCCATCAATATTTGCTAGTGGATGGATGGATGGATGAAATTCCATTGGGTGTATTTATTAGTGCAGTTGGTTAAAGCATAGTTTGAATAGTTAGAACACAGCTCTAATAAATAAGCTTTGAATGCCATCTGATCCTATGCTTTTCAACCTAGGGTGCCCACAACCCTGGAGGAATATGGAAAAGTATGTCAAGTGTATAAGTCAAAACATATTAAATAATGTCTTCCTGTTGTTGTTGTGTCCAACTCTTTGCTGTTCCAAAGACGGCATCACTCCAGGCTTCTTTGTCCTTCACTATTTCCCAGAGTTCGCTCAAATTCACATCCAGAGTTGGTGATGCTATCCAACCATCTCATCCTCTGCTGCCCTCTTCTCCTTTTGTCTTCAATCTTTCCCAGCATCAGGGTCTCTTCCAATGAGTCAGCTCTTTATATCAGGCAGCCAAAGTATTAGCGCTTCAGCTTCAGCATCAGTCATATCTTCCTAGAGCAAAAATATTCCCCTTTGGAGGAATACTCTGGTGGGAAAGTATGAGAAGCACTTTTGTAGCCCATGTTTTTTTAAGTGCAGGAATTCCCTCTAAGGCTGATATTCAGATACTGCTTGAGTTCATCCATTTAGGCTTTGCTTCCAAATACTTTCAGATACCTGTTTGTTTATATCCCACCAAGAGATGTTCCTGAATGAAGATATCATTCATCTTGCAGACAACAGGATAGAGATTGCTGGTCTAGGAGCCAGAACACCTTGGTTCTGGCCCAGTTATGCAGCCATTGTGGGCAACCAGCCTCTTGAAGCCCCAGCCTCTCATTCACTCTTCCCTCCTAACAAACGCTGAGTTAAACTAAATAATACATTTGAAATGTCTTTGTAAACTGAAATTTACGTGCGAGCTTCAGGTATTATTGTTGTTGTCTTTCTCCTCCCAGAATCAGTTAATTTGACTGTGTTCCAGGAGACAGGTTTTCTTCCCAAATCTGCCCAGTTGAACTAGGGAGAGCAGCTGCAGAGCTCTGAATTGAGCAATTTCTAGGTGGAAACCTGAGTGTAAGTTCCACCAGACTAGACCTTCATTCATTTTTATATATCTCAGGTTTTGCACAGTATTGGGAGAGAATGAATGCTTCATGAATGCTGAGTAAATGTGTTTCTATTATTTGGAATTTCTGCCTTCCATCATTTACCTGATCTCTGACAACATTAAAACTTTTCCAAACCTCAGCCTCCTTAATTATCGATAGGTAGTACCTCAGAGTACTGAAAATTTAAAAGCAATATACATCAGTTGCCTGGCTCATAGGGAGCAGTAAGTCAAAGGCAGTTAAAACAGAAGGAGAGGGTGAGGGTATTTCTGCAACTTAGCAGATGAAGGCTTAATTATTATTTTATGGTTTTTGTCAGCCCTTCCTTTTACCTGTTAAGAAAGAGCCAGCCCAAGGAAAAGAAGTTTGTTTGCAGCAACGTTGTTCTGAGTCACTGAACTAGTTAAGGAAGCAAATTTCAAAGGCACAGTTACTTTGTGGGCCCTCAGGGCAAAAGGAATAAACAATTCTAGTCTTCACAGAAACTTCTTCCAAAATGAATATGCTTGGGAACGGGGAGCTGGGGTTTCCTAGGCATCTCTCTGACAAAGTGACAAGAAATGCTTTACCTCGGCCATGGAAACGCTGTGTGAAACCCCCACGATAGACTCACTCAATAAATTGACCAGTAACCGAGAGCAGGAGACAAGGGGAGCCACAGAGAGAGGCAAAATGAGAGCTCTGTGGGGTTCTCCTTCTACCCTAAGACCCTACCAGACAAATGGAATCCCAAGGCCCTTTGTTATGTGAGCGCTAAGCCAATGATGAATCGAGGATGGCGAGGATGGCGCTGGGAAAACAGCATTCAAGACACCACCCTGGGAGGCTGGGAGGCAGAAACTGAAAATGAAAACTGAGCCCCTGCATGCCCCCGAGGTATAAACAAATGGACTTCCAAGCCAGCACCATCCGCTTGCCAGCCTCACTGCTAGAAGGGGGGGCTCCATCTCTAGAACTTACAGGAGCACTTGAGAAAGCTCAGAGCACATGAAGCAGACGGACACGGGTGTGAGGGGAGACATGGGGATTGTCAGAGGAGACATTTAAGAGCTTCCTGAACTTCCCCCAATGCCAAGGTTTAGAGCTACAGTCATAAAAGTAATATTTTTCCCCCTGGCATCCAAGATACAGCATTGAAGATGCTCTGGATGCTGTGTGGAAAAGCGCTCCCCAGAAGAGTATATTGTCACTGCTCTTTTTAGAGGAGCTTTCGTAATTAGAGTAATTTATGTCAGAATTAGACAGTGTAGGGAATGGAAATCTAACTGCAAGAGATAAATATAATAACCAATATGAAAACAGGCTCTCAAAATCTGCTTAGAAATCCAAAGCCAAAATGAAAAAGCAATGCATTTAAAAAAAGGCCACAAGGGGTGGGCTGGAGTGAGGGGTGGGCAGAGGCGGGGCAAGGAAATACTTTCTCAGAATGGTTATAATTTAGCTGGAAAACTCGCTGTTTTTAGGATAACCTGCTAAAACTGAACATGCATGAGACTAAAAATAAAAGATAGCATCTGCAGCACATACTTGGCTAAGGTAAAAAGAATGAGGCTTTGCTACCTTCATGAGGCAAAGGCCACGGAGATTGTAGAATTGAGCATGTCCATTGGCTCAAATCCAGGCCAGGGCTCCTGTCCACAAAGACCCCATGTTCAGGGCCTGTTGGGCCACCCTGAACTCCCGACCACATGGAGTCAATATCGGCTTCCTCCAGCACTCCTTTAGGGCTCTGCCATTCACAGGTCTGTTCCAGACCCCTCTGGAATCCATTTATGTTGCCAGCCTGTACCACCTCTGGGAGATAATCCATCCCATAAATTCATGACCTGCTGCATAGTGTAGTATTTACGCCGACTTGTCCTGAACTTGCCTCCCTCGTGGTTCCGCAGTGCTGCTGAGTTTCAGGATCTGGTGAACAAGTCTGTGCTCATCTGACCCGCACCATTTATAGGCTGACCATTTCTCCCAACAGCCTGCATCTTGTCAATCACCCTTCTGACTTCCAGTGGGTGCCTTAGGGAATCCAGGCTGCTGATCCGGTACTTTCTGTAGCCCGGGTATGCTTTGAGATCCTTGTCCAAGAGCCACAGGCACGAATATAGCCCAGGTTAAGGTGAGAGTAAGATAATGTCCTCAGTTTAATATTTTCCTTCCCTGAAAAAATGGACTTTCCTTGTGGCTCAGTTGGTAAAGAATCTGCCAGCAGTGTGGGAGACCTGGGTTCGTATCCCTGGGTGGGGAATATCCCCTGGAGAAGGAAAGGCCACCCACTCCAGTATTCTGGCCTGGAGATTTCCATGGACTGTATAGTCCATGGTGTCGCAGTCGGACATAACTAATCAACTTCACTTTCACTTTCCTTCACTTTCCCTGAAAAACAGGCCCATTTGGGTGCAGCACTGTCCTGGGTGCAAACACATTATATTTGACATGGCTTCTGGACTCAGAGAGTTTGCAAACTGACAGGACAGTGTCTGCAGGCAGCACAAGGTAGGTAGTTTCAGGCCAATAGTGCAAGTCAACCACCTGATCCAGGGCATCATCAAGAAAGTAAAGCAAGTGTGGCAGACCTGGCCTTCACAGCAGGCTATGGTTCTGTGCTAAATACCACCCCCCTACCACTGCCCTCCCGCCTTGATTTTCACAACCCTCTGAGAAAGAGGCAACAACTTTTGTCCCCAACATACTGATGTGAAACCAGAGCTTAGCAGGTGCCAGAGTTAGCAGGGGTAGTCACTCAAATCTTCAGTCTCAGTTCACAAATCAGCTTAGTTTGGCTTCTTTTTTTTTTTTTAATTAGATATTAAGGCTCTGTTCCACTCTATTTAGAGTCCACTAGCCTCTTGACCACTCTCAAATATCTTTACTAAAAACATGAAAAATAATGAGGATTAGGCAATATGTAACAGCACTGTGGTGGCTTGTGGCCATCCATGAGATCATCAGACCTGGGATTTCACTGCCAAGAGAATAAAGGAGTAGGTGGTGCTCTAACCTGCTGTTTTGTAAGGACTGCATCATCCGCCCAGAGTGAGAACATCCTGGTCAGTCGCCCACTCCTTCACTTCTACCATAATTGCATCTTCCTCGTAATGCCAGTCCCTCTACAGACTTGGAAGCCTTGCAAAACACCGTGAGCAAATCTGCCATCTTGCCCACTGCTTTCTCTGCCACAGAAGAGGCGGCAGAGAAAGCAGTCTCACTTACCGAGACATTACAGAGAAACAACTTACGGATTCATCTAAGTGGCTTCAGTCATCTCCGACTCTATGCGACCCTATGGGACATAGCCCACCAGACTC
This sequence comes from Giraffa tippelskirchi, assembly GCF_054371585.1. Taxonomy (NCBI): domain Eukaryota; kingdom Metazoa; phylum Chordata; class Mammalia; order Artiodactyla; family Giraffidae; genus Giraffa; species Giraffa tippelskirchi. Next base: position 23,572,511 of record NC_137279.1, read on the forward strand.
CTCTGTCCATGGGATTCTCCAGGCAAGAACACTGGAGTGGGTTGTCATGCCCTCCTCCAGGGGATCTTCCTGACACAGAGATCAAACCCTTGTATCTTATGTCTCCTGCACTGGCAGGTTGGTTCTTTACCACTAGCGCCACCTGAGAAGCCCACCTTATGGATAGGCCTGGGGTTTTCTTTCCACCATTGATAGCCATGACCATAAAGCCCTAGGCTCAAGTCAATTACCTCAGTTTCTCTTGTTTAGTTGCTTTCTGTCCTCTCTTCTAAAAGCAACCCTAAAAATGGTCATGTAGGCCAGAACAAATGTGTAACATTGCTCCAGCTTTCCAGGAAAGCATCTTCTGAACTCCTTCCTCAATAGACTTCATGCCAGGCCTGAATGTGACCCTTGCTCACATGTGGGATTCCTTCACAGAAGGGGCTTTCCTCCTCTACTTGATGAGCTAGTAGTAAAAGGATGGCTGGAGGGACTGGAAACAGACTCAAATCTGGGTTCCACCACTAATGAGTTATCTGACTGTGCAGAAGTTACTGAGTTACTCTGAACCTCAGATTCTCATCTGTAAAATGAGGATGATACTACATCTCACAACTATGTTGTGAAAGGCTGCGTGATACGTTATATGCCAAGCTCCTGGCACACTGCCATGTCCTTAGCGTGAAAGGAAACCTCCATTCCCAAATCCTCAGGCCAGCGCTCAAGGCCTCACTCCACCCCTGCCCTGACCCCATCCCTTGCTCAGGGCTCTGTTAGATTCTGGCTTTAAGCTCAAGAGTGTCAGAGGAACCAGTTCTATTAATACATAGGTAGACAGCTGTAGGCTCAGTGAGGTTACAGAGTAAGTGTTTCCCACCTTGGTTAGCACATTTACTAAGAGAAGCTCCTTATCCTGACCATTCTAAGCAATCTCTTCAGCCCAGTCGTCCAATCTCTGCTGGCCCTACCTGACCACCTGTTAGCCCACCTGCTTCTGGAACCCACCTTCCCCCTCTTCTTGTTCAAATCCAGACCGAGTTTTCTCCACCCGGGATTCTGGCAAGGAGGTCTTATCTAATTTCCTTCCACTGGAGGAAAATTTTTCTTTCTTTCTCTTTCCTTAATGATCCTTGGCATTTCTGATGGGAGTGCTGGGTTTTCTCTTTGGTCTTTCAACTCAGAGCCATTTGGTTTCTCCAGCGCTAACAGAAACAGATCTCTTATTCCTCTGTAGAAACAGCTGGCGGCACTAGTCATTTTTAACACCCACCCACAGAGGCCAAAGGACACCAACACTCACGCACAGGAGGTGGTGGGCAAGACACAGCTCAGCACCTGGCACCTGGCAAAAAGAGTCAAGAGGGCAGCATCTCAGGTCCATGTCATGGAAGGACCCCTGGACACTCCAGGGCCAGGCTTCCCACACACACAGCACCTGGGAAACACTGAGCTACCTGCCCTGAGTCATCAGAAACTTTGGGTCTGGAATCCTCCTTCCCACGTGGTGGGCAGCACTTTCATTTCCTAGCTTCCCAGGTGCTGGACACCTGACCCACTAGATCCAAATAAAGAGTGGATGCAGGACGATACTGAGGAGGAGAGGGGAAGCAACTCTGAGACCTCTCTGAAGGCATTTCCCCCTCCATCTCTGCTTCTGACAGCTCCTGCTGGAGTGCATACTGTTTCTTATCGCTTTCAGTGAGCAGTGCAAAGACTTCTCCAAGGTGTTGCGTGCCCCCCACCAAACACATAACACTGACCAGGGGAGCCCTGCACTGCCCTCCGTCCAGTGAAGGCACTAGAACCTTCACCCAATCTGTCCCATGGGCTCCCCCTCCAACACCTCCCACCCCCTCTCCGAGAAGGCTGCTCCATTAGGAAGGGCTGGGCTGTTTTCACTTAAGCCTACTTTCCCTCCCAAATAGGTCTCAGGTCTCTGGGAACTTTGGTGCGTCCCTGAAAGCCGCTGAGGGACTGGTTGGTTCCGCAGGCAGGCAGGGGAGCGGCTGTGTCCTGCAGGAGGCGTGTTCCGGGACGGCCGGGGCACGGACACGTAAGGGCAGGGCGGGGACGGGGGAGCCGGCGGGAGGCTCGGGCAGGAGGGAGGGCGCGTCCGGGCCGTGTGCGCCCAAGTCCAGGGGCACTCAGTCCTCCGCAGGCCCGGGCCAGGGGTGGAGAGTGTGGGCCGAGCCCAAGACGCGCGAGGGGCAGCGAGTCTGATTCAGGAAGTCGAGCCTCTGACATCAGGGGCAGGACGACGGAGTGGAGTGAAACCTCAAAAATGCTAAGCGTCCGCCCGCTGGAGGGCAGGGGACATAGAGGGCGCCTTTCTCGCCACCGGCGGCAGGTACGCGCGGCGCAGGGCGGCCCCCGCTGACCCTCCCCTCTGGGCCAGGACCGCGCGGGACCCGCAGGGGCTTCCGAGGAGACACCGGGGACCTCGGCCGCCTTCGCTGGGGCGGCACCTGGCGGATCCCTGGGCTACCGCGCCTGCAGGAAGCCCTCCGGTGGGACTCATAGGTGAGTCTCAAGAGTTTGTGTGGTTGTTGTCTGTTTGTGTGTGTGTTTAAATACTTTTTAAGGTGCCTTCCGTTGGCAAGGGGACTTCCCACTCCCTCTTTCCTCCAGAAGGATGAGTCCAACCCCAGAGATCAGTGAAATTTGAAAATCGTTTCCAAATAGCCTCTTGCCCCTCACTTCCAGGGTTCCCCCCGCTTTGCAAGGATTCTCAGCAGCCTTACATCTGCTTCTGGGCTGAGTCCACATGGGTTCCTAGCCGCGTCTGGGGTGGAGTTCTCAGACTCTAGTTGATAACAGCTGCCGGCAGGAGAGGCTTGAAAGGGACAGAGGGACATTCAGTTTGCTACAGAAGAAGTCAAGACCTGAGACCCTCCAAAAACATCCCAGGCTCAGAAGTTTCTAAATTGTTCTAGACTAAGCTGAATTTTCAAGGGGTGTAAGAAACTGGCCACAAGGAAAATGTGGCGTGGAGCCAGGGCTGGAATGGGAGCCTTTCTGCTATTTCCTGAGCCTCGGGGGATTTGCTGTGACCCAAACTGCTACCTAACTTCTCTGCCTCTCTCAAGGGTCCCACTCCTACTCCTCTCCCCACCCTTGAATGTAGAATGGAGGACACAATGAGACCTGGTTCCCTAATGTTTTGAAGAGCTTCACAGGAATACATTATGTAACAGAGTTAAATAAACTATAGACATACAGAACCTGCATCTCTCATGTCTCCTGCATTAGCAGGTGGGTTCTTTACCACTAGTGCAGCCTGGGAAGCCCCTCCCTGGTGGCTCAGTGGTAAAGAATGTGCTTGCCCATGCGGGAGACATGGGTTCAATCCCTGGGTCAGGAAGATCCCCTGGAGAAGGAAATGGCAACTCACCCCAGTATTCTCACCTGGGAAATCCCATAGACAGAGGAGCCTGGCAGGCTATAGTCCATGAGGTCGCAAAAAAGTTGGACATGACTTAGAGACTAAACAACAACAAACCTGTGGAATAGAGAAAGGATGTTTTCCACCCTCTCCCCTGAATATTAACCCCAGAAGAATAATGAACAATCAACAAGCTGAGTTACTGATTTCATCAAAGAGAGATGTACAACCATCCCATCCATTCATTCATAGTTACTATGCTCACTGTGTGTCAGGCCATATGCCAGGGCCTGGGAGTCCAAAGATAATGGTACAGTTTTTGCATCTGAGGACATGAAATCTGGTAAATGAGGCAGAGAAACAAAATATAGTTACCCCTGGTGGTTCAGTGGATAAGAATCTGCCTGACAATGCAGGGAACACGGGTTTGATCCCTGGTCCAGGAAGATTCCATATGCCATGGGGCAGCTAAGCCTATGTGCCACAACCACTGAGCCTGTGCTCTAGGGCGCAAGAACCCCAACAAAAGAAACCACCACAGCAAGAAGCTGGCACACTGCAACTAGACAGTACCCCCCACTTGCTGTAACTAGGAAAGCCCTCACATAGCAACAAAGAGCCAGGGCAGCCAAAAATAATAAACAATAAAGTTTAAAAAAAAGAATAGTATCCATCATCATAGCCATAGCTATGGGACACTGAAACAATGCAAAGGGGGAGTGAATAACTCCCCCAGGGGTTACCTGCAGAAGTGATGGATGAGCAGGTGTTGAAAACGATTAGGCATTCCCAGGAAAAGGGTATTCCAGACTGAGGAAAGAGTATCTGCAAACTCAATGGTAAGTTGGGGGAACTGCAGGTAATGCAGATTACACTACTACGCAAAGAATGATGAGCTCTTTCCTGTGGCAGTGGGAAGTCGTTTTTTAAACAGGGAAAGAGTATGGTCAGATCTGTGTTTGGAGAGAGAACTAATGGCCAGATGGAAGCCGGGTTGGAGAGATAAGGAACAGAGGTAAGGAGGACCTCAGCTAAGAGAATGGCAGAGGGAACTGAGAAGAGGGGCATGGACTTTTAGTGGTTTAGGAAGTAGAGTCAGAGAGGTACCTGGAGGCCAAGTGAATGTGGCTAAGGAGGAATGAATGGAATAGAGGATTATAAGGTGTTGAGCTGGGGATGGGAAGATGCATTGTGATGCTTGTAATAGAAACCACATGAACTGGAGGAGGAGTGGGCTTGGGAAGCAGAGTTTGGGAGAAAACGATGACCACTTCAGACACATTTAAGTTGGATGTACTCAGGAGATGCCTGGGTGGAGATATATGGGAGGCAGTGGGTACACAGGTCTGGAACCCAAGGAGATGTGGAGGTTGCTCTGATGCGACTATCTCAGATGTTGTGCAGAAAAGCAGTGTTGAAGGAAACTAAAGAGGACTGTATTACACTCTCAGTGAGATTGCTTGACCCTGAAGGGTCTTGGATTGGTCAGTAATGGCCTACAGATCTTATTTTCATATCACATACTGACTTCCATATGACTCCCATGAAACGCCCATGGTTTCCCCCAGCTGTCTTGCAGGATGATACCTAAAATGTTGGTGAGAACCCTGGGTTAACGACACACAGGTGGTGAGGATGCATTTAACCAACAAGCAAATCCCCAGGAATCACTCCCTGATGTGAGAAGTGAATATGTTAGTTGAATTGTAAGATCTGCAGGAGATCTCCCCAGAACTCATACCCCAAGTCAAGGCATGGCACCTGTGTGGGAGAGTCCTACCTTCATTAAAACAAGAAGGACGACTTTCTCAGATAAATTCTAAACCTCTGTAGAGTGGTCCTTTAGGTCTGGCTGCCAATGCCCAGATCAGGATTTTACGTGACCTGGTACGGAAGGAAAAAACACCTTGAACTTGGAACTAGACAGACATGGGTTCAATTCTTGCCTTGACCACTTATTAGCTGCCCTTGAACAAGTCTTTGAATCGCTCAGCTTCATTTCCTTTACATTTAAAATGAGGATAATTATGTCTCACCAGGGCAATGGTTAGAATCAGAATCAAATTGAAAAAGAAAGTACATTTAATGGGCTATATAAATTGTACGGTTCTATAAAAATGTAAGGGGGTTTTATTATTATTATTAATCTTTCCCCTTGAAGTCACCAAATCAGATGGGCTGTGTAGGTGTAGGATTTGGGCAGCATCGTAGGCCCAGATGTGCAGCTTTTTAACTGCATATAATATTTGAAGGCCATAATTATAGAAGTCTCCTTCCATCAGAGCAATGACGGGTATCTGCTTCTCTTTTTACTCCTCACCTAATGTGATCAAAATCAAAGAAGTGAATGGTCTCCTAAAGCGAATGCAGGTTGTACACTGACCAAGAGCTCCTGGAAGCTCACAGGGCTAAAGCAGCCAGGGTTCCACTTACTAAGCCACAGACCCACCCCATTTGCAGCTGAGGCCACCCAGAGGGGACACTTTTTTTTCTGTAATCCTCATCAGTGTGCTAGTTGAACCAGCAGTAGCCCTGAATCTGAGCATCTTTCAATGGCTTAGATGTCTCTGTGGTTTTCCTGTCTCCCAGCCAGAGAAGCCTGACATATTCCAACCTAGTGAAGCTCAAGTTTTATGCCAACATTAGAACTTTCAAATAAACAGACTTCTGATAGGGGCTGGTTGTTGAATGAAGAAAAGGAAGTAACCACAGACTCAGAGACTTCAAATGGAAAAACACTTTAGAGATGAGCCAGCCCCTCCCCCTCACTTCACAGATGAGCAAACTAAGGTTCAGAGAGGGAAGTGTGTGCTGGGGTCAACAGCTGGTTAATGGGGGAACCAGCATCCAAGTCCTCGAACAGTGAACACTCTCTGGGGTTTCTATCACCTAGACCTTCCATGCCTCACACACGGGGGCACAGGCAGGCACTCAGAGGCTGGCAGAGGGGAGAAGTGGAAAGATTGTACTTAAAGGCTGCATCTTCCCCCCAGTGGCCCCTGGGCGTAACCAGGAACAGCCCCTCCTTTAAGGGGCTTCTCAGGTGGTGTTAGTGGTAAAGAACCCACCTGCCAATGCAGGTTAGATGTAAGACATGTGAGTTCGATCCCTGGGTCAGGAAGATCCCCTGGAGGAGAGCATGCCACTCCACTCCAGTATTCTTGCCTGGGTCTCACAGAGTTGGATACGACTGAAGCAACCTAGCACGCACGCACACACGCTGCTCCTTTGCGGCAGTCTCCCTATCACACCCAAGCCTTCTGTTTCATCAGTGTCAAGCCTCAAACTGTTCTTAAGAATTCCTAGAGATTCCCTCAAGAAGGGATACAATACTGGGTGCCTTAAGGAACTAAAATATGTGTTTTTTTTGGTTTTTTCCTTAATCATTTTTTTTTTTAATTAGAGGATAACTGCTTTGCAATGTTGTGTTGGTTTCTGCCATACGACAATGTGAATCAGCCATAAGTATACATCCCCTCCTTCTTGAGCCTCTGTCCCACCCACCCCCACCCCATCCCTCTAGGTCCCAAGTTGAGCTCCCTGTGTTACATAGCAGTTTCCTGTATCTGTTTTACACATGGTAGTATATATACGTCAGTGTTACTCTCAATGCAGCCCACCCTCTCCTGTCCCCACTGTGTCCACAAGTCTGTTCTCTATGTCTGTATCTCTATTCTTGCCCTGCAAATAGGTTCATCAGTACCATTGTTCTAGAGTCCATATATATGCCTTAATAGACAACATTTGTTTTTCTCTTTCTGACTTACTTCACTCTGTATAACAGACTCTAAGTTCATCCACCTCAATTCAACTGACTCATATTCATTCCTTTTTATGGCTGAGTAATATTCCATTGTATATATGTACCACAATTTCATTATCCCGTCTTCTGTTGATGAACATCTAGGTTGCTTCCATGTCCTGGCTATTGTATATAGTGCTACAGTAAACATTGGGATACGTATGTCTTTTTGAATTATTAAAACCTATTTATTAGTGTTTCATGGAACTTGTCATGAAGGCTATTTTCAGACCAGTGGGTCTGGAAATACACATGGGTATTTCATTTTTAGGGTCATCATTACACATCAAAATGGTAGTCAACTCACTGTTCAGCGGAAAGCCTATAAGTGAATCACAGGAACTCATGAGACTTATCACAGGCACAAAAGAGACAAAACAGTGGCAGACAGACTTTCTCCCTCTCTAAGCACTGGAAGGAAAATCTGCAACACAGTTTTGGATAGACAATCCCCAGGGCTACGGAGCAGCTCAGGTTTCTGACATGTCCCCCGCATCAGCCCGAGCCATCTGAACAGAGCACCACTGGGGACATGAGTGGGAGACCAAGCAAGGGTAGCTGAGCTCCCAAACAAACTCCACCCAAACACAAGATTCCTTTCTGAGGGTAACTCCCAAGGGACTGTGGCAGCATCCGACGCGAATCCCGGCCCTGGGAAGAGGCTTCCTCCCACGCTTGTAAGCAAACTGCTCCATGGAATTTGTTGCTAAGAAATGAAAGGAAACCTAATCACAGCCATATTTCTTGATCAGAACAGAAGATTTGTAAGTCATTACAGACTCTCAACTGTCTTTCTCTTTTTAACAAAGAGCAAGCTTTGCTCTCAACTGTCTATAACTCATTCCTCTTGGGATGTTTTTCAGTAGACTTTTATTCTTCTTAAACATGACCCTGATTTCAAGCTGGATAAGCTTAAGGAAAGCCCATCCACAACTTCGTTTAGTTTTCCAGGCAAGTTAGAGAAGAGAGTTGGCAGGAGAGAGGGGAAAAATGTAATAGCAATAAGGATGTAAAATCGCTCAGTCGTGTCCAATTCTTTGTGACCCCATGGACTATACAGTTCATGGAATTCTCCAGGCCAGAATACTGGAGTGGGGAGCCTTTCCCTTCTCCAGGGGATCTTCCCAACCCAGGGATTGAACTCAGGTCTCCCACATTGCAGGCGGATTTTTTTACCAGCTGAGCCACCAGGGAAGCCCTCAGCAATAAGGATAGTTGTATGTAATAATATTAATACTTTTAGTCTTCTATTGTCCTTTTCAGGACAAAAATTGGGGGTACATAGGTTTAGAAAGCATCACTACGAACAAAGCTAGTGGAGGTGATGGAATTCCAGTTGAGCTATTTCAAATCCTAAAAGATGATGCTGTGAAAGTGCTGCACTCAATATGCCAGCAAATTTGGAAAACTCAGCAGTGGCCACAGGACTGCAAAAGGTCAGTTTTCATTCCAATCCCAAAGAAAGGCAATGCCAAAGAATGCTCAAACTACCGCACAATTGCACTCATGTCACATGCTAGTAAAGTAATGTTCAAAATTCTCCAAGCCAGTCTTCAGCAATACATGAAACGTGAACTTCCAGATGTTTAAGCTGGTTTTAGAAAAGGCAGAGGAACCAGAGATCAAATTGCCAACATCCACTGGATCATCGAAAAAGCAAGAGAGTTCCAGAAAAACATCTATTTCTGCTTTATTGACTATGCCAAAGCCTCTGATTGTGTGGACCACGATAAGCTGTGGAAAATTCTTCAAGAGATGGGAATACCAGACCACCTCACCTGTCTCTTGAGAAATCTGTATGCAGACCAGGAAGCAACAGTTAGAATGGGACATGGAACAACAGACTGGTTCCAAATAGGAAAAGGAGTACGGCAAGGCTGTATATTGTTACCTTGCTTATTTAACTTATTTGCAAAGTACATCATGAGAAATGCTGGGCTGGAAGAAGCACAAGCTGGAATCAAGATTGCCAGGAGAAATATCAATAACCTCAGATATGCAGATGACACCACCCTTATGGCAGAAAGTGAAGAGGAACTAAAGAGCCTCTTGATGAAAGTGAAAGAGGAGAGTGAAAAAGTTGGCTTAAAACTCAACATTTAGAAAACTAAGATCATGGTATCTTGTCCCATCACTTCATGGCAAATAGATGGGGAAACAGTGGAAACAGTGGCAGACTTTATTTTTTTGGGCTCCAAAATCACTGCAGATGGTGATTGCAGCCGTGAAATTAAAAGACGCTTACTCCTTGGAAGGAAAGTTATGACCAACCTAGATAGCATATTAAAAAGCAGAGACATTACTTTGCCAACAAAGGTCCGTCTAGTCAAGGCTATGGTTTTTCCAGTAGTCATGTATGGATGTGAGAGTTGGATGGTAAAGAAAGCTGAGTGCTGAAGAATTGATGCTTTTGAACTGTGGTGTTGGAGAAGACTCTTGAGAGTCCACTGGACTGCAAGGAGATCCAACTAGTTCATCCTAAAGGAAATCAGCCCTGGGTGTTCATTGGAAGGACTGATGTTGAAGCTGAAACTCCAATATTTTGGCCATCTCATGCGAAGAGTTGACTCATTGGAAAAGACCCTGATGCTGGGAAGGATTGGGGGCAGGAGGAGAAGGGGACAACAGAGGATGCGATGTCTGAATGGCATCACCGACTCCATAGACATGGGTTTGGGTAGACTCCGGGAGTTGATGATGGACAGGGAGGCTTGGCATGCTGCAGTTCATGGGGTCGCAAAGAGTCGGACATGACTGAACAACTGAACTGAACTGACTGAGGTTTAGAGATGCGTGTGGAGGCAAGGGTTTGGGGGTGGAGAATTAGGCAGGGGAAACTGGGACATTCAATTAGCTTTAGTGTCATGGGAGCAGAATGGCATGCAGTGCACATGCTGGGTCTTAACCTAAATGAGATGTGACTGTGGCCACCTTAAATAAGAAAAGAGGAAAGCTGCACACGAGCCCAGAGCCTCTGAGATCCTGAGGCTGTGTCTTTGCAAAATTTCTGATCCTAGCTCCCTCTGCAGCTCCACCAAAGGGACAGAGCACCAGCTTTCAAAAGCCCCTCTGATGTAAAGGCTCCACAGCAGCCCAGGGCCCCAGGGAGCCTCTCAGGCACACTGGCCCCAAATCCCCCAGGAACTAACATTGGGGTCACAGTGACTTTCCCAGCGATCAGGGACAGGGAGTAAACACATGTCCACCCAACTTTTCTTGCTCGCACAGATCTGCAGTGTGCACGCTAGGCTCTCCATAGCTATTGGTTGAGTCGTGGTGCTAAGACTTTGAGGCACACAAAAGTGACAGCCGCTGCTCCCTCCCACCACCCCCACCAAGGCTGCTCTACCAGCCCATCGAGCATATCATGGTTGTTTATGCTCTGCTGGGGAGAAGCAGTGGGGCTGGAAGAGGACACGCCACTCTCAGGGCCAGCCCTGCAGATGCACCCCATCTGTCGGGCTCCTTTCTGATTCTTGCCTGATGGCTCCCACCCTCCCCTCCCTCACTCCACCTTCCAGTCCTGACCTGAAACGTCCCCTCCTGCCCAAGGCCCACAGTCTGCCGAGCGGCAGTTGCCAGTGCAGTGACGGCCGTGGCCTAGATGCAAACCTCCAGACTGATTACGTGGGTGACCCACCCTATCCCATAATGAGACCTCCCAGGGAGAGGGGAGCACACGGGCACAGTGCACCACCCAGACATGACCTGCTTGCTCAGAGTGCTCCTGGTTTCCAGAAGAGAAACTCAGGCCCTTCCCTGCAGGATGTTTGGCCCAATGCCTTCTCTGGCTCAAGAGAAAAGCAACGATGTGCCGGGTGACTTAGGACACTCGCTGCTTTCCAACTACTGTGTTTGTGCAGTTTTGCATGGAGATATTATTGACCCCTTTGAGGAAAGAGCTGATTTTTACTGTGTTTTCAGTGGATAGATGGCACAGGTTTCCACAGTGGGGTGTGGAAAGAATATCTCATGTTTAGGTAGAAATATTGCATTTCCCCCACCCTGTCTGGGACAAGAGGAAGGGACACAGTCACAGGGCATGTGACACATGGGGAAGAAGGTCTGATGCTCCTGACTGACATTTTCCAGGAAAAAGTCTTCAGATGTTTTAAAAAAATAAATTATTCCTTCAAGAAGGAATACTTCAACCACTGAGGTATGTGGTCATTCAGTATTTGGTACTGGAGGGAATGAATAAATACACACCAAAAAGATAATCAAATCAACAATGTTATACTTCTTAAACCTTAATAATGGAAACTGTACCATTGTTTTCCGTTTATCCTCTATCAGTTTTCCAGAAATTTTGTATTATCTCCTGCCATTTTTTTTTATGGAAGTGAAATTCACATTACAGAAAATTAATCATTTTAATGTGAACAATTCAGTGGCATTTAGTACATTCACGAAAGGGATTGATTGAAAATTTTAGTTGCTCAGTCGCGTCTGACTCTTTGTGATCCCATGGACTGTAGCCCGGCAGGCTCCTCTGTCCATGGAATTTGCCTGGCAAGAATACTGGAGTGGGTTGCCATTTCCTTCTCCAGGGGATCTTCCTGACACAGGGATTGAACCTGGGTCTCCTGAATTGCTGGAGGATTCTTTACCGTCTGAGCCACAAGGGAAACCCATAGTACATTCACAGCGTTGTATTAATAGCATCACCACCTCTAGTTCCAAAATATTTTCGTCATTGCAAAATAAACCCCCAGGCCCATTAAGCAGTTACCTGTTATTGCTCCCTCTTCCCAGCTCCTGGCAATCTGCATTTATGGATTTATCTATTCGGATATTTCCTATAAATGTATGCCCTTTTGTGTCTGGCTTCTTTCATTTAGCTTAATGTTTTCAAGGTTCATTCACGTTTTAGCCTTTACTGGTGCTTCGTGCTCTTTGTGGCTGAATAATTATTCATTCTGTGTATTTACTATAATTTGTTTAACTGTTCATCTGTTGATAGACGCTTGGGTTGTTTCTACCTTTTGGCTATTGTGAATAGTGCTGTTATGAACATGTAAGTACAAGGATTTGTTTGAGTACCTATTTTCAATTGTTCTGGATAGATACCTAGGAGGAGAATTTTTAGATCATAGGGTAACTCTATGTGTAACTTTTTGAGGAACTCATCAAACTGTTTTCTCCAATGTTTTAATCAGCAGATGTAAATTCACTTCCTTTCTTGGAGATAAGAGGCATATGAAGTAGCATCCTTTCCCACGCCTGCTCCCTTATTTGTTGCCTTTGATCTTATGCTTTAAGGAAAGATATTAAACTCTGCTTCTTGTTGTCCTAGAGATGCAGAGTTATTTGGATGCTTGGGATAGAAAATATTTGGGGGACTTCCCTGGTGGTGCAGTGAATAAGAATCCACCTGCCAATGCAGTGGACATAGGTTCGATTCCGAGTCCAGGAAGATTCCACATGCCGCAGAGCAACTAAGCCTGTGTACCAAAACTACTGAGTCTGTGCTCTAGAACCCATGAGCTGCAACTACTGAGCCCACACGCCACAGCTGTAGAAGTCTGTATACTCTAGGGCCCATGAGCCACAACTAATGAGCCCCTGTGCCGCAACTGCTGAAGCCCGTGCGCCTAGAGCCTGTGCTCTGCAGCAAGAGAAGCCGCTGCAATGAGAAGCCTGTGCACCACAACTCGAGGCTAGTCCCCACTCTCTGCAACCAGAGAAAGCCCGTGTGCAGCAATGAAAACCCAGCACAGCAAAAAATAAATAAATTATAAAAAAAGAAAATATTTGGGTAAACTACAAATCCTTCTTGGTGCGGTTAAGTAGTAAGCAATAGGTAACACCAGCAGCATTTCTGGAGGACTGTTCATGTGCCAGGCATTACATTAAGAAAGTCATATCCTTGCTCTCACTTAACCCTCATAGTTCAACTATGATACCTATTTGACATAGGAGGAAAACTGAGGTCTCTACCAAGAGCTAAGTTCTCTTCCTCTGGCTCCAGAGTGTTATTGATAAGCCTCTCCTACAAAGAAACTGCAACTGCCACCAATGATGAATCAGAAGCTGTTCTGTTACGGTCTACTTTGGCAGATGGATAAAGACGCAGTTATAATACAGTATGACCAGTGCTATGACAGGTGTGACAATAGGGAAGAAGTACACTTAGCTCAGCTCTAGGTGACAGACTTACCAGAGGAGACAAAATCTAAGTTCCTGTTATTATTTCATTTATAAGTAAATGAGCTTTTGTGCCACTTGGTGAAGTTGGACCCTCCCCCATCCTCCTTTGGCACCACCAGTTCATCATGCCCTGTGCCCAGTGTCTGGCCCACAGTAGGCGCTCATTAAACACAGGTTAATAAACACATGTGCTTCTGCAGATGGAACTTCCAGGCCCCATCACGCTGCTACAGCACTGCAATGCCTGAGACTCAACTCATTTGCTTTCTTGAAACAGTTGTGGGGGCTTCCCTGGTGGCTCAGTGGTAAAGAATCCACCTGCCCAGGCAGAAGACATGGGTTCCATCCCCAGTATGGGAAGATTCCACATTCTCCAGAGCAACTAAGCCTGTGCATCACAACTACTAAGCCTGTGCTCCACGACACAAGAAGCCCACACACCACAACCAGAGCGTGGCCCCCACTTGCCGCAACTAGAGAACAGGCTGAGCAGCATGAAGACCCAGCACAGCCCAAAATAAATAAATTAATAAGCAGCTGTGGCCCAGGTATGAGGGAAAGGAGATGAGGAAAGGCCTAGAATAGCCTCCTTGGTACTTTCAGTCTGGAGACATGAGTAGACAAGAGAAGGTGGGGAGCAGGGTGGGGAGAGGGGCGAGGCTGTGAAGACATCTCCCCTTGCCGAAGTGAGGAGTCTGTAGAGGTGCCTGGGATCCTGGAGCAGACACAGAATGAACTGCTAAACCACTTTCTGAAACTCTAAGTTCTCCACTTCATCTCAGGGTTGAGTTGTTGCATCCAGACTTCCAAGCTCATGACTATCCTGTATCTGAGGCAATTCACCTCGGCCTGCAGGAACACGCAGCAGCAGCCTGGTGGAAAGATCTCGACTCTCCCCAGTGGATGATTCTCGCTCCTCTTTCCCATGGGTTTTTGGTGAGATTCGGCCCTCACTTACCTTCCTTGGTTCACACTCAGCTCCTCTCTACAAAAGGAGAGTTGTAAAAACTCTTGGGAGCCCTGCTGGCCTTGCTTTAGAAGGCAGAAGCTGTCCCAGCCTGGCTCTGGCTGCATTTTATTTATTTATTTACGTTGGGCCACGCTGGGTCTTCATTGGTGTACGGGCTTTCTCTTATTGTAGTGAGAAGAGGCTGTTCTTCTTTGCAGTGTGCAGCCTTCTCATTGCTGTGGCTTATTTTGTTGTGGAGCCTGGGCTCCAGGTGCATGGGCTTCAGTAGTTGCAGCTCATAGGCTCTAGAGCTTGGGCTCAGTAGTTGTGATGCATGGGCTTAGTTGCCCCGGACCAGATCTTCCCAGACTAGGGATCGATCCTGTGTCCCCTGCACTGGCAGGCAGATTTCTTAACCACTGGACCACCAGGAAGTCCCTCTGGCTTCATTTTTTTCTCACACACATTTCTTAAGTGTCTTTGTGTCTGCCGGACACTATCTTGGAGGCCGTGAGGGAATTTAAAAACCAAAACCAGGCACAGGCCCCACCTTCAGGGGCCTACTGCCTATTCCTAGGAAGCTGCCCAGCCCAGCCGCAGTCATGCCCCTCCATCTAGAGGTGGAAGAAACAGCCTTGCCCCCCAGAATTAGAGCCTGTCCTGGGATCTCTGCTTGCAGGTGCCACCGTTTCTTTGCCCACCACCCAGGCTCTGGCCTGTGCCACTTGTGGCATCCCCAACACCTGCTTCATCCCTACTTGGCTGGTTCTCCAGGCTCTGACCAACTTACCTAAGTCATAAGCTGCTACTCTGGGTTCCTAACCCCAACTGTGAAAGCAAGGCCTTCTTGTTCTGCACAGGCCCCAGTCCTGGTCCCCTCCACTGCTGTAGCCCAACCCTGTTATAGCACCTATGACCTGGCCCTGCAGAGGCCTCTGCAAAGCTCGTGGAGATTTGAGGGCTCAGGTTCCCAGGGATGACTGTGGGCAACCTGACCTGGAGGAGGTTACATACAGCCCCACACAGACACTCTCAACTCTCCCATCCCATAACCATTCAGTCGGTTCACTAACCAATTGACAAGCATTTATTGAGCATCTACTATGTGCCAACACTGAACTAGGCATGGGGGATTCCTAGAGGAGAAAGCTCTCAAATAGTCTACAATCAAGTGGAAAAGCAGATACGAACAGCATCTGTACCACAAGTATACAATAGGAAGACTACATAAGTATCCCACAGTATCTTACACACATTGTCAGGGAGGTAGGTAGGAGAGAGGGACAGAAATGTTCAATTGTGATGATCTCTATCTAACCGTGATTCCAGAAAAAGTCCCCAGGTCACTAAATTCTCCTTTCTCTTGCCCTGTGTGCTGAGGGCTGTTCAGTACACATAGGTCAGTGTTTGCTCTAGTTTTATAGGCCAGAGCATTCCTCATGGGCTGTGCCCGGGACACCCAAAGGCATCTTGCCGTACTACACACGGGAGTCATCAATCACTGTGGTCCCTTCTGCATCCTTGAACTCCCCACTGCTGGATTACAGCAGGGGTCACAAGCTCAACACCCACAGGGCCTGACAGATAAAACTAACATTTATGGAATGTGGGCCAGGCTCTGCTTTAACCACATGACAAAGATGATTAAACTTATCTGATTTCCATAACAATTCAATGGCAGAGGGTCTATTCTGATTATTGTTTTATAGCTGAGGGACAGAGGGGTAGAGGGACTATCCTAGGTCGGACAGCTAGTGAATGGAGGAGGGCAAGCAGCCTTTGACCCAAGCTGGTCCGCCTGAGAGAGTAGCACAGGTAGCGTGGGAATCCCTACAGGACTCGCTGCAAGCTGTGTCTCAGCCGACCTCTCTTCACTGATCACATCTACCTCACAGGCTTCCAGCTTGCAGCCTGTGATTTCCGGTTGCCCTTCTTACACAAAAAACTCATTTGGTTTCCACCAACCTTGGGCCAAATGTTAATAGTACTGTTACATGGGTAGGCTAACTGAGTGTGTGTGTGTGTGTGTGTGTGTGTGTGTGTGTGTGTGTGCACGTGTCTGTGAGAAAGAGTTGTTGTTTAATTACTCAGTTGTGTCCGACTCTTCCACCCCACGGGCTGTAGTCTGCCAGGCTCCTCTGTCCATGGGATTTCCCAGCAAGAATACTGGAGTGAGTTGCCATTTGGAGCAATCTCTTTGATCTTGGGCCAGCTGGAACTGACTTTGGTTACCCTCATGGCCCCAGATTGGAATTTGGGATTATCAACACATTTAAGAATATACAAAGGAATAAAGCATGTTTAGAGTTGAGAGGGAAGGAGGCAGAAAACTGACTAGCCACTCAGATTTTCTCACGCAATAATCTGCTTTCATGGTTAAACATGAAAAACAACCCCTGGGCAGGTCCTTGGCCCAGTGCATCATCTTGTTACCCCTGCTCTGTCCTTGGACATTCAAGTCAGAATAAGGAAGGAGGTGAGGAGGGAGAGCAAGTCTCCCAGTAGCATCTCTTCCCCTCAGGCCACAGCCTTAGGAACTCTCACCTTGGGCCAAGCTGTTGCCTGGAATGTCATGGATTAGAGCAGCTGGCTGGGAGAGTGAGCTGTTTGTTGCCATGGTAACAATGGCAGATTCAAACTCTCCAGATCTGGGCCTGGTGCCTGGGCCACATTGATTGGCTTCTTTCTCTGAGCCAGCTGTGCTTTCTTGAACATCCCGGAATCCCTTCATTCTCATCCTCACTGCATTTAATCATCCCATTCTCCCGGCAGGTGCCATTTCAAATCCCACCCTCCTTGAAGCCTTGCCTAGATTCCTCATTGGAATGAACAGCTTCCTTCCTGCTGCTCCCATAACCATTTGCTTGCGTTTCCCTTGGGACATTTAACTAGTCATGCTTCACTGTTCCCCTGTGCTCATCCATTTCCCAAGCAAAAAATAAATCCCTTGATTCACAGTCTGTGTCTTTAGCTTGGGATCCCTTACCCAGGTGGTTGGCAAGTTTCACATCTTGTTCGGCAGCATTAGCTGGGAGAGCCTTAGAAAAGAGAAGCTCCTTGAGTGCACAGTAGGTTCTCAACGGATGTGCAATGTATTGAACTGTGTGCCGTAGAGAGGGGAAAGGGCAGTTCCTTGGCCTCCTTGGACTCAATTGTGTCAACTACCCAGGCTCAGGGAGGGAAGAAAAAAGCCAGCCAAAGAGCTCCTCTTTTTGAGGGAAAAAAGCAAGGAGAACTTTTTGCAGTAATACCAGTGAGGTACTGAGACACTGAATGCAACACACACTTTCGCTACTCAATTGACTTGGCGTCTGAGAATTACCAAACGGAATGTTAGCAATTTGTGACAGCGAAATGTGTCAGGAACACAGCCAACAGAGGCTTTCCAAAAGCATGGCAATAGCCTCACTCTTGTGTGATATAATTATAATATTCAATATGGCACCCCGTGAGGCAAAGGCCCATATCCAATTGAGGCCAGCGACCTTTGGAAGTCAGGTCTCACTGCTGTCATTTCTGTTTCTTGGCACTGACAGCCTCACTGGAGATCCAAAAGTAGCCAGTCACCAAAAGAGGCCTGCAGAGTGTGCCTGCAGTCTGGAATGCCCCCAGCTATCTGGCATCTGAGCACATTCCGCGCCCAGGCTGAATGAATTCTCCAAACCCAGAATACTGAAATTCCAATTGGTACATTTGTTTCTTCTTTTCCTGAGTACCTTCTGTGTGGCCACAATGCTGGGTGCAAACCCATAAACCAGCCTGGCAGAGTGGAATGAGCCCTGGATATTTAGGGGCAGAAGAACTGCCATGTCTGCCATGATTGGCTGTGAGACCTTGGGCAACTCATTGAATTTCAGTAAACTTCAGTTTCCTCATCTATAAATATGGTCATTCACTAATTCAACAAATATTTTCCAAGAACAAAACAGGTGCAAATATTTTCCAAGAACAAACATGTCCCATCAAATATTTTTCCAAGAACAGAACAGGTGGGAGTAGCTTCTGTCTAGAAAGGAAGCAAAATGATTAAATAAACTGTGACTCTAAAGTGGGTCATGGGCTGTGGTGACGGTATAGGGACAGTGACGGGGTACAGGACAGGGGCTCTAATGAGGTCGTGGAAGGTTTCCCAAGGCGGGTGCTATTTCAGCTGAGACTAACTGTATAGAAACCAGGAGATTGGGGTGTACTGGTTGAGGTGGGATTGGGGGATAGTTGGGGGGATTTGAGATAAAGAAGCTTTCATGAGGCCCCAAAGCAGGAAGGACCACATATCTCAGGGAGTCTGAGAAATGGAAGGTTTTATAAACTGGAAGAGTGACTGGTTGCCATTGTTAGTTCCTCTCCTGTAGCTTTTTGGGAGTTAAAACAGTAAAGAGAGTATCACACTGGGAAATGGAAAAACTAGAACCTGGTCTGCCCTTGGCCACTGACCAGCTTTGCAATTTTAAACAAATTTTGAACACCCATTTCTGTTCTTTAGTTTATTCATCTGTGAAATAGGGCAAGAAATCCCTTCCCTTCTCACATTACAGTGGATTTAATGAAGAAATGTTTGCAGAAGAGAAGCTGTTAAAAAATTAAAATGACTTATAAGTGCAGGGTCTTTGCTAGGACTTTCCCCAGTCATAAATAAATTCAAGCCCATTCAGGCATCAGTTTTAAGACTGGAGAAGTGATTGCACTGCGGTTTTTTTCCCCCCTCCCCTCTGCCTCCCTTCCCAAGGGATCAGGAAATAAATCACAGTTTCTTTCTGATTGGTTTGGTGATATTTCATTTCAGTTCATAATCGGATTTTGTCTAAGGGAGAAAGTACACTATTAATAAAAGTGTTTTTTTTTTTTTAATTGTAATATTTGTGATTACCAAGCCTGGCTGGTTAGGGCAGACTGCCCATGAGCCCAGGGTGGTCCTTAATCCTGCTCTAGCCAAGGCATACTTTGAATTACCAGAGGGGTCAAGTAAGAGAATGAAACATTGACACTGCTACATCTCTCCTGCTCACCAACATTCAGGACTTTCCTGTTACACCAAACCTATGCTGAGCCTTCCAAGCCCCATGAAATCTCACCCACCTTCCTCAGGAGGTTTCTTCACTGCCTTCCCAGTCCCAAACTCTGTACGTGCTGTACACCGGCTCTTGCTTTCCCATCCTATCCAGCTCAGCCTAGCTTCCCTTCTCTCACTCGAATGTCCAAACCTCGATGTGATCACACCTGGTACAGGGGCCCCACACAGCCTCCATCTCCTCCAGGTTGCCTCGCCCTTAAAACCTAAGCCAACAACCATCACTCTCCTTTCTAACTGTGCATGCATTTTGGCACTTTCTGATATTTATCTTAGCCTTTAATAGCTTGTATTATTTTTGAAAATTAAACTGTGAAGAGCATTATCAGTTTATAAAGACTCTCATGTAATATAACTTGACTTTCACAACAACACTGAATGGTGAGTGGAGTCAGTGGAGTTATTATCTTCCCCTCTGAGAGATGGGGAACCTGAGGCTTGGGATTCAGGGATCTGCACTGTCGCCTGGCAGGACTTACCATGTTCTCAGTTTCATTAAGAAACTCTCCTAACTCTGCTCATTGTTACATGGCAGCCTGGATGGAAGGGGAGTTTGGGAGAGGATAGATACATGTGTATGTATGTCTGAGTCGCTGTGCTATTCACCTGAAACTATCACAACTGTTAACTGGCTATACTCCAATACAAAATAAAAAGTTTTTTTTAAAAAAAAAGAAATCCTAGGCTGGGAACCAGATCATACACTTCTCTTTTCCCCCTCAGCACCATGTTGATCACACAGCAGATACTTAAATAATATTTCTTGGAATGAAATCCACATGCAACTACCGGAAAAATAATTGGAATGGCATATTTCATTGATGCAAATCATCACTATTAGTACTATTAGCCTCCTCATGGATAAAGAACAGGATGCTTGCAGAATTATTTTTATTTTAGTGACCCAGTAAACAACTTCGGGGAGGCTCTCGCTTGTTCTATACAAACCTCTCCATTCCCACCCTCGCCCCCGGCAGTCAGTCAGAAGGCAGCCACCCCTGCAGTTTCTGCTCCTTCTGCTCACACCAAGCAGCCTGGCCCCACCGACTCTTGCCTCCTGGGAAGGATGGAATGTGCTTATCAGAACCTGCCCAGCAGGGTGGACATGCTTGACCAGCCCTTGGAAATCTGGGGTCATTTGGGCACACGGAGGATCCAGGCTGCCTAGCACCAGGCACCGCGAGGGGAAAGAGGAGCCTCACTGGTTGGGGTGGGGTCGGGGTGGGGTCCACCCATCCATCCATTCCGGGTTGGAGGCAGGAAGACCTTCCAGCATGGCAGCCAGTTTTCCAAGAACTTCAGTCCACTGTGACTACCTGGCAGAACTGAGGGGTGATGGCTGCTGCCCTGTCCCTACATCGGCCTGGAGTAACACCAGTCGTGACTCTTAAGAACTTGTGCAGTTCCTGAAAGCCTAGGTGCACATTCACACGCACTGCTGCTCTGACACAAGGACCCAGGCAGGTGCCCACTTCCAGTTGGTGGTTGACTTTGGAAAGTGCCTGTGTACAATCAGGTCTTCAGAACTGTACCAGCAGCCTGCCTCCCTCCCAGCCCCGTGCCTGGTGCCCTTCTGCAGAGGTGAACCGTGCTATCACTTTCTTGTGTCTCTTCCCAGATTTCCGCCGTTTGGGAGATAAAGAAATTGAGGCCCCAAGCAACTGAATGAGCTTCCTGAGGACACACGTTAAGTCACAGGTAAGAATTTGAACTGGCTTCTCTTACCACCATGAACTTCCCCTATGTTCCCAAGCTACCTTTTAGCCAAGAATTCAGCTTGTATGAAAATCTGCTGCTGCTGCTGCTAAGTTGCTTCAGTCGTGTCCGACTCTGTGCGACCCCATAGACGACAGCCCACCAGGCTCCCCCGTCCCTGGGATTCTCCAGGCAAGAACACTGGAGTGGGTTGCCATTTCCTTCTCCAATGCATGAAAGTGAAAAGTGAAAGTGAAGTCGCTCAGTTGTGTCCAACTCTTAGCGACCCCATGGATTGCAGCTCTGTCCATGGGATTTTCCAGGCAAGAGTACTGGAGTGGGTTGCCATTGCCTTCTCCAATTGTATGAAAATCTACAAGAGTATAAAATCTACAAGCGTATAAACAAATAAAGCCATTATTCAAAGCCAGGCCTAGGGGTCTGGAGCCTCATAGACTGTCTGCTGAGGGGCAGACAGTCTGCCCTCACTTCAAGGGCACCCCCAGGCCCTTCTCTGGCTGCTCTAAGCCAACTCCCATCTCTGGGACCCTCTTCTGCCTTCCAGTTAGCAGGGGCAGGGCTATACATCCTGACCGTTTTGCCCTATCAAAATGTTCCCACCCAATGTCCTATTTCTTCAAGATACTGATACTTTGAGGGTTGGTCTGATAAAATATATATACATACATACATTGGGCTGATAAAATATACATACATACATACATAGGGCTGCTAAGGAAAGATAAAGCTTAAGACTGGTGTAGAGCCTGCTAGGAGACAAGGTCAGAGTTCCCTGGCCTCTCCACCATCTCCCCCACCTCCCATTGGCCCCATATTCTTTCCAGAGTGTCTTCCATAATACTTTGAGGTCTCCAAGCCAGGATGGAGCAGAGGTGGTGGGTAGGGAGGGCGGGGTAGGGCTGAGGGAAGAGTGCGTGTGTGTGTGAGTGTGTGTGTGTGTGTATACTCTTTAGTATCTATGAGGAACTCCCCTACCCCCACAATCCCCAGTTTAAGCAGTTTCTTCCATCCATACTTCCAAATCACTCATGGGCAATGCCTGTATCCTCCTTTGGGAAGGTCATTTCAAGGGTGGAGAAGAAAAGATATTGATATGAGGGGCAAAGGCAGGCAAACTGAGGGTATCACGGATGAAGCAAAGCCAGTGGCAGTTCCAGAATTCCTCTAGAACAGGACTTAGGGGTAGCAATCTATTTGCACAGAAGCACCTAAAACTACATTTGATAAGACTGAGCAAATGTCACTTATATCAAAGAAAGAGGGTACTGAGGCAAAAAAGGGGGTGTTACTTGCCTGGGTGGGTGCTCCATCAATGTTTTAGCACATTCATATATATCTCCTACGCTCACCAACAGTTATTTATCAAAACAGTAAAAATACATCTATATCCACACTCGATGTTGGGGATACAGATGTAAATGCATACAGACAGGAAGTGAAGATTCATCCACCAGTAACATCGACTCCTCCGCACTACCCACCCTCTGTGGCCCAAAGTCTGACGAACCTGAACTGTTTCCACACTGTGCATTCCACAGGGGTGAGTTATGACTGGAATGAGAATATTTCTGCTCACTCCCTCTATGACTTGGCCTTTACATTTTAAGCCTTAATATTATAGTAAGGTAGCTTTCAGCTTTTAATTGCCCTGAACTTTTGTTAACATTAAATGAAGGGAGGAAATGGAAAGGAAAATAAAATTGTATCTGTATTGCTTCTGAGTTGCATAATTGTATATTTTTGCCACCCCATTAGTTTTCAACTATTCCAGCCTATAAACCTCTCCCCTGCCACCACTGAGGAAAATAAATAAGTCAGTCATTTGGCTATTGCTGCAAAGTTTGCCAAACTCTGAGTTCTCTAATATTAAAGAGAGTGATGCAACTTTAAATTCAGAGTCTTTTTTTTAATTACCACCTGTGGGAGACCCTAACTCACACAAGTGCTTGGCTGTCTTCTTGCTTTTTCTAAAAACATACCTTCCCTCTAAGCAGATATGACGTTAAACATCAGTTATTGGAGTCAGCCACAGACTGTGTCCCCTTTATTTGGGGACCAGAGAAGGCACTGCCCCTCCCAAACCGCTTCTAACTCCAAGATGACCTCAGAGCCTCAGCTCACACTTTCCAAAAATAAAACTGTACTTCGGCACTTCACCACACCCACCAAAACTGGCTCCAAAATTTTTTACCAAATAGTTTGGAAGAGTGAAAATAAGAACAGTATAACCCAGGTATGTCTCTGTAACCATGGCTACAGGTTTTATTAGCACTAATACCAGGATGTGGTCAGATTGGATATATACAGACAGCAAACACAAGCCTGAGTGGTGTCAGAGTGTGTGCCCATAAATTCTCCAAATTGGAAACGTGGCCCTTAATGACTGTGATTCATAAAGGACCTGGGGCAGGCGGGGGTGAGGATGGAGGGAGGGTGAGGGGGTAGAGGGAGGAGAAGGTTTAGGGTGGAAGGCTGCATCAAGAAGAGAAGTCAGGGTTCTAATTTTAGCTGAAATTCAGCTTTTGAGTACAATCCTCTAACATACCCCTACCTTGCATTTAGACTGCAGTTTTCTCAATGTTCTTTGATATACCTTGTCTGTTGTTCACTAGTCTTGACAGATATCTGAGATGGCTAATAGCTGCAGTTCTCAGATGAAAAAGGGGCTCAGAAAGCTTAACTGATTTGCCCAAGGTCAGAAGCTTGGAGGACAAGTGAACCCAGAACTAGAACTGGTTCCTCTTAATATTCTTTCCACCACACCCCTCTGCCAGCCTTTTATATTCTGCTTGGGACATTTGGATATGTATTCATTCCTCTTGCAAACATCCCTCATCCTATCATTTGTTTAATTAGCCAGAAACCAAGATCAATCCATCAAACTGGAGGTGACAGCTGGAAAGTAAGGCTTGCCTTTGGTCCTCGTCTCTTTTTCAAGCCCCTTGCCTCGCTTTCCCCTACACAGATGACAGCACAAAAAATGGGCAGTGTGGTCCCTATTCAGAAGAGAGTGTGTGGTCCTGGGGTTACAAAGTTTAATATGCCTCCAGGGACCAGGTAGGTGTCAGCACTGGGTGAAGCCAGCAGGGTGGGGACTGGGGTACAGGTTTCGGGAACATTGGTCCTTCTAAGGCTCCAGCAGATGTGGGAGGTTAGTGTGGCCCAATTTTAGGACTCACTAAAGAATGAGAATTGTATAGGAAATCAGAGGAGGAAAAAATAAAGTAAAATAGAAGTGCCTAAGGGTTGGATATAGCTCCTGGGCTGTCAGTGAGCACTCTAAGAAGTTTTATGCCTTTAGGTTCCCAGCACCTACTGTCATGTGTGACATATTGCACTTCTCTTATATTTCTGGTCCTATTAAAATGTGAGCCCCTTGGGGTCACAGGAGGTGTCTTAGTTCCTCAAGGGTGTGTCCACCGAGTGTGGCACACATGGCAAGCTTTCAAATGCTTGACAGGTGAATCGTTGGTGAATACCCCTTCATCCTAGAAGAGAGGGTCCAGAGACTGAAGTCCTCAGCATCTGGAGGATGGCAGTTCTAGAGCATAACATTTACAGCAGGATCTTCTGCACTTTAGTAGCTCCATTGTTGTTGGTCAGTTGCTTGGTCATGTCCAACTCTTTGTGACCCCATGAACTACATGTTTTGTCAGTTCACAGGAAAAGTAATGAAACTGCACACCAGACTTTCCTGTCCTTCACCATCTCCTGGAGTTTGCTCAAACTCATGTCTATTGAGTCAGTGATGCCATCCAACCATTTCATCCTCTGTCGCCCCCTTTCCCTCTCACCCTCAGTTTTTCCCAGCATCAGGGTCTTTTCCAGTGAGTCAGTTCTTCCCATCAGGTGGCCAAAGTACTGGAGCTTCAGCTTCAGCATCAGTCCTTCCAATGAATATTCAGGGTTGATTACCTTTAGGGTTGACTGGTTTGATCTCCTTGAAGTCCAAGGGACTCTCAAGAGTCTACTCAAGCACCACAGTTAGAAAGCATCAATTCTTCGGCGATCAGCCTTCTTTATGGTCCAGCTCTCACATCCATACATGACTACATGTCATCCCGCTAACATGGAGCAGTTGGAGGGCATGTCCCTGCTAGTCAGGGCATGACAAAATGTGCTCCACTGGAGAAGAGTATGGCAAACCACTTCAGTATTATTGCCTCAAGAACCCCATGAACACAAAGAAAAGTAGCTCCATGGCCTTGGGCAAATTACTTAGTCTCTGATAGCCTTATCTGTATAATGGGTATTTAAAAGACTCACCTCCTGCATTCTTGAATGAGGTCATGTCTGTTGAGCCTTGATTACACATACAGAGTTGGGCACTTAGTAAGAACACAACCAATGGTGGCTTTTGGATTCAACAGATCATTCCCTGTTCCTGTGAAAGGTGACAAGACATTATGCCAACCCTCTGTTTTTGAGGCTTTGACCTCTGAGGTCTCTGTGTTAAAAGAAGATACTCAAAGAAAACAAGTGAGCATTCTAGCTGAAATGAAGAGGAGAAAGTTGACAGTGATGGACAAGACAAGGTAGCCCTAGGAAACTAGATCCTGGATGTCAAGAGGGCTGAAAGAGGGGTGGTAGCTGATAATGAATGGAAATGAAATCAATGAGAGAGCAGGGGAAAGGTAAATGAGTCTGCCTTGATTCCTAGGATCAGTTGGCTCACTTCTTAAACCAGTTCACAGTAAAAGTCATCAAATTCTGCAAAAACTCTATGAATTCTGTTATGAATGGCTGTTTTTACCTTTCACACAATGAGTAGTATAATAATAAACAGAGTGCTATATGGTTTTCAAGGCAATTTTAAGGCACCAACTGTGCGCAGTGTACTTAGGCAACATGCTTTACACACATTATCTTTATACACATTATTGATTCACTCACTGATTCATTCATTCATCCATTCAACAAATACTGCCAGCCCACTTTCTGCCAGGCACTATGTAGGTATAAGGAATAAAACAATGTAGTACAGTGGAAAAAACACCTCACCTTCTGAGAAATGTGCTAATAGCTAATATCTGTGTTTACAGAAGAAAAAACTAAACTCAATGTGCTTAAGTGGATGTTGCCCAGACTCCAAGCCAGTGTTAGTGAAGGAGGCAAAAGTCATAACTGTATTGTTTTCTGGTTGAGGAGAAGAAAACTCAAGTTTCCTTGATGATCTAGGGACATAAATACGAGGAAGTTTATAACTTGCTAACAGGCTGGGGATATTGTATTCAATCACATTTAGCACTGTTGGAATTTTCAGAGTATCAGAGAGACAAAATTTTTAGTGTTTATTCCCAAGAGTGACTGAAAATGACTAACTATTATCAGAGTCTATGACATGGATCCTTGGGAGACAATGTAATTAGGGAAGGGAAGAGAGAAAGGAAAGGAAGAGAGAGAGGGAGAAAGAGTAAAGGAGAATAAAGTGGCTAGAGATTTTAGGCCATCCATAACAGAAAGTCAAAGAAAGCCCAGATGAAAACCCTTTTAAATTCTTTTCATTGTCCTTAAATTATTCTCTAATTATTTTCCTTGCATCATCTTTGAGTAGAGAGGTGTCTTTTTCCTCCGCTGTATTTCCTAGCATAGCTTAATTAATACTTGATTGATTGAAAGATTGACTCATTTGAACCTGGAATGAAATGGAGCTTTTTAATTTTCTTTTCTGCTGAACCTGAAATAGAGCATATAGTAATTAGGGAAGGATCCCTTGTTATCAGAAAGTGACAGCCACGATGAGCAATTTGTAACAGAGCAAAAGGAAGGTAGATGATTATTTGGGACCTGATAAAGCATACTCCCCACTCCCTACTGCTTTCAGTGATATGGGAGTTTCTTGATCATTATTTCCTCCTTGAAAGAGTTTCTTGGCTGGAGGATCTGTCTGGACAGTGGGCTAAATGGTCGGTAATTGTCATCAAAGTCTGGCCACAGATGTGACTGATGGCCTCTTTTCTATGCCTTTCATTACCCCGGCTCTCTCCCCCAAAACCTGGATTGACTAATTTACATTTTTTTCAAGATCTTTTGAGTTAATCAGCATTTCTTTCATTCATTCATTCATTCATTCATTCAGGGACAAGTTCAACTCTGGGCATCTAAATAGAATAAAACAGGCAAGGACCCAGTTCTCACTGAATTCATTTAGCAGAGCAGGCAGACAGTCCATAAATGCATATGCCACAGTGACAAGAGCACTGCATGTGAATGAGAAATTTCAGAGTAGGAAGAACTACCAGGGCTGTAAGACAGGATGGTGTGGTAGAGATTCACTGGGGGCTTGGCTTCTCGGATGACTTGGTTAAGCAAGGCTTCCTGCTGAGCTAACATGTGAGGTTACAGTGAGTAGAAATTCCTTTGTGTGGAGTTCTGCATGTTATGAAGTGGTCGATCACGCTAAGATCTCAGAGAAAATGTACTGAAGGAATTAACAAGTTCCTACAGGGTGGAAACTCTGAAGTAGGTGTGTCCAGGGCATGGTGGGTGAGGAGGGGGATACGAGATTAGAGATGGAGGCAGGGCCAGCAGATGGAGGCATGTCTGGGGTATGGCAAGGAGTTTCGATTTGACTCCACAGGCATTGGGAAGCCGTGGTGAGTGCGGGCGACGTGATCTGGCCCATGTGGGGAGAAGAGGCCATAAACAGGGAAGAGTAGAACCAGAGACAATGGTTAGGAAGCTGAGCAGTAATCCAGGTGAGGGGTGATGGTGACCTAGCCACGACATGGAGAGAAGTGGACACACGTGGGATATATTTTAGAGAGCAAGGCCATGAGACCAGCTGAGGGGTGGGAGTGCTGTGAAGTCAGGGGGTGTACATGAGCCCCCTGGAGCTGCCGTGATGAAGCACCGCGGGCTGGGCGCCTTAAACAGCTCAAGCGTGTTGCCTCACGGTTCTGGGGGCTAGAAATCTGAGATCGAGGTGTTGGAAGGGTTGGGTCCTTCTGAAAGCCGTGAAGAGAGGATCTGTTCCAGGCCCCTCTCCTTGGCTTGTCAATGGCCGTCCTCTCTCAGTGTCCCTTCTTGCTGGCTTCCCTCTGTGAAAGTTGACCTCTGGGTCCAAATTTCCCCTTTTCATAAGGAAACTAGTCATATTGGATTATAGACCCGCTTTACGCCAGTATGACTCATCTTAACTAATGTATTGATACATCTCCAAAAATGCTGTGTCCAGTTAAGGTCATATTTTGAAATAGTGGTTAGGTCTTCAACATAGACATATACTATATGTGTGTGTGTGTGTGTGTGTGTGTGTGTGTGTGTGTGTAATTTTTTGTGCTGTTCTGTCTTTTAATTTTTCAAAGAAAACAAATAATTACAATATGTCAGACAAGGGGTGTGATGGTAGGTTATTGGCTCCAAGAGAGCTCAGAAGAGAAAGAAATGGGTTTGGGGAGGTTTTCGGGCAGAGGACTGACAGTTACAGAAGACCTCCCAGTGGAGTCTGGAAGGACAAGGAGCTCCCCTGTGAATGCACCAAGGGGAGAGGTGAGAGGCCATTCCAGGCAGGTGGAACAGAGCACGTGGCAGTGCGAGACAGCAGGATGCTTGGGAGAACCTGAGGGAATGTGGCAATAGGGGTGTTGGGGGAGACGAGGCTGGGATGGGAGCAGAAACCATCAGCTCACAAGCGCTTTGTTCCCCTTACTAAGGAGTCAGGATGATCGTACAAGTGACGAAGAGCCAAAGGCGGGCTGAGCGGGGGAGCGTGACCTCATTCTAATTTTAGGAGATGAACTGAAGAAAGGGAAAACTAGAGACCGGTCTGAGGGCTCAGACAAATGCAAAGACAAGGGGGGTGAAAAGGAGGGCGCCTCTGCTCCTCCGGATCCTTTCTCTGCTCCTCCACCCTCTGCCTTTTATGCCACCAGAACTCCCTGGTCATCTTTGGTGCTCCCAGGCTGCAACTCCCTCCTAGACTGTGCCAAGCTCTTCCCCATGTCCGGGCCTTCACCCTGCTGTTCCCACCTGTGCACAGCTAGACCCTTGTCGTCCCTCAGACCTCAGCTCAAAGTCACCTCCTCAGAGGCTATGCTGACTGTGTCCTTTACAGCATCAGTAGCATCTCTTGGTTTCCGTGTTTGTGAACCTGTTCACTATCCACCTTCCCCCTGCAGAAAACAAATCGCTTTACCATATCTACGTCATTCCTGACTACATCCACACGCAGTGCCTAGGACAGCGTTGACACACACTAGGAGTTCATGGAATGCAGAAGGAAAGGGGGGTGCAGACAACAGAAAGACAGTCTGGTGTGGGGGAGGACAGAGGCTCATGTCACACTCTGCCCAGGGATGTGAGGTCCCCGAGATGGTATCCCCATCCTCATTGTCTGTATTTTAATTCTGAATTGGTTTCTTTGAAAAAGAATGATGAATGGAATGGAGTTAAGAGTTCCCTTTCTACAGGAAAACTAGAGGAAGGAGGGAAAAAATGACTTTTAAAGGAGATCTCAAGAATGATGGCACCCAGGCAAATAGAGATTGGGTAGGGGGCTCACACACACCCCCATGAAAGGGTAACTTCCAAATAATAACACAGTAAGAGGACATAATGGGGCTTCCCTGGTGGCTTGGTGGTAAAGAATCTACCTGCCAGTGCAGGAGATGTGGGTTTGATTTCTGCGTCGGGAAGATCCCCTGGAGAAGGAAATGGCAACCCACTCCAGTATTCTTGCCTGGAGAATCCCATGGACAGAGGAGCCTGCTGGGCTATAGTCCCTGGCATCACAAAGGAGTCAAACACAACTTAATGACTAAACAACAACCATAGCAACAAAGAATCAACGTCATGGCTCCAGAACCATCCCAAACTCTAAAACATGTTCTAAAAATGCTCTAAAATGAGCATCAGCTGAGGAGTCAGGGGTGTTTCTTCGGCTGGCCTACTCATTTGGGGTCAGATAACAAGGGCACATGTGTCTGTTGCCAGGCATGGTACCAAGAGGTTTTACATTTACTGACTCACTTGTTTTCACAACAGCCTATTATTATCAGCTTCATTTTACTATGAAGAAAGTGAGCCCCAGAGTGAGAAGCTGAGTAACCTGCCCAATATGAAAGACAGTGAGTAGCAGTCAGGATTCGAACCGAGGCTATTTGGTCCCGTAACCTGCACTCTGGAGCACTTAGCTAAACCCCTCTTGGGTGGAAGCTGCACTACAAGAGAACTGTTAAATGGATCACATATTTGTTATAATCATTATCAACATTAGCTTTTTGTCACCTGTATGAGTCAGGATGGGTTAATTGTTATAGCAAATAATTCTTAAATCTCAGTGGCTTTCCCTCACAAAGATTTCTTTCTCTTCCACTGTTTGCTGTAGTCAGCAAGGTGCTCTACTAGCGGCCATTCAGGAACATCTCCCATCTCTGCTGTCCCAGAGGCCCTGGAGTCCTTCTCTGGGCCCTGTGCATTGGCCAGCCAGTGAGCAAGCAGATAGAGAACATGAAGAACCTCAAGAGAGATTTTAGGACCCAGGTCCACACTCTCTTGTCCAGAACTCAGTCACACATCCCCAGGGGTGTCAGGGGGCTGAGAGGCATAGGCTGTCTGGAGCCCAGGATGAGGACATGGTGGACCTCTTGTCAACTGCTGTCTCAGTCTTACCTGTAAGGACTTCTATATGGGATACCTGACTGGGGTGGGGGGTCATACTGGGAGTCAGAAGACACAGGTTCTGGTCCTGATCTCACCAACTGTCAACTGTCTGACCTCCAGCAAAGCAGCCTCTTCTGGTCCCAGATTCCTCATCACTAAAGTGAAGGAATTCAACCACATGACCCATCTCTGGATTCTTCCAACTCAGGATGTCTGTCTGACAAAGCATCACTTCAGTATTTTTAATAACCATAATGCCTTAATCATTTTTGTATTGATGACCTCTTTGTGCTTTTGTTCAAAATTGCAACCATAATTATAACATTGATTCTGAAGGAAAATACTATCAATTTTCCTCTAATACTCAATATCCAGTTCCACACCATATATGCATACTCTATAAGGTGGAGGAAGAGGCTCCAACCTGAACTAGTTCCTTAAAGCAATTAATTAAGTTGGGGGAAATACAGATCTCTATTTCATCATGCCTTGAGCCAGGTTTAAGTCATAAAGTCACATTCCACTAGCAGATTGTTTTCTGGGATCTGACACTTTTTGTACAAAACAGTACTTACATCTATTAGAGGGCATCTGAGCATGCCAGGTTAGCAAGGTGAGAACCGTGAAGAAAATATATACCCAGAGCGGCGGAGTTAATAACTGCTGACTGAGGTTCCAGCCGTGCCCTCGCTGCCAGAGAGCCTTGGTTTCTGAAGTGTGTGATGGTGTCATAACCAAAGGGATTCTACAAGGACTGCAGGGTGGATCTGAGAGCTGGGCAAGGTTTGGGCAGGCAGGGTGCAGAGCCCTGGGGCTGAATAAGATGCTTTACACCCCCAGGAGAGATGGTGGGAGTCTTAGAGCCTATTGGATGGGATTCCTATTTTAGAAAAGAGAACAAAATATAGCAGAGTCGGACACCAGAGAGGAGACCAGGGTTAGAAGACGAGGAGCGGAGCACAGCCCAGAGACAGTCCTCGTGTCCCTTGGCCTGACAGTTCTGCTACTGTGTCTGCTGAAGTACGCCCAAGTCAGGCCACGCCTCCCACCGGCCATCACCACCCTCACCCTCGTCCAGGTGCCATTTTCTCTGATCAGTTATAATCATCTCCTCCTGCTCCCATTCTCGGCAATCTGTCCTCTCACCCCACTGACAGTGTTCTTTATAAAACACAGGTCTAGCCTATTCCCTCCTTGCTTGAAACTCCATGGCCCTTCTGCACACACCAGCCATTGACATGGCTTAGCCAGCCCAACAGATGCAGGGCCACCTGCCTCAAGGGCTTCCCATCACCCCCCATCACCCTCCACACACACTGCTGCTACATCCAGCCACACTGTCCTTTCAGGTACTTTTCAGAAAAAGCAATGGGTCCAATTGTTCATCTGAAAAAACAAAGCACAGTGAACACATTATTTCCTGTGTTTCCAGACTTTGGGGGGGGGGACATGTTATTGAGTGTTAACAATTGAACTCATTGCTTTAAATTTAGAGGCACTTCAATGAAAAAGTACTGGAGAGTTGGAGATAAACACACCACACATATTACTTGAAAGTGCTTTAGATAAGTTTAAGTTTTGAGACTTCTCAACACCTTGACCACATGACTGCTGTGGTTTTCTTGTCATTCAGACCTTAGCAAAGCCATCCTTGCCCAGTGCCTGCCCCAGCCTCCCTGATGGACATCACTCATTTTCTCAGCATCCCAGACTTCTCCTTTGTAGCACTTTCTATGTTACACATGCACACCAGTCTTTGGGCCTCTTTGCTTCCCACATTGGACTTTGAGCATGAGAGGGACAAGGACTGATCCTGCCTATTTCCTGGATACCCAGGACTCAACCCAGTTCCTGGCATGTAGTAGGTGCTGCCTAAGTAGTCACAGAAGGGATGAGCAGATGCCGTCCTGATTGTCATTTCCTTTGCATCTCTTTCCCTTAATCCCCTCCAGGCCAGCAGGCTTACTCCTTCCCCAGTGCTTCTCTCATGCCCTTAACACAGAGCTTGACCACAGAACTCTTATCACATTGTGCTTCTGCTATTTCTGCCTCTCCTTCTTACAAGTTAGGAAGGAGCTCAGGGTCTGAGTGCCAGGGTCAGACACAGTGGGTGTTCTGTGAATCTCTATTGCATTGAACTCTGACCTCAAAAAATCACTAAGGACGGTGACTGCAGCCAGGAAATTAAAAGACGCTTGCTCCTTGGAAGAAAAGCTCTGACCAACCTAGACAGCATATTCAAAAGCAGACATCACTTTACCAACAAAAGTCGGTCTAGTCAAAGCTATGGTTTTTCCAGTAGTCATGTATGGATGTGAGAGTTGGACTATAAAGAGAGCTGAGTGCTGAAGAATTGATGTTTTTGAACTGTGGTGTTGGAGAAGACTCTTGAGAGTCCCTTGGACAGCAAGGAGATCCAACCAGTCCATCCTAAAGGATATCAACCCTGAATGTTCATTGGAAGGACTGATGCTGAAGCTAAAACCCCAATACTTTGGCCACATGATGGGAAGAGCTGATTCACTGGAAAAGACCCTGATGCTGGGAAAGATTGAGGGCAAGAGGAGAAGGCAGCGACAGAGGATAAGATGGTTGGATGGCATCACTGACTCAACGGACATGAGCAAACTCAGGTAGAGAGTGAAGGACAGAGAAGCCTGGCATGCTACAATCCATGGGGTCACAAAGAGTCAGACATGACTTGGTGAATGAACAACACAATGACCTCAAGGAAAGCAGCTCTGGCCCAGATGCCCTAACTACACAAGAGCAAGAAGTGACACCCAAGGAGGCTGCCCACAGCAGGCCTCAGAGCTGCCGCATATGAAGATGAACCTCTTCCCCACCTCTCCTCGCCCATGAGCCATCCATTCTCTCATTCAGCACATGGCTCCTGAGTGTATGGAAAAGGGTCATCACCTCAGCCTGCTCATTCAGCAGTTTTTGAACCTGATAACTGTCCAGAAACACTTGGGTTGTTTGTTACAAATTTCTGGGCATTTCCTAGACCTACTGAATCAAAGTCTCCAGGAGTGTGATTCAGGCACTTGAATCTTTAACCCCCTTGGTGACTCTCAGGCAGCCAGCGTGACCAGAGTCAGAGACTGGAGAGGAGACTAGGGCTGCCCTCCTGAGATTCTGCCATCACCTGAGATCCATGGGTGAGGAGATAACGCAAGCACAGTGATCACTGCAACACAAGGTATGGGCTCACTGGAACACGCGAGGAAAGGCCCAAGGCAAGGTCTTTGCCCCTTTGCCCCCAAGTTATAATGATGAGATGGCCCCCACACATACTCAGGAGTCTACAGCTGCAGCAGAGGAATCTTTTAAGGTTCTGAGAGAGACCTGACCCTCCTGCTTCACCCTACCTGTTATAAGAAGGCCAAAGATTTAAACCATATGGAAAGCACTCTGGAGAAGGTCTCAGGGATTTTAGTTGGGTGCCATTATGATCCTTATCATTAACATTTCTAGAAAGCATTTGCTACCCAACAGACCCTATTCTTCAGCTTTACGTGTATTATTTCACCTAATAGAAATAACAAGAGGCTGGTGCAAAGGAGAATGCCCTGGCCGTTTCTTGGGGAGTTCCAGAAGAAACAGCAGGCTATGGGCCAGCCTTGGACATGACTCTGGAGCAGCTCTTGGATGTCACAGATGGACCAGTCATCCCTGTGGCAGGAGCCATCTCTGTACATTTCCAGGGGTTCCGAAGTCTGGAGAGAGGCTGGGGCCTTCAGGGGACTAAGTGCTCGCCACAGGCCTCATTTTATGAGCTCAACAGTCCTTCAGACACTATCAGATGTTCCCCAATGACCCTTCTCCATTCCTATTGCTGAAAGCCAGAATCTAGAATTACAGCCACAGAACTTCTGGCCAGCCCTAAGCAGGGAGGTCACTGTGACTCCCTTTTCATTTGAATAGAGTAGGGGTCCATGGTTCTTTGGCCATGAAGATTGGGCTAGAGGTGAGAGATGGGGAAGAAAAGCTCAAGGCTAGAATTAGTCCATTGTTACCTGGAGTTCACTCACTACTTTGTAGATTATGTTTCATAGTGTTGTACAGTTTACAAAATGCATTAAACACATTGAGCTCTTAATCTTCACAACCTCATTACAAGGGAAGCTTATTATCTGCATTTTGTAGCTAGCATTTGGTAACTGGCCAAGGTCACAAGAGTTAACCCAGGATTCAAACCCCCAAGTCTTCTGGCTCCAGGATCTCTGTTCTCCATCAATACCTCACATTCAGGCAGACAGAAGCTTGTGGGAAGAATGAATGAATGACTTTCTCCCAGCTAAATACTAAGGAGGATATAGAGATGAGTACTTGGTTTCAGGAAAACTGAAAGGACTTCTCCCCTCTTCTCTCTCCTCACACCCACCCCCACACCCACAATCAAGGTTGGTTAGCACCTATTGTCAGTTTTACAAGAAGAGATGAATTAGTTTTCAGTGTCAGCAACACTTGAGAGCTGACAAAAGGATGGGGTCTCCCAGAGGGCATTTCTAGGCCGAAGTGTGGCTCCTTTTGCAAAAACATTCCACAGAAGCTCTGACTTTTTTAATTCATACCACCAAGGAGATATTTGATTGTTTCCTGGAAATGCTAATAATGCAAAGCTCATAAATACTAATGAAATGCTATAGATTAGCAGAGCTCAGCAAGTAACCTGGGGGGCAGGGGTTGCCTAGAAGAGAATTTTTAGATTAAAAAGTATAAAGAATACCTTTTAATCGAATTTTCCCCAGACAGGGTTCCCAAGTGTTAATGAATATTCTCTTTGGCTATATGGAGAGTAGACTCAAATAAGTACCTTTAGTAATCCAGAAGCTAATTATTGACTTGGCTTTTGCTTGAAAATAAATCTGTTTATTCACATGGCTATTTTAGGTGCCATGGGATAGATGAGTTTGAGCCAAAGTTGGGAGGGGTGGGAGGGCCTGGAATGTTGAAATAAAGACATAATTCAAAGGCATGCTTTTATTTCATCCAACTAAGCAACCTAAGCTGGAATTTGCTTCTTCTTCTTGTCTGTTGACATGATCCCTCAATGATAGTAAGTCCCATGAAATATACAAGGCTCCACGATATCAAAAACTATTATCTTTGTCATTCATTCCTGAATCCTCAATACTAAACACAGTTTGTGGTACATATCAGGTGCTCAATAAATGTTTGCTAAATGGCTGAAGTGCTCTCTTAAAACATCTTCCAGAGCTTTCCAGACCCTCTTATCTTTCCCTGAAGGGCAGCTCTGATCACAACATCTTCCTATTATGTGCTCAGTCATCTCTGACTCTTTGTGACCGCAAGGGCTGTAGCCCACCAGGGCTGGGATTCTGGCTGTAGCCAGCCAGGGCTCTGACCATGGGATTCTCCAGGCAAGAGTACTGGAATGGGTTGCCATTTCCTTCTCCAGGGGTTCTTCCCACCCCAGAGATCGAACTGGTGTCTCTTGCATCTCCTAAAATTGGCAGGAGGATTCTTTACCACTGGCGTCACCAGGGAAGCCCGTTATAGAGCCCCTCCCCACAAAGAAACACATCCTGTGAAGGTCCTCTCTAACATGGCCACAGCCTACAGTCCTTCACTCTCCAACCCTGAGCTCCAGCCTCATCAGAAGGTCCCCTGTTCTCCTGCTGATGTTCTAGAAGTTTCTCTGCCTGGGATCTTTGACATCTTTTTCACACGTCTGTCAAGAGCCTACTTGTCTCTCAAGGTCAAGTGGCTCTACTTTCATGAATACTACCCTACTGTTCTCCAGGAGCTCCACGACCTTCTCTCTCTGGCTGCACCCAGATTGGGCCCTGATTCACATATGCTCCCCACAGAGACCAGCATGACCCCAGCACAGGAAAGCTTGTCAGTAAGTGTGGTCTGCTGCTGTCTAATTTGAATCACAGAAATGCAGTGCAAGGAGCCTTTGGTTCTCAAAACCGTATGTGTAGGAAGGATCAGCTTAGAGAAAGGTACCCAAAGTCTTCCTACAACAGAACAGAAAAATCCCTCTGGGTCAAAAAAACAGGGCCATACAAGGCTGAGGTCAAAGCAAAGATTATGGCAAAGGGAGGAGACTCCAGAGGAGAGTGAGGGGTGTGAGAAGGAACAGGCGAGGGTCTGGCCCCACTGAGGGGTCTAGGGAGACCAAGCGTGGTTTTCCTCTGTAAAGAACCTGTGCACTTGATGGTGTGTGGGCAGGTCCACGGCACATGATGTTTCAGACACTGGAGGGGCTCAGGCAAAGCCTCCAGCGAGGACACATAACTTCTCAGGATGCTCGTCTTTGTTGCACATTGAGTTTAAGTTCAGATGCCAGTATGCTTTCTATAAACCTCCCCTTGGGCAGGACTGGACTTTTATTGTATGTATCTTCATGCATTTATGAGGTATCTGACAATGGGAAATAAATCTCTTTGTAGTCTCTTTCTTGGAGAAGGCAATGGCACCCCACTCCAGTACTGTTGCCTGGAAAATCCCACGGACAGAGGAGCCTGGTAGGTTGCAGTCCATGGGGTCGCTAAGAGTCAGACACGACTGAGTGACTTCACTTTCACTTTTCCCATTCATGCACTGGAGAAGGCAATGGCAACCCACTCCAATATTCTTGCCTGGAGAATCCCAGGGATGGCGGAGCCTGGTGGGCTGCCCTCTATGGGGTCGCACAGAGTCGGACACGACTGAAGCCACTTAGCAGCAGCAGCAGTCTCTTTCTAGAGCAGACCGGGATAAATGTTTCAGTCGATCTGGGGGATGGCAGAGGATTCTACAAACCCTGGGCTACTTGCCAAAAATGGGTTAATTCCACATGAAGAAATCAGAGGCCCAGAGCCATGCTACGAATGGCTCAGCCCTTGGGAATCTGGAGCTAAGCTTCCCAGAATCCTCAGGGCCAGCTCTGCTACTCAGATACTGGGTGACCTGTGCCTGCATCTCTTTGGCTGTAGAATGGGAAGAATAACTACCTACTGCATAAGCTTGTGATAAAGTCCAAGGAGTCAATAGGCACAAGGCGCTTAGAACAGTGCCCAGCATGTAATAAGTGCCATCTTTTAAAAAGTAATTGTTTATTTAATATGTATTTATTTACTCGGCTGTGTCAGGTCTTGCTGCATCACGTGGGATCTTTTGTTGTGGTCCATGGACTCCAGAGTGCATGGATTCCAGGGTGCATGGGTTTAGTTGCCCTGCAGCATATGGTATCTTAAGGTTCCCAGACCAGGGATTAAAGTCATGTCCCCTGCATTGCAAGATGGAGTCTTAACCACCGGACCACCAGGGGAGTCCCATGAGTGCCAACTTATAGCATGATGTCCGGCTCCTTGGGCCCAATGGCACAGAAAGTGAAGTGAAAGTGAAGTTGCTCAGTCGTGTCCAATTTATACAACAGCATAAACTGTATAAATAATGTTATGAAGGGGTGGGGCCACATGCCTGCAGACTTGGATGGAGATCCTGGGTGGGGCTTGGATGGACACACGGGCACTGGGTACCTGGGACCCCAAGAGTGCATGTTATCCAAGGAATGAGACCTCCAAGCACAACTGCTGGGACACCGTGTGTAACATACCACCCAGATGTATAACACACACACTTATGCTCCAGTGCAGGACAACCCAATGAAGCCTGAATTTCAGAATGACTCTGGACCTAGGTCCCCTCTAGTGCGTCCCTCCACTCACAATGCACCATCCCGTTGCTCACTTAAAAGATATAATTCACATGAATGTGGCTTAGAAAAATATCAAGTAAAATATAAAGTAATGTTACCATCCTTAAGTTTTTCTGCTTGCCCGGCAGCCTTGGGAGAGGTCTGGGTGTTCATCACAGCTTTGTGTGTGATGAGAAACACACATGTGCTTGTGTGTCAGGTCACCTCACCACTCTGGGCCTCAGATTCTTCATCTTTAAGTGAGACAGCGGGTCAGGATGATTTCTAAGCTCTCCAGCCTGAAAATCAATGACTTTTTGATCTTTGGCCCCTGGACAATGTTTAATGCCGAGAGGTCTCTTAAGGTCCTTTGACCCATGCCTGTCCTCCGAGTCTTGTTTAGACCCAAGAACCTGTGGATTCCAGAACTGAAGGCGCCTCTAAGATCTTACACTTGGGAGCTGAGGCCTGAGATCCATGTGGAGAGTTGGAGAAGGTGCCATGGGAAGAGGGATCACTCTGGACAAGCAACCAGAACTGCCCAGCTGCAAGCTCGGGCTCAGGATAGGAGGAGAGAGGCAGCCAGGGACCCCCTCCCGGTTTCCAAGCACCATCACTGATCAGCCTGCAAAACTCTTTTCACTGCAAAGAGAGGGAACATGCAGGGAAGGAGACTTGGGAGTATTTGGTTGGGGGACAGGGAGCAGAGACAAGGGTAATGAGGGAGAGAAAGGTAGAAAAAGAAAGACCTGGTTTCTCACCCACAGCACGGTGAGTCCTCTCCAGATCTGAAAGTGGAATGTAAGGAGGGAGGAGACACAGGGCCGGGAAGAGAGCATGAAGGGACCATGAGAAAAGCAGGAGTGAAACAGGATGAGGACTGATGACCTCTTAGCATGGGGAGGTCCAGGGCCCCCATGACAGCCAGCAAGACTTGGACATTCTATCTTGTGCTTAAGCTTTCATTAGTGTTAAAAATGACAAGTTGTGTTCATGGAAGGTCAGATATGGAGCTGTCCTGTGGGGAGTACGTGTTCATCATTTATCAGGTAGGCTGAAATGAAGAAAGATGGAGAACTACTCCTGTAGAGGGTCCAGAGAGACAACCCCCTAGCCAGAGCACTGTGGGATGCACACACTGATTTATCTAACCATCGTGGAGCACTGCCTACGTGCCAGGTCTGACATCTTATTAACTGTCATATCCTAAGCCCCATATAACATCTACATAGCAAGAATTAGTTAATACATAACTGACTAAATGCATGCTTTTATCTTATTTATTTACAATTTCAGTGAACTCTGGAACTCTTTGATTTCCTCTCATTTCCTGAGCCTAACATCAATGATGTTATTAAAAATTATAGACCGTCCCCACCGCGTCTCTCTTAAATGATCTGCTGTCCTCTCTTTAGGTGCTATCTGTGGTCTGCCCAAACCCAGAGCTGGAAGAGAATTAAGTTCCAAGTGGGCAAGCCTGCATCCTCTCACATCCTACCCTCGTGGGTGAGCTAAGGGGCTCCTCTGGCCCAGTCTAGCCAGGCACCATGGAGAAAATCAGCATGTTCTTCAGTGCCATCTGGGACATCATCTCCACCAAACACCAGGAGGGCCTCTTCAACAGCATCTGTCTAGGCATCCTCCTGGGGCTGCCCCTCCTGGTGATCATCACCTTCCTCTTCATCTGCTGCCACTGCTGCTGGAACCGGCCAGGTGAAAATGGCCGACAGCTGGAGCAAAACAAGGGGAAGAAGAAAAAGAAAAAGAAGAAGAAG
Organism: Giraffa tippelskirchi; assembly: GCF_054371585.1. NCBI lineage: Eukaryota > Metazoa > Chordata > Mammalia > Artiodactyla > Giraffidae > Giraffa > Giraffa tippelskirchi. The sequence goes on from NC_137279.1 coordinate 23,612,592, forward strand.
GCTGAAGAAGACCTCTGGATCTCTGCCCAGCCCAAGCTTCTCCAGATGGAAAAGAGGCCATCCCTGCCTGTCTAGCTAGGCAGGGGGCAGAGGTGTCCTGCTTTGGGAACTCAGCTGCCTTCCAACCACACGCAATGTGAGGAGCAGAAATCCCTGTAGTGATGCACTCATGTTCACAGAGGAACTACTCAACCAAGGAGCAAACCTCAGACTGAGTGTCCCCCAGGGAGGGCCTTCCCAGGGAGCACATGGACAAGTCTTGGGCACTTTCTCAGCACCTATGTGTCCAATAGCAATGCTCTTTACTGCAGACTAAGGCATGCCTTCCACCCACTCTGGCACATTCCGTATGCAAAAGCACAAGGAACATTTATCCATACTTCTTGACATATCTCCCAGATGCACACATGCACAACACCACAGGTACCCAGGCAAGTATATTCTGTTTATCAAATGGTCACTGAATGTCTACTTTGCACAAGGCCCTAAATGAGGCAGTTCATTATCTGCTCTTGGAAAAACATCTCATTGGAAGGCCTGGCAGATCCAGGCACACATGCACAATTATATAACAAGAGAAGCCTAAGTGCTGTCAGTGCCATACACCACTCAGGTTAGAGATGAATGCTCTCCTATTCTTGTCCCTACATAGCCTTTTACTGGAAATCTTCATAGCTGGACATTCCAGCCATCTGGTATACCCCCATTCCTACATATTGATACAGACACACCAAGTTCCTGTGCTTCTGGCCTCTCACCTGGGAGGAAAAGTTGAGAAATCAAAAGCTATCGTCTTACAACTCATCACCACTGATGAGTGTTTAATGGCATCCAAGACTTCTCTTTGAGATGCTACCCGCAGCAAGCCTCCCTTCTCCAAGCAAGAACAAATGGTTTCTGGCCATCTTCATGGCCAGGTTTATGCCGTCCACTTCAGTGGACTGCCATTGTGTACCTGTGCAACGTATGTTTCACAGATGGAAACGGGATGCTACCCCTGAGCTAGGGATCTCCTATGAACCCAAAGGTTTTCAGTGGGGAAGGAATTAAGACAATCACTGGTACAGTCTCACAGAAGGCACACTGGAAGCAATTACATAAGGTTATCATGGAGGTATGGCATGTTGCAGGCGGGGTGCAGAAGTTACAGAGTTTAAATGAAAGTAGGATGAAGCTATATAGAGATTTATTAATATTTATCTTGAAGCTCAGGCTAGTGCCTTGCACACAGTCGGTACTCACAACTGTCTGTGGATGCTGTCAGATATGTGATGCTGTTAAGGGTAAACTTGTAATACCTCACCAAGTCCCCAAGTGACCTTCTCTTCCAAGTGAGCCCATTAATTGCTGCAACAGGTGGAAGTTGGGTATTAAATTCTGAAGGAGGAGGATGCATGCAGGGCCAAGGTTTGGGTTGAGAAGTGTGCCCTGAGATCCATAAGGACATGTAAGCTGGGTCCGCGGTGAGTTGAGCAGAGCATCTCCCTGCATTCTGGGCTGAGTTTGGGAGGCTGAATTAATCCACTCACAGGGTGAACTGGGTGGTATGTTGATTGTCTTGTGACCACAGCACAAAGATGGATAATTCCCCACGTGGGAGCAGGTTGTGCTCTCAATGTTCATTTGCACATCTGCAGGGTAGCTCTCTTGAAGTATTTTCCTACTGAAGCTGTTCTAAATGATGGTGAAATTGCAATTTCATTAATAATATAGCTAAGCTATGATATTTATAGAAGCAAAAGCTAAATTCTCTAACATTGTTTCATGGAAAATGTCCTGTTTGCTCACTTGGGGCAGCTGGTAGTCACCCTCCTTTCAGGTAAAGTCCAGGTCTAGTCCTGTGCAGGTGAGGTGCCTGCTGGCGACTGCTGCACCAAGATCTTCTATCGGAACACCCTGTGAAGCATATTGCAGGCCTGCTTTTATTTTAAAACCGGCCCTGTTCCCCCTTCTTGTTCTAAGTGGGCCTAAATACCCCAGGCACTCAGGCCCCTCAGGCATAAACCTCTTTGACCAGAGAAAGAAGCACCCTCTGATGCTCTGTCCCTTTGTCCTAGAGCATCTGGCCATCCCCTTCACCTTCCGGAATGACTTCTCATCTCCCCACACCTCCCACTGCCCAGCAGGCTGAGTTGCTTATTCTGTCTCCAACTCTCAGCCTCCCCCACCTTCAAATGGATGACTTGGGGGAGATGTAGAGGCTGACGGCTGAGACTGGTGTCAGATACAATCTAGGAGAGCCGATCTCCAGGATCACGGAACCACACAAGTACCGCAGTTGCCATGGCAACCAGCTGCTAGTCTGAATTAAGACAGCAGTCCGTCGTCATCACCCATCACGACAAGGCCTCTATCTCCAGGTGCAGTGCCCCACCATCTCCTATCTGAATGTATCTGCTCCCCCTCCAGGTGTGAACACCCAGAAACACGCTTCTCAGCTGCTTCCATAACTCAGGTTTGGAGAGCCAAATGCTTGAAAGAGGCTTCTCTTTTATCCCATCCAGCCTCCTCAACAACCTTCACTGGAGTACCCAGAACAGTGTCCAGTGAGTGAGAGGCCCTCAGACTTTGCTGAATAAGTGTGTGTGTCAAAGAAGAAAAAAGCAATTATTGGAGTCCACTGCCTTTTCTTCCCACTGCATTGTCATTCTCCTCTCCCCTGTTTTCTTCTCCCATTCCCCTCTCTCTCTAGGCACCACCGCGGCTCCATCCCTCTCCATCTTCACTCCTCCTTCCCACCCTCTGTCCCACGACTACCACTGGCATCCGGGGGTCCCTTAGGACTGGAGCCTGCCTGGCCCATCTTGTAGGGGTGGGGTTAGGCTAACAGAGGATGGCAAAGAAGAGGTCTCCTAAACCAGCCCAGGCTTGGGGAGAAGCCCCCAGGCCCAGGACTTCTGAACAATCAGAAGAGGTCTTTCTCCCAACTGCTCAATGGATTCACTTTGGGTTTCTTGGGGGGAGGCGGGAGGAGGGGAAGATATAGACAAAGGGCAGTCACCTTTTCAAGAAGAATATAAATGGCCCATGCTGTATAGCGTTTGTCAGTATTTTTTTTTTTCTGGAAAATTTAAATGCACCAAGAGAAGATTTTATTTAAATAAAATACTTTGAAACTAAAAAGCCATGTGTAACCTCCTTACTTATGGAAATCAGTTAGTTAATTTCTTGACATTAGAGACTACCCTCTCCTAGAGTTCACCCAGAATGATGGATGGGGCGACTCCCTCTGGGACGCCAAAGGCCCAGCCATTCTCGGGCACTATCTTCCCCCCACCAGCAGAGTCAGAGGTCCGAGAACCAGGGGTGCACTCACACCCCACTGCCTGCAGAGCAGACATCTCGGAGACTAGGCACCCTCAGAGATGCCAGATGCAGAAAAAGACACTCATGTTCCTCGGCAACACTTAGAGAACATTCCCACCGATGAGGTCGATCAATGTCCTCTTAAAGGAAAAGGGGGAAAATAGCAAAAACTAAGTAAAAATAGACTCCTGAGTTAAATCTGGTGCTGGAAAGCGGAGAGATCAGAAGTCTCTATAGTAGCAGCAAGGGAGATAGATAGGTAGGTATCTACAGATAGATAGATAAATAGATCATAGTAGGTAGACTTTATACATAAAGAGATAGACAGACATGTGTATGAATGAATAAATGTGTATCATCTTTTTTTCGAGTTGGCCATAGCTTTGCATTGGTTAAAAAATGTAATGAAGACTTCCCTGGTACAGCCGATGCAGGGGACACAGGTTTGATCCCTGGTCCAGGAAGATTCCATATGCCAAGGAGCAACTAAGACCATGCACCACAACTACTGAAGCCTGTGTGCCCCAACTACTGAGCCCGTGTACAACTACTGAAGCCCACATGCCTAGAGCCCGTGCTCCACAACAAGAGAAGCCACCGCAATGAGAAGACTATGCACCGCAACTAGAGAGTAGCCCTTGCTCTCCGTAACTAGAGAAAGCTGGTGTGCAGCTCCAAAGACCCAGTGCAACAAAAAATTAATAAATAAGACGTGATGAACATTTTTAAAAATGTAATGAGTTAAATGTTCCTGATTCCTCCCTTGATGATGCTAAGCCGTCATTAGAGCAAAAACCATCTAGAGCAGCGCTGTCCCACAGAACTAGGAATGATGGAATGTCCACTCCCTGCCCAATATAGTACGATTAGCGGTATACAGCTATTAAAATTAATTAAAGTTAAATAAAGCTAAAGGTCCAGTAGCTGACTTACATCAGCCACATTTCAGTTGCTCAACAGCTGCCCACAGCTGGTGGCCATCATCCTGGAGAATGTGGGCCTAAAAGCTTGTAGGGGGAGCAGTCAGACACATTGGCAAAACACCATGCTAATTGCACTTCAAGGGCCTAGGCAGGCATGCACTTCATCTTCCCCAAGGCAGGCTGATACTCCTCTGAAAAGCGAAAGTGTTAGTCACTCAGTCATATCCAACTCTTTGTGGCTCCACGGACTATAGCCTGCCAGGCTCCTCTGTCCATGGGATTTTGTTGTTGTTGTTCAGTTGCTCAGTTGCTCAGTCATGTCCAACTCTTTGTGATTTTAAAATCATGGGACTTTACAGGCAAGAATACTGGAGTGGGGAGCCATTCCCTTCTCCAGGGGATCTTCCTGACCCAGGGATCAAACCCAGGTCTCCCACATTGCAGGTAGATTCTTTACCATCTGAGCCACCAGGGAAGATATTCCTCTAGTTGCCGTCTGTTCCTGGGTTTCCTTCCCCATCACACATATTCTACGACCAACTGAAGACAGAGACCCTTCACTCAGCTCTCTGTTCTTTCCTCCAGGACTTTCAAAACTTTCCACCATCATGGAGGGAATGTTGCCCAGACTGCATTTGGCAGAGGAGGGGCTGCTGCACACCTGGGTGGATGCCAGAGCTCAATACCATCAGCTCCACCTGTCCAGGCTCAGCCCTGACATTTGGGATATGAATGGACATGTGCACAACGCTGTGAGCATTCTCAACTCACCAGAACACTCTGCACTGGCCCCTTGCCCTCTGCCCTTAGTACAATTCCTAAATTCAAAGTCACAGGATTACAAGACTGAAAAGAAGAATGCCTTTATCACCACTTGCAGTCTCTGCCAGAGGTTCAAAGGGATGTTTTGAAATACCTGTGACATTTCATTCAGGAATGGCCATGTATGCAGGTATCTATTAATAACTCCCTCTGGAGGCTATTTGTTCCATTTACATTTTTGACTCTAGTATGTGCCAAGCACACCAGGTGGCCACAATATAAAGGCATTTGGAGGGGCTCACAGCCTGGCTGGGGGAACAGACAAGCAAAGAGACCATTCTAGTACAGTTGGTCACTGCTTTCTAAGAAGGAAGTTTCAAAGCTCATGTTAAGTCAGGGTAGGGGCAGGGGTCACCCAGAAGCTGTCACCCGGAAGAGAGCTAGCTGCAGAGGAGGAAACAGGAAAAAGAGGGCACTGTTTGTATCACCTAAAACCTAAAGGTTTAGCCTGGTGAGGACCACCGTAAGTGTGGGAGGCAAGGACTGGGTTGTCCCGATTCCGAGGCTAACTCCAGCTTCCACAATTGTGTAATGTACATGCAAGACTTAATCTCTGAGTAGAATTAATGCCAGTCAGTATCTATATCAGAAGGATGAGAGGATTAAATGAAATAATGCATACAAACCGTTTAGCACAGAGCCTGGCTTATTGTAAGTGTTCAGTAAATGTTCCTTATTATTAAGGACAGAAGGAAGATCATGAGAGACTTGTGTCCTAAAGAGATGTTCAAGAAGAAAGCCAGAGTCCATGGAATCAAATGGTGCAGACAGGTCAAAGGAGATAGGAATTGAAAATAATGGACATTTTCTGTTCCTGTTGGTGTAATAAGTTCGCTCATTTCACCACATACTGCACTGCTTACAGTACTATCAATACTCCTTGAGTTAAGGGCTCCCAATTTATAGGATGTGACCGGTGAACTTCTTAAGTAACTATCCTTCCTCGCGTCAAGCCCCTCTGTGCACAACTAAGCCACCCTAGGGTGACAGCGCTCCTGGTGGCCAGATCAGGAGAGAGTTTGCATCAACGTGTTTTTCACCTTACATCAGTGCTTCTCTTAGAACATCAATCCAGCTATGTTGCTGATCCTCAGATGAAATGTGCTAAAGATTCACTGGGTTTCATGGGACAATCATGATGCCATGCTCACTTGCTAGATAAGGGATTTTCACAATCTTAATTGCTGTTACAAACTTATTTCTGTGAAGTCTTCCAGACTTTACATCACTGCTTAGGAAAGCTCCCCTAACCACTCAAGTCTTCCCCATCACAACAAGATAAGACCACACTCTTCCTACATCCCCAGCTCTCCATTCCATTCTCACCTATATTAGAGTTAGTCTTTATGAGGCCAGAATTGTAACTTATTCACCATGTATCTCCAATACCTAGCATGGAGCCTTAGTGCATACTAGATGCTACATAAATGCACTGATTAAGGGGAAAAAGAAAAAGAATCACTTGTTTTGTTGTGTTTTTTACAAGTGCAGATCCCCACTTCCTCTTTGTCCTTCCGCTGGATTTATTATATCTTGGACCAGACCAGACAACCTGCTCTTCTAACAAGCACACTAGGTAGATGACAGTGGTCTCTGAACCATACCTTGAGAAATATTATCTAGATATCCAGAAACCAAAAGCATTCTATAGTCAAACAAGTGCTACATACCATGTCTTTCCCCCTCTTTCTTAGAATCTGCAAGTATCATATTAAAAGCTCTAATGGGTACTGGAATAAAGAAATGGGTGTGACTCTGCTGAACTCAGAGTTTTCTCAAGCTTATTTGATCATGAAACCTCATCTTTTAGCACATCTGGAGGAGCAAGGGTTCCAAGGAACAGCATTTGGGAAATGCTGCTCTGGGGGTGTGCATACCCCCATGCTTCATCTGCTGGTCTTCTACTGCTAACACCTCAATTCATATCATCCCCAAGGAAACCTTTTGTGAAATGTAGACAGATTCTCCTTTCCTTTTACTTAACCTTTCTTTCTCATTCTGCCCTTTCTCTTTCTTCCATCTGTGAGCAAGCCATAATAATCCTATTGGTGCCTATTCATAGCAAATATACCTTAGTGTTGGCTAGAGATACACCTTTATAAAAGAACCTGTCTGCCAATGCAGAAGCCAAAAGAGATGCAAGTTCGATCCTGGGTCAGGAAGATCCTCTGGACGAGGAAATGGCAACGCACTCCAGCATTCTTACCTGGAGAATCCCATGAACAGAGGAGCCTGACACACTACAGTTCATGGGGTTGCAAATAGTCGGATACGACTGAAGCAACTTGACACACACCTTTATTAGGAAAAAAAAAAAAAATCCCAAAACTTTGAGTGAAATTATGGAGACTGAAGATGCAAGGCCTCTATCCTAGCAGAGTGCTTTCTACCTCATAAAGGCACTTCCATTACCTCATTTGACTTTTGCAGCAACTGACATCGTGAATAAAACATTCCCATTTTATAAAAGATGAAAGTGAGACCCAGAGAAAGTGAGCAACTTGCCTAAACCTGGATTGGAAACCAAAACCTCAGACTCCTGCCCTAGGGCCCCTGGGGCACACAGGGCAATGCAATCCAGTCCACTGATCCGGGCTCCTCAGAGACTGTTAACTGGCAACAGCACCCCCTATAGGTCAAAAACTCCAATAACGACTCCAATAAAGGGCTCTGCCCGCAAGTCTTTTAGACACTCTGCAGTGTGCACCCCCCTGAGAGTTCTGTGTCTTTTTTTTTTTTGTCATCCAAGTGCCTGACGTAAGCTTGGCTTGCAGAAGCACCCACTTCAAAGACCACTATGCAGGATAAACACACTGCAAACACACACAAGTAGACGAAGACCTGGGCCGCCTCCCCCCACTGTGGCGCCTTTGTTTTAGAGACCCTGGGTGATTTCAGTAATTGACTATTTCGGCCACTTGATTTTTTTTCCCTTTTCCTGCACTTTCAATTCACCAGTAAAGACTGATCCCTCAAAATCCTAGGCCCCCACCATGGACCCCAATAAAAGCAGAACCCTAAGCTCACTCTCTCTCTTGAGCTGTTTTCTCTCTCCCCCACAACCTCACTATACAGCTCCAGGTATGTAGTGTAATTGCCAGGTCTTGTAAGAAATAAACCTTTATTTTTTCAAAGTTTCCTAATAGTTATTGCTGAAGGGTGTCTTAAGATAAGAATCACAAAAGCCAGTCCAACCAAAACACTGGCTATTGACAGGTTGAGACCAGCATAGAACACACAGCCAGCCTCATTGGCCTCCTTATCCTTCTCTCATCAAACCTAATTTTCTTTGCTTGCCAAAATAAGTAACAGTTTCATTCCATTTTTTTTTTTCATTTTTAAATTTAAATTGCAATACTACTTTTGTTGTCTACTTTGGTCATTAAAAGTGCACTGCAATCTGTATTATAGAATGAACAGGCTTTTCTGGGCTAACCTGAGAACGTAACTCCTTTGTATACCATTGGAATCAGATCTCAACCCATTTCCCATTTCCCCCGTGGAAACTAACACGAGGCCTATTGGGAAGTGGATTCAGCTGCGCTTTAGGAACTGCCTAAAACCCCTTCCAGGGGCGCCCCCCATCCCCTTGCCGGACCACCAGCCCAGTAGACCAGGCTGGGGGAAACGGTCCCGAGCTCACCAGGCAATCTTCAAAAGGGCTCCAGGGGCTTCTACCATGCAACTGGGGCTAAGAACAGCAGCTAAAATGAAAAACGGGGTGGTAGTGGATTAGTTCGGAGAAGGCAATGGCACCCCACTCCAGTACTCTTGCCTGGAAAATCCCATGGACGGAGGAGCCTGGTAGGCTACAGTCCATGGGGTCGCTAGGAGTCGGACATGACTGAGCGACTTCACTTTCTCTTTTCCCTTTCATGCACTGGAGAAGGAAATGGCAACCCACTCCAATGTTCTTGCCTGGAGAATCCCAGGGACGGCGGAGCCTGGTGGGCTGCCGTCTATGGGGTCGCACAGAGTCGGACACGACTGAAGTGACTTAGCAGCAGCAGTGGATTAGTTTCTCAATTACCTGTTTTGTGAGGCAACACTGCCTGCGCAACCACCAAGCGATGCTGGATGGTGAGTCGTACCCCACAGGCTGACTCCCCAGATGAATTTACCCGGGAAGGAAGAAACGTGAGGACCCCCAGAACTTCCCTAGCTGTAGGAGAGGAAAGGAGCTTTGAGGCTAGAGGTTCCCGGTAGGACCACACTGCCATCTGCTGGCCTGGCTGGGAACAGCGCGCCCCTGAGCCGGTCCGCGGGCTCCAAACGTACTGATTGATTCGCATTCTTTATTGACAGAAACGCCCTCCCAATCCTCTCCACTAGCCCCGGTGAAGGGCTTAAGGGTATGACTTGGAAATATTTTTAGCGGAAGACTTTCTCCTGTAAATGGCTACGTTTCGCCGAGAGCATTTCATTATTTATACTTGCTTTTCCACTCCCACCCGGGACACTCCACCCTGTCCACAGCCTCCTCCCACAACCTCCCTCTCTTCACACAACACACCTGGTCTTTTCCTTCAGGGCATCCCTTTGATCATAATACCTTGGGTCTTTTTTTTTTTTCTTTCTTTCTCCCTAGCTCCTTCAGCGTTTTCTGGCTTTAATGATCCTTGAATCCCTGAGAATTCCAAGTTAAAAAGCAGAATTTTTTTTTTCTTTTTGGTCACACGGCTTGTGGAATCGACCAAGGATTGAACCCAGGTCCTCAGCAATGAAGCGCAGAGCCCTAACCACTGGACCGCCAAGGAATTCCCCAAAGCAGAACTCTGGACATCACATGACAAACATAAACGCTGGGACCCTCTTCCCAGAGGAAGCTACTGTCAAGAACAACCAGTTTTAAACTCTGCCATGAAAGGAGCCCTCCCCCCATTTACCACCCATCCCCCTCAAGTCCTGTTAATCCTTCCTTCTATTAATATTACTGATCTGTGCTCTTCTCTTTCCCACCATTTCAGCCTCAGGCCAAGGAAGTCAGTGCCTGCGTGCTTAGTCACTTCAGTCATGTCCGACTCTTTGCGATTCCATGGACTATAACCCACCAAGTGCCTCTGTCCATGGGGATTCTCCAGGCAAGAATACTGGAGTGGGTTGCCATGCCCTTTTCCAGGGGATCTTCTCAACCCAGGGATCGAAACTGCATCTCTCATGTCTCCTGCATCGCAGGTGGATTCTTTACCACTGAGCCCCCGGGAAGCCCATACCCATCGCCTACTGCAATAACCCTTCACTGTCTGTGAATCTCTACTTCCTTCCACGTCTCCTTCCATTCTCCAGCTTCCCCAAACTTCCCCAACGCCCCCAACTTACTTCCACTCCTCCTTCCATTCTCTCTGCTGTCACCAAACTGATGCTTCCAAAATGTAAGTCTCACCACAAGTGTCACTCCAAGGTTTAAACACCCTCAGTGTTCCCCACTGCCCCTCCCAAACTTTTTCATCTTAGCTGTGGTTCTCAGCCCCGGTTGCATGTTAGAAGCCCCTGAAGCTTTAGAAAGCACAGCTGCACAGGACTCAGCTGAGACTGATTGAAGCGGCATCTCTGGGGGTGAAGTAGGGTCTGGTTACGTGACAGCTCCAGCTGACTCTGATGATCAGTGACAGCTGGTACCACAGTGCCAGTTGAGACCACCGTGCTCATATGGCTGAGATGAGTTCCTGCCCGTCTCTCCAGCACGGCTCCCTACCAACCACTCCTCACCCCACCAAGAAACCATCTTCCTCCCTGAAACACACCACACTCCATCCGTTCTCATCTTTGCCGTGAGGTAACCTCGTCCCGAGGTGCCCTGCCTGCCCCTAGCCTTTCACCTGTCCCTGGCGAATCCAGATTTGTTCTTCCAGATGTGATGCTGACACCACACCCGCAACACTTTCTGGGGCACCCCGCTCTGCTCACAGCACTCTCTTCATCGCAGTGCCCACTGTGCGTCCCCACAGCTGTCCCCACCACACTGCAGTTCTGCTTATCACTCGGGGCTTTGCTAGCATCTCCCGTGGAACAGGAAACCGCTCAGAGACTATCAACTGTGTGTGATACTCTGTCCTCACTTTTACCCTAGTGCCTGGCTCTGCCGCCTGTCCCTTCTATGACAGCTTTTGATTTTTGCTGTTCTTCAGTCGCTCAGTCGTGTCCAACTCTTTGTGACCCCATGGGCTGTAGCATGCCAGGCTCCCTGTCCTGCACTATCTCCCTGAGTTTGCTCAAACTCATGTCCCCTGAGTCGATGATGCCATCCAACCATCTCATCCTCTGTCACCCCCTTCTCCTGCTTTCCATCTTGCCCAGCATCAGAGTCTTTTCCAATGAATCAGCTCTTCACATCAAGCGGCCAAAGTATTACAGTTTCAGCTTCAGCATCAGTCCTTCCAATGAATATTCAGGGTTGATTTCCTTTAGGATTATTTTCTTTGATTTGTCCTAACCAGTAGGAATTGTCCCTGAAGCTTCAAAACGCTGATGGCTCATAATCTGACTCTGAGAAAAGTGTCTGACCCTCGGAAATGCAGGTCTACCCAGAAATCTATTCTGGGGCCTATATTCAGCTGCCAGAGCAGGAGCTCCTGGAGTTGGTCACATTAAAATGAGGTTAGGCCCAGAGGTTTAGGTCTGGAATGTTCTCAGTCAGACAAACATCCTTTGAAAATGAGCTCCCTGCCCCTACCCCCACCAACTTCCTTCTCTGCCCCAGTGGAATCCTTCAAGAGTCAACTGAGGTTTTCTCTGCTGTGTCCTTTCAGAGCAGCAAGAACCCTACATGTGAAAGAATGCAGGAAACAACTCCAGTTTCCCACAAGTGCTCTGGCTACCATGTCAGCCGCCTCCTGAGCAAACAGCAAATCAGAGAGTGGTCCCCTTCGCCAGAGCTACTAAGACAACAGTCACCCATCCATCAGCAACCCCAGCCCAGACCTGCCGAGTCAGAAGGGCTGGGGCCCAGCAGTCCTCTTCCCCAGGCGCATCTGAGAAGCCTGAGTCAATTTGGGAAGACCCACCCACCAGGAACTCCACCCCCACTCTGAATCATCCCGGGGTTTGATCCACTTTGCAAAGGTGGCTTTCCTTTTCTAAAAAGGCTGCACCCACTGGGGTGAGCACAGGGCTCCTGAGTCACCGAGGTGGAGACTCTACCTGCAAACGGGAGATGAGAGGCCTCGGAACTGAGAGTCTGCGCAAAGGGACCTTTAAAACCAACAAGGAAATTAGCTCCTGCTCTGGCCCTAAGGAAGCTGGATCAAGACTAAAGACATCTAGTCGGTGTCTACAAATATCTGCTCCTCAGATAGGCTTGTGGAGTCCCCAGGACTGCCACCCATCTCCACCTCCATCTCTTGATCCTACTATAATTTTCTTTCATGGCACTTATCACTTCTGGGAATTGTATGGATATCTGTTGTTTATTAATTATCAGCCTCCACCAATAGAATATCAGCACAAGGACAGGAATCTTGCGTCTGGTTCACTTCTAGAGCAGTAGGCCTTAGAGTAGACCAGCATGTAATAGGGCTTAATCAGTATCTGTTGAATGAAGGAAGGAATGAACGCATGACAGCACACACACTCCAGTAGGGCAAGAACTGGCTCACTCACCTCTGTGAGCTCACCTCACACTGCCTGGTAAGCAGGCAGAGCTTTAAAGTCTTCTTGAATCAATGAACAAGGTGCAAGCTTGTTTTTAAACTATCAGCCCCAACACCTACACAGTACTTCATCCAGACTGCCCTGTATCAGATTGAGCAGTTACCCGGGCATTGCTCAGTGCATGCATAAAAGGAGCCAAGGGGATGCTGAAAATTTTAAAGCTTGACAAACACTATTCCAAAAGTATGCCTTGGTATTTGGCCAGAGGTTAAAACCTGGAGAACCCGAGGTAACAAAGGACTCCCAATCCTGAAGGAGGATTGCAGCTTGTAGGGCATTTGTCTTCCTCCTCACTCACTCACTTCTCCTGGTTCCAAATACCATTATTTACCATCACAACAGTAAGAGGTCACGGCCAACCAAATTCCATTATAACGCTCAAATTGTACCTTTGCTTGCACTTAGGTTAAATTTAGAATTCAAGTGCACTTATGTGGGGAAAATAACACACAGCAGATTTTTTTAAATCAGTGGTTTATTTTTTTTTTTTTTCTTGAATAGGAATTTGACTTTTTTCAATGGTTACTGACTTTGCTACAGAAAAACCTTCCAGAGTGATAGGAAAATAAGACAAAAGGATCTGACCTTGCCAAGTGTCCATTCAGACAATAAGCATCTGGTACTGAGCACTTTCAGAAAACCCAGGGGTCCAACAGAATAGGCGGTAGAGGAGGGGGGGGGGAGGCTGAGGACTTGACCTTATGAAAGAGTGACAAAGAAGAGTCTTTGGGAGGACCCAATTACCAAGAGAGTCAAACTATTCAAGGTTGAAATAAGTGAGAATTTATTCACAACATATGCGGATCTACAAAAGTGATTATGCAGATGGCTGGTAGGGGGCACTTCAAAACAGCAGTAATATGGAAGCTGGGGTTTCCAGCATGCTGGATACCAGTCAGAACTTAGCAAAATTCGACTCTCTCTTTGTCTCTTCTAATTCCCTTGAATAACATCAGCAATTTTTTAAAAAGGGGGAAGATTTATGCCTTTTCCCCCCAAAATCCAGTGGTAATGGAAGGTAAGTTTCAGGCTCCTATCAGCCCCTTGTCATCAAAGAGAAACCCCTCTTTGGTGCTTCTTTTTAGACAGAAGATTTGTTTTAGTAGAACTATGTGTGTATGTATATATATGTATATATATACATACACACACACACACCAATTTTGAGATTTCCAATTAGTGAAGTACTAGATGATTCTTCACTATTTTTTCCCCCTAACCCCATACATTTGTTACTGAAGATAGAACAGAAAACCTTGCAGCTTCAGTGCTGTCTCTCCCATACACACTGTGCAGCTACTACTGTATGGATTTTCAGGCCCCCAATATACGTGGGCAAAATGCACATGACAGGGAAGTAAGCTACATGGCTGAGAACTTGGTGACATGCTTTGTCCTGCAGGTTATCCAGCCATCTCAGAAGCCAGGGGCTATGAGCATTCTTCAAACTTCCATTAGCCAGTCATCACTACCCACCCCACCCCACGCTTACAAGGGTGGCCCCAACCCTGGGCTGGTTTCCTCTTGTGCCATATGTGCACAAACGGGCCGTCAGAACGTTCTCGAATTTTCTCCCAGCATTCTCTTCTTTCTGCTCAGGACATGCTCCCCGCTGTAGCCGTGAGGTCGGATCTTCAACTCCACAAAAGGAATGGAGAATTCATGTCCCTTCCATGGCTCCCAGTTCACCCCCTATGTTAAATAAATGAATAAGCCAACAAATAAACAAGCCAACATCAAGAAGATGCACTTGGGAGAGAGTGGAGTGGGTTACAGCACCAAAGAGTGCTTCGCTACCAGAGAAACCACTCCCTCTCTACTTTGTTGCTGTTAGTCTCTCAGTCGTGTCCAACTCTTTCACAACCCCATGGACTGCAGTCCACCAGGCTCCTCTGTCCACAGGATCTCCCAGGCAAGGATACTGGAGCGGGTTGCCATCTCCTTCTCTAGGGGATCTTCCCGACCCAGGGATCAAACCCAAGCCTCCTGCATTGGCAGGTGGATTCTTTACCGCCGTGCCATCTGTGAAGCCCACGCCTGTCTGCACAAGGGACAGAAAAGGGGACTGGGGTACTTATAAAGGAAGTGAGAGAGGAATCTGGGAGTGTGTGCCCTCTGCTGGGCAGCTGAGGTTAGACAGGCTGAGGACTGGGAAGCCCCCTGGGGTTGGAGGATGGGAGTGTGAGCCCAGGAGGCAGGTGAAGCCAGAGCAGCTGCAAAGACAACACGGGGTCAACCTGGCCAGCAGTGATTAAATTCAGAGTGATTTGCCTCACTCTTTTCCTTTACAAAAAATTAAAGACAAAAATAAACATATTAATTGGCCAATTGTGTAAAATCATTTTCAATTTACACTGTACAGATATTAGCTCTGGGGTAACGAATAGCCTGCTGAAAACTAAATTTCGCTTTATGACTTTTGACTGGTGAGCACAATAATATTTAATTCACTTAATAACCTTGCAACCTGGCCAATAAAGAGCCCAAGTGACCAATTTTATGTATTTTAATTTGTGAGGTAAATAATAAACAAGAAGCTAAATGCTGTGCAGACTGTGAAAAGCACATTAACCAGATGAATGTCTTTTATTAGCAAATATGGGGATGGTTTAGGGCACGCTGGCTGCTCATTTCAAATATCTGATCTCTGATCACAGCTTCCCTGAGTCAGTTCACATGCAGCCTCCAGGATTCATGGGCCCACCCTCCTTGGCTCCCCTGAGTGCAAATTTCTTCTTCCCTTTGAAAAATCAAGTAAGGATTGGGAGTCCCTACTGCCTGGTTAGGACCAATGGAATCAGAATGTACCTGGACTTTAGATGTATTAATATTTACAGTCATATTGGTATAAGGTGAGTTCTGGGGAGAGGTGGCTTCCTGAAGGCTAGGATCAAGACCCAGGGTAGGAAATTAGAAACCCAAGGAGGGGGAAATTTCATAGAGTGGGATGGATTAATGATGAGTAGGAACAAAGATGCAATTTTCAAGAAGCTGTGAGGGAGCAAGCAGGAGATGGCTAGTAGCTGGTGAGGAGTTAAGATGATGTCCTTGGGGCATGAGAGTTAGAGAAATCACTAGTAGGAAAGTTTCAGAGCAAGGGAAGGGTGAGGAGCCTGTGTTCACACTCCTGAAGTGGAGAAACTGGTTTAGCACAACACTCTGAACAGACTTTGGGTGGCTCTAAGATGAAGTGGATCCAAGGATGTGTGTGTATGCTAAGTCACTTCAGCCATTTTCGACTCTATGCGACCCTATGGGTCTTACCTAAAGCAGAAAACTGTGTTCCCCGTGATCAAAGGACAGAGAAAAATATCTCTGGTTTAACTGGAAGAAGGACTTCCCTGGTGACTCAGGTGGTAAAGAATTCACCTGCAGTGCAGGAGATCCGGGTTTGACTCCTGGATCAGGAAGATCCCCTGGAGAAGGGAATGGCTACCCACTCCAGTATTCTTGCATGAAGGATTCCATGGACAGAGGAGCCTGGGATCGCAAAGAGTCGGACACGACCAAGTGACTAACACTTAAAATTTTCACTTTTAACTGGAAGAACAACTGGATAGAATTCTGATGTGTCTGTTATGGATAAAATATTTGTGTCCCCTCCCAACCCCCCCAAATCTATACACTGAAGCCCTAACCACCAATGTGATGGTATTCACAAGTGGAGCCTTCGGGGGGTAATTAGGGTTAGATGAAGTCATCCATGGTAGGATCAGTGCTCTTACAAGAAGAGAAGGACAGACCAGAGCTCACTCGCTCTCTCTCTCTCCTCTCTCTCTCTCTCTTGCTCTCTGCCTCTACTGTGTGAGGACAGAGTGAAAAGGTGGCCATCCACATGCCAGAAAGACCTCCCATCAGAAACTGTATCTGCTAGGAACTTGGACTTTCCATCCCCCAGAACCATGAGAAATGAATGCCTGCTGTTAAGCTACCAGTCTCTATTATTTTCTTACAGCAGTTCAAGCTGACGAAGAGAATGTCCACATGTGAATTTGTAAAGCAGGATGATGTGTGACGCATACCATCTCTGTTAAGCAGTGGGCAGCCTGAGTCCTGCCCTACACTGAGGAAGGGCGCAGCACTGGTGGGAATGCAGAGTGCGGGGGGCTGCAGCAGATGGGCAGAAAGGACCCAGACCCCAAGGTCACGGAGCCTGGAGAAGGAGCCCTACTGCTCTGACTGTTGGCCTCAGAAGGAGAGGGGCAGCCACACCAGCTGGAGGGTGTCACTCCAGGAACAGAGTATGGGTAGAGCTAGTGGTAAAAAACCTGCCTGCCAATGCAGGAGATGAAAGAGATGCGGGTTTGATCCCTGGGTTAGGAAGATCCCCTGGAGAAGGAAATAGCAACCCACTCCAGTGTTCTTGCCTGGAGAATTTCATGGACAGAGGAGCCTGGTGGGCTGCAGTCCCCGGGGGTCACAAAGAGCCAGACACTACTGAGCAACTAATACTTTCACTGGGACAAAAAAGATGTTCACCTGTCACCTACCTCGCTATGCTTGGTCTCCCCGTATCTGCCATTGGGGTTGGCCAAGTGGCAGTTCTTGTACCACCAGCCGCCATGATGCGTCAGGGCACAGTTGCTGAGGGCGATGTCGTTGTCTCGGTCAAAGGTTGTAAACTTCCATCCATTGTGGTAAGAGAGCGCATCCCCTGTGGGCAAGCAGAGGTGACAGAGGTGGGTGGGATCCTCCTCTGGCCTGAGAGAGGACTCGGCAGGAAAACCTCCGGGCACGAAAATGCCAGGGGTGCAGTTAGTTATGCCACAAGGAGTCATGCCTTTCTCAAAATCGCCAAGATGAGCACACAATACGAATGAATAGGTTCTCTTTCCTCGCTTGTCACCCAAACTTCAGGCCTGTTTTTCCAATAGCTTGAATAGCATTTCAACTTAGTGGCTTCACAGTAAAATATCCAAACATCCAAAACTGAACTCCTCAACATTCCTCATAGTACCAGACCAACCTCACACAACTGAGCCCCGTCCCATGCCACTGTCTCTGTTTCAGTATCCCCCCAGTGGCCCAGACTGGGCACTCCTGAGCCACCTTTGACAATCCTGTTGCCCCCGCCCCCTGCCATGATCCAGCCCTTCCTTCTGCAGATCATTCCAATACACCCCTGTGCCCCATGGCTGCCACCCTGGGCTCTTCTCACCTCTCCAGGCCTGTGTCAACACAACAGGCTTCCCAGTTCTTCTGAAGCTTAATAAGTATACTTTTTCATCATCTCAGATCTACTTCTTCCCATGTGGAGTGAATTACTCCTCCTGGCTTTGCAGGCTTGTACTTTGGCTGTACCTTCTGTACAACCTCATAGCCTGCTGTCCCCAAAGGCACTGAATGTGTAGGATGGACAAGTCCATCATCCATGCCTCTGCTTACCTGCTTCTCTCTACCCTTCATCAGTCCAAGTCCTCACCATTCCTCGAAGCCCAGCTCAATCCCACTCCTGAGGAAGAGTCTCCTTAATCCTCCCATGCGCCCTCTTAACACACACACCTGAACTTCTAGAGCCCTTCTGGGCACACAGGTACTATTAAGTGCTCATTACAAACTGTCTAGAAACCTGCCTTAATTGCTTGACTTGTGTTTTACTATTTCTCCATCACATTTGTCATCCTTTTATAAGTTTGCTTTTTAACTCAGCTCATAAATGGCAATAAGGGCTCATATAAATCCCAAGCTTAATCAAGTCTGTTCCTATGATAACAATACTTTCATTTAATCTGATCTCCGAGTTACAGATCACCTCCACATGTACATTCTCATCTGATGCCCATGACAAGCCTGAGGGGTGGGTCAGGCAGCTCTTAGTCCCATGAGGATGGAAACTCACAGAGTTTGTTCTAGGGACTTGCCACAGTCTCTCAGTCCACTGGCAGCAGAGCCAGGACTCAAAGCTCCAACCTGAGACCCCAAGCCCAGGGTTCTTTCTGAGCCACCAATTCACCAGTGGTTTCCTTATTTCAACAGCAGGCTTTGATTATGCCAACAAGAATGAGCTATCTCTGACCATCTACAACAATGGTTCTCAAAGTTCGGTCCCTGGGCCAGCAGCATCTGCATCACCTGGGAACTTGTTAGAAATGCATGTTCTCGGGCCCACCCCAGTCCTACAGAACCAGAGACTCCAGGGTGGTACCCTGCAGTCTGTGCTTTGACAACCCCTTCAGATGCCAGCTGAAGCTTGAGAACTTTTGTCCTGCAACCTCATTCATTCATTCATTCATTCAGGAAACATCAGTACAGCAGGTGTACCTGGCTCAGACTCTGGGAATCCAAACAATGGTCTTTGCTCTTAGTTGCGGGTGGCTGGGGTAGATACATAAAGAGTTGACAAAACATGATGTAAAGGGAAGGTCTCAGTTTGTCTTTCTCATTTGGGAGCTCAGATGGTGGCCCTTTCATGTCCACCTTGTTGTTGTTGTTTAGTCGCTAAGTCATGTCCAACTCTTTTGCAACCCCATGGACTATATATAGCCTGCCAGGCTCCTCTGTCCATGGTATTCTCCAGGCAAGAGTACTGGAATGGGTTGCCATTTCCTTCTCCAGAGGATCCTCCCAACCCAGGGATCAAACCCATGTCTCTTTCATTGGCAGGTGTATTCCAGTAGGACACCCGGGTAGCCCTCATGTCCACCTTTGTTGTTGTTCAGTCGCTCAGTCATGTCCAACACTTTGTGACCACATGGACTGCAGAACATCAGGCTTCCCTGTCCTTCACCATCTCCCAGAGCCTGCTCAAATTCATGTCCATTGAGTTGGTGATGCCATCCAACCATCTCATCCTGTTGTCCCCTTCTCCTCCCTTCAATCTTTCCCAGAATCAGGGTCTTTTCTGAGACACAGCAAAACCTCTTCCCCTGTCAATTTTCTCCAATGAAAGAAGAGCAAACTGTCACTTCATTCACAGACATTTCTTCATCTCCTTAGATTTTCTGCAGATAGTTCCCTACAGTTCAAAATACCGCACAATGGCTCCCTTAGTAACACTTTTGATGAGCACAGTTTACCTAACTGGCACGTAAGTTCCAAGAGCTGTTTTCTAAGCACCTGTGCAGATGCTGTTTCTTAAAGATTTCCTTGTGGCTATCTAACCTTGGGCACTGGGATAAAGAAAGGTGAAGCAGGTTGTGGCCTGAGTGTGAGAGTACCCCCCCAACCCCCAATTCATGATGGATTATCTACCTTCTGACTTCAGAGACTGAAGCCACACTAATGTTCCAAGTGTAGATAGTGAGTGCTCTCATAAATCAAAAACTAACTTTTCTTTGGTCATCAGGCCCTGGCCAAGACAGTGTTCTGATGTATTAAGCTTATCTCCCCAAGGAAAATAAAGCAGAAAAGTCAATGGTGGTTAGACTCTCTCCCTCCCTGCGAGTTTTAGGAGAAAACAGTGATGAGAGATAAGTGCCCCACTTCTAGTGTAATGGCCTTGGGTGGGAGGAGTCAGTGGCAAGCTCATAAGAGGTCTGAACCCAAGCCCAGGTGCGGCTGCTGAGCTGGTCAGCACCCATCTCATCAAAATATCTCTTGGGGGTGGGGTGGGGGGGTCCCTAGTGGGTCCAGTGATTAAGAATCCACCTGCCATTGCAAGGGACACAGGTCCAATCCTTGGTCCAGAAAGCTTCCACATGCTGCAGGGCAACTAAGCCCATGTGCCACAACCACTGAGCCCATGATCCAGAACCCATGCTCTGCAACTACTGAAGCCCTAGAGCCCATGCTCCACAATGAGAGAAGCCACTGCAATGAGAAGCCTGTGTACCACAACTAAAGAGTAGCCCCCACTCGCTACAACTAGAGAAAGCCCATGCCCAGCAATGAAGACCCGGTACAGCCAAAATTAAATAAATAAAAATAAACAAAATATTTAAAATATAAATATATACATATATAAATCACTCTGGAACCAACTCTTCTCCTCTCGTACTTCCTGAGATAGGAAAGATGAGCCAGGCAGCTAAGCCATCTCAGGCCAGAAGAAGCTGTTAACATTACATCCCCTATGGATAACACACAGGCACAGGATCACATGTCTGGACCTTGAACATCTTCCACTCTGAGACCAAGAAGGAGCCAATGAAAGTATGATTTGTGTCACCTCCAGATTTCCCTTTTGTTCATGTGTTCAACGATGTTTTCCTTCTTTAAGTGCCAGTACTTAAAAATTCACTTCAAAGCTAGGAAGGCACTGGCATTTGGGATGGAACAATCTTCCACTGTGGGTATTTGGCAACCCTGGCCCCAGCCCACTGAATGCTGGTTGAGTTCCTCGTCACATTTCTAAGTGTCCGTAGGGGGTGAACCATCCCTTCTTGAGTAGCTCTAAGTCTCTGAAATCAGCTGTTAAGTGGCTAGTTAACCCACAGAAATCCTTCTGCACCACCCTGAATGTCTGCCTATTTATGTTTTCAATATAATCTCCAAATTAATGCACAGCGGCATCCTGAAGATAGAGTTCATAGAATGTCCTACCTGTCTCACTCCAAGAATCAGAAAGTCGATTGACCTGGCATTACCTTGCTAGAGTTTCCTTCAAGGAGGAATAATGTGCTGGATTTTTTTAAATTAATTTTTATTGGGGTATAGCTGCTTTACAATGTTTTTTTTAAGTTTCAACTGTACAACAAAGTGAATCAACAACACATATGCTTCAGTCATGTCCGACTCTATGAGACCCTCTGGACTGTAGCCCGCCAGGCTCCTCTGTCCACGGGATTCTTCAGGCAAGAGTACTGGAGTGGGTTGCCATTTCCTTCTCCAGGGGATCTTCCCAACTCAGGGATTGAACCCATGTCTCTTATGTCTCCTGCATTGGCAGGCAGGCTCTTTACCACTCGCGCCTCCTGGGAAGCCCAAGTTAGCACAATAGCTGCTTTACAAGGTTGCCTTAGCTTCTCCTGTACAGCAAAGTGAATCAGCTACACAGACACATATATCTGAGTAGGTAGCTATACAGCAGGTTCTCCTTAGTTATCTATTTTATACATAGTATCAACAGTGTGACTATGTCAATTCCAATCTCCCAATTCATCCCTCCTCTCCTTCCCCCTTTGGTGTCCATTATCTGTTCTCTACATCTGTGTCTCTATCTCTATTTTGCAGCTTCTTGATTTGACTTCAGTAGGAGCAAAAGTTGAGGGCCCACCTGGACAGTCTGAGTAGGGAAAGAGTCTAAAACCTCACTTATCCACCAGAGCTGTACATCTCTAGTTCCAAAAAGAGTGACAACAGGGTTAAAAGCTGGGGAGAGCTGGCCCATGCCTGGAGATATCAAAATGTTCGCTTTCTATCTGAATGCCATGTCCTCTAAACAGTACCTCCTCATCTAGGACATAAGCAGCCAGAAGCTTGCTAAATTTCAAAATCCTCCTTGGGGACCAATCAGCACATATAAGGAAAGCTCAAACTCCACTAACCCCACCACTATAATTCAGAATTTAACAGTAAGAATGATAGTATGCAGGGGAAGATTAGACCGCTGCCTAAATGCTGCATAAATTCTGAGTCTCCCAAGGCTTCCTATTAAAAAATACATCCTCCACTGACCAGCACTAGTTGGCCTGCACAGCCTTAGAATGGGAATTAGCCCCTAATCACAGTTAAAATGCAAATACAGTCCCCGGGAGGAGAATCACAGTAATTCACAAAGATGTTGACTCCTTTTCACTCATTTTCCCATTAGCATCAGGTCATTTACTGGATTAGGATAGACCTCAGAGAAGGGACATTTGAATACTAGAGGGAGGGGGACTAGGTAGCCTGGGAGGGCAGGCTTGAGTGAGGTCCCCAGCAGAAGGCTCATGAGGGCAGTGGGTTTCAGGGAGAGATGTGGGCACATGTGCCAAAGGGAACCAGCCCACCCCCATATCTTATCTATAGAAGGTGCCATGAGTGGAGTCTCTGAAGACTGGGCTTTTTCAGCCTGCGAAAGGAAGGCTGACTGATCACTGTTGTCAGGACTGAACAGGGTATTGGGAGGAAAAGGGATGGCCAGATATTTAACCACGTGGGCTGAGATAGAACAGGAGGAGGCCCAATGGGTCTGATGAAATAAAGTCCATATTTTCTGGCAAGATACAGGGCCCATTTGGGCCTCATTCTTCCCCTTTAGTGTGTACCGTGCATCTGTGTTAACCAGACCTCTTTAGGAAATGATACTCCCTCTTAATATCCTCAAGGAGCCATCATGAATCATGACCTGTGATCCAATACTTTGTATGTGGTGTAGATCTGGACTGTGTAAACTGTCAATGATGCATCATTTGACGGACTTATAACCCTCTGTCTCAAAAACTTATCTAACTGTGCTCTGACCTCTAACAGGAGAGACAGTCCTCTGAGTTTTCTGAAAGACTGCCACCCGGGTTATAATCCTCCGGTTGGCTGGAATAAAACTTCTATGTCTTTCTTGTTTTTCACTGACAGGTCTAAGAGAGACCGCGGTGTGCACACCCCTTCTACCTCTGGCCGGAATGCAACCTCATCAGCTACAGTCGGTTAAAGAGGGTGGGAGGCAGTGCACTCACTCCTATAAAAGGGCGTCTCGAAATCCCTCTCATTTGATTAACATCCTTAGAATCAACTAAATGCCCATCTGTGTTTCCCAACTGTATTTTAACTGGCTTTTTTCTATGCCTGACTTCCATGTTTGTTTATATCAACCCTGAATATTCACTGGAAGGACTGATGCTAAAGCTGAAGCTATGGCCACCTGATGCGAAAAGCCGACTCATTGGAAAAGACCTTGATGCTGGGAAAGACTGAGGGCAGGAGGAGAAGGGGACGACAGAGGATGAGATGGTTGGATGGCATCATCAACTCAATAGACATGAGTTTGAGCAAACTCTGGGAGACAGTAAAGGACAGGGAAGCCTGGTGTGACGCAGTCACTGGGGTCCCAAAGAGTTGGACACGACTGAGCGACTAACACACACACACACACACACACACACACACACACACACACACACACATACACATTCCTACATAGTCCCAACAAAGTCAATAACATGCTAAGTCAAACACTAGACTTACTTGCTAGGGTTTAAAGACGATAAATACAGGTTTAAAGTATAGTATTAAAACAATAACCACGCCTTGCATCTTAAAGAAAATGCTCAGTGTCATAATTCCAGTAATTCATCAGCTGCTTAATTTTGTTCTTTTCCTTTCACGACTTAATACACCACCAACTGGCTTTAATCCAGTGAGACACTAATTGAGGCTATCGTTCCCCTCCTTTCAGCTGAACTGTTAATTTCTGTGTTGTCATAGTTGTGTGGAGTTAATGAGACCTAGACTTCTTATTGTGTGAATCAGCACTTTCATTCTTCTGTCTTTATTTATCGTAAAGTACCACAATAAATTTAAATCACACACACACACACACACACACACACACACAGGCACCGCTGTGCGAGAGTGGCAGCCACACTACTGAAGCCGAATGGGTGGTGGGCAGACACCTCTGAAATCTCTCAGAATAGGGGTTCATCGGCTAACGTACAACAGCCTAAATTGTGGCAGTAGAAGAGGAAGGATTTTACTGGTGGGGGATCAGTGTGTAACATACAGAAGTTCTGATTTTATGATGGTCAAAGATTGCTTGGACGATTCTGTTTAACCCCCTACAGGGAGCGGGCCCTCAACTGTTCAGTGAGGACAATTCACCTTCGTAAAACAATATTCCATCCCCCAGGTCCATGGCAGGTGGCCGACCCAACCTCAAGATGCACCAGGCAGGAGACCCCAGCAAGAAGGACACATTTTGTCTTACCTGCCGTGCCTCTGTATTTCCCGACTGTGAGCCTGTACCGCTCCTTGCTGGAGGCCACCTGGAAGGAGTCGTACACGGCATAGGCAGATTCGTTGGCAGTCTGTAAGTCCACTCGCACCTCATAGCGGGTGGGCGTGCCCATGGTGAGATTGTGTAGCTTGTCAAGTCCTAAGAACAAGGAATGAGATTCTGGTAACCAATCACCCTGTGTGTGTGAGCACCCACCGTTTGCATCTGAGACTTTCAGTTCCCCAAACGTGTCTTGGCCTTTTCCTCCTGTGATAATGGGGGGGGAGTCTTCCCTATATCATCTCTTCTGGGGGGCTTGTCTTCTCAACCCATTATGTGTTTGGCACAGTCATGCTTCTGAGCATGGAAATCATGCCCTCTGGGAGGGAGCGGGATGGGGGGTGGGTAATCATGGGATGAATCTGCCCCCACTGACTCCTTCTCTCTCAAGCAGGAGCAGTCCTACTTATCATCCACTTATCTCACCAAGTGGGAGAGGAGATCAGCCACTGACTCCAAGGTCACTGACGGGAATTTTGAACCAAGCAAAACACAAAACTCATCTACTCTATCAGATACGTGATGAATTTCTAATTCTTCACTTCCCAATTGATGCTTCTGGCTCTTTCATTCTCCACGAACATCTGCTCCAGAAAAGAGCAGAAGGAAAAGGGAGAAAACAATGCCACAATGACTGGCACTCCTAACAGAATTCCAGGGCACCTGTGTGACCACCCAATGAGAGCCCAGAATCCCAATCAATCAATAACTGTTTTCCTCCTGTGGCTTCTGAGAAGTTCAGGCTGCAGGCGGATTGTGTGGGGCTCAGATGCCACATAAAGCCCGTGTGTGACAGTCCCACCCTCCCACACACCCAGTGCACACAAGAACCTTCCCAGCGACCCGGCCCCACCAACACCCTGGTGGGCAGTGTCCTCAGCACCCCATCACCTGGAGCTCTTCCCCCAAGCTGCCTGATCAGCTTCTTAGGGAGGAATCTCCCCTCCACATCCCAGCCTTCAGGGATGCTCAAAGATCATACCAAGCCAGAACTCCTTCATGGGGTCCCCGAAGCCTTCCACGTAGGTCCGCCAGCGCTTGAAGAAATCCAGCTGCCCAGTGTTCCGCCTCTGGAAGACCTGAAGAGGGAGACTGGCATTTCTCTCTGACACATATGGACAGACATGGCTGAATGAGAGAGGACAGCATGGCACGCTGGGGGCTGCCCTGAAGATGGACAGAAGTGGCCAGGAGGTGAAACTGACAGAGGTGGTGATGGACCGAAGTGGAACTGAGAGAGAGGAGGACATCAAGACTGCCTTTCGAGTTCTGGGCTTCCATTGCTGATGGCAATTCACGCTGCCAATTGCTGAGAAAGGGGTTCTGAGAGAGGACAGTTTCCATGGATGCAACATCACTCATTTGGGGACCTGGTGAGTGTGAGTGGCTTCTGAGGTATCCTGGTGAATGAAGGTGCCATAGGAGCCGCTGAATGTAAGGGCCAGAGCTCTCAGGAGAGGGTCAGGCTGGACTTAGAAGGTGAGCATGTGTCTGAGATAATGCTGGCACTCACCAAGTCCAATTTCACTCTCCTCTCCTCCAGGACACAAAGAGACTTTTTGTTTTAGCCTTTCTTGCAGTTAAGTTGGAACCATGTGACTTGTTCCAGCTACAGGACTGAAAGCAGCAGCACAGGGCGTGGGGTAGGGGTTTCCCCTCACTCGCTCCCCCATTGCCCCGGGCCACGGTGCCATGGTGAAGGCCACATGTCAAGAGGGCAGAACCATGAGCTGGAATCAGTCTGAATCCCTGAGTCACCATTTAGTAGTGACTTTGCACACGTGAGAAAAAAACTTTTATGGGTTCAATCATTGGAATTAGATATTAGTTTGCTACTGCAGCTTAGCCCATTCCATCCTAACCAACATGGAAAGCCATCAGGACACAGAGAGGGAGATAAAGCCATTGGAAGGATGAGATCAAAACAGGAACTGAAAGGCGCAAATGGCCTGGAATGAAGCCTTGTGGATCCCAAGATATAAGAGCCACACACAGCAAGATGAGTTCTTGGAGGAGAAAGAGGAGCAGCTGGTGATGTGAAGGACAACTGGGAAAATGTGCAATCAGAAAGGCCACCAGAGAAAGGTGTGCCCGATAGTGTCAAGTGCTGGTGAGAAGTCAGGGAGAATGAGGCCCAAAGTGCCCACAGCCTCTGGTGACACAGAAGCACCGATGACTTGAGCGAAGGCTGTGCTAGTGAGTGATGAGGGCAGAAAGCCAACCAGTTGCAGCTGAAGAGTGAGTGAGAAGGGACAATATGGAGACATGGTTGGGGCTGTTTCATGAGAGTATGGGCTGCTTTCTTTTCAAAAATCCCACTATCTGGGCAAAGGAGGCAGTTCTGGTCAGAATCACTGGATTCTTTTCTATGAAGTAAACCTAAAAAGCATCTAAAGGCTAAACACACCTAGGTATGCTTTTGGACTTCTAATTCCTCCTGGCCTTGGCAGCCATGCTAGACGCCATCCTAGTTCCATCCTAGCTAACCCCACACATGAGTCTGGAATTCCCAAAGGCTTGAGTGGCATCTTCCTCTCCACCTACTGTCTTCTGTGCTCCTTCAAAAGCAGAAGCCCCAACACAAAATCCAATTCCCCTCTTTTCCACCATGCTTCACACCACGTGCCTTGAAGTCAACAACTTTATCTGGAATTTGGTGCGGTAGACCTCCTAATACTTGAGCATTCTTGATACATTTTTCTCTGGGAAGAGACAGGGAGGGAGGAGAGAGCGGGTTGCCCACAGCAGTGCCCAGAGCTCACCACCAACTCCTGAAGCATCAGTCCCTGTCTGCTGGCCTGGGAGGCACTGAATGAAGGGTGGGGGTCCTGGCAGGGAGATGGTGAGTCAGTCATTTCTGTTCCCGAGCATCAGTCGAATTGTTGTCCAACAGGGTTGGAAGTGGGAAGGAAGTGTCTGCCCCTAGAGGTGCTAGGAGGACTCATGAGACAATGCATGTGAAAGGGTAGAGAGCCGTGAGCAGGACTTAGGGATGGTCACGGTGAACAATTGCACTAACACTCACTAACACTGTTGTTCCCTTTCCCCTCTTCTTATGTGTCCATCTTGTAGAGACATCACCTTCCTTTCCTGGCTTCCTTGATTTCTTTTTTTACTTACTGATCTATGTAACAAGTGCTTATTGAACACTTTTAAAGGCTGACTCCAGGGCAAGAATATACAATGCCATTTTACAGATGAGAAAGTGTAGAAAAGCAAATAGAGTCACACAGCCAACTATTCTGTGGCTGATGCAAAGATAAAACACTGCCTCATTTTTCCCTGAGGAAGTCTGAAAACACCAGCTGTGTGGAGTCTACTGTTTAAAGAGCATGCTTTAAGATTCTGAGGCCGTCCATTTCCTATCATGGCACCTGGGACTCCTCCTGGATCATGAACAATGAAATCCTAGGGCATCACCATTTGGTCCCATACACACTGCATCAAATTCTATTCCCACTAATGTAGTTAGTTCCCGTGTAAGGTCAGCTCAAACCTGATCCCACCCTCCTAGGACAGAGGCTTTACAAAGGCATTGGGTTTCTATCTCCAATCAATTAACGTAGTGCCAAAGCATTTTTTGTTTGTTTCTTTGTTTATTTTACTAATGCTTCAGCATGGCTAGGGAAATTGGGAAAAAAAAAGGTTCTGATGCTCTTTGCATCACTATTTAGACCCAGCTCTACACTTACTGACTGTCTCCTTGGGCAAGTCAGTTAACCTTGACTAGCCTCACTTCTCCAAACTATGAGATCAAGATGTTAATAGCCTATTTGTCATTCTCTTAAATCAAGGCTTCAGTATGGTCATGAATCATGATAAATCATAAAGGCCAGAGTCCGGCTCATACCAATATAATAAGTGATTATTATATCTCAGTAAATGTGTTAGCTTGCATTTTATAATGTTCAAATGAACTGACCCATGGGGATCATTTGTACATCCTGATCAGGCAGCCTTAACTGACTCACTGAGAATCTAGTCCATTCCCTTCTATGAGGTGAAAATGCCTTATAATGAACTATTTGGGATAACAGAAACCCCTTGCCAAATAAATCTCAAAGGAGAAAAAAAATCTTTGTCTTATTCTAACAACAGAGCTTGGTTGTACTCTAGAACTTTCAGTCCTAAATGACTAAATCAGGAGGGAAAAAAAGAAAATCTCACTTAAATGCCTGTGGAAAGAGCCTCTCATGTAGTTCTTAGGACTTGCAAGATGGGAAACAGAAATAGAAATATTTGAGACACTTAAGTGTTCCTTAATAGTCTCCATTCCAGCTTTCCACCCACAGCCTTAGTTACCTCAGGGCAGAGTTCTGGCTAACCCAAGTTAATCAAATTGTGTTCTTGCTGCCTGAGTGGAGAAGGATTTCCTTAAAAGGATTTAAGAAGTTCAATTTATAAGGGTAATATACTATGATCAGAGAAGGCAATGGCACCCCACTCCAGTACTCTTGCCTGGAAAATCCCATGGACGGTGGAGCCTGGTGGGCTACAGTCCATGGGGTCGCTAAGAGTCAGACATGATTGAGCGGCTTCACTTTCACTTTTCCCTTTCATGCACTGGAGAAGGAAATGGCAGCCCACTCCAGTGTTCTTGCCTGGAGAATCCCAGGGACGGGGGAGCCTGGTGGGCTGCCGTCTATGGGGTCGCACAGAGTCAGACACGACTGAAGCAACTTAGCAGCAGCAGCAGCATACTATATTCATCTTTCAGTGACAGAAGACTTTTGAACACCCCAAAACATGGAAATTGCCAGTAAAAGATTTGGTGGGGAGGTTTGCAGGACTCCACATATTTTCTGGAGTGTAGTGGCTTTGAGGAGAACCCTACAGTGTCTCAGTTCATGTAGTATCTTCAGAAACCTGGGTGAGAAAACAAGACTAGGGAGGGGAGGGAGCACTGGCATTGGTGGGAACCCAGAGTTATTTCTGGAACTGAACTCTGTGTTCTGGCAAAGGTCACTTGTGTGGGCAAGATGTAAAAGGCAAGCTCAGTGAGGTCAGGGATTTTTGTCTATTTGGTCCACTGCTGGTTCCTAAGTATACAAAAAAGTACCTAACACATAGTAAGCACTCAATAAATATTAGTGGAAAAGAATCATGGATACTCCCAGGCAGACAGACTAGCAAAAGGTCTCTTTCAAAAAATTGCCCTAGACACACTTCTCTTTGCTTGTGTGAGGCTGGCTTTCAAAAAGGCCACACCAAAAGGGACTTCCCTGGAGGTCCATTGGTCAAGACACTGAACTTCCAAAGCAAGGAGCATGGGTTCCATCGCTTATTGGGGAACTAAGATCCCATATGCCAGGCAGCACAGCCACCATCCACCCCCGAAAACAAACAAACAACAAAAAGACCACACCGGACAGTACAGACATCCTGCCAACAGGCACCTACAGGGACAAAGGCAGGGAACTGGCTTCAAGCCTAAAGGGACAGAAGCACAGAGGTATAGTGGTGCTGATGAGAAGCAGCAGGTGCAGCCCTATGAGTCTGGTCAGGTGGACGGCCTCCCATGTGACACTTGGTTCCATTATTTTTACAAATCAATCAGGAATGCCCCCCACCTAATCCATTTCTGCCTCTCGGCCATCAGATGCAGCTGTGTGGATAATAAGTTTTCTTCTTTGCTGCTTATCAGATGGTATCATTTTATCTGCGGCTGCTTGAGCGTCTTTGGTTCCACAGGCCCCTGAGCGAATGTGTAAATGAATGTAGTCTGAGCTCTATGAGATCATGCTTTCTCCTTCCCACAGCAAGTGGTGGAAGCACAGCAGGTAAGGCTGCAGGCTGGTTTGGAGCAGTGAGAGCCTCTCGCTGTTCAGGTACAGGGAGAATGGGGTAAGGAGAAGTGGAAAGATCAGATTGAAAGTCTCAAAAGCAGCTCATCATATAATTGGATCAGCAGATGCAATCAAAGAAGGTACCATGCGGTTTAATGGCCCACAGAGAATAAAACCTCCACACAGATGTGAGATGATCAGAACATTGTAAGTTCCTCTCTTTCAGGGTTTAGCCTTTCATATCAAATTTCCAAAGGCCCTGCTTCTGTACTGTGGAGCCAGGATACAGAGCTTGAACAACGGGCTCCAAAATTCAGAGGACTGAGCCCTCAAAGAGGCCATGTGTTTCCATCTTAGATGATCTGAGATGACCCATTGGGAAAACCAATGACCCAGGAGGCTGGAGTCCTAAAATCTGGTCCCAACTTTGTTATTAACTCATGTGACCGACTCAGTAGACATGAGTTTGAGCAAACTCCAGAGGATGGTGAGGGACAGGGAAGCCTGGCATGCTGCAATCCATGGGGTCGCAGAGTCGGACATGACTGATCAACTGAATGACATGTGACTTGTTCAGGGCACTTCTTCTTCTGAGCTTCAATCTACCCATCTATAAAGTATGAGCAATACAATCTCTCTCATTCTATAGCTTACATGTGAAGATCATGTTTATGAGTGTGCTTTTCAGAGAGTAAAATGTAGGCAACTCATGTAAAGAGGCCATTAGTATTAATAGATGGTGGTAAACCCACAAGCCTTCCCAAACATCAGCCTGAATTTAACCGAGCCTGCTCTATCCCAGGAATCAAGTACCTCGGGCTCTGTTCTTACAGTTCTCTGTTCTCTGAAAATAGCTGCAAGGCACCAAATCATCTCTCTCCCGTGGATGAAGAAGAAATAGAGCTCCCCGGGCTGAGAAACAAGACACTGCCCAGGGCTCTGTGTGACTCACAATCCAGCCGCCTCCATCTGTTTCCATGTCACAGTACACCTGCAGGGGCCGGCTGGCATCCCCATGCAGGTAGATGGTGTAGAGGCCACTGGCGGCGTTACTGTTCTGCTGAACTTGACTGCAGTCTGAAGGGTGTGGAAAACGGGCACCAACTGGGAACCAAGCAGAAGGACAGTATTGTTGGGAGAAAGGCAAGGGAGGAGGGAAGTGGGGCTAGTCCCCTATTTTAAGATCATTTATTTTGTTCAGAAATTATTTTGGAACCTCCCACTACTTTGTATCTTCCAACTCCTCACTCACATCTTATTTTTCTCACTCATCCTGCTCGCATCAAACCCCCCAAATGTACTAGTGTGTGCTAAATTGCTTCAGTGTCTGACTCTTTGCGACCCTATGCTCTGCAAGCCACCAGGCTCCTCTGGGGGACTCCCCAGGCAAGAATACTGGAGTGGGTTGGCCATGCCCTCCTCCAGTAGATCTTTCCGACCCAGGGATTGAACCCACATCTCTTACGTCTCCTGCATTGGCAGGGGGTTCTTTACCACTGGCGCCACCAAATAAGGTCAAGTTCACATCACTTCCTCCTCTGACTAAACGCCCTCCTCCCCTCCACCAGACAATACTCCACTCCCTCCCTTCATCTCTTTACCATGGGATGGATTTCTTCTGAATTCATAACCCCATTTCCATTTCCCCTTGTCTAGAGAAATCCAGAGCCCAGTCACCACTTGCTCTTCCTTGGACACATTTTCCGGCTTCTCCCACGCTCGTCCTGCACTGCTTTCTTGTTCAGAGCTCCATTACCTGTGGAAAGGTTGGTAGATACACTCCTGCTCCGGCGATCACCCTTAAAGGCAACTAAGGAGACAGGGAGAGTGACACCCTGCTCAAGGCCTTGCAACTCAAACCTCTGGTCCTCTCTTCCAAGCTGCACCTCCTACCAAACAAAGAAGACAGTAGACATTCACTTAATCACCCGCAGCACCCTTGGTGTCCACAGCCCTCCCTGGTGCTAATGACAGAAGCTCCTTGGGAGGGTAGAGTTTTGTCTTTTTGAGGGCTCAGTAGTAACCCAGAATCCCAGTAGGTTCCAGCCACTTCTCTTTAGGGCTGTGCCATGGAGATTCAGCACTTCTGGGCGGTCTAGCTGGGAAGCAGCACCTCAAACTGCCACCGGGGGAGCACCCCTGAGGGGGGCACACATGAGGTCTCCTGCCCTCCAGATACAAGCTGGGGCACCAAAAACAGCCACTACTGGCAGCAACAGGCTAGCAACACCAAGCTGAGAAGCTAATGGGCAAGGTGAAGCTGGCCACTGATAGCTGAGGCAGGGAGATAGCCGGGTTTTCAATAACCTTTCTCCCTATGCTTATAGTGGCAGCTTTACCACTGAGCTAATGAATAAATCAAGGTGCCCTTCCTTTTCTCCTTGCTCCCTTTTTTCTTTCTTTTCAAGGAAAGAGAATACTAACTTTCCACTGGGACAAGTCACAAAAATATGCTGGCTTTCTAATTCCAGGTGGGAGGTATAACTCTTGAAATAAGGTTAATCAAATTCATTAAATAAATATTTATTGAACACCAACCATGTGCTAAGTTCCAAGCACTTTAAATACAAGGCGAGGCAAAGCAGACAAAAATTCCCTGTCCTCGTGGAACTAACATTTACTGGGGAAGTAACACGGGACAGATGTGTGGCCAGCAGATACGTGACAGGCAGCTAGGAAGGAGCAGGCACGAAGGTTAGTCCCATAAAATGAGATCACACGTACACTGTTCACAAATGACCAAGTTTAGCATTCTCCCTTGCATACAGCAAGTGATCAGTAGGGACCAACACATTCATAAGCAGGTTGCCATGGGACCAGTTATTAAGCTGGCTGGCCCCAGTGAGTTGCTATACATGGAGACTGGGGCAGAAGAGAAAACATGAGCGTCCAGTACCTTGACGGTGCCATCTGGGAACTGGTAGGTCAGAATATAGCCATCGATCTCGGCAGAGGGGGGTGTCCAAGTCAATACCCCACCAGACTGGGTTACAGCAGAAGGATGAAGGTTTTGGGGAGGGTCAATGTCTGTATATAAAACACCAAATAATTATTATTACTAAGGTAATGAGAAGAGGTAATTTTTGAGATTTCCGTTTATATTCTCTCCCTACACATTCCCATTTTCTTCTTCCTATCAAGCAAGTAGCAGGCTCCATTCTTCTTTGCCATAAGGTCTTTAGGATCTGTTTTTCTAAAAGTATAAACCCATGGAGGACAAGAGGGTTAAGGAGTGAGTTTCAGAGGGAGTTAACCTGGGCTCCCACTTCCCCAGCAGATCTGCAGAGAGTGGTGGTGGTGGTGGTTTAGTCACTCAGTCATGTCTGACTCTTGTGACCCCATGAACTGTAGTCCACCAGTCTCCTCTGTCCATGGGATGGGACTCTCCAGGCAAGAATACTGAGGCGGGTTGCCATTTCCTTCTCCAGGGGATCTTCCTGACCCAGGGATCAAGCCCAGGTCTCCTGCATTGCAGGCAGATTCCTTATTGACTGAGCCACTAGGGAAGCCGCAGAGAGTGGTGAGTATGAGCAACCTCGATCGGCAAAGTCCTGGAGATGGCAGGGCTCCCGAAGTGGCAAGGAAGGACTAAGACCCAATGCAGCATATATATATATATATGATGTGGTAAACGGCAGTCCGAGTTTGGGAGCAGCAGAGGCAAACAGATCTGAAAGGCCCCTGCATACAGAAACCAGGGACACTCAGTAAACACCTGCTCAGAAAGATGACCGAAATACAGGATGGGACCCCACGCCTGGCCTTGGAAAATCACCTGAGACTTCATACACAGCCCTGAGGAAGGAGCATGACTCTAAATTTACTGAGACTTCCAACTAACAAACAGAACGGGAACTTATAATAGAAATTAAGTTGGTACAGAAATATAAAGTTCTGTGTCTTAGTAACTAAGTGTGCAGCCTTAGATGCACACCCTGTACAAAATGGGGAAGCAGGGGAGATGCTTGTACAAAAGAGGAGAGAAAGGGAGACAGGGTAGCAGAGATGTAGGAAAAGCAGAAATGTCTTCTCATTCCCACGCACTTCTCCACTCAAACACCAGAGGGAAAGCATGGGTACGTGTATGCACTGTAGACCATGAAGACTACATCTCAGCAAAAATTCTAGTCAACACCACAGTAATTGGTCAGACAGCTCACTTTTTTTTTAAGCAAACAAGATATGAATGGAAATTTCCATTTTGAAAAATCATTATCATAGAGGGTGATTTTAATTTAGAAGTTTCCAAAAAAGATGTCTCCAGGCTATTTTCTACCCAGTAGCATTTCAGCTGAGAACTGAAATGCAGTATTTTAATAGAAATCAGGCAGCTGTTGTTTCGAATTAGGATGTTTTGACAAATTTTGAGTTTCTGTAATATCAGTGTGCTGTGGCTTTCTAAAGCATAACATCTGGTCTGGATTTTATTGCATCCATCACGCAGAAAAACTGAATTTCCTGGTTTCAAAATCAAAGGAAAACCTTAACTATGTAAATATCTTGAGCTGGCTTCTGCCACCCCTTTGACTGCCCACCCATCCCCAGGCTAGGAACCTGAGATGTCTGTCTTAGTTATTTCTACATTTCTACGAAGTAGAAAGATGAAATATTTTTGTCTTCAAAAATGGGAGGGGGCTTCTCTGGTGATTCGGTGGTTAAGACTCTGAGCTTCCACTACAGGGGGTGCAGGTTTGATCCCTGGTCAGGGAACTAAGATCTCACATGCTGCACAGTGCAACCAAAAAAAAATTTTTTTTTTAATGGGGAAAGTGAAACAAAGAGAAGATAAAGAAGAGAGAGAGAGAGAGGAATGGAGGAAAGAGGAAGAGCGAGGGAGACACGGGGGTGGGGGGGAGAAGGAAGGAGGAAGATGCTGACTACCCCAAGAGAGGAGTCCTGGGTATCCGGGAGCCTTGGGTGTGGAAAAGAGTTTTTCTTTCTACACACCTTTGTTTAATTTGAAAATTTTCACTAGAAGCGTGTATTACTTTTTTATTAAAAACATCCATTAACTGTAACTGATAAAAATAATGAATACATTCAAGGCACCGCTCATTCCAGTGGCCACACATGGTGTACTGTGGCCACACAGGGAATGGCCAGGCTCTGCCCAGACTGTCTAAAGAGACCCGAGGATGCCAGGGTGGGCTGTGTGATCCTGTCAGGTCCCTGTGAGGC
The DNA here is from genome assembly GCF_054371585.1 of Giraffa tippelskirchi. Taxonomy (NCBI): domain Eukaryota; kingdom Metazoa; phylum Chordata; class Mammalia; order Artiodactyla; family Giraffidae; genus Giraffa; species Giraffa tippelskirchi. The sequence goes on from NC_137279.1 coordinate 23,648,111, forward strand.
CTCATCTCCACAATGCTCAGCGAGACCAGGGGCCTCATCACACACCTAAAATACAGGCAGCCCAGGCCCCTCTGGTGGCCAACTGGAGAGGGACAGTGAGGGAAGGAAGATGCTCCACCACTGCCCCCAATGTGGAGATGGAGGCAGAAAGGGCTCCTTGCCTCCCTCTTCCCCAAACTGGAGCTGAGGCCCAGCCAGGTTCTCAGGTCACGACGAAGAGCCTGGGAGCTGGGCTGGGTGAAGCGAGTATGAGGGAGGCTCCCTCCCACACAGTCACCTTGAAGAGTCACACAGTCTTCCTTCACACCAGTTCCTTCCTAAACTGTCTGTCAACGTATTACCTCAGAAAGGTGAAAAGGGAAGCACTCTGAAGGATGCCCTCAGGGGCAACACTGTGTTCCCCACTCCCCTCCTCAGACTAGATGTGGAGGAAGGCTATCTCCTGTTAGGTGTGAAGGGCTCCATGTCCCCCACCCCGCACAGTACCTGTCAGGGCCTTGGTGTCGGCCTTCCCGCTCTCCCGGTCCCCCTTCTGGGCCCACACGTGGACCGTGTACTCCACGCCCGGCCTCAGGCCCGTCAGGACGGTGCTGGTCTGCTCCTTCCCCACCGGAACCTCCCTGGTGTCTCCATCAGCTGAGGTGCAGCGCACCAGGTACCTGTCGATGACGGCCTGCACCGGGTCCCAGGAGACGGTGGCCGTGTTCTCTGTCACCTGACTGGTCACCAGGTTTTGGGGGCTGTCAATTTCTTTTTAAAAAGGAAATGCTGAATTTTAGGGCCAAAGGAACACATCACCATTCATGATACTTTTATTGACAATACAATTCCATTGAAAACATTTTTCCAGGGGAAACAAACCACTGGAAAAATGTTATATTAAAACTGAAAGAAATTTGATCTTCTCCAAGTTTATCGACATGGAAATTTTTTTGTCCTTTTAGTTCTCATAAAAACAAAAATAAAAATCTCCTGAGCAACAAGACAAGCCACCCAAATGGCAGCTGAGGGGACCTCTTTTGCTATCTCCATGGTATCTAGCTATTTTGTTTCACAGAATTTGAGAGCTGACAAGTTACATCTTTCAACCTTCTCTTTTATAAAGGGGAGGAGAAGGGAGATCTAGAGAAATGGAAAGACTCGTCCAAGATCTTGCTGTTTTCTTGCATTAAAACTTGGACTCTGGGGACTCCCCTGGTGGTCCAGTGGTTGAGACTCTGTGTTGCCAATTCAGGGGGCATGGGTTCGATCCCTGGTCAGGGAGCTGGGATCCCACATGCTGTGTGGCATGGCTTAAAGATAAACAAAGAAACAAAAAAAACTAGACAAAAAACCTAGACCCTCTTCCTCCTGAATTTTGAGCCCTTTCACCTTCTCAAGGACTTTGCTCCCTTTCATCTGCCCTCTTTCACCTGTGCCATCAGTCTCTCCCCCTCTCCCATCATTCCCAGACAAACAAGCTCTAGGCTCTCCTGTCCCCCTGCTCCCCTTAACTCACAGACTTCTCGGGAGAACCCACCTATATATCCCACCTCCTGTTCACTCCTCAGCTCAGTGAAGGTTAGTTTAGTTTTTCTATAGCACATCACTATAACCTCTAGTCTAGGTCACCAACAACCTCATCTTGCCAAATTCAACGGACACCTGTCATCCTCACCTTGCTCGACCTCTGAGCGGCATTTCATACAGCTGAGCCACTGTCCCTGTCTCAAAACACTCTCAGCCCTTGGCTTTCATGACTATACACTCTATTGGATTTCTCTTAACTGTCTCCTCCTCTTCAATTTCCATCAGCAACCTGAAAACGTAGGGGAACCTGGGGTGCCCTCTCTTCCTCTCTGTCTACAGGTGATCTCAGCCATGTCCGCAGCTTTATTAATATTCTAATCATTTACTTAGGGCTGTGTCAGGTCTTAGTCACAGCACATGGGATCTTCGTTGAAGCATACAGGATCTTTTGTTGCAGCACATGGGCTTCTCTCTAGGTGTGGCACGTGGGCTTTCTAGTTGAGGTGCTCAGTAGCTGCCCCCCAGCATGTGAAATCTCAATTCCCTGACTGGGGATTGAACCTGCAGCCCCTGCACTGGAAGGTGGATTCTCAACCCTGGACCACCAGGGAAGTCCCTCCACAGCTTTAAACACCAGCCAGATGCTCACAGCTCCCCAGTGCCTATCAATTCTGAGCCCCTGTGTTTCTAGCAATTCTGAGTCCCTGACTTGTATCTACAAGAACATATCCACCACAGCACCTAGCATGTATTAAGCACTCAATAAATACTTGTGGAATCAATAAATAAGTCTCTCAGTTAAGCAAGAAATCCCATGAGTACCTCAAGCTTAAGCATTTGAAAGTCTTAATGTTCCTCCTCAAATCTGTTTATCACTCAGAAGATGCCCCAGTCATCCATGTTGCTCAAGTCAGAAACAGATGCCATACTTGGTTCCTCACTTTCTTCCTGCTCCATATCTCATCCATCAACAAACACTGTTACTGATGCCTCCAAAATATGTGCCCTGATGTCCTCTTTTCTCATCCCTATTACCATCACACTTGTCCATCTCTCCCCACCAACTTGACTAATCTTCCCCCTTCTACTCCTGTCATCTCTCCCATTTATTCTCCTCACTGTGGCCTGAATAACTTTTAAAAATAAATATTGCCTCATGCCATTCTTTTCCTAATAGAACAGCATGCTCCGTCTTTGAGGTACTGTGTGGTCCTGTATGACCTGACCTTTCCCCCTGACCCCATCATCTAATGCCACTTTCTCCCCACCGCTCTATGCTCCAGCAACACCAGCCTCCTTTCAAGTTCTTCAACCATCTTGTGCTATTCCAACTCAGGGCCACACACATGTTCTTCCCTCTGCCCAAGATGGCTAGTTTTCCCCAACCCCACTTCTGTTCTTCCTCTACAAGCACGCTGTCAAAGAGATCTCTCTGCAATGATGGGAGTAGTCTAGAATCTGTACGTTAGTTGCATATGGGTAGTGACCATTGGAAATGTGGCTAGTGCAACTGAGGAAATCATTTATAAATTCAGTTCAGTTCAATAGCTCAGTCGTGTCCAACTCTTTGCAACCCCATGGACTGCAGCACACCAGGCTTCCCTGTCCATCACCAACTCCCAGAGCTTGCTCAAACTCATGTGCATTGAGTCAGTGATGCCATCCAACCATCTCATCCTCTGTCGTCCCCTTCTCCTCCTGCCTTCAATCTTTCCCAGCATCAGGGTCTTTGCCAATGACCCGGTTCTTCACATCATGTGGCCAAAGTATTGGAGTTTCAGCTTCAGCATCAGTCCTTCCAATGAATATTCAAGACTGATTTCCTTTAGGATGGACTGGTTTGATCTCCTTGCAGTCCAAGGGACTCTCAAGAGTCTTCTCCAACACCACAGTTCAAAAGCATCAATTCTTCAGCGCTCAGCTTTCTTTATAGTCCAACTCTCACATCCATACATGACCACTGGAAAAACCACAGCTTTGACTAGATGGACCTTTGTTGGCAAAGTAATGTCTCTGCTTTTTCATATGCTGTCTAGGTTGGTCATAGCTTTTCTTCCAAGGAGAAAGTAATTTTTAAATTACTGTTAATTAATTAAAATTTAAATAGCCCCATGTTGCTAGTGGCCACTGCATTGGATGGGACAGTGTAACAGAACTGTAGGCTGGACACGTGGCCATGAAACTAAAGACCCCATTTCCCGGTTCCCCTGTGTGAGGGACACTGTGTCTCCTCGGTCTGGTGGGGGAATGTGAGAAGCGACATGTGCAGTGCAGCTATCTCTTCCCTTTCCCATGCCCCTTTTCACTGGCTGGAGTGAGGATGAGTGATGACCATGTATTGGATTGTCCAAGAAGTTCATTTGGGTTTCTCTAGGAAAACTCCCTAGGAATGGCTGAGCAACAATATGGAAGGAGCCTGGGTCTCCTGAACCACGGAGCTATCATACCAGCCTTGGCCCCTTACGCTCTGACTGTTCCACAAGAGAGAAATAAACGTCTTTCTTGTTTAAGACACTGTTATTTGGGTGTTTCTGTCAATGTGCATCTTTTCTTTATTTTTAATTGGAGGATAATTGCTTCGCAATGTTGTGTTGGTTTCTGCAGTACATCAACATGAATCAGCCATAGGTATACATATGTTCCCTCCCTCTTGAACCTCCCTTCCTCTTCCCACCCCATTCCACCCCTCTAGGTTGTCACAGAGCACCAGGTTGAGCTTCCTGTATTATCTACTACTCCCCCATTTCATCCCTGCCCTGTTATTTTCTACACCTATACCATGTTCATCCCCTTCACAAAACTTATAATTGATAGTTATAAATGCATTTTCTTGTTGACTATTTGTCCTTCCCACTGGACTTCAACACAGTAGGAATCATATTTATTTTGTCCACTGCTGTATCCCAGGCCTGGCACTTAGAAAATGTTCATTAAAATTTAGCTGCATGTTGAAATGAACACTGAACTCCAACTGCCAAAAGTTACATTTGTCCCTTTAATCTAAACACCACCTATTAAGTAAAAAATAAAATCAAATAGCTTGCAACAAAACAGTACTTTAATGCAGTGGTTTTAATAATTTTATACTGGTTTTATCTTATTCCCTATAATTTCCTATAGCTGAGAGGCATCATCATTAAAAACACAGGCTTTGGAAAACAGTTTTAAGACATTCATGAGATTGCTCAGTACTGAGCCCATTATTATGCTTTGTTCTTTCTTTAGGTGAATGGAGTTTGCTGTTTTGTTTTATTTTACTGTAAACTCCTAAAATAATCCACAGTCCCTGAGGACATGGACCACAAAAGCAGCAGTGCCATAATTCAGCAGCAGTAGATCGGCCCACAGTGAAAAACCCTATTTTGCTTTTCTTGTCCCTCCTGTTACCTGTCAGGGCCTTGGTGTCGGCCTTCCTGCTCTCCCGGTCCCCCTTCTGGGCCCACACGTGGACCGTGTACTCCACGCCCGGTCTCAGGCCCGTCAGGATGGTGCTGGTCTGCTCTTTCCCCACTGGAACCTCCCTGGTGACTCCATCAGCAGAGGTGTAGTGCACCAGGTACCTGTCGATGACGGCCTGCACCGGGTCCCAGGAGACTGTGGCCGTGTTCTCCGTCACCTGATTGGTCACCAGGTTTTGGGGGCTGTCAATGTCTGAAAAGAAAATAACAATCAATATGCACTATTAATAGTCCACAGAGTGCAGAAATCACAGCCACCTTTCTTGGGGTGACACCCTTTCACGTTTCGTGGGGTTTCTATCTTGCATGCTCTAACTGCAGCATGGATATACGTCTTCTCTCCCCATAAAGACTTTGACTCCTCAAGGAGAAAGCACAGTAGACCAAAACCTGAGCGTCTATACTATTACCTCTATCAAGAGTTTAGCAGGACAAATTTCTTTATTCGTTCAATAAGCGTATGTCAAATGCCCACTATATACAAGGCATGGGAGTAGACAGTTTGCAGGGTTCAGTTGAAGAAGACATGGTCTCTGCTCACAGCAGCTAAAAATTTTGTTTCTAGCATCATGTCAACAAAGACCTCTCAGTTCATGCAAGATAATTCTACCAGCCAAATGCAAATATAAGCCCTCAGAGGAAGTGGGCTATATTTTACTCCACTTGGGGTTCCCACTGCCTAGGAGGGAATACAGCCCATGGAAAATGCTCAATATATGTGGTTAAATGAATTGGAAAAATTAAAATCCAGTTTTAATATGCTTTAGCACATCATAGATTCACTTGTAATGCTGATTTGCTGGCTAAATCACAGTACAGAAATATAATCATACATGTTTTTCACAATAAGGTGAGAATATAACCTAGAAGTTACACCAAAAAATAACACAATATTGTAAATCAACTATAGAAAGTCCAGACATAAACCCATGCACATGCGTGCATATGCTGTCACTTCAGCCATGTCTGACTCTTTGCGACCCCATGGACTGTAGCCCGCCAGGCTCCTCGGTCCATGGGCTCCTCCAGGCAAGAGTACTGGAGTGGGTTGCCTTGCCATCCTCCAGGGGGTCTTCCTGAACCAGGGATCGAAACTGCAGCTCCTGCATTGCAGGTGGATTTGTTACCACTGAGCCACCAGGGAAGCCAGAACATAACATAGAAATTATCCTCATCCTCAAATGACTCATTATAGTAAAGCAAACCACATACAACTACTCACTTTGGTAGATGTAAAGTCTACTTTTTGTAGCTGAGTTTTTAACACATTACAGTTAATATTCATGGCATTTGATTTTCATCTTCTGTTTCCAATCACAAACTCAACAGGAGAGCCTTGATACTGCACAGAAGACTCACTCACTGAGAAGAAGCACTGCCAGGACCTGACCATCAGTCACCGCAGACTTGTAGCTTAGAGGCTGCCAGGTGGCCCTGACTTGTAAAGAAACCAGTTAAAGGGAAATGAGAGATGGTATATGCAGTGCATTATGATGGAATACCATTGGCCCTTCCATAAATCATTAGCTCTGCCAGTTTTCAGTTCAGGAAACCAAAACTAGATGAGGCATAGCCTTAGCATGACAGGCCTTACATTCCTGAAGAACAGTGCTCTGTTACCTGTGGGGGCCTTGGTGTCGGCCTTCCTGCTCTCCCGGTCCCCCCTCTGGGCCCACACGTGGACCGTGTACTCCACTCCTGGCCTCAGCCCCATCAGGACGGTGCTGGTCTGCTCCTTCGCCACTGGAACCTCCCTGGTGTCTCCATCAGCAGAGGTGTAGCGCACCAGGTACCTGTCGATGACGGCCTGCACCGGGTTCCAGGAGACGGTGGCCGTGTTCTCTGTCACCTGCTCGGTCACCAGGTTTTTGGGGCTGTCGATGTCTAAACGGTAAAGTACACTATTAGCAAGCACCAGAGAGTGAGACCATGTTCCTTGGGGTGAGGCAGTCTCCATTCTTATGGTTTTCCTGTCTCCTATGTGGATTTTTAGTTGTTTCATGGACGTAGGTCTTCTCACCACAGCTGGACTCTTGGATCCTCAAGGAAGCGGCACAGGACAGCAGAATGGGCATCGGATCCAGAGTCAGAAGAGCTCCATTCCAATCCCAGCCCGAGAGGCAGAGCAGAGGACCGCGAGGAGGAGCTGGGGGCTGGAGCCAGCAGCCCTGGGCTCTAGGTCCAGCTCGATCATCAGCCAGCAGTGGCCCTGCACAACTCTGCCACCCCTGGCCGGATCTCCATCCCTCATTTGTAAAATGTGGGCCTTGCCAAATAGATTTTAAGGTGCCATAATATTCCATGAATATTCCATGAATCATCAGCTAACTTTGTGATTGCTGAAATCATTCACGTCTCTGTATTTGAGGTTTCTCAACTGTAAAATGGGGATATTGATTCCTGCTCTACCCATCTCAATGAATTCCTCTGAGTACCAATGAAATGAAGAATATAATTCTCATTCATTGCTGGTAGGGATGTAAAATAGTGCCACTGCTCTGGAAACAATTTGGCAGCTCCTCAAACAGTTAAACATAGAGTTACGATATGACCCAGGAATTCCACTCCCAGGTATATAGCCAAAAGAATTGAAAACATATGCCCACACAAAAATTCATTCATAAATGCTCAAAGCATCATTATTCACCATAGCTCCAAAGTGGAAACAACCCAAATGCTCATCAGCTGACAAATGGATAAACAAAATGAATTAGATTCATATAATAAAATATTATTTGGCAGTAAAATCTATGGACACAAGCTACAACGTGGATGAACCTTGAAAATATTATGCTTAGTGAATGAAGTCAGCCACAAAAGGCCACACATTCTATGAATCTATTTATATGAAATGTCCAGAATAAGGAAATCTCTACAGACAGAAAGTATGTAGTTTCCTAAGGCTGGAGGAAGCAGTGCTGCGGAACAACTGCTAATGTCTGGGGTTTGTTTTAGGAGTGATGAAAATATTCTGAATTAGACAGTGGTGATGGCTGCACAATTCTGCATATACTAAAAACCACTGAATCACACACACTATAAAAAGGTAGATTTTATAGTATGTAAATTATAACTCAATAAGTCTGTTCTTAAAAAATGAGAAACAGAGATGAAAGAGCTTTAAAAATTATGAACCGTTACTGTTTAAAAGTGCAACCTTAAGATCCTCAGAATGGAGTACACAGCAATCAAAAGAGAATTTATCCACTAAGAAAGCAGTAAGACTTCCTTGTTCCAAAGAGACTGCAGCGCAAGTCATTTTCCTAAAGTACTTACCTCACAGATCCTAACATGTGGCTTATTTCTTTCCTTTCAAGAAGAAATATTTAATGATTGATCACAAAGTAAACACACAACTGGAGGGACAGTGGATGGATAAAACCAATCCCCATTTATCTTTGCAAGATCAAAGTATGAGGCCAAATGTGAGCCCCTTATTTTGATGTAATGTGTAAAAAGGAAGTGAGGGATGGTGTGTGGTTTGGCAGAAGTCTACTTGCCTGCTCTTCCAGAAATCATCAATTCTGCCACTGTCAGTTCAGGAACACAAAACTTGACCAGCCATTGACTTTAGAATGTCAGGGCTTATATTTCTAAAGAGCAATGCTCCCTTACCTGTCGGGGCCTTGGTGTCAGCCTTCCCGCTCTCCCGGTCCCCCTTCTGGGCCCACACGTGGACCGTGTACTCCACGCCCGGCCTCAGGCCCGTCAGGACGGTGCTGGTCTGCTCCTTCCCCACTGGAACCTCCCTGGTGTCTCCATCAGCAGAGGTGTAGCGCACCAGGTACCTGTCGATGACGGCCTGCACCGGGTCCCAAGAGATGGCCGCAGTATTCTCTGTCACCTGCTTGGTCACCAGGTTTTTGGGGCTGTCGATGTCTGAAAGGAAGATGCTGATCAATAAACACTATTCACAGAGTGAGATCTTGTGCCCATGTTGCTTGGGGTGGGGTAGTTTCCCGTTCTCATAATTTTCCTATCTCATACGTCAGTTTTCAGTTGTTTCACCGACATAGATCTCTTTATACATCCAGACTTGAGGAGTTTCAAGGAGGAAGCACAGAACAGCAGAATGAGCAGTAGACCCGGAGTCAGAACTGTGGCCCTGGACAACCCAGCTGTCTCCGGCTGGGCCTTGGTTTCTTGATCTGTAAATCTTGCCTTCAGGTTGGATGGACTCAAGTTCCTTTGAGCCCTACTGGTCCATGCATGCATCTAATCTCATAAATTAATAACTTGCTTTGTGACCCTGGGCAAGTCACTTCACTTCTCTGCATCTGTAAAATGGGGGTGTTCACCAGTCAGAATGGCTGCTATCCAAAAGTCTACAAGCAATAAATGCTGGAGAGGGTGTGGAGAAAAGGGAACCCTCTTACACTGTTGGTGGGAATGCAAACTAGTACAGCCACTATGGAGAACAGTGTGGAGATTCCTTAAAAAACTGGGAATAGAACTGCCATGTGACCCAGCAATCCCACTACTGGGCATATACACCGAGGAAACCAGAATTGAAAGAGACGCGTGTACCCCAATGTTCATCGCAGCGCTGTTTACAATAGCCAGGACATGGAAGCAACCTAGATGTCCATCAGCAGACGAATGGATAAGGAAGCTGTGGTACATATACACAATGGAATATTACTCAGCCATTAAAAAAAATACATTTGAATCGGTTCTACTGAGATGGATGAAACTGGAGCCCATTATACAGAGTGAAGTAAGCCAGAAAGAAAAACACCAATACAGTATACTAATGCATATATATGGAATTTGAAAGATGGTAATGATAACCCTATATGCGAGACAGAATAAGAGACACAGATGCATAGAACAGTGTTATGGACTCTGAGGGAGAAGGTGAGGGTGGGACGTTCTGGGAGAATAGCATTGAAACATGTATATTATCATATGTGAAACAGAACACCATTCCATGTTCGATGCATGAGACAAGGGCTCAGGGCCGGGGCATTGGGATGACCCAGAGGGATGGGATGGGGAGGGAGGTGGGTGGGGGGTCCAGGAAGGGGAACACATGTAAACCCATGGCTGATTCATGTCAATGTATGGCAAAAACTATTACAATATTGTAAAGTAATTAGCCCCCAACTAAAATAAATAAATTTATTAAAAAAAAATAAATAAAAGATACATTAAAATAAATAAATAAATAAATAAAATGACACACAAAAAAATGGGGGTGTTCAATAGTTATTGTACATCTCTCCAGAGTAGCTCTGAAAACCAAGACCAACAAATGTCATGTAGAAAGGGGCCTTGAATATATTATGGTTATCAATGTTTACAGGAAAAAAAGGCACAGGGAGACAACATGAGTACATATTCTGTAGAACTGGGTATCATAGGACTTAATAACATGCCCTTTATAACAGTTTCTGGCACAGAATGCATGTCCAATGACCACACGCTATTTTAAATGATAGCAGTTTGTTGATATTTTACGAATGTACAAGATTATATTCCTCCGTACCACACATAGATAATGTATTCACCAAGAGAATAATAGCACTTCTCTGTTCCAAATACAGGCATATCTAGTTTTATTGTGCTTCTCTTTATTGTGCATCATAGATATTACACTTTTCACAAATCTAAAGTCTATGGCAATCCTACACACAGCAAGTTTATTGGCACCATTTTACATTTGCCAACAGCATTTGCTCACTCTATGTCTTTGTGCCACATTTTGGTAATTCTCATAATATTTCAAACTTTTTCATTCTTATTATATTGGTTTTGGTGATCTGTGATGAGTGATCTTCAATGGTACTACCATTTGCTGAAGGCTCACATAATGATGAGCATTTTTAGCAAAAAAGTATTTTTAATTAAAGTATACACATTTTTTAGGCATTATGCTATTGTACATTTCATAGACTACAGTGTAGTGTAAATGTAACTTATATGTGCACTGGGAAACAAAAAATTCATGTGACTTTCTTTATTGTGATGTTCACTTTACTGCAGTACTGTGGAAACAAACACAATATTTTAGAGATATGCCTATAGTTGATTGCAAAAGCCATTACCCTATGGTCTTATTATAGACTTACAATCATATGTTCAAGTGGGACCATTCTTATCTTAGCTTAGGCTTGACCCCAAGAAAATCAGTATCTACATTCCAACCTGAGGGCCCAAAGCCAAGGTGGGTGAAACAGTTTTGTGGCCTTTGATTGATCAACCAACTACAGATTATGAATGAGGTTGGAGAATACAAAAAGGTGAGACTTAGAGAGTGGATTTCTTTGAAAAGAGTTACACAGTGAGTCTCATGGGTGAGGGCCAAGCCTCGAGTAAGCAGTTGCAATAGGATCCCTTACTGACCAGCACAGGTATACTCTAGAGCAAAAGTTCTCAACCAGGGGTGATCAGCAATGTCTCGGTTCACTGTGGGATAGGGAAGCTCCTGGCCCCAAATGGGTGGAGGTCAGCAATGCTGCTAAACATGCTACAGTCCACAAGACAGACCCTGCAACAAAGAATTATCAACAGTGCCCAGGTTGAGAAAACATGACCAAAGCTTAGGGAACACCATAGGCTGGTGTCTGACCTGTGCATAAAATATCTGAGATATGAAAAAATGGCTGGTTGCCTTGCTGCAGAGAAAGGAGATGCTGCACCATTGAAAAAATATATATATATATATATCTGGTTGCGTGGACAAAGGGTACATGTGTCTTCCGCAAGGCAAGGATAGCCCACCTGGGATTACTTTAGAAGCTATTGAAGGGAATCACCCAAGAGGGGTGAAGAGACCCCACCAGAAGGGCAGTGGTGGGCACCCCCAGATATGTGAGCAGAGGAAGAGGAGTGGGAGACCAGTAAGAGAGGTACAGGTGCCCACAGGATCACTCCAGTGAAAGAGCTGAGGGAAGAGGACAGATGAGCTGTCTCTGAAGGACCCACGGAAGTGTTCCATGAAGGAAAAATTGGTTTTAATCCTTGTTGGGCACCACAGCAGTCTCAAGCCAGCTGTGACTGTTGCTGTCAAGTGAGATCTCTCACCTCTCCTCCTGCTGACTCCTAAACTCCCACACACTAAACATTAATGGGTCAGAAAGTCTAGCTAGCACTCTGGAAGAACAGTACTTGAAGAACAGAGGAGAAATATAAGAGAAGCCGAGCACGCCCACTTCTGTGGCAGGCAGTCCGCCCACAAATGGCCCAAGCTGATGAAGAAGAGTAGGTTTAACTTTCAGTAAAGTATGTACAATTACTTATATGTAGACATCTTAATTACTAAAATGAAACATATTGGGGGCTTAAAGTGACTTAGACATTTGCTTATTTTGAACTAATAAAACACCATCATTTCTACTGAAAATGCTCATCCAAAGGGCAGAAACAAACATTAGCACCATGGAAAGGCTTTAGACTGGTGAGGAAGGAAGAAATTTGGTTTTGGATCAACTATCCCGCAGCATGATCATTACTTGTGCTTTCTTTATATTTATTCCTTACGAAGGGGAAGGCTTTAGGTATTAACAACAAAGCAGGTGCACAGACAGAGAACAAAGGACCATGAGCAGGAATGTCAATGTTGAAAGCCTAAACTTTGGTCTTTAACCAAACAGGACAAGCTACCCATTCTACAAGAAGCCATGCCATGGAAGAAAGGGGTACACAATTTCCTATGCAAGGATACCAGCCTGCTCATCCTTAAGCCTCTCTTTCTGTTAAGATGAGAGAAGGAAAACCAACCTGGACAGACCATAGCTTAGCAGAGACACAGTGACGATATGTGCTCCCTTACCTGTCGGGGCCTTGGTGTCGGCCTTCCCGCTCTCCCGGTCCCCCTTCTGGGCCCACACGTGGACCGTGTACTCCACGCCGGGCCTCAGGCCCGTCAGGACGGTGCTGGTCTGCTCCTTCCCCACCGGAACCTCCCTGGTGTCTCCATCAGCAGAGGTGTAGCGCACCAGGTACCTGTCGATGACGGCCTGCACCGGGTCCCAGGAGACGGTGGCCGTGTTCTCTGTCACCTGCTTGGTCACCAGGTTTTGGGGGCTGTCAATTTCTTTAAGAAAACATTTGGGAAAGACTAAGCCTTGAAGCAACATCACCCCATCACAGAGATTTTTATCTCCTAGAGCCCCCTTACCACAAGACAATGGTTTTCCCATCCCGGATTCCCTGGTGGGAGTCAAGGGAGAAAGTAACCCCTGGTTCTCCACATCAAAGGACTGTTCATTATAAACCTGACATACTTCCTTAGCTTCCAGCTCCCTAAAATTTGGGAGGAACAATGTCTTCTTAGCAACATTATGGCACATCAAAACAATCCACTAAGTATCTGGCATGATTTCGGGGTATCTAATTTACCATTTTATCAGGGGCTACTTCTTAAGTAATCAATCTAGAAGTACTATCATAATGATAGCAATGACCAGATCCTATCAGTATCTTGGCTGAGTCTGCTAAAAACACAGCCACTACACAACTTTCCTTCTGTCTTTTAGTAGGCTGAGTGGCTCCATGAGTAGCTGTTACTGTCAGGAAGGGCAGCATAATGAGATCACCACTAGAACTCACCGTCTTCTTTGAGCTTTCAGACTGTCTTTGCAAAGCCTCTCAACTCAAGACACATCTTTTGCTACCATGCACACCCAAATCCACACCCTCAAACTTCAATCCCCATTGACCATCTTTCTCTTATTACCTGTCGGGGCCTTGGTGTCGGCCTTCCCGCTCTCCCGGTCCCCCTTCTGGGCCCACACGTGGACCGTGTACTCCACGCCCGGCCTCAGGCCCGTCAGGACGGTGCTGGTCTGCTCCTTCCCCACCGGAACCTCCCTGGCGTCTCCATCAGCAGAGGTGTAGCGCACCAGGTACCTGTCGATGACGGCCTGCACCGGGTCCCAGGAGAGAGTGGCCGTGTTCTCCGTCACCTGATTGGTCACCAGGTTTTGGGGGCTGTCAATTTCTTTAAGAGATGAAAAAGTGTACCATTTGCCAACTCGCTAATTTGTGAAAGGCCAGCACACAAACAACCAAAATGATGACCTCAACAAATTTCAGAGTGTGTTAAATGGCAATAGTTGGGATAATCTAAGGGTTTAATTAAGCAAGTGATCTGAAATTTCCAAGTATGAGCCATTTGCATTTAATGAAAAGTAAGGTTTACACACAAAGCCTATATTGAGTCTCAACTCCATAAACTTTTCTCTACAAGTTGCCTTTGGATAAAAAGAATTCATCCTCATATACACATTTCTCCATTACCCTGGATTTACATAATATACTCTTTTAGTTCCTGACTCCTTATACTGGAAAACAGTTCACTCATCTAGAGCCAGACATCCTGGAATGTGAAGTCAAGTGGGCCTTAGGAAGCATCACTATGAACAAAGCTAGTGGAGGTGATGGAATTCCAGTTGAGCTATTTCAAATCCTGAAAGATGACGCTGTGAAAGTGCTGCACTCGATATGCCAGCAAATTTGGAAAACTCAGCAGTGGCCACGGGACTGGAAAAGGTCACTTTTCATTCCAATCCCAAAGAAAGGCAATGCCAAAGAATGCTCAAACTACCACACAATTGCACTCATCTCACACACTAGTAAAGTAATGCTTAAAATTCTCCAAGCCAGGCTTCAGCAATACATGAACCATGAAATTCCAGATGTTCAAGCCGGTTTTAGAAAAGGCAGAGGAACCAGAGATCAAATTGCCAACATCCACTGGATCACTGAAAAAGCAAGAGAATTCCAGAAAAACATCTATTTCTGCTTTATTGACTATGCCAAAGCCTTTGACTGTGTGGATCACAATAAACTGTAGAAAATTCTTCAAGAGATGGGAATACCAGACCACCTAACCTGCCTCTTGAGAAACCTGTATGCAGGTCAGGAAACAACAGTTAGAACTGGACATGGAACAACAGACTGGTTCCAAATAGGAAAAGGAGCACTTCAAGGCTGTATATTGTCACCCTGCTTATTTAACTTATATGCAGAGTACATCATGAGAAACGCTGAGCTAGAAGAAGCACAAGCTGGAATCAAGATTGCCAGGAGAAATATCAATAACCTCAGATGTGCAGATGACACCACCCTTATGGCAGACAGTGAAGAAGAACTAAAAGCCTCTTGATGAAAGTGAAAGAGGAGAGTGAAAACGTTGGCTTAAAGCTCAACATTCAGAAAACTAAGATCATGGCATCCGGTCCCATCACTTCATGGCAGATAGATGGGCAAACAGTGGAAACAGTGGCTGACTTTATTTTTCTGGGTTCCAAAATCACTGCAGACGGTGATTGCAGCCATGAAATTAAAAGATGCTTACTCCTTGGAAGGAAAGGTATGACCAACCTAGGTAGCATATGAAAAAGCAGAGACATTACTTTGCCAACAAAGGTCCATCTAGTCAAGGCTATGGTTTTTCCAGTGGTCATGTATGGATGTGAGAGTTGGACTATAAAGAAAGCTGAGTGCTGAAGAATTGATGCTTTTGAACTGTGGTGTTGGAGAAGACTCTTGAGAGTCCCTTGGACTGCAAGGAGATCCAGCCAGTCCCTCCTAAAGGAGATCAGTCCTGGGTATTCATTGGAAGGACTGATGTTGAAGCTGAAACTCCAATACTTTGGCCACCTGATGCAAAGAGCTGACTCATTTGAAAAGACCCTGATGCTGGGAAAGATCGAGGGCAGGAGGAGAAGGGGACGACAGAGGATGAGATGGTTGGATGGCATCATCAACTCGATGGACGTGGGTTTGGGTGGACTCCGGGAGTTGGTGATGGACAGGGAGGCCTGGCGTGCTGCAGTTCATGGGGTCACAATGAGTCAGACACGACTGAGCGACTGAACTGAACTGAGTTATACTTCAATAAATCTTTGCATCAGATCTAATATTTTCTTTTGGAAGAAAAATATCCAATAAGTAGAAGCTGTCAGTTCTTTCCATATAAAACATTATGTCTGAGGCCAGAGAACTGGGAGACTTTTAAAGTGAATGTATTTGATGTCTAGGTGGATAAAAATAATCCTACTTGTCTGAGTTTCTATGCAGTTAAACTGAAATTAAACCTGGATTCCACTATTTCCTGGTTGCCAACTTAGAACAAACAGTACAACTTAAGTCTTGGTCTCCTTATCTCTACAAAGAAGGAAATATCAGTACCTACCTATGTGTTATGATGAATGGTAATTGAGATATTGCATAGTAAATCTTAAATATGAGCTCTTTGCTATTACAAATGTCACTAAAGTTATGAAATATCACTTTCTCCTCAAAACATAAACCCTTAAAAAGTCAAAAATCTAAGGAATCAGGTGTAATGATTAGCATGCTTTTACTCTCCTGTTTCAAAAACCACCTCCTTGAAAGGCTGAGCTTTCTGTGACAACAGCTTTATTTCAGACCCGTACACCATAACTTGCCAGTGTGGCCAGGCCAGCTCAGTGGGATACACAGACAAGGCAGAACACGCCAGAAGAAGCACAGGAGCTCGGAATGTACCACCAACAGCTGACATGAAAGGACAAACAATTTATCCTGGGATTCTGAGCTGGCTTCCCTGTCCCAGCCTGTCATATTCCCACACCTTTGCTGTTCAGTCGCTCAGTTGTGTCTTGCTCTTTGCGACCCCATGGACTGCAGCACATCAGGCTTCCCTGTCCTTCTCTGCATGTACTGCTCCCACTGCTAACAGCTGACCATCGTTCTAGACTCTTCAGGTGTCACCTCCTCCTGTGGGCTGCCATGACCCCTCCCACCCCCACCTTTTTTTCAGATTCCCATAGTTCCAGGGTTATGTTAACACAACATAAGTCACGGCACTTTATCTTTTTCACTTGTCTTCTCTACCCAAAGGACTGTGAACACTGTATGCACGCAAACCATGTCTTTTACCTTTGTACCCCCAGAGCCCAGCTCTGTGCCTGACACCCCCGACAGTACCACACCAGTGGTTCCCTCTAATCTGTGGTACTTATTCACACCACCCTCACCTGTGAGCAGGGAAACCTCTTTTTTATTACAACTTTCACTGTCTTAAAAAGGTTGACCCAGGGACGTCCCTGGTGGTCCAGTGGTTAAGAATCCACCTGCCAACGCAGGGAACATGGGTTCAATCCTTGGTCCGGGAAGATCGCACATGCTACAGGGAAATGAAGCCTGTGCCCCACAACTACTTGAGCCCATGAGCCTAGAACCTGTGCTCCTCAGCCAGAGAGGTCACCTCAACGAGAAGCTCGTGCACCACAACTAGAGTAGACCCACTAGCCCCACTCACCACAACTAGAGAAAACCCGTGCACAGCACCAAAGATCCAGCACTGTCAAAAATAAATAACAAATAAATAAATGTTTTCTTAAAAGGTTGACCCACATGTTCTATTCACAACACCCAAAATCCTGGTAAATGGAAGGCCAGGCGTAATATAACCCAGGATCTGGTGATCTATAGTCAGTCCATCAGCCAAATCTGACCTGCTGCCTAATTACATAAATCAAGCGTTATTAGAACACAGTCATGCCAGTTCATCTCCATACTGTTTATGGCTATTTTCTCATTTCAGTTGCAGAGTTGAATAGCTGCACCAGAGACTGTGTGGTCCCCAAAGCTGAAAATATTTACTATCTGGCCTTCTGCAGAAGGTTTCCTGACCCTGACTTTAAACAAATCTAGATCTCACCACCCTTATTGCCAACTGCTTCTTCCCCTGGAGGAGACAAAGACCACATGGCCTCAGGAGGCTACGGACCATGAAATGCTTCCAGGTCAAATGCAGACTAACATTTCTGTGCACTGAATGTTTGTGTCTTCTCAAAATGTGTATGTCGAAGATCTAACCCCTCATTTGATGGTATTTGGAGGAGGGACCCTTGGGAGAGAATGAGCTTTAGATAAAATCATAAGGATGGGGCTCCCATGGTGGGATTAATGTCTTTCTGAGAAAAAGAGACCAGAACCTCCCCTCTCCAGCATGTAAAGAAGAAGGAAGCATCTGTAAGTCGAGAAGAGGCCCCTCACCAATAAATAAATCAACTGGCACCCAGATCATGGGAATTTCCAGGCCCCAGAACTGCAGGAAATAAGGTTCTGTTGTTTAAGTCAACCAGCCCGTGGTGTTTTGCTATAGCAGCCTGAGCAGACTAATACACATTTCAAGAAATAAGCACACTATGATTTATGTACCACTCTCTATGTCAGGTAGGGGCTTCCCTTGTAGCTCAGTTGGTAAAGAATCTGCCTGCAATGCAGGAGACCTGGGTTCAATTGCTAGGTCAGAAAAATCTCCTGGAGAAGGAAATGGCAACCCATTTAGAATCCCATGGACAGAGAAGCATGGAGGGCTACAGTCCATGCGGTCCCAAAGAGTCAGACACAACTTAGCAACTAAACCAACACCACCTCTATGTCAGGTACTCACATGGATTCATTCATGTAACCCTCACCCTAACCCAGTGATGTAGACAGTCACATGCCCCATTTAACAGACAAGAATCTGAGGAATGAAAGTGAAATAACTTGCCCCAAATCACTCGGCTAATAAATGGAAGAGCTGAGATTAAAAGTTGAACAGTCAAGCTTCTGAAACCATATTCCTAACTGATTATCAGCTTCTCTGAGCATCTTGACACTAAGAGACTGTCCAAAACAGAAGTCTATCAATAGGCAAATTCTTTTCTAGGATTCCTGTCATGTGTGTGGGACGTCAGTGGACTCCAGGATTAGGCTTCTCTGAATTCAAAGTCAGTGCCAGAGGAGGGTTTAAGCAGAAGGAATGTCTGGGATATACATTCCCGCGCAGCCGCAGGACACCTGCAGGTCCCAGCCGAGCAGAATGACGGGATGGAGTAAGGGAGCCCTGACAGTGTCTGAAAGCATAAAGTTAGAATTGGTACAGTTGGTAAATCTTGACTCGGGAGGCAAACCATTTTCACGGTCTAAAAGAGAGCTCCAGATTACATACACAGTGCCTGTGCAGTCACTGCAAGCTGAGATAAGCATTCAAATTCACTGTTTTTTTCATGTCCAACAAAAATGAAAATTAGAAAGCGTTCCTCTGCTCTGAGGGAGTTGCATGTGGAATTTCAACCCATGTAAGTATGACCTTCTGATTCAAATTAAAAGGATGGTCTCTTTTGCTTGAGGTTAAAAAGGGGGGAAAAACTCATAATTATGAAATTTAAAATTGCTTTGGCAACCCCTTGCCCCACACCTGTAAACAAAAGAGCTGGTGCTAGGTGGGATTCGGTCTACTAATTCAAGAATCAATCTTTTCCCTGCCGTGGGGAAGTCTGTTTATTTAGAGATGGGAGAGAATAAGAATGAGAGACGACTCCCGTTCTCCTGTTACCTGTGAGAGCCGTGGTATCCGCCTTCTTGCTCTCCTGGTTGCCCCTCTCAGCCCACACGTAGACTTCATAGGCCTCCCCCGGCTTCAGGCCTGTCAGGACAGTGCTGTTCTGCTCCCCGGGCACCGCCGTGTCCTTGGTCTCCCCGTCAGCGGAGATGTAGCGCACTATGTACTTATCAATGACCGCCCGGACTGGGTCCCAGGACACCGCCACTGTGTCTTCCGTCACTCGGTCAGTGACCACGTTGGCTGGACTATCGATTTCTTCATAAGCATAACACAAGAAAGAAAAATTAGAGAAGACCTCTGGCTGGTCAAGGTCACCAGTGTTTCAAGATTGCATTCTTCTGGGTGACCTGGTTCCATAGTCTGTGCAATGCAAGACCCTCCATCATCTATGACAGGGGACAACTGGCCTCTGCTTGAACCCCAAGCTGAGAAAAGTCTTCCTGATGGACGTCCGTTTTCAGACCACTGAACACATTAGACAAAGCTCTTCCAAGTGTGGCTACTTGAAGTGGCTACTCCTTCAAGTATGTCTACCCTTGGTGGGCATGTAGAATACAACTAATTCCTCTTCCCAGAGACCATTCAGCAGGTGGATGGTCTCTTCCTGTACTGTTCTGTACTTAGTCACTCAGTCATGTCCGACTCTTTGTGACCCCATAGACTGTAGCCTGCCAGGCTCCTCTGTCCATGGGGATTCTCCAGGCAAGAATACTGGAGTGGGTTGCCATGCCCTCCTCCAGGGGAATCTTCCCAACTCAGGGTCTCCAGCATTGCAGGTGGATTCTTTACCATCTGAGTCACCAGGGAGGCCTGGTCTCTTCCTACTTCTCCCCTAATCAAAACAGCTTCACCTCTCAAATTTATGCACTAGTAAATTAAAACCTATTATATCATATTATAAATTTATATTACCAACTTCCCACTTAGTTTCTAGACTTGGCATTTACATCTAGACGTGTTCTTGTCTTTCCCTTTTCATAGAAAAATTCCCAGAACCCAGTTCATTCATTCAACAAGTCACTGAGCATCCATTCCATTCCATGGAATGTAATGGCTCTCAGGAATCACCAGTTAACAGGACAGTCAAAAATCCCTCTACATGTAGACTTCATATTCTAGAAGGACTAACCCAGGACAAAATGTCACAGACACTTTACCCCTCAATAACAGCCTCAGCCCAGAGCCTCAGAAAATTCCTGTTTTTTTCATACTTGTCCCAGTTACCCCAGGGGTTTTCAACCTTTGTCAACCAAGGACACCGACTAAGTACCACCACCAGAGGGTCTACTTCAGAAGGTCTGAGATATGCCCTGACATCTCTATTTAAAAAAAACTGCACAGGTGATTCTGATGTACATCAAAGTTTGAGGACCTTCACATTAAACCACATCTCCCCAATTTTTGCATATCATACATGTCCTGGACCCACCATTTATCCTCATTATATTTTATCTTACAGATTCCATTTATAATTTAGTCTTTCATCCAAGATGCCCACTTTCCTTTCCAGGTTCTTACCATTTGCAAACTTAATAAGTGATTCATGTGAGTGCACCCATCAAGGTCACTGATAAAGATGCTTGCCCCAAGACCCCGCCTTACATATAGATTGGTATCCTTCTGGGTGAAGACACACAGAAAGGAAATCTAAGCATTTTTCTTCTTCCTCATCCTGTTTTAGTTCTCTTGGCCAAGGATTTTCCAGCAGAGAAGTTACAACTTTACATAGCTATGTTCTTTGACATCAGCTACAATGCTCTTTTCTTGAGCACAGTGGCTGTGTTCTGTGTGCAAGGAAATGAAATATGTTCTATCACCAGAGACAATGCATATTTTATTTAATAAATCAACTGCCATTTATCAACGACATATTAAGTGCCAAGTGCTTTTAATTCATGACTTTATCAGATGTCATAGTAACAACATAAGGCATTTACCAGGTTCTCCATTTTACCAGGTTTACAAAATTAATAACAGTTACCATTTTGAGATCACTAATTATATGCAAGACTCAGAGAGATTAGATAAATTGCCCAAACTACACAGACAGTAAATGGTAGACCCTGACTCCTTCTGTAAACAATCACTAAGTGTTTACTTGGAGCCAGAGACTTAGCAGTGTTATGAGTTAAATTGTGTCCCCTTACCAAAAAGATAAATCTATGCCCAGCACCTCAAAATGTGACCTCATTTAGAGGTCTAGAGATACAGGGTTAAAATGAGGTCATTAGGGTGGTGGAACTGATCCTTATAAAAGGGGGAAATTTGGACACAGACACCTACAAATGGAAGACAGGATGAAAAACACTGGGGTGCATGTTCACATGCCTGTACCCCAGTGTTCGCTGCAGCACTGTTCACAACAGCCAAGACATGGAAGCAGCCCAAAGGTCCATCAACAGAGGAATGGGTAAAGAAGATATATATTAATATGTATCCATATACACACACACAATGGAACACTGCTAGGTCGCTTCAGTCGTGTCCGACTCTGTGTGACCCCGTAGACGGCAGCCCACCAGGCTCCCCTGTCCCTGGGATTCTCCAGGCAAGGACACTGGAGTGGGTTGCCATTTCCTTCTCCAATGCATGAAAGTGAAAAGTGAAAATGAAGTCGCTTCAGTCGTGTCCGACTTTTTGCGACCCCATGGGCTGTAGCCTACCAGGCTCCTCCGTCCATGAGATTTTCCAGGCAAGAGTACTTGAGTGGGGTGCCATTGCCTTCTCCCAATGGAACACTACTCAGCCATTAAAAAGAATGAAATAATGCCATTTGCAGCAACATGCTTGAACCTAGAGAATGACTTCTCAGTAAGTCAGAGAAAGAGAAATATCATATGATATCTCTTATATAATAGAATCTTAAAAAGTCATGATACAAATGAACTTATTTACAAAACAGAAACAGATTCCCAGACTTAGAAAGCAAACTTTTGGTTGCCAGAGGGGACGATGAGGGGAAGGGATAGTTAGGGAGTTTGGGATGGACATGTACACACTGCTATATTTAGAATGGATAACCAAAAAGGACCTACTGTATATAGCACGGGGAACCCTGCTCAATGTTATGTGGCAGCCTGAATGGGAACAGAGTTTGGGGGAGAATGGATACATGTATGTGTACGGCTCCATCCCTTTGTTGTCCACCTGAAACTATCACAATATTGTTGATAGACTGTACTCCAATACAAGCAAAAAAGTTAAAAAAAAAAAAAAAACACAAGGATTGCCAACAAACCCCAGAGGCTGGAAGGGACAAGAAAGGATCCTCCCCTTGAGCTGTCAGAGAGAATGTGGCCCTGCTGACACTTTGATTTCAGACTTCCAGCCTCCACAACCATGAGAGCCTCCAAAACCAACCTCCACACTCAATTTCTGTTTTAAGCCACCCAGTTTTTGGTACTTGGTTATAGCAGCCCTGGGAATCTAATATAAGCAATGAAGAGAATAAAGACCCTCTACCAGGGAGCTTACATTCTCTTGGGAAAGCCAGACAATAAACATGTGGGGACAGTGTTATGAAGCCCAACAGGGCAAGGAAAAGGAATTAGAAAGTAAGGGACAAAAGATACTTGTGATTTTAGAAGGAAGGCCAGTGAAATGGTAACATCTGAGCAAAGAGCAAAGTGAAATGAGGCATCAGGCCATGGACAATCTGAGGGACCTCACTCCAGGCAAAGGTAGCAGCAAGTTCAAAGGCCCTGCTCCATGTATTCGGGGAACAGCAGTAGGCCAGGGCATCAGGACAGAGTAGGTGAGGGGTTGAGTGGCTGAAGGTGAGGCCAGTGAGGCAAAGAGGCAAGGGGATGCCTTTGAAAGTCATTGTAACAACTTGGCTTTTGCACAGAATGAGATGAGAAGCTTCTGGGGGTGGCAGAGAGGGGCGGTGGTTCACTGAATGGTATGATCTGACATGTTATAAAAGGACCCCTCTGGCTGCTGGAGAGAGTACAGGCTGTCACAGGTCAAGAGCGGAGGTCCCCTAGGAGGCCACTACAACAGTTTATGTGTGAGACGACAGGAACGTGGACAACTGTGGCAGATGAAAGAGGGCTGGGGAGACTGCAAAGACAGAGCTGCCAGAGTCCGCTCGGGAATTTGACGTGGACTATAATGACTTGTCGGTTTGGGTCTTGAGCAATTTGCAGAAAGTGGCGACATTTACAAGGATGGGGAGATCTTTGGTACTGGTATTACAACAAATGCTAAAGGAACTTCTCTAGGCAGGAAACACAAGAGATGGGGAGACAAGAGGGAGGGTAGAGTCTCCAGAAGAGGCCGGGGAGAGGAATGGGACCAAGGGTTTGCTTTTGGACTTATTAACTGGTAACTGGTAGAGTCAAGATTTGAACCCAGTCCCGTCTACCTAAGACTACAAATTTCCACCTTATACCACTACCATTGGCCTCTTCTTCTTCTTTTTTTAGTATTTATTTGTTTAGCTGCATCCAGCCTTAGTTGTAGCACACAGGACCTCCATTGTGTTATGCGGGATTTCAGACAGATTCTCTAGTTGTGGTGTGGGCTCAATAGTTGCACACGCAGGCTTAGTTGCTCCACGGCATGTGAAGTCTTAGTTCCCCCACCAGGGATTGAGCCCATGTCCCTGGCATTGCAAGACCGATTCTTAACTGCTGGACCATCAGGGAAAGGCCCCCATCAGCCTCTTCTTATGGAACTACGACTACTACTAAGAATGCGAAAAAAGTGAAAGTGTTAGTCACTCAGTTGTGTCTGACTCTTTACAACCCCATGGCTCCTCTGTCTATGGGATTCTCCGGGCAAGAACACTGGAGTGGGTCGCCATTTCCTTTTCCAGTGCATGAAAGTGAAAAGTGAAAGTGAAGTTGCTCAGTCGTTTCCGACTCTTAGCGACCCCATGGACTGCAGCCTACTAGGCTCCTCTATCCATGGGATTTTCCAGGCAAGAGTACTGGAGTAGGTTGCCATTGCCTTCTCCAAAAATGATAATAATCAGTTGCAAATAAAATAAAGTATGATCTGAAAATTTCTTGTGACCTGGAATCCAGCAGCACTGGTGGATTGGAACTTGGAGGGGCAACTAGAAAGAGGACATGGTCCCAGACTGTCAGCTCTGGGAGACAGGGGCTGGGCGTACCTCACACCCACTGGCAGAGTGGGCCTCTTGGGATGAGAGGGCAGTGCGTTCAGGACACAGACACTAGAAGGGCCTCGTCCTAGGCCTCCAGAGCTCGAGTAGGCTCTACAAGGATGCTCAAGAGAAAGTGTGTACCCTGAGGGAGAGGGCTCCCTCCTCACCCCACTGCCCCCTTCTGTGCAAAGCATGAGTCTGCACATATCAGGGAAGAGAGCCTCCAATGGCGATATGTCACTTTGGGGAAATTAGTGCTCAACTGGGAGTGGGGACACTTTGACTGGCAAAGTGAGGATGGGGAACACCCAGAGAGTCCTGCCTCTTGAAGTCCCTGGCCCCCATCCTCTCCCACATCTGTACAACCCCCAGGCCTCTCACCGCCTCTCCCTGCCCCAGATCAGCACTTGTCACTATGGCTGCCAGGACCCTCAGCCCAGGCCCATGGCTTTGTAGGGTGAGGACTGCCTGCATGTGCAGCCCTGTCAAGGTCCATCATAGCCACATGGCTGGATGGAGGAAGCCTGATGTTATTATAACCAAGTTTGATAGAGTAATGTGTGAAAGACACCTGGCATATAGTATGTGGTCAATCAGTGGCACCTGGTTTTTTCAATACATTATAGTTTTACAGGTTATTTGCAAAAAATGAGCTTGTGCAACACACCTCTTCTTAAAGAAAAAAAGCACATAAGGAATGAGCATGAGACAAGGAGCTACCTCTGGGATTACACGCCAATTTAGCTCGGTGGCAGCCACTACAGTACTCTAATATCTGGGAAGCAGAGATCAGAAAGATTAGAGAATGACCCTCAAAGAAGAAACTGAATGTTTACAAATATCCCCTCGTTTTTGGATTTCCTTCCTATCTAGATCACCACAGAGCATCAAGGAGGTTCTCACTAGTTTACTATTTTATACATAGGGTATATTATACATGTCAATCCCAATCTCCCAATTCATCCCACCTCCTCTTTCCCTGCTTGGTGTCCATACACTCGTTCTCAACGTCTGTATCTCTATTTCTGCTTTGCAAATAGGTTCATCTGTACCATTTTGCATATGTATAACTGATTCACTTTGCTATACAGCAGAAACTAATAAAACATTGTAAAGCAACTATACTCTGATAAAATTTTTTTTAACATCAACAGTAATGAGGGCAGGCTTGCCTTTACATATAATAATATTATGATAAGTCCAAAAAAAAAAGAAAGATGATGGAAGTCTTCTTCTAAAAAAAAGAAAGAAAGAAAAAGAAACTGAATATTGTCTTTCCATCACTGCCTGTGGATTAAGGACAGTCCTAAAGAGACGTGTTAGACTGCACCTGTCCCACTTGGGTAAGCAGGGCTAAGCTGCCACCAATGATCATGGGAACCGATCCAGGGAATTACAGATTTCTGGCACAAGACCTGATTTTGACACACAGCCCTGAGGCTCCTCCTTCCCCCAGCAGTCCCAGAACCTTCAGGAACAGAGAAAAACCAGAAAAAAGCCATCTTGGCTATAAAGAGTGAGAAGGTAGGAGGCAAAATAGAATCATAGCATGTCAGGGTTACAGAGACCTCACTCAGAGAGGACATGTGACTTCTCCAAACTCATAAAGTCAGTGAGAGTCCGGGCCAGCCTGGAACTTGGGACTCCCCGCCCCCTTTCTCTCAACTCCCTAACAATAGCAACAACAACTTCAGTGTTTAAGAGTCTCTTTACTCCTCTCCTTGATAAATTTCAGGATGGGAATCAGATGCCAAGATACAGATATAGGAGGAAAGCCTCAGTGATAGGACCCCCCACAATGCACGACATCACTGGAAGGAGCCAGCTTAGCAGGACCAAGACCTGCCTCTCTGCCAAGAAGGAATATGGGGATCATAAACAGTCTTTTCCATGGAACAAAGCCTTTTGGTAGCCTGCTGCAGCTGGCCAAATCCGAGATGACTCACAGCCGCAGCTCAACTGGTAGATGGGCCCTCCTGCCCTGGCCCCAACTTCCTCCTCAGGCTGCAACCTCCCATCTGCTGGACACTAGCAGCCCTGGTGGGACCTTCCTCAGGGCCATGGGAGGTGAGGGACATCTAAGACAAGAGTTATAAAGCTTGATAGGAGAGATTCACTTTTGAGTGCATGTATTAGGTGGCACCAGTGGTAAAGAACCTGCCTGCCAATGCAGGAAACATAAGAGATGCAGGTTCGATCCCTAGGTTGGGAAGATCCCCTGGAGCAGGGCATGGCAACCCACTCCAGTATTCTTGCCTGGAGAATCCCAAGGACAGAGGAGCCTGGCGGGCTACAGTCCACAGGGTCGCAAAGAGTCGAACACGACTGAAGCAACTTAGCACATACACACTCAAATAAAGGTGAGCCCCATTTCAGAGAGATCTACAAAACTGGGGATACAGAAAAGGCTAATAAGGAGTTCTAGGCACGTGAGGACAGGTTATTCTGCTTTATAACAAGATTCCCCCACAGAATTGGGTAGGACAGCTGTGAAGCTGTCCTGGGTCTATGCTGACACACTCAACAGCACGGGTCCACGCTCTAACCCATGGCCACGGGATTAGGGACAGCCTTCTCCATTCACAACAGCCACGTGTGAGTCACCTAGCTGGCACAGTGGAAAATGGCACAGCCAGGGGCTAAAATCTATGGGGACATGGGCTTGAGGGCAGGGACGGGGGACAGGGCCTATACTACAGTTGTGAAGGTGAGTTCACTGAAGAGGTATGCATAGTACCTCTTCAGTATAGAACTATAGTAGCTATGTTTTCTCAGGTCTCCTCTACTGCTGTTCATTGTGGCAATAAAATTATTCAAAAGATATCATATGTAGAGAATGTGCTCACAGAGATCGATCCATCTTCCTGCTGTCCTCCTCTAGCTTTGCTTCTGCAAAGCGACCCTAAACTCAAATGCCATTCACTAGTTTACTCTGAATCTCCTAAACTTTGTAGGCCTCAACATTCTCATCTGTAAAATGGGAATAACAATGCTTGCAATGTTAGTAGAAGGACCAAAGATAATATTCATGAAGCCCCTCGGTACCTAGAACACAGTGGGGCCTCAAAGGCTAGAGACTCTCATTATTTTTCAGCTACAGGGTGTGGGGTGGCTGTGAGAGACAGGAGTTCTGAATGATACAGGAGCTCATCTTGAAACAAAAAGGAGCTAGAGAAGGAAAGTTTTAGGGGCTGGGCCATTTCAAATGAAGCACTGTGTTTGGGAAGCAATAACAAGTGAAAAGGATAGTGTGTGTGTGTGTGTGTGTGTGTGTGTGTGTGTGTGTGTTAGTTGCTTAGTCGTGTCCGACTCTCTGCAACCCCATAGACCACAGCCCACCAGGCCCCTCCGTCCATGGGATTCTCCAGGCAAGAACACTGGAGTGGGTTGCCATTTCCTTCTCCAGAAAAGGATAGTAAGAGTTGCCAAAACTTATCTCATAGCATAGTCTCAGGAGAAAAGTTCTGAGAAAATTGCTAACGAGTGAATATGCTACACCGTATGTCCTAATGTGCCTGGGAACATGTGAGATTATGAAAAACCAAGTGGTCCTTTGTTTCAGACTCACTATGGAAAGGCATGAATTACAGATGTTATTACAAAATCATAAACATAAAAAGTAAGAGAAGGAATCTGAAACTCATGTAGTCCAACTTTCCATGTTACAGATGGAGCGTCACCTCTCAGTGAGGGGCCTGCCTCTGGTCATCTGATGGGATGCGGCTGTGAGGGTCTGATGGGGGAGTTTGGGAACACGTCTCCCTGGAGACACTGGCCTGGCTGCTGCATGCTTCTCCAGAAGCTGACCTGGCCCTGAGGTTTTTAGAAGTGCTTTTCAGGGCACTTTAAGCATGTGAACAGGGTAAGATTTTCAGTCGACGCTTTCTCTTCTGTGGTATGAGTTCCACTGAGTGATTCGTTAAATGGAAAACATCTGAACTGTGCCAGTTCCATCCTGTACATGCATATGCCATTCTTATATTCCAGGGTGTTTTTCCGTCTCATGGAATGCAAAACATCTGGAGAAAAGAGAGATTCTTCCCCTCCCTCTTACGTTAACTAACAGTCTGGCCAGGTGTGAGAGTGTTTCCTGACCTTAGAAATTATTGGGTCCTTTTTTGTCATGTTAATAAGGCACATAATACAAATTTATTTGCAATCCAATAAAATATCCCATCCTGCTTTTAGAATATAATAAGCAATAAAAATATTTCTTGAACGCTCATGTTCTAGCTAGGATAATACACTTGAAAGTTTAACTGGCAATTCAGGGCCATTTGTAATTAAATGCTCTAGAAATTCAGGGGCAAAGATGGTTGCCATTTAACATGGTCCTAAAAGGCCTCAGTGAAGCAGCCAGTGTAGGAGCTGACCCTGTGATGTTACTGCTGTGAGCCCTTGAAGGGCAGGGATCAGGGCTCATCATCTATGTATCTAAAGGAACCGTGTCTCTAGGACCCAATGATACTCGGCAATTAATGCTTGTTGAACTGACTTAATTGACAGCTAGAGATAACAGTGGAGAATTTTCCAGGCAGGGGTAACAACACAAACAAACCCACGAGGTAGAGAGAAGGCTTCTGTGTTAGGGAACCCCAAGAAGAGTCCAGTTGCAGGAAGGCTTCTTGGTGGGAAATTCTGAGCAAGACAATGGCCCAGGTTGGATGGGCCCACAGAAGCCAAGATAAAAGGACTCTATCTTACCCAAGACAATGAGAAGTCACAGAATTTTTTTAGTCAGGGAGTAAACAGTATGAAAATTAACCAGAAATTCCCTGGTGGCTCAGATGGTAAAGAATCTGCCTGCAGTGCCAGAGACCCAGGTTCGATCTCTGGGTCACAATGATCCCTTAGAGAAGGGAAAGACAACTCACTCCAGTATTCATGTCTGGAGACTTCCATGGACAGAGGAGCCTGGTGGGCTACAGTCCATGGGGTCACAAAAGACACAACTGAATGACAGAAACTTTCAATTTCACAATGAACAGGGAAATAAAAGTAGGTGGCCTTTTAGTTTTGCGTCCACCAAAGTGGACATCCTGGGTTCCAGTCCCAGGCCTGTCACTTCCAAGCTGGGCAATCTTGAGCTTAATTTCTCTAAGCCTCAGCTGTCTCATATGTGACTTAGAAATAATAATAAGACCTACCACACAGGATTATGATCAGAACTAAATGAGATAATTCACGAGCAGTGCACAGTTTGTATAACACCTGGGGCATGGTAAGCTCTCAATTAATTCACAGTTAAAGAAAAAGTCTCTAGAAGCAAGGAAAGACCTGCCATTTTCCAACTCACTGACAGCGATTCACTAGTTCACCATTCATGCAGGCTGCACAGTATACACTGTATGGTTAAAAAACTAATGTATATTTTATCCTTTATGATTGCCCAACTATATAATTCTTTCACATTCCAGCTATGCAATCTGTTAGGCAGCTGAAACAGTGAATTCAATTCTTGCACCATCTCACCCTTATTCTCACTAGCCCAACCAGCTACTGCCAGGACTGAATTGAAAAGAACTACAAAACTTTTCAAGAAAGTCTCCAAATTCAAATATCCCTTCTTTGCTGGCTCCAAGGATTTGCCTTTACCCAGCGGCATCAAGCTCACAGTCTCCCACCGTGACTTGGCAGGAGCACAGAGTGTTTGCACGAGGCTCACAATTCAATATGGGCTCAAGCACTGTCTAAAAACTAAAAATTACATAGGACATCTTGCATATAAATAAATTAATAAAAAAAAAAACTACCATGATTTCAAATTCTTTTCTGATAATAAATTACAAACTTACTGTCAAATATTACTGATTCATAGCAACATTTGTCATTATGTATTTTCTTAATCCACAGATGCTAAATCTATTGCTACTCCCCTGCGAAAGTCTTTAATATCTCTTGACATTTTAAAGCAAACTCTCTGAGTGTGTTTGTCATGAAAAAACACCGAAATGACAAGAAAAAAGTTATAAATCACCTGTCTTGGGTACTATGGAGCTGTGTGCCTAAGTCCAAGATAATAAATGCCTTGGAAAGAACCCAATGATGGAAGCTATTAAAATAAGCAGAAAGGTGTTGGAAATGGCCTATCCCCTTGACTCCAAGATTCAGGTGGAGATTTTCAACAGCAAGAAAAATGTGAGATAGAAGTTTATTTCCCCTCTTCTGCCCCGCACCCCTCCCCTAGAGATGTCCGTACACAGAGAAACTGGCTATCTCTATACGCAGAAGTACAGAGTTTTTATCCAAAGAGGAGTCAGCAAGAATATAGCAGAAGGCGTGCGTGGGATGCATTCACAGTGCCTCCACGTGGTTCTTACCTGTCCTGCCGTTCAGAAGAATTGGCTTGCCCTCGAAGTCTCCCCTCATGGGGATGACTGTGATCTTATATTCTGTCCCCGGCTGCAGACCTGGAAACAAGCAGCCAATGCCGGGTTGAGGACGGGCTCTGAACCCAGGAGCCCCAGCACTGCTCTTCTGGGGATTCGGAAGGGTGAGGGGCAGGGCTGTGAGTCTCCCCTCGAGACTACAGTCTACCTAAGGCAGCTAAAGAGCTGCAGGACCAGTGGAACATGAGGCATCACTGAGGAGCTTATAGGCCAGAATGGACGAGATGAATCTGATGAGGCTCTGGTTTCTTCCTTGGGCCATTAAGCACATATTTCCCAATTGTATTTATAGCCCAAATGTTTTTCTGCTCCCGACAATCATTTTCCCTCAAAAGTTTCTTTCCTTCCCATTGTAATAATTCACTTAACTTGTTTCTCTTTATTTTCTTTTTTGTCTTCACTTTACTTGGCCTTTTCTGTTTCTTTTTTGTTCTTAATTTTTGTTGTTTCTCTGTAGCAGCCACCTGAATGCTTGTTTCTCATGGCACAAAAATTGAGACTTTGGTGACAAAATGCAGGCAAATGGTAGCATGTATGAGGCACACCCCACAAAACATTGAGAACTCCAAGATGACCTCTCAAGACAGAAATCAGAGGGTGGAGGGCAGGAAAAAGCCCCAGAGGAGGACGTACCAAGGAGCTAGTAAGCCTCAGGGCCCCTCACGTGCACCAGCCCCTTCCAAGGCCATGTGCTTGGGCATTCATGTTTATGTGTTACTTTTCTTAAAGAGGGTCCTGAAAACTGTGCAAGCGTCAGGTGCCACAAAACATTACCCAGCCCTGCGTGGCCCCATTGTGTCTGCAGCCATCTGATTTCCAGTCTTCCAGTGTTTGCTCAGTCACTTGGGATGAGGAATGCCCCACTCCTGGCTGCCTAGCTTGGGATGAGGAATGCCCCACTCCTGGCTGCCTAGCTCAACTCCTTCCACATATGGCACTGAACAAACCAACTTTAACCAATTTCTCAATGTCTCTCTCTCTCCTACACCACACACACACACACACACACACACACACACACACACACACACACACACACACACACACACACACACACACACACACACACACACTGTTCTTCCAAAAAGAAAACCTGTCTGCCATCAAATCCCCTGTCACACACACACACACACACACACACACACACACACACACACACACACACACACACACACACACACACACACACACACTGTTCTTCCAAAAAGAAAACCTGTCTGCCATCAAATCCCCTCTGAGACACAGAGGCTTCCAGAGGGTTAGCTGACTTGGAAGAACATTTCAGATGTGTAATCTGCTACCTGGATGCTCTGAGATCCTGGAGTCAGCCCTGGGATGCTGGAGCAGAGTCTTCAGGCCCCTCAGAGTGGGCTGACCTCTGTGAACTCCCGGAGTCAGGGTTCAGGTGATACTCAAGGCCTCAGGACCCTCTGTGTACAGCTGAGCGCTATAGCGGCTGGTCCCCACTGCTCACACAGTCCCCACCTCAGCATCCACACCAAGCATCTCGCATCCCCAGTGCTGGCTCTTACCTGTGATGTCGTATCGGCTCTTGGGGTCACCACTCTTGGGCACGGTGACCTCGGCCACCTCTTGCCCTGTCAGGGGGCCATACTGCAACTTGTAGTAGTCCACCTCAGTCGCGGGGTTCTCCCATTCCACGTCAAGGGAGTTCTCCGTCTCATCTGTCACCCAGGCAGTGCCAGGCACAGCAAGATCTAGTGCAGGGGTCGGGGTGGGGGGGCAAGAGAAAGTAGTGAAGGTGAGGGCCCCCTGTCTGTAACAGGCCGTTGGCTACCAGGTCAGCTCCCATTCTTGACACTCTGCATGCAGGCTGCAGCCCCAGGACATGTCCTTAAAATGTGTCCTGGAACTGCCAAAGCAGCACGTAACTGTTGGTTTTCCCACTGTCCATGGAGGACAGACTGTCTTCCAGGAAAACTTCTTCTCTATCCCAGCCCATCAGATGCCAGGCAACCCTCCCTGTCCACGTTGCCATGGCCAAGCCCTAAGCCTCAACTCTGAGGCCAGCCGTCAACACACTCGGCGTTGGGGGCAGTCACACTGCTCTGAGCCGAACATTCACCCTTTAGCTCTTCAGAGACGCAGCCCCATGACAAGACTCTCAAGGCCCCTCCATGTAGAGTTTGGGAAATATATTTCAAATTTTCTGGAATGCAACCAGCTCCTTCCTCAGTCTCCCAAATTACAGTTGCTTCCCCTTCTCTCAAATTCTCCTGTAAGATTTACCCTTATGCAAAACCGTAAAGCAGCAGAATTTTAACTTGGTCCTTTGAAGGATTCTTCCTGCAAGTTCTACCAAATTTTAACACCTCTCCCAGATACCTGATATCCTCAGCCGCTCTACCTATTGATCCTGTGAAGGAAGAAAATAACTGTGCATAGTTCTTCATGCCCTGCTGGTTCAGTCGGTAAAGAATCCGCCTGAAATGCAGGAGTTCAGTCATTAAGTTGTGTCCAACTCTTTGCATCCCCATCAGGCTCCTCTGTCCATGGGATTTTCCAGGCAAGAATACTGGAGTGGATGGCCATTTCCTTCTCCAATGCAATGCAGGAGACTGGAGTTCAACCCCTGGGTCAGGAAGATCCCCTGGAGAAGGAAATGGACACCCACTCCAGTATTCTTGCCTGGGAAATTCCATGGACAGAGGAGCTAAGCAGGTTACAGTCCATGGGGTTGCAGAGTTGGACACAGCTGAGCAACTAAACCATACCACTGCCACACGAAGTATTAATGCCTAAATGTTCACCCATCCACTCAGAAGAAAATGAAAATATGATGCCTGTTACCAAGGAATGGATTGCTGGTGTGGCTCTGTGGGAAGGACTTTTGGGTGCTGGTGATGGAGAGGGGTCTGAGGTCTCTGGGAGTGCTTTGAATTTCAATGGCCACCTCCCAGGCCAATGCTGCCTGGTCTGAAGTTTGGAACAGGAAAGACAAGCCCCCAGACTCTCAGCCTCGCCCCCTTCCTCACCTCCCATGCCTTGGATCTGAAGGTGTTCCCACCAGGCTGACTGACCCTTTGTCAAGGACACAGAACAGAGAATTTGTGCATCAGTCAAGGGGCGAACTCTCAAGGCCTGGGGCTCTGAATGTTTCTGAATCTCTCTGTTATGGATAAAGAGCTTCATGGAGCCTTTTCCCTGAAGCACTCCCTCCCAAGCTCTGCCTTTCACCCGCCAGCCTCCAGGTTCTTCCCTCAAAGATGGGAATTTCTTGAGGGAACAACAGGTCAAGAGGTGAATAATGAAAATGACTCAAGGGTTACAGAAGGGGTACTACATGGCTCACAAGTAAAAAAGCAGGAACTTCGTGAAAAAGTGCAAGGTGAGCATGGGGATAAGTGTCTCTCAGGCTGAGGTTCCCCAGAGGAACAAACCAGAAAGGGTTTCACTTGAATTGGATTAGACGACTTTGCAGTCGTCTTTGCAGGATTTTACAAGTCCCCAGGGCAAGAAGCCAGGAGTGGTTGCTAAGACTTTCAGAACTGATGTCTCTGCTCTTCATTGAGAGACTGTGGGCACTGTCCTGGCTGAAGACAGGGGCAGTCAGACAAAAAGAGAAAGAGAAAAGCAGCCAACAGCGGGGGCCGGCCTGACTCTCACAGGTGGGCCTCTGTGTTCTCCCGTTGAACATACACAATTTCACAGGGACTTCCCTAGTGGTTCAGTGGGTAAGACTCTGTGCTCCCAATGCAGGGGCCCAGGTCCCACCCTTTATCAGGAAACTAGATCCCACATGCATGCCACAACCAAGTCTGGGAGCAGCCTAAATAAATAAATACAATTTCACACAACATCAGCAGCAGACAAATTAAGATGAAACATGACCATTCCAAGATTTTGTCTGCACACAGGCAAAACATGAACTGAACATTGTCCAAATCACAAAAATGACTAAACATCCTCCCTTCTGACTAATATGAGTGACTATTCCCCCTCCCTTTTTTTAAACCAAGGACAGCTTTAGCCTCCCTCTAGTCTACCCTCTTCCTAGATAAGATTCACTAAGATACCAATCACAGGATTATCCCCAGTTCATGACAGTATGCAATCAAACGTAAATCCCTGCTTCCCTAACCCTTCTCTCAGATCACCTAACACAAGTTCAAATCCTACACCAGTCTCCTCAAACACTGTCTTCCTGAGACACCCATGGTCCCCCATTGTGTGCGCTCCTGTGAGGCAACAATCAATAAACCCAATTTGTTCAACTACAGGGGTGTTCTGAGAGGTCTTTGGCTAGAGGGCATTGACGATGGCAATCACAAACTGTCCTCCCAAAGAGGATAAGTCCTTCATGCTCTTTCTAACATTGAGCTACCCCTACCCTTTTCTATTCTTACCACCAAAATGGACAGGCAGTCAGATATTTCTGCAAAGACGCTTCATTCCAAAGGCCCATTCACCTGGATCTCCCTGGACTTTCCTTGAGAGTTTAGGGGAAAATGGAGGCAGCTCATTTTTATCACACCTAGAACAGTGCCTTTTTATTTTTTTAAAGTCACTCAGTTGTGTCCGACTCTTTGCAACCCCATGGACTATGGACCCTTCTAGACTCCATGGAATTCTCCAGGCCAGAATACCGGAGTGGGTAGTCTTTCCCTTCTCCAGGGGATCTTCCCAAACCAGCGATCAAACGCAGGTCTCCCACATTGCAGGCAGATTCTTTACCAGTTGAGCCACAAGGGAAGCTGAGGATAGTGCCTGGCGATGTTCAAATAAATGTTCAAGTAAATGTTCAATAAAGTATGCTGAGAAAAGAAATGAATTTGAATCACTCAAACAACTAGGTTTCTCTGGACCCTTGAAGATCTAGGCTGTCTCAGGTACTATCATAGGAATGAATAATTTCTAAAGAATAAGCAGTGATGCTTGTCCTTCCAAACATCTTGCTAGCATTTAGTGGTGCCCTAGAGATTCTGTCCCTCCAGATCTGCCTTCCTGTTCTGTATCCCAGATCATGACCTTTATGAAATGTATTAGCTGGGTCCCCTGGCCCTCTGATTTCTGGTCATGTGCAGCCAATGAGAGTCACCAGAAGACCAGAGGGCAGGAGAGAGAGTTTGGGCAACTGTTCTCCTTCACTGCCTCCTGATGAGGACATAGTGGACTGCCTGCGTTCCTCTACCAAAGGCACTTCATCAGGCAGCCATTTCCTAAAGCTCTTTCTGGGTCCCAGTACCAATTTCCATCCCCTGCCCCTTGAGACTGGGGTGGATCCCCACTGGTGCTAGCCCTGGAGTTTCTCATCATCCAAACCTTACCTATACCTTTATAAATAACCTCTTCACTAAACTTTCTAAGCTACCCCATTTGTTCCCTCTCTTTCCTGCTAAGATGAATCTAATTGATACAGGTGGCTTTAGCAGACCCCCAATCATACCAACTTGACCTTGTTCAGAGGCTCAGTGAGGCCATGAGGATGCAAGTGTCCTCCATGGCTGCTTGTACATGGGTGCCAGAGCAACCAGAAAAGACTATTGAGAGTCCCTTGGACAGCAAGGAGATCAAACCAGTCAATCCTAAAGGAAATCAACCCTGAATATTTGTTGGAAGGGCTGATGCTGAAGCTGAAGCGCCAATACTCTGGCCACCTGATATGAAAAGCTGACTCACTGGAAAAGACCCTGACACTGGAAAAGATTGAGGGCAGGAGGAGAAGAGAACAACAGAGGATGAGACAGTTGGATGGCATCATCGATTCAAAGGACATGAACTTGAGCAAACTCTGGTAGATGGTGAAGGACAGGAAAGCCTGGTGTGCTGCAGGCCATGGGGTTGCTAAGAGTCAGACTCAATTGAGCAACTGATGAATAACAATCTCAGGGAATGGATAAGACCCTGTAATTCCCAATCCAGCAGGCTCCATCACTGGCTTGGAGGACCCAATAATCAAGGAGCAGAGAGAGGGGAATAAGAATGGAGACTTTTCTTCAGAACCTAGGATTGCAGCAGCTGTGTTTTACAAACTCCAAACCAGAGTAATGGCCTGGGTAGTAGAAGGGTACTTGTGGGGACAATGGAAGAAGATGTATAGAGCAGGACCTCTCCTGAGAAACCTGGCTGCTTTCTCACCTGTGGTGGCCAGTAGATGCTGTGGGCTGCTGGAAATCTCTTTCTTCACATTGCGCAGGGTCACGATGTACTTGGTTCCAGGCAGCAAACCCAGGATCTCGTAGCTGTGCTGCTCCTTGGGCACTCTGATCTGCTTCACAGAGAGCTCCTTCCCCAGCGGGTAGTAGCTGAGGAGGTAGTGGTCCACCTGGCTGGAGGGCTCCCAGCTCACCAGCAGGGAATCCTCTGTGCTCTTAAGCAGCTGCAGTCCCTGGGGGGCGACCACTGCACATAGAACAGGAACAGGGGTGGAGACAGTGAGGAAATGGGT
This sequence comes from Giraffa tippelskirchi, assembly GCF_054371585.1. Taxonomy (NCBI): domain Eukaryota; kingdom Metazoa; phylum Chordata; class Mammalia; order Artiodactyla; family Giraffidae; genus Giraffa; species Giraffa tippelskirchi. The sequence continues at coordinate 23,685,321 of NC_137279.1, forward strand.
GGGGATCTATAGCCAAAATGTATTCCTTGAGCACCTATTTTATATTGAGTTGGCCAAATCATAGCATATGGAAAAACCCAAATGAACTTTTTGGCCAATCCACTGCTTAACACTATGATGGTGTGTGTGGAGGATACACAGCCTGGGTAAGGCACCACGATGGACCCCCTAAAAGTTAGGAGTGGACTATCTGGTTAGGAGTTAATATTGACCCCCCTATGTCACCAGTGATGCTCCAAGTCTTGGTTCAAAACCATCCAACCTATGGCTTTAACAGGAGTTAACATTAATCTTTAAATGGTCCAGAGATGAGAAAGCAAGCTACAAAAAAAAAAAAAAGAGAGAGAGAGAGATAGAGACCCAGCTTGGACCAAGATGGTGAATCTGACCTCCAACAGACCCTGAGTCTCACTCTACCGTGATTTTACTATATTGGCATATTAAATGACATGCCTACCAGCAGCCTTGACTGGGACATTAGGAGTCAAAAAAACAATAAAAGAGAGTGGCACCTCACTCCTTTGAAAAAGCACTGCTCCTTCTCAGATAGACCAATGCACAGTCTCCCCATCATTAACCTCACTACTCCTTCCTTTGTTTTTACTCTTTAAAATTAAATTTCTCTTGCTAGGTGGGCCAGAAGTTGATCTGTGCACTTAGTTCCCACTTCTCCATTGTTCAACCACTGAATAAAGCTTGTGCTGTAGGGATCTCAGCTTGAGTTTTGTTATTGGCACCTAGAACCGCAACCCTCCCCCAGCCAGGCAGAGAGCCTCAGCAGGGCCAGGGCCTGAGCAGGGTCTACAAGACTTCATTCAGTAACACCTACACACTGACACACACACACACACACACACACACACACACACACACTAGATCACCCAAGACTACTGGTCCTCAAACCAGTGGTATCAGCATCACCTTGGAACTTGTTAGAAATGCAAGTTCTTGGGGCCCTACCTCAGACCTGCTGAATCAGAACCTCTGAGAGGGACCCAGGAATCTGTATTTTCACATGCTCTCCAGGGGGTTCTGGTGTAAGCTAAATAAAGCTGGGGTGCCTTACTTAGGACAAAATGTAAACTGATGGTTAAAGGGTGCCTGGACCATGGGGGCCGGGTCAGAAGATAGGCGGACCCAGGCGCATCTCCGCTCTCACCCTGGGCGCAGTCGAGGCCAGTGAAGCCCTCCTCGCAGTAACACTCGCCCGTGTCGCAGAAGCCGTGGCCACTGCAGTCGCCGGGGCAGCGCCGCTCGCTGCAGTCCTCCGACGTGAAGTCCTCGTGGCACTGGCAGACGCCACGCACGCATGCGCCGTGCCCGCTGCAGTTCTCGGGGCAGGCTGGGTAGGCGCAGTCGGCGCCCACGTAGGGCGGCTCGCACACGCAGCGGCCGTCCACGCAGCGCCCGTGCCCGCTGCAAGCGCCGGGGCAGGCGAGCCGCTCGCAGTTGGCGCCCTCCCAGCCATGCTCGCAGTGGCAGCTGCACGTGTCCAGGGAGAAGGTCCCATGGCCACTGCAGTGGCGGCTCAGACCTGCCCGAGAGAGAGAACAGTGAGCGGAGGCTGGAGGGCTTGTGAATGGGGAATCTCCACCCCTGAGGGCCCTGAGAGCAGATCATTTCAGGATTCAGCAAGACTCTTTCTGTAGAGGGTAGGGTCTATGGGGAAGACTAGGAGTCTGCCCTTTCTACTGTGGGCCAGACTCTAACCTACGAAATCTATACTTTATGCCTGAAAAGTCACAGGGAACCACCCTAGCCTTTCCCTTTCCATCCCAAGAGCTCCTGTGACTTCACTTGGTTCCCCCACCACCACCCCGTAAATGATGCTAATTATTTAGTACCTTTCTATGAAAGCGCCTTAAATGCTCCAACCTGGACATCAGTGGGCCAACTTATACTAAAGGGCAGAGCTCCTGGGGTGGGCAGGAGAGAGCTAGGCTGTATGGGAGCTTGTCTTGATTGGAAGAGCTGGACCTAGCAAGTCTGGGTCCTTAGGAAATGAGCTGAAGTTGAAGCCTGGAAAGGTGGGCCTGCAGAAGCTATGAAACAGCCCAGTCTCATTATGGGGATAACAGATGGGAGAAGGGTTAACCAGGCTCCCATCTCTAATCCCAGACAGCAAGAGGCAGTTGGAGGGTGGGCCAGTCCTCCTGATCTGCTTACCAGCCCCAGCTCTTGATTCCCAGAACACCCTTTTTCCTTCCTAAAAACTTTTGATGTTTGGGCTGCTCAGGGGCAGTTTCATGCTCTTTTATTGCCATTTTTTACCCCCCGCAGCGTCCTCCGTGTCTAGTTCTGCGTCTGGCCTATAGGAGGCGCTCTTAATGGTAGCAATTTCTTCTAGCATTAAAATGTATGCCAAAGTATCACTGATTATTATTCTTTGGAAAATAATATGGGCAGTTTATGTTGAAAAAAAAATGTGGTGATGGAGGTGCTCACTATTTGTAAAGTCAAATTGTAGTACTTTATTACTAACAAAAGAATTAACAGTCTGCTGAATAACAGGCCAAAAAATCTTGTGTACATCATCCATAGTTCTCAGAACTTAGACTAGCTGATAGAATTATCCTCAACGGACAGTGAGGAAACTTAAGAAATTTGTCCAAAGTCACACACTAAATAATGGCAGAACTGAGATTTGTACCCAATCCTGTCTAGCTCCAAGCCATCGACCTTCTTTCTTCTCCAACCTGTCACTTTCCCTTATAAAGGGAAAGAGAGATTGGATCCACAAATAAAACTGCGCCCAGAAGCATTCTCTTCTAAAAGCATTGACCCAAGCTCCCTTTAAGAGTTGCTGGTCCCTCCCTGCTCAGGCATGAAGATAACCCCTGGAGCTAGTACCAGTGATGACATCCCCCTTAGAGAAAACCCAGAGAGGCAGGATGCTCACAAGGCTGGGAGAAAACCTAAACGTGCTCATTCAGAGTTTGTTGAATGGATACCAGGTGGTGCGCTCACCAGCTGCTCCTGGGCAGCAGTGCTGGGCACTGCACCGCTCCTTCACCTCCGCCATCTCCTCCTCCAGCTTCTTCACCCGGGCCAGGAGGTCCCGCACGCTGCCTGCCAGCTCACAGTCCTTCTGTGGTGTCTGCAGGCGGATGTTGTGCCTGAAGATGATATTCTGTTCCTCAGTCTCCTCTGAGGCCAGGAGCGAGGTTCCATCACCACGAAGGGGCTGGGGGTCAGCCTCCACCTGGACCAAGGTGGACTTGGGCACATCAATCTTGTAGGTGTGGCTGACGGTGACCTGTTGCTCCTTCTCACTGCATCCAGAAGACTCGAGAGTGGCTGGGGCTGAGGCCACCAAGAGCACAGAGCCCAACAGGAGCCCCAGGGGGAAGCAGAACCTCCCCTGGAGACCCATCCTTGGGGGAGACAGGGAACCGATGCTCCTGGAAGCCTGCATCCAGAAGAACATGCAAAAGAAAGCCAGGGACATCTGTTGATGGAAATTGGCCTTTTTAATGGATTCTAAGGGTCCACGGGAAGCTGAGAAACCAGCAGAAAGATTTCATCCTCTATCTCCTGAGGGCTTGAATTAGATTATTTTTTTTGTTCCTTCTTCACACATTGCACATTCCTGCCTCCTGCTTTGCTGACACTGTTCCTACTCCCTGGAAGGCCCTCCTCTTCATTTCTAATTCTGTATTTCACCTGCACTTTAATAATAACAAGACTTCTTGTAGTCAGGGCATACTTTGTGCCAAGCTTTGCTCATCCTAATCCATCCTGACAACACTATCAATTGTAGCTGTACGTGGAGCACAAGTTGTGTGCCAGGCACTATTCTAAACATTCTACATTTATTATTTCATTCAATTGTCACAACAACCCTTCATGGAATATATGGTTATCCCCATTTTAGAGATAGGGAAACTGAGGCCAGCTACCTCAAATGACTTTCTCACAGGCACACATGGCTGAGAGTGGCAGAATGTGAACCCAGGAACTCTGACACCAGAGTCTGTTCTGGTACCGTGACATCATGCTGCCTCGTGAAGATGAGGAGGCAGAGGCTCATGGGATAGAGCATGTTGACCTGGGTACCATGACCAGAAAGGGCAGAACCTGTTCTCAGCCCCCCAGGCCAGTGTCCCACTCACCACCTCTGCCCACAAACGTGCAAAAGGCAGAATTTCTAATAAAAAATAACTTCTCCACAAAGTCTTCTCTCACACCCCCTCTCTCACCTCAGCTGGAAACTAGTTCTCCTTCTGCTGAGCATTCACAGCAGTGTATGGGTCCCTCTGAGCTTCTCTTAGCAGTGATTCTTGCCTTGTAATTACTCTTGGATGCAACTTGTGTCCACGCAAGACTGTAAGGCCTTTTAAGGCCAGGACCCAAAGCCAAGTCCTCTCAGGGACTGCCCCCAAGACGGGAGCACAGAGCCCCATGTGCTGAGGGGTTCAGTCAGCCTCCAACTCCTCTGATGCTCAGGTGGTTAGTGAGTCAGGCCACCTGGACCAGAGCTGGCTGTTAGGTTCCACCATGTCTGCCACCCACAGAAGGTGCAGACCTCTGGCACCATCTGTGTGCAGGAGGACCCCATCTCTCCTGGGGCCCCTGGCCCCCATCTGAGATGGCACATTCTTGATCACTAACAAGCCGAGTCAGGGCAGATGCCAGGGAACTTGGTTTGCACCTCACGTTGACTTGCAGGTACGCAGTCACCAACCAGTACATCTTTCAGTCAAGCTGTCATCCAGAAACCAGTCTGCAGAGCTGCCTCCTGACAATGGACTCCTGTGATCAACTCGAGACTCACAAGCATTTGTACTTGAGACTGGAGAAGTCAGGAAGCCTAGTCCTTTCCCGGTGGCTGTGTCCCAGGCAAGCTCAGGGTCTCCCTCTCTGTGTGTGAGGCGGCTCCTATCTACTGAAAGGACGAATGGAGCAGGTCCTAGGTGTCTATCCTTGTGAGTTCAGTTCAGTTCAGTGGCTCAGTCACATCTGACTCTGTGACCCTGTGGACTGCGGCACGCCAGGTTTCCCTGTCCATCACCAACTGCACTTTAGCCTCCTCAGTCGTCAAGTGGGAATAGCAGTGGCTGCTTGACTGCATTGTATGTGGAAGGCACTTCCCACCATGCCAGGCACATGAGTGCATGCTCAGTCACTTCAACTGTGTTTGACTCTTTGTGACCCTACTGAGAGAGTAAATTCCTAGGTAGACTTATAAGAAGTCTGGGGTCCCCAAGGAGGAGAAAGGGGTCTGGAGTTCTCAAGGAGGAGAAAAGGACAAACTTTTTTTCTTTAAGCGCAGAACTGATGATTGCACAACAAAACAACTCATCTTGCTCAAGGATATGTTTTTCCTTAAATTCTATATATAACAATGTACCCTGCTTGAGGACCTGTGTCTCCTTCTTGAGAACCTTCTGGCTAATCCTGTCAGCTTAAAATGTATATTGTGGGAATGGGTCTAGTAAGACCTTTACAACCTTGAGACATTCTTTTGATTTATTATAATAACCAATTAAAAAGTATATAGCTCACTTGCTAAGACTAGCAAGTGGGGCATTCTCCATCCCCCTTCCGATGTCTATGTCAGAAGATTTCTCTGTCCCTTTTTATACTTTAATAAAACTCTGCTACACAAAAGCTCTAGAGTGATCAAGCCTGGTCCCTGATCCCAAAGCTAAATCTTCTTTAGAGATCATGAATCCAACATCATTCACCATAAGCTATCATTATGGACTGTAGCCCACCAGGCTCCCCTGTCCATAGTGTTTCCCAGGCAAGAATACTGGAGTAGGTTGGCATTCCCTCCTCCAGAGGATCTTCTAGACCTAGAGACTGAACCCACATCTCATGGGTAGCAGGGGGATTCTTTACCTCTTGAGGCACCTGAAAGCCCTGCCAAGCACATAGTAAGGACTCAATAATTATTTTGAGGTTTTATTTTTAATCAGCTACTCAGTATGACTTCCTTTTTTCTCTTATCTCTTTTATTGGGAAGGGTGATATTGAAAAGAATATACAACATAAATTGAATAGTTTTAGTGAACTGTTATGGGCTTCCCAGTTGCTCAGTGTTAAAGAATCCACCTGCCAACGCAGGAGACACAGGAGACCCAGGTTTGATCCCTGGGTTGGGAAGAGCTCCTGGAGGAGGAAACGGCAACCCACTCCAGTATTCCTGCCTGGAGAATACTATGGACAGAGGAGCCTGACAGGCTACAGTCCTGTGGTTGCGAAGAGTCAAACATGAGTTAGCGACTGGACACACACAATGAACTGTTTTAAAGACAACAGTCATGGAACCACCATCCAAATTAAGAACTAGAATATTGTGGACCTGGAAGATATTATGCTTAGTGAAATGTCAAACAGAGAAAAATAAGTACTCTATGTTTTCACTAATATGTGGAGTCTTAAAAATAAATGAATAAATAAAAGAGAAACAGACTCACAGGTAGAGAGAGAAAATGAGTGGTTATCAAAGAGGAATGAGGTGGGGGAGAGGCAAATGAAGTAAAGTGGATTAAGAGGTACCTACTACTAGGTATAAAATAAGTGTTACAAGGATATAATGTACAGCAGAGGAAATATAGTCACTATTTTATAACTTTATATGAGGTGTAACCTATGAAATATAAAATTACTACATTGTACACCTGAAACTAATGTAACGTTGTCAATTAAAAATTTTTTAAAAAGAACTAGAATACTGCTAGTGAGAGTGTTAGTCACTCAGTCATCTCCAACCCTTTGTAACCCCGTGGACTGTAGCCTACCAGTCTCCTCTGTCCATGGGATGCTCCAGGCAAGAATACTGGAGTGGGTTGCCATTTCCTTCTCCAGGGGATCTTCCTGACCCAGGGATCGAACCCAGGTCTCCCACATTGCAGGCAGATTCTTTACTGTCTGAGCCACCAGGGAAGCCTTGAGCCACTAGGGAAGCTGCTAGAATCCTAGAAACCCCCCCACATGTCCTCATCTGATGCTGCCTCTCCTCCACATCAGTAGTTGAAATCAGCAGAATGCCATCAAAAGGATTGACCTGGGCAGACTACTTCTGGGCAGAAAAAAAGGAAACTCCCTAGTCATTAAGCCAAATTCTAATACTGTGTAAAATCTTTAATTATTAATAGTCACCATTTATCTTATATCAGAAAGTGGAGGAAATAAATGCTGAAGGACCCTGGCAGAATTGTTATTTAAAAATAATAACATTACAACATTAAATGTTATTTGTCGAGTTGCTGTTACATGCAAGGCATTGACCAGATGCATTAATCCTCATGTAAGATTGGTGTTATTCTCCTTACCCTGGGTGGAGAACCGGGTGTTGAAAGTAAGTTCACTTACCAGGAGCTGCTCAACTAGTAGGCAGCACAGACAGGATTCTCATTTAGGTGCATCTGATGGCAAGCCTGTGCTTGTTCTTCATTGATGCGACATTCTGATACAAATAATGGATGAGTTCAGTATATACCATTTCTATGCAATCCCCTCCATTGGACAAATGTCATATATGTTGTACCCAAAGGTTGTGCCACCATTGTGAACTAACCAGAACAGCCCCAAAGGAAAGCTCTTCTTCATGTTACCCCTTTGCCACACTCACTCCACCTTGGCTCTTTCTATTAATATTATCCAAAGCATGTATTATTGATAATAGTAATAGCACACCTCTTCTGAGCACTTACTACATTCCAGGAACTGGACCCAACAGCTTGCAGAGGTAATGGAATGGTCAGTAACACATTTCTTGTCATCAGCTGATTTAGAAAGTTGGTTAGTAAGTCCCCACACATTTTAGAGAAAGCTGTTCTACTGGAGGGTTTCTGGGGGTGGGGAATTTGGGGGGGAATAAGAGGTGAATACAGTGCCTGCCCCTTGCCTGGGGGAGTTCAGAGATGGGGGTTTGCTTGGAACAGGCTGCATAGCAGACTCTGGAGGGAAGCCACAGTGGGAGGGCTTGCACCCCAGAGTTTGGGGAGACACAGTATATAAGTCCTTCCATAGGTGAAGTTCATGCCACAGAAATGATGCAGCTGGGGCCAGAGTCGAGATGCACCCTGCCACAGCTCACTCCAGGGGGCCAACTACCAGAGGAGGTGCTCAGAGGGTAGAATGGGGACGGTCTGAAGAAAAGAGGGGGCAGGTGGAATCAGCTCTGGGAGCAGCTGCCTTAACAAGGCGTCTGATAACCAGAGGGAACTATAACAGCCCTTGCTTAACAAAATGCCTTTTCCCTTCTCTTCTGACCCCCCTCCCTTGCTCAGTGAGCAATATGCCAGTTGGAATAGGGGAGATGGAGGAAGAAAAGCAACTTACCAGGCCAACCATGACCCCCCGCCCCCACTCGCTCACTCATCTTTGGATTCCAAAATCACCCTAAACTGAGTGAAAAGAAAAGCTGCAGCTTGGGTGGGAGACTGAGACTCTGATATGGGAATGTACCTGCCTTTCACAAAAGGGGTTCTCTTCCAACCCCCAAAATGACCAACAGAGCTCTGGAATCTGCTGGAGATCTTTGTTAGAAGATGGAGAAGGTGAGGAGCACTATAGAGTGATTTGTAAGGTAGACGTAGGATAAAAATGACTATATTTCACCGTTGCTGTCTTCCAAAGTTCAGCTGAGTGATAAATCAGTCACACACACATTCTCTGCTTACTCTCTAGGATGGAAACTGAGGCTCAGAGGCAACAAGCAATGTGCTCCTGATTGTGCAAGGAGACTATAAGATCGTAGATTGGAACCCAGGTGCACAGTGTCCACTAACTGAGCCATTAACTCCTGGGCACTCTGCCATCACCAGTTACCACACAAATGGATCTGAAAAAGCACTTTCTAGGTATGGGCTGCACACAAGTTTCCACTGTCAAGTCTCCGCTTCCCAGACAATAGAGCTAAAAAGGCAGGCCTCAGACCTCTCTGCCCACTGCTGTTATCCAACCACCCCCGCCACTCCCAGTCCATGGCTTGCTATTCTCCAAAATACAAATAGAGTGCAGATGGTTTTCTGAAGAAGTTCTGAACAAATGCAAAAAATCCATGGACTCTTGTCATAAACCACAGAGGGACTGGGCATAGCCCACTCTCACGGTGTTTGTCTTTGAAGCCTGGAATAGGAGAAACCCCAGAAGCCCTTGTAGGAGTGTTCACTGTCACCCATGCCTCTGAGTTGTAGCAAGATGTCCTTGCTAATTACAGCCTCTTGGATGCCACACGTTGAGGTCAGATTTTCCTAGGCAAGGATATTTCTCGAAAGATGATGAGAATGGGGGAGTCCTCAACCTAGCTCTTCTGTCAAGGGCAATGGGTGGGAGGAGATGCTTTCTGGCTCTCTCTCCGACATGTGGCAGGAGGCTCAGGGGAAGAAAGGAATGACTTCACCCACTCTTTTATGAACGGCAACCACAGACAGAGGTCTGTGAGGATGGGGAGGAGACAGGGAGGGCAGTACATGTCACCCGGAAAAATGCAGGGCAAGTTTCTGAATGGGGATGATTATTCTGTTGAGGAACAGTTTTCCGTGGAGAGAAGAGTAACTGCTGTAGGAATATATCGGCAAAGGGTGTAGGAGAGCCGGGAAAATGCACACAGGAAACCAGGCGTCCTTGAGAATCAGTTTCATTGACTGACGTGCATGCAGCACATGCTAAGTCGTTTCAGTCATGTCCAACTCTTTGCAAATCTATGGACTGTAGCCCGCCAGGCTCCTCTATCCATGCGGATTCTACAGGCAAGAATACTGGAGTGGCTCTGGGGGAATGTTTCCCAACCCAAGAATCGAACCCGAGTCTCTTGCATCTCCTGCATTGGCAGGCAGGTTCGTTACCACTAGTGCCACCTGGGAAGCCCCTCATTGACTGAACCTTTATTTAATTCTGACTTCAGGAGGGGCAGTGGGTGATGGGGAGAAATAGGAGCAGTGTGCATTAAAACTCAGGACAAATACTGCCTGCTATTGCTGTTTTGAGAAAGGCTCTTTGAGGTGTATCCTGCTGACCATGAACTGGATGGATGGTCCCCCTAGTTCAGCCCTGAGGCTGAACTGATATCACTGGGCTCTACGTTTATACTTTATTTCATTCTCTTTTGGCAGCCACATCTACCTCTGTGGCTTTCATTTCCAGCTGAACACTGAGAGCTCCCCAATCTGTATGTGAGTTCCTAGCCCAGACATCGCTGTAAGCTCAGGGATGACAGTGGCCATGACTGTGTTGAACCTCTCCATATTCACAGCCTTACAGCACAGTCCTGGCCAAAGTAATATTTTGTGTAAATAATAATAGCCACTGGGTTTTTTGCTTGTGTGTTCATTAGATGATGGTGCCACATGCTTAAAAAGACACAGTATTCTCATTTAATCCTTAAAATCCTGGCAGTCAATTGATGTCACTCTCTGTTACAGGTGCTCAGAGAGGTTAAGTAAGTTGCCTAAGGACACACAGCTAACAAGAAGCAAGTGTATTAGACGCTCAGTCGTGTCTGACTCTTTAGCAACGCTATGGACTATAGCCCACCAGGCTCCTCTGTCCATGGGATTTCTCAGGCAAGAAGACTGGAGTGGGTTGCCATTTCCTTCTCCAGGGGATCTCCCTAACCCAGGAATTGAACCCAGGTCTCCTGCATTGTAGGTGGATTCTTTACCATCTGAGCTAAGGAATATATCCCAAGCTGGGATTAAGACCAGGTTTGTCCACTCCCCATATCAGTATTCTTCATTTCCCTGCTATAATTACTGCATCAAATGGAAAAAATCCAATAAGATTACTACATGTGGAAAGGAGACCAAATGTCCACCTTCCTGAAATGTTTAAGAGAGGGATTCTCCAAAATAAAGGAAGCTCAAGGCATACTGAGTCCTCAATTAAACACAAATTTTTCTGAGCAGTACCAAGGATAAACCCCTGGGAAGATAAATTATTGTTTGTCCCATAAAGAGGTTAAATTCTGGTCAGTTATCTTGAGAGGCTGGAAAGCTCTCTTCCTAGGAAACACAAAGCAGACCAAGACATCTGTCTGTAGGGGTAATTACCGACCAAGTCTTCGGCCAGAGGAGAAGGATGGACTCTGATCCCAGATGGTCCTCTCCAATCCTAGGGCTGGTAGTCTTTATGTCACTTCATTTTCTCCGAAGAAGGGCAGGAATAAAATATACTACTTACATCAAGGAGAGTAGCAGTCAATTTCTTAGCTACCATTACAGATCTATTTAAATTTAGGGCTTTCTCTGGTTCCCTTATTACCTCATCTTGCCCTTACAGTTAACCACAGCAAATAAGAGCACTGCTTTGGGTTTTAGAAAGACTGTATTATCTTGGATTTTAGGGTGGAATCACTTTAAAAGATATTCTGTCCCCAAATGAAAGGGTGAACATCACTGAGCTAGGAAGGAAAGTAAAGGAGGTGGGTAGCTAGGGATGTGGCGATGTCACAAATGTTCCCTGGAAATTTACTCCTCCCCCAAACTCCCTCTGGCATATTCACCAGTGATCTACAGTCTGCACCCTGAGTGACTCCAGGGTCTTTTAACTCAAACACTCAGTCTAGGAGAGCAAGTTTTCATGCAACTGAGTACTTGCCATGGCTCAACTCACCCTGGCCTGGAAGCCTTATGTAAGGAGTTTCACCTCTGTATCTTTTTCTCCTGCAGGTTGCAAACACCTATTATCCACAAGGCCTTCCCTGGTGGCTCACTTGTAAAGAATTCTCCTGCCAAAGCAGGAGATGTGGGTTTACTCCCTGGGTCAGGAAGATCCCCTAGAGAAGAAAATGACAAGACACTTCAGTATTCTTGCCTGGGAAATCCCATGGACAGAGGAGCCTGGTGGGCTGCAATCCATGGGGTTGCAAAAGAGTCAGACACAACTTAGCGACTAAACAACAACAACGAATGATGCACAAGGTCATACTGTTTCTGTCTGGGTCACTCTTTAGACAAAACAAGTATATGTGAGCATTTTCATTTCTAGTCTTTGTGACATTGAACTCTGCACAGGCATTCTGTATAGGACACGAGTCAGCAAGTTGTGAGTGAGGATGAAAAATTGATTTCATGTGATAAAGCTTAATATGGTCACATTTCAGACCTCAGTTCCCCCAGCTCAACGACTCTGCTAGTTCAGTGGAATACACCCAGAGAGTGGCCAAGAAATCCTTGTGAAGACCTCACACTGCCATGCAATACCCCTTCTCACAAAGACTCTTTCTATCAAGTCTGCCCACGTGCCCTAGGCTGGAAAAGATAAAGGATGGCATTCCTGACCCAGCCTCAGCACTCAATCACTTTTTCATGGGTTGCTTGTGTGATTGTTTTGTTCTATCAACTGAATCTCTCTTTAACTTTTTTTTTATTTGATTGCATCAGGTCTTAGGGCACTCAAGATATTCATTGCATCATAAATCTTTCACTGTGGTGCATAGGCTCAGTAGTTGTGGCACGCAGACTTAGGTGCCCCAAGGCATGTGGAATCTTAGTTCCCTAATCAGGGATTGAACCTATGTCCTGTGCATTACAAGGCAGATTCTTAAACTCTGGACCACCAGGGAAGTCTCTATCAACTGAATCTTAATCCACCTTGCAAAGGCTCACGTGGGTGATGAGAAAGTGGCTACCATTTTCTAAGCACTTATTATGTGCCAGCCTCTATGCTAAGCATGTTTAGAAGCTCCTCCTGAGAATCAGGCAAAGATATTTATTTATCCCCCAGGAAGGCCACACACACACACACACACACACACACACACACACAAAAAAAACCCTTCATTTTGATTTCAAGGGAATGCATAGGCTCATGCATGAGGAGAAGACAAAATGGGCACAAGGGCAAAAATTCAGAGACCTCAAACTACATCAAACCAAACACCTAGGCTCCAGAATGACTAAATATTACCTTATACAAAATTATCCTTATTCCCTATGCTCCTGAGGGGCGTCTGATGAGAAACTATACTTGCAGCTGAATGGTAATGAAGAGAGGCACATCATGAAAAAGTTGCAATCCCTTTCGTTAGTTTAGCATGTGGTTTTCCACCTATTGAAATAACTTGAAAGCTCCAGCCTTCTATCAAAGAAGAGAGGCTTTTCCTTGTTAATTTCCAAGGACTTGCACTGCTCCACCCACACTCACTGGATCTCTCTTTGAGATCAACAGCACATATTCAGATGGTGGCTGGTTGACATTAACAGTGAGTCTACTGCACAGAGTCGGACACGACTGAAGCGACTTAGCAGCAGCAGCAGCAGCTACTGTGCTGAAACCCAGCAAAGCGCCTGAGATCTCACGTCTGAGATCTCAGCTTCATCAGCTTGCATTCTGGCGGCTCCAGATACTGCTACAGAACCTCAACCATGATCTCATGTCTATATCCAGACCTTATAGGAGCCAAGGCTCTGGAATGAGCACTGGGTGGACAAGAGTTTCCACTGGGTCTGGGCACGATTTCCTCTGGCATCTTCTTGGGAGCAGATCTCAGCCTACTCTTCATTTCAAACCACAGACCCGGACTGGGATGGAAACCAGAAGCCACAAGATGATTTCAAGTCATGCTGTCCTATTTTCTCTCTTCCAGGAGTCAATTGCAGCCCACAAGCTTGGGGACATAGCAGGATTCAGAATTGCATAAAACAATGTCAGGTGGTTTTTTTCCCTCCTCCTGGGAAAATAATACCGATGCTATTACTCTTTATTCCTTCTTAAGTTCCTTCTCCCAACACTCTCACCTTGATTCTGAGTCTCCAGCAAATGCCCAAATGCCAAAAATCACTGATTTTTTTCCATGTAGACTCTGTGCTCAGCCAGCTACCAATCTATAGTCTTGGCTGAGCAGGTGTCACCTGATACCTTAGTAATACTTCAGCTTCTCCAAGAACCAGTGGACTCTAGGCACTGTGGTTAACCTATGTCCAGATTTGGGCAGTTTCTCATTTTTATGTTAGGACTTGCTCTTTTCTTAATGCTTATATAAGCAACTCAGTTTTGTGCTTTTAAGTGATTGTTCTCACTCATTCTTTCTCTCTCCTTCTTCTAGCTCTCTCCCAAACATAAAAACATGTAAATAGATACATAAATAAAAACATCTCCAAAATCTAACCCACCACATTATTCCTTGAATGGTTTCAAAATGTTTCCTTTGTGGCATTATGAGGGTAATAGCATGAAGATTTTGAGAAAAGACATTGTCCTCTTATAATAAGAATCAAAACTGATCAAATTAAATATTTGAATAAACTTCAAAGCTCTTCAAGTTCATTCACAAACATCATCTTTATTGGAATATACAAAATCCAGAAAAGAAAAAAGTTATAATAGTTTCCTGATCACAACTAAAATGAAAGCTCCATTTTAGAATTTTTAAAAGTGAGATAAATTACAAAAAAAAAGAGAAGTCTTTGACATTGTAAAGCCAGCAGAAAAATAGAGATGAGAGCGTGGTAGACTTAAAAGAAACATTTAATATAAAAATCTATTATTCCATGTGGAAAGTTCCCTATAATACAGACTGCATCTGGCCAGGTAAGAAGATTGTGCTTAGCTCAGTTGGGGAATCAAGTATAGTATTGGTTAGGGACATGTTACTCAGGTCCTGGGAAATATTATTAGGAAATAATATTTCCTAATTGGAAATAAATATCACCTCATGGACTTGACAGAAGACCAATTACTCTGCCTGGATATTTAGGATCGGGAAGTGAAGCCCATGAGTTCATTCGCACCTGGCCACCATCCTCCCCCCACAGATAGAATCTTCAGAAATTGGTGCTCTTACCTTGGAGGCTACGGGGTACCACTTCCAATACTTCTGCTACCTGGAAGCCAGGCCTCTGGGGCTGCAGACCTTGGTGCTTGTCTATCCCTCGTTCTCTAATTCCCTCAGCTGTCCTCTCTGGGTTTAAATCCCATCCAGGCCAGGGGAGGAGCCAAGAGGGACTCTTGGGTGTTCCCCTCTCTTCCCAGCAAAAATTCAGCTAAGAGATAATGAACAACTCTTTCTTATTCTAACTAGGAAAGGAAAAAATATATACAAAATTTCTCCCCTTTATTTTTACTTCAGTTACACAGCAGCTAAAAATACTGGAGGCTGTTTCCATTTAAGTAGGTCCAGAAGAAGGTTATTAAAAGAGTTTGCATGTCTCCTGGCCAAGAGTGGGGTCTCAGGGTTTGAAAGTGTGTTCAGCAAGTCTCTCTTTTTTGCTGGTTTCAGGCACTCTGGGATTTATTGCCTACCATTTTTAAAATAGGAAAAGACCTCAAGCACAAAAAGAAACGAGCAGAGACCTCAGGGACAGAACCTCTGTGACTCCCCAGACCTCTCCCTCCATCAGCTCACAGCTGGGAGTGGCAGGGTTCTGAGGACACCTAAGAGCAATAGCAGACCCAGAGGGTCCATTTCACAGCCCATTCTGACCCAGCCTTTCCCAGAGGCCTCCCACTCACCAGCACAGAAGACCCCTGTCACCAGGAGGGCACAGGGGTGCCCTTTCATCTACCCTTCCCCTTTTGCCATCGGATGGCCTGGCCTTTACCCTTTCTATGAACCAGCTGTTCCAATAGGTCACAGCCCTACCCTCCACCCCTCTCCTGCCCTGCTTGAGGTGGATTCTGGAGCACAGATCTACAACACATGTTTTAGTTCAGCTCCGTAGTCATCAAATGCTGTTGGAGAGAGAGCAGAAGGAAGAAGACAGAAGAGATGTGGAATCAAGGAGCTGCTCCCAGAAGTGTGAAGGTGCGTCCAGAGCCAGACTGAGTGTATCTGAAGCTTGTGTCTGCTACTGGCAGATGAACTTTGACTTAACCTCTTCCTGCCTCTGCTTACTTATCTCTAAAAGAGAAATAATGTGATTATGGTGAAGATTAAATGAGTTGATACATGTAAAGAATTTTGACTAATCCCAGGGACACAATGATGGTTCAATAACTTAGCTTCAGGGGAGGGTGGGAAGGGATAAATTAGGAATTTGTGATTAACAGATACACCAAAATATTTATAAAATAGATAAACAACAAGGACCTACTACATAGCACAGGAACTGTATTCAAAATCTTGTAATAGGAAAAGAACCTGAAAAACAATATGCATGTGTGTGTGTGTGTGTGTGTGTGTGTGTGTGTGTGTGTGTGTATTTTTGACTAGCCTGAAGAGGGAGGAAAAACAATCAAAGGAGAGGAGTCAGGTCCCACATGGGATCAACGCTGCACAAAGAGAAGGAAACTGTCATAAGATGTAAGGCACAGAGCAATGGAGTTCAGAGGAAGCAAGAATCCAGAGCCAGACCTAAGACCCTAACCATAAGCCATAAGCATTTTCACCCTGTCCAGGACAGGATGGACAGAATCAGTCATGGGAACAGGGGCAGGGGATGCTTTGGTTTTCCCACAGGTTGTCAGATGGAGGTTGGAGCTGATTTTATTTAACTCTCCAAGAAAGGTGACTTCAGTTGGCACTCAAGTTACAGGATTTCTTCTCAGTAGCCCTCATTTCAAGATCCATAGTGCTGGTTGACTTCTCTATGTGTTTATGCGGAGGCTCCTTTATTTCAATACGAGCTCCTGGAGAATAAGGACTTAGTTTTCTTCTTTTCCCCTCACTACCTATGGTATTGCCAAGTACATAATGCATTATTTTAAATTTTCCAGCACGACAGATTTATTCCTCGAGATGCCCAAGGACAAAGCAAATTCCCCAAACCTATTCAGGCCTAATGAATGGTGGAAGGCATGGTTTTGTCTGCCTCCCCAACAGCCTTGCCCTTCCTCTTGCCCATGAGAACCCCAATTTTACTTAAATAGCCACTTGCCTTCTCCTGATCTTGGGCTTCAGGGGTGTATAGGCCCATTCCATGCTCCAGGAGGTGGGTTCTGATTTATCTAAACTAATCAGGATAATCCCACGGTCCTTACCACTGACTGATTCAGACAAGAACATGCAATGCTTTAGGGGTCAGTGAGTTGTAAGGAGAGGCTGCTGATGGGGCTTCAAGGAAAGGTCTTCACTAAAAAAAACTAAATAAATGACCCAGAGAGGAGCACATCTTTATATAAAGATGTCACATCTTTATATAAAGCCTGAGACTGTGTCAGACACCTGGCAACCAAATGTAAGGAGTCTTAGCCAAAGACAAAGAAAATGTATCAAGGATGGCCAAGCAGAAAGATGGCAGGAATCTGGGGGTTTTAATGACATTACTAAGCTGCTGAATTACTTGCCCCTCAAGTTTTTCTTTAGGCCTCCCAGGTGGTTCAGTGGGTAAAGAACCCACCTGCCAATGCAAGAGATGCAAGAGACACTGGTTCAGTCCCTGACTCAGGAAGATCCCCTGGAGAAGGAAATGGAAACCCACTCCAGTATTCTTGCCTGGAAAATCCCATGGACAGAGAAGCCTGGGGGGCCATAGTCTGTGGGGTTGCAAAGAGCCAGATGCAACTGAGCACGCAAGTTTTCTACTTCAGCACTTTCTTGAGTTCGGATTTTGTTTCTTAGAACTGAGAGCATCCCACAGGATTCTACATTGCTCTGTTAATTTCTTGATAGAAAAGTGATTTATTGACATCCCACTAAGAACATAAAGAGAGAGATGTAGAAAACCCTAGAAAGAAATTATCACAGCCAGGGACAGGCCATAACTTAGAGACAGGTAAGTCAGTTTCCAAAGCTTTCTGTTCCTTGAGCAGCACTGCATGGCCTTCAGGTTGGGAATCCATGGCAGATTTTAAATTCTTTTATTTTTTAATCTTTTTTGGGACTTCCCTTGTGGTTCAGCTGGTAAAGAATCCACCTACAATGTGGGAGAATTGGGTTCGATCCTTGGGTTGGGGAGATCCCCTGGAGAAGGGAAAGGCTACCCATTGCACTATTCTGGCTTGGAAAATTCCATGGACTGTATAGACCATGGGGTCACAAAGAATCAGACGTGACTGAGTGACTTTCACTTCACACCATGTATTTAAATTTATGGACCACAGCCTTGTCTAACTGAATGAAATTATGAGCCACACCTTGTAGGGCCTCCCAAGATGGACGGGTCATGGTGGAGAATTCTGACAAACTGTGGTCCACTGGAGAAGAGAATGGCAAACCATTTCAGTATTCTTGCCTTGAGAACCCCATGAACTGTATGAAACGGCAAAAAGATGAACTCCCCAGCTCGGTAGGTACCCAGTATGCTACTGGAGATCAGGGAAGAACTAACTCCAGAAGGAATAAAGAGACAGAGCCAAAGCAAAAACAACACCCAGTTGTGGATGTGACTGGTGATGGAAGAAAAGCCGATGCTATAAAGAACAATATTGCATAGGAACCTGGAAGGTTAGGTCCATGAATCAAGGCAAACCGGAAGTGGTCAAACAGGAGATGGCAAGAGTGAACATCGACATGTTAGGAATCAGTGAACTAAAATGGACTGGAATGGGCGAATTTAACTCAGGTGACCATTATATCTACTACTGTGGGCAAGAATCCCTTAGAAGAAATGGAGTAGCCATCACACTCAACAAAAGAGTCCAATACGTGTATTTGGAGGCAATCTCAAAACACGACAGAATGATATCCGTTCGTTTCCAAGGTAAACCATTCATTATCACAGTAATCCAAGCTTATGCCCTGACCAGTAATGCTGAAGAAGCTGAAGTTGAATGGTTCTAGGAAGACCTACACGATCTTCTAGAACTAACACACACAAAAAATGTCATTTTCATTACAGGGGACTGGAATGCAAAAGTAGGAAGTCAAGGGATACCAGGAGTAACAGCAAATTTGACCTTGGAATACAAAATGAAGCAGGGCAAAGGCTAATAGAGTTTTGCCAAGAGAACACACTGGTCATAGCAAACACTCTCTTCCAACAACACACGAGAAGACTCGACACATGGACATCACCAGATGGTCAATACAAAAATCAGATTGATTATATTCTTTGCAGCCAAAGATGGAGAAGCTCTATACAGTCAGCAAATACAAGACCAGGAGCTGACTGTGGCTCAGATCATGAACTACTTATTGCTAAATTCAGACTTAAATTGAAGAAAGTAGGGAAAACTACTAGACCATTCAGGTATGACCTAAATCAAATCCCTTATGATTATACAGAGGATGTAACAAATAGAGTCAGTGGATTAGATCTGATAGACAGAGTACCTGAAGAACTATGGATGGAGGTTCATGACATTGTACAGGAGGTAGTGATCAAGACCATCCCTAAGAAAAAGAAATGCAAAAAGGCAAAATTATTGTCTGAGGATGCCTTACAAATAGCTGAGAAAAGAAGAGAAGCTAAAGGCAAAGGAGAAAAGGAAAGATATACCCATTTGAATGCAGAGTTCCAAAGAATAGCAAGGAGAGATAAGAAAGCCTTCCTCAGTGATCAATGCAAAGAAATAGAGGAAAACAATAGAATGGGAAAGACCAGAGATCTCTTCAAGAAAAGTAGAGATACCAAGGAAGCATTTCATGCAAAGATGGGCACAATAAAGGACAGAAATGGTATAGACCTAACAGAAGCAGAAGATGTTAAGAAGAGGTGGCAAGAACACACAGAAGAACTATACAAAAAAAGATCTTCATGACCCAATAGCCACGATGGTGTGATCACTCACCTAGAGCCAGACATCCTGGAATGTGAAGTCAAGTGGGCCTTAGGAAGCATCACTATGAACAAAGCTAGTGTAAGTGATGGAATTCCAGTTGAGCTATTTCAAATCCTGAAAGATGATGCTGTGAAAGTGCTGCACTCAATATGCCAGCAAATTTGGAAAACTCAGCAGTGGCCACAGGACTGGAAAAGGTCAGTTTTCATTCCAATCCTAAAGAAAGGCAATGTCAAAGAATGTTCAAACTACCGCACAATTGCACTCATCTCACACACTAGCAAAGTAATGCTAAAAATGCTCCTAGTCAGGTTTCAACAGTACATGAACCGTGAACTTCCAGATGTTCAAGCTGTATTTAGGAAAGGCAGAGGAACCAGAAATCAAATTGCCAACATCCGATGGATCATCAAAGAAGCATGAGAGTTCCAGAAATACAGCTATTTCTGCTTTATTGACTATGCCAAAGCCTTTGACTGTGTGGATCACAATAAACTGTAGAAAATTCCTAAAGAGATGGGAATACCAGACCACCTGACTTGCCTCTTGAGAAATCTGTATGCAGGTCAAGAAGCAACAATTAGAACTGAACATGGAACAATAGACTGATTCCAAATCAGGAAAGGAGTATATCAAGGCTGTATATATTGTCACCCTGCTTATTAAACTTATATGCAGAGTACATCATGAGAAATGCCAGGCTGGATGAAGCACAAGCTGGAATCAAGATTGCCAGGAGAAATATCAATAACCTCAGATATGCAGATGACACCACCTTTATGGCAGAAAGTGCAGAACTAAAGATCCTCTTGATGAAAGTGAAAGAGGAGAGTGAAAAAGTTGGCCTAAAACTCAACATGCAGAAAACTAAGATCATGGCAACCAGTCCCATCACTTCATGGCAAATCGATGGGGAAATAATGGAAACAGTGAGAGACTTTTTTTTTTGGACTCCAAAATCACTGAAGATGGTTACTGCAGCCATGAAATTAAAAGATGCTTGCTCCTTGGAAGAAAAGGTATGACCAACCTAGACAGCATATTAAAAATACTTTGCCAATCAAGGTCCGTCTAGTCAAAGCTATGATTTTTCCAGTAGTCATGTTTGGATGTGAGAGCTGGACTATAAAGAAAGCTGAGTACTGAAGAATTGATGCTTTTGAACTGTGGTGTCGGAGAAAACTCTTGAGAATCCCTTGGACTTCAAGGGAATCCAACCAGTCCATCCTAAAGGAAATCAGTCCTGAGTATTCATTGGACAGACTGATGCTGAAGCTGAAACTCCAATACTTTGGCCACCTGATGTGAAGAACTGACTCATTTGAAAAGACCCTGATGCTGTGAAAGATTGAAGGCAGGAGGAGAAGGGGATGACAGAGGATGAGACGGTTGGATGGCATCACCGACTCGATGCACATGAGTTTGAGTAAGTTCTGGGAGTTAGTGATAGACAGGGAAGCCTGGCGTGCTGCAGTCCATGGGGTCGCAAAGAGTCGGCACGCTCAGACACGACTGAACTACTGAACTGAACTGAATCTTTATTGAACTTGTTACAGTATTACTTCCATTTTATGTTTTATTTTTGGCCCCAAGGCATATGGGATCTTAGTTCTCTGACCAGGGATTGAACCTAAATCCCCTGCATTGAAAGGCAAAGTCTTAACCACTGGATCACCAGGGAAGTCCCTAAATGGCCATAGATTCTTTGCAGCCTCTCCCTGCAAGGGATTGAATTTATGTCCCCACTGCTTGAACCCGGCTTACCTTTGTGATTTCCTTTGCCTGAATGATTGAGGCCAAGTGTCACTATGAACCTGAGCTTGAGCCTCAAGTGGCCTTGAAGCTTCTATTCTCACCATCTTGGAAAACAAATGCCTTTTAATGATGAAGGAGCACAGGAAAAAGAGGCCTCGCCAGCCTTGCTGAAGCCGCAGACATTTGAATGAGCCCAGCCAATACTACGTGAGCCATCCTGGCCCCAGTCTACTCCAAACTGCCAACCCACAGAATTATGAGCAAATAAGTCATTATTTTAAGTCACTGTATTTTGGAGAGGTTTCCTATGCAACAATGGAAAAAGCATACGGAGCCTATACCCAAACTAGGGGAATAGTTTAACTTGAAACTAATTTCAACCCATTATTCCATCCAAATAAGTGTAACCCATCCCAGAACAACCTGGAAAAAAAAAAAGTTGCTGGTTCAAATGGTGGTTCAACCAACATGTTATTATATCATCTTCTTTTATTTGAGAAAGATGTAGGAAAAAGTATTCCAACTGCAGTCATATCCAATTTTATTTGTCCTAAGAAATCACCCCAAACCCAGAACACCAATGTGCTGGCTCTGGAGGAACCCGAATCATTTATGTCTAGTTTGGAGACCTGGAGCTGGTTTTAGCTGGTCTGGGTCTGGTTTGAGCTGGTTGGAAGATATGTCTTAGTATCTTTAATTAAGATTCTGCTGAATCTAAAGGAACTAAAACACAAACTGAACAGACCTCCACTGTCAAGATCTTGTCTCGGCTCGCTTGCTCACTGTGTCTTTGCTCTAAGTTTTTATCTATTCTATACCCACAGGGACCCGTTCCCTTCGTGGTAGACTCTGATTTCAAATTCTAATAGTGTTTACGGGGATACAGCATCTTTGATTTTTAAATGCACAAGTGCTTGCAGAATAAACAGAATATGGCATTCAGCAAACAGGAGGGTTTATTACTCCCTTCAAGGCAATGGCAGACCTTGATTCTTCTTTCATCAATATTTTCTTCTCTGGGTCAGTATTCTGTGATATCTATCTCAGTAGAAGTCAATATCTTCTTATTAATTTCTTTTCACTATAACATTTGTAATGAGCCGATGACCTGAAATGTGTGGGGTCAGAAGGCTAGATTTGTAGCAAGAGACCTGAAATCTTGAAGGGGATGGCAGTTTGGTCTTATGGGGCTCTTCATGCATCCCTTGCCCATAGATCACTGTTTTGTAGATATCATTACTATTTTCATCATAAATGTAACATAATTATAGACTAACTAGAACATGCATAAAAATGTAAAGCAGAAAATTAACTGTAATTTAATTACTGTAATTTCTACAACCAGAGATAACAACTGGTTTATTTTCTACAGATGTATACATATATGAAGAAACGTCCACATCTGCACCCATGAATAAAAAAGATTAAACAATTAAGATTACATTATATACTTTTGGCTCAATTTTATATAGTAAATTTTTCCCCATTTTCTTATGTACTTTCAAGGACCTACTTTTTATGCTGCATAGTATTCTAATATATACATCTAATGCATGGGGGAAAGGACTGATTACAAACGGAAACAAAGGCATTGGGGGCAGTAATGAAAATGTTCTATACCTTGGCTGGTGGTTGTCAAAGGACTATATAGATTTGTCAATATTCATTGAATCATATTCTCTAAAAGGATCAATTTTAATGTATATTAATTGTATCTCAATAAAACCAAGGGAGGGGAAAGAATTAGCTAAAGAACCACCTCAAAATATGAAGCAGTTCTGCCCAGATCTTCGTCTACTGTTTAATTTCTGTCTTGACAGCACATGGGAATACAAGGAAGTTTTTAACAAAATAAAATTCTAGGGGTGTTGGGGAGGGAAACCAGAGACTCTGATTTAATTGGCCATGGGTTGGGCCAATGAATTATATTTTCTGAAAGTTCCAGTGATGACTCCAAAATATGCAGTCAAGGTTGAGAACCACTGGTCTACATAAGAATTCATTTGGACCAAAGAGGCAGAAGGAGATAAAATGGAATGTATACATTTCAGAATCATAAAAGAATTTTAGAAATTTTTCAAAATAAACATTTATTAGCCCACTGATGTTTTGGTCTGATTTCACTCCCCACCCCCACCAAGGCCTGAGGTAGTCCTATAATTATTCTTGTTGTAATGTAACTCAAATACTATAGAATTTGTTCTTTTAAAGTACACAATTCAGTGGTTCTTAGTGTTTTCATCAGATTGTGTAATCATTACCAGTATTTACTTTGAGAACATTTTCTTCAACCTAAAAACAAACCCCCAATAGTCACTTCTCATTTCTCCTTCCCTAAGCCTGTGACAACCACTAATCTACATGCAGTCTCACTGATTTCATCTATTCTAGACATTTCAAATAAATGAAATCATACCGTAAATGAATTTTGTGACTGATTTCTTTCACTTACCATAGTGTTTTTAAAGTTCATCTATTGGAGAAATATACCGTGTTCATGGATTGGAAGAATTAATAAAGTGAAAATGAGTATACTACCCAAAGCAATCTATAGATTCAATGCAATCCCTATCAAGCTACCAATGGTATTTTTCACAGAACTAGAACAAATCATCTCACAATTTGTATGGAAATATAAGAAACCTCGAATAGCCAAAGCAATCTTGAGGAAGAAGAATGGAACTGGAGGAATCAACCTGCCTGACTTCAGGCTCTACTACAAAGCCACAGTCATCAAGACAGTATGGTACTGGCACAAAGATAGAAATATAGATCAATGGAACAAAATAGAAAGCCCAGAGATAAACCCACGCACATATGGACACCTTATCTTCGACAAAGGAGGCAAGAACATACAATGCAGAAAAGACAATCTCTTTAACAAGTGGTGCTGGGAAAACTGGTCAACCACTTGTAAAAGAATGAAACTAGAACACTTCCTAACACCATACACAAAAATAAACTCAAAATGGATTAAAGATCTAAACGTAAGACCAGAAACTATAAAACTCCTAGAGGAAAACATAGGCAAAACACTCTCCGACATAAATCACAGCAGGATCCTCCATGACCCACCTCCCAGAATATTGGAAATAAAAGCAAAAATAAACAAATGGGACCTAATTAAAATTAAAAGCTTTTGCACAACAAAGGAAACTATAAACAAGGTGAAAAGACAGCCTTCAGAATGGGAGAAAATAATAGCAAACGAAGCAACAGACAAACAATTAATCTCAAAAATATACAAGCAACTTCTGCAGCTGAATTCCCGAAAAATAAACGACCCAATCAAAAAACGGGCCAAAGAACTAAACAGACATTTCTCCAAAGAAGACATACAGATGGCTAACAAACATATGAAAAGATGCTCAACATCACTCATTATTAGAGAAATGCAAATCAAAACCACAATGAGGTATCATTTCACACCAGTCAGAATGGCTGCCATCCAAAAGTCTACAAGCAATAAATGCTGGAGAGGGTGTGGAGAAAAGGGAACCCTCTTACACTGTTGGTGGGAATGCAAACTAGTACAGCCACTATGGAGAACGGTGTGGAGATTCCTTAAAAAACTGGGAATAGAACTGCCATATGACCCAGCAATCCCACTGCTGGGCATATACACCGAGGAAACCAGAATTGAAAGAGACGCGTGTACCCCAATGTTCATCGCAGCACTGTTTACAATAGCCAGGACATGGAAGCAACCTAGATGTCCATCAGCAGACGAATGGATAAGGAAGCTGTGGTACATATACACAATGGAATATTACTCAGCCATTAAAAAAAATACATTTGAATCGGTTCTACTGAGATGGATGAAACTGGAGCCCATTATACAGAGTGAAGTAAGCCAGAAAGAAAAACAATACAGTATACTAATGCATATATATGGAATTTGAAAGATGGTAACGATAACCCTATATGCGAGACAGAATAAGAGACACAGATGCATGGAACAATTTTATGGACTCTGAGGGAGAAGGTGAGGGTGGGACGTTCTGGGAGAATAGCATTGAAACATGTATATTATCATATGTGAAACAGAACACCATTCCATGTTCGATGCATGTGACAAGGGCTCAGGGCCGGGGCAATGGGATGATCCAGAAGGATGGGATGGGGAGGGAGGTGGGTGGGGGGTCCAGGAAGGGGAACACATGTAAACCCATGGCTGATTCATGTCAATGTATGGCAAAAACTATTACAATATTGTAAAGTAATTAGCCCCCAACTAAAAAAAAAAAAATCTTAAAAAAAAAAAATAAAGTTCATCTATGATATAGAATGTATCAGTACTTCATTCCTTTTCCTGGCCAAATAATATTCCATCATATGGATATACCACATTTTGTTTATCCATTCATCCATTGATGGAAACTTGAGTCATGTCCACTTTTTGCCTATAATGAATATTACTACTATGAACATTTGTGCACAGGTTTTTATGCAGATATATGTTTTCATTTCTCTTGGTATTTACCTAGGTATGGAATTGATTTCTGGGCCATATGGTAACTTTATTATGTTTAACTTTTTGAGGAACTGTCGAGTGATTTCCAAAGTGGCTACACCATTTTACATTCCCACTAGCTGTGTATAAGAGTTCCAATTTCTCCGTGTCCTCCCCAACACTTGTTTGTTGTCTATCTTTCTTCCTAGTGTGTGTGATGACTGGTACATGAGTGGTTCAGTGATAGAATTCTCACCTGCCATGTGGGAGGCCCAGATTCAATTCCCAGTCCATGAAGCCACAGCATCCCCTTTGGGGCTTCCCTGGTAGCTAAGCCGGTAAAGAATCTGCCTGCAATGCAGGAGACACTGGTTCTATTCCTGAGTTGGGAAGATCCACTGGAGAAGGGATAGGCTACCCACTCCAGTATTCTTGGGCTTCCTTGGTATCTCAGCTGATAAAGAATCCACCCGCAATGTGGGAGACCTGGGTTTGATCCCTGGGTTGGGAAGATCACCTGGAGAATGGAATGGCCACCCACTCCAGTATTCTAGCCTGGAGAATTTCATGGACTGTATAGTCAATGGGATTGCAAAGAGTCAAACATGACTGAGCGACTTTCACTTTCAGTGTGTGTGAAGTTATATCTTGAGGTTTTGATTTGTATTTTATCAGTAATTAATAATGTTGAGCATTTTTTAATCTACTTATTGGCCACTTGTATATCTTCTTTGGAGAAATGTCTATTGAAATCCTTTGCCCATCTTTAAATTGAATTATTCATTTTTTATTGTTGTATTGGAAGGGTTCATTATATATTCTGGACATTAGACCCTTAATAAATATATGATTTGCAAATATTTTCTTCCATTCTTTGGATTGTCTTTTCACTTTCTTGATATGTACTTTGAAGCACAAAAATTTTTAATTTTGATGAAGTCAAATTTATTCTTTTTTTCTTTCGTTGCTGATACTTTAGGTATCATATATAAGAAACCATTGACTAATCTCAGATCATGAGATTTACAAGTGTTCATCTAAGTTTTTTATAGTTTAGGCTCTTATAGCTAGGTCAATGATCGATTTTGAGTTAACTTTAGTATATGCCAGGAGGTAAGGGCCCAACTTTATTCTTTTGCATGTGGATATCCAGTTGTCTTAACACCATTTATTAGAAAGATTTTGTTTTTCCCTGAATAAATTGCCTTGGTACCCATATTAAAAAATCATAGTCATGTATTTTTTGAGTTTTACCTCTGCTCACCTGGAAGAAATTTATATTTATTCTGTCAGTTGATTAGAAGCTCTCAGTCCAATTGTCCACATCCACACGTCACTGGGCCCAGTGCCTAATAGCTGTGACTTTCAAGTGCCAGTTCCCACTGGGTCCTTAACAAATACTTTTTGATAAACTGATCTTAAGGTTAATCAACTGCATAAAGAGAGCATAATTTGTTTCTGATCAAGTTGATTGGTCTGATTCAAGTGGCTCTCTCCAATCAGCCAGAAGGACCAAACTAACCTGTAAAAGTCAACAGTCTTAGATTTGGAGCAGTGAAAGAATCTTTGGGATGATAGTTGCCTATCGAGTGGGACTATGATTTTGTCTGTTCCTCTCTCCTGTGTGACTCATGGTTAAATCCTGATTTATTCTAAGCTAATCATAGTGATTTTCAGTCTCTATGAAATAGGTTGATTTAGGAAAAAATATTTGATCCACTTCTGTCAAATGGGGCTTCCGAAAAAATTTTTACATATGAAAAGAATGTGTCCTTCTCCTTCCTGTGGCTGTGGCCATGCTTGCCTGGCATATGGCAGCCATCTTATAACTATGAGGGAGCTAAACAGGGAAAAGTATGACCGAGCAGAACTGTGAGAGGAATCTGAGTCCTTAGTGACATTTCTTGAACCCCTGAGCCCACCTGGGAGCTTCCCTACCTCGGGACTTCTCTTGATCTGAGACAATATATTTCTTCATTGTTTTAAGCAATTGGGTCAGGGTGTTTTGTTATTTGTATTCAGATCATTCTAACCAACACAGACCTCCTGACTTTTTACAGAAAATGCCCTTAAACTTCAAAACTTTAAGGGGACTATAAAACTGAGCACAGTGACCTAGGGACTTGACATTCTCCAAGGGGAGTTCCCAAACTCAGCCTCATATGAGCTTCCTTGAGATCTACAAGGAGACCTACTCTCTAGGCTGACGATGATGGAAAAATTATGGTACGTATGTTGAACTTCATCCCAGCACTGAGTCCCTGGCTTCCTCAGGGGGTGCAGCTCATCTCTCTCTACTGCTTTACTGAAAAAAGAATAGAATTTTGGTATTAATGTATGTAATATATCCTTATCCTCTAAAACTGTGGGTTATAAAGGAAGTGGGCTTCCCTGGTGGCTCTGTGGTAAAGAGCCTGCCTACCAATGCAGGAGACGTGTGTTCAATCCCTGGTTCGGGAAGATCCCATGGACAGAGGATGATGATGGGCTACAGTTCATGGGGTTGCAAAAGAGTCAGACTTGAAGGAGAGACTAAACAACAACAAAGGGAGTGCTTTTACATTTGAAGTGGAATAATGAAATCTCAACATCTTTGGATTGGGAGGGCGACAGGAGAAGCCATACATACGGAGTCTCCTCCCTGATAGTAGTCCTCCTCCAGCCAGGGCTCCTTGCCACCCTAATAGCAAGGAAATTTCAGTTGTATATTGAAACCAGCAGGTATGGGATTTTGAGAGCTTCCTAACTCTTCCCAGGTCCACACTCAGTGACATCACATTGGTAGCTTAAAAATCACTGACAGTATTTATAGCATGGAAATCAGCAAGGAGCTTTCTCTTTCTGAGCACCAAGTGTTCAATGTTACCAGCACACCACTGGAAATTCCTCTCTCGGTCCTCCTGGGGCTTGGAGGTTCCTTTATGCAACCAAGGTATCATAATATCTCCCAACCTTCATGACTATAAATCAAAGAAGAGAAAAACCCCACTGTCCCTCCCTGAAGATGACTAACTGCTGAAATATGATAGGAAAATTCAATCAGTTGCTCTACAAACTGAGTCATAGCCTCCTATCTCAAATTTTCCTTCTAAGGCCAGGCTGTTCAGACTTTCGTTTTATGGTTTTTATTTATTTTTAATGCAACTTTGATTCTCCCTAATAGCCTAATTGCCAGCATTTTCATTTATTTTTTTAATTGCTGTTCTCTCAGAGTGTAGGATTACAGTAAGGCTGCTGTGTGGTAGCTATTGCATTGCAAGCAAGGGCAAAGCCACAGCTAATGATAAGGTCTTACTGTGGAACTGCTGAGGTCACCCATTTGAGCCCATCTGTGGTCTCTGGGAGATGAGTCTATGCGTGGCTCCCTGGTGACTGAGGGTACCTCTGTAGACTTATCCCTCTGGCCACCTCTCCTCCCATCTCCTTCCATCTCTGTTATCCCATATCCATCCCCAGCCAGGCTCTATAAGGCTCTTCTCCCATTCTCTTCTCAATTACAGGTTTGGGAAAGTGGGCAAAATTCATTGTTAACACAACTCATCCCCATTGGAGCCTATAGCTGAATATAATTTGTTTTGAATTATGGGATGTTTCAGATATACAGAAAGGTATAGACTCATATGTGTGTGTGTTAGTCACTCAGTTGTGTCTGACTCTTTGTAACCCCGTGGACTGTAGCTTACCAGACTCCTCTGTCCATGGAATTCTCCAGGCAAGAATATTGGAGTTGCCATTCCTTTTCCAGAAGAGTATTAGAAACACTCTTAAACTTCTACCCAGCTTATGAAATAAAACTATATAAACACTGTTAAAGTGTCTGCATGTGCCTCTCTGATCATATTGCCCTATCTCCAAGAGAGAAACACCTTTCTGAAATTGAGACAATTATTCCAGTGCCTATCTTTATACTTTTACTATATATGTCTATATGTATGCTTAAAAACAGTATACAAAATTGGTTTGTGTGCTTTTAAGCTTTATGCAAATGGTATCATATATATTGTATGTCTCTTCCTGAAACTTGCTTTATATCTATTAAGATTATGTTTTTATCCATGTTTGTATTAGGTTTTTGTGTTTTTTTTCCTGTGCCACACATATTGTGGGATCTCAGTTCCCTAACCAGGGATTGAACCTGGGTCATGGCAATGAAAGCACTGAATCCTAACCACTAGCCCATCAGGGAACTCTGTTATTTTCCTATTGCTGTGTAACAAACTACCGCAAATGTAATAGCTTAAAACAACACTCATTTATTATCTCATAGTTTCCATGGATCCAGAATCCAGACATGGTTTAACTGGGTCCTCTGCTCAGGGTTTCATGAGGTTGCAATCAAGGTGTTGGCTATGCTGCATTCTCATTTGAAGGCCTGACTGGGGAAGAATCTGCTTCTGAGCTCATTTAGTTTTTGGCATAATTCTTTTCCTTGAATATGTGTGATTGAGAGCCCTGGATTTTTTAGAGGACATCCACTTCCCTGTCATGCGGCCCTCTACCTAGGCAGGTCACCTTTTAGCAGCTGGCTTCTTTGCAAGGTCAGCAAATCTCTTACTCTAGTCTGCTAAAATGGAATCATATAAGATTTCTTTTGTCGATTTTGTCATAGTGCATTGATTAGAATTAAGGTACAGGTTCTGCCTGCATTCCAGGGGAGGGGACTACACAAAGATGTGGACACCAGTACATGGGGATTATTGGGATCTTGTCTGCCTAGGACCTATCTGCCACAATGTTGATACATGTCACTCTGGTCCACTTATTTCTGTTGTTACCTGCATTGCAGGAATATACTACAAAAATCTACCCATTTTGCTGTTAATGATTAGGTGATTAGGGTAATTCCAATTACTTACAGTTAAAAATAATGCTATGCTTAATAATCCTTGCAGGTCTCTTCTATACATGGGAAAAAGTTTTTAGACCCTGAAGCACACGTCTTCAACTTTACTAAATATGGCTAAATTATCCTCTGGCATAGTTATACCTATTTCTATTCTACCCAAGAGTATATGACTCTCCTACTCTTGAAATAGAATTACTTTAATTTTTTATATTATGGGCAACCGGCATGAGTGAAATAGTGCCTGCTTGTTCTGTTTATTATTTCCCTAATCAATACTAAGTTTGAGTATTTTTTTCCTTTTTGGTTGTTGTTTGTTTCTGCTTCTGGGAACTGTCCTGGATTTTGTGTATTTTCTTACTGATTTGTAGTCCTTTATATATCCTAGGTCTTAATTCTTTCCATTATTGCACTACTGCTATTTTCTCCTTATTGGTGCTTCTCTTTTAACTATTTTTTCCTGGTATTTTTATGTGCAGAAGTTTTTCATTTTAAGTTGTTCAAATTTATCAGCCTTTCCCTTTATGATTTGTTGTTTTAATGACTTATTTAAGAACTAGTTCCCTATCTTGAGGTAAAAAAGATAGTCACCTATATTTTCCTATAAAGGTATCAAAGTTTTGCTTAACACATTTAGGTTTATATCAATAGTATACCCAGAATTTATTTTTTTTCCAGGGTAAAAGAAAGCATCCAATTTTATTTTCTTCTTCTATGTAGATACCTAGATGTCATTTATTTAATAGGCCATGTTAGCCCCTCTAATATGCTATGTCATCTCTAATTTATCAAGGTTTGATATGTGTGTGGGTTTGCTTCTCAGTTCTCTATTCTGTTTCCTTGATTTATTTATTACGATACCAATATTTCCTGCCTTAATTATTATAATTTTATGTTTTAATAACCAACCAGGCATTCCCTACCATCTCATTCTTCTCGTCAAAAAAAAATATTCAGCCTATATAAGACCTTTATTGTTTCATATAAACTCAGATTCAGAAGGTCAAGTTTCATGAAAAGGCTTGCTTGGATTTGATTGGGGTAGTCTTCAATTTATAGACTGATTTAAAGAAGGTTATAAGCTGAAAATTTTCCTTTTAAATTTTATATGTTGAAGTGTTTACACCCAGTACCTCAAATGTGTGTTTGTAGATAGACTCTTTAAAGAGGTAAAGTAAAATGAGGTCATCGGTAGGCCCTGACCCAATATGACTAGTGTCTTTATAAGACAAGAAGATTATGATACAGACATGCATGACCATATGAAGACACAGAGAAAAAGTGACCATATGCAAGCCAAGGAGAGAGGTCTCAGAAGAAACCAACCCTGTTGACAACTTGGATCTGTTCTAGTCTCCAGAAAATTAATTTTCTGTTATTTAAGCCACCCAGTTGATGGTATTATTATAGTAGCCCTAACGAACTAATACAGGGAACTTTGAAAAGTTACAAATCTGAGTTTTCCTGTCTACAGAGATAAGCTCTCTCTCCATTTATTTGGATCTTTCTTAAGAAAGTTTTACAATTTTCTCCATAGTGATCTTACAGATCTTTTATTAGATTTACTCCAAGGTACTTCATTTTTTTTTCATTCTCTTTTAATCCCAGTAGTTTTTCCATAGATTTTTACAGGTTTTATGTGAATATTCATATCATATATTAATAAATAATGACCGTTTAACTTCCTTCTTTCCTACCCTTATAATTTTTGATATCACTGAACAGAAGCACTGAAAGCTGGTGTCCTTGTGTTGATTTTAATTTTCAAGGTGTTGTTTCTCCAATTGCAAGGATACACTGAACATTTTTATGAAGGAGTTTTGCTACCCGACATCCTGCAACACAAGCTTGATAAATCCCTCTTCTGCCCCCTCTTTCTCTAGCCCCTTCTCACTCTTCTTCCTTCAGTACAACCTATCTGTCCTGAGCTTTGTGTCTTAAAAATAAAGTAAAGTCATGTGGAGATTCACACTGAGATGCTGATGGCTGATTATCGATCGGATGGCACATTCACATTTTAAGACAAAAGTCTAGGTCCAAGGAATAAATGTGACTGTTGGGGCCTGAGTGTTCATCTTCTCAGATCCTGACAGTCATGGGAAACACAGCCCCCTTTACAGCTTCCTTTTAAAAATACCACTTCTCAGACTTCCCTGGTGGTACAGTGGATAGGAACCCACCTGCCAACGCAGAGGACACGGGTCTGATCCCTGATCCGGGAAGATTCCACAAGCCTTGGAGCAACTGAGCCCATATGCCACAACTACTGAAGCCCACACCCCTGAGCCTGTGCTCCCCAACAAGAGAAGCCACAGGAATGAGAAGCTTGTGCACCGCGACCAAGAGCGGCCCCACCTCGCAGCAACTAGAGAAAGCCCATGAAGCAATGAAGACCCGGTACAACCCAAAATAAAATAAACAAGTAAGTAATTTTAAAAAATACCACTTCTCTCTGGGCATCCAGATTCATAATAACTCAGATGAAACCAGGAGAAATTCCAAAGGATGGGGACTTGATGTGTCCCCTTATTTTAATCAAACTACCCAGGTTCACACTCCACTTGCTTAAATGGTCTTGGGCAAAGCACTTCCTCTCTCCTGCCCCAACTGTTTGACTTCTCAGATGGGAATCACAGTAGCACTTCATCATGCTTACCTAGTAAGTCGCTTCAGTGGTGTCCAACTGTGCATCCCCATGGACTGCAGCCTGCCGTGTTCCTCTGTTCATGAGATTCTCCAGGCAAGAATACTCGAGTGGGCTGCCATGCCCTCCTCTAGGGGATCTTCCCAGCCCGGGATCAAACCTGCATCTATTATGCCTAACCTGAATTGACAGGTGGGTTTTTTTACCACTAGCACCACCTGGAAAATCCCTAGCACCTTCTCACAACGGGGGTGGGGGGGTGGAGTAAATGAATCATTGATGTAACTTACTGGGAATAGTGCCTAGCATATAGTAAACACTCAATAAACATTAGCTAAGCCAAGGGGACAGCCACCTTTGCACTGCCATTCAGTTGCTTAGTGGGTTTTTTTTTTTCTTTTTACATAAAAATCTCAAAATATGGTGTTTAAGTGTTACCCTATCCCCTGTGTTCCACCCTGTGGCATGGCACAGAACACAGCTCTAGTTTACTTGTTAGAGTTTATCCAACCCTGCCTGGTAGCAACTATACTACTACTCTCCTTGCCTTTTCTTCTAGTATTTAGGGTTGAATGCCACTGGCTTTCAAGCCAGCTTTCCACAATGAATGAAATACTAAGCAAGAAGTGAGCAATCCTGGAAGAACCAAACCAAACCTGACCATAGAGATGCTGGCTCACTGGCAGAACTCCGGACAAAGCCAGTTTGCAGCCGCATCTCCAAGAAAGTCTAGTGCTGTGCTGGGGGTTAGTAGGGCTGGTAAGCTTGATAACATTCATGCCAAGGTCACAGGGAGTGGAGGTGGGAATAGTGAGTGACAGGCCTCAATTCTTTTCAGTAATGCCCATTGATCAAAGAAAATTTCACATACTGATATATATATAGGGAAGTCATTCTGGCTTACACATGAGTTAACTTGAAGTTTACACTAACTAAAACAGCCTGTTTGTGGCCTATGAAACATACATCTGCCTTAATTACTAAAGAAAAGGGCACATTGACTAGGAGTAAAGAATGTCTGCTAAAAATCCAGATTAAATGCCCCCTCTTCCTGATGCTGCTCCTCCTTCAGTAATAAGACGTCCCTGGCAGGCGCCAAGGCCATACTGTACGTGCTGACATGTTTTTCTGAAATCTTGAAGAAATGTATCCCTGGCTTTAATATTCTCAGCCCTGACAAGACATAAAGCTGTGCTGAATGGGGAGGGAGGTGGGAAGGGGGTTCAGGATGGGGAACACATGTATACCCATGGCCGATTCATGTCACTGTATGGCAAAAACCACTACAATATTGTAAAGTAATTAGCCTCCAATTAAAATAAATAAATAAATTAAAAAAAAAAAAAAAAGCTGTGCTGAAAACCCTGCTTCTCCAGAGCATACTTCTCAGAGTAATCTTTGGGCTGGTTTGGGCTGGTCCTCAGTTTAGTTTGGGCTGGTCCTCAGTTTAGTTCAAATGAAATTCTTTTTCTGTTCTTACTACTGACTGCTTATTCGTTATTTTTGTCGACACCATTAAGCAGTGAGATTGCTAGACTGTAAGTTCAGGAAGGGCAAACAGCTGCTGCTCTAGCACCGTGCCTGGTACATACAGGCACTTAACACATAGACACAAGCTTACTTAAATTTTCCCCTGCATGCGCCCCACAGTTAGGCCTAATGCAGGCCCTAGACATGCAATAGATAGTTAATAAATATTGGTGGGTACTTCACGCAGTGGCAACATGCTACAGTGTGAGGTGTTAGCCTCGGGGAGCTGAGGCGTCTGTCTTATAACATACTTCTGTTATATGTTTAATGTGCGCATATGTTTCAGTGCAGTGTGTGTTAGTCACTCAGTCGTGTCCAACTCTTTGTGACTCCAGGGACTGCAGCCCACCAGGCTCTTCTCTCCATGGAATTTCCCAGGCAAGAATGCTGGAGTGGGTTGCCATTTCCTTCTCCAATGTTTAAGTGCACACATCCTCAATTAGTTGCTGTAAAGGAGAAAGTTAAATCACTAAACAAATGCAACTGTGTCCACTAAGTAAGATATTTTGCCTACAATGATTAAGGATCGGGTGTTACTGTCATTCTCAGCGATAGCCAGCATGTATTGAGGAACTAAGCCAGGTCCCACACTGAGCAGGTTGCTGCTGCTGCTGCTGCTAAGTCGCTTCAGTCGTGTCCGACTCTGTGCAACCCAGTAGATGGAAGCCCACCAGGCAGGCAAGAACACTGGAGTGGGGTGCCATTGCCTTCTCCCACTGAGCAGGTTACGAGGATAAAAAGGGGCACTGTACTGCGACTCACAGGGGAGTTCAGTGAGCCTTTGGTCAGAAAAATAGAAGCCCAAGCTCAAAAGGTGAGGGGAAGGGGCAAAAGAGTAAAGGCCAGCTCTCCACCTTTGCTTCCATCCTTTAGAAAATCAGGAGCTTACAAGACCTTGGGAAACCACCACTGATGATCCCAGCTGCCTCCAGTACCAAGGGAGAAAATTTTCAGGAAGGGTAACACTCAGCCACTGGGAAATTTTCAGGGGGTGCACCACTGCTTTCACATAGGAAGCACAAAGGTGCTTCCACAGTCAGAGAAGCAATGAAAAACACATTTGCCTCTCTTTCTCATGCCAGATCTCAGAGGAATGCCTCTCATTGGTGAAATTCAACCGGAAGCAATGGAAGTAAAGGACTCTGAGGAGGGTGGTTCTCAGGCTTCCAGTCCCTGAGATAAGGGTGGAATATAGAAGGGGTGGAATGATGCTGAGTTGTCAACAACTTTGCCATGAAAGGCTTCTAAGGTAAATCAAAGGCAGTTAACCTGTGTTACTACAGTTGATCTTAGCCAAAAGGCCGAGAAGCGATGACACCACACTTATGGCAGAAAGTGAAGAAAAACTAAAGAGCCCCTTGATGAAAGTGAAAGAGGAGAGTGAAAAAGTTGGCTTAAAGCTCAACATTCAGAAAACTAAGATCATGGCATCCGGTCCCATCACTTCATGGCAAATAGATGGGGAAACATTGGAAACAGGGGCTGACTTTATTTTTCTGGGCTCCAAAATCACTGCAGATGGTGATTGCAGCCATGATATTAAAAGACGCTTACTCCTTGGAAGGAAAGGTATGACCAACCTAGACAGCATATTAGAAAGCAGAGACATTACTTTGCCAACAAAGGTCCTAGTCAAGGCTATGGTTTTTCCAGTGGTCATGTATGGATGTGAGAGTTGGACTATAAAGAAAGCTGAGCACTAAAGAATTGATGCTTTTGAGCTGTGGTGTTGGAGAAGACTCTTGAGAGTCCCTTGGACTGCAAGGAGATCCAACCAGTCCATCCTAAAGGAGATCAGTCCTGGGTGTTCATAGGAAGGACTGATGTTGAAGCTGAAACTCCAATACTTTGGCCACCTGATTTGAAGAGCTGACTCATTTGAAAAGACCCTAATGCTGGGAAAGATTGAGGGCAGGAGGAGAAGGGGACGACAGAGGATGAGATGGTTGGATGGCATAACCGACTCTATGGATGTGGGTTTGGGTGGACTCCGGGAGTTGGTGATGGACAAGGAGGCCTGGCGTGCTTCAGTTCATGGGGTCACAAAGAGTCGGACACGACTGAGTGACTGAACTGAACTGAACTGAATTAACCTGTGCTAAGGACCTAAGATACTCCAATACTTCGGCCACCTGATGCAAACAGCCAATTCATTGGAAAAGACCCTGATGCTGGGAAAGATTGAAGGTAGGAGGAGAAGGGGATGACAGAGGATGAGATGGTTGGGTAGCATCACCAACTCAATGGATATGAACTTGGGTAAACTCTGGGAGATAGTGAGAGACAGGGAGGCCTGTGTGTTGCAGTCCAGAATTGCAAAGACTCAGATGCTGCTTAGTGACAACTGAACAACACAATAACAAGGACCTGAGAAGCAACACCATCTGTGCTTACAGGCAAGCTTTGTCATTAAGATGAACAAACTGCTATGTATAAAACAAATAAACTACAAGGGCTATTATACAATGCAGAGAATATAGCCAATACTTTAGAACAACTGTTCAATTCAGTTCAGTCACTCAGTCGTGTCCGACTCTTTGTGACCCCATGAACTGAAGCACGCCAGGCCTCCTTGTCCATCACCAACTCCCGGAGTCCACCCAAACCCACATCCATAGAGTCGGTTATGCCATCCAACCATCTCATCCTCTGTCGTCCCCTTCTCCTCCTGCCCTCGATCTTTCCCAGCATTAGGGTCTTTTCAAATGAGTCAGCTCTTCAAATCAGGTGGCCAAAGTATTGGAGTTTCAGCTTCAACATCAGTCCTTCCTATGAACACCCAGGACTGATCTCCTTTAGGATGGACTGGTTGGATCTCCTTGCAGTCCAAGGGACTCTCAAGAGTCTTCTCCAACACCACAGTTCAAAAGCATCAATTCTCTGGCGCTCAGCTTTTTTCACAGTCAAACTCTCACATCCATACATGACTACTGGAAAAACCATAGCCTTGACTAGATGGACCTTTGTGGACAAAGTAATGTCTCTGCTCTTTAATATGCTGTCTAGGTTGGTCATAACTTTCCCTTCAAAGAGTAAGCGTCTTTTAATATCATGGCTGCAATCACCATCTGCAGTGATTTTGGAGCCCCAAAATATAGTCTTTCATGGTTTACCTTGCTTCCCCATCTATTTGCCATGAAGTGATGGGACCAGATGCCATGATCTTAGTTTTCTGAATGTTGAGTTTTAAGCCAACTGTTTCACTCTCCTCTTTCACTTTCATCAAGAGGCTCTTTAGTTCCTCTTCACTTTCTGCCATAAGGGTGGTGTCATCCGCATATCTGAGATTATTGATATTTCTCCCGGCAATCTTGATTCCAGCTTGTGCTTCTTCCAGCCCAGCATTTCTCATGATGTACTCTGCATATAAGTTAAATAAGCAGGGTGACAATATACAGCCTTGACGTACTCCTTTTCCTATGTGGAACCAGTCTGTTGTTTCATGTCCAGTTCTAACTGTTGCTTCCTGACCTGCATACAGGTTTCTCAAGAGACAGGTCAGATGGTCTGATATTCCCATCTCTTTCAGAATTTCCCACAGTTTATTGTCATCCACAGAGTCCAAGGCTTTGGCATAGTGAATAAAGCAGAAATAGATGTTTTTCTGGAACTCTCTTGCTTTTTCGATGATCCAGCGGATGTTAACTGCAAGTGGAGCTTAATCTATAAAAATTTTGAATTGCTATTCTATACACTTGAAACTGATATAATATTCTAATATAATAAGGAGGTAAATCAACGATAACTCAATAAAAATGATAAATTTTTGAAAAAAAGATAAGGATTGACCTTTGAAGAAGGCTTTGGATAGAGTCAAACCCCAAGACAAGACTTCATCAAACAGGTAATGAAAAAGAGGAAGAGAACGTGGAGGTGAGTAGGCATTTTTATATTTACTCACTGACTCATGCATTTAGTCATCCATTCAGCAAATATTTATTACAAGCATTGGGCTAGGCCCTTGAGCTTCTAGACAGTGAGGAGCCACTGATTGTTTCTAAGACAGGAAATAATACGATGAGATCTTTAGTGTAAGATCATTCTGAAAATGCATATGTGCAAAGACACAATTGAAAGGAAATGCACTGCAGTGTAATCACTGCTCATCTTTGGATGGTGAGATTGTGAATAAACATTATTTTCTTTTCTAAATCTTTCAGTATTTTCCAAATATCTCACAATAAATGTGTACAACTTTTTATCAGAAAAAACATTTTGAGAAAGAAGATAGAGATCAAGCTGGTAACAATGTGGAAGAAATTCATCACACGTTTGTCATCTGATGTTTTTTTCATTAGGATATGCTTCCTTTGCTCTTGCTCTCTTCTTTTTCACCTGGTTGCTGCCTCGTCACTCCTTAGTTTTCAGCTGAAACTGTTTTTCACTGAAAAGACTTGCCTGGCCTCTAAGGCTAGGTTAGGTGTGCATGTCTGACATTCTCAGCCCCTGGGAGTGTCTCCCACCACTTGATATACCTACACGTGTGGGCTTGATGTTCATCTTTCTCACCAGAATGTAAACCCACAGGGCATATGCATCATACTCACCTTGTCCACAGCTGCTTCCCAAGCACATTGGTCACTCCATAAATGTTTCTGGAATGATCAGCTCTATCTATAAAGGATGTTAAGACTGGAGACATGCAGATTAGTAAGGAGGTGATTGTGATAATCTACAAGGATAAACCGTGCCTAAACTAAAGAGAGGAGAGAGTGATGAAGAGGAAGAAGGGAAGAACTAGCCCATGATGCTGTTAACGTGTCAAATAAGGAGAACCTAATGACTTCCTTTTGGATTCATTCAACAAGAAGCAATAGTTTGGGGACTATTTTGGAGGTAGGATTTATAAGGCTCACTGATCAATTAAATGTGAGTATGATGGAAAGAGAACTACCAAGAAGGTCTCAAGAGTTCTGGTCTTGAGGAGCTGGATGTGTGATGATACAGTTTCCTGAGATGGAAAAGGCATTTGTTGGGGGAAGCATCAAAAGTTCCAATTTTGGATGAAAAGTAAGGATAGGGAAGATGGAGGGGGAATTGCTGATCTTAGCTAGGGAATTATTCTCTTAGGCAGGAGATACAGAAGGTGAATCAAGCTTGCGGAGAAATGTTAATTAGGTTTTGGATATGTTGAGTTTGAGGTGTTCATTGAGATATCCAAGCTATCTAATGAGATTGTAGGGGTCTAGAATTTATGAGCAGATCCTGGACAAAGACAGACATGCAGACTTAGTGGTGATAGTTGAACCCATCAGGTAAATGAGAATATGCATACAATGAGAAGGGCAGAAAAACACCATCAAAACCCTTGAGAAACTGATATTTACAGAGGAAGAGATGCCCTAAAAGGATATTGAGAGGGATTCAGAGGAGTAAGAATATCAGATTACATGAAACAAGGAGTGCCATTTTGATCAAAGCAAGAGTTCAGATAAAGAAGTAGTACATTGGAGTGGTAAGTAGGGGCCAGATTTTGGAAGTCCCTGAATTCAAGGCAAAGAAGTTGACTCTTCATCCAGAACCTTCGTGATCAGTGGTGACGACAATGTATATGTTCTGGCTGTACCTGACTGAGCCTCCTAGCCCTGTAGGGAAATTGAGAAACACTGGTGGGTCAAGAGTCCAAAATCTTGATGCATACAGTCAACCTGGAGATAGGAAGTAGAGAGTGGCCCATGAACAATATATTTCTTATCAAACTCTATGTCATCTAACGCAAGTCACCACTGACTTGAATAAGCTGAAGAGTAAAACCCAGACTTCCAAAAACCATAGTTATGTTTGTTTGGTTCTTATAGCCAGGCCCTCAGCAAAGATGAAGGGCAAAAAACATCCCCCGGGAATTCTCCTGGTCTAGCCAACTCCAAAACCAACCACAGCTCATCCAATAGCCTCTGTGATGAACCTCTTTGGCGCCACATGGGCCATGTGTTAGTTTATGTTCCAGAAAGAGCCATTAGACAAGTGCAGAAAAATGTCTGTCCTCATTTCCATTAGAATGTTCCAGAAGAAGAAGACAGCCTGAGGCAAGGGGAAGACAGGCACCATGACTCTTCTAAACACTGGGAGCTGTACCTTCTACCATACCACTGCGGCTTGGGGAGAGGTTGAAAGCTAAGCTTCAAAAACAATCACAAACGAAGGATCTGACTAAACATAACCAAAGAGGGAGAGGGAGGTGAGCTGGATCTTTGCAAAAGGCACTGGGGTGCATGGTGAGTCTGTGAACCTGAATGTTCAGGAAGGCTCCTGGGTGGATGCCTTGGTGGGCAGCGTGTATTAGGGAGCATGCATGTCACAGGAGGATGCACCTCTCTGTGTGGATTGGAAAAATGAACAGCAATTCAGACCACAGGAAAGAGTATCACTGATGGTTAGTAACTGGCAGTGTGTTTGTGAACATCTGCAGGAGACTGAACTTGGCGTAAACACTATGCAGACAGACATTGTGCGGTTGCTTTCAGAAAGCCCCAAGGTTCCAGCCGCTGACAGAAGCCAGAGGCTGCAGAGACTTGACTGGAAGATGAGCTGGACAGGACTGATGCCCTTGGGGAAATGGGCTGGCCCTGAGAACTCTGTGCTCCAGAGCCTGGTTGGGGAGAATAGGGAAGAAAGAGTAAGGCAAACCCAGTTGACTAGAAGGTTCTTTGATCCAATCTTTTGATTAATTCTCCCCCCAGCCCCCAGTTTCACATCTAGGGGAAGGGGAGTGAAAAGGCAGAGAAGTCTTTTAAGGAGAGAGGCCATCTCTGAAGGATGCAAAAGCCAGAGTCTAAGTAGCTGATGTTCTGAAGAACAAGGAGCTTGTGGCCGAACCCTCTAAGTGTCCTCAAGATGTGCCCTGTGGAGGCAAAATTAATAAAATAAAAATAAGCAAATGGGACCCAATCCAACTTAGAAACCCTGCACAGCAAAGGAAACCATCAACAAAACAAAGATGGGAGAAAATATTTTCAAAAAATGCAACCAACAAGGGGTTAATATCCAAACTATGCACACAGCTCATACAACTCAATAGCAAAAGACAACCCAATCAAAAAATAGGCAGAAGACCTAAACGGACATTTCTCTAAGGAAGACGTGCAGATGGCCAAAAGGCACGTGAAAAGATGTAAAAGATGTTCCACAATGCTAATTATTAGAGAAATGCAAATCAAAACTGCAATGAGGTATCACCTCACACCAGTCAGAATGGCCATCATCAAAAAGTCTACAAACAATAAATGCTGGAGAGAATGTGGAGAAAGGGGAACCCTCACTGTTGGTGAGAATGTAAATTGGTGCAGCCACCATGGAAAACAGTATGGAGGTTCCCTAAAAAGCTAAAAAATAGAGCCACCTTATGATCCAGCAATCCCACCCCTAGATATATATCCAAAAAAAAGGAAATGCATTCAAAAAAATACATGCACCCCAAAGTTCATAGCAGTACTATTTATAACAGCCAAGACATGGAAACAACCCAAGCCCCATCAACAGATGATTGGCTTAAGAAGATGTGGTATATATATACAATATTGTGAAATATAATAGTGGAATATTGCTCAGTCATAAAAAGAAAGAAACATTGCCATTTGCTGCAACATGGATGGACCTAGAGAATTTTATACTTACAGAAGTAAGTCAAAGATCAAATAGTATATGATATCACTTACCTGTAGAATCTAAAAATAATATAAATGAAAATTACTATACACAAAATAGATAAGCAACAAGGATTTACTGTAGTGTAAGATACTGAACTATATTCAGTATCTTGCAATAACCTATAATGCAATATAATCTGAAAAAAATTCTGTAATTGAATCACTTTGTTGTATACCTGAAACTAATACAATATTGTAAATCAACCATACTTTAGTTTTTAAAAAATTGAGAAGATGTGCGTTGTTGGAGAAGACAGGCCCCTCTTTACTCTTGGTTTAGTGGAAGTGAAAAAGTAAAAGTATTAGTCACTCAGTCATGTCTGACTCTTTGCGACCCCATGGACCATATCCTGCCAGACTCCTCTGTCCATGGAATTCTCCAGGGAAGAATACTGGAGTGGGTAGCCATTTCCTTCTCCGGGATCTCTCCAATCCAAGGACTGAACCCCAGTCTCCAGCATTGCAGGCATTCTTTACCATCTGAGTTACCAGGGAAGCTCTTGGCTCAGTGGTGAGGCCCAATGTGTCCAGTGAAATTGAGGGGGCAAAAAAGTCAGAGGGAAAATCACAGATAAAGAGGAACCAAGAAGGGATCAAGACTAATAATTAGGCCTAAGAGCGAGGTCTAGGACTAAGGGTATGATGCCAAAGCTGGGGTAAAAGAGAAAGATATGCACCAAAGAGACAATCTCTGCTAGTTCCACCTCGTCCTGTCTCGTCCAACAAACACACAGAGAACTATGAATCCTAAGGTTCTTGCACTCACGGAGCTCACAGTATTCCAGACAAACAGACTCCTAAAGGTCTGCTAACATGGTGAATGCTATAGGTCCAGGGTGCTAGGAATGCACAGAGGAGCAGCCCTAATCCTATCTGGGGTCCCCAGCAAAGCCTTCTGAAGAAGACAAGCATAGGTGCTTTGAATGCAGAAATAACATTGTGTGCACACATGCGTGTGTGTGTTTCCACATGTGCCCACATGCACATGTGCATAATCTATATTCCCTAAGGTCCTGTAGAGCATTTTGCATATGACTGATAATAATAAAGGTTGTTGCGTGAACATAAGGATTAGTTAATTTTTATATTTGTATCTTTCTAACTGTTCCTTTGCTTTCTTCTTTTTCTTTGCCTTTGATGGCAATGCCCAGAGAGTTTCATTTTGAGGTAAGGTCCAATAAACTGGATGTCAATCAGATACAG
The DNA here is from genome assembly GCF_054371585.1 of Giraffa tippelskirchi. NCBI lineage: Eukaryota > Metazoa > Chordata > Mammalia > Artiodactyla > Giraffidae > Giraffa > Giraffa tippelskirchi. The sequence goes on from NC_137279.1 coordinate 23,728,949, forward strand.
AAATGGCCATCTTATGACATGAGGCAGTATTGCAGGGGAGGATACCGTGGCCAACAGTAAGAAGGGAAATCATCGTTATCATAATCATCACAGAGCATTTACTGAACACAAAGATCCAGCTGCTATTTTAAGGGCTTTAAGTATGAAGTGTGCTAAATCGTTTCATCCTCAATAACCCAAAGAGGTGGGTATTGCTAGAAATGAGGACTTCAGTCGACACACAGAGAGGTCACACAACCTGGGCAAGGTCCCAAAGAGAGCAGATGGTGGAGTCAATGCCATCTGGCTCCAAGCCTGCAGCTTCTACTGCTTCCCACCCTCAGGACCAAAACCTAAAGGCAAAAGAATCTTGAGCTTGCCCCCGGCGTACAGGCCAGAGTTGCCTAATTATTTGAAAAAACTTTAAAGCTATATAATATCCACCAGTTCATCTTCCCTACTTCCTTCTGCTTCTCTGTAGAAATTAGAAGGTCCTAAATTCAAGGAACTTTATAGATGATCACATTTCTCTGGGCTTTTATTCCAGTGGTAAAAATAAAAATTAGCCATAGAAAACAAGATAATATTAGAATCACAAAGCGCATCATTCTCTCAATCAGATAATAGTGATGAGCCAAGGGCCTACTGCTTTCTGGCAGTAGATGCTCAGCAGGGCCTGGGGACCAGGATGAACGACCACCAGGGTAGGACTGGCTTTCCTGCCCTCAGGTCAGTGTCCACGCTTCGGTGTCACCATCTGAAAAATGGAGCTGATGATCTCTGGGCCTCATTAGAGCATGACAAGATGAAAAAAATTCATGTCTCTATCTGAGAAGTCTGAATCTCCTCAGAGAAAACAAGTATCACCACGATTAATTAATCTAAATATGACAATGACTAGTTGGTGCTAGTCCTCTTTAATTGTTCCTCAGTATTAAACATTAAAACCCAACCTATTACAATTGAGGGGCGAAGGAAAACTAAATGAAGCAAAAAGAAGAAAGAGAATCCTATAAAAAGCGTCTGTCACCATGGCTATCCCACACAGACAACTGTATTCTACAGTGACGTGGCCACGTGTGCGGGCCTGTTCTTCCATCGTCATTACGTCAGCTTTTCCTACTGGGCTGTCACTCCCCTTCATGCTACAAATGCCCCTCCTCTTCCAGAAGCAGGCCCTGTGGTTCCTGGAAGTATGAGGCTGAGGTTTTGTATTGAATCCCAGATCACATCAGAACGGGAGACACTCAGCCTGAATCAGACCTCAAAGACAGACTTCAAATATATGAGAGGACAAGTCTATTCTCTGCTGATTAACAAAGTCTGTAAGGATATACCAAATATAACCTGAACTCTATTCATTCATATATTTACTGAATGCATACTATGTGCCGGGGACTGTTCTAGAAGATGGGAATATAGAATTGAACAAAATAGACTCATCACCATTACTGGCCTCTGGAGTTTACATTTCTAGAGGGAAGGACAGACTAGCTCTCCCTGTAGTTGAAGGGAATCAATATTAATGATGTACTACCCTGTGGTTCTGTGAAGGAAGTAAATGAATGGATGGCAGTTTATGTTCTTCATGTGGGCTTCCCTGATAGTTCAGATGGTAAAGAATCTTCCAGGAGACCTGGGTTCAATCCCTGGGTCAGGAAGATTCCCTGGAGAAAGGAATGGCAACCCACTCTAGTATTCTTACCTGGAGAATTACATGGACAGAGAAGCCTGGCAGGCTACAATCCATGGGGTTGCAAAGAGTCAGACATGACTGAACAAATAAGCACACACATGTTCTTCATGTGTTTTTTATGGAATATACACCACATTTCCCAGGTGGCTTTTAGTTTCCCTGGTGGCTCAGAGGTAAAGAATCTTCCTGCAATGCAGGAACCACAAGAGACGCAGATTCAATCCCTGGGTTGGGAAGATTCCATGGAGGAGGAAATGACAACCCGCTCTAGTATTCTTGCCTGGAAAATCACATGGACAGAGGAGCCTGATGGGCTACAGTCCATGGGGTCGCAAAGAGTCGAACACTACTAAAGTGCCTAAGCATGCACACTACATTTCTCAGTGCTGTATAGGATACTATTGACCCTACAGCTTGAATCCTATGGAGATGTAGTAATTTAGGTAATTACCATTGTACTTTTTTTCCTCTCTTCTCTTCCCTGAGCAGAGAAATCAAGGATGCTTCATCATCATGAATTATACCTAAGAAAGAGAAAAACAAAACCCTAAGTAAAACCCTGAAAGCAGATGTCCAGCAAGTCAAACTCAATCCAGTAAATTTTATATTTAGTAGTGGGCTTCCCTGATAGCTCCCTTGTGATTTCCCTTGTGGTTCAGGGCTTCCCTTATGGCTCAGCTGGTAAAGAATTCATCTGCAATGTGGGAGACCTGGGTTCGATCCCTGGTTAGGAAGATCCCCTGGAGAAGGGAAAGGCTACCCACTCCAGTATTCTGGCCTGGAGAATTCCATGGACTGTATAGGCCATGGGGTCGCAAAGAGTCGGGCATGACTGAGCAACTTTCCCTCACTTCACTCACTTCCCTGGTAGCTCAGCTGGTAAAGAATCTGCCTGCAATGCAGGAGGCCTGGGTTTGATCCCTGGGTTGGGAAGAGCCCTTGGAGGAGGGCATGACAACCCACTCCAGTATTCGAGCCTGGAGAATCCCCATGGACAGAGGAGCCTGGCAGGCTACAATCCATGGGGTCATAAAGTCAGGCATGACTGAGCCACTAAGCATAGCACGGATGTTAATCCCAATCTCCCAATTTATCCCTCCCCTCGCCCTTTCCCCCGGTCATGGTCCTCTTGATCATAAAGCTGATTCTGTTGCTCATTCCTGTCTCTCCAGCTGTGGGGGTGCCTCCTTCTCCTACCAGAGGGAAGTCTACACTTACACTATGAGGTTTTAGATCCAACTTAGGGACTTCCAAGATGCTATTCGTCCAGCTGCTTGTGGCTCCGGCTAAAGCAAAATGTTCCATGTGGTTTCAGGGACATGGTCACACCTGGTTTCTTGTGCAATGTTCTTAGTAGAGCTTGAGTTGGGGGAATAAACAGCTGATAGGAAAGCAGCTTCTTTTTTTCACATTGTTTCCTCTTTTTCTTTTTCCCCTTTCTTCTCTTCCTAGGTTTTCTAAATTTCAAATCCGGATGAAAAGGCAAAATACTAGCAATTTAGCCTATTTCAGCTTTTAGTAGCTATAGGGACAAAAATACCAAAGAATCAGAAGTTAATGAGATTTCAAGGGTAGGAAACCTCTGCAAATCACAGGGCAGGTCCTGTTGATGCCAGCCACAAGGCAGAGGTCCCCTTTTTTGGAGAGGATGCCTGGTACGACCCTGCAGGCCACCCAGCAGCCCCAGAGCGGAAGTGTGTATTGTGTCCTCATGTCCCTGGTCTGTGCGGGGGCCTGTGAAGAAGCAAGACGAGAGCACAGGCACTTTACATCCCGGTAAAGTACACTGTACACGTCTGTCCAACAGCCCTCTCCACGGCTTTCTCCCAGAAACCCATAATCCTTAAGTTTTCCCCCACCCCCACCTCCAGGTTAACATGATTAGACTAAGAAGAATGTTCCTGGATATGCTTGTCTTCTGCTGAGTTTATCAGTTGTCAGGCAAACCGGGTGAATTTAAACTTTGTCCTGATTTATTTTAGAAACGGAAATTACAAAACAGAAACAGATTCACAGACATAGAAAACAAACTTACGGTTACCAAATGGGAAGGGGAGAGAGATAAATTGGAAGTTTGGGATTAACAGATATACACTACTATATGTAGAATAGGTTAAAAAAAAAAAGAAACAAGGTCCTACTGTATAGCACAGGAAATTATATTGAATATCTTGTAGTAAACTATAATGGGAAAGAATCTGAAAAGAATACATATAACTGGAATATATATGCATATATATATTCAGTCCATGGCTACAGTCCATGGGGTCACACAGAGTCGGACATGACTGAGTGACTTTCACGTTCACTTTCTTTCTTTCATGTGGGATCCAGAAAATATAGAGAAGAAATGGAGTTGCAGACATAGAGAAAAGGCTTACGTACACAGTGGGGGATAGAGAGAGTAGGATGAATTGAGAAAGTAGCATCGACATATACACCCTATCATGTGTAAAATAGGTAACTTGTGGGAAGCTGCTGTATAACACAGGGAGCCCAGCCTGGTACTCTGGGACGACCTGGAAAGGAGGGATGGGAGAGGGAAGGGAGGCTCATGAGGGAGGGAATATAAGTAATTATGGCTGATTTGTATTGTTGTACAGCAGAAACCAACACAAGTCTGTAAAGCAATTATCTCCCAATTTAAAAAAAAATTGACATAGGAAACAGACTTATGGAGGGAGGGGAGGAAGAAGAGGGTGAGATGAATGGAGAGAGTGGCATGGAAGCAGATACACTATTATATGTAAAATAGATAGCCAATGGAAATTTGTTGCCTGACTTAGGGAACTCAAACCAGGGCTCTGTAACAACCTAGAGGGATGGGAAGGGGTGGGAGCTGGAAGGGAGGTTCAGGAGGGAAGGGACATATGTATATCTGTGGCTAATTCATGTTGATGTATGGCAGAAACCAAAGCAATATTGTAAAGCAATTATCCTTCAATTAAAAATAATTTTTTTAAAAAATGATTTTTAAAAAGTCACGAAAAAACTTTAAAAGTAGAGGAAATTAATACAAATTAATAACTGTATTAATTATATTAATAATATACATAGTATATTTATGTATTATAGATATTTATAGTATTCGTATTTTTCATATACATATATTTCGACAGCTGGGGGAAATATGTCAACCAAGTACATTACTGAAAGAGCTGTATATGAGTATATCAGTCCCACCATCCCTAACCTTGACTTTACCCCATGAGAAATTCTAGTAAATATGTGTTTACCTTTGGATATCTCTTTAGAAATTCAGGATGGGTGAGGATTGAGCGCACACATTATGGGTCGCTCCTAGTGGAGTCAGATAGGAAAAGAGGAACTTGGAAATGAGACTGGAAAGAGCATTAGCCGTAGACCCGCTGCAATGGCATCTCGACAAAGTTGGTATGTGTTGAGTAGTGTGGGGACTCCCAATATTCATGTGAATCCGCAACCCCAGAATGTGACTGTATTTGAAAATAGGGTCTTTGCAGATGTTATTAAGGTAAGACTGACATGAGATCATCCAAATGGCATACATTCAAATGAGAATGATCTTATAAGAGGTAGAAAAGAATGCAAAGACAGAGCAAGGAGGGCCGGGGGAGTCAGGAGCAGAGGTTGGAATAACGATGCCACAAGCCAAGGAAGGCCAGGAGCTACCAGAAGCTGAAAGAGGAAGGAGCCTCCTCTAGGGTCTTTGGAGGGAGTGGGACCCCCTGACATTTGATTTTGGACTTCTGGCCTCCAGACCCTAGGAGAATAAGTTCCTATTGTTTCAAGTCACCCAGTCTGGGGCAATTTGTTCTGGCAGCCACAGGAAATGAATACAATGAGGAAAAGTAAACCAGGTCCTTAGAATGGGGAATTAGCTTGAGAGAAGAGGTAAGTAGCTAAAATAGAAAGAGGACTTAGCAGTAGCTTCCTCTGCACACAGATACTAAGGCCATGACTGGGATTATAAATCCTGGGAGCTGAATAGACTGATTGGCAGTGACCTGCCGAGCTCTGCCTCATTGGTTAAATGAGATTATCTGGAACCATTTCTTTCTCAAGCACCAACTTACTTGACATCTCTGGATCATAGCAGAATTAAAGGAAAGTACAGCTGCGAGCCAGGCAGCCAGGCTTGGCAAAACGAGGGGGCCGGAATCAGGTCATCGCCTCCGTAGGCAGTGCCAACTTGCACACTATACCTAGCCCGCCGGCAGAATGAGAGACGTGAAAAATCAGCAATTCCAAGTCCCCAGTATCAGGAAGATACTGAATATGTGGCTGGAAAATGGGACTCAGAAAAGGAAAACTTCTTTGAATGCATATTACAAATCAGAATGCTGCAACAAATCAGAACAAATACGCAAGCATCTCCTTGGAACTGCTGGGAAGATAATGTAACACATTTTTGTGAGTTGGGGATGGTAAGTGGAAATCGAGGACCATATCAGCCGCTACTGATTTAAAATGTGCAAGATATTAATCACATCACCTTCATTGAGAGACCAGTCTTTATGATGAATGTAAAAATAAAAAGCATACATTTACCCCCACTCAGAACCTGGTTGATACACAAGATCTCAAGTTCTACAAACGCAAATTTTCCTATTTCCCTAGCAAAGTTCCAGCAGCGGTTTTGGCCTGGTGAAAAAGTATTTTCAGTCTCCTCCACTGGGGTGACTTAGCCAAAAACCTTTTCATGGGATTGTGTTGACACATCACAGATTCAGTGCTAACCCCAGTAACTTGAAGCATCTCTCCCCATCCCCTCATCTTGTCACCTGCTCCTCACCTCCCTGGATGACAGAAACTATGGTGTACTTGGTGTTCAGTTAAGCATTTGGCGAACCAAATTGAACTGGGTGGAAAGGCTGCCTGAAATATAATCTTTTCAAGAAAGGGCCACCAAGGGGAACCTTGGAAAGGGGATTATCCATTGTGGTTAGAGGTGCCTGGGGGGGATGGAAAGGGCACTGCAGAGGGCTGGACTTGATTTTGTAAGAGAAAGCAAGCTACCAAAAGTGAACCGTAATGTGTTAGAAAGTTTACTCTGGCAGCAGAAAAGCATGGAGGTTTTGGGGGGGAATGTAGACTAAAAAATACAGTCACGATCTGAAAGTAGAGAATTATTTGGTGGGAATGTTTAGGACTCCAAGGCCAGAAGACAGCATATCAGTAGCTCTGAGAAATCTGCTCCAAGGAGGCAGGAGGGGAAGTCAGGCTATAGACAAGTTTGCAACACAGGCAACAGGCAATCTGAATATCAAAGATCAGATATCAAGTTAAGGAATTCAGCATTCTGTGTATGGGAAGATGCAAGCCTCTGGGCTCCATGAATTCATTCCTTTCACATGCACCTCAGCTATCTGGAGCCAATCCTGTTTCCTGACTCACCTTAAGGAGTGGCCCAAGTGGCAGATGACTGCTTCTTGCATTCCCCCAGCTCCTCAGCAATCACCGTGGGGTGTGGCAGCATTGGCTGCATCTGTTTTGGGAGCCCTCATTCACTTCTAGAGGCCAGAAATTGCTGATGGCTGTGACATTTGTTTATTGATATGGCAGGAGATATCTTCATTTCACCAGAAGGAGATGGGTTAAGTTTTTTGTTTTTTTTTTTAAAAAAAGGAGGCAGAAAGAGCAGTTATGAGTCCCCTTACCAGTTCGGGTGGAGATAAAGAGGGTCTGACCAAGAGGAACAGGATAGCAAAGGAGGAGATAAAAGGATGATTAGCAGCAGAATCACTGCCGGTAGTTCCCCGGCAGTCCAGCGGTTGAGACTCAGCGCTTCCACTGCAAGGGCTGTGGGTCCAATCCCTAGTCGGGGGGCTCAGTATCCTACATGCCACATGGTGAGGCAAAATAATAATAGTTAAATAATAAATGAAAATGAAAAAGTAGCATCAATAAGATTTGAATGATCTGTTGGATGGGGTATTTTTGTCTTAGCCTGAGTTCCCCCTACTCCCCCACCACCTGCAAAAGCAGGCTCTTCAATAGAGGTTTAAGGGCAAGTAGTTGATTTGCATAGCGACCCTGGTGAGCAGGAGTGAGGAGTGAGGAGGGTGAACAAGAAAGAGGGAAAAGGCAGCACAAAGATGCATTACCGCGTTACTGACAGGACTTCCCTATCGCTTATACCTCCTGGGAGTCACACGAAGCATGTTATTCACAGTCTTCCATCACCTATTGGCTCAGGGTGTCCCACAGGCATCCACTGTCCTGCAGTTGGTGGCCAGGCACACGTGAGAGCTGAGCTATCCCCTGGTTCCTCCAGGGCCCCATGTCAGAGACGCCCCAGGCCAAGAGGTGAGAGGTGCCTGAGGTAAGCCCGAGCGAGCTGCTGTCTCACTGCTCCTGAGCTCCACTTTACATTTCACCAAGTTTAACTGCAGCTTTTCCCTCCTTTACGAAGAAGGGGCCCTACATTTTTATTTTGCACTGGGCCCTACAAATCATGTGGCCAGTCCAGCTATTGAGCCCTACAAAAGAGGCAAGTGTTAGTCGCTCAGTCACGACTCCACTGACAGTAGCCCACCCAGCTCCTCTGTCCATGGAATTCTCCAGGCAAGCACACTGGAATGGGTAGCGATTCCCTTCTCCAAGGGATCTTCCCAACCAGGGATCAAACAAAAGAGGCAAACTCAATTGCAAACACAGGTCCTACCTGATGATAGGCAACACGTCCTCATTGTATTTGGTGTGTGTGTGTGTGCGTGAGAGAGAGAGAGAGAGAGAGAGAGAGAGAGAGTGTGTGTGTGTGTGTGTGTATGTGTGTGTGTGTGTGTATGTGTGTGTGTATGTGTGTGTGAGAATGTGTTTTTCCCGTTTGCTGGCCGGCCTTGGAGCTCCAGTGTGCTACTACTTCCACCTTGTGTTCAATCTCATGCATAGCATGCAGCTTCGGCAGGCAGAGCTGCAAGCAACTGTTTGCAGAAGCGCTCAGGTCTGCCTGCAATGCAGGAGACCCAGGTTCGATCCCTGGGTCGGGAAGATCCCCTGGAGAAGGAAATGGCAACCCACTCCAGTATTCTTGCCTGGAGAATCCCATGGATGGAGGAGCCTGGTGGGCTACAGTCCACGGGGTCGCAAGGAGTCGGACAAGACTGAACAACTTCACTTCACTTCTTCAGGCCACTGCACTCCACAGCCAAGCTGGTACTCCAGTAGGACTGCTATTCAGCTGGTGGTGTTTAATAAAGCTAGACTATCCATACACACCATATCAGAGCCTGGGTTGAAAATGGTTGTGTGTGTATGTGTGTCTGTGTGTGCCTTTCTCCCTTCAACCTCCAACACTTTCTTTTCTTTCACCCCCACTTTCTTCCTCTTTGTTGCTCCTCTTGCCCTTCCCTATACACGGCCCACTGAAAGCCCAGGAAGTCTGGTTCTTTTGAGTCAAACCATATCCAGCTTTCCCCATGGGGGAGGTCCGGCCCTGGAGGCTGCTCCAGGAGAGCATCATGAATTGGAAACACTGCAGGGGTGAAGCAGGAAGAGTGTTCAGGTCCTAGGAAGTTGCCAAGTTAGCCTGCGCCAGGACAAGGTCTCTAGGCACACGCATACATCAAGGTCAATATTCTGACTCAGCAACTCCCAAGGCTGCAGTCAAGTTAAGCCTCTTATTTACCAATTACAAAACAATAAAAAGGAATACTTGGGGCTTCCTTGGTGGCTCAGTGGTAAAGAATCTGCCTGCCAACGATCCCTGGGTCAGAAGATCCCCTGGAGAACGAAATGGCAACCCACTCCAGTATTCTTGCCTGGGAAATCCCACTGGACAGAGGAGCCTGACAGGCTACAGTTCATGGGGCCACAAAGAGTCGGACACGACTTAGCAACTAAACAACAAAAAGAATAATTGAATAATCCTTGCCCCACCCCCAGAAAAACAGAAAGGCGAAGGAAGTGATCAGTCCCGTATTTGGTCTAGACTAAATGCCAAAGGAACAACTTATTTGATGGTCAACAGTAAGGAGTCAGAGAAATGAAGGCCAAAAGGACAGTGAATAACTGAATGACTGGAACTAAACAGGAAGGAGTAGGGCATCCCTGAATTCTCACTGTGCCTGTCCCCAAGGGTTAGCACAGGCTGTTCCCTAATTGGGACCAGACCATGGCCTTTCCCTCTGAGAAACACATTTTCCAAATATTTTGGGTGAAATAATAGAGGCATAAAAAACAAGGACAGGTTGATATTTTTAAATCAACTTCAACATTTCTGTGTATATCATAAGGAAATTGAAAAAAATTTTCAAACATAAATATAACCAGTAATCTGTTCACTCACCTATTAGTCTTAGTATTCAAGTGTATTTCCTTCTTCACCTTTCTTCTATCTAGCTGTATATCTATGTATCTAACCTACAAACATGCCTATATCTTTAAATATATATTTAAAATTTTGGACCCATCAGGTTTTTTTAAACTAGAATTATAACATGTTATTTCTTAGTTCATTTAACTCTCCCCCTACTGTTAGACTTTTAAGTTATTTATTTGTCCTTATTATAAATAATCCCAGGGTATGTGTCCCTGTATATAAATTTTATAGTTACTCAGTATTTCTTTGGGATAGATTCCTAAAAGTGGTACAACTGGGTCAATATAACAACTTTGAATAGGCTCTTGCTAAATTATTTTGTAGAGAAGTTATACCAGTTTATATTTCTACCACTAGGATATGAAATTCCCCATTTCCCCATATCCATAACAACACTGAACTTTTTTTTAACCTTTATTAATTTGAGAGATTGAATTGTCATTGTTTTAATTTGCATTCTCATGGAAACTAATGAGAATGGATACTTGTTATTAGACATTTGGAGAATTGTCTACTGAGATTTAAGTTTAAAAATATGTTCACCTGTCTTTTCTTCTATTTTAAGGCTTTGTTAGCATTTAACTCTTTATCTAAAATTTAGTTTGATAAATGGTAAGTGGTAAAGATACAATTAAAACAGTTTTTCCCAGGTGTTCTTTAACAGTTTTTCCAGTATCACTTGTTCAGTGATTTTTATGCTTCTGTTAATATATAACAAATTGTAATTATACTGGGGTTTCTTTCTGACCTATCTAAGCTGGTTTATTTACCTGTCTGTTGATTTTGGCATCAGTATCACACTAGCTCATTCACAATGGCTTTATAATACATGGCATTTTAATATCTGGTAGAGCAAGACTATTCATTATTTTTCCTCTTTGAAAATTTCATAGCTTTCTACCTCCTTCCAACCCCACTTGTTCTTTTATATAAATTTTAGTATTAAGAAAATTTGCATTAAGGGCTTGGATTGAAATGACACAAAATCTATACTTTAACCAACTGATAAGTTTATAAATAAGGATTCCATGACAGTACTTCAGGCTTTGTTCTTGAACTGTTAGTTCCCCATTGCTGAGTGAGGATTAAAGTCATAGACGTTGGCCTGGGAATAGCTCCATGAGCTCAGCAAGTCATCTAACCTCTCTGTGCCTCAATTTCATCATATATACAATGATTCTTGTCATTTTATAGACTCAAACATCAACTAGCACAGTCTCTCACAAACAAACCTCAAAACATTTAACAATTAAATTTTAATCTTTTTACCCCAAAAGTAATTTTTAAGTCTTCTCTAAAGGAAAGACTATATGGAAAAAAACAAAGGCCATAAGACTGGCAATAGTGGGTATCTTCAACTACATCTAAGTTTATCATGCTGAATTGCATCAGGACAGGGATTTTTTTTTCGGTCATCCTACCTCACACACAAACACCATAGTACATTATAGACATTTAATACATGTTTGTTGAATGAATGCTGTGAAAAGAGGAGAAGCGAAAAGGAAAGATATACCCTTCTGAATGCAGAGTTCCAAAGGATAGCAAGGAGAGATAAGAAAGCCTTCTTCAGTGGTCAGTGCAAAGAAATAGAGGAAAACAATAGAATGGGAAAGACTAGAGATCTCTTCAAGAAAAGTAGAGATACCAAGGGAACATTTCATGCAAAGATGGGCTCAATAAAGGACAGATATGGTATGGACCTAACAGAAGCAGAAGATATTAGGAAGAGGTGGCAAGAATACACAGAAGAACTATACAAAAAAGATCTTCATGACTCAGATAATCACGATGGTGTGATCACTCACCTAGAGCCAGACATCCTGGAATGGGAAGTCAAGTGGGCCTTAGGAAGCATCACTATGAACAAAGCTAGTGGAGGTGATGGAATTCCAGTTGAGCTGTTTCAAATCCTAAAAGATGATGCTGTGAAAGTGCTGCACTCAATATGCCAGCAACTTTGGAAAACTCAGCAGTGGCTACAGGACTGCAAAAGGTCAGTTTTCATTCCAATCCCAAAGAAAGGCAATGCCAAAGAATGCTCAAACTATTGCACAATTGCACTCTTCTCACACGCTAGTAAAGTAATGCTCAAAATTCTCCTAGTCAGGCTTCAACACTACATGAACCGTGAACTTCCAGATGTTCAAGCTGGATTTAGGAAAGGCAGAGGAACCAGAGATCAAATTGCCAACATCCGCTGGATCATCGAAAAAGCAACAGAATTCCAGAAAAACATCTATTTCTGCTTTATTGACTATGCCAAAGTCTTTGACTGTGTGGATCACAACAAACTGTGGAAAATTCCTAAAGAGATGGGAATACCAGACCACCTGACTTGTCTCTTGAGAAATCTGTATGCAGGTCAGGAAGCAACAGTTAGAACTGGACATGGAACAACAGACTGGTTTCAAATAGGGAAAGGAGTACATCAAGGCTGTATATTGTCATCCTGCTTATTTAACTTATATGCAGAGTACATCATGAGAAATGCTGGGCTGGATGAAGCACAAACTGGATTCAAGATTTCCAGGAGAAATATCAATAATCTCAGATACACAGATGACGCCACCCTTATGGCAGAAAGAAAGAAGAAATAAAGAGCCTCTTGATGAAAGTGAAAGAGGAGAGTGAAACAGTTGGCTTAAAACTCAACATTCAGAAATCTAAGGTCATGGCATCTGGTCCCATCACTTCATGGCAAATAGATGGGGAAACAGTGGAAACAGTGACAGACTTTATTTTGGGGGGCTCCAAAATCACTGCAGATGGTGACTGCAGCCATGAAATTAAAAGATGCTTACTCCTTGGAAGAAAAGCTATGACCAACCTAGACAGCATATTCAAAAGCAGAGACATTACTTTGCCAACAAAGATCCGTCTAGTCAAAGCTATGGTTTTTCCAGTAGTCATGTTTGGATGTGAGAGCTGGACTACAAAGAAAGCTGAGTACCGAAGAATTGATGCTTTTGAACTGTGCTGTTGGAGAAGACTCTTGAGAGTCCCTTGGACTGCAAGGGGATCCAACCAGTCCATCCTAAAGGAAATCAGTCCTGAATATACAGTGGATGGACTGATGCTGAAGCTGAATGTTCCCTTGGTACCTCTAATTTTCTTGAAGAGATCTCTAATCTTTCCCATTCTATTGTTTCCTCTATTTCTTTGCACTGATCACTGGAGGAAGGCTTTCTTCTCTCTCCTTGCTATTCTTTGGAACTCTGCATTCAAATGGGTATATCTTTCCTTTTCTCCTTTGCCTTCAGCTTCTCTTCTCAGCTATTGGTAAGGCCTACTCAGACAACTATTTTGCCTTTTGCATTTCTTTTTCTTGGGGATGGTCTTGATCACTGCCTTCTGTACAATGTCACGAACCTCCATCCATAGTTCTTCAGGCACTCTATCAGATCTAATCCCTTGAATCTATTTCTCATTTCCACTGTATAATCGTAAGGGATTTGATATAGTTCATACCTGAATGGTCTAGTGATTTTTCCCTACTTTCTCCAATTTAAGCCCGAATTTGGCAATAAGGAGCTCATGATCTGAGCCACAGTCAGCTCCCGGTCTTGTTTTTGCCTACTGTATACAGCTTCTCCATCTTTGGCTGCAAAGAATACAATCAATCTGATTTCGGTATTGACCACCTGATGATGTCCATGTGTAGTGTCTTCTCTTGTGTTGTTGGAAGAGGGTGTTTGCTATGACCAGGGTGTTCTCTTAGCAAAACTCTTTTAGCCTTAGCCCTGCTTCATTCTGTACTCCAAGGCCAAATTTTCCTGTTAGTACAGGTGTTTCTTGACTTCCTACTTTGGCATTGCAGTCCCCTATGATGAAAAGGACATCTTTTTTTGGATGTTAGTTCTAGAAAGTCTTGTAGGTCTTCATAGAATCATTCAACTTCCGCTTCTTCAGCATTCTGGTCGGGGCATAGACTTGGATTACTATGGTATTGAATGGTTTGCCTTGGAAATGAACAGGGATAATTCTGTCATTTTTGAGTTTGCATCCAGGTACTGCATTTTGGACTCTTTTGTTGACTATGAGGGCTACTTCATTTCTTCTAAGGGATTCTTGCCCACAGTAGTATGTATAATGGTCATCTGAGTCAAATTCGCCCATTCCAGTCCATTTTAGTTCACTGATTTCTAAAATGTCAATGTTCACTCTTGCCATTTCCTGTTTGACCACTTCCAATTTGCCTTGATTCACAGATATAACATTCCAGGATCCTATGCAATATTGGTCTTTACAGCATTGGACTTTGTTTCTATCTCCAGTCACATCCACAATTGGGTGTTGTTTTCACTTTGGCTCCATCTCTTCATTTTTTCTGCAGTTATTTTCTATTGATCTCCAGGAGCATATTGGGCACCTACTGACCTGGGGAGTTCATCTTTCAGTGTCCTATCTTTTTGCCTTTTCATACTATTCATGGAGTTCTCAAGGCAAGAATACTGAAATGGTTCGCCATTCTCTTCTCCAGTGGACCACATTTTGTCAGAACTCTCCACCATGACCCATCTGTCTGGGGTGGCCCTACGCAGCATGGCTCATATTTAAGATATCATAAATACATACATATCTACAGTAGCATTCACAATAGCCAAAAGGTGGAAGCAAAGTAAGTGACTATCAACAGATGAACAGAGAAACAATATGCTTTAATATCCATACAATGGAGTATTATTCAGTCATTAAAAAGTGAGGAAGTATTGAAGCATGCTACAACATGGATGAACCTTGAAGATATTAAGAAGCTAGACACAAAAGAACCGGTGTATGATTCCACTTATGTAAGGTGCATAGAGTAGTCAAACTTATAGAGACAGAAAGCAGAATGGTGGTTACCAGAGTTTAGGGTGCAGGGGGAATGGGAAGTTACTGATTAATGGGTACAGAGTTTTGGTCGGGGAAGATAAAAATATTCTGGAGATCTATTGTGATGATGTTTGTACAATGACATGAACGTACTTAATGCCATTGAATTGTACACATAAAAATAGTTAAGATGGTAAATTTTATGCTATGTATATTTTACCACAATTTTTTAAAAGTTACAAAGCTGTTTAAAGATGCTGTCAGAACTAATTTTACAGAAAGAAAGCAAAAGAGTGCTGCATATAAAGTTGGCTCACCTGTTTCGTTAGCTGATCGTGTTACTATTTTGGCAACATCACTGAGTTCAAGTTCATACTGCTCACCACACAACAGGCCAATAAATCAAGAGATAAGTTATTGGGACAAGGAACAGCGACCTTATTCAGAAAGTTGGCAGACAGAGAAGATGGAAACTAGTGTCCCAAAGAACTATCTTCCTAAAGTTACAACTCTGGCTTCTTTTATACTAAAACAGGAGGGGGCTGTCTTGGCTCCAGCCAGACTCCAGAGTGGATGTGTTAATTTCTTCCTTCCTTCAGGTGGGCCTGGTCAGGATGGTTCCTATGAACTATAAAGTTTTTGTTTAAGCTTAATTCTCATTATCTGGAAGACAAGCGTTCCCAGAAATGTGCCTGTGTGCTTAGTTATGCAGTCCTGTCCAACTCTGTGCAACCCCATGGACTGTAGCCTGCCAAGCTCCCCTGTCCATGGGATATTTTTTTCCAGGCAAGAATACTGGAGTGGGTTGTCATTTCCTCCTCCAGGGGATCTTCCCAACCCAAGGATGGAACACAAGTCTCCTGCACTGGCAAGCAGATTATTTACAGCTAAGCCATCAGGAAAGTTTCACAGAAACGTGCCATTATGTATAATTTAAGCTTATAGGTAGCATCCCTTTAGTGATTAACTTGTAATAGGATACAAAGGTTCTTCCATATTACAATTGCAGAAGATAACCCTCAGCTGTGGGGAGAGAAAAGAAAGGTATCAAACGCGCTAGAATTAGGACTAGATGCCTGCTTGACACTGGTCCAGGAATTCTCTGATTCTACCCTAATTAGGAGCTCATGCTGGTCTTTCCTGCCAGCTGGCCTCAGTCAATCCCTCCCCAGATCATAAGACATGTTCCAAAAAACTTGAACCTCTAAAGAAAGGAGTCTGCATTCAGCTTCCCTTTACAGAAGACTCCTGTCCAATAATGTAGAGGTAAATGGCACACAGGGACATCAATTCATAAATCAACACATCTATTAATCTATTAGCTTTGCCAAGCTAACATATACTCCTTGATACTCATCTACGAGGACTGTAGGTGGGTGGCACTTGCCTTACTTGCTATACAAAGGAGCCCCACAAAAGGTTCATTCCAGACCCAAGGACTTCTGTTCTAAACATGAACTGCAAGTTCCTTGCACTACAGACTGTAAACAGCAGTTTTAACAAAATGGCAGTGCACCGCACTACCCAGCCCCGCCCCCCCCCCCGCTCCGGAAAAAAAAAAAAAGTTTTAAGCGCTTTTCACCTAATATACAATATACATATTTTTAAATATATATTTTTAAGTCCTAGACATATAAATGGAACTACAGCATTGCCATTATCAACATGATTATATGACCATTATAGCTGAGAGAAAAGAGAGATCTGCAAAATTTACACGAGGGGCGACAGAGGAAGAACTAGCCATAACTGTGGGCTTCTAGCAAGCAGCATCCTAAACTAATAATGGAGGATACAGGAGAAGCGGGTTGAGCGAGAATTTAGAGAAAGAGGCATTGGTGACAAGGAACAGGTAGGTAGGAAAGGGTGGAAGAAAAGGAGGTGAATGAGGACAAAGGTAATTTAAGAGGGTGTGTAAACCGCCCAAGAAGGCAGGAACAGGTGAAGAGCGTCACAGTCCACTATCAGCATCACAGCTCCGCTTCCAGATTATTTTGTCCAAATTCCGTTGAATACCGCGAGAACGCTAATCCAATTAACTATCCCCTCCTCCCCGAACGCTAAAGACCCGCCCCCTGCCGCCCAGGTCCCGCCCCTCGTATCCTCGCTGTCTGCGGCAGTGTTAATAAAGTTGCAGCGGTTTGACATTTGCGGTCGACAAGATGGCTGCCTCCATGCTCGGATCTCTGCTGCGGGTCGTCCGGCAGGTCTGGCCCGCGCCGTTATACCCTCCTCCCCTTATCCTCTGAACTTCCAAACCCACGGGTCCTCCACTGTTCTGCCACCAGGAGCGCCCAGTGCAGACCTGTTCCAGGGTTCTCTGTCTGTCCGCTTCCCTCCTCCGGCTTGATTCCGGGGAGGGCCGAGCTGCAAATGTAAATTGGGTTATTTGTAAACTTAGAGTTGACTGGCATTGAAAGCCTGCAGACTGACTCCAATTTATGAGTGTAGGTGGAGACAGAAGGTGTCTGAGGAATAAGGCACCCAAAACCTCCCAGTGTTAAAAGAGAGCCGAGCAAAGGAGACTTGAACAGAGCGAGGGAGGAGAGCGTGGTGGCCTGGAGGCACTCCAAGGGCAGGGAGTGGGGAACTCTGGTTAAAGTCAATTAAAAGAAGGGCTGAGAATTGCCTGTTGGGTTTGCGTGCCTGCCTGCTCAGTCGCTTCAGACTCTTTGCGACCCCATAGACTGTAGCCCGCAGTACTCCTCTGTCCATGGGATTCTCCAGGCAAGAATACTGGAGTGGGTTGCCATGCTCTTCTCCAGGAGATCTTCCCAACCCAGGGATCAAACTGGCATCTCTTGGGACTCCTTCATTGGCAGGCGGATCCTTTACAACTGCGGCACCTGGTAGCCCCTCTGTTGGGTTTAGCAGCGTGGAAATTGTTGGACCCTGCGTCATAGCAGTTTCGATGGTGTGGTGGGGGTGAAAGAATTAGAGACAAAATGGAAGGAAAGAGATACATTCTATCTTTCCTACAAACACAGACTGCAAACGTAGACGAACCTATGAAGACGTTTTGCTGCCAAGAGGAACAGAAAATTGGATCAATAGTTGAGGAGGAGGTGGGTTAAGAGTGGGTGTTTTGTGGTGTTTTTTATTTTTAACGTGACAGAAGTAAGTGCATGTTACTGTGTCAAAGGGAAAGATTCTGTAGGGGGGTGGGGAATAGATAGTGTAGGAGAGGGAAGAATTGCTGAAGCTGTAGTTTGTGTAGGCAAGAGGTGGTGAGTTTGCTGCTGCTGCTAAGTCGCTTCAGTCGTGTCCGACTCTGTGCGACCCCATAGACGGCAGCCCACCAGGCTCCGCCGTCCCTGGGATTCTCCAGGCAAGAATACTGGAGTGGGTTGCCATTGCCTTCTCCAGTGCATAAAAGTGAAAAGTGAAAGTGGTGAGTTTAGTGTTAGATTATTTGATCTTCAGAACATGAACAGTTAATCTGTAATGGCGTTGTCCAATAGAAGTAAAATACCAACCACATTTGTAACTTACAATTTTCTAGGAGCCACATTAAAAAAAGTAATAAGCAGATGAAATTAATTTTATTAAAGTATTTTAAATACGTTTATCAAAAAATATTGTATTTCAGCATTAATCTATAAATGTGATGTGTGAGATCTTACGTTCTTTTTTCATGCTAAATCTTCAAAATCAGGTTTGTATTTTACATCTTAGTTTGGATTCTAAATTTTCCACGATTAAGATGGAAAATGTAGTCCTACCAAAACTCAAACTTTTTAATGTTTCCTTGCTTAAGTTTAGATTTTTTTTTCATTAAAATTAAATAAAATTTAGAATTACATTCCTCTAGTTACTTTTCAAGGGCTCACTAGTCATGTGTGGTTAGTGGCTACTGTATTAGAGCAGATCTTTAATAGCAGGAGGGAATGTAGTGCATAGGATTGCAGATGCTTTTTAAAAAATTTATTTTGTTGAAGTAGAATTGATTTACAATGTTATGTTAATTTATGCTGTACAGCAAAGTGATTCAGTTGCACATATTTTTTCATATTCTTTTCCATTATGGTTTATTACAGGATATTGAATTCAGTTTCCTGTGCTATACAGTAGGACCTTGTTGTTTTTCCATTCTACATAATAATAGTTTTCATCTGCTAATCCCAAACGCCTTATCCAGCCCTTTCCCATGCCCCCTCCCCCTTGGCAACCACAAGTCTGTTCTATATATCTGATTATAGATGCTTTTGATTTCATAATTGAAGAGAAAGTGAAGTCATCAGCTAAACATGGGGATGTGGGAGCAGGTGTCAGGGATTTAAAGAAAGAAGAGATGGTGTAAAATAGTCAAGAGTAGATCAGAAGAATAGTGGCAAGAATTAGAGCCAAAAAGGTGAAGTGAAAGAGGGATCAGGGAGATGAGGGTGTATGAAAGACAATATTGTGTTTACAGACCATGGAATTCAGGTGGCGCAGACTGTAAAGAATCCGTCTGCATTGTGGGAGACCTGGGTTTGATCCCTGGGTTGGGAAGATCCCCGGGAGGAGGGGATGGCAACCCATTCCAGGATTCTTGCCTGGAGAATCCCCATGGACAGAGGAGCCTGGCGGGCAACAGTCCATGGGGTGGCAAAGAGTCAGACACGACTGAGCGACTAAGCACACAGCAGGAGATAGGAAATCAAAAGCTGAGAGACAGGTGAAAAGCTGGTAGGAGCAACGGATTAAAAGTTCCAGAGGGGCTGTTATTAGGGTGTTAGAAGAAACATGCTTTAAAGAAGTAAAGGGTATGAGATACACACAATTGGATGATAGAAAACTTTCACCTACTGGGAATAAAAGACCTCCAGCATGGAAGTAAATAGGAAAAGAGGAGTGGAGGACAAAATGACTGGAGGAAAAGAGTTCGAGGCATGGAGAGATCAGGGTATAATTTCACGTGTGTTGAGATCACCAGGAATTAAGACAGGAGGAGTGACAGCCAGGATTGACAGTGAAAAATGAAAGGGGATGGTGGGGGCTGTGGTAGATGACTGCAGTGGTGGAAGTATAACCCAGTGGCACAAGAGTCACAGCTTCCTTTCAGGAAGGAGGGACAGTCTGGAAGCTGCAGTAAAGAGCAAGGAAGCTTCCTCCCGGTTGTGGGAGAAAAAGAGCTATAGTGGACACTATCGAGCAAATATCTGGAGGAGTTGTTAAAAGAAGTTGAGGATTTGGAAGATATTGATGATGGTAGACCATGAGTTGAAGAAAGTCCAAAGGAATAGTTTTAAGATGAAGAGGGGTGAGAGGGGCAGGTTAGGATATGTACAGAACAGAATAGAAGCGATCTTAACAGGTAGAGCACTGCTATAAACTGGGAAGAAAACACAATATAATAGAAGTGTGGGCAAAGGACATAAACTGTTACAGAAGAAATTAATGTAAGAGACCGGTAAATGTTTATTTTAAAAGTGTATTGCCTTTATAGTCAGAAAAAAAAAAGTTGTCCAGAAAGAATGAAAAGTTCCTTGTTTTTTCTTAAATAGATAGAAACCTGTTAGGAGATGATAGAACACTGATTAGGGATAGTCTGGAAAAGAATTGAAGGGGAAAATATTTAATTTTGGTTTCTGATTCTCTGTTGCTTTCAGTTTCATCAGTAGCAGCAGACATTGCATTGCCCCTTCAGGTGAATTGTTTCTTTCAGGCAGAATGACCTCCTTGGACCTTACCACTCTATTCTTGTCCATTTCCTCATCTGGTTTGGAAAAACTTCACCTTCTCTCCCTTCCCCCGCTTCCTAACTGTATCAAAATTCTGTCAGTCCTTCAAAGCCTTGCCGGAGCCCTCTTTCCGTGACGCTTATTTCCAGCCACTGTGACCATGGCACTCATTTGACTCAGTCGTGAATGAAATTTCAATATCGATTTGACACATGCTGTCTTATTTCCAAAAGATGATTTTAGAGTTGTGTTTCCCCTTGAGACTTTGAAGCATTGAAGGCAGTTTATCTTTTGTTGATAGGTTGAAAAAAGGTTATCTTTCTAGTCTAGTAGTCTCATTTTCAGCTTTATATTCTGTATCATGCTGAACATGTATTTTTTCTAAAACAGCAGTTATAAGAGGCCACCATCATTTTCCATAGCTGTAATTTAATGAACATATAATATCTGCTCTGGTTTGGGAAAGACTTGAGTTTCTAATGGTCTATACTTGGTGTGTACTGTTAGAACCGTTGGCTATCACCATGTAAACATGTGACAGTGAGGAACCCTCTGTCTTGTTACTGGACAACTCACACTAAGAAATGAGTTTTGAGTGACAATTTCAAAGTACCCATTGACCCAGCAGTTCTGCTTCCAGGAATTTATCTTGCTGATATATACAAATATATATGAAATGATTTACATAAGACATTATTCATTGCAGCATTATTTATAATGATAACTGGTGAGGTATGGTCTAGTTGTCCACCAGTAGGTCACAGGATAATAAATCATGATGTGTCTGTGGGGAGGGAAAAAAGTTCTCAGCTGGGGCCCTTGTGTCAGTAGCAAGAGAAAAGCATACAAATTTGTAAGTTTTACCCAACACAGGAGTTTTCATAAGGAAAGAAGAACCAAAGGAGTTAAACCTAAGTGGGTTTTGTGCTAGGGTTAATGAAGCCTGGTAAGTCATGGGAAAATGTGGTAAGACTAAAGGCATGAGCTATGTGTAGGAAACTAAAGGAAATAGCGTGGCCTGTTATTCAGATTCTTCTCAGTGTTCCTCAGGCTTCAGAGATACGGATGCTTCTTTTATGCTCTGGGTATACAGAGGGACCCTCTCATGTGAGGGTCTTATGACCTGTTTCAAGGGAAGGTCAGAAAGTCCTTCTTGCACCTGCTGTTTCTCAGATTCCTTTTGCTTGACATAAACAGTATTCCAAAGGAGCCCTGTTTTGAGATAGTGTCTCCTGAACCTGGTCACTTCCATATAGTGGAATATTATACAACCTAAAACAATGTGGAAGCTTTTAAACATGGATATAGAAAGAGCTCTAAAATCTCTTGTTAAATGTGAAAAAAATGGGTAGGAGAAGAAACATGGGAGAGGGAGTGTGGACGTATGTTTTATAGGCAAAAATCTCTGGAAAGCTACAGCAGAGAAATTAGGAACTGGGTACCTCTGGGATGGGGGTATGGCCACTGGGCAGGTAAGGGATGAGGTGGGAGGATGAATCCACTTTGTGTCTTTATTGAACTGTAGTTGACTCACAGTATTGCTTTTATTTGGTGTTGTGTGTGTGTGTTCCTTCTCTTAATTCTTTCCATTTTAGGTTATTACAAGATGCTGAATATAGTTGCCTGTGCTATACTCTAAATTCTTATTGTTTATTTTATACATGCTAATGTGTCTATTTGGTGTTGTGTGTGTGTGTTCCTTCTCTTAATTCTTTCCATTTTAGGTTATTACAAGATGCTGAATATAGTTGCCTGTGCTATACTCTAAATTCTTATTGTTTATTTTATACATGCTAATGTGTATCTGTTAATCCCATACTCTCAATTTATCTCTTCTTCCCCCCTTCCACTCTGATGATCATGTTTGTTTTCTATATCTGTGAGTCCATTTCTATTTTGTAAATAAGTTCATTTGTATCATTTTTTTTAAATTCCATATATAAGTGATATCACGAGTCTTTGATTTGCTTCCCTTAATATGATAATCTCTAGATCCATCCATGTTGCTGCAAATGGCCTTACTGCATTTTTTATGGCTGCGTAATATTCCATTGTGTGTGTATATACCTCACATCTTTATTATTCATCTATGATGGACACTTAGGTTGCTTCCATATCTTGGATATTGTAAATAGTGCTGCTATAAACATTGTGGTACATGTATCTTTTTGAATTAGAGCTTTTTCCAGATACATGCCCAGGAGTGGAATTGCTGGATTATATGGTAACTCTTTCTAGTTTTAAGGAATGTTTTCTGTAGTGGCTGTACCAATTTGCATTCCCACCAACAAAGTAGGAGAGTTCCCCTTCCTCCACACCCTCTCCAACAATTGTTATTTGTAGACTTTTTGATAGTGGCCATTTTGACCTGTGTCAAGTGATACCTCACTGAAGTTTTGATTTTCATTTCTCTTGAGAATTAGCGATATTGAATATCTTTACATGTACCTGTTAGCCATCTGTATGTCTTCTTTGGAGAAATGTATATTTAGGTTTTCTGCTCATTTTTAATTAGATTAAAAATTTTTTTTATTGGAGTATAATTGATTGACAGTGTTGTGATAGTTTCTGCTGTGCAGCAAAGTGCATCAGTTATGCATATACATATATCTACTCTTTTTTAGGTTCTTTTCCCATATAGGTCCTTACAGAGTATTGAGTAGAGTTCCCTGTGCTATACAGTAGGTCTTTATTAATTATGTATTTTGTATATAGTAATGTGTATATGTCAATTCCAATCTTCCAATTTATCCCTTCCCTCCACCTCCACAAACCATAAGATTTCTTTCTACACCTGTGACTCTGTTTTGTAAATAAATTTATTCAATATTTTTAGATTCCACATATAAGTGATATTATAGGATATTTGTCTTTCTCTGTCTAACTTACTTCACTGAGTTTGACAACCTCTAGGTCCATCCATGTCTCTGCAGTTGGCATTATTTCATTCTTTTTTATGGCTGAGTAATATTACATTGTACATACATACGCATATATGTACCACAACTTCTTTATCCGTTCTTTGTTGATGGACATTTAAGTTGCTTCCATATCGTGGCTATTGTAAATAATGCTGCAGGAACATTGGGGTGCACGTATCTTTTTGAATTATGGTTTTCTTCAGGTATATGCCCTGGAGTGGAATTGCTGGATCGTATTGCTGGTAATTCTGTTTTTAGGTTTTTAAGGAAACTGCATGCTGTTCTCCATAGTGGCTGTACCAGTTTACATTCTGACCCAGCAGTATAGGAGGGTTCTTGTTTCTCCACATTCTCTCCAGCATTTACTATTTGTAGGCTTCTTGATGATGGCCATCCTGACTGGTATCAGGTGATAACTCATTGTAGTTTTGATCTGCATTTCTCTGAGAATTAATCATGTTGAGCTTCTTTTTGTGTGCTTTTTGGCCATCTGTATGTCTTTGGAGAAATGTATATTTAAATCTTTTGCCCATTTTTTAACTGGGTTGTTAGTTTTTATGTTAGTGAGCTGTGTGTGCTGTTTGTATATTTTGGAAATCAAGCCCTTGTCAGTAACATCATTTGTGAGTGCTTTCTCCCAGCCCGTGAGTTGTCTTTTCATTTTGTTTATAAGTTTCCTTTGTTGTGCAAAACTTTAAAAGTTTGACTTGGTCCCATTTGTTTAGTTTTGTTTTTATTTCCATTATTCTAGGAGAGGGGTCTAAAAACATATTGCTGCAATTTATGTCAAAGTCTGTTCTGCCTATATTTTCCTCTAGGAAAATGTAGCAGTGCACTTTTCCCAGGAACATTTCCTGGATAGATTGTCTTTTCTCCATTGTATATTATTTCTTTGTTTGTCGTAGATTAATTTACCAAAGTGCAGGGGTTTATTGCTGTACTTTCTGTCCTGTTCTGTTAATCTGTTTTTTGTGCCAGGACCATATTCTGTCGACTACTGTAGTTTTGCAGTATTGTCAGCAGCCAGGGAGCCTGATTTCCTCTATCTCCATTTTTGTTTCTCAAGATTACTTTGGCTATTCAGGGTCTTTTATAATTCCATACAAATTAAAAAAAAATTTGTTTTAGTTTGTGAAAAATACCACTCATAATTTGATAGGGGTTGCATTGAGTCTATAGATTGCCCTGGTTAATATTGGTAATTTTCACAATAAAATTGGTAATTTTCACAATAAAATTGGTAATTTTCACAATATTGATTCTTCCAATTCAAGAACATGGTATATTTTTCCATGTGTTGTGCCATCTTCAGTTTCTTCAAGGTCTTACAGTTTTTGGAGTATGGGTTTTTGCCTCTTTTGGTAGGTTTTATTGTTGTTTAGTTGCTAAGTTGTGTTCAACTCTTTTGAGACCCCATGGACTGTAGCCCATCAGGCCCCTCTGTCCATGGAATTTCCAAGGCAAGAATACTGGAGTGGGATGCCGTTTCCTCTCCAGAGGATCTTCCTGATGGTGGGATTGAACCCATGTCTCCTGCATTGGCAGGTAGGTTCTTTACCACTGAGCCACCAGGGAAGCCCTCGGTAGATTTGAAGTGCACTGAAAGTGGCTCAGTTGTGTCCGACTCTTTGCGACCCCATGAACTATACAGTCCATGGAATTCTCCAGGCCAGAATACTGGAGTGGGTAGCCTGTCCCTTCTCCAGGGCATCTTCCCAACCCAGGGATCAAACCCAGGTGTCTCGCATTGCAGGCAGAATCTTGACTATCTGAGCCTGGAGGGTGGTATTTTATTCTTTTTGATGCAATGATAAATGGGGTTGTTTTCTTAATTCTCTTTCAGATTTTTTTGTAGTTAGTATAGAGAAATGCAACAGATTTCTGTGTATTAATTTTCTATCCTGCAGCTTTATCAAGTTCATTGATGAGCCTTGGTAGCTTTCTAGTGGCATCTTTATGATTTTCTATGTATAGTATCATGTCATCTGTAAACAGTGGCAGTTTTACTTCCTTTCCGATTTGGATTCCTTTTTTTCTTTTCTGATTTGGCTAGGACTTCGAAAATTTTATTGACTGTTTCTGATCTTAGAGGAAATGTTTTCAGCTTTTCACCATTGAGTATGATGATGTTGGCTGTGGTTTTGTCATGTATGGCCTTTATTGTGTTGAAATGTGTTTTCTCTGTGCTCACTTTCTGGAGAATTTTTATCATAAATGGATGTTGAATTTCTTTTTCTTATTTAAAAATCATTTATTTTTAATTAGAGGATAATACTTTACAGTGTTCTGTTGGTTTCTGCCATTCATCAACATGAATCAGCCTTGGATACACATATGTCTCCTCCCTCCTGAGCCTGCCTCCCACTCGAGGTTGTCTCAGAGGACAGCTTGAGCTCCATGCATCATACAGCAAATTGCCACTGGCTGTCTGTTTTACATAAGGCAATATGTATGTTTTAACGCTACCCTCTAAATTTGTCCCACCTTCTCCTTCCCATGCTGTGTCTGCAAGTCTGTTCTCTGTGTTGCTTCTCTGTTGCTGCCTATAGACAGGGTCATCAGTACCATTTTTCTAGATTCCACATATGTATGTGTTAAAATACAGTGTTAATATTCTGACTTACTTCACTCTGTATAATAGGCCCTAGGTTCGTCCACCTCACTTAAACTGACTCAAATTCATTCCTTTTGTGGCTTGAGTAATATTCCGTTGTATATATGAACCACAGCTTCTTTATCCATTCATCTGTCGGTGGACATGTAGGTTGCTGCCATGTTCTGGTTATTGAAAGTAGTGCAGCAGTGAACATTGGGATACATGTGTCTTTTAGAATTGTGGTTTTCTCAGTGTATGTGCCCAATAGTGGGATTGCTGGGTCATGTGGTAGTTTAGTTTTTAAAGAAATCTCCATGTTGTTCTCCATAGTGGCTGTATTAATTTACATTCTGACCATCAGTGCAAGAGGGTTTCCTTTTCTCCACATCCTCTCCAGCACTTATTGTTCATAGATTTTTTGATGGTGGCCGTTCTGACCAGTGTGAGGTAATACCTCATTGTAGTTTGATTTGCATTTCTCTAATAATAAGCAATGTTGAGCATTTTTTTCATGTGTTTATTAGGTATCTGTATATCTTCTTGGAGAAATGTTTGTTTAGGTCTTCTGCCCGTTTTTTGATTGGGTTCTTTGTTTTTCTGATGTTGAGCTGCCTGAGCTGCTTGTATATTTTGGAGATTAATCCTTTGTCAACTGCTTCATTTGCAATTATTTTCTCCCATTCTGAGGGTTGTCTTTTCATCTTGTTTATGGTTTCCTTTGCTGTGCAAAAATTTTTAAGTTTAATTAGATCCTGTTTGTGTATTTTTGTTTTTATTTCCACTACTCTAGGAGATGGGTCATGGAGAATCTTGTTGTGATTTATGTCAAAGAGTATTCTGCCTATGTTTTCCTCTAGGAGGTTTGTAGTTTCTGGTCTTACATTTAGGTCTTTAATCTATTTTGAGTTTCTCTTTGTGTATAGTATTAAGAAGTGTTCTAATTTCATTCTTCTACATATAGCTGTCTAGTTTTCACAGCACCATTTATTGAAGAGATTATCTTTTATTCATTATATATTCTTGCCTTCTTTGTCAAAAGCAAGGTGCCCAAGCTGAATTCCAGAAAAATAAACGACCCAATCAAAAAATGGGCCAAAGAACTAAACAGACATTTCTCCAAAGAAGGCATACAGATATCTAACAAACACATGAAAAGATGCTCAACATCACTCATTATTAGAGAAATGCAAATCAAAACCACAATGAGGTACCATTTCACACCAGTCAGAACGGCTGCTATCCAAAAGTCTACAAGCAATAAATGCTGGAGAGGGTGTGGAGAAAAGGGAACCCTCTTACACTGTTGGTGGGAATGCAAACTAGTACAGCCACTATGGAGAACAGTGTGGAGATTCCTTAAAAAACTGGGAATAGAACTGCCATATGACCCAGCAGTCCCACTGCTGGGCATACACACTGAGGAAACCAGAATTGAAAGAGATGCGTGTACCCCAATGTTCATCGCAGCACTGTTTACAATAGCCAGGACATGGAAGCAACCTAGATGTCCATCAGCAGATGAATGGATAAGGAAGCTGTGGTACATATACACAATGGAATAGTATTCAGCCATTAAAAAGAATACATTTGAATCAATTCTATTGAGATGGATGAAACTGGAGCCCATTATACAGAGTGAAGTAAGCCAGAAAGAAAAACACCAATACAGTATACTAATGCATATATATGGAATTTGAAAGATGGTAACAATAACCCTATATGCGAGACAGAATAAGAGACACAGATGCATAGAACACTCTTATGGACTCTGAGGGAGAAGGTGAGGGTGGGACATTCTGAGAGAATAGCATTGAAACATATATATTATCATATGTGAAACAGAACACCATTCCATGTTCGATGCATGAGACAAATGCTCAGGGCTGGGGGAATGGGATGACCCAGAGGGATGGGATGGGGAGGGAAGTGGGAGGGGGGTTCAGGATGGGGAACACATGTAAACCCATGGCTGATTCATGTCAATGTACGGCAAAAACCACTACAATATTGTAAAGTAATTAGCCCCCAACTAAAATGAATAAATTTAAAAAAACAAAAAACAAGGTGCCCATAGGTACATGAGTTTATCTCTGGGCTTTTTATTTTGCTCAGTTAGACTATATTTCTGTTTTTATGCCAGTAGCATACTATCTTGATGACTGTAGCTTTGTAGTATAATCTGAAGTCAGGAAGGTTAATTCCTCTAACTCCATTCTTCTTTCTCATGATTGCTTTGAGTATTTGGCGTCTTCTGTGTTTCCATACAAATGGTGAAGTTTTTTGCTCTAGTTCTGTGAAAAATGCCATTGGTAATTTGATAGGAATTGCATTGAATCTGTAGATTGTTTTGGGTAGTATAGTCATTTTCACAATGTTTATTCTTCCAGTCTAGGAACATGGTATATCTCTCCATCTGTTTATCATCTTTGATTTCTTTCATCCGTATCTTATAGTTTTCTGAGTACAGGTCTTTGTCTCCTTAAATAGGTTTATTGCTAGATATTTTATTTTCCTATTGCAATGGTGAATGGGATTAATTCCTTAATTTCTCTTTCTGATTATTCATTGTTAGTGTATAGTAATGCAAGGGATTTCTGTGTATTGATTTTGCACCCTGAAACTTTACTAAAATTACTGATTAGCTCTAGTAATTTTCTGATAGTATCTTTAGAGTTTTCTATGTGTAGTATTGTGTTATCTGCAAACAGTGAAAGTTTTACTTCTTTTCCAGTCTGGATTCCTTTTATTTCTTTTTCTTCTCTGATTGCCATGGCCAGGATTTCCAAAACTGTGTTGAATAATAGTGGCAAGAGTGGGCACACTTGTCTTGTTCCTTATCTTAGAGGAAATACTTTGTTTTTCACCATTGAGAATAATGTTTGTTGTGGGTTTATCACATACGGCCTTTATTATGTTGAGTAGGTTCCTTCTGTGTCCATTTTCTGAAGAGTTTTTGTCATAAATGGGTGCTGAATTATGATTTTTATTTTTTAATTTGTTAATGTGGTGTATCATATTGATTGACTTGTGTATGTTGAAGAATCCTTGCATCCTTGGATAAACCCAACTTGATCTTATTGTATGATCCTTAATGTGTTGTTGGCTTCTGTTTGCTAGAATTTTGTTGAGAATTTTTGCATCCGTGTTCATCAGTGATATGGCCTGTGATTTTCTTTTTTTGTGATGTCTTTATCTGGTTTTGGTATCAGGGTGATGGTGGCCTCATAGAATAAGTTCAGAAATGTTCCTTCCTCTGCAATTTTTTGGAATAGTTCAGAAGGATTGGCGTTAACTCACCTCTGAACGTTTGGTAGAATTCTTCTGTGAAGCCATCTGTTCCTAGACTTTTCTTATTGGCAGTTTTTAAATAATTGGTTCTATTTCAGTACTAGTAATTTTCTGTTTCTTCCTGGTTCAGTCTTGGGAGATTGTACCTTTCAAAGAATTTGTCCATTTCAATTAGGTTACCCATTTTATTGGCATATTGTTGCTCATACTAGTCTATTATGATCCTTTGTATTTCTGTGGTGTCGGTTGTAACTTTTCCTTTTTCATTTATGATTTTACTGATTTTGGCTCTCTCCTTTTTTTTCTTGATGAGTCTCTCTGAAGATTTGTAAATTTTGTTTATCTTTAAAAAGAACCAAAATCTGCTTTTACTTTCATTGCTCTTTTCTAATGTTGTTTTAGTCTCTAATTCATTTGTGCCCTGGCTTCTATGATTTCTTCTACTAACTTTGGTTTTTATTTATTCTTCTTTCACTGGTTGCTTTAGGTGTAATGTTAGGTTGTTTATTTGAGATTTTCTTGTTTCCTGGGATAAACTTGTATCACTATTAACTTCCCTCTTAGGAGTGCTTTTGCTATATCTCATTTTCATTTGTCTCCAGATATTTTCTGATTTCTTCTTTGACTTCTTCAGTGATTCATTGATTGTCATTGTGTGTGTGTGTGTGTGTGTGTTTTCCTTTTACTTGATTTCTAGCTTCATAGCATCATGATAGGAAAAGATGCTTGATAAGATTTCAGTTTTCTCAAATTGACCAAAGTTTGCTTTGTGCCCCTGCATGGAATCTATCCAGGAGGCTGTTCCAAGTGCACTTGAGAAGAATGTGTATTCTGTTTTGGGGTTGAATGTTCCATAAATACCAAGTCTGATGTGTCATTTAAGGCCTGTGTTTCGTTACTGATTTTCTGTCTAGATGATCTATCCAGACAGAATAGATATTTGTGGGGTGTTATAAGTGGGGTGTTAAATCCCATTGATCAAAGTGGGGTGTTAATGTCCCTCACTATTATTTTGTTACTGTCAATTTCTCCTTTTATGTTTGTTAATATTTGGCTTATCTATTGAGGTGCTCCTATGTTGGGTCCATATATATTTACAGTTGTTATATATTCTTCTTGGATTGATCCCTTGATCATTATATAGTGTCCTTCTTTGTCTCTTTTAGCCATCTTTAAAAAGTATATTTTATCTGATGTGAGTATTGCTATTCCAACTTTTATTTGATTTCCACTTGCATGAAATGCCTTTTTCCATCCTGTCTCTTTCATTCTGTATTTCTTGAGAGGTGGGTCTCTCATCAACAGCATGTTTATGGGTCTTCTTTTTATATTCATTCAACCAATCTATGTCTTTAATCCGTTTACATTTATGGTAATTATCAATATGTATATTCTTACTGCCATTTTGTTTATTGCGTTGGATTTGTTTTTGTAGGTCTTTTTTCTCCCTTTACTCTTTTTCTCTTGTGATTTGATGACTATCTTTAGTGTTATATTTGGATTCCATTTTCTTTTTTGTATGTATATTATAGACTTCTGGTTTGCTGCAGTTACCATGAGGTTTTGTACTGTAGTGTGTATTTATATGTACTTGTTGTAAGTTGATCTTATTTTCTAATGCATTTTAGGTACTCTGCATTTGTACTCTCTTCCCCTCATGATTACTATTCTTTATTTTATATTTTATATCTACTTTTGTGTAACCCTTAACTGCTTGTTGTGGATACAAATGGTTTTACTACTTTTGTCTTTTAACCTCCCTACTAGCTTTGTGCATGGATGATTTCCTACATTTATTGTATGTTTACCTTTACCAGTGAGTGTTTCCATTCTGTAATTTTCTTGGTTCTAGTTGTGGCCTTTTCTTTTCTGCCTCGTGAAGTTTCTTCAGCAGTTGTTATAAAGCTGGTTTTGTAGTGCTGGATTTTCTTAGCTCTTGCTTGTCTGTAAAGCTTTTGATTTCTCCATCAAATCTGGATGAGACCCTTGCTGAGTAGAGTATTCTTGGTTGTAGGTTTTTCTCTTTCATCACTTTAAGTACATCATGCACATTCTTCTGGCCTGCAGTTTGTGTAGAAAAATCAGCTGGTAGTTTTATAGGAATTCCCTTATAAGTCATTTGTTGCTTTTCCCTTATTGCTTTTAATATTCTCTCTTTACCTTTAACTTTTGTCATTTTGATTACAATGTGTTGTGGTATATTTCCTTTGTGAATTAATCCTGTATGGGACTCTCTGTGCTTTTTGTACTTGGGTGACTGTTTCCCTTCCCAAATCACAGATGTTTTCAGCTATTGTTTCTTCAAATACTTTCTCAGACCCTTTCTCACTGAGATCCCTATAATGTGAATGTTAACATGCTTCCTGTTATCCCAAAGGTCCCTTAATCTGGCCTCAATTCTTTTCATTCTTTTTTCTGTTACATGGCAGTGATTTCCACTCCTGTGTCTTCCAGCGTACTGATCCATTCTTCTGAATCATTGAATCCACTACTGATTCCTTCTATAGTATCCTTCATTTCAGTTATTGCATTCTTTCATTCTGTTTCATTGTTCTTTATATTTTCTAATTCTTTTTTGAAAGCTTATAATTTCTTGCTCTCTGCATCTGTGCTCCTGCTGAGTCCTTTGACCATCTTTACGATCATTACTCTGAACTGTTTCTTGGGTAGATTGCCTACCTCCACATCACTTAGTTGTTCTTATGAAGTTTTATCTTGTTCCTTTGTCTCAAATATATTCCTCTGTCACCTCATTTTATCCCAAGTGCTGTTTGTATTTTATGTATGTGGTAGATTGGTTACGTTTCTCGACTTTGGAGAAGTGTTCCTCTGTAGGAGACATCTTTTGCATCCCAGCAGTGCTCACCCCAGAGAAGGCAATGGCACCCCACTCCAGTACTCTTGCCTGTAAACTCCCATGGACGGAGGAGCCTGGTAGGCTGCAGTCCATGGGGTCGCGAAGAGTCAGACACGACTGAGCGACTTCACTTTCACTTTTCACTTTCATGCATTGGAGAAGGAAATGGCAACCCACTCCAGTATTCTTGCCTGGAGAATCCCAGGGACAGTGGAGCCTGGTGGGCGGCCGTCTATGTGGTCGCACAGAGTTGGACACGACTGAAGCGACTTAGCAGCAGCAGTGCTCACCCACCGAGGGCCAGGGGCCAGGTAGTCCCAGGGTAGTGTCTGGCCTGAATTTGCAGATTATTCTGTGGGTTGCAGAACAGTAGTTTTCTTTCTTTGAGGGGCTGGTGCCTGTCCCCTGGTGGGTGGAGTTGGGTTTTGATCCTCTGGCAGACCCTGGGTCTGACTCTCCTTCACTTATTCCTTGTCTCTTTTAGGTGGTTCCTTCATCAGCTTCAGGCCAATCTCGAAGTTACTATGTCGATTGGAGAATGTTGCGTGATGTCAAGAGAAGAAAAATGGCCTATGAGTATGCAGATGAGAGGCTACGGATCAATTCTCTCAGGAAGAATACTATTCTTCCAAAAAACCTTCAGGTTAGCTAATTAATATGAGTATCTGCCAGGAAATCGTTAACTCAAATCACTTTATACTTTTTGTTGTAACTTAGTATACTTTGTGGAGACTGGAATCTAGTTTTCTTGGTCAACATAAACAAATACCATTGAAACTTTTGATCAGTTTCAAATGAAAAAATTATTCATTCTTAACTAGCCTTTCAGCCATTTCATTAGGTGATACTTAGAAAGTACTGAGGCATGGTGCCCACACAGAAATTGGATAGTTATTTTGGCCTATGATGTCTCTCCAGTTCATCCCAGTCTTTCAGCGTGCCCAGCACATGACCTACACTATCCCTTATCCAAGGCCATCCCTAAGCCTGCTTCTGAATTCTTTACCCATGAGGTGGGCTTCCATATAGGTTTGACTTCTTGTCATACTCTTTAACTTGAAAAAGAGAATGTCAGCTCAGGCTTCCTGAAGCATAAGTCCTGTACCTAACTGTTAGCATAAAATACCTGCATTCAAGAGTCTTATCAGAGACTGTAACTCATACTCAAGGCCATTAAACTTATCAAAAGCTCAGAGTAAAAATTATTTCATTCATATAAATTTGGAGAATAATATACAGGCTCTTCATTATCATGGATTCTTTTCAAATCTTATCTAAATTCAGCCAGATAAGCAGAAAATGGAGTGCCTTGGACCACTCTGTTACAGCTTTTATTGTAATGGCGTTAAGCTACTTGCCTATATTTAGGGAGTAATAAGAGTTGGCTCCTGAGAAACAAAGCTTAAGATGTTAGGGAGGACAAATTTATGAAGACCTCCATGAAGTCTCTGGTTTGAGGACCATCAGTAGCTGTGCAGAGCCTCTGTGAGTCCTGGGAACTTACATGGCTCTTTGTTGCCTGCCAACTAGCTTACAAGGCGCATTTCTGTCCCAGTGCTAATGAATTTACAGGCTCTCACAGAATGCTCTTCTGTTTCATTTTCCCTTTGCCTAGTTTCCTTATTAGTACACTGCCTTAAATCTTTATGTTCATACACATGTAAACAATTTGTAGCTGTTCTTCATGTTCTGTCTCCATAAAACTTTACTTCACTCTACTAGCCCAATCATTTCTCCTGTTCAGTTCCTTTTGTAGCTCTTATTATTTACCATTCGTTGACTTAATCATGTTTCATATAATTTTATCATTATTTCTTTTCTTTTTTTAAGTGTATCACTTCATTTATTTTGGTCTTTGATTTTTCTCCATCAGTGTTTTGTAATTTTTAGCACACAGATTTGTCAGTATTTCTTAATAGCAACATATGTGTCAGCTTTTGGAAGTCAGGAACTACTCTTAATGCTTACTAATTAATATAAACTTGTGCTTAGTCACTCAGTTGTGTCCAGCTCTTTGTGACCCCATGGACTGCAGTCCACCAGGCTCCTCTGCCCATGGGGATTCTCCAGGCAAGAATACTGGAGTGGGTTGCCATGCCCTTCTCCAGGGGATCTTCCCCACCTATGCATCAAACCCAGGTCTCGCACATTGCAGGTGGATTCTTTACCTGGTCTGAGCTACCAGGGAAGCCCAATATAAACTTAGTGGCTTTCATATACATTTTCTCATTTATGTGTTTTTAATATGTTAGAGTAATTATTTTGCTTCCATCATAGTCTAGTAAGGGTGTGTCCCACACAAACACATGCACAATAATACACATACTTTTAAGCACATACATAAGAATAAATCTGTCCTGACAAAACCTTAGTGCTAGCTACTGCGGTAATCTCTGTTTTCCCCCCAAACCATTTTTGTCCTTAGCATATTTATTTCCTTATATTGCAAATGATGTTTTAGAAATGTAAATCTCACCTGGTCACTGGTCTTTGCGTCTCCAGCAGTCAGAACCTTTACTGTAGATGTCCAGGCTCCATACGCTCCTATCCTTCCTCCTCTTCATCTTCATGTCAAACATTTCCTTCTACTTGGTCTTCAGAGGTGACACTTGCATGATTCAAAAATGTTATGGGAAATAACCTAATCCCTCAAGGGACTAGAAAAACACAGATAAGCCCCAAATTAGCAGAATTCAAGATTGGAAAAGAAATAAATGAAAATAGAAACCAGAAAAACAGCAAAGATAGGTGAAACTAAGAACTGATTTTTTTGAAAAGATAAAACTGATGAGCGTTTAGCTAGACTAACTTAGTAAAAAACAGAAGATTCAAATAAAATCAGAAACAAAAGAGGAAATTTTACAGCTGATACTAAAGAAATACAGAGACTCATAACAGATTGATAAGAATAATCGTAGGCCAACAAATTGGCTAACCTAGAAGAAATGGATAAATTCCTAGAAACATAAAACCTATCAAGACCGAATTATGAATAAATAGAAAATCTGAAGTGACCAATGATGAGTAAGGAGATTGAATCAGTAATCAGAAAAAAGTGCAGGACCATATGCCTTCATGGATAAATTCTACCAGTCATTTAAAGAGGAACTAGTGGCAATTCTTCTCAAACTCTTCCAAAAAATTGAGTAAGAGGGAAACACTCCCAAAGTCATTTTATGGGCCCAGCATTGCGCTGATGGCAAAGCCAGATAAGGGCACCACAAAGAAAGAAAACTACAGCTCAGTATCTCTAATGAATAGAGATGGAAAAATTCCCCATAAAATGCTAGCAAACCAAATTCAATAGCACATTAAAAGAAACATTTACCATAATCAAGATGCAAATAAGTAAGAAGATATTCCATGTTCATAGAGTGGAAGAATTAATATTTTTAAAATGCCCATACTACACAAAGCCATCTATAGATTCTGTGCAATTCTTATCAAAATTCCAATAGCATTTTTTTTCACAGAAATAGAAAAAATAATCCTAAAATTTGTATGGAACTACGAAAGACCGTCAAAGAGTCAAAGCAATCCTGAGAAAGAAGAACAAAGTTGGAGGCATCACATTTCCTGATTTACAAAGCTATAATATTCAGAACAGTATGGTGGTGGCATAAAAACAGACACATATACCAGTGGAACAGAATTGAGAACCTGGAAATAAATCCACAGATAAGTGGTCAACAAGTATTTGACAAGGGAGCCAAAATACTCAGGGGCTGTTGTGGATAGCGTCTCCGTGAGTGGTGTTGGAGAAACTGGATACTCACATGCAGAAGAGTAGACTTGGTCCCATATCTTAACACCACTCACAGAAACTCAAAATGGGTTAGACTTAAAAGACAGAAGTGAAAGTGTGAAACTGCTGGAAGAAAACAAGGGGGAAAAGTTCCTTGACATTGATCTTTGCAGTGATTTTTTTTAGTTGTGACACCAAAGGTACAAGCGACAAAGAAAAGCAAGTGGATTACATCACACTGAAAGCAACAACATGAAAAAGGCAGCCTACAAAATGGGAGAAAATATTTGCAAGCCATGTACCTGATAAGAGATTAATATCCCCCAGATATAAGGAAGTCATACAACTCAATAGCACCCCCCCAAAAAATGATTAAAAAATAGCAGAGAACCTGAATAGACATTTTTCCAAAAGAAAAGTACAAATGACCAACAGGTACATGAAAAGATGCTCAACTAATCAGGGAAATGCAAACAAAAACTACAAAGATCTATCACCTCCCACCTATCAGAATGGCTACTATCCAAAAGATGGGATAACTTGGTGAAGATGTGGAGAAGAGAACCCTGTGCACTGCTGGTGGGAGTTTAAATTGGTACAACCACTGTGGAAAATAGTTTGGAGGCTCTTCAAAATATTAAAGATTAGAACTACCATGTATGATCCAGCAGTTCCATTTCTGAGTATAAATCTGCAGGAAATGAAATCACTAGATAGAGATGAAGTGCTAGCTGCATCCCCATGTTCACTCCAGTATTATTCACAGTAGCCAGGGCATGGAAACAACCTGGCTATCAGCACATGAATGTGCCACTCCGAGAACGTGATTTGCACACACACAGAGACACAGAGTGTGGTATGTGTGCTTAGTCATGTTGACTTTGTGGCCCCACGGACTGCAGCCCACCAGGCTCCTCTGTCCGTGTGGATTCTCCAGCAAGAATACTGGAGCGGTTTGCCATGCCCTCTAGGGGATCTTCCCTACCCAGGTATCGAACCCGGGTCTCCCACATGGCAGGCAGATTCTTTACCAACTGAGCCACCTGGGAAGCCCAGAGTATGATACTATTTAGCCATTAAAAACAGAAATCTTTCCCTTTGCAGTAACATAGATGAACCTTGAGGGCATTATGCTAAGTGAAGTAAGTCAGAAAGACAAATACTGTATGATCTCACTTACATTTAGAGTCTGAAAAACCAAATTCATAGAAACAGTAGAATGATGGTTACCAGAGCCTGGGGATTAGGGGAAATGGGGAGGTGTTGGCCAAAGGGCACAAACTTCAGTTATCAGGTGAGTAAGTTCTGGGGTTGAATAAGTATAGCATGTTGACTGTAGTTAGCAGTACTGTATTACATATTTGAAAGTTGCTTAAAGAGTAAATCTTCAGTGTTCTCTCACACACACAAGGTAATTATGTGAGGTGATGGAGATGTTAACCTTATTGTGGTAATTATTTTTCACAGTATATACATGTATCAAGACATCACATTGTACATCTTACACTTAACATCTTAAACAGTGTTATATATCGATTTTCTTAGTGAAGCTGGGAAAATCATTTGGGGAGACAAAAGAAATGCATTCATGTATTTTCCAAAAGAGAAATGAGAATGTTAGCCAGGAGGTCAGTGACCAAAAGGAGTGGGAGGGAAGGCTTGGGTACTGATACTGTTTCTTAGTCTGGTTGCTGGTTACACAGCTGTTTTCTGTTGGTGAAAGCTTTTTGAGCTTTACACTTAACCGTTTGTGGGTTCTTGGTTATGTTTGTTAGGTTTCAATTTAATTTTGAAAAATTACATTGTGAGTATGTCAAACAGTTCTGTCACTTTTCTTTCTGGCCTGTTTGTTTCTACTCAGTAAAATTCATCATGGTATCCAGGGTTCTTTTGCCACACTTGGCTGCATTAATGAATCTAGCCTTTTGTGTTCTCTTCCTCTGAGCATTGGCTCATCATCTAGAATAAATAAATGCATGTGATCTGTGTAAATAATGTTGTGACTTCCCTTAGGAGATGGCTGATGAAGAAATTGCTGCCCTTCCCCGGGATAGCTGCCCTGTTAGAATCAGAAATCGATGTGTTATGACGTCCCGTCCACGAGGCGTAAAGCGGCGCTGGAGGCTCAGCCGTATTGTCTTCCGTCACTTAGCTGATCATGGGCAACTGTCTGGGATCCAGCGAGCAATATGGTGATCAGAACCTACTGACCTTGCAGGAAAACCATGTAGGCAAGAAGAGACTTTTCTAATAGATAAAAACCTGATTTTTATTTGGGTGTTCTGTCAGTGAATAATATTTTTCTAAACATATAGTTCCCAAGCATAGTGCAACGAGTAATTAAAAAAAAAGAAGTTTGTGAAAATATGTTCTGTATGGTTGTCTTTTCCTTCAAGTTTAATCTTTTAGCAACATGTAAGTGTTCTTGTATTTTTTTAAAGAGCATTACTTCATCCAGCAGTATTATCTTATTGTTCCTCCAGCTTGTTGACATGTAGCTCATGTGTGGCAATTTTTAATCCTGGGCTGGCTACCCAGATCTGCGCAGCTCACTTAATTTTTAGTTGATTGTGAAGACAGACTGTACATTGGATGGTAAAGGTGATGTTCTGGATTATCTAACTAATGCTTAACCTCTTTGTGTGATGGCTGAACCAAAAAAGAATTACTATTTGTTTTCTTGCTCCATCTTCAAGAGCCCTTAGAACAAAATGTGTCTCTTTAAGGCCTGAAAACCTATCCCAGGAGGAAAAGTCCTGCTGGAATGGTATGTATTTGCTGTATTCGTATTTATTTCATCTGTAACAGAAATGAATAAAGGGAGAAAAAGTTGTCTTGTGCAGTAACTTGATGATGTCATCAGCCCAGTGATAAAATATCCATGGGGTAGTACGGAAGCACCTACCTAACATCCGTCTAGAAGATGTTCCTGGAGCTGACACCTGAACTCAAATCAGAAGGCAAGGGATGAGATTGTCTGCAAAGAAAACAGTGAAAGCAAAGGCATCAAACAGTGAAACTGCGGTCACTTCAACGTATCAGAATTAAGAAACACACAACAAAGGCTGTATCAAGGAAGACATCACCTGTGAAGGAGCTAAGACTTAAATAACAGCTGTCAGAGAGTTTTAAGCAAAGGAATGACATGATAGTTTGCCCTACATATAAATAATAGCTGTGTGGTGGATGGCCGTGAAAGGAAAAGACTACAGGCAAGATAAACAGCTAGGAGGATATCTTAATTGTTCAGGATGACAAGGGCCTGAACTAAGGTAGTAGTATGAGCAAAGTAGAAAAGGGGACAGCTTTTTTATTTGGCTGCACCCTCTTCCAGTAACAAGAGAAGACTTTACACATGGTATCACCAGATGGTCAATACCAAAATCAGATTGATTATATTTTTGCAGCCAAAGATGTAGAAGTTCTATACAGTCAACAAAAACAAGACTGGGAACTGACTGTGGCTCAGATCATGAACTCCTTATTGCCAAATTCAGACTTAAATTGAAGAAAGTAGTGGAGATCACTAGACCATTCAGGTAAGACCTAAATCAAATCCCTTACAATTATACAGTGGAAGTGACAAATCGATTCAAGGGATTAGATCGGATAGAGTGCCTAAAGAACTATGGATGGAGGTTCATGACATTGTACAGAAGGCAGTGATCAAGACCATCCCCAAGAAAAAGAAATGCAAAAAGGCAAAATGGTTGTCTGAGTAGGCCTTACAAATTGCTGAGAAAAGAGAAGCGAAAGGCAAAGGAAAAAAGGAAAGATATACCTATTTGAATGGGTATATCAAGAGTTCCAAAGAATAGCAAGGAGAGATAAGAAAGCCTTCCTCAGTTATCAGTGCAAAGAAATAGAGGAAAACAATAGAATGGGAAAGACTAGAGATCTCTTCCAGAAAAGCAGAGATACCAAGGGAACATTTCATGCGAAGATGGGCACAATAAAGGATAGAAATGGTATGGACCTAACAGAAGCAGAAGATATTAAGAAGAGGTGGCAAGAATGCACAGAAGAACTATACAAAAAAAGATCTTCATGATCCAGATAATCACGATGGTGTGATCACTCACCTAGAGCTACTCACCTAGATCCTGGAATGCTAAGTCAAGTGGGCCTTAGGAAGCATCACTATGAACAAAGCTAGTGGAGGTGATGGAATTCCAGTTGAGCTGTTTCAAATCCTCAAGGGTGATGCTGTGAAAGTGCTGCACTCGATATGCCAGCAAATTTGGAAAACTCAGCAGTGGCCACAGGACTGGAAAAGGTCAGTTTTCATTCCAATCCCAAAGAAGGGTAATGCCAAAGAATGTTCAAACTACCACATTGT
The DNA here is from genome assembly GCF_054371585.1 of Giraffa tippelskirchi. Lineage (NCBI taxonomy): Eukaryota > Metazoa > Chordata > Mammalia > Artiodactyla > Giraffidae > Giraffa > Giraffa tippelskirchi. Next base: position 23,769,153 of record NC_137279.1, read on the forward strand.
TGCACTCATCTCACACGCTGGCAAAGTAATGCTCAAAATTCTCCAAGACAGGCTTCAGCAGTATGTGAACCGTGAACTTCCAGATGTTTGAGCTGGATTTAGGAAAGGCAGAGGAACCAGAGATCAAATTGCCAACTTCCATTGGATCATTGAAAAAGCAAGAGAATTCCCCCCAAAAATCTACTTTATTGATTACACCAAAGCCTTTGACTGTAGATCACAACAAACTGGAAAATTCCTAAAGAGATGGGAATACCAGACCATCTGACCTGCCTCCTGAGAAATCTGTATGCAGGTCAAGAAGCAACAGTTAGAACTGGACATGGAACAACAGACTGGTTCCAAATTGGGAAAGGAGTACGTCAAGGCTTATATTGTCACCCTGCTTATTTAGCTTATATACAGAATATATCATGTGAAATGGCTGGACTGGACGAAGCACAAGCTGGAGTCAAGATTGCAGGGAGAAATATCAATAACCTCAGATACGCAGATGACACCACCCTTATGGCAGACAGTGAAAAGAAACTGAAGAGCCTCTTGATGAAAATGAAAGAGGAGGGTGCAAAAGCTGGCTTAAAACTCAACATTAAAAACTATTATTGTGGCATCTGGTCCCATCACTTCATAGTAAATAGATGGGGAAACAATGGAAACAGTGACAGACTATTTGGGGAGGGCTCCAAAATCACTGCAGATGGTGATTGCAGCCATTAAAAGACGCTAGTTCCTTGGAAGAAAAGCTATGACTAACCTAGACAGCATATTCAAAAGCAGAGACATTACTTTGTCAACAAAGGTCCATCTAGTCAAGGCTATGGTTTTTCCAGTAGTCATGTATGGATGTGAGAGTTGGACTATAAAGAAAGCTGAGTGCCAAAGAATTGATGCTTTTGAACTGTGGTGTTGGAGAAGACCCTTGAGAGTCCCTTGGACTGCAAGGAGATCCAACCATCAATCCTAAAAGAAATCAGTCTTGAGTGTTCTTTGGAAGGACTGATGTTGAAGCTGAAACTCCAATACTTTGGCCACCTGATGCAAAGAGCTGACTCATTTGAAAAGACCCCGATGCTGGGAAAGACTGAAGGCAGGAGGAGAAGGGGACGACAGAGGATGAGATGGTTGGATGGCATCACCGACTTGATGGACATGGATTTGAGCAAGCTCCAGGAGTTGATGTTGGTCAGGGAAGCCTGGCATGCTGCAGTTCATGGAGTCGCAAAGAGTCGGACATGACTGAGTGACTGAACTGATTACAGATCATAACTAGAACATGAAAGCTGCTGACTTCTGGCATATCACTGATAACCTACCTTTTCCTTTGAATCAGGGTTCAAGTACTGTTCACATTTTTTTTTTTTTTGCCATCTCCCACTCCTCCCTTTTTTCTTCATGTAATTCATTTGTTTGAGGAGCCAGGTTATTGGTCCTGTAGAATGTCAACATTTGGCTGTTTGCTTCTTTATGTGTCCTTTAACTTAGTCCTCTGTTCCTATAAAGTGGTATTTACATCCAGTGGCATGACCAGATTCAGGTTTAATATTTTAGGAATGGATGCTGTGTATCCTGTTCCGTTACATCAGAAGGCTCATATCTGGTTGTCCAACTTTTGCTCTACAGTCGTTTGTCTGTATTCAAGTGGTGTTTAAATGTTAGCTGGTATTTAAGTGTTAGCCTCTTCACATAGGTGATGCCTTCCTTGATCAGGCCTTTGTTGTGTGCTTCTTAGTTGTGATATGTTGAAGTGACTGCAGTTTCACTGTTTGATGCCTTTGCTTCCGCTGTTCTCTTTGCTGGCAGTCTCATCCTTTGCCTCCTCATTTAAGTTCAGTGGATTCAGGAGGGGTCAGCCTCACCCCTGCATTTGAAGTTCACCATTTATTAGCCTGTCACGTAATGATTTTAGCATTTCACTGATGGTTGTTACCCTGACCTCTGTTTCAATTAATGGTGATATTCTAAATCCCATGACTTTTTCTGCATTAGTTGGAATTTTTCTGTAAGGAGCTTAAACAGTTTATTTTCCTGAAATAAGTTTCTTAAAGACTAGATATACATACATGATTTTCTATTAGTTTTTAGAGTAAGTTGGTGCTATAGCAACTTCCAAAGGTTACATGATTTTTCACTGTCATTATTTTAGTGACAGTTGTAGACTTTCTTTGTATTTGTTTCAGTCCCTGCCATACACGATTTTGATGCTCAAAATAATCCTTTCATTCTTGGGTCCTGTAACCTGTTAATTTGGTACAGGGTATTTGATAGTTCCTTTGCTTTCTGGCATAAGATAACCTGGGCTTACCTTGTATATTTCCTGCCTCATACTTTTTTTTTTTAAGGGTTCGTTTTTTAGTAGGAAATGTTGGTAGAGACTATACACCTTAGGGTGCTGCTCATTGCTATTGAATTCTGAATTATCAGTGCTTTTAGGCCCTTTTGGTGGAAATTGCTAGGAGATGTATACTTTAAGATTAATAATAATGGTAAGTTTATACTGATTTTATACTGTCAAAAATCTTGAATTCCTAATGACATCAATCTAATTATTACTGTCATTATATAATATGTAAATATGGTTTCAATGTACTACTAATTTTACTCCTATTAATAGTAATGATTGCATTGTGACTTGTGTGGGGTTTTTTGTCCTTAGAAAATGGACAAAACACTGTATTCTAAGGTCACTTGAAAGTAGTATAACACTATGTATTTTGTTTGCAAGTTTTAGGGTTTTTTCTTTTTAAAAATATTGAAGTATAGTTGACTTACAGCATTGTTAACTTCAGGTGTACAGCAAAGTGATTCACATAAATATGTATTCCTTTCCGGATTCTTTTCTATTATAGGTTATTGAGAGATACTGTTTTGTGTATGTGAGGAAGTGTTTTTAACTTCATGGATTTACATGCAACTGTTCAGCTTTCCCACCACTTGCAGAAGAGGCTTTTTCTCCATTATAGTCTTGCCTCCTAATCGAAGATGACTGACCTCAGGTTTGTGGGTTTGTTTTTGGACTTTGTTCCCTTGCACTGATCCATGTCTGTTTTTGTGCTGACACCAGACTATTTTGCCTAGTGTAGCTTTGTGGTATTGTCTGAAGTCTAGGAGGGTTATGCCTCCAGCTTTGTTTTTTCCTCCTAAGGATTGCATTGATAGTTCTGGATGTTCTGTGGTTCTATGTAAGTTTTAGGATTACTTGTTTTAGTTCTGTGAAAAAGGTCACGGGTACATTGATTGCATTAAACTTATAGATTGCTTTGGGTAGTATGGCCATTTTAACTGCTTTTAATCCAACAACATGACATGTTTCTTTTTGTTTGAATCACCTTCTATATCCTTTATCAATGTTTATTATAGTTTTCAGCGTGTATTTCACCTCCTTGATTAGATTCATTCCTGAAGTGAAAGTCGCTCAGTCCTGTCTCTTTGCGACCTCATGGACTATACAGTCCATGGAATTCTCCAAGCCAGAATACTGCCTTCACCAGGCAATCTTTCCAACCCGGGGATCAAACCCAGGTCTCTTGCATTGCGGGCTCTTTACCAGCTGAGCCACCACGTTCATTCCTAAGGTGTTTTGTTTTGATTTTTTTTTATTGAAATGTAGTTGATTTATTCAATGTTTCAGGTGTACCACAGTGATTCAGCTATACATACACATACATCTCTTTGTATTTTTTCAGATTCTTTTCCCTTGTAGGTTTTTATAAAATACTGTACAATTCTCTTCACTTGGTCTAGGAAGTAGAGAGGTAGTATGACCCTCCGTGCTGATCTCTTCCTGCCCTGCCTGCCACAAGCTAAGTGTTGCACCCTCCTTTGAGCCTGAGGCTGTTTCCCAGCTGACCTTTCAGCTGGTGACGGATTCCAGGGTGAGGAAGCTGGTCACAGCTCAGGGGCGCAGGTCTCACCCTGATTCTTGTTTCGTCCTACCCAGTTACGTGGTGATTATTTCTTGCCACTTTGGTTCTATGAGATCTTTTGCCAGTGTTCAGTGGGCATTTGGTGAGAATTATTCTCTAGGTGGGTGTATTTTTGCTGTATTTGAGGTGAGTTCCACATACTTTTATTCTGCCATCTTGATCTGTCCCCAGTTTTTTAGGTTTTAAATTCTTAAATTTTAGGTGGTCAAAACAATGGAAAAAGGTACATTCACAGGATTGCTCCCATCTCATCTCTTTCCTTTCCCTATTGGGGGCCATTTTTATTAGCTTTGAGTTTTTTCTTCCATTGTCTGTTTATAGCCAAATATATATATTATGAATTCACATTTCTCACCCTTGCCAACACTAAGGTAGGTTTAACAGAAACAACATCTGCAGTTTGCTTTTCCACTTACTGTATCCTGGTTGATCACTGTATATCAGTATATGGAAACAATCTTCATTTTTTGGTGACTATCAGTACTTTCTGTGTAGATGTTTCAAAGTACTAGTTTACTCACACACTCCCCTATGAACTGACATTTGGGTGTCTCCAACCTTGTATATACCTCAGTATCACTCCAAATTTTTGCCACTGTTACCTTTTAGTAGAATTGTGAGAGGATAAATACATACATAATTCTGGTAAATACTACAACGTATTCCTCTATACAAATTTTAAGCTTCTCAACCTTTTTATTCCGTTACCATATGTGTATTACCCCATACCCTGAAGAGTCAGTATATTTTAGACTGTTTTAAAATTATTTCTCTTCTGAACAAGTTACTTTTTATACATTAAAGGTCACTTACATTCCTTTTTCTAAGGAAATGTTAGTAATTTTAGAATTCTTTCAATGTTTTTGGTTATTGTAGGGGTTTTTGCATCTTGCTCTTGCCATTTTAGGAGGAATAATAACCTTTAACTAAACAATACCCCTAAAAACCTGACATTTCTGACATACTCTTGGACAGAACAGCTTTACTTACTTTACTGAGCATAAAATACATGGGATTTGCACATTTATTGTTGCTTTAGGGTTACTATTTTTATAAGCTATCTATCTGATCCATAGCAAAACTTTATTAGTACCATACAAATGTGTTTGTCTATCACATTTAGATTGAGTTCCAATTTATTCATAAATATATTTAAGCCTAGAGAAAAATATTTGTGATTAGATTATTAGGCCATGGTAATACATGCTGTATGCATTACTTAAGCTCTGGGAGTAAAGCAATCGACCTCTATAAAATCTTAAAACACAGGTACAAATTTGCATTTTATGTAAAAATTCAGGCTTTATTTTTACTTATTCTTACACCGGTGGGAGCGGATGTCAGGAACTGAAAGGCAAGCATGAACTTTGTTTTCTACCTCTTGGCTGAACAATAATACACACTATGTGGCATTTTCATTAGGCAAGACTTGCTTTTTACATTTCACACCAGAATACAACATTACTCTTCTTGAATAAAATGACCTGGTTACTAAAGAAACCATCCTTGGAGGAACTGTTTAATAAGCATATTTTATTTAAATAAATCCTCCAGAAGGAAGTGGAGAATTCATTGCCTTTACTTAGAAGAAGGCTGTGTAAGTAGTTATATGTCAGATTTATTTGTGCAGCTCAGCAACATTTCCTTATTGTAAACTATTTTTCCACATCACAGTTCCCAAAAAGACTTTAAAGTCTCAGAAGTCTGTATCTCCTTTGGCTTGCTTCTCTCTTGATTCCACCCAGGCTTTATTAATGGTTCGCTTCATATCATCATCTCCATCTTCATAAATTTTCTTTAGAACATTCATTAATCCCTCACTAGGATCTGTTTCAGTGTCATAGGAGGGCTTTCTATTAAAAAAAAAATACACAATAAATAGTGGAGAAATATATATATATATATAATTAGTAAGTACAGAGAGACAAATTAGGCTGTAGGAAATACATGAGATAAGAGTCAGACAGTATCCTAAAATATTCTAAGAAGAATCAAAACACGCACAAATTTATCTTAGACAATATACACTCACACTTAGCTCATCAAAGAATGGTCATCAAAAACGGTAAGGTGTTATCATCTTGGGACCCTGGCATTTTAGGTGAGTTTTGGCAGGGAAGGTAAGTAAATAATCATTTACCTTTGTGAACTGTTTTAATGTTTTAAAACCATGTTTCCTTCATGGAATATGAAAATTTCATTGAGAGAAAAATAAACATACATTATAACACACAGACACATACTGAAGCACATACATATTTTAATTAGAAAAGCCTTCCTCTTAAGACTGAAATACAAGAGTCTTGGCTTGGTGGTATAAAAGCACACTTCTAGTTCAATTAGTGTGCAAACTGGGCCCATTAACTTTTCCACTCACCTCATTAAATGCCAGATTCTTGGGATACAATAAGACAGGTTCCTATATTCAGGTGATCCATTCTCGATTTAAAAGCAATTCCACAGATAATGCCTAACCTTAGCCAACCACAACCCAAATGCCCAGTGGCTATGGGAAGGCGGAGTGAGAGATGTGGATGGCTAATTGACTCAATGTAGTACATTACGACTGCAGGAGAACAGAGGAATGTTTGACCTAGAATGGAAGTAGCTCTGAATAAACATTTTTTTTCAGAATAGCCATTACTGCTGCTGCTGCTAAGTCGCTTCAGTCGTGTCCAACTCTGTGCAACCCCATGGACTGTAGCCTACCAGGCTCCTCCGTCCATGGGATTTTCCAGGCAAGAGTACTGGAGTGGGGTGCCACTGCCTTCTCCGATAGCCATTACTAAGTAGGATAAAAATATTCTCTTTTCACCCTGTACCAGTGATAGTGAAATTATAACTATATAGCAGAAACTTGTGGAACTCAAAAACTGTATATGGGTATCTGGGCTACTCTGTAACTACTGAAATGCAATCTCCCAGAACAAGCACAGTTATCTGTGGGGCTGGAGCACCACAGCCCCAGGGTTAAGAAATGGCACTAAACAACCAACCACAAGTACAAAGACCTCCTTAAGAAGCAACCTGCTAGACACACGCCCTCTTCTGGTGCCCTCTGACAAGTTGAAAGCAAACATAAGAAAACTGGGTTAGTCAGAGGATATTAGAAGGTTAAGTGGTCAAATTACAGACTATAATATAAACATAATACAAATAAAAGACTATTATCAATGAAAATCTATAATCCTAGCAAAAAATACATTGTAATTCTTAAATAAATGAAAACAGACTCACTCTTTCTCTTTGCATTCTTTTTCAACCTGAGTCAGGTAGTCCCACCGTGTGTTCTCCGCTTTCTTTCTACATAAGATAAGAACTGTATCTGTCTTGACCTAGAAAAAAAGTAGAAAACAGGTACAACTTAGAACACATGGTGATAAGCATGAATATTTAGAATATAATTATTTACTCAATTATTTGAGTTACTATTATGTACAGGACCTGTTTAGGTATTAGTAATACTTTTTGTAAGTAGGCTGGAGTCTGAAGACTCATGGAGAAATGAAATCATACACAAGTAAAACTCGAATACCTTCAAATACTGGGTGCTATTAAAGAGGGTATTAATGGGGCTGGGGGAGATTAAAGAGGGTATGAATGGGGACTAGGGAAGGAACTTCACTAGGAAAGCCTTTCTGAGGTGAAGTTTGAGCTGTGGCCCAAGATCCAGCAAAACAGGGCCTTCCAGGCAGTTGGCAAGGAGAAAGACTCCAAGAAGGGATGATTTTGGTGTATTTGAAAATGAGGAGGAATGCTGGATTTTGATGACTGAAGGACAGAACAATATGGTAAGAGCAGTCAGAGTCATGCAGAAAATCATGTCAGGCAGTATTGGTTAAGGAGTCTGGAAGGTGAGTATGCAAAAAGGGCAAGAATATACAACCCTTTCAACAAATATTCATATGACTCTCGAGTTCTTTGAGTACTACCTTCAACAAAGAAAGGAGCAGGGAGTCATAAGCTAATCACTGAACTATATTCTAATATTACCTTTCAGCTGCTACATAACTATGTAAACACAGCAGAATGGCACGTCTATATACCAGAGGCATTAAACTTCATTTATTTAAATTAGGTAGAGAAGAGAGATTATATGAATCAGTGAAAAATATTTTCAAAAATACTTTATTTCAATTTTGTGAAACAAATTTTATTCCCATTGTACAAATGAGAAAACTGAGGTACAAAGTGATGACGTGAGCTGCCAAAGGTCACAGTAAGTGATAAACCTGGCATCAAAACCCAAGTCTCATCCTTAACTATTTTCTGTTTGTTCAATCCCCTTCTGATTCTAATGCAGTGTTCTTACAGTCTACTTTTCTAGAGCAGGAGCTGGCAAACTTTTTCTGTAAAGAGCTACTAGATAAATTTAACTGTGGGCCACATGGTGTGCTGTAGCAACTTAAACTTGCCACTGTAGCGCAAACACAGCCACAGACAACACACACACAGGTGAGCATGGGTATGTCCAAATAAAACTTTCTTTAAAAAACAAGCAGCAGGATAAGTTAATTCCAGTTTGTCTTCATTTCATAAGGTTTCACAATATTATGACCAAAAATGTAAACTTACCTTTTTTGAACTGCCTTCCACAGAGATGGGTTTCAAGAGATTGTTCACAATCATGGAGTAACTCTTCCCATTTAGATTCTTTACCAAAAGATCAAATGACCTACAACACAATAGTGAATACATTATCTTTCTGGTTCTATAAAAGGTGGTAATAAGTTTCTGTGGAAAAAAAGCCAGAGTTCTATTTTAGGATGTGCGTTTGGCCATCTCACAGCAGAAGACTCAACTTTTAAAGTGGATGTAAAGGATAATTAATACTCAAGCAGAATTTTAGAAACTGCAAAGGAAAGGACCCATTATAAAGCAATCTTCTCCACTGTGAGAACTCACCTCTCTGTGAAATTCACCTGCACACTCTCAGCAGGCACTTGATGAACTCCAGGTAAGGTAATGTAGATTTTTACAAACTTATCTGACTGGTCCCATCCTGGTAACAGTAACAACAGAAAACAACAGGAGTAAAGCCTGATACACTGTCTCTGGAACAGCAAATGCATCTAGTTCATTAAAAAAAATTCAGATAAAAATCTAATAGAAACATGAAATAAAAATTTAAGGATTTTTTAGATGGAAAAATTGAGCTTCAAAGCAGTTAGGTAATTGACCCAAAGTTAGGCACCTAGCTAGTAATATATAACATGGACTCAAATCCAGGTTTACTTGAACACAAAACCCATGTTTTTTATTCCTTCAAATAAGCAATAGGATAGTTTGTTTATTTAACTATCTAGTTTATTTAACTACCTAACTAATAAAATGTATTTACATTCCTGAAGAATAGCTCATTTCCCTGTTTTATGGAAATAATTTTGTTCTAAGTATTGATAATCTCCACTAAGCTAGATGGCTAAACATCAGTTTTGTCTAATCAGTATTATCTAATTCCATAATCATATCCACTTCTCTAAGCAGTTCAACAAATGTAATCCTAGCTTCCTCAATCCCTTTCCCAGATAAAGCAGAATATAAATTTAGAGTCAATTTCATCCAAATACACCAAATATGACTAACCTAACAACATCTAAAAAATGTTATTTCAGTATATATTATCAAACTATTTAGTTTCTAACCTAGATGAATTGTTTACAGAAAACACCCAAGCATCACATAAAAAGCAATTATATAACAAAATATATTTTTACATATTTACTGTATACTATATATATGACATTTTCTTACCTGGTCCAGTAGAATAGAAATGTAGTGTTTAAAAAAAAATGTGCTAGAGGATTCTGGAGAACTTCATTTAGTTTGTTCCCATCCATTCAACCCATCTTCCACACTGACAACAGTTTCTCCCTAAACACAAACCTAGATTCCTAGTTAAGATGCCATAACCCTACCACCTTCAGGCCAGTTTCCTATAGTCAAAGAAGTACTTAGCATATTTACTACAGTACTGCAGCACATCACTTAAACACAGCACTTAAACTGCTTTTTGCTATGACAATACTGAAAACACATGATGACCTTCATATCTCTCTTTATGTTCTTTGCTCATACAATTCTCTTTTCTTCACAACTGCTGAACCCACCTTTTAAACTGAGATGTTTCTTCTAATTCTCCCTGACTCTTACCTTCCAGCAGGGTTATTTTATCAGCTATAGTCTCATAATACTTTATAAAACTTTATTTGGTTAAGCAGATATTAAGTACTTACTATGTGCTAGATATTGTGAGCACAAAGAAAAAAAGATTATCCCTGCCTTCATGAGAGCTCATTACTCAGACTTTAAGCTGAATTGCTTCCAAAATAAAGTCTACAGTCAACTGAGGAAAGATGGTATTATGACATTGTTATGGTACCAGGTATATGTCTATGACCCAACCACACCATGAGCAGGGACTGGGTCTTGCTCACTGTTGTGTATTCACAAGTCCAAGTACAATGCAAGATATTAGATGCTCAGAAATGTTTTTTGAGTTTAACTGGATTCCCTTCCACAGTTAATATGGGTGGTTGTTTGGCAAAGTGAAATAGGAAACAGGAAGACAAAAAGCTGTCCATATATATGAAACTAGCCATCATCAAAAAATCTACAAACAACAAATGCTGGAGAAGGTATGGAGAAAAGGGAACCCTCCTACACTGTTGGTGGGAATGTAAACTGGTGTAGTCACAATGGCGAACAGTCTGGAGGTTCCTTAAGAAAATAAAAACAGAATTACTGTATGATCCAGCAATCTCACTTCTGGGCATATACCCAGAGAAAACCATAATTCAAAAGATACACACACCCCAATGTTCACTGATGCACTATTTATAATAGCCGGGACATGGAAGGAACCTAGATGTCCATCTAGAGGAACGAATAAAGAAGATGTGGTACATATATACAATGGAATATTACTCAGCATTTAAAGGAATGAAATTGTGCCATTTGCAGAGATGTGAATGGACCCAGAGATTGTCTTAGAGTGAAGTGAGTCAGAAAGAGAAAAACGGTATAGGTGAACTTATCTGCAAAGTAAAAATAAGACACACAGACATAGAGAACGAACACGGATTCCAAGGGGGGATGGGATGGTGGTAGTGGGATGGATTGGGATTTACATATATACACTACTGTGTATAAAACAGATAACTAATAAGAACTGACTATATAGTACAGGGAACTCGACTCAGTGCTCTGTGGTGACCTAAATGGGAAGGAAATCCAAAAAAAGGGGATGTAAGTATACCCATAGCCGATTCACTTTGCTGTACAAAAGAAACACGCTACTGTAAAGCAATTATACTCTAGTAAAAAAGATATATATGAGAATTCAGCAAATCTAAAAAAAAGTGTATATACACACACACGAAAAATTAAATACATAGCAAGCTAACATATCAATATGTCACGTTACTATTACCAGTGCTGCTGCTAAGTCGCGTCAGTCATGTCCAACTGTGCGACCCCATAGACGGCAGCCCACCAGGCTCCTCCGTCCTTGGGATTCTCCAGGCAAGAATACTGGAGTGGGTTGCCATTTCCTCCTCCAGTGCGTGAAAGTGAAGTTGCTCAGTCGCGTCCGATTCTTTGCGACCCCATGGGCTGCAGCCTACCAGGCTCCTCCATCCATGGGGTTTCCCAGGTAAGAGTACTGGAGTGGGGTGCCACTGCTTTCTCCTATTACCAATGAATTGGAAATATTGAATGCTTACAATTTTATGGTAAAATAAACAAGTATTAATTAATGCTTTTCCACTTCACTTTAAAAATGTTAACTGTACATGTGTTTTATTTGGACATGCAATATATCCCTTATAAAATATTGTTTTCTAAACAGTATTATGGTTATTACTGCAGTATCTCTGGATAGTAGAATTACTATTATTTTCTCCTTCAGGTTTTTTTCTATTATCCAAATTTTCTTCGATAAACACATACAGACACAAAGCTGAGTCCATATATACTAAATATATTTCAGAATAGGTTCCTTTTTAATCTCTTAGAAACCATTTTATTAAATAAGAGCTGACGGGTCCTCTACTTCAAATCACCAAAAACACTCACTCAAAACTTTTCAAAAATGGTTTTGTTAGTCACTACTGAAGAACAGGCCTCCTCAGAGTCAGAAAGAGCTGGATGTGATGTGGGGGACAAGTCATACCGTAATTACTGATTTTCACTGTATATCCTGTTGTAATAGGAGCAACTACAGCAGCTGGCTTCTCATTTTCTGTAAGTTCTGCTTTCCTCTGTAATTTCTGCTGCATCTTATTCTTCATTTCTGTCTCAATCTTGGATTTTTCAGTTGTCAGGGCATCACGTACTCTTTTTCTAGTGGCTTTTTCCAGCAGTACCTTCACCTCTTCTAGATCTTTCTGGAGCTGTGTTAAAATGAAAGATAAATTAGATATGATGAATAGTCTATACTGTGCATATTGATCATTTCAACTTACTGAACTAAGAGCTAAGAATAAGAGGGTCACTTAAATTTTCTAGGATTGGTAGCAACTAGGATTCTTTCCTCCAGCCTACTGAATTGTAAATAACTCAAGCTCCCTTTCTTTTAAAAAGGAAAACTCGGAATTAACAATAGGTAATCAAGCCAAATTTTTCCAGTTTGGTAGACTCTTTGCTATCTACCTTTGTTTTAAAAATTTTACTTACAAGATATGTTTGTGATTTATAAATATTTCCTGATAAGATGAATAAATTCAACAAAAAGGGATTCATGGATTTCATTGTAACATGCAGTCCTGTCTTCAGATATTAGGAATTTTTTAAAATATTAAAATAAATGAGTACATGATAAGCATGGTGAAATGGTACAGCTACTTGACTGAGGTAATCCTCTACTTTCCATCAATGATTGGTCCTCAATGATCTTCCCACCCCAAATAGTATGAATAAAAAAGTTTACTATTTTAAGACAAAAGATAAAAAAGATATATTTCTTCTAAGAAGTTGTCTGATTCTAAAGCTCCTGGTTAATTTTACCATCAGAAGTCTGGGAATTGGTTGCACAGTAGAGGGGAAAAACCTGGGCAAACAACCCAACACACTCCTGGATCACTGAAAATGCCACCTGTTTTTTCTTCTCACGCCAATACATGGCCTACCCAAGTCTATTTCTTTCTAGGGAGAGACCAAGACACTGTTCAACAATTAATGGGCTTAAAAACTTTTCCCCACTTATCCTCTGACCTACTGCAAATGCATGAGATCTTTATAAACAAGGGATTCATTTTTGTTAAAATGACTTTACATTCTCACTTGATACTAGCAATTTGACAGGAAGACTGACATGATAGCCAGAGATCATGTAAGGTTCAATATAAAAATATTTAAGTGCTTGATAACTTGGTATAATATCCAAAGTACAGCTTGAAAGTGTTTCTTACAAGTCTTAGAAAATGCAAAACAGAAAAATGAATGCCTTTTACCCCAGGTCTTTTTTTTTTTTAAATAAATTTATTTATTTTAGTTGGGGGCTAATTACTTTACAATATTGTAGTGGTTTCTGCCATACATTGACATGAATCAGCCATGGGTTTGCATGTGTTCCCCATCCTGAACCCCCCTCCCACCTCCCTCCACATCCCATCCCTCTGGGTCATCCCATTGCCCCAGCCCTGAGCATTTGTCTCATGCCTCAAACCTGGAATGGTGTTCTGTTTCACATATGATAATATACATGTTTCAATGCTATTCTCCCAGAACGTCCCACCCTCACCTTCTCCTCAGAGTCCATAAAACTGTTCAATGTATCTGTGTCCCTTATTCTGTTTTGCATATAGGGTTATTGTTACCATCTTTCAAATTCCATATATATATGCATTAGTATACTGTATTGGTGTTTTTCTTTCTGGCTTACTTCACTCTGTATAATGGACTCCAGTTTCATCCATCTCAATAGAACTGATTCAAATGTATTCTTTTTAATGGCTGAGTACTATTCCATTGTGTATATGTACCACAGCTTCCTTATCCATTTGTCTGCTGATGGACATCTAGGTTGCTTCCATGTCCTGGCTATTGTAAACAGTGCTGCGATGAACACTGGGGTACACGCGTCTCTTTCAATTCTGGCTTCCTCAGTGTGTATGCCCAGCAGTGGGATTGCTGGGTCATATGGCAGTTCTATTCCCAGTTTTTTAAGGAATCTCCACACCGTTCTCCATAGTGGCCGTACTAGTTTGCATTCCCACCAACAGTGTAAGAGGGTTCCCTTTTCTCCACACCCTCTCCAGCATTTATTGCTTGTAGACTTTTGGATAGCAGCCGTTCTGACTGGTGTGAAATGGTACCTCATTGTGGTATTGATTTGCATTTCTCTAATAATGAGTGATGTTGAGCATCTTCTCATGTGTTTGTTAGCCATCTGTATGTCTTCTTTGGAGAAATGTCTGTTTAGTTCTTTGGCCCGTTTTTTGATTGTGTCATTTATTTTTCTGGAATTCAGCTGTAGGAGTTGCTTGTATATTTTTGAGATTAATTGTTTGTCTGTTGCTTCGTTTGCTATTATTTTCTCCCATTCTGAAGGCTGTCTTTTATGTACCCCAGGTCTTTTATCTCATTTAACTCAGATGCCCTTGTTTCACCTATCAATCTTTTCTGTTATCATGGTTTTAAAAATTCACATCGTAATAACAAGATGACAAAAAAATTAAAATGCACGATCAGTATATTGTTTTCAGAGTAAGGACTTAACAAATGAAAATGTATAGTCTAAACACGAAGTTTTACTTCTTGACTGAAATAGGAATCCTTTTTATAGGAGAAAAAGAAACTGAGAATTATGCAAGAGATCCTTAAGCCCTCTCTACAGCCAGTCTGACGACAGTACTACAAAAATAAGATATCCACTCAAAGTCTGAAGCAACTTACAGAAGGCCTGTTTAACGTAATTCCTCAGTTCTTTGTTATTTGCAGAGATCTGACCAGTAAAATTGATCCCTTGGGACTTTCCTGTACACATACCTTAGATTCAGCATTTCTTACCTAATTTGTCTAGGTATTCACTTGTTTTCCTTATGCAAAATCACATCTCCCTTTTATTCCAATTCATAGTCTTTTATTTCCAAATTCTTCACTAGGAAGCATTAAAACCAAAGTGCCTCAAAACAGGCAAAGGACTTGTGCAGACATTTCTCCAAAGATATGCAAATGGCCACCAAGAGCAGGAAAGGATGCTTAACATCATTAAGCAAACATATTAAATCCACTTCACATCCATTAAGATGACTAACAACAAACTCTAGCAAACAACAACTATTGTTGAGGATGTGCAGAAATTGAAACCTCCATACACTGTTTGTGGCAATGTAAAAAGGTGCACTTTGGAAAGGAGTTCAGCAGTTTCTTAAAAGTTAGTTCCCATATGACCCTACAATTCCATTCCCAGATATATACCTAGAGATTTGAAAACCATATATCCACATAAAAAGCTGTACACAAGTATTCGGGGCAACACTGTTCTAGGGGCCTAAAGAGTGAAAATTATCCAAGTGTCTATCAATTTATGAATAAAGAAAATGTGGTATATCCAAACAAAAGAATACTATTCAGCCATATAAAGAAATACATGCTTCACCAAGGGATGAACTTGAAAATATTATGCTAAGTAAAAGAAGCCAAAAAGCAAACGATCATATATTGTAACATTCCACTTAAATGTTCAGAATAGGCAAATCCATAGAGACACAACTAGACTGGTGGGTGCTGGCAGGGAGGAGTAATGGGAAGTGACTGCTTAATGCCTGCTTGATAGATTTCTCTAAGGGCTGAAAAATTATACAGTGTTGATGACTGCACACCACTGTGAACGTACTAAAAAGCACTGCACTGTACACTTGAAAATGGTTAAAACCTGTGAATTTTATCTCAAACAAAACCAAAAACCCAAAGTGACCCTAAATGTACACACTGCAATTAGAAAGCTCCCTACTTGGAAGATGACTAATACTGAACTATCCACATGTAGGACTGTAAAGCCACTTCTTTATGGACCATAAAGAAGCCTGAGCACTGAAGAACTGTTGCTTTCCAACAGTGGTGTTGGAGAAGAAACTTCAGAGTCCCTTGTACTGCAAGATCAAACCAGTCAATCCTAAAGAAAATCGATCCTGAATATTCATTGGAAGGAGTGATGCTGAAGCTCCAATACTTTGGACACCTGATGTGAAGAACTGACTCACTGGAAAAGACTGATGCTGGGAAAGACTGAGGGCAAGGAAAAGGGGACAACAGAAGAGAAGATGGTTGGATGGCAACACCGACTCTATGGACATGAGTCTGAGCAAGCTCCAGGAGTTGGTGATGGTCAGGGAAGCCTGGCGTGCTGCAGTCCATGGGTTCGCAAAGGCTCGGACACGACTGAGCGACTGAACAACAAAAAAGCCACTTCAGAGGCTCTTTCCTCAGGGCACATGGTACCATCAGGCCTATATTTAACAGGTAACAAACTTGTGGCAAGTTACCTAGAACACACACATGCGCGTTTTCTTCATTTAAAGCAAATTTTCAGAATCACGAAAGTCAAGTGTGAGATTTCCCAGTCTTGCTCATATTAACCAGAAGATTTCCAAAGAACAAATCTAGTCAGTCGATACTCAACACTTTACTATGAATAACAGTATTGACATCTTAAGTCAGAAAAAGAGCAATGCAAGTTTATGATTCCCGTTCTGTAACTGCGCAGTCTCCAGAAAAGCTGCCTCTGTTCAGTATACAGGGCTTAAAAGAAAAAAAGCTCTTTACCACTACTAAGTTACAACTAACTTTCCAATTTATTTATTTTTGAAAACGCCTATAGCAGATTGCTGTTTTGCCAAGCACTGTTTTGAACATTTAGAACTCTTACTTGGTCTTTACGACTCTATGAAATGGATACTACTGTCGCCCACAGAAGCACCATAACTTGTCCAAAGTCTGTGCAGAGAAAACATGACCAAGAGATTTAAATGCTAGGACCGAAAATTTCCCATTTCCAACCGTCCTCTACCATGGAACAACAGTTTTTGCAATCAGCTGTAATTTAACGAAGCTTCACGCCCTCAGGCTAGTGTAACGCGAGCGGAGGAGCCTGAGGATAAAGTAAAGGTGACCAGCCCTCAGGTCCACCACCGCACCTACCTGCCACCGGGAACCACATCTCCCGCTCACGCACACCGACGGCCGGGGCTGAGCGGGGAGGCGTCGGAAGGCAACTTTCCCGGGTGAAGCGGAGGCCCCGAGGCCCGCAGCGGCCGGGTCGGCACCCAGGCCGCTGCAGTTGGGCGGGTGGTAGACAGGCGGGAAGGGCGGGAACCCGAGGACGCAGGCAGGCGGCCCGACTGGCAGGTGCCGCCGGCGGCCGAAGGGCAGCTCGGCACGGGAGACGGGCGGGAGACGGAGCAGAAAGCTCCAGCAAGGCCGAGCGAGGAAGACGGGGCCGAACTCCTTACCTCTTCCAAAGCTGAAGACATGGTCGGGCTGCGTCAGGCAAGGCCCGGGCTGCAGCGGCGTAGGACGGAGAACGGGAGACGCCGCAGCGAGCGCTCTCACCGCGAGCTCAGACAACACCGGCACGAGTAGTGGCGGACGCAGCCTGCGAGCACACCTGAGCCTGCGCGAGATCTCGGCCCGCCTGCCGCACGCGGCGCCTCTGGAACCTTCGCGAGTCCTTCGGCGCCCCCCAAGCACCGCCTACCGGGCTCCGCCCCGCCTCGCCTCTCCTGGCCCCGCCCCGCCCACCTCGTCTCTTAGCAACACTCAACTCTCGCGATCAAACCGGCAGTTCGAGAAGTGTAACGCCTCCACCTCCCAGCCCGGGAAACTCTATGGAGTATACTTTGACCCCGTTTGTCCCGCCCGCGCAGTCGCCGCTCGGAACTGCTGTCTTCCGTATGGTAATAACCATAACCCAACCCCGGAAATCTGCGGGGTCCAAACCGGAAGTTGACGACAGACTCGGTTGTTTCCGTGCGCTCTAGGACCCGGGGTCATCGAGGCGGCCATCTTGTGTAAGACTAATTTGTTAACTTCTACGAGGCCAAAAAAAACAAGGGGAGAAAAGGAAGCCTATTTATGTTAAGGTGAGAAGGAACGAGAACGTTATCTGTAAGAGTCCTGAAGAGAATAGTTTAATTTTCACTAGATTCTGGCGCTCTGGAGACGTCACGACTTAGCGTGTACGTGATTACGTCATCACGGATCGCGAGAGGAGGTGGAGTTGCATTGGCCACGTGACCGGACCCTTTAGCGCAGCGGGGCGAGTAATATAGCGGCACCTGGAGACGTCACGTTTTAGCGTGTACGACGTGGTGACGTCACTACGGACCAGGCGAGGAGGAGGGGTTGCACGTGACCTGGACCCGATGTCGCGGCTCGGGGAGTAAGCGTAATAATATATGGGTATCTCCGTGGGCCCAGCGTTTGCGGTCCCGCAACCCACTCCAGTATTCTTGCCTGGAAAACCCCGCGCACAGAGGAGCCTGACGGGCTATAATAGTTCATGGAGTTGCAAAGAGTCGGACGTGAATGAGCGACTCTCTCTCTTACTTTTTTTCCCCTTTTCCTCCGTACACCGCGGAAGAACTTACATGGAGCCCTCACCGACCATTCTGCGAATCTCTAGTTGTCACCCAGGTTTGGAGTCGATTTAAGTGAGCCGGTAGACCATAGATACCGACTTAGCGACTGAACAACATCGACCTTTGAAAGTGTGAGCCGAGCTTTCCTGGGAATGGCATTCTGCTCCTGTTCTAGCTCCCGCTCTCTCTCTTCCTTAAGACTCTTAAGAAACCCTATTTTCAGATTATTTTAGCTTTTGGTAGCCCGTCGAAAACATAATAACCCCTGAGAAGTCAAATAGCCCGCATTCAGCTTTATACGTCGTCCGAGGTAGAGATTACAATCAGCAAGTCAAAGGAGGAAAAAGGGTTGTAAAAAAGCAGGCGGACCATTGTCATGGGCAAGAATGTGAAGGGCAGTACAAAAACAAATTACAGGTACGCACAACGTGCACGAATTTCAAACTTGATGTTAAAGGCAAAGAAGCCAGGCGGAAGTCCTATCGTTTGGTTCCCAACTGAAGTCTAAAAAACTGCGAGACATTAAAAATCGGGTTAGTCTTTCCGTAAGCGGGAGAGACAGTGACAGAAAGGAACCACGAGGGGGCTTTTGCGGTTCAAACAGTATTTTGTTTTCTTGCTGTGGATGCTGGTTCCAGATGTGTTCATTTTGTAGAAATTTCATTGAACTGTAATTTGCGTTTTCTTTTTTATGTTGTAGTGAGCTGTAGCCCGCCAGGCTCCCCTGTCCGTGGAGTTATCCACGTGAGAATACTGGAGTAGATTGCTGTTCCCTTCTGCCGGGGATCTTCCCGACCCAGGGATGGAACCCCAGGATCTCCTGCATTGCAGGCAGATTCTTTACTGTTTGATCCACCGGGGAAGCAATATAGTTACCTAAAAGCTATATTTAAGTAGGCCCAGGAGGGAATTTTCCCTGTATGATAGAAATGTTACACTGATAGATGCGATTGTCAGAATTCATAGAACTAACTCCTAAGATCTGTGGGTTTGTTTTTTTTTTTTTTAGTTGTATCATAAGTTTTTTAAAACATGCGTCCAGGGAATTCCCTAGTGCCCAGTAGTTAGGACTTGTCTTTCACTGCTGAGGCCTGGGTTCAATCCCTGGTCAGGGAACTAAGATCCCTCAAGCCCTGCAGCACAGCCAAAACAAAAAAGTCTTAACTGGAAACCTGGAATTCTTTAGGTACTTAATTAAATAGGAATAAATATCCCATTTCACTGTGAGAAGTTGACCTAACCCAGTGATGTTTAAATTTCCTCAGTTATGCACCTGGGGCAAATTCTCCCACCAGACAGCCTAAGGTAACAGTTTTAAATACCACCAGTTACCAGTGACTCGGAAATCTCTGTTCAGTTCCACCAGTCCTCTGAGCTCCAGGCTCTGCCTCTGCTTGGATGTCTGATAAACACGTCAAATTCAGCTTGTCTGAAAAACAACCAAAAAAAAAAAAAAACCACCTCCAGATTTCTCCTCACCCCTAATTCAGATCAGCTTTTCCAGTTATTCTCCAGCTGTGAATGGTCACCTCATTCTCTTAGTAGCTCAGGCCAAGGAGTCTATACTTGAGCCTTCAATTTCAGTCCACATCCCATCCTCTGCCAAGTCATTCTCTCTTTATCCTCAAAGTATGTTGAGAATAAAACCACTTCTCACAACCTCCACTGCTACCACCCAAGACCAAGGCGTGAGTATTTTGTCTGGACTGTTAGCCTCTCAACTGGTTTCTCTGCTTTCCCACTGTGCCTTTACAGTTAGTTTTCCAGAGTAGCCAAGGTAATCTTTTCAAATGAATAAAGTCCAAACTCCTTACACAACCTGGACTGTTCTACCTGATCTTAAATCTCACCTTTGAGTTCCTTTATCTCATGGAGCTCATCTCTCACCAGTCTCCCCTCTCCCTGATTAACACTGGCATTCTTGTCGCTCCTTGAATCCACTGAGTTTGTTCTCACCTCCAGGTCTGTGCTCTCTGCTTTCTTTCAGTCTGGAAAGGTTTTCCTCCAGATCATCACATAGCTTTTTCTGTCTTCCTTTTCTGCCAGCACTTAAAAACACCTTAGAATTTCCCACTTTTAAGAGTCAACAGAAATTCAGTGCTGCTTCTCTCCAGTTGTATCCTATAATTGTCCTTCCATGTACCGTGTAGAAGCAAGCTGACTCCTTGCACTGCTGCCATCATGAGTAACTGGGTACATTAGATCCCAAATCAAGGGGAAAAAAGTGAAGAACATTGTATCCTGAGATAAAAGCAGACCATCATCAACGACACACACGTCAGGGTCACGGTGTCTAGTTCTAGTCCCTCAAATAAATGAAACTCAGGAACCTGAGCTTTTCCTCTAAAATTAGACTCCCTAAAATCAAACGCTTTGTCTCTGATTTTTGCAATGCTGATGTCTAAAAATATGGATAGTAGTGTGAGAACCATGAACAAACTAATTATAGACTTTATCCTTGGAAATTGTGTAGTTTTTTCCTATAAATTCTTGTAATTTCTATTTGGCAAGCTTGTTCTTCTAAAGCCTGAGCTTCCTCACAAACTTGCTTTGCAAGTAAACTTGCAAAAGATTTTATTCTGGACTCCCTAGTGGTACAGCAGTTAAGACTGCCTTCCAATGCAGGGGGTGTGGGTTCAGTCCCTGGTAGGGGGACTAAGACCCCAGGCCTCACAGCCAAAAAACAAAACATAAAACAGAAGCAGTATTGTAACAGATTCAATAAAGACTTTAAAAATGGTCCACATCAAAAAAATCTTAAAAGATTTTGCTCTGAGTGTCTATTTGACAGCGCTCAAGTTTTGTTAAAAGCATAATTTCAAAAAGGTGAAATTGATTCTCATGGAAGTAAAAAATGAATATTAACAAATATTTTATACAACTCATTGCATAAACCAGTGAGGGAACCAGTACCTTGTTAAAACTATCAAAAAGTGCATTTGCACAGCTAGGTATTTATAGACAATTTAACAATGGAATATTAGTGTAAGGTTGCAAAGTTAGACACAAACTACTTACTGTCCTACAGAGTAGTAAAACTATATCTAACTTTTGGAGTCATCTATTCCACTGGAAAGAAAATGGGATTTGCATCCCTCCTGGACAGAAATCTACAGGTTAACAGGTAACTTCACAAAGCGTAGGACCTTTAATCAATAATGAACAGCGAGTTCCACTTACTTTTCATGACAGGACCACTCATGACCTGGTAACTGCGAAGTTCAGTAGATATTTTCTGGATAATTCGACGTTTTACTTTTTATGTAAAATTTCTCATTGTTTTAATTGCTACATGGGCCAAAGAAAAAATGTCTGTAGTCTGGGTTCGGGGCACAAACTAATTTTACAATCTCTGATTAATATTTTTTTAATACATGCTGAATTCTAAGAGGAGCTGACTAATCTGACTTTCATTTGGCTCCAGGGACACCCAAAACAAAATGCAAATTAGAACCCAGTGCACATCGCGATTCTCTGTACCCTGCCTCCGGTTCAGGAGAGCCTATGGAGTTTTCAAGTTCTGCCTGAATTACATGATGTCACCCACTGGGTTGTACTCTGAAGGACAAGCAGCAGCCACCTAATCCAATATTAGCCAATCAGATTGTTGCAAGGTTTTGAATTGGGACACTGAATTGGGACACTGAGATGCCAGTCCACATCACTGGTAACTAGAAGAGAGGGCATATAAACTTGGAGGTTACACACTTTGAAGCAGGGGGTGCCTCTTTTCAGAGACAGCAGCCGCAGATAAGCATCACCTGTCAAGACAAGAAAGAGTGATTATGAGAACAATTGCTCACATTCCTGATGGCATCCCAGCCCCTTGTCCCTGTGCCTCTTCAGGCCCAACAGTTTGGCCTTTGGTATTATGAGCTAAATATACTTTTTTCCCTTTTAATGAACTACCTTATTATTATTAGGCTAGCTTGAGAGAGTTTGTTACTTGGAACCAAGGAATCTCTATAGAGGCATACAGGGCACTTGGCTGTGCCTGCTGTACAGGATATCCTTTTGCAGGGAATCACCCAGAGCAAACTCCTATTTATTTCTCCTTGCTACAATGACTAGAGTCTAGTATCAGATAAGAAGCTTTTCACCAACGCCGGGTTCAGATGATTCAGAATAAAGTCAACTAGAAAAAAAATCAAAAAGACATTGATGGATTTTAGGACAAATGTTTATTACTGCTTAATGGGGCCAAAGGGGCAACACAAAGCATTGAGAACATCACTGGCTCACAAAAACAGTCACCTTGCTACCTTCTTGGTTGCATTTGTTTATTTCACAAGGCTTCATTCACACATGAAAACAAGATATTAATCCAATTCAAGTTCATAATAATTATAAAAGTAAACATTTGTTGGGACAACGTACAATAAATTGCACTTTTCTTAACAAGCATTACATTTACATTTATAGGGTGTACTATACATAATACATGGAATAGTGGAAACATCTAACTGGTCAGTGTTGATAGAGGAGAGAGGCTGCTAATTTCTTTCGTAGTCAATTAGCACTGTTGGAGCTAATCAACTCCTTTATTCTGGAACCTGTTTTCACTGGAGAAGCCATGGGCAAAATCATAGAATTCGTAAAAACAGATGGCATAAAATTTCTACTACCTCCTCAGCAAGGGAAAGGTAGGAGTTGAAAGAAATGAAGTGAGGCTGACTGAGAAACTTTCTTTCTTATTTGAACTAAGGATCCATACATTATGCAGAATACCAAAAATAGAGAAACTGATGCAAAGGCTATTACGATCTTGGATTCTGGGACCAATTCCAGGCTTTATTCTTGTGCTTTCATGACACGAGAGTCTTGACGAATTTATGTCTTTATCATTCAGTTTCCTATATTTTATTCCATATATAATATATAGTTCTTAAAAGTTACATTTCAACAGAAAAGATTTTACATGTTAATTTATTGCCAATGAAAAAGGAAAGTAACTTAAAATATTTATTTTCTACTCAATGATTCTTTTTTTTAAAAGTTTCCAGAATACCACTAACGAAAA
Source organism: Giraffa tippelskirchi (assembly GCF_054371585.1). Lineage (NCBI taxonomy): Eukaryota > Metazoa > Chordata > Mammalia > Artiodactyla > Giraffidae > Giraffa > Giraffa tippelskirchi. The sequence goes on from NC_137279.1 coordinate 23,792,678, forward strand.
ACCAGGGGTGGAGGTAGGGAGAGTGGGACACGATGAAGATGTTTTTAAAGCAGGGAGCAAACACACTTGTAGATAAGCTTGACATGTAGTCTTTTAGATGGAAGCTAAGACAGGAATGTCTGACAGCTGACTATAGTCACTAAGCTACTCATAAACACCCACTTTTCTCCTTACAACTGAAGATGATCATCTCCTATCGAGGTGCAGCCCACATAAAAGTTTTCATTTTGGTAGCTCTTGAAAGATAAGAAAATCCCTAAGGGCTGTTACATGGAAGCCACTATGAGACAGGAAGATGTTCTGGAGCAGTTCCAGTTCAATGTGACCATCAGCATGGCAACTAGAGGGCAAGATTTTTGTATCTGGTAGTAGGAAACACAGGCCACTGAGCTGGGTCGGGCCTTCTGTATCTGATCGCCATGTGCATATTCAGTTGAATGGTACCAGGGTATACCAAAGAGGCAGAGATAAGCCATATAAAATTATACCAATCACCAATCACACAACACACAAACCTCACAGCATTCAAATCAAACAACAGTTTGTTCATGCTCTCGTTTACCTACACTTGAAGCAAGAAGAATTTTTTTTTTTAAAGAATAAGTTATACAACAGAATCATCTTACTAAGTAATTAAAAGTGTTCTGTGCCAGAGAGAAAATATTTCACTTTTTAAAAGCTTCTTTCCCCCTAATACGATCATGAAATTAAACAACCACCTTACAGGAATAATTAGTAGACTGATCTCAACTAAAGAAAAAGAAAACTCAACCCCTTACATTAGTTTCATATATGATTCTTAACCTCAGAAATGAATCCGTTCCTTTAAGGATCTCTCATCTCTTGTGCCCTTAATTGTGTATTCTTGTTTCTCTCACTTCAGCTAGGAAATGAAGCCACTAGTTATCAACCAGAAAGTATTTTAGGAAAATGGAGTAAGGGTTTGAGAAACATAAATATTAATACATAGTATAAGAGGATGAAAGTTTTGAAAACAATGAAACCAGATAAATACTATTAAATATCCCAACATCAGTACAAAGGTTACTGTTTTACTTTATTATGGAAATTTAAGAAAGTCAATGAAGAACAAACCACGAACTTAATAGTTGGGAGAGGGAAAGAGAATTATTGGTTGCATGGAAAGATAGGCCATAGGCCTATGTGACATTCCTATTAGTGTTTCTGATAGGCACTCATATACAGAACATTAAGTAACTGAGAATTTCTTTGCATTAAATTATATGTAACTAACTATAACCAAATTGTGCCATGGCTCAGGATGTGGGAAGCTAGAAAACATATGCACTGCAAAATTCAACTTGGTTTCTTTCAGCTCTAAGGAATGTGTTAAGATTCTCAAGATATAAAAGCTAATGACTGAATTTATCAAGTTGAACTTCATTCTCTTATATTGAAGAATTTAATGAAAGGAGAACTCTTCACTTTTCAGAATGCTGCAAATGTTGGATTTTTGGAGGAATGTTTTATACAATGTATCCAAGGAAAAGATGAAAAACACTCTAAAATATTAGAAATTTTCCTGGATATTTGAGCTGGTCAACCTCTTTCTAAAATCAAAAGAAGAGTATGAATTCTCAAATATACTTCAAGTTAAGAGAAATTAAAACTACCAGATACTTAATGCTGGAATGCATGAGTTTTTAAACAATATATGGTGAAGGGCATGTGGTCTGGGATAGTGCTATTGTAATATTGTATGACTAATAATATACCAACTTTTGAATTTTCTTTCTTTCTGTATTTGCTATTGCTACTCACCCAAAGGCATTGTAGTGAGGGACAGTTTAGACTATGATACTAATACACATACCCAAGTATGATGGGGAACTGGAGGAGGAAAAAAAAAATCTTTAGATGGCCATTATAATCTGTTAAAAGAGTTAAAATGCAACAGATTAAATGTTTACAGTGTTTGTACCCGGTGATTTTGTTTAAAGAAACAAATGTTAGGGGCTATAAAACTGAGCCAGGTCTACAGGTAAGAACTGAACCTAGAGCTAGTTCTTTCTCAACTACCATTTAAGGAAAATTATGCAATTTAGGCATTCTGTGAAATGTAAAAAGAGCTCTGTACAGTAGAATTATGAGATTCACAAAACACAAAAGAACATCCTTAATTTAGCTAGCCATCTGATAAGGCAACTTGTACAAGGCTTCTTGGGATCAAAGCATAAAGTACCAGGAAAGCTAACAAATTTTACTAAATGATTTACAAAAACAAGTACCAAGATGCAATTTTCTAGCCATTATATTTTACAAAAAAAATATTAACTTTTCTAAACCACCACATAGGGAATGTTAAAGTCAACACAGATACTCAGAATGCTGAGTTATTTTCCTTTGGGGTGAAAGGAAATGAAAACTATGATGAAAGATATCAGGACAAAAGAAAAAGAATTCTGTAAGAAAAGTATTGTTTGATGAGTGTAATGAAGGCTAACAAACAACCACATCAATTTTATGGGCTATAGATGATATGAACACTTACCGATGAGGAGAACTTCACTTTTTGGAGTTTAATGATTATTTTAGGGGAGAGGATCCACCATGAGTAACTTGTAGTGCATGCTCCTGGACTTGAGATGGCTCTTATATGATTTTTACTTCCAAGAGTGTGTTACTTTTAACTGCAACATATGGCACAGATGAGAGTCACTCTGCCACTACAGGGTTTAAGGTCCTCTGCAAAGAATATGTTCAACAGTGAAGCCACGGATGAGCATCATTAAATGTTACTGTACACAGATGACAGTAGTTTGGTTGACGTAAAAGGACCGAAGGCCTCCAAAACAGTTTAAAAAATGGGAAAATTGGTTTTCCCCTTACCAAAGGATTTCCCGCAAAGACTATTTATAAAGAAATGTTAAATATAATTGAAAAAAATATTTCCATCAACTTTTACACAATAGCTTTACCTTTCCATGAGATAAGTATTTCTATAAAGGTTTTATATGCAATCGAAAATGTAACAAATGCATTTGCATCTCTTCATCTAGGGGTACCAAGGGCACATTTTTAGGAAGCTACAGAACTCAGAAAAAGGGGCCTAGTATTAATGTGATATGAAGCTGACCTCTATTTCCCATTTCATAACTTTAACAAAGTTACAGTATATTAGTGTTTCCTTTGCAAAGTACATGTCAACATTAAACAAATACTCTGTCCCTGGTTCTACATTCCATTCTAAGCACAGTAGCTGTTCCTGGGCCTTTTCAGGCTTCTCTGATAAAGGTCTCCTAAAGATGAAACTCGTAATATCCACTTCTGACTTCACATTTGCCAGAAGGCACAACTGTATTCTTACTTAGGAACTTGCGATTCTCCTGTGGAATTCTGAAAAGGACCTGTTAGGAGACCAGGACCAAAGTGATTTATTTTATCCTGCATTTATAAAAACCTCAGTTCTTTTTTGTCTAGAGTGTGTTCTCAATAGCCTATCTTATTCCATGGTTCTTGGCACTTCATTTCCAGATGTACCCCACAGAAAGTAAAAATAAACTAATTCTCTTTGGGAACTGTCCGGCCCCAGATCTGTTCTTTGCTTCGGATAGGATTATCGCCGTCCAGGGAATCACTTTCAAGAGGAAACCTGACAGTGGTCGTGGCTGGTCCCACAGTGTGCTTTATCTGAGGAAGTCCTGAAAAGTTATGAGGTTTAGGTTTCAATCTTTTTTTTTTTTTGCTGTGACAAATATCTTCCTATCAATTCAACCTTGGAATAAAAGACATCTCCATTTTCATGTAAGATAAAAATAATTATGAATAATTAGTTCTAAATAAAAAGCATTTAGCTCTGAATTACTTGTTTCCAACCAGACATCAGGCATATAAAATAATGTGTAATAATACTATGATGGATTGGAACACGGCCTTCCATGAAGCACAAACACAGGTATTCAACATAAATCAGGTTAGTTTAAATAACATCCCTTTGAAAAGTGTCATACGAGAAAGATTGAGAGCTACTGAAAGATCCTGGCTTGCTTTCTGGCCTCCTTCCCTTCCTTTCAAAGGGACACCAGGACTCTTCCTGGGTTTCCGTCGCTTTGATCGTTGTGCTCCTGTGCTTGGGTGAGGCTGGAACTATGTGCTCTCCTTGGGGGGCTGAGTGGCCTGTGGTGGCTGCAGCGGCTGCGTGCCCGTGGCCGTTTTGATAGAGTTCAGAGTTTTGCTAAACCAAGAGTTTTTTGCAGCTTGGATTTCATTCATAAGGGCTCCTCTCTGATGTTCAAGTTCCTAATTAAAGAAAAAAAAGTCATCTGAGTTATATAAATGTTTTCTCTCTGCCAAAAATAAAATCAGAGTGCAGCTTTTTGGAATCCACATAGCCGTAGTTTTCTTCCTACACACCCAGGTGAGGTTTAGTTGGCTTCTGAATGCAAGAAACAAAAAAAGTAAAGCTAAAAGAGTTACCACTAAAACCTAGAATCTGTGCTTTCTCTGATCAGTGAAAGGAAACCTCATTTTACCCTTTCCTCCCCCTTGCAATTTAGGTCCAATTTAGGCTGCAACCTGAGAGAAGATGTTTAAAACCACAGGTAAACATAAGCATATGGATGGAAAGAAGTTTTACTGATAGGGTAAGCATGAATGAGTTCTGGGTCCCAACACACGGCCTACAGCCCTGAGAATGTACAAGGTCTGGTGCAGAAAGTTCAGGATCATTAGTGTGGTGTAGCAGATTCCATGGCAGGACACAGTGAGGGTGAGCATCACTGGCAGAAGGAAATGGGAACAGTCCATCAGAAGCCAGGACTGTCTTCCTAATTCTGATATCCTCCAAAGTGGAATGAGATTATGGGGAAAGGGATTTGACAAAATCAGGTAAAGATGAAAAGGGACTCCAAAGAAAAGAATGGCTGTCAGCCAACGTTCAACTGTTAGGGCAAGGATAACGGGGGGTTTGGCTTTTCAACTCTGAGGATCAGCTAAGTAACCAAGTTCAATGAGAAAGGACCATGGCAAAGAAAATCTCAGGGTAAACTAAAAAGGCATATGCTTAAATTCCCATAAGATGTGTGTATGTGTGTGTGTATGAAATTTAATTATTAAACATTTATCTAAAACTATGTGTTTACTGTTGTTTAGTTGCTCAGTTGTGTCCGACTCTGCAGCCCCACAGATGCCAGGCTTCCCTGTCCTTCACTATCTCCTAGAGTTTGCTCAAACTCATGTCCATTGAGTTGGTGATGCCATCCAACCATCTCATCCTCTGTCATCCTGTTCTCCTCCTGCCCTCAATCTTTCCCAGCATCAGGGTCTTTTCCAATGAGTTGGCTCCTTGCATTAGGTGGCCAAAGTATTAGAGCTTCAGTTTCAGCATCAGTCCTTCCAATGAATATTCAGGGTTGATTTCCTTTAGGATTGACTGGTTTATATCAGTGTTTAAAAGTGACATACAACTCATTAGTGGGCAGAAAATGTATTCATCATATATGGTATAACATTCCATGATTCTGAGCTTGATAGGTATATTCTACAATACTAGAATATCCTGGACCACTAACTTTATTTTTTTTCTTATTGGTCTTTTATCAAATCACCAACCTGGATTTTACACTTGGCCTCCACCAGCTGCAGTTTGGTTTGTGCCAATTCCAGCTCCATCTCTCTCAGTTGCTTCTTAAGAGAGTCCTTCTCATCATCTGATTCAATCCCCTGGTCCTCTCTGCTTATGGCTGCTACTTTCAAAGCACCCTCCTTGCTGAAAATGTCACTGCAGTGTTTACATGCCATCATTTTACCCTGAAATATCCAAAAGAGATAACCAGTATCAAACTGTATTTCATAGCATATACCATGTCCTGAGATACTGTGGTAAGATTTTTCTTTAGACACTGCTTCTGGTCATCAAATGAAGGCCCATTTATGGAAGTATTTTTCTTGGGCTATCACCAAAATGGTTATAATCAGCACAAAACCCAACTATCGAAGATAGGTGCTACTTGAAGTATCTATAGAAAAACTCTGATAGGAAGTGTTATAGCATTTTCTTGAATGTGTTTTAGAAATTTTATTCTACCATTATCCTTACTGGATGCCAAGCCCATGGCATATACTCTACGTGCATTAATTACCTTATTTAACCCTAGAGTTACCATGTGATTAGGTACTATTATCATCCCCATTTACAAATGAAGAAACTTAAAGAGTACAAGTAAACTTGCCTATGGTAGACAAGGAAGGTCATTATGAGTAACCTAAGTCTACCCTAGCAACAAACAAGTATTGGGTTGGCCAAAAAGTTTGTTTGGGTTATTCCATAAGGTGGTATAGAAGTACCCAAATGAATTTTTTGGCCAACTCAAGATATGTCCTTTTGTTCAACTTTAAGGAAAGATGGTCATTATTATTCAAGGTGATAAAAGTCATTGGGTTACATGCCGGGATTGTCAATCAAGCAGAGAGCACTGAACAATAGCAACAACAGAACTACTGTTTTCTTAAAATATCTTCAAAAAATTTAGAGATAAGGGATATTACAGAACATTTCTATTTTGATGTCCTACTGTTACAAGCTCAGCATGTCCCTAACCATAACCATGTTCCTCTCTTCACATACACACACACACACACACACACACACACACACACACACACACACACACAAAGCAACCGTGCTCACACTTCTCTGTCACTGTGCATGACCCCACCATGTAGGCCTAAAGGCTTTGGTGTCATCTTTTCATTAGCTTCTTCTTCATTCCACTGGTCATTAAATTCTTTCTCTGGTATGTCCAAGCATGTCTCCCAGGCCCAAAGCCCCAAAAGTCACCTTCCCAGAGCAAGGTTCAGATTTTTCAGTTCTCATGTCTCAGATTTTCAGGTTGTAACCTATAAAATATGTATTCACTGAGCATTTATTGTGTGCCAAGTTCTAGAATAAGCACTTTATATACATCATCTTATTTAATCTTCAAAATGACCTTATGAGGTAGGTAATATCTCTAGTTTACAGAACACAAAATAAAGCTGTGCTTAGTGGCTCAGTCATGGCCCACTCCTTGCCATCCCGTGGACTGTAGCCCACCAGGCTCCTCTGTTCATGGGGATTCTCCAGGCAAGAATACTGAAGTGGGTTGCCATGCCCTCCTCCAGGGGATCTTCCTAACCAGGGATCAAAAACCCACATCTCCTGCATCGCAGGTGGATTCTTTACCGTCTGAGCCGAGGTTAAATAACTTGTCAAGTTGTTAAATGATATGCGAAAGTGCCTAGAATGCATTTACTTACTAGTACTGTATAAACCTGAATATATTAAAATTGAATTGCATCAGGTTTCTGTAACACTGGTCCCAAGAGTGGGCTGTGCCAGCGCTGCTGCTTAAAGAATACCAATCCACTTGGTTTACTCCTGGCTCTGTAGAATAAGCTATCACTTTTTTCAAATAAAAAAGAAACAAGGAGTTCTACCACGAGGGAGTAGCATATAAATAAATGTGACTCTGTGACCCCATGGACTGTAGCCCACCAGGCTCCTCTGTCCATGGAATTCTCCAGGCAAGAATCCTGGAGTGGGTTGCCATTCCCTTCCCCAAGGGAATCTTCCTGACCCAGGGATTAGAACTCGGGTCTCCTGCGTTGCAGGCAGATTCTTTACGGTTTGAGCCACCAGGGAAGCCCTATAAACGCTACAGGTTTTCTTTACATCTCTAGACACTGGTGGAAGAATCCACCTCCACCTGAGTTCCATATTTCCCACAGTGTCTACTGTTTGAAAGATTAATGGGATGATCCTGCTGGGCTGCACACTGAAGTCACATCAATCCAGGCACAGTTGGAATGCCGGCTTCTGAGGGTTCCCAGGTTGCCAACATGCAAGAAAGCTCAGGGGCCTCGTGTGCCAATGCTGAAATCTAACCTCCTTTCTTGTTACCTGTTTCTGACAGCCCACAAGGTTTATGGGCTTTCATCTGGCCCCCATCCCAGTCCAAAGACAAATCCTATTCTCCATAATTCCTAAATCCTTTGTAACAAAGGTGGGATGGGGGCTGTATTTAGAGGCTGTCCTGCCTGTGGTGTGTCATCATATATTGGGATCAGGTACTCACTTAAGATGACATGAATTGGGAAGACACTGTATCACAGAACTGTTTCATTCTTTCTCACCTTCACCACTTCCAACTCCTCCTTGCTGGCTGCTTGCTGTTTCTCCAGTCGGGTACTCAACTGGGAACAGATCTAAGAGAAAGAAAAGAGCTGCTTTATTAGAAAGTAGAACAACTCATGTAGCATGTGCACATAGCTGTTTATTCACCCATATATCACTCGAGCATCTCTGACACTAGAAGAAATTTTGCAAATTTGCCAGTGATTCCCACAACGAGCAGCAGAAAGCCTAAGCCTGTTCTGTGTATAAAGCACATTTCTATCTCAGTCAGTAGAAAAAACACAGGGGATAAGTTTGATTTATGTCTGTCACTAGCTGTCGTGACTGGTTCTAGAGAATTCCTGTCCTCACTTTGGATTCAATCTGTAGAACCTTGCTGACTGTCTACTTTGGGCATGGTACTATCCTAGGAATCTGACGAAAAGGATTCTGAACCAGAAATGTCTCCTATCTGCTGCAACACGAAGAGTTTCTGTTTTCAATCACAAAAGTTTCTGTAGGAAGTGGCAGAGTGAATTTTTTAAAAGTTAAAATGAGCAGAAAATGATAGAGACTTAAAACTTGAAACAAGAGGTTTGGCAACATAGCATAAAATGAGATGCCTGGAAGTCCACCTCTGTGACTTCCTAGCACTGTGTCCTTGGGTATATTCACTCATCTTTCTAAGCCTCAGTTTCTTCATGACTGACTGAAAAGTACTGTGCTGTGATGATCACTGGGAAAGAAAATATACATAAAGGGCTTAGTAGGACCATTAAATAACATCTCATTATTCTGATTCTGAAACGAGGTATTGACAAGTACAGGGAACAGAGAGAAATAAGTGCTTTCCAAGTCCCCCAAACTATACGTGTGTGTGTGTGTGTGTGCGTGCGCGCGTGTGCGTGCGCGCGCGCGCGCACTGAGAGACTGATATCTCTGTGCTGTCTCTCAGTCATGTCGGACTCTTTGTGGCCCCATGGACTGCAGCCTGCCAGGCTCCTCTGTCCATGGAATTTTCCAGGCAAGAATACTGGAGTGGGTTCCTCCTTCAGGGGATTTGCCCGATTCAGGGATTGAACCTGTGTCTCTTGCATCTCCTGCATTGACAGGCAGATTCTTTACCACTGTGCCACCTAGGAAGCCCTATATATACTATATATATACATATAAAACTGGAAGGTCAAGTCCTACTAAGCCTGAGTGAAGCAAGAATCTTTTATTTTGGAAAAAAAAAATGGAATAAAACATTTAGGGGATGTCAAATTTTCAAGTGCAATTTGGACTAAAAACATAAAAGGTCTACCTCTATTATCAAAACAGAGACTTAAAAAATCCCAGTCTATAGTTTCAGAGATCAGAACTTGTTGAGTTCAGTCTCCAGGTTCTCCAGATCGAGGCCTGGAAACAACACACAGGACTGTACTGGCTGATGTTAAAAGGAAGAGATCTCTCTAGCAATTCTGGCAAACCATAAACCATTTTAAATAAGCCCAAACCTTCTGAAACATAGCCAATAGTAGCCAATTCCAACTACAGAATGCATTCGGATTATATGTTTAATTATCTTCAAAGAGATGGGTCTGTTGCTTGAAGTGCTTGCCAGATAATATTCAAGAATCGTCCCAAGGACTGCTCTTTGAAAAGTGCTGCATATGGAGGCTACCTATGGCCTAATGTGATGGAAAAAAATGCATCTGCAGTGATGACAAGCACGTGGTCTTTGATGTTCCTCCTACTGCTTAATGTCTAACCAGTCCTTCTCCTAGTTATCCAAATTCAAAATTTCCTCATTAACTCTCTTGTATTTCTTGTTTCTCCATTTTCACAACTACTTCTTGTAGTTCAGGACCCTGTTTTGTTGCAGCCTCTACTGTTGGCCTCTCACCACTCTATTCTTTGCCTGGGCATCTCTCCACTTGCTTCCACATTTCTCCCTGGGACCAAGTAGTGCCGGTTCCATGTTCCCAGTCATGCCACTGTCCTGCTACAAACAGTGAAATCCAAACTCCCCAGCCTGTCCCTGAAGACGTTCCCTGAACTCGGCCCCAACTCATCTTTGCTTTTCTTGCCTGTACTTGAAACTCTTGCAAAACAAAACTGTCACTAATCAACCTCCCATGCCTTTGCACATGCTTTTTCAACCTTGCCAACATTTCTAGCCTTTCCTTCTCCATCTCCAGATGCCTGAACCTCACCTTATCTTTGAAGCACAACTCAAATTACTTCCTTCTCCAGGAAGGGATTCCTCATCTCCCATGTATAATTCCCTCTCTTCTTAATTATGGTCAAGTTTTCCCTATTACAAGATCAGCTTCTAGAGAAGAGAAACTGAATCAATTTCTCTGTTATTCCTCCAAAGCCTCACATGTGGCAGGCATTAAATAAACATATATTGATTATATATATGTATAGATAAATAAGCATATAGATATAAACAGATTATAAAACAGAGTAAGATAGCTCTGAAGCCTTAGTTCTAAGGGGGGAATCCTTGTGGAAAGATATTCACAATAACAAATGAACTAGTTTTCCTCCAAAAGCATGAACAATATGACTGACATTTATATTTATATATCAATAGCAACAAAGCATACTCAGTGTATTAAGTGATTCTTTCCAGTTGGAAAAATTAAGAGAGGTTTGTTTTCTTTGTGCTTTTTCTGCACTTCCACAAGGGACATACATTTTATTTACAAGCAAAAAACCACTTTTTAAAAAAGTAAGACTTAGACTTCCAACTCCTTTGTGAAACAGGAGACCCTAGGGAAATTTCTGGATAAGGTGGTGGCATATGGTGCCTTAATAATTTGGGAAAGCTGGAACTTGAACAGTCCAGTCAGGGTCTTTTGACAAGCGGAGTCCTGGCTGTGCCCCAGCCTAACCAGCAGGGATCACTGGAGCTGGAATGGAGGCTTTCTGAGACCCTGTCTGGTGGTGAGACCAGAAATGTCCTCAAGGAGACCAGCCCCCACCGCCCCCCCCATTAAAAGATCATTTTAAGGTTCATAAGAGGTTTCCTGCTAGGCACTAGCCTCTGTTGGCTAAGGCCACGCAGGCGTGTGTGGGAAAGAGCTCCTGTGTTCTCTACTGTGACAGCAAAGGACGCACGTATCTCCTAGCTGTACAAACGCTAAATTCTAGTGCTTGGCAAATGTGATCTATTGGAAATTAGCTTCTGAGTAAGGCAGAGGCAGGATCCCAATGGTAATAAGATTTCTCATTCCTCTAAATCTATCAAACACTGAAAACAACCAACAGATTGTTTTGCTCAATTAAACTTCCCATGTTATCAGCAAGCATGTCTAACCACTGTCTGTTTCAGAGGAGAAAACGAGCCAACAAATATAATCCGTGCAGTGCAGCAACTGTTCTGGAAACTCTAAAAACAAATAAACAAAATTTCCTCAAAGAAAAGAGTGAAACAAAGACTTCTACAGTGATGAAGCCCACAGGGGCACATTACCTGTTTATACTCGGCAATGATAGCTGTAGTCTTCTTGATTTCATATTCCGCCTTCTCTAGCTGTTTCCTGAAGACTTCTTTTAGCTATAAAGAGTAAGAATGAGAAACATCAAGACTCAGTCAAAATCTTTACACATTTCCACCAATATGCATATTCAAGTCTGCCTGATTCCAAGTCAACAACAATGTAAACAACTGTCGAATAAGGGTCCATTCAGAAGCTATCTTTCTTCTCATGAGAGTCTAAAACAAAAAACATCAAGGAAAACACTGCATGTACTCTTGATGCTCTGTCATAGACTACTGAAAAAACATTTTAGGCCTTCTTTCTCATCTCATATTGACTCAGTTGTTACCTCTCCGGAGGTAGGAACAAGAGGCTTTTGGGACTGGAGTTAGAAATGGAGGTGCAGACTAAAGAAACACTGATTTTAGAAGTTAAAGTGACAGACGATGCAGTACTCGTTACAGTCACAGAAATACTAAATTATGAACGCTGAGCCTAAAACCACAGTTATTTCTGTAGCTTGGCGAAGGTTAGAGCAATGAAAAGGCTTAGATGTCACCAGTTACAAGGGAAAGAATTCAATTCTCCCAAGATGACCAAACAAAAACCAACCCTGGTTAATCTGCAAGTACACAATCAGAAAACAGTTGATGAATTCTGCTTTGCAGCATCCCAAAATATGAATGGAGGATACTCGGTACTTCCAAATTCACAAGTTATTGCAATTGATAGCTGAACTTCTCATCAGAAGATGTGGGAGTTTCTTCATATTTGCTACATTCTAAAATTTTAAGAGCATTTGTAGGTTATACTGATTCAAGCTTGTTTGTTTTTATTGGTCTCCGTTCTTTATCTTCCATAATTCAAGGACATTAACCATGCCCTTTGTCCCTTCTGCCATAAGGCTCCACTGACTCAGGGTCAACTTAGGTAGCTGAGAGGCTTTGAATAAGTTCACTCAGTTTCTCTAAGTTGTAGTTAACTCATCTGACAAATGAGAATACTCTCTATCTCACAAGGGAACCATAATTAAAAAAGGATACACACACACACAAAGGGAAAATCATGGATTAAATTCCTTTGTTAATAGCTTTATTCTTTATGTAAAGTACTGAAGTAGGCCCTCAAAAAGCAGGAAATAAAGAAAAGAGTAAAACCCATCAAAATGCCAAGATCAAACCAGATAATCAGCCCCTGAAAAGTTTTTATTACATTTTAAAAAAAAATTCCTGGTCCACCGTAATTGCCAAAACATTTCATTATTTAGGGGAAAAAAATGAAAATCATGGAATACTTTTTATAAATTCTGGAAGATGCTAAATAACACATCCCTTCATTAGTAACTTTACTGGAACTTTTGCTGGTTGCTTGGAAGGAGGTCTTTGAAATGCTTTGTGTTCTGTTTTATAGTTAGTATTATTGATGTCTCCGAATAAAACTCATTAAAATAATTGAGCTAATCGTGCCTGGCTGGAACGGACAGCGATGGAGACCACTGGTGAAGCAGCCTGCTCTTCCTTAGGGAAGCCGGAAGCTCTGACTCCAGCTGTCACCTGTCACATCTGGGGCTCCTTGGCAACGGCATGTCTTCCAGCTGATCACCCTCACCACTCACATGAAGACAGGAGGGAGCTAACTTCAAGGCTGATTCCCAAAGGGTTTCTTTCTATTCCCTCAGAGAATATGATTTGAGAGTTCTGCCAGGAACAGAAATGTTGGTGCTCCTTCTTCAAAGTCATCAATCCAGAAAATGAAGCGTGACTGATAGAGGCAAATCTCAGCAGAGATCTCTGCAGGCATCTGGCTTAACGATCCTCATAAATGACTTCAGAGAAGTCAGTCATCTTGGAGATGCGACACGAAATTTACAGATTTGTCACAGCTCTTGGGTCATAATTCCAAGTTCTTAAACTTGGAGAAGACTTAACACTCTTGCTAGACATCGCAGTGAAGGCAAATTCCTGAAAGCTGTTCCAGGGTGGAAATGCTGCCACCTCTCCTAACACCCTTCAGGAGAAATGACTCAGTGCTGCTCACATGTACTGCTTCAGCACCAGCCTTGATTTAGAACAAATTTAACTTTACTTCATATTTAACTGATGCTGGGAAAGATTGAAGGCAGGAGGAGAAGGGGACGACAGAAGAAAAGATGGCTGGATGGCAACACCAACTCAAAGGACATGAGTTTGAGCAAGCTCTGGGAGATGGTAAGGGACAGGGAAGCCTGGCGTGCTGCAGTCCATGGGGTCTCAAAGAGTCAGACTTGACTGAGCGACTGAACAACAACTTTACTTCTTGTTTATAGTATTAATCAAGTCCAGGAACCAATGCACCTGGGTAAAGACAAGTTACCCACCCCCCCATGCCTGTTACCTGAGCTGTCTCCTCCTCCTGCTTCCTCTTCTCTTCTTCGGTTTCCACCAGCCTCTGTTTGGTCAAGAGAAGCTCCTTATTCAGCACGTCTGCCTTGTCTTCTGCCTGCAAATCAGAGCACATCAGTCATGAAGAAGGTGAAGAAAGCATGTACATACTTTCTGGGACCTCTGGCTCATCCAGGGGTGGGGGGTGGGGGTGGTTGCTTTCAATGAATGCCAACTAGGTACCACATGCTCGGCACACGTTATCTCTAATCCTCACAGCAAAAATTATTTTCCAGATAATGATAGCAAGGTTTGGAGAGATCAAATAACTGGACTGGGACACACATCTAAGATCAGAGTCACAGTCTGAATTCAGATGTGAATGGCATGGAAGACCATGCTCCTTCTAAGCGTTTCTTCCACATTTTCAGCAGCCACAACAGCACGGACTCTGAGGCTATGATAGGACGGGATGAAGGGCTGGAGCCTCCTGGGGAAGCTTCTACCTGGTGATGTGTGGGGCCGAGCCAGAGAGGAGGAACAGACAGGCTGATCCATGAACCACAGTTAGGTGAGAAAGTTTAAAGATCAGCTGAGGGAACCTGGCCCATCAGGCTACTCACAACAGCAGTGAGTACAGTAAGGAGAAAGGAAGGCCAAAAATGCATAACAGAGACAGCCCAGAGGCAAACTGAAGTAAGGACCAGGAATCCAGGCACATAAGACCGTATTTCTAGAATAGCCAAGAAAACTCAGGGAGAGTGCTCTGCTCTTAATTTGGATACAGAGCCAAAATTCACTGTGAAAGCACTGTGTGTGTGTACATTTAACTTAGTTACTGTATGTCTGCCTGCTTTACACATTAGGGCCCTTACCTCACCCTTTATGGTCTCGGCTTCAAGCTCACTTCTGCAGCACAGGGTGGCCTGAGCCCTGTCCCACTCAGCCCATCCGAATCGGTTCCCCACCCTCATCTGAACTCGTATTTCCCGATAGCACTTGCCACAATCTAGAGTGACAAACTGTGTGTGTGATGTGTGTGCCTTGTCCACTTGGCTGTAAGCCCTAGGAGGCAGGAACCCTCTTTCCTGTGCTCATCACCATACCCCTAGCACCAAGCCCAGGACCGGAAGAGCTCATGCTCCTTAAGTGTTTACTGAATGAATGGACGTGGTTCTCTGAGTTATCAGAGAAGCAGACTTGGGGGAGGGAGCTACAGGATGAGTTCAGCAGAGAAAACCAGACACTGAAGACAGGCAGCTCTTTGAAGAAGCCATCCCTGGCTGACAGCAGCAAAACAATGTCTAAGTCATTGTGAAAACTGGCCAGGTGGCCCTCTGTCTGTGTTTCACCGTATCTCCCACATGTCCAGATGGCTGGGCCAGCACAGTCTGCCGGGTCCTGGCAGAGAAACTACCTTCCAGCTTCTTGGTTCTGTCTTCCAGTTCCTGATGTCCCCACAGCCCAGTGCTCACAGCTGTTTTCAGATGACTTGGAACTGCCGGGTAGTTAAAGTGAAAAATTCCCTTTTGAAGACTCTGAAATTTGTTCTGATACATTAGATTTCAGGAAGAAAATCTACACAGCAAAAGACACATCCTAAAAGTAGAGGTGGGCCTCAAAAAAAGGAACATGTATATTGCAAGTTAAGTTTTAATAAATTGTAAGATAACTAGAAGATTGATACTAAATATGGACACTTAAAACTGAGAATTCTACAGCTGCAAACCGGATGACAAGTTACCCACAAAGTGGAAGATGCTACCCAAAGTCTCCGATGAAGGGTCTTCCAGTGGCAAATCAAGAGCTTGCATTGGTGGATGCTCCTCTAATTCCCCAAGAGTTTGGTTTAACTATCCTTCAGTTGTTCCACTATGGCATTAGCCTTTGAAACTATTTTTAAGTAAAAAAATTCAATTTTCTAGTGAAAAAAAAAAAATGACATCCTGATGGCTTCAGTGTTAGTGGCTCAGTTGTGCCCAACTCTTTGCAACCCCATGGACTCCAGCCCACCAGGCTCCTCTGTCTATGATAATTCTCCAAGCAAGAATACTGGAGTGGGTTGCCACTTCCTTCTTCAGGGAATCTTACCGACCCAGGGATCGAACTCAGATCTCCCGCACTGCAGGCAGGTTCTTTACTGTCTGAACCACCAGGGAAGCAAAAATCTTATCAAATCTGTCTCCCTAGAACAGCTGCCTACTGGCTAAGGTTCTACCCTAGAATTTCTGAGTGACAACCTTGCTAATAAAGACGACTGCACTTTAACTTCCTCCTACTGTACCCCTAACAGGTTCCATTTTGTAGAGAGAACGGTCCTTTTCATAACACACATCATGACACTCTGAAACAAACGTTTTCTAAGTTTGGTTTCTCGAAGGAAGATTCACTCAAACTGTGAGCCTTCTGTAAACCTCTGAAGAGTCAATGCTATCCTGACATTTAGCACCAAGCTTCTAAAATTCTGCAGCATATCTAAATGTTTACAATTTTGGAAATATCTATAAGGGAAAAAAAATCCACTTCCCTGAGGAAATTTTTAATAAACACTTAGATACGTATGATGAGAGGGCCTATCATTTTTATGTACACATTTTCTGCTGCATGATCTTCATGAGGCCAAGGCCAGGTGACCTCACTCTATTTCTGTTCTCAGATCTGACCTCTGTAGGAGTTGCTCTGGGTCCCACATGGGAAGAGTCCCTGGAAGCTGCATCCAGAGTTTCTCCTTCAAGGTTGACAGTGAAGTAGGGGTGATTGTGCTCATCACAATACAACCAGATCTGAATTAACGTCCTCCTCCTTCTAAAAATAGTCTTCTGAGTCTCTGTTTAGCTAACCTCTATATCCCGCTTAAGTAAAAACCATCTTTAACGTTAAAGGCATCTCCAGGAACAGAATACTAAACAGACAAATATTTAAATTCTTTGTGTCCAAATGATAAAACCTTCACCACAGTTTAATAAGACTGAGTGGACATCTGTCATTATCATCTTCTAATCATGTACCAACATCTCATAATGCCTTATTGATACAAAACCTTCTGAAAGTGTTAGTCTCTCGGTCATGTCCGACTATTTGTATCCCTATGAACTATAGCCTGCCAGGCTCCTCTGTCCATGGGATTCTCCAGGCAGGAATACTGGGATGGGTTGCCATGCCCTCCTCCAGGGAATCTTTCCACCCCAGGGACCAAACGCGGGTCTCCTGCATTGCAGGCAGATTATTTACCATGTGAGCCTTCTAACTGTCATCCAACTTCTATGACATATAATATGCAGGTCAGGAAGCAATAGAACTGGACATGGAACAGCAGACTGGTTCCAAATTGGGAAAGGAGTACGTCAAGGCTGTATACTGTCACCCTGCTTATTTAACTTTTTTGCAGAGTACATCATGAGAAACGCTGGGCTGGATGAAGCACAAGCTGGAATCAAGACTGCTGGGAGAAATATCAATAACCTCAGATATGCGGATGACACCACCCTTATGGCAGAAAGCGAAGAAGAACTAAAGAGCCTCTTGATGAAAATGAAAGAGGAGAGTGAAAAAGTTGTCTTAACACTCAACATTCAGAAAACTAAGATCATGGCATCTGGTCCCATCACTTCATGGCAAACAGACAAGGAAACAATGGAAATAGTGACAGACTTTATTTATGGGGGCTCCAAAATCACTGCAGATAGTGACTGCAGCCATGAAATTAAAAGATGCTTGCTCCTTGGAAGAAAAGTTATGACCAACGTGGACAGCATATTAAAAAGCAGAAACATTTACTTTGCCAACAAAGGTCTGTCTAGTCAAAGCTATGGTTTTTCCAGTAGTCATGTATGGATGTGAGAGTTGGACCATAAAGAAAGCTGAGCACTGAAGAATTGATGCTTTTGAACTGTGGTGTCACAGAAGACTCTTGAGGGTCCCTTGGACTGCAAGGAGGTCAAACCAGTCCACCCTAAAGGAAATCAGTCCTGAGTATTCATTGGAGGGACTGATGCTGAAGCTGAAACTCCAATACTTTGGTCACCTGATGTGAAGAACTGACTCATTTGAAAAGACACTGATGCTGGGAAAGACTGAAGGCAGGAGAAGGGGACAGCAGAGGATGAGATGGTTGGAGGGCATCACCGACTCAATGGACATGAGTTTGAGTCTACTCCAGGAGTTGGTGATGGACAGGGAGGCCTGGCGTGCTGTAGTTCATGGGGTTGCAGAATCAGACATGACTGAGCAACTGATCTGAACTGACCTGATGACATATAAATGAGAGAAACAGGCACTTGATCTGTGATTACAACATGAACCAGCTACTCAGAAGGCTCCACTCTAACATTAGGGATGGGGCTCTTTCAGAATTGATTTCTTAAAGAACTAACCAAGGCAACTGTTTAGTTGAAAACAGAACAAAAGAATGTGCCACTTGTGACATGCAGCATCTGGTTCAACACGAACTCCCTGTGGTCAGAAGGGACCTGGGCCCAGTCTGCACTGGGAAAGCATTTGTTGTGTTTCTTGCTTTTGTTCCTCAGGAACAGAAAAAACAAGAAGGGCCTGAAAGCAGGTAACCAAAACTGAACTGGAGATGTATCTTTTTTTCATTTCTGATCACTGAGAAGTCTTTACCGAAGGAGTCTAGAGGGTGGGGGGCAAGTTGTCAAAAGAGAAGGCTGTCAGAGAGAAACATGAAGAGCT
This sequence comes from Giraffa tippelskirchi, assembly GCF_054371585.1. Taxonomy (NCBI): domain Eukaryota; kingdom Metazoa; phylum Chordata; class Mammalia; order Artiodactyla; family Giraffidae; genus Giraffa; species Giraffa tippelskirchi. The sequence goes on from NC_137279.1 coordinate 23,811,313, forward strand.
GTTGGCGCCCAGGGAGCCTGAAGCCAGCACCAAAATGACATGGGTAGGAAAGAATGTTGTTTTTTTTTTGAGAATGTGTTTTTTTAAGTACCTGATTACCTAATTAGTGTTTGTTTGGTTTACATATTGTCTCAAATACAATCTGCTTTCATGCTTGTTTAATGTTTGCCAATGTTCTGCTATCTGAATTAAGAGATTTGATTTTGATTAAACTGGGAATGAAAAAGTACTGGGCAAACTGGGTAAAGGCAGGCAAAGCCTCAAGCTAATGCCCTTCCTTGAAGTCTGGAGGGGCCAGGTACCAAACCCCTCGGGAAGAAACTACAAGATCAGATTTTAGGAGGAGACAGCATGTTTTGAATTAGCAATTCAATGACATAGCAATTTCATTCTTTCATCTAGATAATAAGCTTCAAAAGGCAGAGGGGCCAGGTCTTAACTACTGTTTTTAAAAGAGAACGACAGGCATGAAGGGGGGAAATAAAGAGAAGAAATAAATGAAGGAATCTTTTCTTCAGGGACTGATCTAGTAGCTCCATGAGATACTTAGGTACTCAATAATTAATTATTTCAGGAGGACCCTAGCAACTTTTCCAGACTAATTTACAAAATGAATTTTTGGGGGTGGAGAAACAATTTTTTAAATAATATATTTTTTTCTGGTCATTAATGTTATAAGGCATATTATTACTTAACCAAAGGTGAAAGTATTACCTGTTCAGTCATGCCCAACTCTTTGCGACCCCACGGGCTGTAGCCTGCCAGTCTTCTCTGTCCATGGGATTGTCCAAACAAGAATATTGGAGTGGGTTGCCAATTTCTTCTCCAGGGGATCCTCCCCCAGGGATCGAACCTGGGTTTCCCGAATTACAGACAGATTCTTTACCTTCTGAGCCACCAGGGAAGCCCTTATTCAAAGATGCTTAAGTAATTTAAGGTCTTCTTAGAAAAGACAAATAATTGAAAAAAGTATAAGGATGAATATAAAAATCAAATTTACTCATCACTCAGAGATATCTAATAGCAACATTTTTTAGAGTTTTCAAAAATTAATTTGTTCTTTATTTTTATTTTTGGGTGCCTTGGGTCTTCATTGCTGCACTTAAGCTTGTTGCAACGAAAAGAGAAAAAAGAATTAGTTTTACTTTTCTTTCCCGAGAACAAAGAAGATGGAGAGAACAGTGAGCAGGCCTAATCACTCTCTAGTTTTTATTTTAACAGTTCCTAATTTGTAGCCTATAACTAAGCTTGCTTTTCGGCCCCCTAGCTCTGCATGAGCTGCATTCTGCACCTACTATCCTTTAACTCTATGCTAATTACATCCTGTATCTGGGGCTCACCTTTACAGCACTCTCTTTGCAGAGCACTCTTTTGCATTATAGAAAGAAGGCCACAGTACAATACACAAAAGACAATGGAGTCAACTACTAGGCTATTGGGACTGCCAGACCCAATTAACAGGCTACCTGAGGTTTATCTACAACTGATTTTGAAACAATGCAAGAGGAAGAATACAAGATCTTTACACTTTTGTTCCTCATCACTGACCCCTGCGGGCAAGCCCTCATCTGTAGAATCCTTCAGATCCCTCAGGGGCTTCCCTAGTGGCTCAGATGGTAAAGAATCCACCTGCAATGCGAGAGACCTGGGTTTGATCCCTGGGTTGGGAAGATCCCCTGGAGGAGGGCATGGTAACCCACTCCAGTATTCTTGCCTGAAGAATTCCCAACAACAGAGGAGCCTGGCGAGCTAGTCCATGCAGTCACAAAGAGTCAGACACAACTGAGCGATTAACCCAGCACAGATTCTTCATGGAAGTGGGGCACAATTTTTGAGGCTTGTGCTCGCTCCCTTCCGCCGGCTGAGGATTAACTTCACTCTTCTATTTCCCCCAGATCTTGTCTCTTTATTTTTCATTAGGCCTCAGTGGTCAGAGAAAGCCAAGATTTTTGGTGGCATCAGGCTTTTCTCTAGCTGTGGTGAGCGGAAAGGCTCCTCTTCTTTGCAGTGCACAGGCTTCTCATTGTGGTAGCTCCTCTTATTGCAGAGCACGGGCTCTAGATGTGAGGGCTTCAATAGTTGCAGCATGTGGGCTCAGCAGTTGCGGCTCGTGGGCCCCTACAGCACGGGTTCAGTGGTTGTGACACACAGGCTCAGCTGTTCCTCGGCATGTGGAATTTTCCTGGACCAGAGGTCAAATCTGTGTTCCCTGAATTGGCATGTGGATTCTTATCCACTGTGCCACCAGGTAAGTTCCTCTTGTAGCAACATTTTGATGTATTTCTATTTTTTTGTCGGCCTTTTTCCTGTCACAAGGTAGATTCCAGCCTCCTTTCCTTTCCTCCAGGATGGCCCCAGGCCAGCATATATCCCTTGCAATTTAGATGTAAACATTATACACAGATAATTTTACTTTTTAAAAAATATTATTATATCATTATCTTCTCATTGTTTTTAAAAATTATTCCAAAAAGATATTTTACAGATGTGCCTTCATCCTTTCTTTCTATTGGACATATACCTTATTTCATTTTTTTATTCTTTCAAGTAACACTGCAGTAAACAACTTTGCACATATATTTTGATGCAAGTCTCTATTTTTTAAAGGATAGTATTCCAAGTAGTGGTAGATATGCCAGTTGCCTCATTTATAAAATGGAAGATTAAAATACCTGCTTAATGGAGTCATTAGGAAAATTAAATGAGATGATGCTTATAAATTGCTAAATAAAGTGTTTGGTGCATACTAGGAATTCAGTAAATATTTAACTTCATTATTTTTCTAGTTTTTAAAGGCTCAACATATAGCAAATACATTTCACACAAAACTTTCAATTTATGACTCTAACTTGTTTCATTGCATCCCTATGAAGTCTAACTGCTTAAAACTTTTTTTCCTTTTAGATTTATTGAGATAGAGGTGACATACAGTGCTGTGTAAGTTTAAGGTGTACAAAAAAATGACCTGAATTACATACATCGTGGAACGATTACCACAACAGATTTAGTGTAAAACTTTTTCATTCAGCTAGCCATCTTAAGAAAACTATTAATGGATAGAATATTCAAAATGGCAGAATCAAGTGTTGGTCAAGGTCATTTGGAAAGTTAATATGGAACCAAAAATTTCATTATAGTACTGAGTCACCACAATGGTCTTACTTATGACAAAAGTAAAACAGTCAAGGTCATGCTGGGTCAATGGCCCTGTTAAATGGGAACCTTCTGCCTTCTTTGGTTCTGACTCTCTTAGTCACACATTTTTCATTTCACCTCTAACAGCTTGCAAATGGGCTAGCTGATGCAGTTTGTGGTCCACAGGGCAATCCCAACCCCCCATAGGGCTGTTGCTTCTACCTTATATATCCTGTCCCAAGCAGCACAGGTTTCTGTTTTAGTTTGAAACTCCAGTTAGTGTTGACTCCTTCAGCTTTCTCCTCCCCCCTTTCAGTACTTTTCTTAACAATGGTTTTTATCTCCCATCTTACTGTGGTCAATCCTAAAGGAAACAAACCCTGAATATTCATTGGAAGGACTGATGCTAAAGCTGAAGATCCAACACTTTGGCCACCTGATTCAAAGAGCCGACTTATTGGAAAAGACTAAGGCTGGCAAAGATGGAAGGCAGGAAGAGAAAGGGACAGCAGGAAATGACATGGTTAGATAGCATCACTGACCCAATGGACATGTGTTTGAGCAAACTCCTGGAGATAGTGAAGGACAGAGAGGCCTGGTGTGCTGCAGTTCATGGGGTCATAAAGAGTTGGACACGACTTAGCGACTGAACAATAACAACAACACGAACATCAACAACTTACTCTGGTTAAAACTTCTGAGCTGCAAAATTAGCTGCTTATACGGGAAAAGGAGTTGTGGCAGGGATCGTTTTTAAACATTAAAAAAAAAAACTTCCATTTTAAACATCCAATCATGTTTATATTATTAACGGATCTGTATTTTAAATATTGCCAATGAATAGTTAGAGTACAGGTAAAGCCTCTTTTTTAATTTTTTTTTTAACAGATTCAGCCATTCTAAGTTTCAACTTTTCTGACCCTGCACCATTGGGAATATTCACATTTTAAAAGTTAAAAAATAGTATGATGATTTTAAAACTGTGCAAGATTCCTTCTATATTGCCAATTATTTCCAAACACACTTGCAATGGAAAAATAGGAAGTCCTAAAGCTATGAGTACTGCTGGAAAGGATGAGGAAGTTAAAGAATTTAAGGGCTTCCTAGCAATAGCTAATGTTTATTGAACACATACTACTGTAGTGCTTTACTTCATTTAATTCTCACATCTTCTCTATGAGGGAAACACTTTTTGAAACCTACAGGCAGGTTAAGGATGGCCCTGGGTCATGTGATTAGTGAGCAGTGATACCAGGATTGACACCCAGGCAGTCCTGGCTCTCTGCCCCTAGGATGCCTGTCAGTCCACCAATACACATATCTCAATGTACATGCTTCATATAAAATCCTCATGTTTACTGTAGATAAGAAATCTTCTTGGAGCAAAAAGTATAGTGCCTATAAATGTTAGAGTGGCATTAATATACTCCTGGTGACATATTCTCAGGTAATGATGCTGTAAGTCCTTGGTTTAGGAAAAGAAGAGATTAAGAGGGCATCCCTGCTGGCTCAGTGGTGAAGAATCCACCCGCCAATGCAAGAGACGTGGGTTCAATCCCTGGGTTGGGAAGATCCCCCAGAGAAGGAAATGGCAACCCACTCTGGTATTCTTGCCTGGGAAATCCCATGGACCAAAGAGCCTGGCAGGCTACAGTCCATGGGTTTGTGAAAGAGTTGGACACCACTTAGTGACTAAAACAACAGGAGATTAAGGGGAGAGACACCAGAGAAGCTTAGAGCTATTTCTTTTTTTTTTAAGTATCTGACACATGCTGTTTGGAAATGACCGAAACCCCAAAGGCTTGTGTTTTTCACCATCTCCTAGGAGCACAACAGGCCCCTCCCACCTGCCACTCTCTTGCATTCCACCCACGCATTCACCCATCAAGCAGCTGACTCAGCATCAAGCACAGAGCAAGCCCTGGTGGGACTGCTCTGAGAGCAACTTGGTCCTTGCCCTGGAGGAGGTCACCACAGTCTTATTTCTACCTAGTGAAACCAGGCTTACCTGATCCAAGTCATTCCGCAGAGCAATCTTGCTGGTTACTAGTTCATGAGCAAGGTCATCATTCTCTTGTTCCAACCTCATGCTGGCCTCCTGTAGTCTCCGGTTCTCCCTCTGCAGAAAAAGAGCAACAGCCAGAGGTGGGCATTAGTGCCTGGACATACTATCAGACACCGATGGAACTGGTGAGGAAAAACAAGCGACAAAAACAACAAAGTGAACTTTTGAAAGTGTCAGAAGGAGAAGGCGCGAGCGGCACAGGAAGGCAGGACTGCTGTCTGGGAAACAACGGTGGGTTAAGCGAGCGGTGCAGCTGCAGAACTCTACCCAGTGAAACTTACAACCCCTTCAGCCCCCCAGACAGGGCTTCATCATAAAAACCATGCCACAAAAAGCAAACTTTTCAAAGCCACCCCCGATCCTGTGAGATTTTCATCGAGACCCAGAACACAGACACAGGCAAGTCTTTGCTGGAAACATGCATGATAATCCCACCCTGGAACGCAAAGGAAACTGCAAGACAGTAGGGACAAAACTGGGAAAACCACTAGGCATTTCTCTGAAATGTTTTCCCCCATTTCAGGGTTTAAATTAATTGAATATATTTAAGATACACAGTTTGGTCTGTTTTGCTATCAACTGATATTTTCATTCTTTTTGGATATGAAGGCATTTACTTTCCTGAAGGCCAGTTTCTTTGTTGGTATGCACAACAGTCCTTATGATAATATCTCAATGTTTGTTTTGCTTTTTTTTAAAAAAAACAAACAAAACTTCAGATTAAAAGATTCTGGGTAAAATAAATGGCTGAATTGGTTTTTTACCCCTTGAACTCCCAGAAAAAAATGTGAAACAGCTATATGATGTTATATATAGCTATAACATAACAGCTATATGTTCATAACAGCTCATTCTTATGAAGCAGGGACTCCCCTTAACCAGTCATTATAAACTGTGTACATTGACTTTATTTTCCCAAGAGCAATTTAGCCTCCTCCATTTCAAAGTATCAAAAGTGCTGTCTTTGCTATTGTTAGCAGTTACAGATGATTCAAAAGAGAGCTGACAGGAAAGACATCAATGTGAGGAGACCTTCCTGTTTTTCAGATTTACACTCCTAACAACGTTTTCTGCAAGTGCGGCAAAAACTCAAGACAAAGCAGTGTTGCACAGCCAGAAGATGAATCTACGCCCTGGAAGGCACTGTATCAGACTGGAGTGGGGGGCAGAGGGGCAGAGGAGAGGGAGGGGCACGGAGTGAATTTTATCTTCTATAGAACATGGACTTGAAAATAAGAAAATCTAATTTCTTTCTTTTTGTCTTTTAGAAACAGGCTAAGAAACAGACGGTAAGGGCAAAGCCTGAGACTCTTTGTGGAGGCAGAAGATCCAAAAACCGGGCCAGCAGAGAAGCCAAAGAACAAACTTGCACTTTGACTGAACTTAGTCAACAGGGCCCATTTCTGTCTTTTCCTTTGGAAAACATAGACTGGGATAGCTGGGAACAGTCAAAACATTTTTTAAAAAGAGAGCTACTGAAAAAGAAAAAACAATCCCAATACAGTGTTAACACATAAGTAAAAAATATCTAATGACAGGAGAAATGTGTATGCTATCTTTGTATGTATTAATGTGTTGTTTAGTCGCTAAGTGGTGTCTGACTCTTTTGTGACCCCATGGACTGTAGCCTGCCAGGCTCCTCTGTCCATGGGATTTCCCAGGCAAGAATACTGGAGTGGGTTGCCATTTCCTTCTTTAGGGGATCCTCCCAACCCAGGGATCGAACCTGCTTCTCCTGCATTGGCAGGCAGACTCTTTACCACTGAGCCACTGGGGAAGCCTGTATGCCTTCTATGGGGAAAAAAACAGACAAGTAACTAGAAAATCCCATTTTTGTAACAACATAAGTAATATTAACTGTGGATAGTGGATTATTTTTATTGTTGTCTTTTTTTTGAAATGTTTCCAAGTTGTCTACAAGAAATTTATAATACATGTGTTTAAAAAGTTGTTAAAAAATAAAAAGTAATCCAGAATATCAATTTCATTGGATAGGATAAAATGCCAAAACAAGAATTTTTTAAAAGTTTATTCCTAATAAAAGCTATATGAAACTATAACGGGTGTTTCTCTGTGACCAAGATACAATGGAACCCCTCAAAACTGCCACCTTTCCAGGAACCCTTCCCCCAAGATATATTCCTGAAAAGGTAGTGTACATATTTGTAGGGGAAAATTATACCCATCAAATACCGTATGTGTCTACACTTGAATCTTTCAATCTGTGCCCAAGTCATCCAAATTCTAGCAGGGGATAGAGATTAGTCTCTCATTCTGATCTATCAAACTATGACCCTTTTTGTGGGAACAACTTACATACTGGGTGGAAACTTAGATTTAAAAAATATGATTCAGAAACTTTTCCAATAAACTCCCTCCTTGTCAGGAAGAAGCAGCAATATCCAGCACAATTTCATCATAACATATTTCACAAGGCAGACTGCTTCAGGCCAGGAAGAAATTTTTCTCATTTCTTGATAAATCCCTTCAAAAGAGACCGTGGTAAGATGACTCAAATACCTATTCCCAAGTGTCCTATTTCTCCTGAAGTTGCACTTGGAGGTCTCCAAGGCACAAAGAGCTCCCTCAACTATTTATTTACATTGCATTAATTTGGCACAAGTGGAAATGTTGCAGCTACCAGTTTTTCATGGTACAGTGTCAGAGGCTTAGAATCAAGTTAAAATAACCTCCAGGTAAGGGGCTTCTCTCATAGCTCAGTTGGTAAGGAATCCACCTGCAATGCCGGAGACCCCGGTTCTATTCTTGGGGTGGGAAGATCTGCTGGAGGAGGGATAGGCTACCCATTCCAGTATTCTTGGGCTTCCCCTGTGGCTCAGCAATGCGGGAGACCTAAGTTAATTCCTGGGTTGGGAGATCCCCTGGAGAAGGGAAAGGCTACCCACTCCAGTATTCTGCTTTGGAGAATTCTATGGACTATAGTCCAGGGGGGGTGACAAAGAGTCAGACACAACTGAGCAACTTTCACTTTCACTTCACATGAAAGGCATACGATACAACACTAGTGGACAAACACTTTGTTCAAAGGACTTAAAAAACGCACCAGGTAGCTACTTCACTATTGATTAGAGATAAATGTCTGATGGGTTATATTATATAAGAAAGAGGTATGAGCGCAGCTGAAACTTGACTGGTCATTTCCTATTACCATGATTGCTACCACCCGAACGTTTGACACAATGCTCAGGGGGTGGGATGGTAAGGGGAAGATCTGGGAGAAATTATGGGTGTCTGAGGGTCTCTTAGGCTTCCCAGGTGGCTCAGTGGTAAAGAATTTGCCTGGCAAAGCAGGAGATGTGTGTTCGATCCCTGGGTCAGGAAAATCCCCTGGAGGAGGAAATGGTAACCCACTCCAGTAGTGTTGCCTGGATAATCCCATGGACAGGGGAACGTGGTGGGCTACAGCTGGCTCCTGGGGTTGCAAAGAGTCAGACACGACTGAGCACGCACGCACGAAGGTCCCTAAAAAGCCAAATAGCCTAGGGGACAAGCCTACTGGCTTTTGCTCTAGCAAGAAGCTTCAGTTCAGTGTCTGCAAAGCAAGCAGCACGGTGGGGAGTGTGGACTCCTGCTCTGCACTCACATACACGTGGGGAAGCAAGCTCTGGGGCCAAAAATGCAGTATCGTCCTCCAAAGTATGAACCTGGGGGTGGTCAGATGGAGATTTTCCATGAAGAAGAACCTGCCCACACTTACCACGGGTTAAAGAGAGACGGACATGACTTGGCTGTCTCTTCCAGCCTTTCCGAGGAGTCAGAACTGTTTTTAGAACTGACTGATTCAAGAAACAGTTTGCCTTTATACTAAAGAAGATAGGTTAGCTTTGGGAAAGGTAGTAATCTTGCCTGGGTCATTCTGAAATGTTGGCAAGGGCGTCCACCAGAGAAAGACTGGAAGTGGCCCCCTAACCTCAGCCAGGACAGAAATGCTCATATGCCACATGTCTGCCGGAGCAGATGTGCTGACCGCTCAGAGCCCATAGACAACACAGGCAAATTGCTTCCCTTGCCTTTTGGAAAAGACTACAGGAGACAATGCTTACATAACCCTACAAATTCACATCACACTCTTGGAAACTTCCTCCATGTCACACAATTAACAACGTTTGCACAAAAAGCAGAGAGCAACTTTTCTCCTTAGTTTCATCCCCTCCTGCGCAGGAGATGTGTAGCCAGGAAAGTTGGATTAGTATCTTGGGGGAGGAGGATACTGCATTTTTCGGAGAGACAGACGCTGATGTTACAGACACACACAGACAAAAAAACTTACCTCCTCAAAAGTCACAGACCAACTATCGTTTTCAATCATAGGTACAAAGACAATTGAAAAAAAAAAAAAAGAATATCCAATGAAATTGCACACCTACTAACACAATTAGGAAATGGTGACAACAAAAAACAGACACTTGGTAATGCTATTTTGCTCTGTTGTTTTTCCTTAGAGTGTCATTTACTCTACGCTCTCTCCAGGACAGCTAACGTTTGATGGAAGAAATTATACTTGAGGCAGCCAATGGGAGCGCAGAGTGATACACTAAACTCCTCCCTCTCCACACTGCTATTTGCAGTCTGCATGACTGATGCAAACACTGTCTGTGGAACTATTTGCAACTAGGGTGTGGGTTGTTTACACTGTGTTGGTAAGAACTGGGTGGAAGGAACTTCCTTCAATGATAAAGCCAGAAACCTTGCAAAATATTTCATCTTCAGGCATGACAAAGCCAGCAACCTTGCAAAATATTTCATCTTCAGGCAATGGAATTATATTGCTGGGCAGGGGAGTGAGAAAGCAAACCGGAGGTCCCAGGTCTCCTTGGTGTCTGGGGATTGGAGTTTGGGTGAAGCAGTATAAGGAATGGTGAAAGCGATTTTTTCCAAGATGAGAAACCAGAGAAATGTGAACTGGCAATCAGAAGAAAATAAACTCAGCCTTAAAGGAAAAAATGATGAAGTAGGTGGCTTTATAAACTCTAGCTCAGTATTTTGGGTGTGCTGTCTGCTGCTATAATGATTTCTTGGCACATGCTTTTAAAGACATTCCAGGGTTCGGAGAAAATGTTTTCCTAAAAGACCCAGGGCAATTTTATTAGTAACGACACACTCAACTCTCACCTCTCTTCTTCTGGGTGCCTCTTTCAAAAGCCTTGATAGTCATCATATTCAAATTTCATCAAACAGTTTTTTGACATTTAAAGACAAATGCCTACAGACAAAAATGTTTAAATGTCTACACTGTAGATGAGATTTGAGAAAGCAAATCTGGATATCTGAAATCATTTCATGCTCTTCCTTCACCCAACACAGCCAGTTTTATCTTTCTGGTGGAAATTTAAACAATTTTAAATGTCAAACTAAAGAGAAAATCTTGTCAGTAGTAACTAACTGGCAGTTGGCAAACCAGACTGAATTTCTTTTAGCATTTAAGAACCATCTTAGATTATACTCTAGCACAGGGGTCAGCAAACTTTTAATGCAAATGCCCAGACAGTAAATATTTTAGGCTTTGTAGGCCATATGGTCTTTGTTGCGGCTACTCAACTCTGCCATTGTTGTGCAAAAACAGTGATAGATAATAAGCATGCGGCTGTGTTCCCATAAAACTTTATTTACAAAAACAGGCAGTGGGCCATATTTGGCCCACAGGCCATATGGTTTATAAATCTCTCTACTTCTCTAGCATATAAGTCAAATTTTTAAAAAGCAAATGGGTTACAGATGATGTAGAAACAGGAGTGTGATGTAATTTTCCAGTCATCCTCTTTTAACAGGAAACAAGACGCACTAAAAATTGAAGAAAAAATTTGGAGCATTAATTCTAAAGATCATTGATAAACATACTGAGAGATTCTTAATATGCATAACCTTTATACCTCCCCTGAGGGTTAAGTATAACTCAATCAGCAGACAAGCATCATCAGAAACCACCTGCTCCTTCTTAGCTAGGCTTGCTTTCTCCACCATCTTACAGCAGTGAGTGCATGAGTTAGCCAAGAGCAAAAAGAGAAAGGGTGGCAGTCATCTGAGGTTTATAATTAAGTTGTCACAGGTAGATAGAAACCATCCTCTTGACTATTACTATTCATTAAAAGCATGTGATTTCATAACAAATATTCCAAAAGCCAGCAACATCTCTGTGATGTGAAAAATAATAAAATATAAGTTTATTTTCATTGGATGAGAAATATTTTTCAAAGATGGATTCACTTCTCTTGACTTCTATGAGTAAGGAAGGGTCCAATACGAAAACAAAACAAAATGGGGTGGGGGTGAGGATCATTTTTTTCCAGATATGATTAGTATAATTTAAACTTTAGCATAATTTAAAAATAAAATATGATCACTGTTGTAAATTATTTCCTTAGATATGTAAGGATAGCAAAAATACAAGTACAAATTAAGCTTTATTTAGAAAACTTTGTTTGTACTATTTATAATTAAACAGCTTAATTTCAAATTACATGCAGGGACAACTGCTCTACAAAAATTAGCATGGGCAAGTAAAACTTTCTGCGAAATTACAGGAATCATTTTCTCTCTATTTGAATTACATTTTAGTTTTAAAAAAAAGTACTATGTCTAACCTCAAGAAAGAAGTTAAACATTCTAAATTTAATTATACTGAATATAGATAAGATCCTTCAATTAGAAACTGTGTATTTATAATACTGTCTCCCAAACCCAAGAGAGTTTAAATATTCCTGATTCTTTCTAGGATTTGCCCAACTAGAACAGGTAATAATATAACCTTCATTACACTTTGGGAAATTCACTGAATTTAATTAATTAGCTGTGCTTTTTGAAGGCTTAACTCACATTTGTACAAGTAGTTCTTTCTTTAATTACACAAGAAAAGCATATCAGCTTCTAAAGACAGATGAAGGCTGTAGCTCTCTAAAATTGCCATTAATGATTACATCATTAGAAAACTAACTTCCCCCAAATGAAAACAGTTCATCATCTTAAAATAAAAAATAATATTTTAACTTCTGAAATTGATAACCACCTATTAGGTGTTTGGCTACTAATTTTTAAAATGACTAAAACAGCTGTACATATCCATGAATGTTTGTTTTCTGGGGATTTATACAAAGATGAACATATACATGATGTATTTCTACAGACAACTCTTTATCTTGTATTTCACTTAATCCGAAATTTATAAATATGCAAACCAAAACATCAGAGCAAATAAAAATCACTACACAAATCTGGCCAGGTCAAACTTAAGAAGGATAATAAAAGAGGCTTATAATGAATACTGTGCATTCTTCTTCCAATAAAGTTTCCTTTCTGTATCTTGGAATCTAGTCATGAAGATAAAACAGAAAGAGTACACCAGAGGCTGTAAGCAGTCATTATAGAGCTCACTGAGTTTCAAATACAAACTTATTCCAAGACGAGGTAGCACAGGCACTGTGCATATGTATGCATTACCTATTTACAGGTTTTGTCTATGTGCATATATATATATGTATATAAACATACACACACACATATAAAGATGAATGCATCACCCACTTTTGTTGGCTGGCCTTTCCCTTATAAATATGAGTACATATAGGATCTATAGTCATTGATTAACTCTAATTCTGACAGGAGGTCTCCCTCGTTTAAGTATGGTTTCTGCACAGGTACCTCTGGTATGACTGAGGTTTATGAAAAAAACATGGCAGGCAGATGATAATTCTCTTGGAACATTTAGCTTGGCGGGATTTTTTTTGGGGGGGGGGATATTATTCACATATCAAAAATTCATCTTTCTAAAACGTACAATTCAGCGGTTTTTCTACATTCTCCAAGTTGTACAACTGTCACCATTATCAAATTCAGAACATTTGCAATGCGCTTAGGGTTCCAAAATTTAGGGTTCCAAAATTTAAATTTATACCGACGCCATTTCATCAAGTGTTAGGTACAGATGAGTATGCTGACATAACCTCAAGAGTAGATATTTTCATATGTCATAAAAATAGACACAAAACACATGTTTAGATAGACACAGCAAGAATGTGAGTGCTGAGAGTGATCTCTACATTGTTGGATCTTTAAATCCATGTCTGGTTTCCCTGAAACAGCTCTTTTAGTACCCCACCATGCCCGAGAGAAACAGTATCAAGCTGAAAAAAAATCCCTTGGAATATCATAAGGTATGACATTTCTGGGTCTTTTTTTTTAATCGACACAACCTTCTTAATTCTCTTGAATTAAGCTAGGGGGCAAGCTAGGGGGTAAACAAGGCATTTTAAACACTACAGATCCTAACTGTTGAGGAGGAATTGTTAGTGAACTGTGTAAGTTCTGACTCAATGCCTTCAAAGATCTTCCCCAAGCTACTCTTGAGAATTTTCATATCTAGGTTCCCAGTCCCTGGACATGAACAATGAATTATAAAGTGCTTATGCCCAGGGCATAGATCTTACTCTTGATAGGATTAAATTTATAAGATGCTAAAATGTATTTTCTAAGATACTTTCCTAAGTTAATGAATACAACTATAATTAGCTTCTTAAACTAGATATTGACAATCTGAAAGAACAAATCTACTGATGGGTGAACACCATGTGCTCAATTGTCACCTTGAAAATGTAATTATAATGTGAGGAGCATAACTTTACCAAGTTTATCTTCAGTACAAATTTTTAGACATTATTAAAAGGGTATAGGAATATTAGCTGAATGATGCATTAGCAAGCTATTACAATAATACAAAAATAGCTATAGAGGATATCTGATATACATAAATAGAGCATTTAAGTCAAAAAGTAGTACCTGTGTTCAAAACAAAGGCCAAAAAAAAGTTTAATTCTACTTTGACTCCTCAGTAAAAATTGTACACATCAACAGCATATGTGTGATAGTCACTTTTTAAAAAAATAATAATACTATCCATTGTACTATTCACTTATACGTACCTGCTTTGACACAAAAAGGATATAAGAAACAATAACAAGTTCAGTTCCAGACTGAATTTGAATACACAATTTTAGTCTTTCATTTCCCTGTCTTCTATTTAAAGAACCCTTCCCAGGCTTCACTCAGAATGATGGCAGCAATAAGAAAATCAGAATGATGCAAGCAGCAGGAGAGTTTCATTCTGGATTCTTAAAAATATTTTATAATTACTGCTTCAAGCTTTCCACAGCAGCATGCTACATAAGCTACATTAAAATTTGTTTTATTGAGGGGTGGAAATTAGCTTCCAACTATGAGTACTTTATATGGTAACAGTTATCTGCGTAGCAGTATGTGGGATTCTACTGTCAGCTAGTTTTATAAACCAAGGAAAAACATACCGATGTTAGATTATTAGGTAACAATACTTGGGAGAAATAGGAGAAAGATAAGTGAGGGACTGGTGGGGCAGACACAAATTAAGGGGATATTATTCTAGTAATAATTGGGTAATTAGAGGCAGCAGGCCTAATAAGGCTAATAACAACCATTTACTGAACACCAACTATGTGCTGGGTACTTTGCATACAACGTACCTTATCTTCGCAACAATCCTTCAAGGAGACGTGTATACTACACATTTTACAGGTGGGGAAGAGGTCCAATAATTAGTCTAAGATGCTGAACAGTGGCATAGGGGTTAAAATCCCCAACTTGGACTCCAAATCCTGTCTTCTTTTCCAGAAATTCAGGTTTTGAACTCAGATCTGACTACAGAATCCATACCCGCCTTCCACCGCTCACCTATGTCAACGTTCCATGCTATTCAATTCAGCAACAGAAACAAGATAGACTGCGTGACTGCAGTGGCCTGTGTCCGGCTCTCTGACTACATAAAGGTAACTCTAGTTACAGAAGTGGACGTCATCTCACAGTGAGTGGTTTAATTAATAATGTCATCACAGTACTTTTTTTGGCAAGTTGTTTCAGCATTGCTGGGACTCAGTGTATGAATACAGTATTCTCTTATCCTAATGTACTGATGTGGAGAGGGAATCATTATATGTCTGTAGGAATCTGAAGAATCAAAACCTGGTGAAGAGAGACACTAATATTTCAGTCAGAAAAAAGTAAGGTTAGGGTCAGTATTTCCCCACCACTGCTTTACGGAAACTGTTGCTAATTATCATTGAGGACATCTTTATAACCAGCCCAGTTTTTTAAAAATACTGTAACTAACTGGGATATTAAACTGAATCATTTTGATTTTAGAACTGCACTCTGTAATAAAATGTCACTTTTTTATATAAATTTGTTCGTGGAAATAAATGTTGCGACAAACACCATGACTGTGCTCAATATACCTTTGTGGTTTTTATTTTTTACTTTTGAATGAGTTTGTATCTTTAACATTGGCTACAGGCAGGGGTAAGTCTGAAACATTCTTGTGCCAGTCTTGGAACCGTTCGCCTTCTAAAAGTCTTTGTGGATGTGACCATGCACAGCTAAAACCGTACTTTGCCATTTTTCTTTTTTTCTCATTTTTGAAAGTAGTTGACAGCCACTTTCTCTCTTTTCTTTTTCCCTTTCTTTCAGCTTCTTATGAAGACTCCCAGTATAAATGCAACAGGTGAAGTTACCTACAAATATACAAACTGAAAGAAAAGAAATATTATGTTTGGCTACTCAGGAGTCTCCTGAGATGAAAACATACCTGGACATTGAGCAAAGTCAGAGTTAACATCAATCAAGAAGGAATAGAGGGAACGAATGTCCCTCAATTGTGGCTGTAGGGAAAAGAAGATATTGGCTCAGACAGGTGACCCGTGTCTCCCATACCTTGTATCTATCCATTGGGTCTTCCTGCTGCAGCTGACTCTCTCGCATTGTCTGATATTCTTTCTCATATTTCTTCAGCTTCTTGGTCGGTACCTGCAGGGTTGAGAGGAAAACCATGTTAGAAAATCACTTAGGAAACCATTTTCTGATGTGTTTCCCAACGAAGTCTCTGGCTTTCTAAAAGAGTACACCTATTCAATGTAGGGTGGAAATCTAGACTCCCTGGTGGCTCAGATGGTAAAGAATCTGCCTGCAATGCGGGAGACCTGGGTTCGATCCTGGGTTGGGAAGATCCCTTGGAGAAGGGAATGGCTATCCACTTCATTGTTCCTGCCTGGAGGATTCCATGGACAGAGGAGCCTGGCAGGCTACAGTCCAAAGAGTCGGACATGACTGAGTGACTAACACTTTCACTTTCAAAGCTTTTCTGTAAAGGTCCAGATACCGTATATTTTAGGCTATGTGGGCCATACAGTCTAGGTTACAACTCCACTGTTGTTACTGTACAAAAACTGCAGATAGGTGATATGCAAACAAATGAGTGTGGTCATGTTCCAACAAAACTTTATTTACCAAAATGAGCTGTAGTTGGTCCATGTCTATTCTACAGCATTGCAGACATAGCATCGTTTTTTCTTGTTAATGTATTTAACAGTGCTATTACTTCTGTTAACTGCTTTTCTTAAAGTAAAATTCATTCTTCTGCCATGTTAAAAATCATAATTATTATTTTATAAAAACACTGAGGAACAAAGAAAATGGAGCCTATATACTGGAGAGAAAGCAGATTCTAGAACTGGTAGGCAAACGATTTCTATTTCATAATGGTTGTCAAGAGAATTAAATGACACAAAATATCTAAAGTAATGCCTGGTCCATGGGACTTTTAAAAACAGTGTTTCTAGAAAATATTATAAAAATTAACCCATTATAATCTGTCATATATTTTATGTAACAGACTAAGTCTACTTTTAGGTTATTCTTGAACAATCAAAATTTACAGAATTCCTTTAAACATCAAAATCTCCCCTTAATGTTTAGGTCCTAACATGAGCGACAAGAAGCTAAAGTTTTAAAAAGAAAACAAGTGTATTACTTGGCTAAATTCTTGGGGACTCAGTGAAGGCAAGGAGCATGTGTTGATGCTCCTCAGCCTGTATCATGACATCTACCAAAGGAATTGGCCCCTAGGAGGCCCTCAACAGATTGCTTTTTGTCAAGTTCAAAACCTGGCATTTACAAAACATGTAAGTGTGTGTGAGAAGGCGAAAGAGAGGATGGAAAGCAGCAGAAGGAAAATAAACTTATAGTTTCCTGGGATAAGGATTGTTTCAGTTCTCTGGAATCTGGCCAGAGAATTTGTTAAATAAAAAGCAAAGACACTAGGTTATTCTAATTACTTTGTTCTTCCCATCCAGGCACACTGTGAGTACTGGAATTATCTGCTTTTCATCACAACTGGGAAGTTTCACACAGTCCAAGCCCATCAGGTAAGTGTAAATCATTCAACAATCGCATGACGACAATATTCACTTGGCTGATGGGGACTGCCTACCTGGTAAGACAAGAAGAAAGGACACTTTCCAGCATGCTAACTGAACTGCAAAACCATTACTGAATACTAGCATAAGAAACTCTAACCTTTACTACTCCGTCTCCAGAGACCTTCAACAATACATTGTGACCAACGTGAGCACAAGGCAGAAAAATGCCATCTGCCAACTGTATGGCCTTAAGATCATTGATAAACAATGAGGAAAATATAAATGATCATGTACTAACAAAACAGCAACAACATTATTTTTCTTGACTTTGAGAGGGACAATTTTATCCAGTTTTCTTTTCTCTGTACTTATCACATACTCTGAAAACCAAAAACAGATTCTCAAGACGAAGCGGCAAATCACTGGAACTGCAGTCGCCTGAAGCTGGGGAGAAAAAGGAAGAAGTCCCAGTGTTTTAAGCCGTAAGAGGGGTTTCCCAGGTGTCCCTAGGAGGAGGGGTCGAGAGGAGAAGTGAAAGGATTTGTGGGGAGGAGGGAGCCAACTCCAGCAGCCACTTACCCACAAGATGAGAAGGAAGTATTATACAATATCTAAATAGTTTCGTGTAGCTGAATATTGGTACCACTGGGTACCAGGCTGAACATCAGTCTTGCATGCGTGCTAAGTTGCTTCAGTCATGTCTGACTTGTACCCTATGGACTGGAGCCCGCCAGGCCCCTCTGTTCATGGGGATTCTCCAGGCAAAAATACTGGAGTGGGTTGGTTGCCATGCCCTCCTCCAGGGAATCTTCCCAACTCAAGGAGCCAACCCAAGTCTCTTTTGTCTTCTGCACTGCCAGGTGGGTTCTTCACCACTAGTGCCACCTGGGAAGCCCAGGAACATCAGTCTTAGGAGGAAGCATTTTCTACATGGTTCTGGAATGGATTCATTCACCAGTAAGTCAATTACATATTATAAGCTTGTCTCTAGAGAATTTTTTCTAAAACTGTATTTTTTCAATTGAAACTATTTATGACTGAGGGGTTTTTGTTAACATGTAAAAGAGTGTCCTTTTAAAAGTCAGTCTTGTTACTTATGCTAAGAGGTTCATTTCAAAGTGAAATATTTTAAAAATGAATTAAACACCCCTCAATAAGCTAATCCTTTCCCATCTGGCTGAGATTCTAGGATGTTTGGCTTCATCTTGTTCAGGAAAATAGAGCAGGTTCCCAGAACAATATGTTGCTAGGAAACCTTCCAAGCTTATTTATCTTGTGCTGTGGGGTGATATTGAGAATCCACCTGTGATTGGCACAAAGTAAAAGGGAAAAAAAGGTGGAGGAGGAAGGAGAGCTGATATGAAACTCCTGTCGTTTATGAGATAATCAAAGAAAACAGACGGTTGTGGTTTTAAAAACTGTATTTCAGGACAAAATTGATTTTATTTTAGGGAATGTAATATTAAAAAACCTCTTCAGTATGTAGTTTTAATTAAAAACACAGAAAGTCATTAAGAATTATTAAAATTTAAACAACCTACTATCTCAAGAGTAGTATAGGTATCTTTTCCCTTAAGTTACATAAATTTAATGTAATTGTGCACTTCAGCAATGAGATTTAAAGTATAGGGAAGCATGTGTGTAGGTTATATGCAAATACTACGTGATTTTGTGTAAGGGACGACTTGAGTATTCATGGAGTTTGGTATCTATGGGGGGTCCTGGAACTAATTCTCTATGGATACTGAGGAATGACTGTAATTACTAATTTGCTTTACTCTTTCTCAAGGTTAATCAAGCTGGCCTCAGTAGGAGATACAGAAGGTGAAGAATGAATAAGAATACAGTAGTTCCCTCTCATCCACACTGGTTGTCAGACTGCAGACAGGATCAAACTCTACATACACTCTATTTTTTCCTATACATAGGAACAATAACAGTAATAATTATAGAACAATCTTACATGCTGTAATAAAAGGGTTACTTGGACACAAGCACTGTGATACCAAACTGCTGATTTGACAACCAAGGTGGCTGTTAAGTGACTCCTTGTGGGAACACAGTGTGGATATGCTGGGCAAGATGATTTGCATCCTGGGAGGACTGCAGCAGGATAGTGGACCCTAATCAGAACAGCTCAAAATTTAAAACTTATGAATTTTCCATTTGTAAGTTTAGGATTGCAGCTGACTACGGTAACTGAAACCTTGGAAAGTGAAACCACAGATGAGGAGTGACTGCTGTACGCTCAACATTCTCCATTTCCCATGTTCTCTCTCCTTTTTGTTTAAAGCATTGATTTCCTATTTTTATATGACTCTGACAGAAAAAATATGTATGTATATACAAGTTTTTGTTGTATATCAATTAATTTTAGGTGAATTTGTCTTAACAGTCTTTACTTCAGTAATCATGCCCATCTAGGTTATCACCTCACTTCATATTTTTATTACATTATTTTGAATACCTCTGTCTATGGGATTTCCCAGGCAAGAATACTGGAATGGGTTGACATTTTTTTCTCCAGGGGATCTTCCTGACCCAAGGATAGAACCCACATCTCTTGCATTGCAGGCAGATTCTTTACCACTGAGCCACCTGGGAAGGCCTTTGATCAGTAGTAATCAGCATTAAGAAAAACATAAAATGCCTTCTTGCCAAAGAATTTCCTAATAGTTTTAGAGGTATAATTTAGAAAACTCTATATTTAAGCCTCCCAACAATTATGATAAATTAAAAAAATTATTTTACAAATAAAATCCAAGTAATACTTGGAGAGTATTTGCCCAAGACAGGTAACTTGCCCAACATCATATAGCTGGTAAATGGAGCCAGAAATGGGATCCTGGCAGTCTGCTTGCAAAGTCTGTCCTCTTCGACCACTTGGATCTACTGCCTGGGACCAGATGATTGAGGCAAAGCTTCTCAAGAAGTTGACAGTCTAGACATAGAGCTAATTATGTGTCTAATTACCACATAGTTTCATAAGTCCAACAGCAGATGTTCATAATGGTACAAGGGTGATCAAGAAGAAATTTGCTAGGGTAGGGAGAGAGCACCTCAGTAAGGAGGATTTTTCATTATGACTGGTTTACGTAAACTTCCTTGCCCAAACAAACATTCCTGTACTTCCCTTTGCTAATTTTTAACAAGGGGCCACTTACATGTAAGAGGCGTTCATTTTTGGCTTGATGAATCTGCTTCTTTATTTCAAAAATAAATACAAAACTATTTACTGATCTATACAAATGCTGGCAAGGTAAATCACTATGTTTTCAAAAGGCTGATAAGATCTAGTCAGTATTTTCCTGACTGTCAGAGGTCTGAGTGCCTAAAAAATTAACAGGCCAAAGGTATTAACCATTATGTACTACTGCTCTTACTCACTTCAGATAATTTCTTAAACTAAACATCAATGATTCTAATTTAATATATTAATCACTGGATAGAGAAAAACATAAATAAGTAGTATAGCACCACATTTCTTGGTTATGGGGGGGATGTGCTCAGACTGAGCATTTTTAATTGAGTCACTTCCATCAAGATCTGTGAACAGAAAGTGGATCAGTGGCAACCAAAATTCTAGTAGTAAGTTTGCAGAAGCCTAAAGGACTTAGAACGAAATAAACGGGAAGAAATCAAGAGGAGAAGACATCTAAGAAGAGGGAGCATGTCCTTCAGGCTTCACTTCACTCTCCTCATGGTGTTTAGCAAAAGAAGCTACCCTGACTCTTTTTGAGTTTTTAGTACTAGGAGGAGGGAAACAGAGTTAACTTCCCCACCAGGGTACTTGGAGAAGACTCTTGAGAGTCCCTTGGACTGCAAGGAGATCCAACCAGCCAATCATAAAGGAAATCAGTCCTGAATATTCATTGGAAGGACTGATGATGAAGCTGAAGCTCCAATACTTCAGCCACCTAATGCGAAGAACTAACTCATTAGAAAAGACTCTGGTGCTGGGAAAGATTGAAGGCAGGAGGAGAAGGGGATGACAGAGGACGAGATGGTTGGATGGCATCACTGACTCAATGCACATGAGTCTGAGCAAGCTCTGGGAGATGGTGAAGGACAGGGAAGGTTGGCATGCTGCAGTCCATGGGGTCGCTAAGAGTCGGACACAACTGAGAGACTGAACAACAACTGGGGGAAACCTTCGGAGAACATAAGAGCCATTTTTATTGAGGTATAACCGACAAATGACATTCTATCAGTTTCAAGATATACGATTTGATATCTGTATACATTGCAAAATGATCACCAAATTCAGTCTAGTTAACGCCCGTCTCTACTGTTACTGTCTCACTTCATCTTGTGATGAGAACTGTAAGATCTGCTCTCGGTAACTTTCAAATATGCAATACAGTATTATTAACTATGGAAACCATGCTGTACGTTACATCCCTGTGACTTATTTATTTACAACTGGAAGTCTGTACCTTTTGACCCCCTTTCACCCATTTCACTACCCCCCCCCCAAGCCCCAAGCCTCTGGTAACATTAGCTGTATACCAATGCTTAAGGAATACAGTGGTTTAAGGGGGTGAGGACAAGAAAAGTGTTTATCTCTTGCTGTAATTTTAACGTAACTCCCAATGTTTATAGACATCAAATTACTCGACATACTTTTCCTGAATTCACACATGAGTCCACAATGCTGCACTTTCTTTCATTTTGTCAGGCATGCTCAGTTTCCCCAATTACTCAAGCCTGATGGCGCACACTCCTGTGACAGGTTCCTGTTCTCATTCATGAATAATTGTATGATGTGAGTCACCTTCCAGCATTTGTGGCTTACTCCTGAATGTAGTGTGCTCACCAGAGTATCTATGACAGCTTCTGAAATATTGATCTCTACTTTCTTTACCATGTTCTAATATAATCTGTCTGGCCCCAGTGCTGTAGCAACTCCAAGAGAAATGGCATTTTATAGAAACTGCTTATCTGTTCATTTCTAATTTCTCATCTCCAGGCCTATAAATCTAACCTATGTACTATTTATATGGAACTTCTTGGCATTTCTGCTCTAGAGATTTCCTATCAGTAAATAATACCTGGAGGTAATTTCTTTATTATCCATGTTTTGACAACTTCCAAATTTATAGTGCCCAGCCCAAGACTTCTACTGAGCTCAACTGACATAACTCACTGTGAATTTCATGTATTTTGGATGTTTCATATTTGAGATGTTTTCAATCAGGAGACACAACCCACCCCCTACACCCCAACTTGCTCTTCCGTGGTTCACCCTCAACGAAATGCACAAGCCAGGAACCCAGCAGTCACATTTGGGCTGGGTCTACTATGTCCATTCAGTAAGTTGAGCATACTGAGAAAGACTACGTGACATGCAGAGGGACCAAAGTAATGACCAACCCCAAGGTAAGGTGCCTTTCTCACACCGAAGATAAAGCCTTCATTGCAGTATGTTATGTGCCTGTCATCCACCCAGCACACAGGGCTTTCAAACCCAAGAGCCTTGCTAAGCTTTATCAGTCACCTGCTGCAACTAGCTGAGTGAAGCAACTGCAGGATGATGGAGATGCTCTATTTTAACAGCTGACTGGGAGATAGTGAACCTAGGATATGTGCCATCTTAACCAGCACAAAGCAGGAACTCAGAAAACTATAAACACCTTCACCCTGAACTTTCTGGGCAAGCTAGGAAAAAAAGGGAAGGTCAAATAGACCCTGAGGTGATTGAGCCGGGAGTTTCACTCTGAGAGAAGCCTGCTTAAAATTCCATAAAGCCGCAAGAGGGGGCAGATTGAAACGATATATTTTCCTCCTCTCCCAGCCTTCTGAAAAAAGCACTGAGGCATAAACAACTCGGGAGATTTACAGCTTAAAGCAAATTACCTTAAGGTATTGGAATCAGTCAGAGCTTAGATGGAACATTTTTTGAGGCCTACAGCTTCACTGAGAATGCCCTTCTCTATGCATTGTTCTCATATTTGTTTCTTTCTGTTCCCCCTGCTTCATGTACAGATTTGTAAAATAAAAAAAGAAAAAAATGACAGGTTCTTCTTTTCACCCACATGCAATAGTTGCAACAGGGTTACAACCATTCCTATTAGTTTTTAAGTCTTTTTCTCAGATTTTTTTTGTATCTGAAGGAGAAAAAAGACATATAGCCTATTTTTCTTTAAAGCAATACAAATCCTTATCTCACTATATTGGTTAACTTCAATTTTACACTGAATTACAGAAATTCTGTTTTCTCTTAGATTTTGGTGAGAAATGTATCACTGAAAATGTTTATTATAGCCTTTGAAAAATAACCAAATGCTACCCAGTGCTAAAAATTAAGAGTGTAAGGTAGTATGTAATACACTAAATCTGGTCACATGTGGAATGATATTGGTCTGATTCCAGGGAGCAGATTAACCAGCTGTAGTCCCCAAACTGAGCCACAGAAAGCTGATACAGCTATGCATTCAGAATGAGCTAATTAAGCTTATTTAAAACTAGACAATGAGACAGGAGGGGAAGAATGATAGCAGAGCTATGTAGGACACGGTTCTTTATTACCATCAAATGCTACGTTCACTGGAATAGTACTGGCCTTTGCACTGCAGATGCTGAGAAACCCAAAGCAGTATTTTTATGTCAGTTGCCATTGGCAATTAGGTCAGAAGTAAATACATATTCTTGCTGAAAATATTCACTGTAGGCAGGAGGCTGTAGATATTTATGCTACACAAAATTTAATTCAAGACTAATATGCTGGGACTTGCCTATCAGTCCAGTGGTTAAGACTGCCTTCCAATGCAGGGGCATGGGTTCCTGATCCTATAGCTAAGATTCCACATGCCTCGGAGCCAAAAAGTCAAAACATAAAACTGAAGCAATATTGTAACAAATTCAACAAAGACTTTAAAAAATGGTCCACATTAAAAAAAAAACTAAAAAAAAATATATATATATAAATATAAATATATATATATATATGCCAAACAGCAGTTGTATAAAACAGTCTGAGTATGTCTGTCTTCAGATTCACTTTTACTATACCCTACTATCTGAAAAGGAAAGCAGTGGGAAAGAAAGAGAAATTGGGAACCTTTACTGTATTCACCTACCTTAAAGGTAGTCCCTGGAAGGAAGGAAGTCAAATTGGCCAGAAGTCATCAGCAGGAGTATTCAATGCATGATAATTGCACTGCCATCTTTTTTCCTTTTTGAATTTATTTTTTTATTGAAGGATAATTACTTTACAGAATTTTGTTGTTTGCTGTCAAACCTCAACACGAATCAGCCATAGGTATACATATAGCCCCTCCCTTTTGAACCTCCCTCCCATCTTGCACTGCCATTTTTATATACCAACTGTTTAACATGGGAAGAAAAACTCATCCCTCCTTTGCATTTTTAAAAACCTCCCATTTGCTCACTCACACCACAGATAGGTACTGATAACCTACAGTGTTGCAGGCAAAGCCAGCCAGGAACAAATATACAGTGCGGCCCCTCCAGGTGCTCAGTGTGGTGGGGAGGAAGTCTTCAAAGAAATGATCACGCAGTTGAAATAAACACTGCACTTACATAAGGTGAGCGCTCTTAGGGAGAAGTTAAGGTTGGGGGATAAAAGTGGACAGGATTCTATATTTTGATTGCTTCTCTGAGGAATGACAAAAAAGCTGAAGAGAAGTGAAGAGTTAAGTCAGAGACTTCCCTGGTGGTCCAGTGATTAATAATCCGCTTGCCAACGCAGGGAACACGGGTTCAAGCCCTGGTCCGGGATGCTCCCACATGCCGTGGAGCAACAACTAAACCCATGCGTCCCAACTACTGAAGCCCTCTTGCCCAAGCGCACCTGCTCACCAACAAGAGAAACCGCCACAGTGAGAAGCCTGGGCACCACAACTAGAGAGTAGCTCCTGCTTGCAGCAACTAGAGAAACCCTGCATCCAGTGGAGCCATAAATAAATAAATAGTACAATTAAAAACAAAAGTTAAGTCAGCCAGTGAAGAGTAGGGAGGGAGAGTGTTCCCAGCAGAGGGAATGATGGGCATAGGATGGCAAAGAGCATGTTCAGCTATATAATTTGCCAGGACCGATACAAAATAAAAATCAAGGCCACCTGTTCAAAAAGTGAGAATTTCAAGGTGAGAGTAGAGCATTAAACCAAACGCAGTCGCGCAGGGCACACGCCCCTGAAGCCAGCAGGAGGGACGGAAGGCCCGCTGGAGCACAGTGAGGAGAGAAATGGCTAGCTGAGGCTGAAGAGGTGTGCGAGGTACACGGGCAGCAGGGCCTCCAGGGACCAACATCACAGACCAACCTACTGTTGTTTCCTGCACAGCTCCACAAGGAGTTACTGAAGAGCTGTTGTGTAAGCCAGACTATTATGTAAGCACTCTTCTGGGTGCTAAGAGGAAGACAAAGAAGACAGTCTTTCCTTCTAAGCAGCTTACAAATAATTGCATAATTTAGGGTAGAATGTGGTAAGTTCCACAAGAGACTATAAGCACCAATCCGTGGGAGACTCAAGGCATGAAGATCACTCATTTGAGTTACAGTGTGTAAACACAGAGACAGAAGGACTTCAAATGGACTGAAATTAGCATTCCTCTGCCTTTAGAGTAAAGATTGGGCTATATCACTTCCTTATATGCCAGGCATTCTACATGTATTAATTTATTTTCACCTTACACCTGTGAGTTAGGTGCTATTAATTTCCCTCACTTCACAGAGGAGGAAACAGAGAGTCAGGAAGGTTAAATAACTTGCCTGAGGTCACAGAGCTAGCCAGGTGGCTATTCATTGTAATCAGGGCAGTCTGGATCCGGAGTCCTGGCTTTGAGCTAGTATATGACGTTATCATTTTACAAACGTTTTATTTTGCTTTTTTATATCTATGTTATTCTCATGCCTTTTTTATTTCTTTTCCCTGGTCTTCTGTTGTCAGTTTAACCATTTTATGTACTTGATTAGCTATATACACTGCCTCAAATTGGCTAAGAGATAAAAAATAAGAAAAAATAATTTTTCTAAAGATTTTTCCAACTGTATCCTCTAGAGCCAGAGTTGGCAGAAACAAAAATAGGATGGGAACTTCGTTGGTGGTTTTGTGACTAGGACTCTGCACTCCCAATTCAAGGGGCCTGGTTTGATCACTGGTCAGGGAACTAGACTGCATATGCTGCAACTAAGACCCAGCACCGCCAAATAAACAAAATAAATAACATAAAAAAAAAAAAAAGAAACAGGAACATAAGATACATTTAGGTGTGGATTTCTGAAGATGACACAGACAATGCTACCTTCCTCTGCTACTGATGACAGTCTCGATGTGTCTTTGTACTGATGGGACAACCAGAGCTGATATAGATACAGACAAGGACAATTCCTACTGACCCCTTGAGGACTCTAAATCTGAATTTGTGGAACCCTGGGAACTCACACATTGGCTCTCAGTGCCCCCATGACCCACTGCTAGTTCTGTTCCTCATAGAATTGGGAAGTGCGTGTATGTACTCATTCATTCAACAAATATCTAGTGTGTACAAGGCACTATGCCAGATGCTACATGGGATACAAAGATAGCTATGACACAATCCTTTCATCAAGAAACTTAGAATAAAAAAAGAAACTCACAATAATCTACAGAATTTGATTAATGCCATAATTGAAATTTGAGACTCCTGCTGTTACAGTTTAGAGGAGAATATTCTCACAAATCTACGAGGAAATTTAAGACAGACTTTAAAATGGAGCTAGTATGTAAGCAGGCATTGTCCTCGGGGAGGTTTTGCTATTGACCACCTATAAGTATTGGGCTTTCCTGGTGGCTCAGATGGTAAAGAATCTGCCTATAAGGCAGGAGACCTGGGTTTGATCCCTGGATCAGGAAGATCCCCTCCAGAAGGGAATGGCAACCCACTCTAGTATTCTTGCCTGGAGAATTCCATAGACCGAGGATCCTGCTGGGCTATAGTTCATGGTGTCACAAAGAGTAAGACACAACTGAGCAACTAACACTTTCACTTTTCTGTAAGTGTCAGGATTTTTCTTTTCATCTTCATCAGCATTTTTCTTTTTTTTTCGTTTTTGGTAGGTATCAATAGCCTCCAAGGACGGGAGATAATCACGGCCATGTCTTCTCCCTACTACCTTTCTACCAAGCAGGAAGCATCAGTTGTTAGGTGGTAGTCAACAAGCCCAGCACATTCGGCTGCAGGTGCCATCCTGCAGGTGTTAGCCTGCTAGCTTGCCAGAATCTTACATGCAATCCATACAAGGCCAGAGGGGCCTACATATAGTATTTCTAGCCAATCCAGTGAAAAATTATTTGACATCCTTTATGCTAATTAGAAAACCCTCTAGTGTAGATTTAAATAAAAGTAGGTTGAATTTATAGTAGTTATCTCCTGATTGGGGTCTTTCTAATGCCAACCAACTACCATTCCCATATCAGGGTGCTTCAAATATTAATCAAGTCCACGGTAGAGACTAAAACTAACACATATCACACTGTGTAGGCTGTAGTATCTTCATTTAAATTGCAGAGTCTAACAGTAGGGTAGGACTGTAAGAGCTATAGAGAGGGGTAAGACTAAGGAGTAAACAGCTCATTATGGCTTATTTCACTCCTCATTCCATAAAGGAAGCAGAAAGAAAGTGCTGTAAGCAAAAGGCATGGAGCTAAAAGCATGGGCCTACTAACTGTGCCACACAGTTATGTTTGTCTGGGTGAGGACCTAGGAGCCTGGTGTATGGTGCCTGCAGAGCAGGCTGGAAAGAATACCCCGGGGCCAGGTCATTAGAAGATCTAGGTCATTGCCAAATTGATGAAAGTGTGAACTATTTTGGTAGTTGCTAGTTGTGTGACCATATTTTCTGAACTAAAAACTGGGCACGTGGGCTTAGCAGAAGTTTGTATCCACTCTGAATATGAGAAGCAATCTGGAATACGAAAGAACATAGAATACTAAATTTTTAAATTGTTTTGGTAGCTTATAGGACTTAGAAGGTAGAATATTTGACATTAGAACTACCTTAAAAAAAAAAAAGTCCTGTCCCAGAAATGATAAGAAGTCAATGAGGTTTTAAAACAGGGCAACAGAAAGATCATAACTGTGCTAGTAAGAATGTTCATTGGAAATGGTGTCTATGCTAAACTAGAAAGGGGGATAAAGAAAAGGAGGAAGGTGACAACCGAAAAAATATTTATAAAGTTGTGAAAACAGTTCAGGAGAAAAGGTGTTTGTTAAGATGGTGGCAGTATAGGACTTGCCTGGTGGTCCAATGGTTAGGATTTCATGCTTTCACAGCAGAGAGCCTGGGTTTGATCCCTGGTTGGGGAGCTAGCATCCTACAAGCTTCATGGTGCACCCATAAAATTAATAAATAAAACATAATAAATCAAAAAAATAAAAGGAGACAGTAGAAATGCAAAGAAAGGACCATTAAAACCAGTAACAGAGAGGTCTTTAAAGCAAGCCTTCCTTGATCATTTTGGTCAGGCCAAGAGAACCCTCCCCTCCTAAAAGTCCTTTCAAACTAGTCTATACAACTCATTTAACAATCACATATGGCTATAATTAGTTTTTCCGGGGTATGAATTTTCTTAATCCAATTAGGATGCCTTATGGCAAAAAAAAAAAAACCAAAAAAACCCTGTCTTATTTAAACTTGGTATCTCCTGCTTTAATTGAAACAAAAAGCTGAATACTCAGTAGATGCTTAACGCAGATTTGTTCGGTTAAGCACATTCTTCATGTCTCAGGGTTCACAGGGACTGTGTTAAGTAGTCAAAATATTGGAATAAAAAAGAGATGAAGACTGTGCCCATATATTTTCCTTGAGTATGGGTATTATGGGAGACATGATGACAGAGAGTTGATAAGTGGAAAGACACAGAAATTCACTTAACATAGGCTATTTCTGTTACCTAAATGAGAAGACTGTGATAACCAATTAAAAATGGCAGTTTTCCTTGATATGTTTGACAGAGCCAATAATTAGCTCTGCTCTGTGGGGCAATTTCTAAAGTAATGCATGAGAATGAGACTATTTGAGGAAACTTTTTATGCTATGCAATTGGATGCTGTTTCCTAAACTGAAATTCACTTCTGTAATCTTAGGCGCAAAGACATGAGTAAAAACATCATGCATACTAAATGCTTAATACAGGAAGGACAGGTATATATATATATATATATATATATATATATATATATCTGACAGTCAATAAGTGTATGTCTAAGACAATTCTCACTTTGAAAAAAGGTAATATCAAACTAACTTTCTAAAAGTTAACTAAAAGAAATCATTTTAAACGGGGAAACGGATCAGATAAGAATATATTTGCAAGTAGGATTGGCTGCACAGGTGGAAGAAAGGTTAAGATTAGTTTTGTATATGCCTGTTTAAGGTCCATCCACTGCTGTTTACGCATAAATGATTGTTCTCCAAAGCTTGGGGTGGAGTGGCACTTATACTCTCATTTCCATGGAAATTGTGAGGAGGCAAGAAAAATGATGTATGGGGAAATGTGTATGTCAGCCCTCACTTCCATTCCACCCAACCAGCCCTCCTCATTTCCATGGGAACAGAATTGAAAGACCTCCAGCAGCTGAAAGTGAAAGCTCACTCATAGATTGCAGCTGTTTGAATGTCAGCTGAGCACCGCAAATGACAGTTTATAGCAGCTGTTAAAATTTTTAAATGATGTTTTCCCTAATAAATTCCTCACTATAATAATTTACAAGGGGGAAACTGACTATATAACTAGCATGAGGAAGAACACTCAAAGGGATGTTTGAGGCTTAGTCTGTTGCTGTCTTTCATAATTCTAATATCATATATCATTTTAGAACAAATGACTGCAATAGGAAAGGCAGTGAAATGAAGAGTGTGTTCATCAAGTCACTGGGGATGTCGCAAACTTCTTCCAAATGGTGAACGTGGAAAAGTGTAGAGCAACTAATTAAACTCAGGGAGGAGAGAGAAAAGGAGAAGGAGAGGAGGGATCTAATTCAGCTTTTAAAAATGATTAATTATATTTTATCACACGAAATTATGTGAAGATTGTCAGCTACACCTAGAGATGGAACACTGAGTCCAATGATGTTGGTGAGAGATCTTGACTTAGGCATTTGTAAAGAATTCTATAAACAATCTGTACTGTATTCAAATCTCTTTGGTTGGAGTTCAAATGGAGAGGTATACCCATATATACATACGTGTGTGTGTATGTGTATGTGTGTGTGTATTTGCTACTGTGATTGGAAAGAACAAACCAGAACTCGCTAAAGATTGCCCATTTCCTCTCTACTTTCAAGTGCTTTAGCATACACATATAAAGTGACTTGTAGATAAAAATCTGTGTCACAAGCTTTTAGCTCAAGGGGAAATAGCCTCTTCAATTCAGATTATTTCAGATTAATGAATGGGATCCTTTTAAATGTATGTGAAGGCTAACAAAGGAAAAAAAAAGAATTCTTTTTGTTTTACATGTTAGTGACTCAATTTTATCTCTGAGGTACTTTTTCACTCTTTATGGAGAGGTTGTTGTTCCCAATTGTTCCCTATAACTTGGCTTCTACTCACACATGCCTCAGGCAAATACAAAATCTGAACACTGCCTAATACAATTCAACAGAACAGTGTCAAGAGCATTAGCCAGCAAGGTAAGTAAGCGGGAATATTATAATAGACCTTTGGGGCCTACAGGGGCTTTTTATTCTTACCACAATCTTCAAGGTGATAGTTCCAAAAACAGGATATAAGAATAAACTAAGGTAGAGTTCCAAGTTAAGATAACCAATGGATTTTCAATGCTGATTCATGTAGTCTAATTTCGTTTACATCAAGAAGTACATCTCGACAACCTACTTATCATCTAGCTCCAGGTGCTAGTAACACTAACAGTTATGAATGAGACTGAGTTTCTAACTGCCGGGTATCTATTTTTTAATGAGATATTACTATTTTAAAATTAATCTTATAAAAAAATACATGGAGTTCTCCTTCCCCAGCCCTCATTACTATAGATCTTGATATTCATGAGGGTTGTCTGAGAATTTGTGAATGTTATTTATAATGTAACAGATAACATACCCTATAAAATGCAGGTCAGTAGTTGAAAAAATGAAAGTGACCCAAAGTGAATCTATAAATATGGGCCCAAAGTTATTAATAAATTCTGATACTTCCCAATTCTGCATACATGCTTTCTCTTTTCATGAGCATATTTCTACTGGCTAACATAATAGTTAAGATAGTTTTATAAAGCACTTTGATGCTTAAATAAAGTATATGGTGATACAGGTTCATAGCATAGATAGGACCTACTATTAAATTTGATAAGCTGAACCATGCTTTAACTTAATCCAAATGGCTCTTTTCTTGCTAAAAACCATAATTCCCTTGGCCTTTATGAGAAATTAAATTTCTCAAATTTCCTTTTTCAAAGCTAATGATTTCTTGTGATACATTTTCAAGAGATTACTTATAAATGCAAATATGTAAGGACAAGCCAAAATTAAGCCAAAGTTCAAATTAAGTGATTTACTTCATCTCTTAGACTTTGTAAGCAGGAGTAGGTATGTATTTATGTATCTATTGTTTCTAGTGCAGAAAAAGTCAAAGGTATTACACCTAGATATTCTCAAAACTTATTCACATGAACACAAAACAGAGAACCCAGAAATATTTACAAAAATTTTGTGAGAACAGTAGTAAAGCCCTTCCTTGAGAACAAAGAAAATTAAAAAATCAGAAATATCAATCACCTTTCAAGAAGGGAGTAAGTTTTAATTTAAGGGAACTTTTAATATGAATTGAAAACATTTTTACTTCAGGTACTTTGTCATAATTATCCCTTTTTGCTGACAGAAAAGTTAAAGGATACAATATACTTAAATACCTGATTTCAAGGTCAGGGCCAGGAAAGCACAAAAAGAGCCTGGAATATCTTGCTGCTCCACAACCAAGTTTTGAGTGCTCAGAGAAAAATGGGAACATGTCACAGGACACAGACATCATCTTGGAGGGGCTCCTAATGGTCCCAAAAGGGATATTTGAGCATTAAAATGAATAGTTACAGGAACAAAATAACAGGAAATCACAGGTCCATATAGACGTGAATTAAATTATTTAAATTAGGAAAGGGATATTTATATCATTTTAAAGCTTTCTCCACAAAAACCTTATTAGTTATGTAGGAGAACAGAACTTTACATGGAGAACCTGGTAGGAACCACCATTAGTCAAATGAGCAAAGTGAGCATCACCAGTAATCGGACAAATCAAAATTGTGCTCCAGGGACTTCCTTGGTGGTCCAGTGGTTAAGAATCTGCCTTCCAATGCAGGGGATGCAGGTTCGATCCCTGATCAGGGAAAATCATCTCACCTATCACTGGGCAACTAAGCCCATGTGCTGCAACTACTGAGCCCTCTGTGTCACAACTACAGAGAAGCCTGTGCGCTGCAATGAAGGATTCCATGTACCGAAAATAAATGCATATTTAAAAAAATTATGCTCCATCTGATAGAATGGACACAATGAGGAAAAAAAATATCATATCTAGGACAGTCTGGTCAAAATGTATACTCTAAATCTAATCATGAGGCGCCATCAGAACCATTAGACAAACTCGAATTGAAGACATTCTACTGAATAACACACCTTGTAATCTTCAGAAGTATCAAGGCTACAAAATGTCAAAGAAAGACCGAACAGCTGACTGAAGGTGTCTAAAGACAGAAGTTGAATACAGTGCCTGGCTTAGAGCTTATTTTAAAAAAAAATTTTTAATTAGATGAATAATTTGAAATATTAAAGAAAATGATGGACTTTCCAGACTTGTTCTGATATAATCCTACTTGGAGAAAGGAGAAGTACCAGAGGATTTCTCTGGGCTCTTTCTAGTTTACCAGTTCTATCTGGTTTACTATCTTCCTGCTCATCTATCATTCAGAGCACAATGAATACAAGAATCTGAGCATGGATAGCTCAGAACTGCACTGGACAGGCAAATAACCACATACCAAAGGAACATGATCAGTCCTAAGGAAAGCTGAAGTGAAGTAAAGAAGTGAAAGTTGCTTGGTTGTGTCCAACTCTTTGTGACACCATGGACTATACAGTCCATGGAATTCTCCAGGCCAGAATACTGAAGTGGGTAGTCATTCCCTTCTTCAGGGGATCTTCCCAACCCAGGGATTGGACCCAGGTCTCCAGCACTGCAGGCGGATTCTTTACCATCTGAGCCACCAGGGAAGTCCAAGGAAAGTGGCTTTATTAAAAGCAGCAAGAAGCTTAAAGTCTTAATTTAACACTAAGTAGGCAAATCTCAAAAACCTACATACACTTGGACACAAAATGGGAGGCAGATAGTGTCTTCAACAGAAGAGGCCATCACATGCAGCCTTTCACATGATATTTCTGCCACTTGGTTGTATGCTCAACCAGGAAGTGATCAGAACCAATAAGTATTAATATGGGTTTTTTAAGTTAAATATTATCAAAACCTTCTGTTATAAAACAGGAGTCATCTTTTGGCTTCTTACAGTGCCAGGGGACTGTTATGCAAGTAGTAAATGGACATTTAAAGTTACTATCTGTTTATTTTACAACTTGAGATGGCTTCAGTTCAGTTCAGTCGCTCAGTCGTGTCTGACTCTTTGCAACCCCATGAATCGCAGCACGCCAGGCCTCCCTGTCTTTCACCAACTTTCAGAGTCCACCCAAACCCATGTCCATCAAGTCGATGATGCTATCCAACTATCTTATCCTCTGTCATCCCCTTCTCCTCCTGCCCTCAATCTTTCTGAGCATCAGGGTCTTCTCCAATGAGTCAGCTCTTCGCATCAGGTGGCCAAAGTATTGGAGTCTCAGCTTCAACATCAGTCCTTCCAATGAACACCCAGGACTCATCTCCTTTAGGATGGACTGGTTGGATCCCCTTGCAGTCCAAGGGACTCTCAAGAGTCTTCTCCAACACCACAGTTCAAAAGCATCAATTCTTTGGTGCTCAGCTTTCTTTATAGTCCAATTCTCACATCTGTACATGACAACTGGAAAAACCAGAGCCTTGACTAGACGGACCTTTGTTGGCAAAGTAATGTCTCTGCTTTTTAATATGCTATCTAGGTTGGTCATAACTTTCCTTCCAAGGAGCAAGCGTCTTTTAATTTCATGGCTGCAATCACCATCTGCAGTGATTCTGAAGCCCCCAAAAATAAAGTCTAACACTGTTTCCACTGTTTCCCCATCTGTTTGCCATGAAGTGATGGGACCAGATGCCATGATCTTAGTTTTCTGAATGTTGAGCTTTAAGCCAACTTTTCACTCTCCACTTTCACTTTCATCAAGAGGCTCTTTAGTTCTTCGTCACTTTCTGCCATAAGGGTGGTGTCATCTGCGTATCTGAGGTTATTGGTGTTTCTCCCAGCAATCTTGATTCCAGCTTGTGCTTCCTCCAGCCCAGCATTTCTCATGATGTACTCTGCATAGAAGTTAAATAAGCAGGGTGACAATATACAGCCTTGATGTACTCCTTTCCCAATTTGGAACCCGTCTGTTGTTCCACGTCCAGTTCTAACTGTTGCTTCCTGACCTGCATACAGGTTTCTCAAGAGGCAGGCCAGGCAGTCTGGTATGCCCATCTCTTTCAGAATTTTCCACAGTTTATTGTGATCCACACAGTCAAAAGCTTTGGCATAGTCAATAAAGCAGAAATAGATGTTTTTCTGGAACTTTCTTCCTTTTTCGATGATCCATCAGATGTTGGCAATTTGATCTCTGGTTCCTCTGCCGTTTCTAAAACCAGCTTGAACATCTGGAAGTTCACGGTTCACGTATTGCTGAAGCATGGCTTGGAGAATTTTAAGCATTACTTCAGTAGCGTGTGAGATGAGTGCAATTGTGCGATAGTTTGAGCATTTTTCATTTATCAGTTAATCAGAATCTTTAGCATATTGAGGTAAAGAGCAGTGCAGAGCTATATATGTTATATGGATACGAAAATTCCCTGCCTTCCCCCTTCCCTCTTAAATACTCCAATTGGCTGAGATAACTAATTCTGGTTCAGTATAGCTGAGTAAAACACATGACAATAGCTGTCTCCCCTAATCTCTCTCTTTAAAAAAAAAAATGTCTCGCAGGGCTGAAGCAAGCTTTGATTTGGCTCAAAGCACTGGCTTCTATTAGGCTTCAAAAGCCTCACAAAGAAAATCCCTGAAAGAGGATCAGTGAAAAAAGCATTAACTGTTTGAAGCCATAAGAAATGACTTCCCTTATTCAAAGCATTCAAAGCTAGGCTTAGAGCTAGAGTATTAAAATATCAATCTTACCATTAGCACTGGGGATTCTGAATTTTAGTCTTTAAATATAATGCAAAAGACATCCCATCAGCTTTCTTCTTAAAAAGAAATGGGAAATGTTCATCACATAAGAAAATACTGAGTTTCATTGGAGACATATATTCATTCCCACTACCCCGAGCCTGGCCTGAAGGAGGTACATGTATATTGTGAAGTACCCTGAAAATAAATAAAATTAGGTATTAAGAGCATCCATATTGCTTATTTTATCTCTCTCCTTTAAGACAGGTGACGATGAAGGTATGATTTTTCAAAATGTTTCAAGTGAAACTCAAACCAGAGCAACAACAAAACCTCACTGAAATTGAGGGTCTAAAAAAAGAACAAACTATTCCCCATTTGATAAACTGAAACTGATAAATTCCTTTACTTGGACTTTGGTGGTTTCATATTCACCTGAACTTCAAAAATATATCATCAGATTACTGTTAAATTTAGCAGGAATGCTTATCAATATTTGGTTACGCTTTTAAAGCTCTTATCTTTTAAGATATATACTTAAATACTGATGAATGAAATAATATATCTGAAATTTTTAATATCCCAGCAAAAAAAGTTGAGGAGAAATGAAATAAAGAGAAGTGGAAGACTGATGGTTACTGAAGCTGGGTGATGATCCATGAATATTAATCATTCTCTTCTCTCCAGTTTTGTGTGTGTTTAATAATTTCCATAATACAAATTAATATATATGCAAAACAAGCAGACTCAGGCATAAAAAACAAACTCGTGCTTACCAGCAGGGAGAAGGGAAGAAGGAGGGACCAGTTAGGGTTATGGGATTATGAGACACAAACTACTATGTATCAAATACGTAACTAACAAGGATATATTGTGTAGCACAAGAAATTATAGCCATTATCTTGTAATAACTTTTAATGTCATGTAATCTATGAAAATACTGAATCACTATGCTGTACACCTCAGACTAAAATTGTAAATCAACTATACTTCAAAAAAACTTCTGAACAGCAACAAAAACTTTCCATAATAAAAAGATATTTTAAAGCATCCACTATTATTAAAGCTCTTGTGCATAATTATGGCAATGAAACAATGAATTTTGGTCTGGATTTAAGTCCGTTCCATTTAAAACACTGGTTTAGAAATCTAATTCTATCCTTGATGTTCTAATCACTTAAAGTTACAATGATAGATTAAAAAAAAATTTTTTTTAATACAAAAGCATTTTGTATTGGGGTATAAGAAGTAAGAACTGAAGTCACTCAGTCGTGTCCCACTCTTTGCGACCCCATGGACTATAGCCTACCAGGCTCCTCAGTCCATGGAATTCTCTAGGCAAGAGTATTGGAGTAGGTTGCCATTTCCTTCTCCAGGGGATCTTCCCCACCCAGGGATTGAATCTGGGTCTCCTGCATTGCAGGCAGACGCCTTACCTCCTGAGCCACACTGATTAACAATGTTATGATAGTTTCAGGTTATAGAGATACCTAATACCTATGCGTGCGTGCTCAGCTGCTCAGTAGGGTCTGACTCTTTGTGACCCCAAGGACTGTAGCTCACCTGCTGCTCTGTCCATGGAATTCTCCAGGTAAGAATACTGGAGTGGGTTGCCATTTCCTTCTCCAGGGGATCTTCCCAGCTCAGGGACTGAATTCGGGTCTCTTGAATTGCAGGCAGATTCTTTACTGTCTTAGCCACCAAGGAAGCCTTATTTAACAGCTATGCTGCTAAGTCGCTTCAGTCGTGTCCGACTCTGTGCGACCCCATGGACTGCAGCCTACCAGGCTCCTCTGTCCATGGGATTTTCCAGGCAAGAGTACTGGAGTGGGGTGCCATTGCCTTCTCCGTTTAACAGCTATAGTTAGCCCCAAATATAACATAGCCCATTTTCATACACATTTAGATATAGCATGAGGCAAGTGTTTAATAAAAGTTAGACAAAAAGATTTATAAAGTAACTTTGTCCTATTTCCCAGTGTGCATGTTGTAAATGACACCATTATAAATGGATTCCAGTCTATTTCAAATTCTGAATCATAGTTCTTTGAGACACATTTTTTCTTATCTCCTTCTCAACATGGAACATGCAGAAAATAAGTACCAAGTAAATCATCACTTGACAAGGACAAAATCAAGCTCATTGAATGTTTGCTTTAGCATCAATAGGAATTTACATTTCTAATTTCTAATCTGACCAAAGCTCAAAAACTTAGTCATATTTTTCTTAACAAGTCTGAGGAACAGAATCTTTCTTCAATACTGACAGTGGGGAACAGGAAGAGAGCAATAAGTAGAAGAGGAAAGTGGCTTCTCAGACGATTTCTTCCAGCACTCCATCCTCAATCACTTCCATTTACGCTCTTGCTCGCCAAACACAACTGTTAAAAACCCAGGGAGCAGCATACTTCCTTAACAAGGTAGGGGTCACAGTGGAAAAATGAGAAAAGTAGTAGGATAACTATGCAAAAGCACTGCTATATTTGTTTGTTTACAAGTTTGTATCCCCTACCCAACTTAGAAAAGACAGAGGAACCAGATATCAAATTGCCAACATCCAGTGGACCGTCGAAAAAGCAAGAGAGTTCCAGAAAAACATCTATTTCTGCTTTACTGACTCACCAAAGCCTTTGTGTGGATCACAACAAATTGTGGAAAATTCTTAAAGGAATGGGAATACTAGACCACCATACCTGCCTCCTGAGAAATCTGTATGCAGGTCAAGAAGCAACAGTTAGAACTGGACTTGGAACAACAGACTGGTTCCAAATGGGGAAAGGAGTATGTCAAGGCTGTATATCGTCACCCTGCTTATTTAGTTTATATGCAGAATACATCATGTGAAATGCCGGGGTAGATGATGCACAAGTTGGAATCAAGATTGCCGGAAGAACTATCAATAACCTCAGATACACAGATGACACCACCCTTATGGCAGAAAGCGAAGAAGAACTAAAGAGCCTCTTAATGAAAGTGAAAGAGGAGAGTGAAAAAATTGGCCTAAAACTCAACATTCAGAAAACTAAGATCATGGCATCTGGTCCCATCACTTCATGGGAAATAGATGGGGAAACAATGGAAACAGTGACAAACTTTATTTTTGGGGGCTCCAAAATCACTGCAGATGGTGACTGCAGCCATGAAATTAAAAGATGCTTGCTCCTTGGAAAAAAAGCTATGACCAACCTAGACAGCATATTAAAAAGCAGAGATATTACTTTGCCAGCAAAGGTCCATCTAGTCAAAGCTATGGTTTTTCCAGTAGTCATGAATGGCTACCTGATGTGAAGAGCTGACTCACTGGAAAAGACCCTAATGCTGGGAAAGGTTGAAGGCAGGAGGAGAAGGGGACGACAGAGGATGAGATGGTTGGATGGCATCACCGACTCAATAGACATGAGTTTGGGTAAACTTTGGGAGTCGGTGACGGGCAGGGAGGCCTGGTGTGCTGCGGTTCATGGGTTCGCAAAAAGTCGGACATGACTGAGTAACTGAACTGAACTGAGCTTTGACAAGTTTGCTAAGGAAATGCAATAGTTTTTTCAACAAATGGTGCTGAGACAATGGATATTCCTATATGTTAAAAAAAAATGTATGTAAACTCTTATCTCACAACATACCTCCTCGCCCCCCACCAAAGCAAAAGAAAAATAGAACATAGACCTAAACATGAGAGCAAAAACTAAAAAAACATTTAGAAGAAAACCTAGGGAAAAAATCTTTGTGTTAGATTAGGCAAAGATTTTAAAGATATGACACCCATAGCATAATCTATAAAATAAAAAATGGTAAATTAAAAACTCTTGCTCTTCAAAAGACAACATTAAGAAAGCAAAAAAGAAGAGTCATAGATTGTGAGAAAATATATATAAATTATATATCTAATAAAGGACATACCCAGAACATATAAAGAACTCTCACAACTCAACAAGACAAAAAAACCTAATTAAAAAATGGGCAAAATTTTTGAACAGTCACTTTATCAAAGAAGAAATACAAATCGCTAGTAAGGACATGAAAAGATGCTCAACATAATTAGGAAAATGTAAACAAAAACTTCCAATGAACTACTACTACATACCCACTAGAATGGTCTATAACGAGAAAGACTAACAATATTAAATGTTACAGAAGAAATGGAGAAATTAGAATCCTCAGAAACTACTGGTGGGAATGTAAAATGTTAAGAGTCACTTTGGAAAACGGTTTGGCAGTTTCTTTAAAAATGAAACACAGGCTTACTATACAACTCAGCAACTGCTCCTAGGCACCATTTAAAACACTTTAAAACACTGGTTTAGAAATCTAATTCTATCCTTGATGTTCTAATCACTTAAAGTTACAATGATAGATTAAAAAAAAAATTTTTTTAATACAAAAACATTTTGTATTGGGGTATAAGAAGTAAGAACTGAAGTCACTCAGTCGTGTCCCACTCTTTGCGACCCCACGGACTATAGCCTACCAGGCTCCTCAGTCCATGGAATTCTCTAGGCAAGAGTACTGGAGTAGGTTGCCATTTCCTTCTCCAGGGGATCTTCCCCACCAAGGGATTGAATCCCTGGGCTAAATAAAAAGAAGAGAAATGAAGACATATGTTCACACAAAAAGTTGTACATGAATGTTCATAGGAACATTACTCACAGTAGCTAAAAACTGAAGCAAGTAAAAAACATCAACCAACTAGTACACAACTAGTTTACCATCCAACTATGGGTAAACAAAATATGGGATACACATACAATGGAATACTGTTATGCAACAAAAGGGAACGAATGACTGATGTATACAATAGCAGAGATGAACTTCAAAATCATCAGGCTAAGTGAAGGACGTAAGGTAAAAAGCTATCAACTGTTTAATCCCATTGATATAAAATTAACAGAATGTAAATCCATAAAAATAGAAAGTAGATTCCAAATTACCGTGTCTGGGGATGAGATGGGGATTGACTACAAATGATGATGAGGGTGATTTTTGGGATGACAGGAATATTCTAAAACTTGATGTGGTGACAGATGCACAAGCCTATAAATAATTACCGTTCCTGAGTTTCAACTGGGTTCCCATCTATAGATTATCTTTTTCAGATTCTTTTCCCATATAGATTATTACAGAATACTAAGTAGAGTTTCCTGTGCTATACAATATAGGTCCTTGTCATCTTTTCTATATATAAAAGAAAAGATACATGCATATGCATAACTGAGTCACTTTGCTGTACACATGAAACTAACACAACATTGTAAATCAACTAAACTCCAATATAAGATAAAAAATTTTTTTCTATGAGAGAGCGCGCCAAGAAAAAGAAAAGGAAAAAGATTATCTTTCCCAGCCTTTCCCACAGCTTGGAAGGCCATATGACTAACTCTGGTTGTAAGCAAAGGTGATGCACGTCATTTTGTACTACAGTTCTCAAAAGGGAAGGAGTTTGTCCTCCCTTTCCTTTCTCCTTTCTCCTTTCTCCAGGGGATCTTCCCAACCTAGGTCTCAAACCCAGGTCTCCCGCATTGCAGGTGGATTCTTTACTGTCTGAGCCACCAGAGAAGCCCATGAATACTGGAGTGGGTAGCCTATCCAGTCTCCAGGGCATCTTTCCAACCCAGGAATTGAACCAGGGTCTCCTGTATTGCAGGTGGATTCTTCACCAGCTGAGCTACCAGGGAAGCCCTGGTAGCTTTCCTTTCTCCTATTGGCCAGGAGATGGCAAAGGCTCTAACAACTCCTTAGACTCAAGAGATGGAAGTAGCTTGTGAGGATGGCAGAGCTACCTACGTCCTTCT
This sequence comes from Giraffa tippelskirchi, assembly GCF_054371585.1. Classification (NCBI taxonomy): domain Eukaryota; kingdom Metazoa; phylum Chordata; class Mammalia; order Artiodactyla; family Giraffidae; genus Giraffa; species Giraffa tippelskirchi. Next base: position 23,852,831 of record NC_137279.1, read on the forward strand.
AGACTTGGATCTCACAATCATGGACTGCATGTGAGAAAACCACTGGATTTTTAGGATACTACCATTACATTTTAGAAAATGAAGAATGGAGTTCACCACTCAACATTTGTTAACTGTGAAGTATCTTAGGCAACAGCTATCTTTATGAACTGTTTGCAGATTAGCAGTAAGAACATTCTTATCTAATTACAGAAAAATGTATGCAACGAATTCTGTTTCCAACTATAGATAAATATGGTGGGAAATCTATCTTGGACACTAGTGTATATCTGAAGGATATGTGTTGAAAGAACATTCCAGAAAGTCATGAAAGCTTTGTAACTTCTTTTAGGTGTCAACATTTATTTTCTGAAACAAGGAATCACTAGTCTTTCATTTCATATAATCACTGGCATTTAAATAGAACCAAAGAAAAATTTGTCTTTTTTCTTTTCCCTGTAGTTCTTCAGTAAAACTTTAAGATAAATATTACAAAAAGAAACCTTTCGCAGACAGTTCATTTGTAGAAAGAAGCTAGATATTTTCTTACCTGCCACCTGACTTAGAATGCTGACACGTAATCAACCAGGAGAGAGCCGAAAGCCAGAGGCAGTTACTAACCCTACAGAAGTTAATAAGTTTTGTAGAGTTTTCACAAAGTGAGGGTTTGGTAAACATATTTACATTATCAGGAAGATTATAACACAAAAATAGCTATGTTCTTCAGGCAAGACAGAAGCTGCCAGTTCTAACTGACATTCCACAGGGACAAACCTTTTATTTCTAGAAACACAATGTTTAGTGTTGCTATCTTACTAACATGGCAATGACGAGCATCTCAAAACCTGTGGGGAAACAATCAAAATCCTTATAGTTATATGACTTCATCACATGGTTCTTATGAACAAGCATGCAGAGTGGACTATGAGTAGACACCTCTACTTAGAGCCAAGGTAGAATCTGTGTCATATATAACAGATACCTAAGAGTTCATAAATTAAACTTTCAATTATTGTGCTGTTTACTGGGTATACCAGATAACAATGCAAATGACAGCAGTAAGGAGTTGCTGCCATTAGAATGGCACATATTTATTTTCACTGTTTTCTAGGTTAAAAACTTGAAAATATATAGGCTATGAACATCTGAGATAAATTTTATTGTTAAAGGATTCCTTTCTTGAAAATCTAGAAGAGAATGCATTCAGTTAATATCAACTACTTGACATGACTTATGTTTTAGATTGATATACATTTCCATAATAAACTTATCTGATTAGCCACAGCTGGCACTGTCAAAAACAGATTCAGTTTGTGTCCAACTCATATATATTCATCTATACTTTGCTTTTAAGACATTTCAAGATGTGGGTGTGTTCTTTTCTGAAGACACTGAAAATTCTTGAGATCAAAGACCACATATTTGGCTTTTAGGTATTTCCTGTAATAATGCATGGCACACACCCTTGCCACTTACAATGCACCGCTCCAGCTTGTATAAGGATAAAACCAGTATCCAATCCTTTGGGCTACTTTTCCAAGACAATGGATGTGCACTAGTCTGTTCATATTCTCTTGCCTGGCTCACTTTTGTGAGATAAATTTGAGAGGCTATTAGCAGAGAAAAGTGCTCCCCTGGTAACTCAGTTGGTAAAAAATCTGCCTGCAGTGCAGGAGACCTGGGTTCGAATCCTGGGTGGGGAAGATCCCCTGGAGAAGGAAATGGCAACCTACTACAGTATTCTTGCCTGGAAAATTCAATGGACAGAAGAGCCTAGTGGGCTACAGTGCATGGGGTCAGACACGACTGAGCAACAAAACCACCACCACCGGCAGAGAAAAGCAGTAAAATCTATAGAACAGAACAGAATCATCTGTCTCATGTGGATATGGAACATATGGCTTGTATGTCATTAACACCTGCCAGCCATGGACAATGCCATTGACCAATTTTTTATGTTTTTATTTTATCAAAGAATGAGTTTGTGAAAACATAAATGCTTATTACCCAGCTCAATTTATACTTTAAATGTTCAGAAGTAAAAATCAAATCTTATCTATTCACTCATTTGACTACAAAACAAAATCAGGTCTGCCAAGGGTAGGAGCTACTGTGAATAACAATTCCAGAAACAGAGCAATAAGAGGACATTCCCTAACTGACCAGGGCTTGTTGTATTATCCTGAGTTTAGTCAGCATTAACACAGAAGCTCCAGGGAGAAAACAGGGATATCTGGAATAAAACCCATCCTAGTTCTGGAGGAGTTTAAAAATCACTATCTCCAGAGTCACCACTATCTCCTTTCTACACCATCAAGGTAAGCATAGCCTAATACCTGGAAGCAGTAAGGATCTTTCTGTTTAGTCATGTGTGTCTATCTATATTCAGCAGTTGAAAAGAATCACAGGAGTAACAAGGGAGTTTTGATTTTTATAACAATAAGTAATCATTCAATCACATAATAGGAGTATTTGAATGAGCTATTTCCAACATCTTGAAATCTAATAAGACAGATGATGTCATTACTAAGCAGATAATATGCTCACAAAATTTACTGCTAGTCTTACAAGCACATTCTCAGATTCTGTAAGCATTAAGTTAAAAAGCTCAAAACATCCTTCATAAGTAAATTGGAACCTTTTCACAGAAAGAGAAAGCTTAGAGAAAGAAACAAAACAACTCATACAAATTTTCATTCAATTTAGCTACTATGTTATTCTGCGTGACTCAGTGGGTAAAGAATCTGCTTGCAAGGCAGGAGACACAGGAGATGCAAGTTCAATCCCTGGGTCAGAAAGATCCCTTGGAATAAGAAATGGCAATCCACTCCAGTATTCTTGCCTGGAAAATTCCACGGACAGAGGAGTCTGGTGGGTTACAGTCCATGGGGTCACAAAGAATTGGATATGACTGAGCGACAACTATGTATATCTATATATGTTATTCTGCACGTATTCAACTGAACAGTTTGCACTCTTATTCAATTACATAAAAGCTCACTCTCTTAAACAGAAGTTTTTATGAATTTTATGATGTTTTATGTCAAGTAAAAATATCTTTGACACAAACCAAAAAAAGTAAGTTGGACTTCTTCAACATTAAAAATTTTATGCAAAGAACATCAAGAAAGTCAAAAGACAATCTACAGAATGAGAGAAAATATTTGTGAATCATATATCTAATAAGGGTTTGATATCCAGTATACATAAAGAACTCTTACAATTCCACCAAACGATGCAGTTATTATTTTGGGAGGCTCCAAAATCACTGCAGATGGTGGCTGCAGCCATGAAATTAAAAGACGCTTACTCCTTGGAAGGAAAGGTATGACCAACCTGGACAGCATATTTAAAAGCAGAGACATTACTTTGTCATCAAAGGTCCGTCTAGTCAAGGCTACGGTTTTTCCAGTAGTCATGTATGGAAGTGAGAGTTGGACTATAAAGAAAGCTGAGTGCCGAAGAATTGATGCTTTTGAACTGTGGTGATGGAGAAGACTCTTGAGAGTCCCTTGGACTGCAAGGAGATCCAACCAGTGCATCCTAGGGGAGATCAGTCTTGGGTGTTCACAGGAAGGACTGATGTTGAAGCTGAAACTCCAATACTTTGGCCCCCTGATGCGAAGAGCTGACTCACTGGAAAAGACCCTGATGCTGGGAAAGGTTGAGGGCAGGAGGAGAAGGGGACAACAGAGGATGAGATGGTTGGATGGCATCACCGACTCTATGGACGTGGGTTTGGGTGGACTCCGGGAGTTGATGATGGACAGGGAGGCCTGGCGTGCTGTGGTTCATAGGGTCACAAAGAGTTGGACACGACTGAGCAACTGAACTGAACTGATGCAGTTAAAAATGGGCAAAGGAGTTGAGTAGACACTCCTCCAGGGACATTTCTCCAGATACATAAATGGCTAATAAGCACAAATTAAAAATGCTCAACATCATTAGTCATCATAAGGAAATGCACATTAGAACCACAACGAGATAGCCACTTCACATCCATGAAGATGGCTAGAATAAAAACAAAAACAAAAAGTTGGAAAAGTGTTAAGAATGTTAGTGAGGCAGTAGAGAAATTAGAACTTTCCTATGCTGCTGGTGGGAATGCAAAGTCGTTCAGCCCCCATGGAAAGCACCGTGGTGGTTCCTCAGTAGGATAATTCTATATTTAACTTGAAAGTGAAAGTGAAAATGAAAGTCGCTCAGTCATGTTCAACTCTTTGCGACCCCACGGATGTCCATGGAATTCTCCAGGCCAGAATATTGGACTGGGTAGCCTTTGCCTTCTCCAGAGGATCTTCCCAACCCAGGGATCGAACCCAGGTCTCCTGCATTGCAGGTGGATTCTTTACCAGCTGAGCCACAAGGGAAGCCCAAGAATACTGGAGTGGGTAGCCTATCCCTTTTCCAGTGGATCTTCTCGATTCAGGAATCGAAACGGGGTCTCCTGCATTGCAGGCGGATTCTTTACCAACTGAAGCAATTTCACTTCTAGGTATATACTGAAAAGAATCAAAAACAAGGACTCAAACAGATACTTGTACAACCATATTCACTGTAGCATTATTCATAACAGCCAAAATAAGGGAACAATCCACATGTCCAACAACAGATGAACAGAGAAACAAAATGTGCTCGTATAGTACATACATACAACAGGATGTCTTCAGTTATAAAAAGGAATGAAGTTCTAATATGATACAGCATGGATGAACTGCAAAAACATTACAGTAAGTAAAATAAGCCAGACATGAAGACAAATATTCTATGATTCCACTTGTATGAAATACCTAGAATAGGCATTTCACTGAGACACAAAGTAGATGAGAGGTGACGAGGGGTTAGGAGAAAGGAGGGCAATAGGGAAGAACTGCTTAATGGACAGAGTTTCTGTAATCGGGGGGGAGGTGGGTGAAACTGCTTTAGAAATAAATAGTGGTGAATATAACCAATGCCACAACTGTACACCAAAAAATGACAGACCTAAAAATCAGTTTAAACTTCCGGCATCTCTTCAAAGTCAAGACACCTAGTAGCTTAAATTACTATTTTCTTAAACAAGTATTAAATTATTCAAGTCAGTTATGTGTTCCTCAAAATATGTATTGAATTAAGATTCCAAAATAAAACCCTTGATTATGGAGTCAAAGTTCATATAATTTAACTTCCTAGCTGATGTTGGGATGTCCTCAGAATTATCCCTAAGTGACTATATACTGTTTAAACATACGTAGCACTTCACGGGGACACTTACAGGCATTCAGAAGAACTTACTAACCTTCTGGTGAAAGTTCTAATTGTTAGTTTTGTTTTTCCCACTTTTGAGTTGAAATCTGTATCTGTAGCAGCCTATACCCATTAACCATGATTTTGCCTTTTATTCCAACTTCCACACAATAGCCCTTCAGAAGTCTGAAGACTATTATTGGACCTCCAATGTTCTGCCACCCCAGCAGTGGAATTTCCCTTTTGATAAGATTTCAAACCAGCCTATCCAGGAGATGGTGAGGGACACGGAGGCCTGGTGTGCTGCAGTCCATGCGGTTGCAAAGAGTTGGACATGGCTAGACAACTGAACAACAATGACAATACCAGCCTGTACCCTTCATTCTAGCTGTATTCCAAGTATTTTACTATCATGGTATCCATCACTATTATTTCCTTCTCATTATTTTCCACATTTAAAATTTTTTCCATAATACATCTATATTACCTTTCTGATGACAAAATTCTATTTTAGGGAAAAAAAAACCACATCAGAGGAATCATTAGAGTACTTTCTGTACTCTAAAATATGCTCCATAACAAAACTTATATTCCAATATGAAAGGAAGAAAAATAGAATCAGAGCAGAATAGATGAAAAATACTGTGTTACTTCTTCCTAGACATGATACTTTCAGAAGATTTACATGCACATTAGAGATCTTTGATCTGAAATGGTTAACCTAAGACTCTCACTCTAAAGATGAGAAAATTCAGAAGCAGAAAGGTCAAATGCATTGCCCTGTTTAAATCATTAGCTTAGTGTTTCTGACAGTGCCATAAAATTAAGATTTTCCCTGATTAAAACCTTGAAACAGCATTCCATCGCCCTGCGCATGAAGTCCAATTTCCTTAACATGGCTAGTAAAGCCCACTCTCTTCTCTAGCCTAACTTAGAGCCATTCTTTGCTTCCCTCACCCAACACTCTCTGCTCCATTTCTTTAAGTTTTCCTGCTCACTCCTGAAACTTAGAATACACTTTCTGCTCTTATTGGAACATCCAACACCTTCCCCTCATTCTCTTCGGTTGACTAAATCCTCCTTGTCAGTGAGGTCCCCTGATCCCTAACTTAGATCAGTTCTCCCTCTGTGTTCCCACAGAGCCTAATCCATCTGATTTGGACTGCTGCTGCTAAGTCGCTTCAGTCGTGTCCGACTCTGTGCGACCCCATAGACGGCAGCCCACCAGGCTCCCCGTCCCTGGGATTCTCCAGGCAAGAACACTGGAGTGGGTTGCCATTTCCTTCTCCAATGCATGAAAGTGAAAAGTGAAAGTGAAGTCGCTCAGTCGTGTCCAACTCATAGCGACCGCAGGGACTGCAGCCTACCAGGCTCCTCTGTCCATGGGATTTTCCAGGCAAGAGTACTGGAGTGGGTTGCCATTGCCTTCTCCGGTATTTGAATAAATAGACTGAAAAGTGAGATTCAAGTAAGACGGCAGCAGTTTCACATTCAAACAATAACTTTCTCGTTAGCATATGCCTTCTCCACAGTTAGGGAAATTCAAAACAGACAAAACTATTAACTGCTTTACTTACTCATTGTAAGCATGCTTGCTACAGGAAGAACCTTCCCATGTATAGAACTCAGAGTCAAACATGGAGCTTTTAGAATTTAAGTAAGCGTGTTTACCTTAATATTCACATACCCGAAAGACAGTGAATAACAGGGCCGATCACTGTTAGAGCAATCATTCACCTTCAAGAAATTAAAGAAACTCTAATTATAGATTTAACATCTAACTTACCATCTTCCTTAGAAACTGTTTAGGTGTAGGTAAGTTTAGGATTCTGATAATCAAAGGGACATATAATCTCAAGATAACTATAAGTTATAGTATTATAGTATAATAACTAATGAGTCAGAACAAAGCATAATGCCATGCATTTTGTTTTGTTTTGAATGCAAATAAAACATTTTATCTTTTTTTTTAATGCCATGCATTTTGAATAATGATTAAGAACACTGTCCCAGAGCCAGGGAGCCTGTGTTCAAATTCTGACTTTGCTACTTTCCTGCAGTGTATCCTTGAGCTATCTTCTGAATCCCTGTTTCAGCTTGACCATCTGTAAAATATGCCTAAAGTTTTGTTGTGAAGATTAAGTGACTTAAAAAAAAGAATAATGAGTTAACTGAATTAAATAAAGTTTAAAAATAATGTGATTCTTTTTATTGCATCATTTTATCACTATTAAGATGAAACCCAGGATATATGTATACCTATGGCTGATTCATGTTGAGGTTTGACAGAAAACAACAAAACTCTGTAAAGCAATTATCCTTCAATTAAAAATAAACAAATAATAAAAGAAGATGAAATATAATACTATAGAACTTGTGGACAGACCCTGAGCCTTACGTTCCTTATTATGTCAATCTCCTTTCAGCTTAATTTGTGAGCCTACTAATTTTCTATTCTTACTCTAAGTCTCCTAACATGAAATCAGTGCATAGTCAAGAAAGGAAATTAAGTCTTTCCCTTTGTAGGTGTACTGAAGACAAGTACCTTACTGTCCTATGAAAAATTCTCTAAAGCTGGGGAAGACCGAGGATCTACACAAGTAGCTGGGCTATAGAGGTGCTTAGAGAAAGGTGGATCAGTCCAACGTCAGGAGTGCTGTGGTTACCCAGTCAATGTCACACTTATCCTGCACAACTGGGCCCTGGCTCCTGCAGCCAGAAGCAAGCTGAATCCTATGGGTTTGGTCTAAATAGGTCACTGGTGAGTGAAATTTTTCAGTATGAATTCACAGTCATTTTATATCATGTTCAATATATAAAAAAAAACTTCTATATAGTTTGAAAGATTGAGTAGGCTGAATGCCTTCATTTCACTCCAGATGGAATTAGTACCTTTATTTTACATAGTTCTTATTTCTGTTTTTCCCTTGAAGATTGCTTAGGGGAGGCATGGTAATTTACTGTGGGATATCAATATCACTTCAAATTTGTATATCCTTGAAATATTTTCAGTATTCTTAATTCTGGAAAACTCACAAGACAGTTTCTCTTATTTCTAATTAACAGAAATGAATAGTTTTTGCTCAGTTATTCCAGTTACTTATTTGCCCAGTTTTGTAGAATATCTACCATGTTTTGACCTGGTAGGGTTTGAAAAAAAGTCGTGTCTTGGCAAATGTCTGTTAACAACTGATCTCTTTTCTCCCCTGGGTCCAGTCTCAACCTTCTTGCATCAAATGCAGTGTGCTAAGCTCCATTTCCATCAATGATTATAAAGAGTACTCACTTCCTGAAGAAATAGGTAAAAGTCCTCTGTAGGAGAAAAATGAACTCATGAGTCCAGCCAACTCAGTCATGGCCATCTTGGTTAGAGACAAAATATATTCTGATGTACTCCAGTCTTCTCTCATATCCTCTCTGCACCCTTCCATCATTGGACAGGCTGGTCCTTGAAAACATTTCATTCATGAGCAAGAGTCTTGAGTGCTAAGCTATACCTTGTTTTTCATATCTTCTTTGAAGAGTTCAAATCAATGACAAATTAGAGTACACATTTACAGATGACATTAATCCTTTAAATGGAAGATATATTTCCTGTCTCTTTAACAAGAAGAAAGCTCAACAGCCTACATCCAAGAGAGAAAGCAATTTGCACCTTTCAGGCAGGAGCAATAAAAATGATCGTTTCACATGAAGGAGTCAAATTAATGTAAGTGTGACTGTTAGGTTAGAGGGTACTGCAGAGCTTTTGGGCTTCTAACTAAAAGTCATCTTTTAACAATTAAGAGAGAGCTGATTGCAGCATTCATCACATACTGTATGAGTTTTATCACTAACTTGGGATATACTGAATCCCAAAACACCAAAATTATTGTCACAATCTACCAGTTTGGAATTCCCCAATAGATAGTTCAGTAAATGCACCTAGGACCTTCCCCCTCTTTCCCTCACAATTCTTAGGATCTAATCAAGGAGGGAAAAATTATTTGAAGGTACTTTAATGTACTTGTAAAGCATGCACTGGTAGGACACATGCATTTAAAGAGAACAACAGTGACTCGGAGATGATGTTCTCAAATCCTGTTTTCAAAGAACAGCCTGGAAAGCATCTGCCACAAACTGTTTCAACAGAGCCTACAAAAGGAAGACCTGGTTACTAAAACTACTAGGATTATTCCATAAGAGAACTCCTGAGTATGAACAGTGTACTCCAGCTTTCTGAAACTTATCAGACATTTTGCATGGCTGATAATTGCTGAGATCCTAATTAGCGAAGTACCTGCCAATGAAATGTCATAACGAGGAAAAACAGTACATGTAATCAGGATCTACTTAGAGGTTTGTAGTAAGGTGTTGGAGAAGACTCTTGAGATGGTTGGATGGCATCACCTACTCAATGGACATAAGCTTGAACAAGCTCTGGGAGAGTGAAAGACAGGGAAGCCTGGCGTGCTGCAGTCCATGGGGTTGCAAAGAGTTGGAAACGACTGAGTGACTGAAAAACAACAAAAGTCCTTAAAGAAAACAAAAATGGTTCTTTGTCTCTAACAAGCACCTATATGTTTAAGATAAGGCCTTCATTTTATATGCTTACATTAACAACTATTCTGTAATTCATGCAGGAATAATTACCTTTTTTTCTTCCTTCCTGGAAGAAACCACAATCTCTTAACAAGTGGTTGTCTTTGGAAATCATTGTCTTTTCTAACCTAATACATATACTGATTCTCTTTCATTGTTTTAAGGACCACAGGAGTTCTTTGGATAGAGAGAATTTCTGAGTGGTATGTATTAACCAACTTTAGTACATCATTTTCCTACTCAAAACCTTCATCTATAGGACTAAAGTATCGATCCCTTAGCATTATACACAAAACCCTCCACGATCAACACCTATTTTCTTACCGCTTCCTCGTCTTCCTCTCATATTCTAGCTAGATTAAACAGGATAAAATTCCCAGACATGCTATTTCTCCTGTGTGCTCCTCAAAGTGCTCTTCTCTTCATCTGTAACATCTTTCTTCTCCATATAACCACCTGAAAATTTTCTATTTTTTCTTTAGAATGTTAATCAAAAGTTTCACCTTTAAAGGGGCACAGATATACACTGCTGGTGGGTGAAACGATACATCTTTGAAGGACAGCAATTTGGCTTATATATCAAAATTACAAAATGCACCTACCCTTCAACTCAGCAATTCCACTCCTAGGAACTGGGTATTTCGATATTCTAAATGACATACAAAAGGTTATTACCGCACCAGTTTGTAGCAGCAAAATACTGGGAACAACTCTAAATACACATACATTGGGAGCTGATTAAACATATTACAAAATTCCATACAGTGAAATACTATGCATCTATCAACTGCATAAGGAATCCTTGATATAGAAGAATTTCTAACACATATGGAAAAGCAAAGTACAGAACATGAATGGGATGCCAAAATTTCTGTAAAAAGAGAGGGAAGGAACACACACCAATTTGCTTGTATCTACATAAAATACTTTCTGAAAAAGAAGAACACTACTGGGACAACAGGAACAATTTCACTGGACGCTATTTTATATGTATTGAAATTTTAAACCATGTGAATGTACTACTTACTCAAAAGGCAAAACTGTAAAAGTTTAAAACTCAAAGTGCTAAAAAGTGTTCACATCTTTTGATAGTATCTCTATTTCCCATACTGTCTTTTCCATAAACTCCTTTATTCATTCATTAGAACATCGGACTGCAGATATTCTGTGCCAAATGAAGAGAAATAAAAACAACCTGCAAGGTACAACTCAGGGGAGCAGATAGAATATTCATTTCAGTGAGGCCCCGGGTACACGATGTGACAGGCACACCAAAGAAAGGCTCTCTTCCAGATTAGACTGTTATCTCTTTGAAGATATTTTAAAGGTTAACAGTGCATTGCCCGTAGGAGGTATGCATGTTCAATGAACCACTGAATAAGCTAAAGAAATAAGCAATGCATTATTTTTTTTAAACAGTTAAAAACTAATATTTAAGTATTCAACTAGTGTGTCTGTGTGTGAAAGTTGCTCAGTCGTGTCTGATTCTTTGTGACGCCATGGACTGTAGCCTGCCAGATTTCTCTGTCCATGGAATTCTCCAGGCAAGAATACTGGAGTGGGTTGCCATTCCCTTCTCCAAGGGATCTTCCCAACCTGGGGATGGAACCCAGGTCTCCTGGATTGCAGGCGGATTCTTTACCATCTGAGCCACCAGGGAAGCCTATTCAACTAGACTCTAGGCTAATTAATTCTACAGTAAATTTTATAAAAATGTAGTATGAAGGTCTAAAGATAAAAAGATTTTGAAATAACCTTCTCTATCTTATGTGTACAGATATTTATGAGGGTATCCAATCATCTTGAGAGTCCCTTGGACTACAAGGAGATCAAACCAGTCAATCATAAAAGAAATCAGTCCTAAATATTTACTGGAAGGACTGATGCTGAAGCTGAAGCTCCAATACTTTGGCCACCTAGTGCAAAGAACTAATTCACTGGAAAAGACCCTGATGCTGGGAAAAACTGAAGGCAGGAGGAGAAGGGGACGACAGAGGATGAGATGGTTGGATGGCATCATTGACTTGATGGACATGAGTTTGAGGAAGCTCCAGGAGTTAGTGATGGACAGGGAAGCCTGGCATCCTGTAGTCCACAGGGTTACAAAGAGTTGGACATGACTGAGTGACTGAACTGAATCATTACAACATTATCCACTGCAGACCATGATTACACATATGTGGTGCTTCTTTTTTCCCCCAATACTATAGATTAAATATGTACAGAGAGTACATAAAGCACCAGGCATAATGCTGAGCTGGAGATGTAGTGGTAAACAAAAACAGACATAGCCCTGTTCTCATGGAAGTTATGGGTTAGTGAGAGGCTAGTCAAACAATCACACAAGTTTCACAAGTATTTTTAAGAGCAGGCTCACTGGAAAAGTCCCATAAGCTCGGAAAGATTGAGGGCAGGAGGAGAACGGGGGCGACAGAGGATGAGATGGTTGGATGGCATCATCGACTCAATGGACGTGAATTTGAGCAAACTCTGGGAGATGGTAAAGGACAGAAAAGCCTGGCATGCTGCAGTCCATGGGGTCACAAAGAGTTGGACGTGACTGAGCAACTGAACAACAAAGAAGGAGAAGAGAGAAACTGCCAGGCATAGTCAAATGCCTCCAAGGCAGTCATAAGGAAAGGAAAAGTTACCTAAAGCCTTTATGTCTCACAAAATGTAAGTTAAATGTTATGTTAGCAGGGACTTCCATGGCAGTGCAGTGGTTAAGGTGCTACATTTTCACTGTAGGGGACATGGACTCGATTCCTTGTCAGGGAACTAAGATGGCACATGCAGTGCAGGGGGGCCTAAAAAAATAATTTTTTAAAAAAAATGTTATGTTAGGAAATTGTGGACAGAATACAATGTCCTTGACATTAGATGGAAAAATATCTATATTTTCCTGAACCTCTGAAATTAAAATTATGAATGTAGGCAATAATCTACCATGGTATTTGTGACTTTGTTAACATATCAAGCTCTGTACCACTTTGGGGCTTTCTCTCAGAGGTTTCCTCTGCCTGAGCCACTGTTTTTTTCCTTATTTTCCTTTGGATGGCATTCAGATCTCAAATGACACCAGTGAGGCACTCACTGATTACCCAACATAAAGCCTCCAATTAAACACTTGAATTACATCATTCCATTTTAAGTCTCTGCATAATACTTATCACTGGCTGACAAGTGTTATCATTAGCTAATATTTGTGTCTTTCCTCTCCAAATAATATAAGATTTGCAATTGATACAGGTCTTTCTATGTCACACCTAGATTCCCAGGGCCAAAAGTACAGCAGAGCACACTGGAGTAGATCAATGAATATTTTTAATTAAATATTAAACTGAATGCAAACATGGGTGCTAAAACAAAAAACTAGAATAAGATTTTTCAGTCATTGTGGACAAGCTATGATTTTACAAAACAAAACTTTAGGTATTACACGTTTCATGTCAATTGCTCCTATAACACCTCCAAAAAAGATATTTTGAATTAACTCACAAATCAACCCCACTCCCAGAATCAAGTATAGAAGATAACTTCTCAACATCTGAAACAGGATTAAATGCAGAAGAGCTCTAACGATTGTCATAGCAGCTGGTTCAATCATTTCATATTTAATAGCAAAACAACCTAAGTGAGCTTTAGAAAGTGAATTTATAAAGTCCTGCTAAATGTTAATCTCTTATTTCAAGACTGTGTAAAGGAAGAATCAGTTTGGAATTATATTAATCTATACACATATACCTCTTACTATGTGCTGGGTATTCTTAAATGCTTTAATGCATTAACTGTTTAATCCTATAAGGTACTTCTAACATGCTTCCAATTTCACAGATGAGAGAAAGGAAACTCAGAGAGGTCAAGTAACCTGCCCCAAGTAAATGAGCTAATTGGTGGTGAAGTGGGATTTGACCCAGACACTTTGGCTCCTGGGCTCATCTCTAGACTACATTACCTCCTCTGTCACTCAGATTCTCTTTGAGGAATATAGAGTTGTGAATCATGGGTAACAACTTAACTCTGCAAATGATAGAACTATAAATCTGAATGCTGTATGGCAGCTATATTCTGCTATGGGAATAAAAAAACAGAGAACTTGGGGAAAGAGATAAAATAGATACAAAGAGACAAGCTAATTAGATGGCAAGAGATAATGGAAAATGTTTGCCAGTACCCGCTATGCTGAACTCCTGCTCTTGTGTTTAAAGGAACATCCCCTGGTGCCCACATGATAAATTTCACTTCTTGTTTAAGATAGCTCAAGATTTTATTACTTGCAACTGTAAGAATCTTAACTTATATCAAAACTGATAAACCAAATGAGGGAGGATATGGCTCCTGTGCTAAACTGAAGCTGATGAAATATTACCAAAATATGTTCACTGAAGTAACAATCAGAATGTAAAATATTCAGATAATAACATGGGTCAATAGCTTTATTCTAATCAATATTTTTGTATACAGAATGAAGATTGAGAAACAACTACTGATTTCATTGTTTTCTCCATCTCTGGCACAAGGAATTGCTCTGAATTTTTTTCTTTTTAATTTGGCATGTGAGATGAAATTTATGTGCCAACCTGATAAGGAGGAAGTCGCTTCAGAAAGCTCTCCCTCATCCCAGTTATACAACAGAGAAACTGTAGCTCCCCTGAAGACCTCCCTTCTTTCCCTGGCGCAGTGCTGCTATGTTGGTATCTGTCTGTTACGAACCTTATATCCAGTGCTAATCGAGTATAAACATGTGTTAGTCTGGGTAAAAAGCGTCTGTTAATGGACAAACCACCGAACAGCCAAGTCTCTTACAGTGAGGCTGTGATCTAGAATTTCTAGATGTGGAACACGATAAAGCCAAAATGGACCATCTTTTCTCCATTACATGTCTTGATATCCAACTTTCCTATCCAAGCTGACATAGTAACAATCTTTCCAATTTTAACTTTATAAGGTGGAAAGTTTACATGACAGTAATTTGCAAATTATCTCAATCATTTACTCTTCTTGTATAGATCAGCTGCTGCTGCTTCGTAAGTAATTCTACTGTACCTATCCACTACAAGAACTGAGCATCGTGCCTGGGCGAATTTCTTTATTTACACTGTTGCTGCCGAAGTGTCAAGAAGTCCAGACTCTTGTCAATTCTTTTCACCTGCTATAATGACCTTTAAATTTTTTTTCCATGGGCAATGTGGCGCCTGTCAATCCGTTACTGCCTATTGTTGCAATAGTCGATATATGTACTCAACAGATGGTCTCACCCATATAAATCCCTCTGATTAATGCTACACTGCCTCCTCACCATCCTGAGGCTCAAACCTAAGCTCTTCTACAGCAGGGGTCCCCTGCCTCTGGGATCTAAAGCTTGATGATCTGAGGTGGAGCTGATGTAATAATAACAGAAATGAAGTGCACAATAAATGTAATGTACTTGAACCACCCCCAAACCATCCCCTACAACCTGATAAAACCGGTCCCTGGTGCCAAAATGGTTGGGGACCACTGCTCTATACCATCTTCATGGCAATAGACTTCAAGTTATCTGTAAGACTGATATCCTCATAGTGACCCCTTACCAAACAAAGCAATTCATGAGGGCAACCCAACTAGTACATTTGTCTACCCCTTGCCTTCTTCCATGGGCTTCCCTAGGGGCTCAGTGGTAAAGAACTGCCTGCCAATGCAGGAGATGCGGGTTCGATCCCTGGGTCAGGAAGATCCCCTGGAGAAGGAAATGGCAACCCACTCCAATATTCTTGCCTGGGAAAACTCATGGACAGAGGAGCCTGGCAGGCTACAGCCCACGGGGTCACGAAGAGTCGGACACAACTTATCAACTAAACAACAACGCCTTCTTCCACATCCCTATGACGCCTTACCTACTCACCATACTCATCCTTTAGGCTTTCTGCAGGCAGTTACAAGGGGAGACAATTAGAGCTTTCACTGCTAAGTGCTTTCATTTAATCCTTGAAATAACCAAGTAATGTAATGCTACTATATCCCTCATTCAGATGCTTAGAGAAACTAAGTAATTTGCCAGTAAGCAGCAGATGTAAAACTTGAACTGGGATCCTTATAACCTTAAAGCCTCTGAAACAGTTAATCCCTCGGCCTTTGCACAAGCTGTTTTCACCCTGCTCAGAAAGGCCCGACTACTTTCCACTCCTACTTTCCACTCGCTGGCAAACACCTTATCAGCCTTCAAAGCTTCAGTTAATTGCTTCCATCCCCTTTGGAATTCTGCCTCCACACTGAGTAACTATTCTCTACTTCATTCTACCCTATAACAGTAAATATCACCCCCCAAAATATTGATTTTGCTTGTCTCTTTTACTTTATTATGAGATCTTTGGGTAAAGGATATTCTATTCATACCCAGCATATTGCAGTAATCCCAAAAATGTTTATAATATTACATACTGGCTAAAGCAACGTTCCCTTCATTATAGATTAAAAAGTTGAAATAATTCGGCAGAACATAAGTTAACATTTAACCTGAAATATTCAAGCTTGACAGACTATGCATTGGTATTAGGCTTATTCATGTTTAAACATTAAATCATACATTCTGAATTTAAATACATATTCAAAGCTTCCTTTTGGAATGCATAACAAATATAACAGGTGTGATCTTTTTCCTTTATTTACACTAGTCAGGTATAAAAATAATTAGAAACGGTGGACATGGTAGAGAGGAACGTTGGTGATTCCACTAGGAGACAGAAGGCCCTGATTGAGGAAAACTTTAGAGTCTCTCTCCTTCAGTTATTATTGGTTGTTATTATTCCTTGTGTGAGCACCTTGCAATAAGGGGAGGATGAGGAAATGGGTACAATTTTGTCTCAAAATGAAAGAGTTAATTTCAGCCAATGAACAACAAGAGGAAAAGTAATCTGTTGGATTTAAGGAAAGGCACGAATACTATGTCCAATGAGGCAGCTTTCTCAATGCTTTTGAGTCATTGTGATCAGACTGGATTTTCAACTTATATACCAACTTATTTATGCTGTAATTTACAGGCTTTTGTTTAGCTTATCTTAGCAAATACAGTATTGATCTGCATAACCGTATGTTGTGTGTGTATAAATGATCTGGATGATAAGAGAGATTAAGCTTGACTTCCTTATCCTTTTTTCTTACCTGTTTTATCAAAAGGGCCTATATAAAGAGATCTGTGATTTTCTTCATTATCATTCATTTTTAAAGGATCAATAGGACGCAGCCATATTTTTCAAAGTGTGAATCAAGACAATTCTGAAATCAATGGTTGTGCATAACTATCTTTAAAACAAATGTAACAGAGTAGGAAAAAAAAACTGAATACATCACATGTAGCAACAGTAAGTATGGTTTAGTCAAATTTTCTTTCAGTCTTGTGTGTACAATGCCGTGAGATGTGTCTTTCACTATGTGCCTCCATCAAAGATGTCAGAAAGCCACAGAGCTACTTATGAACAAGAAAAGATTCAGTGTCCACACCAAAACCACTGTACCTAATGGCATTACTACCATTTAAGGAATCAAGATAACTCTCATTATGAAACAAAGTCCAATTACAGAAAGATATTAATTAATCCCATACAAGGAAAGTTTCTAAATACCCTTATAACAGGTAACCTAAACCCAGGGGATTTTATATGTTAGCAAGAATGTAATTTGCTTTACAGTGCAGTAATAAATCACATTGAGAAGCAATTTATTTTATACTGCAGAAAATCTGAGTATTTATCTCTTTCATACAATTTTTTAAAGGGTTCATCTCGGACAAAGCAGAAAACTCAACATGGAATCAAAAGCAAATGATAAATATTTTATCTTACCACAATTTTAGTATAACTTTTCCAGACAAACTAAAACCAAACTATCACCTCCAAAAGATGATACCAATAAATAAATTCTTTCAAATTTCAAACCCAATAAAGAGAACTAAGAATCTCCAGAATGTTCTGTAATTAATTTAACATCCTGACCTTTATACTATTTAAAAGCTCGGTGTATAGAGCTATATTTTGTGTCTTTATCATGCCTCTGAGATTTTCCATGTTAGTGACCAAACCAAATTTCATGTCAAATAAGCTCCTGGGCTAAATCCCCTTTGGGGGAGCTGGAATTGCATCAAGGTATAATATATATCAATATGCAGACTATGGAAGAGTGTTTCCTGGTAAGCACATCAATATTCATTCATTCATCCATTTTCTCTCTTCCTGTCTCTCTGTACGTGTATAAGCACACCCCCCAAATGTGTTGTATTTATTGAGCCTCATAAGGCTCCCCATGACCTGGTCACTGCCTACCTCTTCTGCATCTTCTGTCCTCTACACTGGGTTACTTTACATCTCTGTTTTTGTTCTTCTCCCCTTTAGCCTGGAAAATTCCTACACATTTTTGAAGACTCAGGTCAGATCCCTTAAAAGAATCTTGATAGGACCATTGGAAAAAAGTGAAACAGAATTTTGAATTTTTTGGATAAATGTTCAATGATGGATTATTATAAAATTAATGGCTAAAATGAAGCTTAAAGATTATTCACAACTGTGAATTAACCTATCCTGACTTGGTATATATACATATTTATGGTTAACTAAGGATTGGCAATAATCTCCATATAATACATATAATTATAAAAATAGAAATTATGTATATTAAACAGGAAAAGAATGTAATAGGCTGGATATTTCTGTACTAATGAACATTTAAAAAAGTATATTATGGTTTTGTATTTGTTTTGCTTTTTTGGTCTAGCTGATTCTTTTAAACTGTAGCTATCAAACATTTACAAAAGGAGAAAGTATAATGAATTCCTATGTACTCCTCTTCTGTTTCAACAATTATCAACACCTATTCATTTAGTTTTACCCACATCACCAAACTCTCTACTGGACCATTTTGAATCTTTGCAGACATTATCCTTTCCTATCTTGTTTATCATCATTAACTATCTCCATACACCTCTCTAAATCATTTTAAACACAATCAAAATATTACTGCACACACAAAAATTGAGTATTTCTCAATATTACTAACTATCTAATTAGTGGTCAAATTTTCCCTGATTATCTTACAGATTTTTTTATGGTGTCATTAGTACACCAAAACAAGGTCAGTATACTGCTTCAAGCTGATATTACCCTTAAGTCTTTGAAAATTAACCTATGAGTTCCTCCTCCACCTTTTTTTATTACAATATATTCTTTGAAGAAATTGCCACATTGTATTAAGGCTCCTATGTCTTAGAATAGAGAATTATGGTTTCATACTAGAAAGATGGAGGCTCAATGGTAAAAGAATCCACCTGCAAATCAGGAGACACAGGAGACATGGGTTTGATCCCTGGGTTGGGAGATGCCCTGGAGGAGGAAATGGCAACCCACTCCATTATTTTTGCCTGGGAAATCCTATGGACAGAGGAGCCTGGCGGGCTATAGTCCATGGGGTCACAGAGTCACAAACAACCTAGTGACTAAACAAAAACAACTAATAAGATAATTGTTATTATACTTGCTCATTCTGTTGCTTATGATGAGTACTATTGAATAGAAGAGGTCACTATGACAACAGTCAGGAAAGTATGTTTAAAAGGTATGGATCAATGACCGATATAAGGATGACATCTACAGAGAAGAAACAACAAACATTTGCAAGGACTTTGTTTTTCTATTATGCCAGGACATGCAAACTAAGACTCTTGGAGAATGGTTAAAAAAAAAAACAACTCAAATTTAAATCCCAACTAAAATTATACTTATAATAGTTGTTAGTAATAATGTAAAGACTCTGAAAGTTATTTGATTTTTAGATAGTTCAATTCTTAATGTCTCTGTTATGGCCCACTGGTAAAAATGCTCCACTTTAGAAATACTGAATTATATATGTGTAAATGTAGGTAGCCCTCACCTAATAACCATGTATGTACACACAAGGCAAACACATGGGAGAATATCATGTTTGGCACTATAAAACTTCTTTCAACCTCACTATATAAGAAAGCATTAACCTAAGTTTTACTCCTGGGACACTTTAAATGTACTACTAAGGTATAATATTGTTTAGTTATATAAATAAAACCATGAAAACCTGTAGACCTTGTTGCAGCTGTAACAATGCCAACAGCAATACTTCTATTTTTATTCCCAGGAAGCTATGCCTCAACTGCTACATGAGTACAACCATCATATTAGAAAAGAAATAACAGCCCCAGAAGAGTGTGCAAGGCCCCACCTACCATAGACCTGGGCTTGCTGATGGCCACCAGACTAGTGAGGAAGTCTTCGTCGTGCAGCTGGCTGAAAACATGGGCATCATAGGCCACCATAATGGAGATTTCTTCCATCATCTTGCCAGCTGGTCTTCCCACAGCAGCAGCTGCTGTCCCAGCTCCAGACCAGACTATCCAAGGGAAAATCCTATTGCAGCTTGGTGCCAATGCCCACACCCACCTGAGTTTGAGGGGGTGGAGTGTCAAAAATCCAGAGGAGGAAAAAAAAAGCAGCTGCTATCATAGGCTTGTCTAGCAATTCACTCCCAGTAGAAAACTGAGCGAGGTCTCTTATCTACGGAGGAAGTATATACTATAAACACCTTCTTCATTCTTAATGGAGCAGCTGGAAAATTTAGTTTTTGGAAGTCTTCTTTAAACTTCAAAAAAGTCTCCTAACTGGAAATATCCTAGAGCAAAAAATGAAAAAAAAAAAAAAAAAGGAAACCAAAAGCCACAAAAATTGATGTTATGTCCTTGATAATTAGAATTTTTTTAAAGTTTATCTTCTTACTTCAGTATTACTTATATCAAGATTTGTCTTCTTGGAGAAGATGTAGATTTTCTTACTGCTTATTTTTTTCAGGTTCACAGAAAATAAATAGATGGCAACATTTAATTTTTCAGAATTTATAGAATTCTTGGTGTAATTAAAAATTATCTCAAGAAGTGTGGGAAAAAAGAAAGGTTCTTTTTCCCCTCTGAGTATTTCTGTTAAAAACAAAAAGTACCAAAATATAAAAATGAAACAGACTGCAATATCAGTTCATAACCATTTCCTCTTCTCCCACTAAAAAAACAACAAATATTTTAAACAGAATTCTTGATTTTGAGAGAATTTAGTTTTCTGCTGTTATTCTGAAAACAACACAAGGTTGTCATTTCTAAACTGATTATTATTCTCCCATGATAAAACTTCTCTTTGTCTATTTTTAAGCTTAGAGATTTCTTTTAATTACCCAAATCAGCAGATAGTAATGAACTACTGGTGCCTTAGCAATGAGAAGCGTCTTTTTAAGTACAGCTGAAGACAGTAAATGAACCTCAGTGTTCCCTAATGAAAAAGTGAAAACTGCCCAAATTATCATTACAAGGTTGCCTAAATCACCAGGAAATATAATGTAGGCTAATTCTATGGGGAAAGTATTAAGCAAATAAAAAGGGAGGAGGGCAGATAAAGCTCCTCCTGAAGTTGTTTTGCCAGTATTTCTAATTAAGCCCTTATCTTCTCTGCTTTTTCTAGAGTATGACAGCACAATACTGTGAGAAATATTTGTTAGAATTAGAAATCAACTGGGAATGTTTGTCTTCAGTCAAATAGAATGTTTAGTCCTAATTACCCAAGGCAGTATCATGTTATTTAGTTTGCTTGTTTTTCAGAAAACAAGACTTGGAATAAAATTTCTAATGACTATTTTCCCCTTGTCTTTCTAAAGTATTTCCACCTAGATGAACATGATTACTTAAATAGTACCCTGTTCTATTTAAATGTGATTAGAAGAGGTTTGCAACTACCATAGCATTCTGGACTACAAACACACGCACACAAAACACACACACACAAAACACACACACACACACACACACACTCTCACACACCCAGAAGGGGGAAAACACCTGACTGCCAGGAAACAGAAGCAAGACTAATAGGCTTATTTAAACAGAAAATGCAATACTTTAAATAAATCCTCAAGATTAAAACAGCTTCAAACTGTGTTTGACCCATGCTGGAGCTGGTAAAGCATTTTCACTTCATTTTTTTTTTCCCCTACAAGGCAGTTGTGCCTTTTAAGCATTATCTTTCTTAAAAATTCTTCCTGCAGTCAACACTGACTAACCAGGTAAAGATTAAATGATCATCAGGAGATGAAATATTCTAAAGCGTCAGGCAGTTCATACCTTTTTAATTCCTTTTTATCTTTTCAGTTGTACTTGAAAAGATACTGTGACTCCCTTCGTGCATTCACTAGCACCAGAAGGCTTCCGATTTATCTCGCAGGACCACTTTCTAGCTGTGAAAGCAATTCCTCTGTCTTTCATATTTTCCTTGGCTCCAGTGACTCAGTGCTTCCACACTGGTATCTGAATCAGGTGCGCTGACAAAGACACCTGTTGTGGAAGGTAAAGAAACCACTTCCCATAATGCCTTATTCCCTGCTGGCAACCGCCCAGGGGCAAACAAGAATTATGACCGCGTTTGAGCAGTTGCCTGTGCAACATGGGAGAACACATTCGGTTTAACAATAGGTAATCTTCTTGGTTAAGAACACTCATAACCAAGAAAAAAGAGAAAGGACCAGGGAAAACAATATTAAATAGTTTTAGGTGCTGTGTTATAAAGTCATAAAACTTTTAAGGCATCGGGCTATAGGAGTGCAAAACACTTTTAGAAACAATCAAAGGCTGTAAAGACGGTTTTAAAATGACAAAAAAAGCTAACCACTTCAAATAATTAAGTCCTTTTAGAGCTCCACGTGGGTTGTTAGGTAAACAATTAGGTATTTTTACAAAACTCCTGATTTATTATCTTCAAAAGACTGTTCTAATTAGCCAGAGTGCCTTAGAATTATCCATAACAGTTTGTGCCTCAATCCAACAGGTCTTCTCTAATAGCCACACTGCAAACGCTTTCTAGATAGAGCAAGGGCTCCGTAAGTTTTGTTTGTATCCTTCATTTTCTGTCACCCTTAAATATTCCTCCAGATTTTACAGTCTGGGAAACAAAAATTTAAATGTCCTTTTTTCATACAGTTAAATGTATATCTGTGGTCCCCCAAAAAAGCATACTTCTATGGCTGATTCATGTTGATATTTGACAGAAAACAAAATTCTGTAAAGCAATTATCCTTCAATTAAAAAAAAAAAAACTTAGCAAACCAATGATCTATTTTTTTAAAAAAAAACTGTCTTTATACTACCTTTTTCTCTTTTCTTAAAGATTGTTTTCTCCAGTCTCAGAAATAAACAGCTATGACCCCCCTTCCAGACTTCAGGAGTCACTGTACACAGTCATGTTTACATACAGTACTTCACTGCCTTGCAAGACATCTCTCTGACCCGTTTGCCTTTTCCCCAGTGAATTGAGACCCAAGGATCTCCCTGGATGGTTCCCACCTGAGCTTCTGCAGTCACTGACTTCACATCATTCAGCTCCACTGAAAGAAAGAGGTGGGGAATTACCTGCGATCAAGGAGTGTACTGCCGACAGCACCAGTTGCTGCTAAAATTTGCCAGGAGAGGATTGTGTATTAAATGGGCAGCAGAAAATAAAGTATTCGTGGTAACCAATAGAGGGGCTTCAGTTCCAGCAGGAACGAGCTAGCTGTCTGTCCCAGGGCAAGTCACTTAACCTCCCGAGGTTTCCATTTCCTCGTGGTCATGTAAATTGAGAGGGAGGGAATAGATGAGAGGTTTTCCTGTGTGCTCAGCCAGCTCAGAAAGAGTCAAAAGCAATGTGTCCTTTTCCGCTCCACTAAATAGGCTTACTGGAGGATTTGAAGGTGAGAATACCTTTTTAATCTCTATCAGAATGAAACACAAAAGGGTAACATTAATCCCAGATGTTAGGAAAGTACCCCCCACAGTTGCTATAATGTGTCCCAACAAATGCTGTCTACTTTGTACCCTAAATTGGATTTTCTAATATCAACTCTTTTGCTTTTAAAAGACTTGGTAACAGTTGCTGCACTTTTTATTAGTTACTCTTTACAGTCTTTCTATTCAGAAGCCAAACTGGCTACAAAATAATTTCAAAAGGCTTCTAGATCTCATTAAGATGAAAAAAAATTAACAAATATTAATAAATATCTCCAATGATTTTTGAATGCTGTCTTCAAACTTTTTACACAGATTTTACTCTGTTAGCTGATTTTGTTCCAATGGCCATTCTTCTGGGATTATTCCTATTTAACAAAAACATACCTGGGTCATACTAAATGAGTATGAGTCTAATAAACCATTCCTGGCCTTCAGAGAACATCTATTCTCAAGAATCAAATTTAGTAAAAGCCAAAACAAAAATCAAGAGAAGCCTGAATAAGATGTGAACATTTTCTATTTCTGTGTTCTCCCCAAATGCAGCAAAGTAAAGTAGTTTAATTATGGGAGCAGTATTTTGTTATCCACTATCAAAGCAGCAAATACATTTAAAAAATGAACACACATCATTAAAATATTATCTCACCTCACAAGAGTGGCTTTAAAGACCCTTTCTCCCATGCCTCAGGCTCTACCTGTTGAATATTCTCATCACAACAGCCATAAAATCAGTATAAGCTAGAAGACAAAACCACCAGGACAGAAATATGGCCTAGAGGACAGAAAGGTCTCCCGTGCCCCTACCACGTACTGACAAAGCCTGGTAGAGACAGTTTTTTCTTCCCCAGGGGTTTGTCTAATCATTCAGTAACATCTTTATAGATTCAATTAATAATAATAATAGATTCAATTCAATATAAATATTCATGGAGTATACATGACTCAGTTTTAACGGACTGTTGCAAAACGTTCATGGTATTGACAGAGAGATAAAGAACTCTAAGAAAGACAAACTTCTACCCTTTCTTAATCACAGAAAAGCAATATTCCAAGGAGGTTTCTCTTTACATGCAGCAGTGCACATTACTAAAACCCAAGTGCTCTCAGTGGAGGAATAAGAGATAAATTGAGAGAGAAACCATAGAAGTATCAATAGAAGAAAACTTTTCAGAAGATTTTGGATTTCAGAATAGTCCAGTAACATACTGAGTTTCACAAAGGGAAAAGAACAAGAAGTAGAAGATAAATAAAAGAAATCTTGGTTCTTTTCAAAATCATGCGAATGTAAATAAAGAAAACCATTATTCTTGTGTCAAATTTCAACCGTTCAGCTCATTATCTTTCTTATCTTTGCCAGTAATTGCTAGGCAAATTCAAAACCTCAGAAAACACAGATTTATTTAAAAAAAAAAACACCCTAGAGTTAAACTAAGAAAACAAAAACCAGTGGGACACAAATACTTGCTTAACTGTTATACCGGGTATCTTACTTCTTCATTTGCATCTCACTGCAAAGAATGACGGTGAGGTACATTCCAGACTATGAAAGAGTAGCTGCAAGCTTTAACAAGTCAGCTTTCTACCACATTTGTAACTCTAAAACTCACAGCTATTAAAAACAAGACAACAGGTATAACGTGGAGTCCCTTATGCTAAAGCCCCATGTCACCAAAGACTTTGCTACAGTTTCTACTCTCCCAGAAATGAAATCTTAAACCAGGAATCACCTGATCAGCACTAGTTAGGTAATCTGCCTGATAGAGCAGGTGAATTTCCCCTAAGGGAAAGTGATCTTGCAGTAACCACTCCATTTTTTTGTCTAGTTTAACTTTCTTGGTTCTGCTCCGTTCTGCCTATAAAAGTACAACTCCTGAGAGTGCCATCTATCTGCTAGATTGGCTGCTTCCCATGCATGAATTGTTGAACAAAGCCAGTGAGACCTTTAAAATTTACTCACTTGAATTTTGTTTCTTAACACAAAATTTTCACTTAAATTTTACCTAACCAAAAATAAGTATTTCAAGTGCTCCTAAGCATTCACTGTTGAAGCCTGGCTTGGAGATTTTGAGCATTACTTTGCTAGTGTGTGACATGAGTGCAACTGTGTGGTAACTGTAGCAAAGTAGCACACTAGCAAAGTAATGCTCAAAATTCTCCAAGCCAGGCTTCAACAGTATGTGAACCACGAATTTCCAGATGTTCAAGCTGGATTGAGAAAAGGCAGAGGAACCAGAGATCAAATTGCCAACATCCGCTGGATCATCGAAAAAGCAAAAGAGTTCCAGAAAAACATTTACTTCTGCTTTATTGACTATGCCAAAGCCTTTGACTGTGTGGATCGCAACAAACTATGGAAAATGCTTAAAGAGATGGGAATACCAGACCACCTGACCTGCCTCCTGAGAAATCTGTATGCAGGTTAAGAACCAACAGTTAGAATCAGACATGGAACAACAGACTGGTTTCAAATCTGGAAATAAGTACCTCAAGGCTGTATATTGTCACTCTGCTTATTTAACTTATATGTAGAGTACATCATGAGAAATGCTGGGCTGGAATCAAGATTGCCAGGAGAAATATCAATAACCTCAGATATGCAGATGACACCACACTTATGGCAGAAAACGAAGAACTAAAGAGCCTCTTGATGAAAGAGGAGAGGGAAAAAATTGGCTTAAAACTCAGTATTCAGAAAACTAAGATCATGGCATCTGGTCCCATCACTTCGTGGGAAATAGATGGGGAAACAGCAGAAACAGTGGCAGACTTTTATTCTTTTGGGCTCCAAAATCACTGCAGATGGTGACTGCAGCCATGAAATTAAAAGACACTTGCTCCCTGCAAGAAAAGCTATGACCAACCTAGACAGCGTATTAAAAAGCAGAGACATTTCTTTGCCAGCAAAGGTCCATCTAGTCAAGGCTATGGTTTTTCCAGTAGTCATGCACAGAAGTGCGAGTTGGACTATAAAGAAAGCTGAGTGCCGAAGAATTAATGCTTTTTAACTGTGGTATTGGAGAAGACTCTTGAGAGTCCCTTGGACTGCAAGGTGATCAAACCAGTCAATCCTAAAGGAAATCAGTCCTGAATGTTCATTGGAAGGACTGATCCTAAAGCTGAAACTCCAATACTTTGGGCACCTGATGCGAAGAACTGACTCATTGGAAGAGACCCTGATGCTGGGAAAGATTGAAGGCAGGAGGAGAAGGGGACAACAGAGGATGAGATGGTTGGATGGCATCAGTGACTCGATGGACATGAGTTTGAGTAAGTTCTGGGAGTTGGTGATGGGACAGGGAAGCCTGGCGTGCTGCAGTCCATGGGATTGCAAAGAGTCGGGCACGACTGAACGACTGAACTGAACTGAAAGCATTCACTGCTATTTGCTATTAATATCACCTTGAGTGAGGATGGTTTCAAACACAATCCAGGAATACAAGTAATGCTGCATCTTGTCTCATTTTGAGCAGAATATACAACTGAATTGTAATTTACAAATACCTTCACCTTAATTTCTAAAGCATTTGAGCAACTTTTTAAAAGTTTTACTGACCACTAAATCAAATCATTCCACATGGAGTATGTTTCAGATTCCTTTTTTTCATAAGGTCAGAAGGTAGGTTTAGGGAACAATGAATTGTAAGCTCCTTTTCATTCAAGTGTTCATTTGTCTCAAGTTCTTCCTATAGGGCTGGTGACCCAACCTGGATAACTCCCTTCCAAATGAGCCCTCAGATCTCCGTAGAAGGTCATACACTGAAGCGCGAAGCAGTGGACTTGGCAAAAATTCTGCAGTTAAAACTGGAAGAATTTCATGGTATGTGAATTATATCAATAAAAATAAAAAGAGTAGCATTTACGGAATGCCTACAATGTGCATGAGATGGGCTTATACATTTGTAATATAGTAAAATATAACCTAGTTATAATAATGACTGGAGGAGAAGGGGACGACAGAGGACGAGACGACTGGATGGCATCATTGAACCAATGCACATGAGTTTGAGCAAGCTGTGGGAGAGAGTGAAGGACAGGGAAGCCTGGTGTGCTGCAGTCCATGGGGTTGCAGAGTCAGACATGACTGAGCGACTGAACAACAACAACTTACACTAAAATTCTCCTATAATAGCTAGTGTTTAATAAGTACTCACTCTGCCCTAGACACAGACTCTCATTTCATCTTCACGTAAGTCAACAAGCTACGTACTACAAATATCCTTGCTTTATAGATCAAGTAACTAAAGTGTGGAGAAGTTTAGGGATGTGACTCCATTCTCAACAGTCAGAAATGGAATTGACAGGATTCCAAAACCAGCCTGTCTGGCTGCCAAGTGCGTGCCCTTCATGACTAAAGTAAGATAGGGGAAGTAAGCAAACATGCAGGGAAAATCAGCCCTGAGCCAGACACCATTTCTCCTCCCATGCTGGGATCTCCTTCACACACACACTTCAGGTCACACAATACAATGCACTGTATTTGTCAAGTCACATTAGGATTGTAATAGAATTAAGTCCTTTGGCAGACAGGAAAGTCTTCATGGGAAAAAAAAAAATGGATTAGTTTTCATAAGCAAAGTAATTTTAAGAGAAAAAATAAAATTATCCTGGTCAGAGTGGTGAACTGATATTTAGATACAGTGGGAGATAAGGTTTCAAAGGCAGTTTTGAATCAGCCTGTGGTGGGTTTCTAATCTCAGGTCAACAAATTTGGAATACAAAGTATGTAGGCCATGGGCAGACTGTGCAGACTACAGGGTTTTTGTCTTTCTAGCCTCCACTTTTTTTTTTTGTCATTAGGTCATCAGAGGAAGCACAGTATAATGGTTAACACATGGACTCCAGGGTTCAAAATACCCTGGTTTAATACAATACTTTGCCACATACTAGCTTTTTGACCATGAGCAAGTTCCACAGGCTGTCTCACTATTGATCTTCTCATCCATAAAATGAGAAAAAGATAATAGTACCGATGTTATAAGGAATAAGATAATGCATATAAAAGTCCTTACTAAGCTGCCAGGCTCTATAAAGTATCTGATTCATGATGGTTGCTATTATTATCAACATTAGTAAAAATGATGGGGAGTTCCCTGGTGGTCTAGTGGTTAGGATTCAGCACTTTCTCTGCTATGGCCTGGGTTTAATCTCTAGTCAGGGAATTGAAATTCTGCAAGTCATGCCATGTGGCCAAAAAAAAAAAAGAGAGAGAGAGAAAAGGCTGGAGGGGTAAGATCATCTGTCAAAAATGGAGAAGATGGTAGAATATAACCTTTAGAAATGAGGTGGGGGCTGTTCTCAGTGTATGAGGACAGTCAGTACCTCCATTTCTATTTTTTTTTGTCCAATTAATAAAAAATACAGGAGGGAGAAATAAAAAGTGTCACACAACTCCAATCCTGTACCTGTTTTCCCAACGCGATTGATCTTTCTAGATGTTGATTTGTTTGGGAGTGATTTGGTAATTTACACAAGTCCTTCTGTCAGAAATAATTGAAGCAGGTTAGTGGAGGTAAAAGAGTGATAATGGGGTGGGAGGGGATCTCTTACAGTTAGCTTCCCTCTCCAGTTTCCTGACTACAGTGCAAACAGAGCCTAATCAATTACCTTTTATTAAGTCGAGCAATTGTGACAAGAACAGGGAACAAAGAGAGCATTTGTTGTGTAACAATATCCATCTGTTAAAACCTGATCAAGAAAACAGTTACAATGGGCTATCATGTGCAAATACATAATCCTTCGTCATAATTGTATTATAATAAGATTTTTCAGCATTCATTTGTATCTTAGAGTCAAAAGAAATATCCTATGCAATAGTTTAGAGTAACAGCTTATCCAGAAGCTTAGAACTGACCAATAAACCTGTAATCTACTTTGGTTCAAAGATATCAACTGAATTTGATTAGGGGTGAAGGTGGAAGGAGAGGAAAAATAACACATATTTAACAGTTGCTGTGCCAGGGGTGGTGGCTGGGGGAGCTTTAACTACTTTGTATTTCTTTTAGTTTTAACAGCAATACTATTTGACTGGTTTTATTATCCCCAATTTACAGAAGGGGAAACCACTGCCTTAAGAGTTTATTTGAGGTCTTACCAGTAGTAAATCAGAACCATGATTAAAACTGATATACATGATTACAAAGGCTCTGGGTGTTGTTTTTTTTTTTCTGCTTTTTGTTTTTTCTCCACCTACAACAAGTTCTTCATAACATGAATTTAACAGAGAAGAAAAACAGTTCAACTTGGAGATCCTGAAATAGAAACTTTAAAATTTCTAAAGTGAGATTCTGTATTTCTCTTCTCTTTTGTTTTAAATATTATATTAAATGTTTTAAATATTTTGTTTTTAATATTATATCACTGTATATTGAAAATATGAACTAAAAACTCATTGCATCTAATAATATCATTTACTAGGCATTTGCAAATTAAAGAAAAAGAAGACTGGAGGCAAACTACTGACAAGTGCAATGCACATACTGAGAGTCTGCTACAACAAAAAATACCATGTGAAGTGAGACAGCATTCTTTAACTGTCAATGGTGGCTTTTATGAGTTAAAAATTAGCTTTTTCTTTGTGTTAAGAGCAACAGTGAGTTGCTTAATTGGCTGATAGTAAAATAATAAAAAGGTATTGATAATTTTTTAACAGTAGTCATAAGTAGCAGCAGTGGCAACGCCCAAAGCATTCTAATTTTATTCATTTTGATAAGAATTTACTTTTTATATTCCATCTAAAATTTTTTCCCAAAAAGTGATCATTTCAGGCTTAAGAAGTGTTAGCAAGTGTCATAATAGAGACTCTCCCTCTAAAATCATAAAGATCATAAAAATCGCTAAAATCCTTATGCTTTAATTCCTCTTCAAACTAAGCAGGAAGTTAAGAGGGAATATTAGGGCCTGCATAGCTGACTAAAGGTTTTATTTTCAGTCATTGTTTCTAATATGATAACCACCTTTAGGGCTAAGGATATACATATTCTGCAAAACATCTTCCTTATTTTAAATGTTCACTGAGATCTAAGTAAAGCTTCATATATTTAGGTGAGGAGGCCTAGTTTAACTAGGTTAAGTAGTTTACTAGTTACATAAAGAATCAGAGGCAAAATAAGCAGCCATTAATTTCTAGAATTTCTGGCTTATACATTCCTTATTGCATGCATTCTCAGTTGCTCAGTTGTATCTGACTCTCTGGGACCCCATGGACTTCTTTTCTCTGTCCAGGCTTCTCTGTCCATGGAATTTTCCAGGCAAGAATATTGGAGTGGGTTGCCATTTCCTACTCCAGGGGATCTTTCTGACCTAGGGATCAAGTCCGCCTCTCCTGAGTCTCCTGTGTTGGCCAATGTGCCATCTGAGAAGCCCACATTTCTTATTATGTTGTCCTTATTATCCTGTATTAAAATCCTCAGTGTGTTCTTAAATACAAATTTTAAATATTCAAAACTGCTATGGAATTGTTGTTTTATATTAAACTTAGCATACATTTAGGGAGAATTTTAATTATGCAATATGAGATCATGACATATTTTTAGACCAATGTTTAACTAAAATTGAGATAATGGTGAAACAAAAAATTAACTAGCTGAAATTATGTTTCTATACAAGCAAATCTGAATAAATGGTCAGATTGTAAAACTGGATACAAATATTTTTTACTGGCTCGTGGACAACTTTACATTATGTATATAATGTCTTTTGCTTCTTCTAATGGCCGACTTGTTCTTTGTCACTGCACTACTTGTATTTCTTTTTCAAGGAGTGCAGAAACAGGGAAAGAGGGAAAAACTATGATTAGTGACTTTAACTGCTGGGTGTTATTTTTTAATCATCTATATCAAATAACTAGGCTATGGGAATAAGTTAAAATTAAGAGTTAAAATAAATACAAGTTTCATTTTATATAAATTTCAGTTATCAAATGTCTATCCAATTTTCAGTTTTCTATTCCCACATATAAAGGAGAGTTGCCTAAAATAGTTCACAAGAAAACTGGTTCATAAAGCAGGCTAAATAAACTTCATGTTAAGCAAAGAGTTCTGGCATTAAACTTTATAAAGGATAAAAGAAATTGCCCATTATCTGTGCTTGGAAAAACAGAACTGAAGCATTAATAAGTGTCTACTTTTATTAATTATTTTAGTCACTATTAGCGATCTTGTAAATTTTTTTTCTTTTCCTCTGGAAAAACTGAATAGTAAGCTGGTCTTAAAACTAACATGTTAAGGTTCAAAGAGTTTTTAAACTTCGACCATAACATTTTCTTATTCTCCTCACCATTCTTCTCCACATTATCTATCTTCGTTTTTCTCTTTGTCTCTCTCTCTCACACACACAGCTAAGTGGCTGTAGTCGTGTCCAACTCTTTGTGACCCTATGGACTGTAGTCTGTCAGGCTCCTCTGTCCCTGGGATTCTCCAGGTAAGAATACTGGGGTGAGTTGCCATTTCCTTCTCCAGGGGATCTTCCCGACACAGGGATCGAACCTGCAACTCTTACGTCTCCTGCACTGGCAGGCGGCTTCTTTACCACTAGTGCCACCTGGGAAGCCCCTCTCTCACACATACCTCTCTTAAAAGATTATTTTTTTGAGCTGAACTATTTGACTCTAGCACATATGCATTTTATTTGATATGTATTTATATCAGTGTGACCCCCCCCAAGAGACTGAGCCATATCTGTGAGCGTCTGAGGGTCTTTTGAGGAGGTGTGGGTCAGCAGTGGTCTGCTGAGGGGACAGGGGCCCTGGCAGCAGCAGTCCTGGGAAGCACATGCTGGTGGAAGTCCTCTTGGAGGTTGCCTTTAGCCCTATCAAAGAGCCCGTAGACTCCAGGAAAGGGCCGCCTTAGGCCAAACAACTAACAGGGAGGGACCACAGCCCTACCCATCAGCAGAAAACTGGATTAAATATTTACTGAGCATGGCCCTGCCCACCAGAGCAAGACCCAGTTTTCCCCACAGCCAGCCCCTTGCATCAGGAAGCTTGCATAAGCCTATTATTCTCATCCATTAGAGGACAGAAGAAACAAGAACGACAATCCCACAGTCTCCAGAACGAAAACCACAATCACAGAAAGCATCCTATGGGTCAAAGCCCTGTGTAACTTAATGAAGCTGTGAGCCATGCTGTGAAGAGCCACCCAAAATGGACAGGTCATGGTGAGAATTCTGACAAAACACGGTCCACTGGAGACGGGAATGGCAAACCACTTCAGTATTCTCGCATCGAAAACCCATAAACAGTATAGAAAGGAAAAAAGATATGACATCAGAAGATGACTCCCCCAAGTCAGGAGGTGTCCAACATGCTACCGGGGAAGAGTGGAGCAATAGCTCCAGAAAGAACAAAGAGGCTGGGCCAAGGGAAACCATGCTCACTTGTGGGTGTGTCTGATGGTGAATTGGTGGTGAAAGGAAAGTCTGATACAGTAAAGAACAATACTGCATAGGAACCTGAAATATTAGGTCCATGAATCAAGGTGAATTGAGTGAACATTGATGTTTTAGGAATCAGTGAACTAAAATGGAAGGATGCTTTCTAATTGTGGTGCAGAAAAAGACTCTCAAGAGTCCCTTGGACTGCAAGAAGATCAAACCAGTCAATCCTAAAAGAAATCAACCCTGAATATTCATTGGGAGGACTGATGCTGAAGCTGAAGCTCCAGCACTTTGGCCACCTGATGCCAAGAGCCAACTCAATCGAAAAGACCCTCACGCTGGGAAAGACTGAAGGCAAAAGGAGAAGGGGGTGGCAAAGGATGAGATGGTAGGATAGCATCACTGATTCAATGGACATGAGCTGAGCAAATTCCAGGAGACAGTAAAGGACTGGTGTGCTGCAGCCTATGAAGTCTCACAGAATCAGACACAACTTAGCAACTGAACAACAATGGCAAAGCTGTGTATGCCATAGTGGGAAGACTTAAACCTCTGACAAGTGAACATGCCAAGGCTAAGTGACGAGTTTGACAGGAGACTGAATGTGACAGCACCACTTCCCACTCTAAGCCTTTAGCTCAGATGACTCTTTTGAGGTACTTCTGGGTCAAATAACCAAAAATAAAATCACTACATGTAATATCAACCACTTCAACTGAATCTTTAAGCATTTCCCTCTCTTAAAACCTTCATGTACTTAATATATTAGCTTCTTGGCATTAAAAACCAATATTGTAGAATTCTACATCCAATGAATTAGAAAACATTTCTTTAGTCAGCAATATCACTGATAGGCCATCCTATCAGAAAAGAATAACTAAAGCAAATGATGGACACAGAGCAATGTTAAGAGGTTGATGGGAGAAAAAAGACATTCATGTTAAATATACTATATGTTTTGTTTTTGGTACAAAACATGCAACATCTATAAATTAACCAATAAAAGCAGAAGTTGGAAGAAATTCAAAATGAAACAAACCTCCTCTTGATTTTAATGATCAATAAAGTGTTAGTCACTCAGTTCTGTCAGGCTCTTTGCAGCCCCATGACTGGTGCTGCCAGTGTCCCCTGTCCATGGAATTTCCCAGGCAGGAATACTGGAGTAGGTTGCCAGGGGATCTTCCTGACCCAGAGATCAAACTTGGGTCTCCCGCATTGCGGGCAGATTCTTTACTGTCTGAGCCACCCTAATAAAGAAATATATAAATATAAAACAAATAAGTCCTTTAAGGCTTTACAAGATATAGGCTTATTAGTTATTTTGGTGGTTGCTAAGCAACATTCTCTTCTGTAGGGCTAAAGCACATGAAATTAGCATGTTTTCAGAAAAAAAAAAAACGAACAAAAAATTAAGAGAACAGCATTGGAAAAGTATAAAGAAAAACACATTAACCAGCTAATCAGGCAGTAATAGAGATTTAGTGCTTTTTGCAATAATGGTTAAACATTATGTTTTCCACTGGTACCAAATGAGATGCTACTTCAGCACATTAATATTTTAATTTTATTGAAACAATGATGATTACACTGACCTCTACACTCCTAATTATTTTGAAAATCTCAAATTAGATCAGGATATACTCTAATTACTACCACTAATAATGATCTCTACAGATCTCTTTCTCCAACAATATTAATTCAAATCCCCAGTTTAACGATATGTCACAAGCCTGGTTTATACTTGAAAAAAAATGTATCTGGTTGTGACATTGCATTTTAGTAAAGCTACTGCTTCATGATGCTACTTAAATTGTTAGATCCATGAAAATTCTGTTCTTTAACGTCACCATTTTGGAAAAACCTTTTTTTTTTCTTTTTAAAACAGATCTTGGCTTCCCTGGAGGCTCAGTTGGTAAAGAATCTGCCTGCCTTCCAGGAGACCCAGGTTCGATCCCTGGGTTAGGAAGATCTCCTGGAGAAGGGCATGTCAACCCACTCCAGTATTCTTGCCTAGAGAATTCCATGGACAGAAGAGCCTGGAGGGGTACAGTCCATGGGGTCACAAACAGTTGGATACGACTGAGTGACTAACACTTTCTTCTTTTCACTATAGCAACTCAATGAGTAAAGAGGAATGCTATTGAATCTATTAGGTGTAATAATGGAAACTTTTTTTAAAAAGAAAAGAGGCAAATAACTGAAGGGAAAATGACTGTAGAAATCCAACTGTTGTTGGGAAAGAGAGGATAATAAACAGAATTCCAGTTCTATCATTTTGAGGATTCAAGGGAAATTCCCTACTGTTGTCACTTCTCCCCTTCCTCATTTTTAATATCATGCTGCAAATTGCGTAAATGCGGTAGGGTTGCAACTGCCAATTCCCTTATTCACAAAATCAGTCCCTCCTTAAGTTTTCTTAAAGTCCACAATGAACAAACCTTGATGCAGAGGCTAGTGAGGGTCAACTTAAATGAGCCAATGAAAAGAACCTGCAAATGTGATGACTATCTTCATGGAGGAGAAGGAAGTCCCTTGTGCCTTGATTGTAATCATGACTTGTTTTGGCTCTGCAACCAAAACACCATATCAGCTTAGACACGCAGCTTCTTATTTTATTTTAAAGCAACAGCATTGGACTAAATGATTGGTTGAGTCCACTTTAGCTTAACAGTCCATGACTCCACTTTGTGGCTACAAGACTTATCTATGCAAGAATAATTACTCAGTCTTTAAACCTTCTCAGATGGGACACTTAGTACCAGTTAGCAGGATCTTTTAAATGCTTTCTCTTTTTGTTTTACCATAGTAATAACATTGCCTCAGACTAAAATCAAGAATCCACTGTGAAGATCTAATCTCATACAGCCTCTTTTCTTTCTTTTTTTAAAAGAAATTATTCTATTTATTTATATTTTTTTGGCCTTGCAGCAGGATCTTAGATTCTTGACCAGGGATCAAACTCATGTCCCCTGCAGTGGAAGCACAGTGTCTTAACCATTGGACGGCAAGGGAAGTACCTGAGATGTGACATTTTTAAGGACCATTATTTTATCTTCAAGACCTATTAAAACTACATATGAATAGACACACCAAATTGTGACTCACATCCTGAGGCACAGAGTCACATACAGAAAAGTTTCTCAACCTTGGTACTAGTAACATTTTGAGATGGATAATTTTTTGCTGCATGGCGCTGTCCTGCTCACTTTAAGATATTTTGTACCATTACTGGCCTCTACACACTGGAAACCAGGAGCACCCCTCCCCTAAGGCTGTAACAAAATTTTCCAAACATTGCCAAATGTCCCCTGGAGGTGAAGACTGCCCTGAGTTGGGAAGTGTGGATACATAGTAAATTAAGAGAGGGATTATTTTTGATCCCAAAATTTACTTCTAACCATCAGACTTTCAAAAATAATTTTATAGTTTCAACTCAAACGATGTTGCCCCATAATTATCCCCAAAAATGAGTCACTGATTCATAGCTGTGATAAATTTTCTTTCACTTTGACAAAGTCTTTGCCTCAGAGATTACAACCAGAATATTCAAATATTCTTTTTGTTTTTCAGCCTTGGTGGTGGTTTAGTCGCTAAATCATGTCCAACTCTTGCGACTCCATGGACTGTACTCTGCCAGGCTCCTCCGTCCATGGGATTCTCCAGGCAAGAATACTGGAGTGGGTTGCCATTTTCTGCTCTGGGGGATCTTCCCAACTGAGGAATCAAACCTGGGTCTCCTGCATTGCAGGCAGATTCTTTACCGACTGAGCTACGAGGGAAGCCAGTTTTTCAGCCTTACTGAGGTATAATTGACAAAAATGTATTTAATATATACAATTTGATATTTTGATACTAAATGTTCTCAAAATTGGAAAATCAAAAATCACCTGTGAGTACCTCATTGTTACAGGTACTGTTTATATATCAGTATTAATTAGTTACAGGTTGAAATACGTATTATTCAATGTCATCAATCAGTTTTATAAAGTATCAAGAGGGAACAGAATATTCACCCTAAAAATGCTTATTTGGCATAATGATTATTAATTTTAAGAAAATAGCAGACATAGGAAAAGATCTGAAAACCAAGTAAAAGTTACCCTTTTGTAAGAGACACAGTTTCTCTCTGTACTAGGAAGAGAAGGATGATTACAAATTTCTAGAAACTCTTATCACTGGAGAAGGTTATTTGAAGATAAAATAACTCTTGTCACTAGGAACTCCTCTATTGTGCACTTAAACTCTGCATAATAACCTTGTCTCTGTTTACTGTGCTTTTCCTCCCTTAAATGACTGTCCCCCCAAACATTTTTTGTCTTTAGCTGGAAATGCTACCAAAGATGGTTTCTTGGGCAATGTCGGGAAGTTGCTCTGTTTTCCTGGGTATCTCCCATGTACATAGGAGGTATACATGTTATCAAACTTCTATTTGTTTTTATCCTATGAATCTGTCTTTTATTATAGGAGGTTTCTTAGCCAAGAACCTCAAAGGATAGATGGACAATTATTGATTCCTTCCTTATAGTAGTATTAATGAATTTCAGAGACACAGGATCCTGAATAGTTTTCAGATTCTTATATTTCTGAAGGTGATCAGATCAGAATACACCACCCCAAATATGCTGATGCGATTTAGGATTATTTAGAGCTGAAGGCAACTGAGAAACAGCAGACACAGGAGGAGCTCAGGTCCTCCCCCATCTGCCAAAAAGCAGGGCATGTGCCTGCGTGCTCAGCTGTGTCCGACTCTTTGTGACCCCATGGACTATACCCCACCAGGCTCCTCTGTCATAGGATTTCCCTGGTAAGAATGCTGGAGTGGGTTGCCATTTCCTCCTCCAGGGGATCTTCCCAACACAGGGATTCAATCCACACCTCCTGTATTGGCAGGCAATTTTTCACCACTGTGCCACCTGTGAAACCCAAAATCAGGGCATACATTTCCCTTTGGCAAAGGAAATTTCCTTTAGTAAAGGTATCTCTTCTACAACCCTTATCTACCACGTTTCCCTCACACATTTTCTAGTCATCTTCCCACAATTCACTTCCCTAGAAGCCCCAGTCCCTTTTTCCTGTCTTGTCACAATTTGTTGTGCTGCGGGCGTACATGCTCAGTCACTCAGTTGTGTCCGACTCTCTGCAATCACATGGACTGTAGCCTACCAAGCTCCTCTGCTCATGGAATTATCCTGGCAAGAATACTGGAGTGGGCTGCCATTTTCTACTCCAGGGGATCTTCCCAACTAAGGGATCGAACCCGCATCTCTTGTGTCTCCTGCATTCAGAAGAGGATTCTTTACCACTGTGCCATGGCAAGCCAAGTGGTCCCCAAGTCCAAACGCTTCTTTGGTTTTTCACTTCTTTTCTGTGAAGTTTCCAATCATGTAAAAATATTAACATCAATGAAGAAATATGTGTCTTTTGTCAGTTTAATTCACAGTTCCAAAGAAACCAAACCTGGGAGGGTAGAGGAAAGATTTTCTCCCCACCCTCATTTCCAACCCATAATTTGTTGATATATTTATCATCAAAATGGTGACAATTTTACTTATCCATAAGTATACACCACTATGAATTCAGAGTATTGGCACTGACTATAAATCTAGTTCCTGATTTATACATTGTTAGGGAATCCACTGACTGAAACCACCAGCCCTGGCCAGGCACGAGAGTAACCACTTGTATGAGTTATCTTACAACAGGAGGTCCTGGTAAGGAACACAGAAATAACAAACTGCTGGCAACTGGAATAATTCAGGAAAGGTCAAAGGGAGAGAGGAGACGCCAGTCCATAAGTCCTACCAACCTCCCTGAATTCTCGTTGGAATCCATCTTGGCTGGGTGATGCACGCAACACCAGGAAGGACCTGAGTCACAGTGACTGATCAGAGACAACCTGGAAACTAACCCCGTCACCATAAAACCCAAGACTGTGAGCCATGTGACAGAGCAGTTCTCCTGGGTTCCCTTACCCTGATGCTCTCTGCCCAGGCACCCCTTCCCAATGAAGTCTCTTGCTTTGTCAGTACATGTGTCTCCTCAGATAATTCATTTCATAGTGTTAGATAAGAGCCCATTTCAGGTCCTGGAACGGGTCCCCCTTCCTGCAACAAGATGAGGAAACCAAAGCCTAGGACTTAGGCAACTAAAAAAGTAAGAATAAATTACATTTTAAAAATGAGAGGAAGATGAAAGGGAGAAAGTGGTATAAGAAGGAAGAAGAAGCAATGCCAAGTGGGAAAAAAGTAATGTCTTTAATGGAATGTGGCAGGGTACAGGAAACTATGTCTGACTAACTGTAGACCTGAGCCCCTGGGATCTGTACAGAACAAGAGCTAGAGAGATGATGGGTGTAGTTACAGAGCTTTGATCAGATCAGTGCTTCCTACTGAAACCTAGCAAGGAGCCTGTGGGGCCCCTCCAGCTACAAATCCTTTCTGTGTTCGCTATTTCTTGTCTGTAGGAAAAAGGTTTCAGCCTCCTAAACCTTCTCTCATTTCCAAAGGGCAGATTCAAACAGTTACTAATTAAAAGTAAAGTCGCTCAGTTGTATACGACTCTTTGAGACCGCATGGACACATAGCTCCTCCAACCATGGGATTTTCCAGGCAAGAATACCGGAGTGGTTTGCCATTTTCTTCTCCAGGGGATCTTCCCAACCCAGGGATCAAACCCAAGTCTCCTGCATTGCAGGCAGACTCTTTACTGTATGAGCCAGCAAGTGGAAATACACAAACAAAGGAGGGGCAGTCAAGAAATAAGAGTGCACTGAGTTCCTCATCAAGGGACTGTTGCTGTGGTTCGGTCCCTCAGTCGTGTCTCTTTGTGACCCCATGAACTGCAGCACGCCGGGCTTCTCTGTCCTTCACTATCTCCAGGAGTTAGTTCAAACTGAAGTCCGTTGAGTCACTGATGCCAGCCAACCATCTCATCCTGTCGCCCCCTTCTCTTCCTGCCCTTAATCTTTCCCAGCATCAGGGTCTTCAAGGGATATGTGTATATATATATATATATATATATAACAATATCTTTGCGTTCTTCTGCTGGAACTAAGGCCCCCACTCAGGTGGAGGATGGTAACTTCACGCTGAGTACAAAATTCCTGCAACACCATCCTGTTACCTGGCCACCAACAGATCAGAAGGTCACACACCTGCAGCCCTCACCCCAAATTTTTCCTATAAAAACTTTTCCCGAAAACCATCAGAGAGTTCAGGTTTTTTTGAGCAAGAGTGCTCCTTCTCTTCACTTGGTCCTGTAATAAACCTTTTGGGCTCCCAACTCCAACATTTTGGTTTGTCTGGGCTCACTGTGTGTTGGGTACAAGAACTTTTGGCTGACAATACCATCAAGGGGAAACTGCTGCTGGTGGAGATCTGTAAAATCAGGTGATGGGGTGGATAGAGCCTCCATGCTTCTTGGTTTATGCTACTTGATTAACTTGATTTGCTGCTATTAGGTGGGGTACGGGGTTGGAGCAAGAGTGTGGTGTTTTAAACTTAACTTTGGAAAGGTTGTTTCATGTGTTTACCCTGGGGCTTTTTAATCTAAAGGTATTTAACTTAAAAATATAATAAGTAAAATAGAAAAATAAAAGCAAATCCTGTAAAATGTAGTGGTGAACCTTTGCTGCCTCAGTATGAGTTTTAAGTTGCATTTTATTTCATTTCTTTCTCCTAGGCTACATGTACCATGTAGCCTGAGGGGTCCCGTTCCTCAACCAGGGATAGAACCTATGCCCTTGGCAATGAAAGCGTGGAGTCCCAACCACTGGACTCAAGGAATTCCCTTAAGTTGTATTTTAAATTGGTCCAGGTATTCCAATATGTAATTGGTCAGTCTAATCTGAGAGCATATGGGTGCGAATAGGGCTATATAATATTTTTAAATTAAGAGGGATGCTGAAAACTCAGCCTCTGTGCACCGGTGCCAATAGAATCTTGGAGACAGTGTTTTGGGTGAAGTAGAAAAGAACAGATTTATTGCTTTGCCAGGCGAAGGGGGGACATAGCAGGCTCATGCCTCTAAAACTGTGTGCCCCAACGGGGAGGTTTTCCTGAGGAGTTTTATCGCAATGATCCAAGGGCAGAGTTGCTAATAAGTATCAGGGTGTGTGCAGGGCCTCCACTCCTTTAATCTGACCTCTCCTGACGAGCTTCTCTGGCTTCTTTGATCTGGCCTCAGGTGGTCTCCTCCTCTGCTTCTTCATTCCCTCCCTTCTCTGATTAGCAACTGTTTGAATCTTCCCTTTGGGACTTGGGGAAGGTCACGGAAGCTGGAGTCTATACCTTACAAACAAGAAACGGGGGACAGAGAAAGGCTTCCGTGGCCAGGAGCCCCACAGTCTCCTGCTCAGTTTCAATAACACGAATTATCTTTTCACTTGAACTGTCCATTTAATGAAAGCTATGCTCTTCTTAGTACGAACAAATAAAAATGGGTCACTGCATTAGCATCAATCACTCATGAAAAACTGACTTAAAACAATGCAAATACTAAAAGGCAGTTTACACTTTACATTTTTATGTGGTACTTTAGCGAAATTCAAGAGAACACATAGTTATTGTTTTTCCTATATACAGAAGGCAGTGTTAGACATCTGAGGTACCAGAAAGAAAAACTCAAGGAATTCAGGCTATTAAAATACCGTAGGAAGACAATGAAAGAAACTTTTATACACAATGAAAATCCATGGATTAATCCCTCATTTCCCATAAAAAATAAAAAAAATACCTTTCAATCTCATTTTGTTTAAAATGTCTTTGATTTGAGCCTTTCTTTTCACTCAATCTCAAGAGCCTGTGTCTTCCTTTACCAGGTGCAGAAAACAATGCCCATTGAAGGGGAATAGAATGCTTACTTCAAGATTCTATGAAATCACAGGTGGAATTTAGACTCATATGGTGTAAGAGTTGTACCGGGCCTCTGGGGTCCTCTAACTCAACTGCTTATGTCAAAGGCCCCCAATAAAGCTATTCAGTGGTGAAGTTAAGGTGGGAATCAGCTCTCCTGACCGTTAAGCAAGGGCCCTGAGAAGTGAAAGTGAAAGTGAAGTCGCTCAGTCATGTCCGACTCTTTGCGACCCCGTGGGCTGTAGCCTACTAGGCTCCTCTGTCCATGGGATTTTCCAGGCAATAGTACTGGAGTGTGTTGTCATTTCCTTCTCCAGAGGATCTTCCCGACTCAGGGATTGAATCCGGGTCTCCTGCATTACAGGCAGACGCTTTTACTGCCTGAGCCCTAATGGAAGCCAAAGCCTGTCTTGCCTTTGTTCTATGTACAGGATACATTCACTCCCAGTCTTTCACAGAGCACAGCTAAACTCTGAGGGCTAAATAAGGTAAAGATAAGCTTCCTCCAGTGCCTTTTGGACTGGAGAAGCTCTAGGCCTGAACAGGGTCATCAGAATGGCCCATGGTGGCTGCCCTGTCAGACTGCTACAGATTTCCAACACTAGACCAGAAATTGATTAATTTCTACTACTAAAACACAGGATCTAGGCTCAGCGGGAATTGACTCCCAGCACTTAATATAAACTCAGGCTTTCCTCAAAATATGAGTTTAGGTAACTTCTTCTCTTAACTGAGAATATGAGACTTTTAAAAGGGTTGGGATAAGAGAGAATATTTTAAAAAGCATTAAAATATCTTACATTGAGTATTGCAATCAGAAGTTTTAATAGACAAGTTTTATTTCAAATTCACTGGTGAAATCTATAAATATATTGTGCATTTCCTGGTTGCTTAGGCCATTAAGGGTCTAATCTATTTCCTGAGCTGAAACTAGCTAATGGAAAAATATTTAGAATAGTAATCATCCAGTGAAATGGGCATCTGGCATCTATTTAACCAAAACATATTCTTGGTCATATTTCCCTTCAGTAATTTATATGGTTTCTAAAGGGATAATCTCACTTTTTACAATGAGAGGTCTCTGCTATTAAAACATGGAAAGGCTCCACCCTCTCTACCCCTAATGTTTTATGAATAAGGGCACTCCTCTGTACAATACTCTTTAGCCTCAATATATACATAATATCAGGTTGGGAAGTGTATTATTTGCTTTCCTACCAAGCAATTCATTCCTGAAACCACTGAACAAAAAATAAAAACAAAAATGTAAGGTCAATATTATTACCATAACAAAATTGAGATGTTTATATTTACTTGATGGAACTCTGTTAAATAAATTTATCATATACCACTTCTATGCAATATTGCCCCAAAGCTGAGGAGGTCCAAATTACTGAAGGCAAACTATGACGTGTGGATGCTGGATTTACCATGTGCAGCTTACAATACTTCTCAAAGACTCATTCCCACACGTTTCTTTCTTTTTGGGGGCTAGCAAATTCATCACCCATCAGCATGCCTCTGACACATATTATTAGGTGGAGGATTCAGATGGCAAACTAGTTTTTTATATTTAGCCTAGTAGAAGTATTATTTGGAAGATAAAATGCCAGAGGAAAACCCTGACCTCAGGAGTGTGTCAACCAGGATTTTAGGGTGATCTGTACCATTCCTAAATGAACATTTAGCAGAGATCATCAAGAGTCTTTGAAAACAGTCTACTAGAGCCAGACTTGGACTTTGGAGCAAAGCTAGCCTTTGAGTTGAGACCTGAGAGTAGGGACCCCCTAAATTATGCACAATTCTGCAATCAGATTTTCCACTAGAGGGAATTTCTTTTAAATCATTAACTATAAAGTACAGTTTAGAAAGAAGATAAAGTAGTTTGATTAGATAAAAAGATTACTGGACTTCAAGAAAAGCACCCTGCTTTCTTCCAAACTGGAGAAGGAAATGGCAACCCACTCCGGTACTCTTGCCTGGAAAATCCCATGGACGGAGGAGCCAGGTGTTCTTCTATTATGCAGGTTTTTAGCTTTTCATAATTCAGACACCAGTCAGTGAGGGTTATTTTATATGTTTTGGCACTGAGCACTAATATAATTAGTGCGGCTGCTCTGAAAGCTTCCATCTACTACAGAATTAACAGTAATATAGTTCTCTTCCTTTTAGAAACATCTCATGAGAAAACAAAAATATTTAACTTCATTCCCTTAAGGAAAACAACACATTTCTGCTAAAAATGACC
This sequence comes from Giraffa tippelskirchi, assembly GCF_054371585.1. Lineage (NCBI taxonomy): Eukaryota > Metazoa > Chordata > Mammalia > Artiodactyla > Giraffidae > Giraffa > Giraffa tippelskirchi. The sequence continues at coordinate 23,896,887 of NC_137279.1, forward strand.
AATACCTTCTTTAAAGAATTTCATTATTAAAGAAAAAAGAAACTGTTCTGTCTGCTGGGCACACCCTGTACAGTCATTAAAATCAGTTGTTTAAATTTTTCCTCCTGGGTTTCACATTTATTATAGATAAATCTTTTTATAACACATTGCCCAGAGATGTTATATTGGAGGCAGAAGCATTTTCTGACCTCATCACACTATTGACAAGCCCCTGGAATGGGCCAGGAAAGAAAAATCGGACAACGTAACTGACCAAAAAGAAATGACATCAAGACTCAGAATTAGACATTCTATGTGTTATTGGATCTGTTGATCATGCTGGGCTCGTGACACTGACTTGCTTGTGATTGTATTTTCTACTCAGAATCTGAAGTGATGGAGACCACAGAAGCGATCTCGAGTCTTCCTAAGCTCTTTGGAGACCTGAACAGATATTCTTCTCTTCTGTGGTTCTCAGAGTTGACATTTCGAGGCAAAAGTTTATGAAAGTCCAATGAATTAAATAAAAATAAGATATCTGATTCCCACACCACTAAACTCAAATAATTAATTGAAAGATAACTTCTAGTGTCTGGCAATTTAAAAGGTAAACAATTTTTATTCAGTCTCAGGTAAAATTGTCATTAGAACAAAACTGGGTGGTGCAGCAGTAAAGAATCCACCTGCAAAGCAGGAGATGCAGTTTCAATCCATGGGTTGGGAAGATTCCCTGGAGAAGGAAATGGCAACGCAGTCCAGGATTCTTGACTGGAAAATCCCACGGACAGAGGAGCCTGGTGGGCTACAGTCCGTGGGGTTGCAAGGAGTCGGACATGATTTAGTGACAGAGCACGGCGTGCATGGAGCAACTCAAGTAAGTAAGACTCTAGAAACACTACTCAAAAAAGCATTATAGTGTCATTGGACTGCACTTTCATGGTTAGAAGTTGCTCTAATGACAAATTTAAAAGCCAGGTCACATAAACAAAGAATTTTTAGAAAGGTAGGAGTTAATTTCCTAAAGTAGCCAAAGAAAAAAATTCCAATTTCTTCATTGGAAACAGAAAAGACTATTTAAAATGGAAATACCCGCGAAATTGCTTTCAAGACTATAATCTGAATGGGGGAGGGAGGAACAAGACAGCTATAAAAATTTTATTCTCTTCATTAAGATAATAAAATTATCATCCTATACATTGAGTCCCTGACTAAAAAGAATAATAAGAAAATTGGACTTCAACACAATTAGAGAAAACAATGAAAATACAGCAGAGTATGTTTTACTTATGGCACCTCACAGGAGTCATGCAGCCCGACTCTACATGTGGTCCCTGTGCTGGGGGCTCTGAGGCTGATCGTCACGATCCCGCCACATCCAGACAGGAGGAAAGATGCTCCCTCCTCTAAGTCCTCATAAAGCCCCACAGGTATAGAGGCTGTATTTTTAAATTTTTATTAGAGTACAATTGCTTTTTGTGTTGGTTTTGGCTGTACAACAGCATGAATCAGCTATATGTATACATATATCCCCTCCCTCTTGAACCTCTGTCCCACTCCCCTATCCCACCCCGCTAGGTCATCACAGAGCACCGAGCTGAACTGTGTTCCCTACAGTAGCTTCCCACTGTGCATTTTATACCTAGCAGTGTGTATATGTCAGTGGTACTCTCTCAATTCATCCCACCCTCTCCTGCTCCCCGCCCCCCATGTTCCCATGTCTGTTCTCTACGTCTGTGTCTCTATTCCTGCCCTGCAAACAGGCTCATCTGTACCATCTTTGCAGATTCCCATTTGGAGGTTTTAAAATGCAGTTTTACTCTACTTGTTTTCTAATCCGTATAACAAATTACCACAGACTTAGCAGCTGAAAGCAGCTTCCATTTATCATCTCACAACTCTGAAGGTCAGGAGTCTGGGTGGGTTCTGCTGGGCTTTGCCTGGGGTCTCATAAGGCTGAAATCAAGACGCGTACTGGGCTGGCCTCTCATCTGGGAGCTCTGGGGAAGAATCTGCCTCTAAGCTCTTGTAGGTTGTTGGCAGAACACAGTTCCTTGAGGAACTACGGACGAGGTTGTATGGACGAGGTCCTGCTTCCTTGCCAGCAGTTGGCTGGTGGGTCAGCCCTCAGCTCCTCAAAGCTGCCTGCCTTCCTTCTCCCATGGTCCCCTCCATTTTCAAAGCAGCAGTTGTGTATGGAGTCCCTTTCATACTTCCTCCCTCCCTGACTTCCCTTCTGCCATCAGCCAAAGAAAGCTCTCTGCATCTGAGGCTCATATGATGAGATCAGGCCCACTCAGACAACCCAGGAAAATATCCCTATTTTCTGGTCAACTGTGACATATAACATAATCTAATCAGAGAAGCCATATCTCATCACATTCTCTGGTTCCAGGAATTTGGCTGGGACATCTTTGAAAGGCATTTAAGAAATTCTGTCTAGGACTTCCCTGGTAGTCCAGTGGCTAAAACTCTGGGCTCCCAATGCACGGGGCCCAGGTTCAATCCCTGGTCAGGGAACATGCCTCAACTAAGACCCAGCGCAACCAAATAAATAAATAAATATTTTTTAAAAAAGAAATTCTGTCTAGCAAAAAAATTAAGGTAAATAAAACAACAGAAGCCAAAGGGTGTTGTGAACTTGTCCAAATGTGAAACAAAGGTATTCTAAATTCCTCACACTTGAGTAAGAAACATTTGCAAATGGTATAAAATAATACAAGTACACAAGAAGTAAGACATCCTTCTCAAACTGTCCCTTAGTCCCAGTTCTGATCCCCAAGAACGACAACTTTTTACTAGTTTCCCAGGTCTCCTGTGAGAAATCTCCATGTTTGCTAAAGCACATGTTATCTGGGAACTCTGGTCTGACGTGGTCCTAAAAGGTTATTAGCAGTCTCCTGCTACATCGCCTGGGCCTCACTCAAGCTCTTCCTGAGAGGGTTGGGGGGGCCGGTGGGGGGAGTTATTCTGTGATAAATAGTCAGTTTAGATTTTTCTAATGATCTGAGATTCATATTGATTATTTCTATTTTCCTAGAAAAGCATTCATGCCTTCCAGGTTCTCAAGTTAATTTGTGCAGGATTGAGCAAAATATTTTCTTATAATTCTCTTATTCTTTCTAGTTTCTATCCTTTCCCCATTATTATTTCTCATTCTATGTTCTCTTCCCCACCCACATCTCAATTTTATTAGGTTAGCTAAAGATTTATCTATTTAATTAATTTTTTAAAAAAGAACCAGCTCTTTTATTTGTCTGATTAATTTTCTTCTTCTAATTCATTAACTTCTATCGTTAGTCTGACTTTCTGCTTTTTAATGTTTGTTTTATTGATTATTTTTCTAACTTCTTGAGTTAGAGATTTAATTCAGCTATTTTCTTTCTTCATTAAGATAGGTGCTTCTGAATTCTATTTTTAGCTGTTCCATAAGTTCTGGCATATAGTGCTTTTCCTCCTAGATTTTCTATAATCTGTTTGATTTCCTCTATGATCCAAGAGTTGTTTAAATAAAAAATTTTAACTATTTCTAATTATGTTCTTAATTTCTAGTTTTATTACAGTGTGATTAGAGAATGCTATATGTATTCATTTTGCCTTTTGGAATTCATTGATATTTTCTTTATAGTGTATTTTGTTTTTATTCAGCAGTATAAAAGGTCTGTTCTTAGCTTTTAGGACACAAAGTGACAAATATTAATAACAAAGAGTTAGTTCATTTATTATCTTTATTTAGGTTTTCATTTTCTTGTTTTTTTGTCCACCTGGTCTCATTAACCAAGAGGACTGAATTAAAGTCTCCTACCATATCATATTTCTATTCATATTTCCCACTTCCTGTTTCTGTTTTATAGAAGACAGTAGTATACTGCTGTTATGAATCATCCCTCTTTGCCTTATTTAAAGCTTTCTCCTATAAATCTAACACTGCCTTATAGTAAAGATGTGATCCCTACTTTTTTGTTTGTGTTTTCCCAGTAAGCTTTTGTTTATCTCTTCAGCCTTGCCTGGGTGATTCTTCACTGAGGCCATTACCCAGCTTCTTCTTCATGCCCAGCCAGGGACAAGGATGCTCCTGCTGCCATCAACACACCCTGTCCCGTTAGTCTAAACTGGGCGTTTCTGGTTTTGTCCCTCAGAGAGTTCTTTCAGTTTCTTCTGAGATTGGCAGCTACAGGTATCTTTCTCCAACTGTGTTTATTTGTTCTTTATCACATATTGTGGTTTGGGGTTGTGTATACCTCCTCCTTTCCTTGAAGATGAGGTTCTTTTTGTTCTCCTAGTGCACTGACGCCCTGATATTCTGTCACTGAAAAACTAGAATCTAGAATTTGTTTTTGCCAGTTTTCCTCCGCTATCCGTGCTCTACATCATGTTCTCTGCTGTCCTGTTTGCTGTCCTGTGTCAGGTGTTCCTGACAACAGTATGTTCCACTCCTTAGCCTTGTGAATGGAGAAGGTAGTTTCTTATCCAGCTCTTTGAAATTCCTCCCATGGTTTCTAGGCTCTTCTACACTATCTCTACCTCTCCCAGAAGCTTCTAACTTACATTTCTCTCTTCAGCTTAGTTTAGTCTGCCTGAAAGTATATTTTGTTTTAGCAGTCAATTCAAAGCGATACTAAACTTTAAGACAAATCAATAGCTGGGCCATTATGTGCTCAATTTAGTGTTTCACCCACTACGTGCAAGGCCCTCTTCTAGGCATTAGAGAGGCACACTGCCATGAATGCTTCAGAAACTCATACTTTAGTAGGGAGAAAAGAAGAAATAATATTCTTACACTTTTTTGCTAATGTACATTTCCACATAGTCACCTCTAAAGCCATGTTTCAGATCATTAACGTTACCTACCTTTCTCTGGTCCCTCCCTGTATCACATCAGGGTTGCCTTTTCCTGTTCAAAGTCTGTGCCCACTTTAGGTGGGCATAAAACTGCTATTGTTCTTCAGTCCTTGCCTTGGCTGCAGAGCCAAAGTAATAAAAGCTGAACCTGTAAAGCAGGTGTGTCATTTAGGATCCTTTGGCTACAAGGAACAGAGACTCAATCAGTTATTCCAAGTAACTGTGTGTGGCTGTATATATTGTGTGCGTATATATATGTATTTATATATATGTGTGTGTGTGTGTGTAAGAGAGGAGTATGAGCGGGAATACTACTGTAATGTCTCATGGGAAAATATGAAACAAAAGCATGTCATGTGGCTAGGCCTCATAGTAAGTCATGGAAAGCTGCTTAAGCAGGCCTCATGAGAAGTACAGGAATACAGATTGAGAATCTCAAGTTGCCCAGGCTCAGGCAAACATGCAAGCATTTGGTTAGTTCCTTGCGTCTTTGGCAACAATAACCTACTGATCATGCTCTTCGCCTACAGATATTAAGTAAAATCTCTGTATCTCCCCCACACACAATTAAAAAAAAAGTTTCATGACTTAGCTTTCACTTATTCATCACTTTTGCTTACTCATGTCTTCTTACTGACTCACATCATCTCTGTCTACCTTTGCTCTAGTTAAGCATTTGACTTCTGTTCCTATCAAATAAATCTCTCTACCTCAAGTATAAACTTTCCTGGGAGAGGATGTGACCAGCCTGCTAGGTCAGCATCATCAGTAAGGTAAAGCACTGGTGATAGGTCTTCTTATGGGTCAGCCTCCACACAACCTGTTTCAGCATTTATTTTTTCTGATTGCTTTATGTCAAATGTAGGTGGTAAGGTCTAGCAATACAGAGCATAGCCACCTACATGCAATGCCTAGAGCTGACATCTTCGGGAAGAGGCTAAAGGTAGGAGTCCTTAGAAAAGGACTGTGGGTATACAGATACTCCTAGCTTTGGCCTGCCTATTGCAGTAAACTTTCCTTAGTTCTGATAACCAAAATGCTTCTTGGAAGTCATAAAGAAATGATTATTTTATAGAATGTTAGATTTTTTTATACTTAACTGTAATCACTACCAAGATAAGAGTCCATATACTGTAACATCAAAAGCATGAGAATTTAGTCTAGCCAGCTAGAAATTCCTGGGAAAGGGTTATATCAAATAGTACCTACTGCTAGTAGTCAAAGGAACCGAGGTGATCAGCGTACTGACTTCTGTAAAGGAACTACTATGGCTCAGCGCCAGTGTGCCTAAAAGAAACTAGAGCTTACTTATAATCACATTTCTGTCATCTAATACCATATAAATGAAAGCTTTTCATTTCACTTATGACAATTAAGGACTGAATTTCACTTTGCTTACAATCCCTATGAGAACAGGTTTTATCATCAGCTCATAGACTGAGAAAGAAAATGATTCCAGAAGTCAACAATGCCATATTCTAGATGAGAGGTACACCAGACTCATAGAATAAACTGCTATGGCTTTAGAATTTCAAGAAGGGCACAGCTGTAAACTTCAGCCTCACTTAACATCTGAGCTGACATAGTAAGTGCCTGACTGGGTACAAACATCTGTTTGCCCAAGCCTAGCCATATGCCACTAGAACTGAAGAGGAGGCAATTACCAACAGAGCCATAATGTATTCCTTAAAGCTCCTGTAGAGGCATGTGCCCAACCTGTCCTTATATGTGCAATTTGCCTGATTCTTGCAAAACTATAAACTCTGTCAATCATATGAATAATCTGATTTTTTTTTTTTTACAAATTGAAGATCTATTCATAAACAAAGGGAATGTAAATTTTGATAAATTCCTTATACAAAAAAAGTTATCATAAAGTTTTTCATAAAAATACTTTCTATGGCCAGATAGTGACCTGTATCTTAAAGGTACATTACTGATGTGGTTAAAAGGAAATTCTCTACAGTGAATAATCCATATAACGCACACCACTAGGAACACTTTTCCTATCAGACAGATACAAACCATTCATTAGGTGTTTTTTTATTAATATGGACATGTATTATGTTGTGCAGATGTTCTACAATTTTTTTTCTATATTCATCAGTTGATGGACATTTGCTTGTTTTTACTTCCAGATTTTTATAAATAATGCACATATTGGGGGGGAAATGCAAAACATACATCCGATAAAGAAATTCTGTCCAAAATATAGACAGAACTCTTAAAAATGCAACATTCAGTTTTTATTTTTTTTTAACTTTTTTCTTTTTTTTTTCATTATTTTTTATTGGACTACAGTTGATTTACAATGTTTGCTAACTAGCAAAGTTTCATTTGGTTTTTAACCAAGGAGTTACTAAGCACTTACAATACACCAGGTATTATGCTGGGTGTTCAGAATATGGAACTGGATTTACCTCCTACCTTCCCTGGGTGGGTGGTGGGGGGAGCTTCCCTTGGGGCTCAGATGGTAAAGAATCCACCTGCAATGCAGGAGACCTGGGTTCAGTCCCAGGGTTGGGAAGATCCCCTGGGGAAGGGAAAGGCTACCCACTCGAGTATTCTGACCTGGAGAATTCCATGGACTGTATAGTCCATGGGGTTGCAAAGAGTGGAACACGACTGAGTGATTTTCACATCCCTAGAGGGAAGGAGTCATGAAGGTCCATCAAGGCAAATAGACTGAGAGATAAATTATGAGAAAATGATGTAAGAGAATGTCTATCAGGCTAATTCAAAAGGCAAAGATTCAGAGGGGTGTATTCTAATTTCAGCGTGTCCTATGAGACATATACACACATTCTGATACATTTTGCATCTCTCCCTGAAGTGTTCACCACGAGAGATCCTGTGGCATCTGTTATCAGAGGTATAAAGGAAGAAAAGATGTTTCCCAGTTTTAATTTATGACTTTCTTGCATCCCAGTGTGTGAATCTGATTTTGTGAATATCAAATGAGGTAAAGCAGAGGTGATCATGGTCTTTATTAACTCTGTTTTGCAAAGAGGGTGCTATCAGTGGGTGGGATAAAGTGGCTACAGGAATGTAAATCTTTGAAAATGAATTACTTGGCTAGACAGATGAGGAGTGATGATTATCTTATATGGAGAACAGGAGGCATTTATAACCTTCAGCTCTTCTCAAGTTTCTCAAATTCCTTCACTCCCTACATAAACCTTCTAACATCCTAACCTTCAAACTGCCTAGTTACATATGATATCAAATATATACAGAAGAAAAATGAGAGAAAAAAAAAGAATGGGCAAGAAATTAGGTCCTTGATGCCACCTTGAAAGAAAATCAGTATCTTTTAACATGATGCTGTGTTTAGTTGCTCAGTTGTGTCCAACTCTTGCGACCCCATGGACTGTAGCCTTCCAGGCTTTGCTGTCCATGAAATTCTCCAGGCAAGAATACTGAAATGGGTTGCCATGCCCTCCTCCAGGGGATCTTCCCAAATCAGGGATCTAACCCGGGTCTCCTGCACTGCAGGTGGATTCTTTACCGTCAGAGCCACCAGGGAAGCTAGTAGCTAAATTAGTTAAATTACAGAATCTTGGTAATTTAAAATAAAAGCAGTGTCTTTTTTTTTGTTCATGTAGAGTTGTATGACCGGGGGTTTTCTGAACTATGTCATCATTTAGGAAGAGATTCTATCATCTTCAATATGTGGTTTCCAAAGGCACTTTGAGTGTATCAGTTGGCAAAAGTTCAGACAGCACAGAAGCTATATGGGAGTTGTTTTTTTTTTTCAAACAGCCAGAAAGAAACATAAAAATGGACATCACTTGTGCTCCTGTTCCTCTGCCCAGCCCCATTCAGATGACTACATGCAACTGCACAGGAGGCTGGGAAATGCAGTTCAAGCTGTATGAGCAGGAAGAAAAGAGAACAGGTTTGGTGAACAATCAGTCAATTTCTGACAGTGTCTTTCCCAGAATATTATACTTTATATGCAAATATATTCAGTTCTTGCATTCTAGGGATGGCTTATTCGAATATGAGTTCAACTATATAAATGTATTTTAAGTATCTTGGAGAACAGGGCGGCAGAGGATGAGATGGTTAGATAGCATCATCGACTCAATGACATGAGTTTGAGTAAACTCGGGGAGATAGTGGAGGCTAGAGGAGACTGGTGTGCTACAGTCCATAGGGTTGCAAAGAGTTGAACACAACTTAGCAACTGAATAACAAAGTTCTAGTATATCAAATAGTGGTACTGTCTCCACTTGCATTTACCTGTCAAACTTGGCATTCCTAAAACTCAACATTTCTTTTTTTTTTTTAAATAAGTTTATTTATTTTAGTTGGGGGCTAATTACTTTACAATATTGTAATAGTTTTTGCCATACATTGACATGAATCAGCCACGGGTCCACATGTGTTCCCCCTCCCAGACCCCCCACCCACCTCCCTCCCCATCCCATCCCTCTGGGTCATCCCATTGCCCCGGCCCTGAGCATTTGTCTCATGCATCAAACATGGAATGGTGTTCTGTTTCACATATGATAATATACATGTTTCAATGCTATTCTCCCAGAACGTCCCACCCTCACCTTCTCCCTCAGAGTCCACAAGACTGTTCTATGCATCTGTGTCTCTTATTCTGTCTCGCATATAGGGTTATCGTTACCATCTTTCAAATTCCATATATATGCATTAGTATACTGTATTGGTGTAAAACTCAACATTTCTAAAGCCAAACTCATCACCTTCCCTCTTCCTATCTCCTCCTGACTTCCTCAACTCAGAAAAAGACCCCTGGACAACCAGTTACTCAAGACAGATGCTTGGGGATAGCCTTTCATATTCTACTCACTCTCAAATCATCATTCAATTCATCAGCAGGTTTACCTTCAGCAGGATGTATTTTATATCCTGAATCCATCAATGTCTTCCAATTGTCCCTAATCCAAGTCAAATCCACTTCTCATCTCTATTATTAGTTTTTCTCTGCTTTTGCCTTTAGAAGAGTTCTTTACTTTTATATTTTCTCTAATCTATTCTTTCTTACGTAAATCAGATAATCTCTTGAAAACTCTCCAAAAGATTTGCATTATACTTAGGATAAAATCCAAAATTCGAGCCAAAGCAGGATCTGGTCCCAGGTTTCATTAACAACTTCATTTGTCAGCACTTATTTTGCTTAGTCTACACCAGCTTTTTAGTTCCCTGAAAAGGTCAAATGCCTTTTTCCATAAGGGCCTTCTCACATGGCCTTCCCTCTGCCCAGAAAAAAATTTTTTTTTTGGTTTGCTTGTTTTTTAATAATGAAATTCATTTTCCCTTTACCATGAAATATCTTTTCACATAGAAGAATGTGATTGATGTATATGACTCTCACTTGCTCAAATACCAAGGCCAAGATGGGTGATTCTCCCAACTGTCTCCCTCTGAAGAAGAGGTGTATTGAGGGGATGGGCTTTTCCCTCTGACTCACCCATGACACAGAAGTCTTGGTTTGACTTCAGTCTTCTGCACAAGGCCTGCTAAAGTCTAAATCTAGACCACCAAGGATCAACAAAGGCTCTAAGAACAAAACACAGGTTTAGAATTTACTTGTATCTCAGAATTCAGGTTTTCACAGAATTTCTGGCTCCTAAAATTCTTCCTTATTTTCCCACTCAGCCACACATTAAAAAATATACTTCAACTATTTTATCCAGAAGTTTTAGATGTTCTGTATCAGAAGAGTTTATACTGACATCTAGTCCACTCTTTCGCCAGAAACAAAAGACCTTCTATAGCATGCTTTACTACTCCTCTACAGCTGGTTAGCGCTGTTAATCTTTTACAGCTTCAGCTGAAAATGTCACAAGTTTTCTTTGATCTGCATTCCTCAGTCTAAACTATCTTCTTACTATTTTCTCTCTTGTAACAAACTTCTCTTTCCTTTTGAAACCTTTATTACAGTGCTTGATTATACTTTATTTTTGGGTTATTCCTCCCCTTCCATTATCCTGTGAGCCTCAGGACAGAAGTCTTGTCTGTTGTGATTATTACTGAATAGAAAGACTAATGCAGTATTGGGACACAGAAGGTGCACAAGAAATTTAAAAATACCTATTAAGCAAAAGAATGAATAGATGCAATTGAATGCAATCATAGTGAGTCAGAAGAGTCTTACATCCTGAAAGTGACCAATAAATACTGGCAACAGTAAACAACTTCTAAAATGACCGCCTTCAAAAATTATGTAGTATAAGATTAATATAAAACATAGTATAAGAGAGATAGTCTAAGCACAGGCTGTGGAACCAGACTGCCTGGAGTCAAATTTCTGATCTGTCACTTACTAACCAAGTGGCCTTTGTTAGAGGCCACTGTTTTCTGCACCTGTCTTCTGATCTGTACAATCAGATCAGTAAGAGCACTTCATGATGTTAAGGTGATGATTAAATGATAAACATGCCAGGCATCCAAGGAAGGAAGGTGTCATTGTTATGGCTGCTCTCATTTCAAAGTTAATGCTAATCAATGGTTCCTTCAAAGGAAAAAAGGAAGTTACACAGAATGAGAGGGGGAAATAAGTAGGAGCAGCAAGCAGTTGAAAGGGACTTGGGCTGTTGATGTTCCAGCAAGACGCAGGAGTACACAGGGATATCCGCGAGGGAGGCAGGGAGGAGCGGGCTGCGTGGGTGCCCAGTGCCAGCACACGGATATTATCGACACAGCGGTAGGCAGAGCCTGAGACAGGCCTGCCGTCTCCTCGAGCCACAAGCCCACAGCACTTAGTTCACACCATCCATCCACCTACTCTCTGGGGAGGATGTCTTTAGATCTGATTTTGGGCTCAGTTAATAGAAAACAGTAGGGAACATCAGCCAATAGGCAAGATTAAGTTGCGCACTTTTTCACAGCAGCAAGTATCTCTGGGCAGTAAAGGCAAGATCTGTCTCCTGCAGCAGTTTTCCTGATAAATGCTGTACTCTGGCCTCCAATCTTTTGGTCCCCAGGGACAGGTTTCGTGGAAGACAATTCTTCCACAGACCGGTAGGGTGGGGCAGAGGAGGGGGCTGGTTTCAGGGTGATTCCAGTGCATTACATTTACTGTGCACTTTATTTCTACTATTATTCCATCAGCTCCATCTCAGACCATCAGGCATTAGATCCCCAGAGGTTGAAAACACCTTCTGTACTCTACTAGGGGATCCAATTTTTCAAAAGAGAAAGTACTAGATCTTTACCCCACTTTCTTTTGTCTTCCTTCGTTTTTCAATGGCATTTCCCCCCCAATACTGGGAATATATTACACAGTCTCTTCTCTGGTGTTCATTTCCTACTCCCCAGATCCTGGATCCATCAAAAACAAAGTCATTAGAGTTTGGATCTTGTGATGTTACACTCACTTTCACACTTTTACCCTCTTCTCTAGATAGGAAACTAGTTCTTTTTTAGTTACTCCTGGAGACAATTTATGCATGGTCCACCATGAAAAACTTACATTAAGAGTTTAACTACATCATCCATGTTAGGAGTCTAAAGTTACATCTGTTGGGATCAGATGACCACAGGCAAACCCTGAGCTCAATTAAAACAAATACGTTAGATCCAAAGAAAGAGTCCGTCACAGCAAAGCATGGAATAGCTAGGCTGGTATCTTGTGGCAAACTTTTATTTGGTTCCACTATATTTTCATTGCTCTGTCAGAGAAAGTATCAGATTGTCCTTTCTTTAAAATAGGGTGAACTCATCCTACCCTCGGAAAAAATAATGTGACACATCTATCTTGCAAAACCAATTTCAATAGTCAACCTTAACTTCCTCATCAGAGTATGTGAATTTAAGGGTGAGCTGCTGCTCTACTTTGGCCAAAAAAGTAGGTATTTTAGGAGATTCAGATTTGTCTTTAAATCTTTGATTGCACCATACCTATGTGCTACTGTCTTAAGAAGGTGTTGGCAAATGCAATCCTCTCTTCCCAGTGACTTATGTCATCTAAACCATTCTTTTTGGTCAACATGTTGGATAGATAACACATAGTACTACTGAAATAAAACCAAAATATCCTGAAAATAAAACAGAATATTTGTTTCAAATCCCCTATAAATTGTTGATAGCTATGTCACAGTAAACCTGAAAAATTTTGTTTCCTGTGAACCTTTCTCATGTATAATAAAATCAATATCACAGACTGAATTTTCTTTGTAATCAGAGTATCTCTACTCAAGTTTCATTAACAATTCATAAGCAACTATTACTTCTGCCATCAGGGAACCCAAACTGATAATGGTATATGAAAAAAAAATTTTTTTTTCAATTGAAGAAGCAGTATCAGCCTATGGTAAAAGAAACTGCACAAGAGGATATAGATATAATTAAATAAAAAGTATTAATAAATGAAAGTGAATACATTAAATGGAAAGGAAGTCTCCTCTCCACATCAAACTCAGTCCTCTCATCAGAAACTAAGTTAATGTGGGGGTTGGTTGGTTTGTTTTTATGTACTGAAACACAAATTTGTCCTGAGTGTGTGTAGTAGACTGATACAAGACAGGCTCCCAATCAATCACATCTCCTGGCATCATCTTCCCTGTGGAGTCCTCTTCATGTGCTTTGCTTTGGTCAAAGTGACGCTGACAAATGTAACACAAGCAGATGCTTGAAAGGTGCTTATGCACTGGGTCTTGCCTTCCTGGAAATCTGAGACCACAGTGCTGAGAAGCAGCCCAGGATATAAAACCATATGGAAAGGGAGATCCTACTCTGAGCTATCCCACCAGCTGAATGCTACCACATGAATGAATCCAGAGATAACAGCAGCAGAACCAGCCAGTCAACTCACAGAATTGTGGGAAATTTTGTTGTTATAAGCCAGTAAGTTTGGGGATGACTTGCTATTCAGCAACAGATAATTGATCAATGTGGAGCATAAACATGCAGCTATACTGCTGATATTCCCTGACTTCAATTCATGAAGAATAAAATATAATTAATAATTATGAAATATGTAAAGAGAATTTCATAAAAAATACACAACATGACTTATGTAAAGAAGGAACAGACTAGTCTGTCATTTGGGATCTGTATTAGCAGTCTTTCGATTATAAACTCTATTAAATTTGACTGTCTACACTATTTAACTTTTTTTTTTTTTCCCACATAGCATGTGGGATCTTAGTTCCCCAACAAGGGATCAAACCTGTACCTACCCCTTGCAGTGGAAGCTCAGTGTCTTAACCAATGAACCACCAGGGAAGTCCCATGTCTACCCTATTTCAAAAGGTTGTGATATATACACCTTGGCTTCAGTTCTTTTAACAGTTGTTTTGACCATGGACAACCAAGAGGTTTATGCAAATAAGACTTGAAAAAACTTTTAGAATTCTAAAATCATTGACTAATAATCTGAAAACCTGCATAGTTAAAGATAACGAAGAGCATTTGGTTACCTAAGCATCAGGGAAGAAAGCTGACCTTCTATCTAGTCTATCTAAGTCTTAAAGGTATTAAAAGGTGGAAAATTCACAAATTTATATTACATGATCCCTGTAATCTATACAATATGATGGACATAATTCTTAAAGCTGCATTCAGACCAAGAAATTCAGATACTCCATTTTTCTATAGGAAGAAACCTGGAATATTATTCAGTGGGACACATGAGGGTTTTTCTATTTCCCAAGTATTTTCAGAGAGGATTTAAAGCCCAATATTCCTCATCTTGAATGAACAGGCTATGTTAACTGAATAAATATTTAATGAGTGACTTCTTTGATCCAGCTTTTATGCTAGGCACTGAACCAGCCCAAAGCATCTAGAGAGGAGCAAGGTATAGAAAAACCCTTGAGGAACTCACAATGGGAGAAACTGACTCAAACCGATTACAGTAATAATGATGAACATTTTTTGTATACTAATGATGCACAGTATTTGCTAAGTTTCTTACATATATTATCCCACTTCATCCTCACAGTAATCCTATTATATAGACAATATAATCCTCATTTTACTGAAGAGATAACTGAGGTACTGGTAACGTCAGATATCACACTGGTAATAAAATAGAGAAGCCAAGGTTTAACTCTAATCACGTAGCTTCAGAAAACCACATTCTTAACTCCAACTGTGGTGCTCTAGTGGAGGAACTGCCAGAATTAGAGTAAACAGCAGCCTAGGCTCCCAGAAGGGGTGGTGTCAGTTCTGGGTATGAAAGGATGATAGGGGTTTGCTTGATCTCATAACTGCAAAAGGACTGGATAAATAATTTAGCCAATGCTTCATACATGTTTAGTTTTATTAATTCTTCATTATCATTTAGTAGGTATTAGCTTTATTTCATAATGAGAAAACTCATACTCAAGGAAATCGAGTAACTTTCTCAGGATAGTCATTACAAGTTACAGGTAGAAGGGACAAGATGTGATACGGTCAAGAAAACACATGGCATATTGATGTGAAACCTGGGGATGAGTGCCAAGCTGAGAGCCAGCAGTGCTCTCTGAAGTGAGGAGCGGTAAGATAAGGTTGGTTTTCCAAGCAGAAAACTCTGGTGGTAGTGAGTAAAAGAAACTCCACAAGATATTAACTACATGGAAACTTACATTACCATATGTAAAATAGACAGCCAATGGGAATCTGCTGTATGACTCAGGGAACTCAAACAGGGGCTCTGTAACACCCTGGAGGGGTGGGGTGGGGAGGGAGATGAGAGGGAGGTTCAAGACGGAGGGGACATATGTATACCTGGGGCTGACTTATGTTGATGTTTGGCAGAAACCAACAAAATTCTTTAAAGTGATTATCTTTCAATTAAAAAATAAAATGTTGAAGCCAGAGAGGCCAGTTAGTTAGTCTGAGGCAGCTACAGTAGTCTAGACAAGCAATGTCAGGTGCCCGTAACTACAAATTCTGAAGGTTCTAAGATCCTACCATGTCAAAAAAAAAAATTCCCCCTCTAAATTTTCCCTTACAAGTGTAATATCTACAACCCTGCATGTTTAGTCGCTCAGTCATGTCTGACTCTGTGATCCTTTGGACTGTAACTCACCAGGCTCCTCAGTCCATGGAATTCTCCAGGCAAGAATACTGGAGAAGGTTGCCATGCCCTCCTCCATGGGATCTTCCCAATCTAGGGGTTGAACCCACATCTCCTGTGTCTCCTGCACTGCAGGTGAATTCTTTACCACTAGAGCCACTTGGGAAGCCATCCTAAAATTTCATGAAATATTTTTGAATAAGGGCTTCCCTGGTGGCCTAGATGGTAAAGAATCTGCCTGCAATGCAGGAGACCCAGGTCCAATCCCAGGGTCAGGAAGATCTCTTGGAGGAGGGAATGTCAATCCACTTCAGAATTCTTGCCTGGAGAATCCCATGGACAGAGAAGCCTGGCAGGCTACAGTCCATGGGGTCGCAAAGAGGTGGACACGACTGAGCAACTAACACTTTCACTTTACTTTCATTTCTGAATAAAAGGTTGTATATAAATGATTTTAGAAAATAAACTAAGTCCTTTGGTCTTAAAACAGTATCCAAGTCATGGTGTTGCTTAAAATACTCATTCTATTATAACAGAATATAGATTTTCTTCTATCACTGGACATCCTGATAAGAAGTAACTTATTTACTTGTACAACTCATAGCCTCTCTTTTAGGAAATGAGGGGAATTGGGGGAGCTTATGGTTTGTATAAGATATGATGCTATATAGAGAAGGACTGAGCTTCCCTGTTGGCTCAGACAGTAAAGAACCCACCTGCAATGCGGGAGACCTGGGTTTGATCCCTGGGTTAGGAAGATCCCCTAGAGGAGGGGCAACTCACTCCAGTATTCTTGCCTGGAGAATTCCCACGGACAGATGGTGGCCTCAGAGTTGGATACAACTGAGCAACTAAGCACAGCACACAGCACGGAGACAGGAGTATACGGAAGTTAATGCATGCACACCACACCAGAACAGGGTATACAAGATAAATTAAGCTAACATGCATGCCAGAGGAAATTCCTTGCCAGCCAAGTGGGCTGATGAAAGTGAAGAAAAATAGGATATTTTAGAAAATCTGAGAATTTAGGAGAAAATGGGAGAACTTAGGTACACTGACAAACACAGGAAAACTCTCATGTGTTATGGATGCTGGAGGTACAGTTCAAGTTAAGAAGGGAATATTTTCAGAAAAAATAGCATTCTGCTGACTATGAGAAAGACACTGCTAGGAGTTGAACTGTATGTTCTAAAAATTCACATGTTGAAGCCCTAACTCCCAGTACTGGTATCCTTGTAGTAGTGTAGTAGTAGTGTCAGTTGCTCAGTCATGTCCAACTCTGCAACTCCATGGACTGTAGCTCACCAGACTCCTCTGTCCATGGAATTTTCCAGGCAAGAACACTGGAGTTGGTTGCCATTCCCTTCTCCAGGGGATCTTCCAGACCCAGGGACTGAACCCAGGTACACCTGCATTGAGGGCAGATTCTTTAGCATCTGAGCCACTAGGGAAGGTATCCTTTTAAGAAGAGGAGATAAGGACATGGGTAACACAGGCAGCAGGATGACCATGTGGGGACACAGAGAGAAGAAAGCCATCTCCAGGGTGAGGAGACAGGCCTCAGAAGACATCAAACTGCCAACAACTTGATCTTGAACTTCTAGCTTCCAGAACTGTGAGAAAATAAATTTCTGCTGCTTAAGCCACCCAGGCTGTGGCATTTTATTATAGCAGCCCTACCAAACTACCACAGGCATGAAACTGGGAGACAGACATGAGACCCAGAAAAAAACAGTAATGTTGGTTAGGAACCAACTTAAGTGAACAACTTCGATAGGTAGTAAGAGCTAGTAAAAAGTACAGTGACTCTAAGCACAGGGGATAATAGAGGATAATGTAGTGCCTGACAAGGAGAATGAATGAAACACTGCCAAGAACACACTGCTGAAGGCACTGAGCCTGTGCCAAACTGAGTGACTGAAGCTTCCCCTAACCTGAACAATGAGACAGAACACTCTGTCTCATTTAGTCGTGACAAGTGGTAAGTCGTGGTAAGTCTTACCACCTCTTCAGGTGGTGTTTGTATGCCAAGATTCCCTCACATAATAATGATGATAAGAGTGATGATGGTGATGATAAAACCACCTGAATCACATGTTACAGAAATTTAGGTAGAAAGTGGTACAGGCACAGAAAAGGAAGAGGCTAAACATTCCAGATGAAAGAAATCGCTTCCACAGGTGGCAGCAATAAAATGTCTCCAGACTAGAGGAACTCACTATGAGAAAGGAGTGCCCCATTTAATCACAACTAGCAACTACAGCGGGCTTCCCTGGTGGCTCAGAAGGTAAAGAATCTGCCTGCAATGCGGGAGACCTGGGTTCGATTCCTGGGTTGGGCAGATCCCCTGGAGGAGGGCATGACAACCTGTTCCAGTATTCTTACCTGGAGAATTCCCACGGACAGAGGAGCCTGGCGGGCTATGGTCCCTGGGGTCACAAAGTTGGACAAAACTGAGCCACTAAGCACAGCACAGCACAACAACTATATCAAGGTATAGAATTTTCCCCTTAGCAGTTTGTCTGCCTTTAAATGGAGCTTCAGAAAGCCTGACAAACAGTTGGAGATATGTGAATAACACTTAAAAAAATCTCCAGTATCTTTTTTGGGTTGCTATTCTCACTGATATGTTTCATTTAAAAAGAAAAGCATTTTTCATGGTGGAGTGGGGAGAGGGAGAAAAGGTACAATAGTAAAATAAATAAGCTCTCCAGAGTATTATTAAATAATTAGATTTGGTCATTTCCCAGCTAAATGCTAAATGGATCCATGAGTTCATGAAACAAAAATATGAATAACTAAGTAAATATAATTATACTTTACACGCCCCAGAGTAGAGGCACTGGCGTCTGACACAGCTTTAGTTGAAGTGTTTGAAACACCCCCAAGTTCCAATGGCTCAGACTTCCTAGCCTAACCTATTTTAAACACCTAAGACATTTATAATTTATTTTTATTGCTACCTAAAAAAAAACTTATATTATTATCAATGAGCAGCAACAGGGGCACAGAGAAGTACATTTATTTTCTTGTCTAGATCAGATCCCCAAACACAAACTGTGAAGCATACTTTAAATATAATCTCAACATGAATTCAAGTAGTTAAGAAAAAAAAATCAAAGAGGGGGACTTCCCTGGCAGTCCAGTGGTTGAGATTCCACTTTACAATGGTGAGGGGATCGGGGTATAGGTTCCATCCCTGTTTGGGGGGCTAGGATCCCACATGCCTCATGGCCAGGAAACCAAAACACAGAACAGAAGTAATATTGTAACAAATTCAACAAAGGAAAACAAAGAGATGCGCCTCTCACTGTAAATAGCTACCGGAAAGTTATTTATTACCACTCCTTCCAGAGAAGGAGGAGGAGTTCTAACTTTATTCTCCTACACAGATAAACATAAATCATAACAACTGGATAAGAGGTAATTGGCGAAGCACTGCAGAAAGTTATTTGAAATATGAAAACTCTCACTTAAGAGCATAACCATTTGTCTTACTAAGTCTTTAGAAGACTGCTGAGAGTGAATTAGCTACAGGGAAAAAGAATACTTAAAAGTTTGAGAGGAGGGAAACTTCTAGTTGAAAGAGTGGTTCTGAAGTGTCCTTTTTTGTTGTTAATTGTATGTGGAGAGCTCTAGGGACACTGTACCAAGTTTGAGATGCAAGTATTCTTATGATTTAGTATTTCTATTTCTGAAAAAAGAGATGCCCACATAAAAATCAATTTTGATATCCATTTATCTTACTTTTCTTTGGAATAGGACAATGGAATGATTTTTATAGATCAGTTTATCATGCAATATCCAGGTTCACCCATCAAGTCAATTTAAAAGTGTTTACATGCTTTCTCCTTAATAAACTGAAAGAGAATGAATGGCAGAAGCAGATATGATGGTAGAATAAAACAGCAGAAGCAACGAAGGATACAAATGTATTCCAGCTGATTAGGAACGGCCAGAAGGGCAGAGTTTTCCAAAGATGAAGGGCGGCTGAGGCTTGGGCATTTGGAGACCTGGCCTGTCTTCTCTACCTGTTACGCACTGTTTCAGAGCGTGGCGAACACGGAGGTGCGTTCGGCTCGTTCCTACAAAGTATGCTTTGTGAGAGGCAAGAGCAAATTGTATTCATTCCTATTTGGAGGAAAACAAAACAAGGCCCCGAATCTCAAGGCACGCTGAGGGGTATCAATGTTAATAGAAGCTTCAAAGGAAAAGTGAGGCAAATGTTTTGATATCAAAACTCCTGCACTATCTATTTGTTAATGATCATATCATTGTATGATCATCATGATGAGAACAAAATTAACATTAACCTGGCAGAACACTATGACAGTGGAAACCGAATAGTCCAAACTGCGGCTGTGAGTGGTCTCTACAGGAAAGGAACATGAAATATGGTTCCATTAAACATGAGCCCTTTCCACAATGCACATAACAGAAATAAGAGAAACCTTTAAATGGAATATGAGAATTCAATTTCTTTCATCCTTCCCTTCTCTTACCTAACCTGCACATTTGCCTTTATTCCCCATCTACTCAGTCCCTCCTGCTATAATGAAAAAAAGTACATTCTTTTGAATCTAATCTTTTATCTGAGGTCTGTCTCTGTTGATAAATATTGAATCTTTAGCTTTTTCCCTTGTGGACCTTTCCTTCTTATTTGAAGATGAATGACCTGGCCCCTGGATACCAACTGTCATCATTCCTTGAGCCATCTCCTATTTCGTAAACACAGCACACTCCCTCTCACACCACAGCATCTGCACGTTTCCTTCAGTCTGAAGTGCTTTATCATCTCAGTGCAAGAAAGCTTTACCTAATCCCCTGGGTCAAAGTCAGGTTCCTTTGCTCTCTGTTCTTCATAAATCTTTATTATATCCTTTCTGAGCATTTGTCTCACTTTGTAATTGTACATCTATTAAGGCAATTATATAATTAACATCTTCTGCACAATATAAACTCAATGAGTTCTGGGAGTTTTTCTGCTTTTGCTCAACTTTGCATTCCCTGGGCCTAGCACAGTGCCTGGCATGTAGTAGATACTATATGAAGACATTGATTCATTGAGGGAGTTTTAAGCATTTAAAGCCATCTTCCCCATCCTCCAAAAATTCATCTCAACCTCACATCTCTTGTACTTATGCTCTGGCTTGCTGGCTATCATCCTCTGTTATCTCCCTACACTAACCTCCTTAGAAGAAGTTGTCTCATCTTCCCTTTTCCATTGACTCACCTCCCATTTATTCCTTGAATCACTGGCTGTTATACATCATCACCCCACTGAAACTGCTGTCACTAAAGCACCTCTTTATCCTTAACTGTTGCATGACATCCACTTCTACTCTCAGTACCTTACGTGAACTCTAAGCATCCTGGTTAGTTGTTCAACTTCATCCTTCTTGAAAATATACCTTTTCCCTTAGCTTTCACACTTCACACTATTCTGGGTGTTGCCTTTCCAGTCTCACTAGCTTCTATGCCTCAGCGCATCTCTTATACGTTAATGAATCTATCCTCAACCCTTCTCTCTGCTCCTCTGAAAATTCACCCACTCCCATAGTTCAAATACTGATGACATCCAAATGCCTACTTTCAGCTCAGATCTGACTTCCATTCCATACCTACTGCCTATTGGATAGTTTTATGTACTTGGATTTGAGATTGTGGATATACACCATGAGCTTAACATGTCCCACACTTAACTCATTATCCTCCATCCTTCTAGTTTGTTCTTGCTTGCCTTCATAAAGTGGTTACTACCAAGTTGCCTAAGTAAGAATCCTGAAAGTCTCCTTCTCTGCCCTAAGCTCTCATTTAATCACTAGAATCTGTTGATTCTATCTCATGAATATTTCTGGAATCTGTCCACATCTCTTTAATACTAGTCTGGTCACTTATTAACTGGATTAATGCAACCTCTCTTGAATTGGTCTGTTACCAATGTCTAATCTTATCCATTTTAATCCATTCTCCACACACCAGCCAGAAAAGCCTTTCTAAAACGTAAATCTGATCATTTATGTCTCTTATTTAAAACCCTTCAATCCATTCCCTTTCCCCCAGGATAAAATCCAAGTTGCTTACCATTGGATTACAGGGTTACATGGCTCTGTACCAGCTGCCTGGCCCTGCTTATCTCTCTAGTCTTCCATCTATTCCCCTCATTTCCTCCCTCCTCATACCCTATTTTACAGTGAGGAACTGCATTTAAGTTTTGGACAACTCCCTATATTCTTATTATCTCTGAGCCTCTGCCTATTCTCTGCATGGAACTTCCCTCCCCCTGCCTCCATGTACTCCTTGCTGTGCTGTGCTTAGTCACTGCTGCTGCTGCTAAGTCGCTTTAGTCGTGTCCGACTCTGTGCGACCCCATAGACGGCAGCCCACCAGGCTCCCCCGTCCCTGGGATTCTCCAGGCAAGAATACTGGAGTGGGTTGCCAGTTTCTTCTCCAATGCAAGAAAGTGAGAAGTGAAAGTGAAGTCGCTCAGTCGTGTCCGACTCTTAGTGACCCCATGGACTGCAGCCTACCAGGCTCCTCCATCCATGGGATTTTCCAGGCAAGAGTGCTGGAGTGGGGTGCCACAGTCATGTCCAACTCTTTACGACCCCATGGACTGTAACCCGCCAGGTTCCTCTGTCCATGGGATTCTCCAGGCAGGAATACTGGAGTGGGTTGCCATGCCCTCTCCCAGGGGATCTTCCCAACTCAAGGATCAAACAGAGGTCTCCTGCATTGCAGGTGGATTCTTCACTGTCTAAGCTACCAGGGAAGCCCCCATGTACTCCTTAATTCCTGCTAATCCTTAGGTCTCATCTTAACTCTTAATTCCTCTGAGAAGTCTTTTTGCATAGCTCCTGGCACATAGTAGTTACTCAGTAAATGACCTTTTCCCTGTAATTTCCTTCTTTTAGTTTAGTGTCAGACCAGTTTTAATATTGTTCAAGTTATTTTACTAATAAAATACAAGTAATATAGGCTATTTTACTTTTTCAAACATTTTATTATGAAGATCTACCAAAAGAATATTTTGAATGATATGATGAACTTTACTGCTAATGGGGTTCATTATAACTGTGGCACTTGTAACACTGTTCCAAACAAAAGTTAACTGGAAAAAAAGAGACGTGCTCCCCAGGTTTTGGAGAGTAATCCTCAGGAAAGGTTTTCACAACCATATAATGTATTACAGTACTCTGACTTCTGTTATATTTTATTATTCTAATTCATCTTTTTTTTCATCTTTTTGTTTTTATCAGAGCAATGCCCACTAAATGAACGCCTCTATGTATAAAAACGCCAAATTTTTAATATTTCATCATCTACATAAATAGTCTATTTGAAACATAAGGAGGCATGAAATACTGAATTAAGTCATATACAATGTCGAATAACTGGCAGTTTTTGACCAAGTGGCGCCAGCGGTGAAGAAGCCGCCTGCCCGTGCAGGAGATATGAGAGACACAGGTTCGAACCTGGGTTGGGAAGATCCCCTGAAGAAGGAAATGGCAACCCATTCCAGTATTCTTGCCTAGAGAATCCCATGGAGAGAAGATCTTGGCAGGCTATGGTCCAGAGGGCCGCACAGAGTCAGACACAAATGAAGCAACTTAGCATGCATTTGACCAACAAGAATGGTAATTTAATCAATTTAACCTAATACAATATGTGACTAATGTTGAATAAAAGTATGCAAAAAAAACCCATAACGAGAACAATTATAAAGGTTATATGTATATTTGGACTGCAAGGAGATCAAACCAGTCCATCCTAAAGGAAATCAGTCCTGAATATTCACTGGAAGGACTGATGCTGAAGCTGAAGCACCAATACTTTGGCCACCTGATGCGAAGAACTGAACTGACTCATTGGAAAAAGACCTTGATGCTGGGAAAGATTGAAGGCAGGAGGAGAAGGGGATGACAGAGGATGAGCTGGTTGGATGGCATCATCGACTCAATGGACATGAGTTTGAGCAAGCTTCGGGAGTCGGTGATGGACAGGGAAGTCTGTGGCACAGTCCATGGGGCTGCACAGAGTCGGACACAACTGAGGGACTGAACTGATATATATATACTTGAATATGTATAGGTACCACATTTATAAATTCTTATGCTCTAAAGAAATATCTATTTTCTTAATATGTTTACGATGATCCCACAACACAAAAGTTAACTTCTTTGAGTCACTGAGTTGCCTTTAAGAATCCAATAAAGGCTATATATTGTCTCACTAGGAAACACAGGATGCCTAGAAGGTTATATAAAGAAATTCAAATTTCTAGTGACTCAGAGTCCATGAAGCCAAGATCCAAGTTTAAGAAGCTCTCCAATCGCAAAATTTTAAACTATAAGCTAACAACTGAATAATGAAATTCAACAAAATTTGCCTTCTTGTGAAAGTGCAAGATATTCATATATTAGTAGCCAAATGATTTTTCAAAGTAAAGTCTGATGGGTAAACATATTTTCTCATTTTAGCCTGGCTGGATCAAAGGAACAGAAGGAATATCAGAATGATTTAAAGTCATGTTAGTAAATTAAAAAAAACACCAAAAATATTCCTGACATTTAGTATCACACAGGTTTCAGAAGAATAAAGTTATTTATTCAATCCAATGTGCTTTATCAATAAATCCTGTTATCAACACACAGAGCTCACAAGTTATTTTTTACCTATAACTGTTGCATTTATTTTAAAACCAGTCAGCTGATTGAAATTACTGGTTACTCAGTTCCTTTGAATTAGAGGACTGATTCATTTTGAAAGGTAATTAAATGAGAACATGTCCATTCGAAGACTATATGATCATATACCAATACTATAAAAATAATTAAAATTTTAAAAAATGGATTACTTTCAACAGAAATTCTTTTCTTAATCTTAAACAGGTTGTGGATAAGAAATCATGAGTTCAACTTATTTGCCTATTCCATACCGTAGCTGCCTTTTTCTTTAAATGTTCCGTCTAATATGGAGCTTTGGTCTGTAAGTCCATCATTTCCTAACATTTCCAGTTGCCGGCATATGCTGCTATAAAGATGGCACGATGACTCACATCCTTACCAGACTCCCACTTTCATTATTCAGTGTAACACCTCACCCTCCACAACCTCTCATGGTTGCAGTCTACCAGAATGGGAATGGGGAGGAGGGGCCCATAGTGGAACAGGCCTGAGTTCCTTTTCAAAACTGTAAGCTGCTGTGAAATCCATTTAGTGGGTTGTGACCAGCTTTTTGGTTTGGGGATTTGGAAAGGGAAGGAGAGAAGTTTAAAATGAAATACAATATAATACAGTAGAAGAAAAATCAGAGTGCTTCATACATTATAAGCATAAGTATCACTTGAGGTATATATATGCGAGTATGTATGAATGTTTAAGGTCTTGATATAAAGGCTATTTCAAAATGCAGGTGTTGGTTAACAATCTTAAATTTTCATGTTGGAGATCTACCTTCTAGTCCCAGCACAAATCCTGAATACTGTACTATTTATGCCTTCCTTCTTTCAGTTAAACCTCACATCCACCTCACAATCCTGTTATAAATTAAAACTGTGTTCCTGTGGGCAAGCTTCCCTGGTGGCTCAGTGGTAAGAATCTGCCTGCCAAGGCTGGAGCTATGGGTTTGACCCCTGATCTGGGAAGACCCACTGGAGAAGGAAATGGCTACCCACTCCAATATTCTTGCCTGGAAAACCCCATGGACAGAGGAGCCTGGTGGGCTACAGTTCATGAGGTTGGAAAGAGTCACATACAACAGTGACTGACCAACTAACAACCAAACAACCTTGTGGGTACTGTTTTAAGTACCTAAGAAAAAGGTACTCTCCTTAGAAAACACAAAAACTAACAAAAAACCCAAAACAAAATAACAACTCTATTATTATTTTTTAAAGAATTCTTATCTAACTGTTAGTGTGCAAATAAATCACTGTGGTTGCACACAGCACTTTCATCCCAGGAACAATCCATTCAGATCATATTTTGAACTTGTTTTTTGACATTTTATGTTTCAGTGTCTCTCAGATCTCATGTTTCTGGCTTGACAACTGTTAGTTACCTCCATCCTCTGAGGAGCTTCATAAATTATACTGGGCAAAAGTCTTTCCCTGTTACATTTCATATTTTAAAATCACTTTCCTGTTTTTTTATTTTGAGTGATTTCCCCATCATTTTAGATTTCCCTTGAAAACGTTTACCTATACCTTTTAACTCTCTACTCTCTTATTCTTAGAAATGAATGTTTTATTTTAATAGGTCCCTACAGCATTGCCCCAGGTTATAGTACTTCCTTCCGACAGCTCGGGAACAATCGACTGGATGAAACCTATCTTTCAAACCTACCACCCACAAAATTCAGTCACCATGACCATTGGAATGTATTTTCAACATTTACAGACAAACGTGGCTTCTGCTTAGTCATCTGATCTTAGTCAAATAAAACAGTCAAAAGGGTTTAAAAGTTTGCATTTCAGGATGAAGACTTTAGAGGTCTATCTTTCTTAATACCTTTGAAAAATGATCTCTTTGAATACAGAGTTCATTTGAAAAACAATGTAATCTTTTTCTCCTGAGTTACTTACATTCAACATTGAGTTGTATTTCTGAACATTTAGAATTTAGTTTAAAATAACTTAAAATTCAAATATAAGTCTAACGACACCAAAAAAAAAAAAGTGTTACAGTGGGCATTGTGCTAAAGGGAAGTCTGTGTCAAAGCACATTTTCAGTCATGAGCTTAATAATGACCTATTCTATCTTATAATTGGTTCATCCCAAATCTGTGGAATCATTTTGGCTCCTTTTTTCCTCTCTCACCCATGTTTAATACATCGTGAAGTCCTGTCGGTTCTCTTTCAGAATATGTCCAGGTTCCAACCACTTCCATTCTGTGTCTCTCCTCATTGTGATCACCCTGGTCAGTCTATCATCATTTCTCACCAGGATTCCTGCAAACCCACATCTGATCTCCCTACTTCTACTCTTACCTTCCTCTTGTCTGTTTTCAACACAGTAGGCACTGTGATCCTCCAAAACCTCAGGCAGATCTTATTATTCTTTCACTCAAAATTCTGTAAGGGCTCCTCACTTCATACAAAGCAAAGCCTATGCCCTTACAGTGGCCTTGTGAGCTCTCCAACTTCCTCTCCTATTGCCCTTGTTTTCATTCACTTCATTCCAGCTCTACACTGGTCTTCCTGCTGTTCCTCATGTTTACTTGGCATGAGCCAGCCTTGGGGACTCTGAATCAGCTGTTGCCTCTGCTGCAGTGCTCCTCCCCCAGACATCTCCATGACTAGCTCATCTCTTTACCTTCAATGAGATCTACTCTATCTAACAACTGTAACGCTTCTTCTCCCCATCAACCCTATCTTGCTTATTTTGCCCTACTTTTTCTCTTTTCATAGCTATTTATCACCTTCTGACATATTAAGTGTATTCTTTATTATGTTCATTGGTTACTGCTGTCTGTTTCCTTCTGCAAGAATGTAAAGTCTGCAAGACCTGGGATCTTTGTTCAGAAAACAAATTTATATTTTTGTCATCGTTAGGTTAAGAAGATTTCCTAGAATATTCCAAAGGTACAAGAATTTACATCAGTAAATTGGTTCCACTTTTTTTTTTTTTTTTTTAATGTACTATCTCGGTACTACCCCAGTGTTTAAGAATCTTTCTTCCAGTGCAGGGAATGTGGGTTCAATCCCTGGTCGGGGAACTAAGACCCCACAGACTGCAGGGCAACTAAGCCCGGGCACTGCAACTAGAGAGCCTGCACTGCAACAAAGACCCAGCCCAGCCCAACAAACAAATATAGATTTAAAAAAACTTTAAAAAGTGCTATCTCACCTTGACACCACAATTCTCTAGATAGAGATTTCTATTTCAAGTTATTTATAAAATTTGTTTAGTTTTATCAGACATGTGATAAGGAACAATATATCCACATGTATCTGCCAGGTGTGGGATGGAAACGGGCAGATCAAGATAGAGCTTTCCAAGTCCCTTAGAGAAAGGAAAGCATGGCCTAAGCAGGTTGCTTTTCTTTAACTCATAATCAAATTTATTTAGCTTAGTTTTGTCAAATTCGCAATTGAGCTTATTTAACTTCGTTCTGTAAAGAACAGAAACAAATTGGTAATATGATGGACTCTGGTGAATTATTGGATTAATTATAAACATAAAAGAAGCCCCCAAATTAACTAAAATTATTATAAAACTTGATTGTATAATTTTTCTGTATTAGGAAATTATCACCTTCCTGGCTATGATCATCAACAAATACCTCTAAAACTTATTTGATTCTTTCACCTAGTTTTTTTTAAGTACTATTTTTGCCCCCACATCAAAAAATAACAACTGGATTAAAGAATTCACACCAAACAACAAAATAGAACAAAAACCAGAGAGAAATCAGGTAGCAAACCAAAAACTCATGGACAACATCTACCATCAAAGATGGCCACTAAGCATATCCATAAATTTAAAATATAAGTAGGTTGGAACAAACACCACCACTGTAAGTCCTGTATACTGTACGTTCATTATCTGTGTAGCAGCAGGAACCAGGAGAAAGCAATGGGACACCTAATAGGAAACTCTCAACAGACACAAGTATTTACTGGAAAGCATTACACACCAAATCAAGAACAGCCACTGAAAATGAGAATGACTTTACCCAACTTAAAATCCAGTAAGAGTTAAGCACAAAAAGCCCATGGATAGACCTGATGGAGCTGGAGCCACGTAACCCCTTTCAACTCCAGAAACTAATTCACCTAGAAATCCTTCTCTGACAGATCCCCAAGCCAACAGGAAATTGGTGGGAAGGGTGAGTTTCTTGCTTGGCCCTAAATAATCTTAAAATAGATGGCAAAATCTAAATACTAAGCCTGCTGCTGTGGAAACCACTATGAGAGCAGGCTACCCTAGAGGCCCACTTGTAAGATCAATGTTTATCTTCCTCTTGTTACGATCCGAACCAGCCAAGGTACACTGTAAGTCCTACTAGAAGATACAGCCACTGTAGATACAGACCACCTTGACAAAAAAAGTCTGAGAGAGACTAGGTCAGATGCCACGTTGCCTTCAACACAGTCAAAATCCAGCAACAAACAGAGTTTTACATAATTTGCCATGTTACTCTGCATTCAGGTTCCACCTTTATTATTTATAAATTCATATATCATACCTTAATATTGCAAGCCTGTTCCATTAGCCTTCTTGCATTTTCCTCTGCCCTGTACCTCTTTGGAAGCTGGACTCTGAAGAACTTTAAGGCGCCTTCAAAATCAGCCTGCAGAAGATCTTCCTTTGAGGTCTACAAAACAATCACCAAGAATCGTCCATTACATTTTAACCTACATTCATAACAAATACATTGCAAAAGGAATTTCTATTTTCCTGAATGTAACTTTCACTGGCCAAGATCTAGGTGAGGTCCAAAAATTTTTAGGAAGAGATTTCTAACCTCTTCAGTATAAGCTGAAATAAGTCACCATAAATCCTAGAAGTGGCAAAGGAATTAATTAACAGGCTAACATATTTAATTTATATAACCTCTAGATTAGAATGGTGGATCCTGGCAAAGCTAACCATATTATGGCTCTGGGAAAAGAAAAATGCCAGAAAAAGGGAAAAATTTGAACTCCGGGACACATCTGTGATTTTAACTTGGTGAGCATTTTAAGGATATTTTTACAAAGCTGGCCGAAGACACAGACAGTACAATTAAAGCACAGAAGAGTTACATAACCAACACCTAATGACTTTTCAATTAATGACAATAGCAGCTCAAATGATGAAAATAAGAAATTGTTCCATATCTTAAAGACTTAAAAATAGTAAATGAAGTAAACCACTTAACTACTGAACTTCTTATGAAAGCTACTTTTGCAAAATTTACTTAAGAAATAACAAATACTTATAAATATATGCATGCACAGAAAAAAGACTGAAAGGAAATAAAAGAAAATGTTTCTTTGAAGAGTGAGGTTATAGTTTTTCTTCTTCTTCTTTATGTTTTGCTGTATTTCCTGTGGGAAAGATCTTATAATAAGAAAGGCAATAAATGTTTTAATAAACAACTACATGTAATCACTGGCAAATACTGAGACACAAATTATGAGACTGAGGCATACTGGGTACACTGAAATAGGCCAAGTCAAAAAGAAATTAGGTGTTAAGAGTCAGCACTTAATTGTCAAAAACGGCAGAAAGAAAATGATTAAAACAAAAAAATATGGTAGCTAGAAATCACAGAACTACATGCAAGTTCAAATTTTACTTTATTTAAATTCAAATGTAAAACTGATTAACAACTACATTGAAAGACTAAAAGGAAGTCAGAGGAATTCCGCTCATAATGAGTTGTCATCACCACCACCCTGGTCTATGCCATTGTTGTTTCTCAGCTGAGTCATTCAGTAACTTCCCAACTGGTCTCCCTCTTTCTCCCTCTCCTTACAGCAGCTAGATACTTTTTCAGATCACGCTGCTCTTCTGTGTAAAGCTCTCCAATGGTCCCTACTGTGCTCAGAATAAAATCCAAAATCGTTACCATTACCTGCAAGACCCTTTATGATCTGGGGCCCTGTCTTCCTCTTCAACATGATGTTGAATTGCATCTCTCTTCTTGGTCTCAAGCTCCAAGAACACTAGCCTTCTTTCTGGTTTGTTTGGTTTTTTTTTTTTTGTACACACTGAGTTCATTCCTAATTGAAGGCTACTGCCTGTTATCTCTGTCTGGAATATTCTTCTCCCACATCTTCATTATGATAATAATTTTTTGTGATTTAGATTTTAGCACAAATATAAGATTTGAGTGAGACCTTTTCTGAGCATTTAAATTCTTCCTCCTAGCCCATCAAGTCATTCTTCATCCAGTCGTTTTCTAGTTTTTCATTTGCTTTCATCCTAAAGAAAGGGGACTTATCTGTCTTGTTCTTTACTGTATCCACAGTGATAAGACTAATGCCTAGAATATAGGAGGTACTTAACTAAAATTTACTGAATAACTGAATGAATCCTCCTTTCGTCTCTCTTTCACTCTACATATATAATTTTTTCTCCCTTTCGCTTCTCTTTTAAATAGAAACATGTAAAATAAAATATTAATTCACACAACAGACATTTTCATAGGGGACTAGGTTGGCCCAAGTTTAGATTTGTAAACTAGTAATCAGAAAATAGAGCCATGCCAACAGTGCCAAGGGAAAAAACAAGCTTTAGTACACCTCAGACTTATTTCCTCCCTCACAGATACTGAAAGATGGTGGCAATAAGTAGTGGAGAGAATATTTAGCAGGATAAAGTGCTATCAACTCACCTTCACTGGGAAAGGCAGTTACTGGAAACAAATTCAGCCCAAAAGTAGGCCTCTTCAACTGAAATATCAACTGCTGAATTATTGAAAAAGCATCCACCTACCAGTTATACCAGACATACCACATCCTATTTCACCTGTAACACTGGTTCTGATGATTATCTCTTTGGTAATTGTTGGGAAAATTCAAGACAGGCTGCTTATAGAGTTTGTAGGGAAACAGGACTGGTAGCTTTCCTCATCATTCAAAACCTCTAAGCGCACCTTTTCTATTGTTAGTGCAACTGACCTCTAGTTACCTACAAACAGATGATCCAGAATGGTGTGGAACAGTCTATTGCCTGCAGGCAGCATGGTTACCTAATTCTCTAATATTGCCCAAGGCCTAATTTCAAGTCCAGCTTCTGAGATCATACAAAAGAAGAAAGACACAGCCCAACTCAGATGAAGTCTCTGGAAACCAGAATTCAGAGTACTCTGTGACTGCCCTTTTCAAGACACTGCTGGTGTTAGCGAAGCTCCAGATTGCCTGAAAGTGTGAGTTGCTCATTTGTGTCCAACTCTATGCAACCCCATGGACTGTAGCTCACCAGGCTACTCTGTCCATGGGATTCTCCAGGCAAGATACTGGAGAAGATACTGGTAGTCATTCCCTTCTCCAGGGGGTTTTACTCCAGGGATTGAACCCATGTCTCCCACATCATAGGCAGATTCTTTACCATCTGAGCCACCAGGGAAGCTTACTTCAAGCATACCCACTATTAAAAAGTCAAAAAATTATCAAATGCAAGTTAGAAAGAAGATGCAGGACTTATTTTGAGAGAGAAATTGATTTTTACATTTTGGGGGGATATCAGAAGTATACATGGGTTTCAGTCCATGGGGTCGCAAAGAGTTGGACACTACCGAGTGAACTAACACACTCAGAAGTATACATGGCAGCTTTCACTTCTTTTTAAAAAAAAATCTTTATTTGTTTATCTGGCTGCGCCAGGTCTTGGCTGCGGTATGCAGCATCTTCAATCTTCATTGTGGCATGTGGCATCTTTAGTCGTGGCATGGGAGATCTAGTTCCCTGACCACCTGGGTCCCCTGCATTGGGATCATGGAGTCTGAGCCACTGGACCACCAGCGAGGTCCCAGCATGGCAACTTTTATACTTGGGTCTTTAACTTCTTTTAAGAGTTACTGAGTTAGCCAAGAGGATTGTTCAGGTTTATTGGAAAAACCCAAACGAACCTTTTGACCAATCCAATAAAGTCTCTCTTCAGTGAGTAATCAATCCTTGCAGCAGTCAACAACAAAGATAAAAATGGGAGAAAAACTTTCTCATCTGCTTTTTCATTCTCTCCTTAAAATTAATGTTTTAAAGAAGTTTACAAATTAAAAAAAAACAAAACTAGGATACAGTTTGACAGCATAAGAAATCTGATCAAAATTAAACCTTAAAGGCTTAATTAAGCCTTAAATGGCTACTGGAGGGACAGTGGGAGCATTTGGCTATAGATGTATGTCAATCCCCGGCCTGAGAGTCCTCCAGTTTCGCCATGCACAGGGATCAGAGTACCAGTACTGAAACTATAGCCAACACTGACATGTTATATAATGATCTTATAATAACTTCCCATGTCATATAAAAGAAGAAAGGAAAAAATCCAGGAGGACAGGAAGATTTTAAACATGAGTAAAAGCTTCTCCTCTTTCTCCAAATTTCACACACTTACAGAGGAGTATGAACTCTGGCTGTGTGCCACTGTTAATACCATTTTGGGAGTGTTTTTCCCACTGAAAAATTCAGTGCAAGAGTATCACATTTTCAAGTGATTAAAAAACTAAGAGAGAGAGAGAGAGAAGAAGGCAGGGTGGGTGGTAATGAACAGTTCTAACATTTGAGTGTTAGCTCCAGATGCTTCTATTCTAAACCTCTCACTGTTCTCCAAAGACAAATCTTTCTTTAAAGGCCTCTGATAAGCAGCAAAATCTAGATTTGATTATTTTAGAGGATTATTTGGGGAAAAAAATCTAGGCACAGTTCTCTTTCTCATCTTCACTATATTCACCACAAATGGCTTTTTCTTCCTTTAGGCATCGAGTCTAACAGGATTTCCATTCCAATGAGCAATGTTTCTGGAGGTCTGAGAATCATTTGGAAGTGCAGGCTTCAGAAGAGGACAACACTACTTAGCTGGTATCTAGGATACCTGTATCCCTTGCTTTGGTATTTTAATTTCACCAAAGAAACATATGCTTGGTAGGTCTGCACACAGAATCTATGTCTTGTGGTAATATCTAAAGTGTAATACTGGTACTTGATTTATTAAAGGGAAATTATTCTTTACTAAGTGTACCTTTGAAAGACCATAAGCAAAAATTCCAAATTTGCTTGGTGTTCCTGTAGTTTGATGGTCCCTCTGTGCCTCAGGGAACAAAATATAAGGTTCAGAGTTCAAATCCACAACACTGTCTTGGTAAATCTTCATTTAATTTGATCAGTTTCATTAAGAAAAGTAACCAGCTTCATATGAAAAAAATACTACTGGGATCTTAAATGCAAAACAAGGATTTGTATGTGGTTAGCCCCTACACAGTCATATTGAAAACATGACTAAAAACCTAAACTTCAGTTCCTTCCCTCCTGACTGGTAATGGAAAGATTACAACATTGCATGTGGCAGGATTCTTCTTAGGACCACCCTGGGCAGATTAACCATCGATCCCATATCATTAGGCAGTCGAATAACACAAGGCTGAACAACTGGACATCGCCCTGGTACACACTAAACTTTGAGCAATAACTCACTGGATAGCTGATCCCAATTCATAGCCATATTGCTAATTAAAGGGCAGGTGATGTGATTTCTCAGAATGTTAGAGTGCCCTAATTCTATCAACAATCTTTTAAGCTGTGTAACAAAGTCAGAGATTTCCAAATGGCCCTACAGATAACTCAGCATACACTTTTCACATAGACTGCAAGTGGCTCTATGACCTATAATGTTCGAGCCCAGAACAACGTGAGGGCTGTACCTACTTGGGCACCTAATTTGGCAACCTAGCCAACTTTGTACAGTTGCAACATATAGATGTCTATGAGCCCCTCACAGATCTGAACCTTGTGAAGATTATAGCTTTTACTGTTGACAATCATTCTACACTACAGGCAGTTTAAAGTCATCCCTGATGCAGATGTAGGTATGATAGACATTTCTTGTTATCGATTTTATGTTTCCCTTCAAAATGATGAAAATGTAAATGCCAAAGAAAGGCAGCACCAGATCACTGTAAAGTTATCAGTGGAAGCCTGTGAGACACAAAGTCAAACAGTCTGTAAGGATATAGAAATGCATTAGATCAAAAACTGATTCCTTAAAGAGAAGCAGATAATTTGTTGAAATATATTTTAGCACTTCTCAATGTCAAAGCTCCTAAAATGCTTTTTATTTCACTGTTAAAAAAAAACACACCTCCTTTTTAATAGAATCATGATTCTTCAGTTTTCCCCTTTATTAAGAAAAAAAAAAAAATGTGACTCAGGGAAACAAAATTCAAGTGACCTCACCTGGGCATTGAAACATATATTTTGAGCTCTTCCTCCTTAAATTACAAAGGTTCTCAAAAAATACTACCCCCTTCCCTATAATTGTATGCTGGTCACTGCATCCAACTTCACCTTGCAGTGATAAATAGACTTTCTTCAGGGTGAGAAACCCCTTTTGTGCACAGTTACCTAACATGTCTGTTATGATGAAATAGGAGAGATCCTATTTATTCGCAAATAGATATATTAAGACTGAGTTAATACTTGTAAAGATAAGTATAAATAGAGATGAACTATACTAGAGGGAGATGTGTGAGACAGAGTTAAATTCAGTCAAGTCAATCTTGCACTTCTGAAAAGACTCAAATATGAGAGAACCAAATGAAGGAACAGTCTAGAATGGTATTAAACTTCATTGCATAAAATAGACAAAGCGAAATTATTCTTGCCCAATTACCAAATAATGGTATAGGACCACTGTAGACCAATTATGTTATAGAACAGTTGCTAGGTATAGTTCTCAAACTGCTAAAAAGAAATCTTGCACCAGTGATTGTGGGTATTTAATTTTAACCCTTGATGGGAAGTGAGGAAGGGTGGTTGGTTTTTTTCCTTTTCTTCAGGAAATTAAATATTTAAAAAAAAGCAAATCAGACTTCCCAGACTCAGCACAGACCCAACAACCCTAAGCTGTTTCTGGACAAACAGTTCAAACATTCCAGGAGAGAAATCTGTAATTTCCTAACCAATGACTTTTAGGGAATAAAATTCCCTACTAAAACGATCAAACTGGACATCAAATAGAGAGGTTAGAAAGCAAAGCACACATAGTCTAGATAAGTCACAATAATGTCTGTTGTAAAATTTAACCCTTTGGAGACATAAATAACAGAATGCCTCCACCAAGCACTTGGGTATCCTGCTTTATTGCTGAGCCTGGCCAGCCATAAGACCTTTTTTCTTTTTTGCTGCCAGAGAGATAATGCCACTGATGTGGGCTCAGAGAGGAGAGCCATATCTCCTCTAGTCAATTAAGGAGTGGCATGGACCAGGCTCGGACAGAGCCCCAGGGCAGTGGCCACTCAGCACTTCCTTCCCGGTCGAGTGGGAAAGGAAATAGGAGACCACAAGCCTCTTCCGGGGATACAAGGAATTCTCACAGAGGGTGGCAGATTCTCTACAAATGAAGTTCAATGAAAAACAGTCTCACCGCCAGAAGCCGAGGCACAAACAGACGATGCCCCATCCCCAGAAGTTCCAGCACTCGACACGCATACTCATTCACCAGCTTACTCCTCTCGTCGTGCATGTCCTGGGACTTTTTGACAGGAGCTGTGAGCTTAGCAGCTGGGGCTGGGCAGGGCACCCCTTCTTCCATGAGCAGTAAGTAGGTATCCAGAATGAGAAAGCGGGATCTCTTATCCACAATTTTGAGAACTGCAGTGGGAGGGGAGCCAGGCTTCGGTCTCCCCGGGAGCACGCACAAGCCAGTCTGTGGTGGGAACTGCCAGCTAACGTCTCCACAAGAAAAACATTTTGGTTAAATTATCCACTGTGAGAGAGCCCCAGAGTAGACTGGAAATGAAATCAAATGCTGATCTAAATGAAAAAAAACAAAAAACGGCAAAAGCAATCGAACGCAAGAAAATGGCCAAGAGTGATGCAGGAGAGTTCACATACATGCGTAAAAATGGACAAGATGCTTAGAAGGGTCTAGCATGAAAGAGTGTGTGAGTGTGTGTGTGTGTGCGCTGTGCATATGTGTGTGTGAGACGGTGTGTGTGTGTGTGTGAGAGAGAGAGAGAGAAGAGACAGCAGCAGCGGTAGCCAGGAAGCCAGGGCAGTTGTGAAGCTGCAAGGAGAAAAGGATGAGCTCATTGCAATCCTTGGTTCGTGACAAGCAGCGCTGCTGTTGCTGCTGCTGCTGCCTCTCGCTGTGAATCAGTAATGAAGGGGTAGGGAAGGAAGGGGAGGGAAGAGAAGGAGGTAGGTGAATGAGCATGCAGACTGTGTCTCGGGGGAGAATGCTGTAATAGGAAGCCAATGGCGAGCAGTTGGGCAGATGCTCTTCCCCTCCCAGTCCACCTTCAATCAGTGTTAGGCTGACAGCTTATGCTGTTGAATCCTAAACCCACAGACAGATGAACTAGCTTCTCCCAACATGGGATGCTCACAGAAAAATCAGACAGCCTGCCGGCTAAAAGACTGACCTTTACTCACTCCTGCTTTCTAATAACGATGGATACCAGTCTGATTTTATACCACATATTTAAAGGGGAAGGCTCCAATCCTCATTAGATCACTGAAATTTCTAACAGAAGAGAGGCTTAGGGGAAGATGACAAAGTATGGACAGAAGAGCAAGGACCGAGCAGCCAAGAAACGACACACCCTCAAGTTGAAGTGTTTATGCAGTTATGACTCTTTGTAGTGCTAGGATATGTAGAAGTAACTCAGCATTCTGGGAAGGCTAGCTGCAACTAAATGGAAGATTTTTTAAAATTTATTTTTATTTTTTATTGAGGTATGGTTGATGTAAAATATTATATAAGTTTCAGGTGTACAACACAGTGAAAATGAAGATTTTTATAAATACATAATATGATAAAGCATAAAAACCTACATTATAATAAAAGCATACCTTTAAGGGACTATTAAAGTTGAGATTCTCAAAGCAGAAATAACTTTCCTAACCTAAAGAGTTTGATAAACACTCAGTTAATAGTTCTAAACATTGTTTTGCTACCTTCTGGTCTAGTCCTGCCTTGTAATAAGAGGACTGACATCCTGGTCGGAACTAGGCCCTAGGGCTTCATTCCCCGGACAAGCCAGTAGAGAGTGAGGATGAAGATGAGGAGGGAGCTACAGCACTGAGTGACCACAACACTGCCATGGACCCAGAACATGGCAAAGTTGGTGAAAAGGGCAAAGGTGGTGATATCAAATGCCCAGTGGGAAGATGCGGTACAGAAGGCCCACCAAGCCTGGCAGGTGTCCGCTGTCTGCCAATGATCTCATTGGTTCTGTTTTCAGGCTGGTTGCCCCTTAAGAATAGGCTGTTGATCAGTATCAGGTAAAGTAATTATGCTACATTATCACTTGGTAAAAAGAAAGAATGTAACTAGTGATTTCTGAAGCCCTAGAAGAGTGAGTAATCTCAGTGAGCATTTCCCCTTATGCATCCCCAACTCCCCAAGTAAATTATTTATCACTCATCAGATTCAGCAATAAATACAGTAAACTTTTGAAAGACAAATTTTTGAGTTATATAGTAGGCCAAAAATGAAACTAATGATAGAAAAGAAACTCTTCTGCATTAACCAGTTAATAATACATGATTTCTCCTATTTCTTTACACTAAGAGACTGTTTAGAAAATTCTGTAAAGTACGTTCAACAGCAAACTGAAGATAATATGGGAAATGTGAACGAGTCATCCTATGAGGCAGAGTGAGAGAGAGGTAAGGAGGGCCAGGCAGTGGTCCCAAAGCCACCGTCTAAAGAACAGCAGCCTCATGCTGGAGCGCTGGAAGCAGGTGTGTGGTGGTGCCGTCCTAATTAGAGCTCTGGGCTTGAGTGCGCTTCCTGAGCCACTCCACTGACTGTGGCCATGTGCAGGACATAAATAGATTTCCATTGTAAAATGAAAAGCATACTTGACTTAATTTATGGAACTGTAATTAAGAACACTGAGTACATAGTTACTTCAAGGGTTACAAAGGTGAAAAAAGGAAAACACTTTCCAATCTGCAGGAGCTTCATATTGGGGAGACACTCAAACACAAAGGTAAAGCAGGAAGTGGACACTGTAAGAGGAAGAGGAACACACTGCGTTATGATCTAGTCATGTCTCCATTGTCTGCAACAGATGCAGACAGAAGTGGGTTTAGACTAGTGGGATTGGCCTGGATCCAAATATAAGAGTAATGAGAATTAAACAGATCTCTAAGAGCAAAGCAAGGCATTGCTTATAAATATCATCCTTTAGTCACATTTACTAACTGAATGACCTGAGTGAGGTACTTACTCCTCTCTGGGCCTCTGTGAAAAGGTAGGAGATCACCTACTTTGTCAAGTCACTCTGAAAATTTAATAAGTTGATGTATAGAAAGGAATTATCTCCTAGTGCCTAACACAGGGTGGGTACCAAATAACCCTAGAATTTCTTTCATTCTTTCTAGAAAGTCAAGAAAAGAGGAGAGCAAGTGTAAAATGCATCATCTTCACCTGGGTTAAGGTCTAGAAAGACAAAAGGCTCTGGATGTTTTAACAGAGAGTTACCCAAATACCAATAAAAGATGCTCCTGTAAGACCAACTGCCTCTTTAGTTGAGGATTTAGATGGCAAATAATAAGTAGTGAAAGGATCCATGATCTTCTCAACTAGGACATGTAAAACTTCAAAAACTCAATTCTCTATTTCTTTTTTGTCTTCTAGACTACTTTTAAAAAGCTGAAGCCTCAACAGTTTGGCAAGTTCCTGAGATCCAACAAGAATGGATACTATCCACTCCAGTATTCTTGCCTGGAGAATTCCATGGACAGAGGAGCCTGGTGGTCTATAGTCCATGGGGTTGGGAAGAGTCGGACACGACTGAGTGACTAACACTTTCACGTTTTTTTTGTTTTTAAAGATCCAACAAAAATAAATAATATTGAGTAGTATGGTACCTTGGAACTGTAAAAACCCCACAACTCACTCTGCCATTCAAGTCTTGGTTCTGCTTAGCACTGTTCCTCATGCTTCTGGAGGTAGAAAGAAACATCAGAGGCTGCTTCTGTCTTTATGGATTATTCAAGCTACTTGAAGAAAAGGCTAAAATAAAATGTAATGAGACCAAGTATACAACTTGGATCACAGGGAAATGAGTCTCTTTATCTTATAGCTGGGACTCACACACTGAGGAATTCGAGTTCAAAATAAGAAAATACA
Source organism: Giraffa tippelskirchi (assembly GCF_054371585.1). Lineage (NCBI taxonomy): Eukaryota > Metazoa > Chordata > Mammalia > Artiodactyla > Giraffidae > Giraffa > Giraffa tippelskirchi. The sequence continues at coordinate 23,936,484 of NC_137279.1, forward strand.
TAATTAACTAATATCATGGCTGGCATGGGTACTTCAGCTTACAAGATTATTGGAACTCAAAGAAGAAAAAAGATCCTTGTAAAATATTACAGACTTACCTAGTTTTCTAGGAATGTTTTGACTTCTTGTGATACTTTAAGCATGGCTATCTTAAAGGAGTTTTTTTGTTTTGTTTACTTTTTTAGTAGAAAAGAGAACTTTTCCCCACCAAAAGCAATTCGATGACATTCTGAATAGTCATGGCAGTATCACTATTACCTTGTTACCACTTGTTATCACTACTACTCTTGTGATCAGATTTAACAGTAATTATAATTTATTAATGCAAGAACTTCTACAGTCTCTTTGGGAGTTGGTCATTTTGCTTTGTTTCCTTATCTTTGTTGGCAGTTGGCTCAAAAGACTGCCTATTTGTATTACTGGACCTTTATATTTGTTTAAAAAGGACTACTTATGGTAAGTGAGAAATCTGAAACTTCCAGGCACTCAGTTGGATCATGTATTTTATAATAATACAGGATACAGGATTTTTTTTCCATGCGATGTTAGTGAAAATATCTGAACACAGTCAGTTTCCTTTTCTTCAAGCTAATTATCCTTGTTGATAACTGGGTCTCCTATGAGCTGGTTTCTGGACCATTCTAGACTGTTCACAGTCCTACCTCCTGCTCCAAGGAGATGATTTTGTTGGACAGTGTATCTCAATAAAGTATTACCCACACTAATATACTTGATACTCTAGAATCATGAAATAATGATTTTATGATTAACAGAATCATAAAATAATGCAACGTTTTTAGACCCTAGAAACATCAAAGTCTAACACACACGTTCGTCCTATTGATGAAAAGACTGAGGTGGCAGATAAGTGACTTGCTCAGAATCATAAAACATGCCTGATGGAGAGCCAGGAAGCCAGAGCCCCACTGCACTGCAGAGAACCTACTATTTCCTACTATTTCCTATTTTTCTGTAACTTGCTCTCTTTCAGTAATGAAGCCCATTTAAAAAAAAAAACTCTCAGAAGGAAGACTGTACTCCACCATTTTAATGGAACTGGTCTGAAGCCTGTGCCTGCCATCTGATATGAATGAACCTAAGCGACTTAAATTTGAATTGAGAGGAGGCTTCCAAAAGTCCGCCTTGATAACAGACACTTCTAAACACACACACTTGTAATAATAAAGCACATCTGCCTTCTAGTTTTGAACTGAGTAGCACTCTCTTCTTCAGTCATACAGAGAAGCTATACCCTTGGCCTCTAGGCCACAGTGTCTACATAAAAGCAGCTTTTTTGAAGCCATGTTAGCAATGTGGGCTTAAAAATAGAAGCTAACTTGGTTCATTCATTCCCTCCTCTGGACAGTTTGTATGAGGCTCATCTTTATTTTCAAGTTGAAACAGAAGGCATAAATGGTAGCAGAGGTCTGTTTTTTAAAAATTAATTATTTAATTAATTAATAGGTCAGTACAAATGTAATTGTGGTTTTGGACCATGAATTTTAAGTCATCCTCCTGCTGGTTGTGGAAGCCTTTTCCCTGCAAAGTTGTCAAGATGCTTGAGTCAGCAAGAGGTCAGGTGAGTAGGGTGGATGAGGCAAAACTTCCTAGCTCAATCCATTTATCTTTTGATAGACCAACCTTGTGTTGGTTGTGTCATGTGCATTTGGGCATTGTCATGGAGAAGAATTGGGCCCTTTCTGTTGACCAATGCCAGTTGCAGACCTTGTAGTGTTCAGCACATCTCACTGATTTGCTGAGCATACTTCTCAGATGTAATGGTTTCGCCAGGATTCAGAAAGCTGAAGTGATCAGATGGGCAGCAGACCACCAAACAGTGACCACTACCATTTTTTGGTACAAGTTTGGCTTCAGGAAGTGCTTTGGAGCTTCTTCTCGGTTCAACCACTGAGCTGGTCATCACTGGTTGTATACAACCCACTTTTTGTCACATCTCTCAGTCCCATTGAGAAATGGTTCACTGTTGTGTAGAATAAGAGAAGACCACAAAAACTATGATTTTTTTTGATTTGTGGTCAGCTCATAAGGCACCCACTTATCAAGCTTTATCACCTTTTTAATTTGCTACAAATGCTGAATGAAAGCAGAATGGTTGATGCTGAGTTCTTTGGCAACTTCTTGTGTATTAATAGTTGTTAAGAGGATTAGCTTTGATGATTGCTCTCAATTAGTCATTGTCAACTTCTGATGGCTGGCTACTACGCTCCTCATCTTCAAGGCTCTCGTCTCCTTTGCAAAACTTCTTAAAGCACCACTGCACTGTACATTGGAGAAGGCAATGGCACCCCACTCCAGTACTCTTGCCTGGAGAATCCCATGGACGGAGGAGCCTGGTAGGCTACAGTCCATGGGGTCACTAAGAGTCGGACATGACTGAGCGACTTCACTTTAACTTTTCCCTTTCATCCACTGGAGAAGGAAATGGCAACCCACTCCAGTATTCTTGCCTGGAGAATCCTAGGGACGGTGGAGCCTGGTGGGCTGCCGTCTATAGGGTCGCACAGAGTCGGACACAACTGAAGCGACTTAGCAGCACCAGCAGCAGCACTGTACATTTGTTAGTTTCTGGGCCAAATACATTGTTGATATTGCGAGTTGCCTCTGCTGCTTTATGACCCATTTTGAACTCAAATAAGAAAATCGCTCAAATTTGCTTTTTATCTAACATCATCTCCATAGTCTAAAATAAATACAAAATGCAGAGCAAGTAATAAGTCATTAGCAAAGAAACATAAAGCAACAAATGCGCATTAAAATGATGTATAACGTAACCACACTTAGTTAAGAATGTACTTCAATATCAAATGGCAAATTTCAACAATGTACAAGCCGTGATTACTTTTGCACCAACCTAATGATTTATTACTGGCTGCACTGGGTCTTCGTTTCTGGCACAGGTTTTCTCTAGTTGCAGTGAGTGGGGGCAACTCTCTAGTTGCAGTGCATGGGCTTCTCACTGCAGTGGCTTCTCTTGTTGCAGAGCACAGACTCTACGCGTGCGGGCCTCAGGAGTTGCCTCCTGTGAGCTCAGTAGTTGTGGCTCACGGACTTAGTTCCTCATGGTATGTGGGATCGTCCCAAACCAGGGATGCAATACGTGTCCACTGCATCAGCAGGCAAGTTCTTAACCACTGGATCACCAGGGAAACCCCAAAGGTCTGTTTTTTAATTTTAAATAGAGGAGATTAAAATTATGACATATTGAATCTAGACTGTTCCTTTATGCTCTCAAGCTAGACCGGCATTTTACTTTTTTTCTGTGTTTTCTCATTGTTGTTGAAAATAATGAGGTGCTATATTCATCTTGATAAGTTGTGAATTGCCTCTTCCTCCTTCTCATGGTCCATCTCCAGTTTCTATTAAATTTGCTATCTCTGGAATCTTTGCGTTACATAGAATGCTAGGTGTAGTTTAACAGCTGTCACTGTGAAAAATAATATTTTCAGTGGAGGAGTTATATGGGTCAGCTCATGTATTGGCAAGTGAATTTGTTTCCATAAAATGAATATGTCAAGATGAGGACATTCAATTTCCTTTTCTTGAACAGCTAAGTCTATGTTCTGAAATCCAGATGCTAACAGACTGTACACCTATACTAGTTCTCTCTTCCCTACTTCCCACTCATGGCTTTGAATGGATTCAGTAGAATTTCAGAAGTAGCATACTGGTGAGAGTGGAGGTGATTTTTTCCTTTACTTGCACTGAAGGTAACTGGCTTTCTCTCCACCTCCCTTGCGCGTTCAGCCCTTGTATACACTGAGTGTTGCCACAAGCTGTCTTGCAGGATGACAGTAAAAAATGAACAAGTGTGTGAGGGTCTTTCCTGCTTGGCGGGCTCCTTCCCCTACCTCACACACATATTTTGTTTCAAGCAGAGCCTAACAAAACAACTTACATGTCACAAATTCTTGATAAATATTTAAGTGACTGAAAGTATATATAATATAGTTACCATTTATTTAGAGCCTATTACAGCCATGAATTGGGCTTCACAGGTAGTGCTAGTGGCAAAGAACCCGCCTGTCAATACAGGAGACATAAGAGATGCGGGTTCGATCCTTGGGTTGGGAAGATCCCCTGAGGAGGCCATGGCAACTCACTCCAGTATTCTTGCTTGCAGAATCCCATGGACTGGCAGGCTACAATCCCTAGGGTTGCACAGAGTTGGACACGACTAAAGTGACTTAGCACACATGCAACAGCCGTGAATTATGCCAAGGCCTTACAGTATGTATTACTGCAATTAATCTTAACAACCAATTACACTCATTTTGGGCTTCCCTGGTGGCTCTGACAGTAAAGAATCCACCTGCAATGTGGGAGACCTGGGTTTGATCCCTGAGTTGGGAAGATCCCCTGGAGGAGGGCATGGCAACCCTCTCCAGTATTCTTGCTTGAGAGAATCCCCATGGACAGAGGAGCCTGGCAGACTACAGTCCTTGGGGCTCACAATGAGTCAGACACAACTGAGCAACTAAGCACACACACGCCCATTTTACAAAGGAGGCATCTGAGCTTAAAAAAGAAGTAAAGTGACTTGCTCAAGATGGTGTAGCTACTAAATGGCACCTGCAACTATAATTTACACATCTGATATATAAGTATTTTAAGTCTAGTTTGAGTTATTTGAAACAAAGAAGGAGGTGGAGGCTAGATCCTAGAGGCTAGTCAAGTTAGTCCAGTGGAAACCACAGGATTTTCATAGTCATAGTCACATAGGGTGACCAATGTGTCATTTTAAAACTTTTACTTATTTATTTTAATTGGAGGTTAATTACTGACTAACATGTCTTGGTTCTAAAAGAAATGACAAAAACAAAAACTTATGTACACTGTACCCTGGTGATCTTACCCATACCTTTTTTTTTTTGACTACTGGACAACCCAATCCTGAGTTCAGCCCTCTCTCCAGAGCTCCCAGTCTATATATCTCTTCTTCCTGGACAAATGCAGCCTCACATGCAAATTAGTCCTGGCATGTCCAAAGTCACCATTTCTTCCCCAATGCAGGTCCTCCTCTTACATTTCTCATCCTAGTGAACAGTATCCTCATCTACCCAATCACCCCAGCAGACTCCTGAGGGTCATCCTAGAGTCCTCTTTTTACCTCCACTTCTCCCACTCAACCCATCATTCAAGTCTGGTTGATTTAATCTCCTCATCATCTCTCAAAACTATCCTCTCTTCTTCATTCCCAACTCTTCTGATTTGAGTTCAGCCTTAGTATGACATGCTGGGACTTCTACAATCTGTGATACTCAAGTTACTTGAAGTCCCCCTCCCCCTACACACCAGGTAACCGCATACCTTAATATCTTTGTTCTTTCTCTCTCCTTTTCTTGAGCTATGCTTCCCCTCTAGTTTCACTTACCTTTTCCTAATTTGTTAAAAGTCAACTCTTGTATCACCTCCGGCAGGAACCCTCCCTCGATCCTAGGGTTGGGGTGCATGGCCTTTCTGCTTGGTCTCTTTCCACCTTTGCTATCTCTCTCATAACACTTGTAGTCTCATATTTTAATGAGCTGCTACCTTAAGTATCAAAATCAACCCTTAGGGTCCTTCTTCCCTACTGAGACACTTGGAGATAGGTATCGTGTATTAGCCTTCTTTTTGTCCTAAAAACTTAATAGAGGCAATTATTTGAGACACAGTGGCTATTCTCTAACTATTTGTTGAAATGGTTCAGCATTCGAAATGGATAAAATAATATTATTCATGGGAGGGATAGATAAGCATTTCTCTGGATAGAGATATTGATGCTTTAATATTTCTGAGCCTTTTAATTTCTTTTGGCTGTACCAAATAGCATGTGGGTCTTAGTTCCTTGACCAAGGATTGAACCCACGCCCACTGCATCTGAAGAGCAGAGTCTTAACCACTGGACCACCTCAGGAAGTTTATCTGAGCCTTATAAAGGGTTATTCCCTCTTTCTAGAATGTTTTCCTCCATTATTTTTTCTTTAAAAATTGTAACAATCCTGCAAACTGCTGTCACAGAGAAAATAAAAGCTGAGATATCAGAGAGACCTGGCTTTAAAACCACAATTTCAAGTCCAATTAGTTGCATGACTTTAGGAAAATTAACCTCTTTGAGTCCCACTTCCCATTAAGAAAATGGGGTTTAAAATAGTAATACTATGAAGTTGCTAATGTTTGTTTTTAACATCTGTGACACTTCTAGCTTGGTAAACTGGGATGCTGGTAAAAACATTAATCAATAGGGAAAGTGCTGGGGACAGGAAAGTATGGAGGATGAAATCGGTTAGTAAGGAATATGTGGCAATAAGTTGAAGATGTTCCATAGGCTATGGGAAATAGAATGTGGAGCCAAGGGATGGGTTTAGGAATCACTGGTAGTCATATTCAAGATGAAACAAGGGAATAAATGTAGTAAGTTAAGGAAATATGGACGTTATGAAGACAATCTGCCTGCAATGCAGGAGACCCAGGTTCAATCCCTGGGTTGGGAAGATCCCCTGGAGAAGGGAATGGCTACCCACTCCAGTATTCTGGCCTGGAGAATCCCATGGACAGAGGAGCCTAGTGGGCTATAGTCCACAGAGTTGCAAAGAGTGAGACACAACTGAGCAACTAACACATATGGAAATTATGAAGAACTGTTCTCACAGTATACTTGGATAGTCTTCTTAATCATCCCAGATGTAATTTAATAACTAGTTGTATAATTATCCTGTCAGGGAAATGATAAGCCTACCAGACAGAAAAGTTCCATAACTGCATTAGTTTCACTCACCAGTATGTTCCAGCACTTTGTACAGTAACTGCTTATAGATGGAGTTCAGGGAACACTTACTGAGTTGATGAATGATTGAGTCTCACATCATACTCATCAATGGATATTCTAATCATTTGCTTTTGAAATCTGGTGACCAAAATAAATAGTAATGTGAGACTATAAGCTCCTAATGAAAATGTCCTAAGGTGAGAGTAAAAACAAAAACCTTGTAAGTTCCTACTGTGGGCCAGACCTTGTATCATCTGCTTCCATGCATGACCTCACTTCATTCCCGTAATATGTTGTAGTAACATCACTGCTAAAACAAAGGATTTGCTTGTGGTTTGAAAAATCAGTTTGCCCCATCTCTGTAACATCCTTGATTTCTCACTTCCCTTCTGCCTTCTAAACCCAATTTATCTGTAAGTCCTGTCAGCCCTATCCACAAAACTATCTGAAATCTGTCCTCTTTTTCCATCTTAATTGTCACTACCTCGATCTAAGGCACCATCATTTCCTGACTGGGCTTGAAATAACATCTTAATTAGTCTCTGTGTTTCTGTTCTTGCCTCTTTTCAATCTATATTCCACACGCTAGAATTCCTCAATCAAATTGATGTCTTAAAACCATAAATCACATCAAATTTCTTCCTGATTAAAACTTACACTGGCTTCCCATGTTACTCAAATGCCAATGTATTTCTGTTCTTTATAGGTCTCTACTGATTCAGCCCCTGCCTAAATCTCTGACCACAACTCCGTCCTCTTTACATCTTGCTCACTCACTCACTAGGCTCCAGTCACACTAGCCTTCTTTCTGTTCTGAACATATAAAGCTTTTCCTGCCTCAGGGCCTTTGCACTTGCTGTTGCCTCCAATTTTCATATGGTTGGTTCCACGGCAACATTCAACTCAAACGTTATTTTGCTCCTAGAGGACTTTTCTTACCAGATTATCTAGTGGTGGGTAGTAGTAACACTTAGATTCCTCTGTATTATTTCTTTCATGACATTTATTACTATTTGAAATTGTTTATTCCTTTATTATGTATTATCTTTCTCTGCAACTAGAAAGTACCATGGCAAAGCTCACAGGTGAGAAGAGAGAGAGCTTTTAAATTATCTTGATTGACAAGCTATTAGAAAAATATAACCATAAAATAAGGTTCTTCTCTCAGCTTCTTTCATTCATTCACTCATTTTTACTTTAGAAGATTATTATTTTACAGGGCCTTTTGAATCTCTCTTTTCTTTAGCAACCAATAGTCAACTAAAGTGATGCTTTGACATTTATAGATTTCATGTTTATTGCTTCAGCTCTCTGAGAGACCCCATGAGGCCACAACATAGCACCTTATGAGTTTGTTAAGGAATGAATTTAGTTACCCCCATGTAGCAGATGGTGAGTAACCTTAGCTTATAGTCTCATTCTTCTCAGTTATTATATGTTCTCATGGCAAGACAGTTACTTTATCTCAATTTTATTAATAAACTGAATAAAAAACCATAGAGGTATTAAAAAAAATAGGAAATTTAAGAGCATCTTTAATGTATCCTTTATGAATGCCAAGTTGTTTTTTTTCCCCAAACCTATGTCTATACACATTAAAGAAAGAGATGATACTCCAACTAAATTGGTCTACCTGGTTAACTACAGCAATATCATGATTAATAACAAATGTTATGCCTCCAAAAAGCTTATTATTAATCTATAACCATCATAAAGACTGGCCACAGAAAAATGTAGAAACTATTTTAGACATGCAAGTAGCTGAGTCACTGTGGTTTTTGGTAAAGGAGAGATTTCTATATTTAAAAACAAAGCTATCATAATGGTTTTTAAAGTGTCCTGCAAGCTGTGGATAATATATGCTATATAACTGGTGACTACTTTAGGAAAGAGAAGGAAATTGAACACAAAACAATCAGAAGTAGCCCTTAAGCCCAGTGGGGATAGAAAGGAATAAATGAACCCAAGGGCAAGGGATGAAAGAGGAAATATTCCATTCTCTGTGTGTATATCATGGTCTCAGAGTAGTGCTAGGTGCTAGACAGATGACAAAACTAGCACATAATGTGTTCTCTACCCTCAATGGCATCATAGACTTTATGGCAGAGGTCTTAGCTCATGAGTGGGACAATTAGGAGGTCAACACGACAGTGTGTGGTAACACGCCCAGTGGGTACAGTTGAGTCTAGATTATGATGAAAATGAAATGCTAGAGAATGTGCTTATAGTGGACAACAGATAGGTGAAGATACAGTGAAGACAATTTTTAGAACAACTAATCTGGTAGCCGAGGGCAAGGGAGTTTAAGAGAGGAAGACATCAAAGGCAGACAAGTTATACAGCTCTTGCAGAATACCAAATGTGAGAAAATGAGAGCCTGGACCGGTGTGGTTGTCATGGAAACAGAGCCATGCTTGAATCTGAGAAGCATCATGAAGGAAAAACAGCTCTTCGTTATCTTTGTGTAACTTTCCAAATACATGTAGCTTATTATGTCCTCCTTTATATAACTCACTGATACAAAACTGTCAGAGACAATATTCTGTACCAAGTCAGGGGAAAAGGCACACTAAGGAGAAAACACCCATGATATATGAACACTGCGTCTCTCTTAAAAGTTGCTGACTTTGAGGTACAAAGTTGGTTAAAAGATCAACTGGTTTGGTCACTTTCTCTGAATGTCTAATTATTAATGGAGCTCAAACCACAATATATTAAGCTGAACTAAGCAGAAACTGATCCAGTAGCACTATTCAATTGTCTAGGGACACCCTGGTTATCACCAAATGAGCAGTAAGTGAGAATGTAAGGTCTAGTAAGTAAGCTGCCTTCTCTACAAAAACAACAAACACTTCATATGCAGCTCCTTTCCTTCACATTGAAGAACAAACATGGCAGGGAAGTTTCTGAAGGAATGATAAAGAGAGAGAGAAAAAGGAGAGACGAGCGCTGTCCTAGCATCGGGCCTAGTCTCCCTGAGGGCATCTGGAAAACTGCTCAGTTTGCCACTTCCTTCCCATCTCCGTCGTTCCAGCCTTGGTTCAAGAAGCCTTCATTATTTCTCCCCTTAACAGTCTTCTAATTGGTCTCCATATTTATTACCAATCTCTTCACATTTCAGTCTCTCTCACTGCCTCCAAAATTATCTTCCAAAATATCCTATCCAACTCTATAGCTGTTTAAGCGTACCATCTGGCCCACAGGTTCAAAGGTTAGCACACAACCCTAACCATAAGACATCTTTCAGACAATCTAGGCCTATTCTACCGTTCCAGTTACATCTGTTACCTTAACACCTCATGTTCAACAATCTCATGAAGGTTCTTCTCAAATGTATTATATATCATGATGTTTCTGTTCCTTACCCACGCAGTTCTCTTTACCTAAAATATCACTCCTTGTCTTCTCTTGCTAATCTCTCCAGACTCAAATGTCACTTTCCCTTTCAAGTTATCTTTGTCATTACCTCCCTCCTCCACCTTGGCATCCTGTCCCATTTGTTCAGGACCATATTTGTACACTTGTCTGTCTCCTCTGCTTCCCCTGGAGACTGACTACAACATACTCAGAACCGTGTCTTCACTACCCAACAACTCCTAGTCACTCACTGTGGTCACAGACCATTTAAGTAAATGTTGAAGAAATGAATGAATGACTAAATCTCAAATGAAGAAGTGAGCTATGAATATGTTAAAATATGAGCTTAATTTTTAAAGACGTGTTAAACTAGAGGATGGTAAGTATGTATCTCTTTTACTGAACCTCTGTATTTGCAAGACATTGCTGCGTACTAAGCTGCTTCAGTCGTGTCCAACTCTGTGACAACATGGACTGCAGCCCTCCAGGCTCCTCTGTCCATGGGATTCTCCAGGCAAGAATACTCAAGTGGGTTGCCATTTCCTTCTCCATTGTAAGACATTAAAATTTGTCAAAATGAAAGCAGATGCAATCTTTAAGGATTTCTAAAAGAAGAGAGGAAAATACATGATAAAACAGTGTAAATACCATAAGAAAATAAATAAAACTCAGTATTACTTAGCACTATGCTCATGTTTATTTGGTAGTTTCTTCAGAAACAAGCTTAATTAGGGGAGGGTGGGGGCTCAGTCATCAGACTGACTAGTGCCCTGGACAAATCTACATAGTTTGCAGGATGGACACAAACGGAAGTCCAGAAGTTATGTTTTTGTTTGAATTTTATGTGCAAAATATATTGGGAAAGGGCATGTTAAATAAAACAATTGAAATAAATTGATAGGTAGCTTCTTCCAAGGTTCATCCTTTAAAACGGAGTTGGTTCACCCAGTTAAATGTTTGGAGAATATGCAGAAGCCTAGTAGGAGATCAATACCCACTCTGCTCCCCACTCCTCTATCCTCTCCTCCCACCTCTCCTCCATCTCTGGGCTGCCTTCCTTTACACGTATTTCGAATGGCATCCTAGCAGGTCTGTCTATTCTTGGCTTTGTACCCAGGTTCCTAAAACTCACTTTAGGCCAGCCTTACCTGATGGCCCAAGCTTGTTTCAGTTACTTCCTTCAGTTCATCTGCTCAACCCTCTACCTTTCTAGTGTAATACCACCATCTCTGGGTAGATGACACCCCTGTTCCCAGTCCCACACCTGCTGGGGTCAGCCTCTGCCACTTCCTACCACAACTTACCACAAGAGGACAAATCTCAAATTGGTGATGTCGAGGTGATGTCAAAGAAAGAAAAGAAACCTGAGATAAGGTAAATACAATAAATGGACCAAGAGCACTAAAGTGAAAGAACAGAATAAAAGTAGTCAAAATCTATAGTTGCTCAAATAAAAGAGAAAAATACCAAAGATGCAAAAATATGCACTCTTCTCTCAATTATCAACAGAGAATGATGGCACTAATATCAAACTGAGGATTAACATACATTTGAATGTGAATTGCAATTCTACTTGAATAGCTCACTTATTAGGAAAAACCTTAGTTTAATGATTGATGTCATTTAGTGAAGAGCTAACTCAGAAAGCACTAGGAAAGTATTTAGATTTCTTATCTGATATTCCCAAATGCCCCACTCCCATCTAGCATGCCCACAAAAAGTGTAATCCTGCCCATGATGCAAAGTGCCACCTACACAGAAATGTGGAGCTGACCCAGGGGACAGTAACAAATGAACAAGCTCATTTCAAAGAGCTCCCCTCCAGTTCTTTAAAAGGCAGTTAAGTGAAGCAGGTATTTAAAAGCACTTACAACTTTAGTTGGCAAATGCCAACTAAAAATTGTTGCCTGCCATCTGGTTCTATAAGAACGAAGTCACTAGCCACTGCAGTCACTGACCTTCAACACACCCTAAAAGGAGTTCAGGGTAGAGATGGGGAATGTAGCACTCTGTGCTCTGGGGAAAACTGACAGAACAGGCCTTCAGATGGTTAGATTATTTTCAGGAGAAGATTTTATGAGACCAATTTCTTGCATCCTCTCATATCTAGAAAAGCACTAAAATCATTAACAGACACATCTGCTCCTTGTGACTAGCAGTAACCTTCCTATGACTAGCAGTAACCTTCTGCCAAAACTATACTTGACTTCATGTACCCCCCTCTTCATCAAAATCACATATGTACTGACCTCCTCCCTCACCTCTTCGGAGCAGTCTCTCAGAGCTATCTGAGAGATTGTATCCCAGGCTACAGCTCTCATTTTGCCCCAAATAGAGCTTAATTCATAACCCTTATATTGTGCTTCCCCCCGACCCCCACCCCCACCAGTGGACATAAGTAGGCTATAATGCAACAGTATTTCTCGAATTATCTCTATTTAGGATTGTAATGTAAAAATGGAGGAAGGTAAATGATAACAGAGGTCAGATGTGAGCCTGACCTACAAAACATGTAGATTTACAAAGACTAAAATGCTATGCTTAGACAGAAAGCAGACAAGTCCAAGGTGCATGAGGCTAACCTGAGTCTACTTCTGTTTAGCCAGAGTAGAGATAGGTGATGAGAAAAGGTTTTTAGGAATAGACTAAGGTATCTGAACTACATTTTCAATCTTTAGGAGTCAGTGAAGTCCTATTAAACATAGGAAAAAAGGATGGAAACAGCGTCTGTACTTGACACTAGTAATGTTAATTGAGAGAAATTTTAATCAGTGCGTAATTATTTAAATTAAAAATACTTAATTTGGGAAACATTAGACTTTTGTATTCAAAAGAAAGGAGTTTTCAGCATATATAGTCTATGTGAAAACAGCTGTATTTACCAGATAAACAATCAACAAATATTAAACAAAATAAGCAAGGGTTAGTGTGGTTTCCTTCTCTCCAATGTGACACTTGAAAACAAAGCATAGCTCTTTAGGGGAAAAACAAAACTACTTCAAATATTGCTTTCGATGAGGTGCAATCTACTTAAATACAACAACTGCAAAAAGGATGAGGTGAATCCTGTGGCCCTTTGCTACTCTGTGCATCAATCCTGGAATGAGGATGCTTGCTGAACATGAAGAAACTCAGGTGACGCTCTGGGGTAAAAAGTAAGCTTCAGACTATCTCTAAGAAACAAACAATCTAACTGGAAAATGCAGAACAACTACATATGAAATAGCTAGATAAAACAAAAGAGTGAATGATTCATTTTATAATTGCAGTAGATGCTCATTTCAGGCAGAAAGAGTCAGGAATCATTCTTTAAAGGGGGTAGGACTTAAGCTAGAACATAGGGGCTAGGAAGGCTCTGCATAAACAGAGCAAAAGGGACATGATATGTGAAATAAAGAAGGTTTCAAGATACAATGCTAGAGTTTAGCTCAAAGACTTTCAATGATAGAATGAAAAGATGAATACAGCATAACAATCAGGGACATGATGACAGATGTGCAGGTCATTATCTATGTAAATGGCGCCCCATGAAGTTGCGTGTACATAGTTGCCTTACCCACACATGAATGATGATCAAGATAGGGGGTGAGAGGGAGGTTTAAGAGAGAAGGGACATATGTATACCTATGAATGACTCATGTTGATGTATGGCAGAAACCAACACAATATTGTAAAGCAATTATCCTCCAATCAAAAATAAACTTCAAACAATAATGATGAAGATAATAATGAAAAAGAAATGTCAAGGGACTCTGAAAACATTATACAAGGTGGCTAAAGACATAAAACTGGAACTTGAGCTAGGACAAAATTTAGGAATTATCTTCTTTGGAAATTGAATTTATGCAATTCAAAAATTCAGAAGGCCCACAGACAAATCTATTGCTAAAAGCTGAGGAAAAAGAGGAACCCACCAAAGGAGTGAGCAGAGAAGTAAGGGTCCTGAAGAGTAGAAAACTGGGGAAGAATCAATGGTACCATCTCTGCAGAATGCCTTTTTTCTCCCGATCAATCTAACCAGAGAGTTATGACTAAGTGGGAAGTAAACAACGAAATCTTCCGATCATATATTCAACCAGCTGCTTTTCTGAGCAGCCTCTCCATCTTAAGACACAAGATTGCATGCATGTGTGCTCAGTTGTGTCCGACTCTCTGCAACCCCATGGACTATAGCCTGCCAGGCTCCTCTGTCCATGGAATTTTCCAGGTAAAAATACCAGAGTGGGTTGGCATTCCCTCCTCAGGGGATCTTACTCATCCAGGGATCGAACTTGCATCTCCTGTGTTTCCTGCACTGGCAGGCAGTTTCTTTACCACTAAGCCACCAGGAAAGCTCATGTTGGAATCGAGTACCCATGTGTCCATGCTTCAATTTCTACAGTTATTAAAAACTTCAAGTTTCACAATTAAATGTATTATGTAAAGAGTACTCCTTAATAGATATAGGGCTATTCAGGTGATCACTTTCTTCTTCACTGAGCTTTGGCAGTTTGTATTTTTTGAGGAATTTGTCCATTTCATCAAGCTGTCAAATTTATAGTCATAAAGTCATTCATAATCTTTTGCTATCCTTTTTAATGTTTGTAAAATCTGCAGTGACATCATCTTTCTCATTTCTGTTGTTGGTAATTTTGTCTTCTCTAGTTTTTGCCCCTGGTCAGTCTGCTGAGAAGTCTTGATCAGGTGCATAAACATTTTATCATCTTGACATGTGTTCTCTGTTTGATCTACTCTTTTCCCCCTTTCTTTTCCTGCTTATTTATTTATTTTGTCTGCACTGGGTCTTCGTTGCAGCATGTGGACTATAGAGTGCAAGGGCTCAGTAGTTACGGTGTCCGGACTTGGTTGCCTCAGAGCACGTGGGATCTTAGTTCCCCGACTAGGGATCAAACCTGTGTCCCTTGCACTAGAAGGCAGATTCTTAACCACTGGACCACCAGGGAAGTCCTTTCTGTTTCTTTTAGATTAAATTTTTTTGGTTCTATTTTATTTCTTTTGTTGGCTTACTAGCTGTAATTCTTTGCTTTGTTATTTTAGTAGGGTTTCCCTTGTGGCTCAGCTGGTAAACAATCTGCCCGCAATGCGGGAGACATGGGTTTGATCCCTGGGTTGGGAAGATCCTCTGCAGAAGGGAACCGTTACCCACTCCAGTGGGTAATTCTGGCCTGGAGAATTCCATGGACTATCCAATGGGGTCACAAAGAGTCGGACACAACTGAGCAACTTTCACTTCACTTCACTTACGGTTCCTTTAACTTATGATATTATACACTTCACATAGAGTATACATGCTGTACAATGGTCATACTACCATTTCTTCCCTCCTGGCTTTTATTCTATTCCAGGTATCCCATGCTTTCTGAAAGTTCACTTACAGCACTTCACTTTTATGAAAGACTCACATTAGCATCTGTTTTCACTAACTAAAGAAATCCAAAGAGGACTTTCATTTTTACAAAAAAAAAAAAAAAAAAAAGACAAAAAGCAAAACCCACATTAAGCATTTGTTTTGCAGCAAGCTGAGCAGTTATGCAGGCAACACACACCCCAAGGAGGGAGAGTGGCACCGCCAAAGCTCCTTATCTGGAAACTGGACTCAGCATCAAGTCACCATAGCTCTGAACTGTGTCTGTGAGCATCTGCTTCATCTCAATTACCCCACAATACAGAGTTATTCCTTTTGTTTAAACAGTGAATTATATTTTAGAGATAATTAATCAGGAAAAGGTTTTATATATTCACTCCTCAGCCAAAGGACTTCCTTTAACATTTTCAGCAATTCATATTTGCTAGTGATGAATTCATTCAGGTTTTGTGTATCTGTAAAAGTATTTTGCCTCAGTTTTTAAAACTAAGTTTCCCTTTCTTGTTTATACTTTAAAGATGTTGTTCCACCGTCTCACTGCTAGCACTGTTTCTAAAGAGAAATCTGCTAAATATGGATCTTTGTTCTTTTGTAGATATTATGTCTTTTTTCTTTGGCAATTTAAAGATTTTCTCTTTATCACTGGTTTTGAGCAATTTGATTATGACATGCCTTGGTGGAGTTTTCTTCACGTTCCTTTTGCTTGGAATTTAACTGAACTTGAATCCGTGGATTTTATAGTTTCCATCAAATTTGGAAAAACATCAGGCATCATTTTTTCAAATGTTTTTCTGCCCCTTCTCCCTTGTTTCTTCTTCAGGGACCCCAATTACACACCCAGGAGGCGTTTGCAGTGTCTAACAATTCATTATTCCTTTCTTTTTAAAAATCCCATCTTCACTTTAAATTTTGCATAGTTTCAACTGCTATGTCTTTAAGTTCATTTATCTTTTCTTCTGTTATATCACATCTACCATTAATTTCGTTTAATATTTCTTAGTTCTGTTAAACATAGTAATTTTTATCTCTTGAAATTCAATTTGGGTCTATTTTTTAATATCTTCAATTTCTTTGCTTAACTTTTTGAACATATGAAATAAAGTCAGAATTACCATGTTAATGTCACTGCTAATTATAACACCTGGGTGCATTTTGATCAGCTGGTTTTTCTCTTCACTATGGATCAAATTCTGCTTTGGCCATATACATAAAGGTGATTCTAAGAGGTTATAAAGCAACATTTCACAACCATGGGTGATTTTGCCCCCAGGAGACATCTGGTACTGTCTGGTGACATTTTGTCGTCACTGGTGAAATGCCACCTGTCACTCTACAGAAAGTGGATGGAAAGTGGTCTATACGCTGAACTGACCGAGGACAGCGATCTGACGCCTCAGAGTTGGAAACTCTAGCCTGTCCCCTCAATAGAAGGATACACAGGCTCTATATTTTTTCATAAGTATCTCTCATTAAGACTTCTCAGCCAAAATATGGAGACAGTCAACAGGCAAAGATCAAATGAAGGATGTTGCCTTCCCACCCAAACTTGTGGTTTTAGAGCTGGCCTCCCTGAAACTATTAACAAAATGGGGGAAGATGAGGATGGGCCACTAAAAACAAACATACTACAAGAAGACTTAAGAATTATATTTCAAAGAAAGATTTGGGTTTTTATGAGTTTACTCATAATGAACTGACTGGAAGCAAAAACCCCAAAGCCTACAAAAATACTGAGGAGATTAATTTCCAAAAGGCTGGCCTAAATAAAACCAGCTTAATTATTTGATCACTAAAACAACTCTCAGGCTTCCAAATCTCCACAAGGAGGAGGACACCTCTGCAAACTACAATCCCCAAGGAGGGTGTACTCTCGAACACTAACTTAGACGTCATCACAGAAGACAGTGGATAACGGCATGGCTGTTGGAGATGAGAACCCGAGGGCAGCCAGATGGGCTAACCAGGAAGGCTTCTCTAACCGCTGGAGGAGGGAACCTTGGATACTTCTGTGGACCACTGATTAGAGTGTGTTTCCTATTCTTCCCTTTTCAAAATGCGAGATTTTATTGCACTTAGACTTTTCCCTATCACGTCTGCACACTGGATGTGAGATGAAAAGATACCTTGTCACTGGACTGTGAGGAACCATCCTAGACCTGACAGACAGGACTGTACATCACCCAGGGACCCTTGACTCTGAGCAGATAAAGTAACTGAATGGGGGCCTTTGAATGTCTCGCTTGGGAGGGAGGGAGTGTCCATGTGTGGGAATAAGGTGATCACACACATTGAACGGCCATGCATGCATGCATGCTAAGTCGCTTCAGTCGTGTCCAACTCTGTGCAACCCCATGGACAGCAGCCCACCAGGCTCCTCTGTCCCTGGGATTCTTCAGGCAAGAATACTGGAGTGGGTTGCCATTTCCTTCTCCAATGCATGCATGCGTGCTAAGTCGCTTCAGTCGTGTCCAACTCTGTGCGACCCCATGGACAGCAGCCCACCAGGCTCCTCCATCCCTGGGATTCTCCAGTCAAGAATATTGGAGTGGGGTGCCATTTCCTTCTCCAAGGAATGTAGAGGGGAAAAAAAAAAGTTTGTCCTTTCTTCCTCTTTGAGAATTCCAGACCCCTCTCTCCTTGGGGACCCCTAGACTTCTTATCAACCTGCCTAGGAAATGACTCTCTCATTCCCCCCTTTTCTTTTAGGAGAATTATGTTGCCAAGGGAAAGGGGCATCGGTTTCATTCCATAACTACTTCCTGCTGTTTAGGGTCGTGGTCCCTAAATTGTTGAGGCAACATATTCTCCTAACCCTCATATTGAGGGTCTCTGATCCAGAGGCCCCAATGTCTGTACACATCCAGTCTGCAGACGTGATAGGGAAAAGTCTAAGTGCAATAAAATCTCTCATTTTGAAAAGGGAGGAATGGGAAACACACTGTATGGCCAAAGGGCAGGCAGACTATGACTGACTTTGTTAACTGTTCTCTAAAACATTTTCCCCTTCTTCCACAGACATAACTGCTTTAACAGGACACGTGGCTGCTGTGGTAAAGACTGTATTTCTTTGTTCCCTTGCAGCTCAGTGTGCATGGACAAACATTTTGTCACTGCAACATGAGCAAAAGTAATATATTCAAACTACTCACTATTTGCTTAAAATAAAAATTCTTGTTCTTCGCTTGCTTAAAATTTCGCCCTCTCTCTGAATTGGAACTTCGATATGGCATTGATCTAGTTTTAACCATGTACATGAGGACAACATCTTAGGAGACAGTAGAGCTGTAACATTATCTAAGTCATCCACAGAGCTGGGTTGCCTGCCTTTCTGGGCCAGTCTTTCTCTTTCTGGACTGGTACGCATGTGTGAAAGAAATAAACTATCTTATTTAAACCACCATATTTTTCATGGTTTCTCTTTTCATGTGCTCTTCTGCTTTGCAAATACAGCTGAGCCTACACCCTAATTAATCAAAGTTATCTAGGCCACAAGTAAAAGATTTTGTTATAAATTCTTTTGGCTATGCCAAACCCAGATTTCCTTAGTCAAAGGAAAACAGCAAAAGAGAAAAAAGACCAAGACTATGAAGTTTTTGGTGATTGTATTTGCAGTAAAAAGAGTATATTTTAACCTTTTCTCAACCTGCATAAACCAAGTATCAAAATTTTATATGCTTCAGTTGAATCTCCTCTGACTGATTATCCTACTGTGATGATATCTATCGATTTCCACAGTGAGTCATCAACTCTGTCAGCACTTTAATGAACAAAATTAGTCTATTTCATGCTGAAAAGCAATTCCAGCAACTCTTGCAGATAAAAAGGGTCAAAAAAACTTATCGGGCAGTTACATCCTCTCACAAAATCTCTTGATAGTATCTCCGTATGACCAGCCCACACATAATGATTGGTCAGAGTGAAATGGAATTTTGAGTAGGGCATTAAACAGCATTCAGGGATGACTTGGCCATGAAAGAGAAATAGATAGGCTGAGTTTAGGAATCAAATATTATTCTAGCCAGTCAACGGCAGAGAATATTTTAATTTCATGACCATTCTTCTTCTTTTTAAAAAAAAAATATTTATTTATATGGCTGTGCTGTGTCTTTGTTGTGGCATGCAGGCTCTCTAGTTGCAGCTAGCAGGCTTAGCTGCAGCATGTGGGACCTCAGTCCCCCTGACCAGGAATTGAACCCACATCCCTTGCTTTGGAAGGTGGATTCTTAACCATTCAACCACCAAGGAAGCTCTCATGATCATTCTTGCTAGCTAGTTGGTTTTCACTAGCCTAAATTCAATTATTTGTTGACATAACAATTGCTCCTAGTTTCCCTGGCTCTGTTTCTGTCCTATTCAACCACTGACGTTTCAAAACTGGGATGACTATCTTTAAACATGCAGTTTAAGGAGTTCAAAACACACTACCCCAAAATACAGTATCTGGGAATGCTGAATACTTTAAGCTGAAGGAGTCTGAGAAAGTGGCCTTTTCCCACCCTCCCCCAGACCTTCCCCCATCCTTCTCCTCTGAACCAGATCATAACACCCTCATGTGAGAGGTACCCTTCTACACCTGGAAGGAAAAACATCCTTATCTCCCAGAGAGAAAGATGCTGCAAAGAATTCAAACAAACAGGTCTTACAAAATTTTTCTCAGTTAATCATACTTCCTCATGACTGTTCACTCTTCATGAAACTTAGCATGATAACACTCAAGTTTAACTGGTTCTTCAGGTCTTCACTTTCTTTTGAAGGCTCCTATGTCATGCAATACATATTAAACAAATTTGTAAGCTTTCTTCTGGTAATCTGCCTTTGTCAATTTAGTATTCAGATCCAGGCATGGATTCTATGAGGGTTGAGGAAAACTCTTCTACCCCTACTTAGTCTTCAAACAATATGGATAGAAAACTTTTTCATTCATAGTACAATGTCAACATGGATTTGAGAAATAGAAGTTGATTTCACTACAATATAAGAATCTCCTGCTATGGAATGTGAAAAAGCATGGAATTTGGGGTGGGAGCTCTGGGATTGAGCATCAAATGGGAATGATGATCTCTTCTTCACAGGGTAACTGTAAAGTGTCAAATACCTACACATCTACAGTCTAATAATTAAGAACATTAATTCAATAGTTCAACTCAGGCCCAGTTCTGAGGCTGGTGTATCATTCACCTAAACAAATGACTTTACCCAAGTTATTCAACTTCTCAGAGCCTTTGTTTCTTCATCTGTAAATGAGGATATTGACTCACAACAATCTTTCTAAGATCACTATTGAAATGAAAGGTCATACATTATAAGTGAAATAAGCCAGTTACAAGAGGACATAAACTGTATAATCCTACTTATACGGGGTACCTAAAGTGGCCACATTCGTAGAGACACAGTAGAATGGTGGCTTCTAGCTGATGGGGGCAGGGAGAAATAGGTAGTAATTATTTAATGGGCTCAGAGTTACAACTTGGGAAGATGAGAAAGCTCTGGAAGAAAGCTCAGTACAAGTGGCCAACTTTATGTTATGTATATTTTACTACAATTTTTTAAAAAAGAAAAGAAACTGGGCTTCCCTGGTGGCTCAGTGGTAAAGAATCTGCCTGCCAACGCAGGAGACATGGGTTCGATCCCTGGTATGGAAAGATTCCACATGCTGCAGAGCAGCTAAGCCCACGCACCACAACTACTGAACCTGTGCTCTAGAGCCTGGGAGCTGCAACTACTGAGCCCACGTGCCACAGCTACTGAAGTCCACACGCCCTAGAGCCTGTGCTCTGCAGTAAGTGAGGCCACTGCAATGAGAAGCCCATGTGCTGCAACCAGAGTAGTTCCCACTTGCCTCAACTAGAGAAAAGCCTGTGCAGCAACAAAGACCCAGCACAGCCAAAAATAAATAAAATTATTTTTAAAAAAGAAAAAAATTAAAGGTCATAAAGATTAGTTTAAAAGTACAGCATCAGGTATAGTTTAAATGCTTTACAAATGATGCGTGTGTAACAATTAATTTTATTATTTATTTTTAAAGTGCATTAAGAGTTCATCATAAATGATAAATGTACAATTAGAGAATTTTTGATGACAGTCATTAGATTTGTTAAAATATGGGCCCAACATATTACTTGGGTGTCTGGAAACACCTGCTAAGAATAATGGAAATACAGAGGTGTATGTATTAAACACACACCCTCACATTTACACATGCACACAATGATATTTCACTGGTTTAGAACAAATGAATTGTTCATATTCAAGGATGCTGCTGAAAGGGACCTTTAAGTAAGATTATAAACAATTTGTTGGTATTCATTCTTAATTATAATAGATTGATTATTCTTTTGCATCTAACTTTATTATATTGCTCTCAAAACTCTTTTTTTGTAAGAGAGACGAACATCAACTTCAGCCAAGGAGTTAAACAACAAACATGATAATAATTCCTATCTATTCACTAAAGGATTGAGATGATTGTGTATAGCATATATAGTGTGTGTATATGTATATACATAGATATGGGTACATACACATTCACTTATACACACACATATATATATACATATAGTAAAAATTAGCAGTCAGCAAGACAGAAATTTCGAGCCTTAGAAACAATATTTTCTTATCCCTTTACCTGTAAATAAGGAAATTAAGTGTTAGAAGGGCATCAGAGGGCAGACAGACTGAAACCACAATCACAGACAACTAGCCAATCTGATCACACGGACCACAGCCTTGTCTAACTCAATGAAACTAGGCCATGCCGTGTGGGGCCACCCAAGACAGATGGGTCATGATGGAGAGGTCTAACAGAATGTGGTCTACTGGAGAAGGGAATGGCAAACCACTTCAGTATTCTTGCCTTGAGAACTCCATGAACAGTATGAAAAGGCCAAAATATAGGACACTGAAAGATGAACTCCCCAGGTCGGTAGGTGCCCAATATGCTACTGGAGATCAGTGGAGAAATAACTTCAGAAAGAATGAAGGGATGGAGCCAAAGCAAAAACAACACCCAGTTGTGGATGGGACTGGTGATAGAAGCAAGGTTCAATGCTGTAAAGAGCAATACTGCATAGGAACCTGGAATGTTAGTTCCCTGAATCAAGGCAAATTGGAAGTGGTCAAACAGGAGATGGCAAGAGTGAACATCGACATTCTAGGAATCAGCAAACTAAGATGGAGTGGAATGGGTGAATTTAACTCAGATGACCATTATATCTACTACTGTGGGCAGGAATCCCGTAGAAGAAATGGAGTAGCCATCATAGTCAACAAAAGAGTCCGAAATGCAGTACTTGGATGCAATCTCAAAAACGACAGAATGATCTCTGTTCGTTTCCAAGGCAAACCATTCAATATCACAGTAATCCAAGTCTAAGCCCTGACCAGTAACGCTGAAAAAGCTGAAGTTGAATGGTTCTATAAAGACCTACAAGACCTTCTAGAACTAACACCCAAAAAAGATGTCCTTTTCATTATAGGGGACTGGAATGCAAAAGTAGGAAGTCAAGAAACACCTGGAGTAACAGGCAAATTTGGCCTTGAAGTACAGAATGAAGCAGGGCAAAGGCTAATAGAGTTTTGCTAAGAGAACGCACTGTCATAGCAAACCCAAATTTGTGTTTGTTAGCAGTTTTAGCATTCACTGGATAGCATACTAAACCAATCTGTCTGCAAAATGAAATACAATACATAAAAAATTAAAAACAAACTAAACATTCACACAACAAATTATGTTGGAAGGGGAAACCAATACAAAGGAATGTCACCTAATTGCAAGTGCAGGACTATTATTAACACTTTCTATTTTGAAAGGAGTAGTGTTTTGCTGCCACCTACAGGGCAACAGGCATTCCTTCATGAAAGTTACAAAACTAATTAACTAAAGTTGTAAAAACCATTGCAAATCCAAAAGAATGTTATGGGTTACTTTATATTTTCAGGTCTTTATCTTCTAATTTTGTAACCTGAATAGCTGTTGCAGAAACTACAGCCTTAATTTCAGTCCTTCATTAGATCACCAACTTCAAGCTCAGAAATAATTTTTTTTTTAACCCAAGTTGGTAAACCAAAGACTAGAGAGAACTAAAATCCATTTTCTATTTTCAAGCTCTTTTGCCTTCACTTCATGTTTTCTAACCCTGTGTGGTATTCAAATATGGTCCCACAAGGAGAGAGCCTCTGGAATATGAATTGATCCTTCTTTCTGGTGTCAAGGAAAGGAAAAGGGGAATTGCGTTTTGAAAGGTCAAAGGAATACTTAATCAGCCAGCACAGTTCTGAATAAAAACTGACATTTTTACTTTCAAATAAACAAGCCCTATTTTATTTTACTTTATTTTATTTAT
The DNA here is from genome assembly GCF_054371585.1 of Giraffa tippelskirchi. Lineage (NCBI taxonomy): Eukaryota > Metazoa > Chordata > Mammalia > Artiodactyla > Giraffidae > Giraffa > Giraffa tippelskirchi. The sequence goes on from NC_137279.1 coordinate 23,960,314, forward strand.
GGGTTACATCAGAGAGTTCTTGGGTACTCCCTACTTTTAAAAAAATGTTTATTGGTAATTTGTGTTTCTATTTTTTTAATTTTTATTAAAATATAGTTGACTTACAATGTTGTGCTAGTTTTCACGTATATAGCAAGATGATTCAGTTAAGCATCTTTTCTAATCAGTCAGCTCTTCTCATCAGGTGGCAAAAGTATTGGAGCTTCAGCTTCAGCATCAGTCCTTCCAATGAATATTCAGGATTGATCTCCCTTAGGATGCACTGGTTGGATCTCCTTGCAGTCCAAGGGACTCTCAAGAGTCTTCTCCAACACCACAGTTCAAAAGTATCAATTCTTTGGTGCTCAGCTTTCTTTATAGTCCAACTCTCACATCCATACATGACCACTGGAAAAACCATAGCTTTGACTAGACAGACCTTTGTTGGCAAAGTAATGTCTCTGCTTTTTAATATGCTGTCTGGGTTGATCATAGCTTTTCTTCCAGGGAGCAAGCATCTTGTAATTTCATGGCTGCAGTCACCATCTGCAGTGATTTTGGAGCCCAAAAACATAAAGTCTGCCACTGTTTCCATTGTTTCCTCATCTATTTGCCATGAAGTGATGGGACCAGATGCCATGATCTTAGTTTTCCAAATGCTGAGTTTTCTCTCTCGTCTTTCACTCTCATCAAGAGGCTCTTTTTCTCTGTCTTACTTCACTTAGTATGATATCTCTAGGTCCAGCCATATTGCTACAAACGGTATTATTTCTTTCTTTTTATGAGCAATATTCCATTATGTGTATTTATATATAAATATATACATATATTCTACATTTTCTTTATCCATTCATCTGTCAACAAACAGTTAGGTTGCTTCCATGTTTGACTGTTGTATATCTATATAATATATTTGGCTATTTGTATAATAAATAGTGCTGAAATGAACATTGGGGTGCATATATTTTTTTTCAAATTATGGTTTTCTCCAGATACATGAACAAGGCCAAATTTTAGAATTTTGGGGTTCTCTATTAAGACTCTTTTCTTGATTTGAAGACACTAACAGTAGATGAGGTTTGCTTTATAAATTAGGTTTTATGGTTCAAGCAACAACCTTGATAATCCAACATGAATTAGCTGAAGCACAATCCACACCTCAACCTGGGTATTTCTTTTGTCTCTCTTTTAAGGGAGCGCCTATAATATACTCCTCAGGAACCTACCAGTAATTCTCAAGGCCCCACTGAGCAGATGCTACAATCCTAAAGAGGGGCATTGCGATGGAGGAGCATGGAGACAAAACAGACACATTAGCAACTGCTAACAATGAAAATGAGGACCATCCATTTTCTAAGTGTGACTGTGAATGTTTCCTTTAAGTGCACATGTGTTTTCTTTTCCTCTTGTTCCCTCACTACCACTTTTAGATAATTTAATTTTGAATATTTGATCACAGTATAGTAGATGCTTAGCACCACACTGGGGTCGCCTGGGGAGTTTTTAAGAATACTGATGCTTGGGGTCCCTTGATGTTCAAATGAAATTGTTCTGTACAACTCGGAATCAGAAAATGTTTAAAGCTGACTCTAGTTACAGGAGATTCTGATGTAGAGTTAAAACTGAGGATCTCTGCTCTGTACATTAATAACTCATAGCCTGGCAGGCCATGGCCCATGGGGTCACAGAGAGTTGAATATGACTGAAGCGACTAAGCACGCACACACTTCTTACCCTCCTGGTTCTGGAACTGCCTGCATCAGATCTAGGGGGTAGGGGGATGGCTGAGAGGAAGAATTTGGAAATGCTCAATTTAAACAAATTACTTGGAACTTAGGTGGTTCCAAAGTAAATTAATGATTAATAATCACTTTGAGTTCTATTGATGTTGTTGTTATTCAGTCGCTAAGTTGTGTCTGACTCTTTGCAACTCCATGGACTACAGCACACCAGGCCTCCTTGTCCCTCACCATCTCCAGAAGTTCACCCATGTTCATGTCCATTGAATCAGTGATCTGTTGCTAAAGGGACACACTATACTGTGACATAACTAAAATAAATTGGGATTTATTGAAATTGAAAATTGGTGGGAAGATTTTTTTTTTCTTTGAAGGAGGAGAAGGAAAAGTGAGAAAAAGAGATTTGTCTCTAAACATTAAGAGGACTATCAGACACTACTTCAAACAACTTAAGGAAAGGGACTGTGTGTCCATTGTTGTATCCGTATCATTAAGCACAGTGTCTGGCTCACAACAGGTGTTCAAAAGTCATTTGCTGAACAAACATATAAATGAACAAATGTTATCAGTATACAATGTATTTTACTTGGTCCATTCCCAGTTCAGTTCAGTTCAGTTCAGTTGCTCAGTCGTGCCTGACTCTTTGCAACCCCATGAATCGCAGCATGCCAGGCCTCCCTGTCCATCACCAACTCCCGGAGTTTACCCAAACTCATGTCCATTGAGCCAGTGATGCCATCCAGCCATCTTATCCTCTGTCGTCCCCTTCTCCTCCTGCCCCCAATTCTTCCCAGCATTAGGATCTTTTCCAATGAGTCAACTCTTCGCATGAGGTGGCCTTAAAGTATTGGAGTTTCAGCTTCAACATCAGTCCTTCCAATGAACACCCAGGACGGATCTCCTTTAGGATGGACTGGCTGGATCTCCTTGCAGTCCAAGGGACTCTCAAGAGTCTTCTCCAACACCACAGTTCAAAAGCATCAATTCTGCGGCGCTCAGCTTTCTTTATAGTCCAACTCTCACATCCATACATGACCACTGGAAAAACCATAGCCTTGACTAGACAGACCTTTGTTGACAAAGTAATGTCTCTGCTTTTTAATATGCTATCTAGATTGGTCATAACTTTCCTTCCAAGGAATAAGCATCTTTTAATTTCATGGCTGCAATCACCATCTGCAGTGATTTTGGAGCCCCCCAAAAATAAAGTCTGGTAGGAAATGGTAGATAAGTTGGTAGATAACAAGTGGAAGATTACAAAATGACAGGTTATTACAGGTGAGAAAACAAGGACGTCCTAAAATGGTATAGGAAGAGGTTATTTTAGCTGTAGAAGGGGCACTGGATAAGGAAGCAGGTGCGACACACAGGGCATAGCTTATGAGAGAGCTCCCAGCCTACCGACAGCAGGGTAACCTGGAAGGTTTAGAAGGAGGCCAAAATATGAAATATAAAAAATTATTTCTCCTATGAAATACCAGACAGATTTCTGGAAAGACGATTCCATGATACAAAAATCAGGCTTACTGCAGCAGGCTACTGACATGAGAGAAGTTTGGCTAAATAAAAAGATGTTTCAGTTTGGCATGTAGATTCTGTTTGATATCCAGATCAGAATCACACAAGCTAAACTGGAAAAAAAAAAAAGTATTGTAACACAAATGTATTTTCTATTTCTCATGTAATGTGAAATATTTCTTTCTAAAAGTTGAACACTGAAGTAAACAGAGTAAGCAGGGTCAAATGAATAATCTCTGAGAGAAAAAATTTTCAATTAAGCAAGTAGATTACATAAGCCCAGAGACATACACAAAGATACTTTTTAAAAAAATATAGTAAAATCTGCCCTCCAAGTCAATTATATTTCAATATAGCTGGAAAAAAAAAAGTGCTAGGGTTTCCTATAAATCTAGTCTGAATTACAGTGATGACAAATATAAAATTCACATGTATGAGTAAAATGAAGGTTTTCTCAGAATAAGGGGAAGAGTTTTACTATTCCTTATGCATAGTGATTCTGATTTTTTGCAATCAATTTATCACTCTACAGAAATGGAGATGCAAGTAATAAAAGTCTTCTGAAAGAAGGTAAATGAGATCAAGAATAAGACAAAGATATGGGCTCTTTCCACTTTTATTCAATGTTGTGTTAGAGCGCTGTACTGAGACCTGTCCTCCCCATGAAGCATCTAAGTCACAGCTGGTCTAGGTAAGTGCCCTGAGCACCACCCAACCTTTGCAAAGGCCGAGCCACAATCAGAACGGTAGAGCCTCCCAAGCCCCACCTGAGCAGAGCAGTGATGGAGCTGCCAACTGGGTTGGACAAGCACCCTAACCCTTGTCCTCCTCACATAGCAAATGAGTCACAACATGGTCGGGTGAGTGCTCTTAACCCTGCCCACTCCACACAGAGCTGGGACAGGTGAGCACCCTGAGTCCTGCCCTCCCTACATGGCAGCCCAGCAGAAACTAAGCCTGGCCAGTGCCCTGAGCCCCATTCTCCCCGTCAGCAGATGGGCCACAATTGAGCAGATGAGCGCCTAGAGTTCCATTCTCCCCTCACTGCAGCTCAGCCTTTTCATAAGCAGTGGGTGCATGCAGCCCTCACGACAGATGCCCACAGAAGGCCTGGCTCTAGTGACCACCGGAGACTGTGCTTCTAGGCCACAGGGAACATCTCCTTCCCGGCACCACTCTCTCAAGACTGAGGGAGACAGCCATTTTACCTATACATACAGACAAACACGGAGAGACGGGCAAAATGAGGAGATCGATGGCTGTGTTCCAGACCAAAGAATGTGGCAAACCTCCAGAAAACAGACCTTAATGAAATGGATGGAGATAAGCGAGCTACCTGATAAAGAGTTCAAAATAATGATCTTAAAGATGCTCATTGATCTTGGGAGAAGAATGGAAGAACATAGAGAGAATTCAACAAAGAAAGAAAATATAAGAAAGACTCAAACAGCAATTACACTCAACTGAAAAACACCCTAAGAGGGTTCAACAGCAGAACAGATGAAATAAACGTAAGCACAAATCACTGAGCTAAAAGACAGAGCAATGGGAAACACCCCACAGAGCAGCAAAAGAAAAAAAGAATTAAAAGAGGTGAGGAAATGTTAGGGGCCTCTGGTACAAGATCAAGTGGAGTAACATTCACATGAGAAGAAAGAATAAGCCAGAAGGATTATTTGATGAAATAATGGCTGAAAACTTCTCTAATCTGGGGAAGGAAACAGTCCTCTGGACCCAGGAAGCCCTGAGAGTTCTAAACAGGATGAATTCAAAGAGAAACACACTGAGACACATTATGGTTAAAATGGTAAAAGTTAAGGATAAACAGAGACTCTTAAAATCAGCATGAGAAAAGCAATTAATTACTTAAGGAAAACCCCATAAGGCCATCAGTAGACTTTTTTCATCAGAAACTTAACTGGCCATAAAGGAGTGGCATAACATAGTAAAAACGCTGAAAAGAAAAAAAAACCAAAAAACACATCAACAACCTGCCAACCAAGAATTCTCTACTGGCAAAGTTACCATTCAGAATTAAGGAGCTATTACAAGTTTTCCAGATAAGCAAAAGCTAAAGGAATTCATCACCACTAAACTGGCCTTATTAGAGATGTTAAAGGGACCTCTCTAAACTTAAATAGTGCTAATTAATAATGAGAACATATAAAATTAAAAATCAATCTACAGACAAATAAATACTAAAGGTAGTGGATGAATCACTTATATAGCATATACGAAGGCTGAGACAAAATTATTAAATAAAATCAAAGTACAATAATTAATTGTACATAGTACAAGATATACATAGTAAACTAAAAAGGTATAAAATGTGTCATGAAAAATATAAGACGTATGGAGAGTATACATATACAGGATGTTGTATGTAAACCCCATAGTAACCACAAAGAAAAAACTTATATTACTAATGAATACACAGAAGAAAATGAGAAAGAAATCTAATACTAAAGAAAATCACCAAAAAATCAAGGGAAAGGAGAAAGAGAAGAACAGAACAGAGAAGAGCTACAAAAATGACCTGAAAAAATTAACAAAATGACAGTAAGTCAATTGTTGTTGTTTAGTCACTCAGTCACGGCCAACTTTTTTGCAACCCCATGAACTGTAGCCTGCCAGGCTACTCTGTCCACGGAATTTTCCAGGCAAGTTTACTGGAGTGGGTTGCCATTTTCTCTGTCGGGGGATCTTCCCAACACAGGGCTAGAACCCACGTCTCCATGTCTCCTGCATTGCAGGTGGATTCTTTACCAAGGGGTAAGAAGAGGAGAATTTCTATGTGTAATAATAGCACATAGATGTACTGTAGTACTTACTAAGTTATAGGCACCAATCATATATAAACTCATTAAACTCTAATAACAATCCTATGTGATGGGTGTTACTAATATTCCCATTTTAAAGATACGGAAAATGTAAGTTACCTAAAATGTTACTATTAGTCACTCAGTCATGTCTGACTCTTCACGACCCCATGGATTGTATAGCTGGCCAGGCTCCTCTGTCCATGCAATTCTCCAGGCAAGAATACTGGAGTGGGTTGCCATTTCCTTCTCCAGGGGATCTTCCCAACCCAGAGATTGAACCTGGGTCTCCTGCATTGCACACGGATTCTTTGCCATCTGAGCCACCAGGGAAGCCAGTAAGTTACCTAAGATCACTGGATAAACTGTTGAAGATGGGATCTGTCCTCAGGAGGCAGAAGAAGAGTAGGAAGAAAAGCAAGTACTATGCTAATGCTGTTTTGATAACTATTGAGAGATCAAGTTAGATAAAAAATAGAAAAGATGTCAACTAGATTTCATTAATGACTTGATAAAAAAAGCTACAATACCATGGTAAGGAAACATACCATAGTAGAGACCATTGAAAAGCCAATAATATAAAAGATATACTTAATAACTTTTATATAATATACACAGCCCCTCCAAGATAAGGCTCATTCTTCTAAAATTTAACCAGAATCAACTAACTTCCCTAAAAATATCCCAGATATTTCCAAACAAAAGTACATAACATTGGAGTCTTCAAAACTGAGGCATTTTGTTTGTTTACAACAACAATTATTATAATTACTTTTTAAGTTGCTTTGTTTTTCTGCCTGCTTTCAGGTACTATAAATGTATGTATCTAGAAATTCTGCTTTTTCATGAGTATGGTTGCTAACAGAAAGCAGTTTTGCAATATGGATCAAAAATTAAAATGTGATTACAGTTTGACCAACAATTACATTCTTAGGAATTTATCCTAAAGATACCATAAGTATGCAAAAGATGGAATTTAAGGATGTTTTTTACAGTTCTATTTAACAGGAAAGTCTAAAAACAATTTTAATGTCCATGGAAGTTAAATATAAAATTGGTTAAATAAATTATGATACATATAATAGAAAAATAAGCAGTCATTTAAAAGGCTAAGGAAGTTCTATGTGTAATAATAGCTCCTGGGTGACTGTAGTGCTTACTAAGTTACACGCACTAATCATATATTAACTCATTAAACCTTAACAACAATCCTATGGAATAGGTATTACTAATATTCCCATTTTAAAGATGAGGAAACTGTAATTTGCCTAAGATCACCGGGCAAATTGTGTAAGATGGGATTTAAACTCAACCAGTCTGATCCCGTGCTTTTAACCATTACGTGTGTATTATAACACAGAAGGATATTTATAATATTATATTAAAAAGTCTTGTTCAACAGCATTTTTAAAAGAAAATAAATCCATGTTCATCCCTTCGCATTGTTCTTCTAGATTTACTTACTACCTCCCCATCATCTTATCTATAACCCTCAAACCCATATTAAAACATTTATTTATATACACATGTATATGTATATAAGTATATGTAGGTAGGTAATACATGCTTACATATTCAATAGACTAAAGCGTGGGAAAAAGATTTTATATCCAATTTTTATTACGGTTTCCTCTGAGGTAGGGTTATAAATGGGCTTTAACTCTGTAATGTTTATACGCATGTGGTCAGGGTGGGGGGCGCGTTCTGTCATTTACTTTTAATCCTCGTCAGAAAGCAAAGCATCTATTCTGATTAGAAATTTTCTCTGCCAACATGAAGTCACTCCGATTAATTCTCTCTGATCATCTCCAGTCTATTATAATGTACTACGCTATGACTACTGAATGCATCATATAATCACTAAATTAGATTCTTAAGAATATACCTAGCCTACCTAATGGATTCTGCCAACAGCCTAAATAATTTAATGATGCATCCTACTATAAGGAATCATTCTTTTAGCTGAGTAGCTTTCTAGCCATCTGGTAGACTGTTTCTAACCCAAAAGGAAATAGCTCCTATTCAGAAAACAGATATTATAAACCACACTGAGCAACAGAGACACTCACCTATGTTTATGTTGTTTAAAAATGTTATTGGTTCAGCTTTACCTTTGCTAAGTCAAAAGATTTCAAACAATCTGCGGCCTTGGTTCTATCAATTATCAGCCGAGGGAGAGAATTATTAAATGGTTTTCTCTAATACCGTTTATGGTTCTCCTACAAATAACATCTGGACATTTAATGTGTGCTAATGAGATGATCTATGCTAACATTCAATGCACAGTAAGTGCTCAAGTAATGTTACTTACCTTTCTGATTCCCCTCATCACAAGAAATAGAGAGAAATCCTTCTGCAGCTATACTGAAAATCAGTTAGGCTAGGTTCATAAGCACCTTCAACTATTCCTAAGTTTATTATTTTTATATAAACAAGTTTACACTCTTTTATCTGACAAATCAGAAGCTAAAAATTAATCACTGTCAAATGTGTTTTGGGGTATTCTTTCTCTAGGCGGGAGCAGTTAGATCAGTTAAGTACACTTAGGTACAGCCTATGTGTACTGATTCTACGTGGGGTCAGCTCCAAAATTCAAACAAGAACTCCTCAAGTAACTTTGTCAAATGAATTGTTCATATCTAAACTCAAAATGAAAAATATGAAGTACACTGTATGTACATTTTAACAGAATAAGAGATAAGGAGCAGTAGCCCATGTCTTGAGTTATATAAGGCCCATGTAATGTGATGCCTTTGCTTTGAATAAAAGTATTCAATGGTTAAGCAGGAAAGCTCTCCTAAAATATCAAGAGGGTCTCTGAAACTTCAAGTTACGATCTTTGGGGAAATGTGGAAGACTTATGGGGAATCTAGTAATAAATTCTGAGTAACTTCGTGAATATAACAGTAATGACAATAATGACAGCTACCATTTATTAGGCAATACAACTTTCCACTATGTTAAGGGATTTTATGGATCACATTATTTAGCAATCCTATGAATTAGTTTTCATTATTATCTCAGAACTCAAGGTCTGAGCGCTATGAGTAATTTGCACAAGGTCATATACTAGAGCTGAAATTAGAACCAAATCTATCCGAGTCTGGTGTCTACAATTTTAACAACTACATTTTACTAGGAAAAGGGTGAGCTTGCATCTTTTTATAAACAAGGCAATTTTCACCTTCAATAATAGAACTTCATTTTTAACCAAAGGACAAAAACCAATCAGGTTATTTTCATAAACTCTGCAGCAAATGTCTTGCTGTTATCACACTTTTAAAGTTGCATTGATATGTTGATATAAAATCCAACGCGGTAATTATAATTGAACTCTGACACATCATATAGATTTCTAGCTATCAGAGAAAGAACTGCAAATTGCAAGTAGCAGTTTCTTTTTTAGTCAGCATATTACAGAAGCTTTCTGATAATTCAATTATATGTTTAGCTACCTTTAGAGATGTTATTATGGTAAGAAGCATTTTAAGAAAAAAGCTGGCATCATTTTGACAGAGAACAGTTTTTAACTTTTTCTCATATCATCCAACTCGAATGAATGGAAATATTTTTATATGTTACTGGAAAGAGTGTTATGATAGCAAGATTAAATGGATTATAAGAAAATCAAACTTGAAATACACAACAACAAAAGATGGGAGGAGAGAAGAGCAGAGTTCCTCAGAGAAGTCGTTTTTTGTGTTCAAGAATCTAGAATGAGTCAAAGGTTGTAAATTGAATGATGCTCAGTTCCAAGGGCAGAGAGATAAGACAGTTTGGTTAAACATAAAAACGGACTTACCTTTAGGAGAGCCAAGGCTACATGAAAGATTATGTTCAAACCCTGAAACAGAAAAAGAGAGTCAAAATCAATACTGTCACATCTATCACTATTTTATTAAGTATTTTCCCAAGACATCCACATATCATTAATAAAATCTGACTGTTTTCATCTCCACATACAATAATAATTAAATGATGAGATTTTTTAAAAGATATTTTTCTTCTCTGAGAGGCTTATTATAAATTTTAGGTCCGTCCTATTTAATTGATGCTCACATAAAATTATTGCTTTTACAGTAAATTACTTTTCTTCAGTCTATTTCTGGTTCAAGGCCGGCAAAAGTCAAGTTCCTTGATCAAAATGGCAGTGACAATGACGTCTAAAATTATTAAGTGAAATTCCTAAGTCCTATCTGTGTTATATGGTTACACTGCCCGTGGAAAACAAAACAGAACAAAAGGTGTTGCTGGTAACTAGGCAGATTATATGAGGGGAGCTGTAAGCATCACACGGGATTTCCACCGCCTACCATTCTAATTGTTTTGTTGTTTTAGTGTTTGTTTTCAAGAAGTATTGGTACAACTAGAGGTTGTAATTAGTGGCTATGTGCTAGACTTCCTTGTCTTTTTCTTCCTAAAAACCAGAGCAACATTTCTTCAGGGATAAAAAAATTAAATAGCTTTCTAAGAAGCCATACTGGAGCTGAATTTTGATTCTGATGAGATGTTAAGATATAAAAAACAAGAGAAAAGAATCTTAAATGCTCAAGATGACAGAGGCAGAAACAAAACTGCCACAGGACACGCTGCTTCTTTGCCATGCAAGTTATCATTCATGAGAAAAAAGACCTTTCAAATTTGAGCTGATATCTCCCATAAGTTCAGGGTCTATGTGGTATGCCCTCTTCAGTTTGGTCACAAGTATAATCTAACATACCTTTTGGACATGGAGTTGTACTAGATGTGCTATGGAAAGAATTCCTAATGAACCATCCTTTTACTGTCTCCAAAATCAGAAGCAAGGATTAGGACTAGGTAATTAGAGTACATTCCTGTTACAATATGCGAACCTCTTACATTCAACTACCAAACATGTGATGTAATGGCAGAAGAGATGAATGATAAACACAAAATATTTGGTTGGAAGTTTTGAGTGTACTGAGTTAATTCTTTAAGAAACCAAAGCAGTAAAAAGCATAATCAGGCCAGGAGACAAAATGAAATTGACAAAGAGTTCATTACCACACCAAGCAATGATTCTAGACTAGTTTTGATCAACTTAGAAAAAAGAGAGAGATACTACTATTATAATAATAATAACAATCAATTACTTGGGTTACAATTAAGCGGAATTTGCTTTCCTAATCTAAATTTGGATCCTCGCCCGCTAGCTGCTGCCTACTTGTAGGCCCTGCTCCACATTTCCTCCACCCCCACACCACAACCACCAGGCATAATCAAACCTCACAACCTGAGTGCTGTTCTGATCAACCTGCCATGAAGACCAAATCCACGGTGTCTCTGATTCTTGATTTTTTTTTCAATCACTGTTACTATGTAAGCACCTCGTCTCTAGTTCTCTAATCCCCATAAAGCTCTGGCCTTCCTCCTAAGTCCGTCTCTCACCCTTCCATCTCCTTCCCAGACCCCTTCAGAGTACTCCACTTCATGTTCAGCCAACTCTGCTATGCTCTTGACCTCCCCGACAAACATTTCTCCACCTCCATGCTTTTACAGAAAGAGTGAAATCTAGGGATCCATATAGCAACCTGTATTATGATTCTCATTTTTCAGAGTATGAACTTGATTACCTAAGTTATATATGCATTTAGTAGTTGCAGGCTAGGATCATTCTCCAAAGCCTCCCAAATAAGTAGTTTAATGGCATTTTCACCTCACAGTGTTGGTGTAATATATATAAGTGCTTATTTGATGACCAAATGATTAAACTATACGAGGTATCTCCAAGTTTTCTGGGATTTATTCTTTTCCATATGGACCCAACTAGACCAATTTGTAGAGTCACCATCAAATAATAGGAAGAAACATTTTCTTCAGTGATCTCAAACTATTGGAAAACTGAGCTATGGAACACACAAAGAAGAATTTAGGGAAAGAAAGAATCTGTAAATAACCAAAACAGCTCTTGCTAATAGCAAGAAAAAAATTTATTCAAATTTTAATTTCACTTACACTTAGAATTAGTAAATAATCTGCCTGCAATGTAGGAGACCTGGGTTTGATCCCTGGGTCAAGAAGATCCCCTGGAGAAGGAAATGGCAATCCGCCCCAGTATTCTTGCTGAAGAATTCCATGGACAGAGGAGCCTGGCAGGCTATGGTCCATGGGGTCCCAAAGAGTCAGTACAACTGAAGCAACTAACAACATGATTTTATTGTTTATAGATTATCAGAAGTAATAAGCTAAAAGACAAAGTATGTGCTAGATGGGATTAGAGACATAGCCTATAGAGACAGTTACCAGAATCAAAATATTATACTTGATAGAAAGTAAACTTTAAAAAAAATGTATAGCTATCTGGGCTCATCCAATGACATCAATAGCCCTTCAATAGCTAACATTAGTTTACTGTGATAATCCCAGAAATATTAATGAATGCTTATATTGTATTTGAAACACTGTGCTTAAGAAGAAAGCATAGTCTGTGTTTTAAATAAAAAGTAGCTTTTTAAGTCTGGACAGCTAAAGAGGTAACTTTCATTTATTAGAAAATTTTATACAAATAAATTCTTTAAATAAGTTCATAATATACCTGCTTATATGAAACCCTAGACGTTATTATAAAAAATGAAGAAAAGTAAAGACTTTATAAGCTTTAAACTAAAGTAGAATAGTGTGGCCACACTATACAAAGGTACAATATTTTCAGACCTCTAGATTGCTGGAAATTAGAAAAAACATGCTGTTCTGCCAAGTTCTTTATTTCACTACAAAATGTATCCTGATTTCCTAATAGAATGAAAAAGGAAATTTTAGTCAGATATTTTAAATTATCTATTTTTCTCTTTTAGATAAGACTTATTCCCGTTTAGGAATATAATTAGAGGTATCATTAAATTATACTAACCTCCATAATAGGCCAGCATTCAGGCAGCACAAATAGGTTTCTTTTAAGATGACAATGTCAGTGTAAGCTTTGGTCCTCAGCCTGCTAGCCAACAATGAAGTACACTGTTGTGCTACTTACCACTTATATGCAAAGTCTAACTCCAAGGGCAAGATAACAAATGAGTCAGCATCCATTGACTATTTCCTACATGTCAAGATTTAAATTAATTACACCATAAACATGTCCTTACTTAGTCCCACAACAACCTGAAATTCCATTTTACCCACAAAAAAACATAGATTTAGAGAAGTCAAATTACATTTCCCAAGGTTATACAGCTCTTAAATGGATTTTAACCTATACAGTATAACTCTAGAAGTCATACTCATAACCACCGTTAAGAGAAGATGGCTGAATGAATGAATGAATCCCTTAGCTGAGTATTATCTAATGTGGCCTCTAATTCTTAAAGGATTAAAGTGATTCTTCCCATTTAAAGGCAAGTATATTGAGAGCAAGGAGGAGAAAGATTAATAAATAGATGACCTCTATCAAAACCAAATTTTATTATTTGTCTCCATATTAAAAACACTCACAAAAATCATCTGACTGCTTGTAGGACGTGAAGTAATAGAAACTCAGCTTGCTGTGAAAATAAAGGGTCACCACTTTTATCCAGTGACAACAGACTGAGTGACAACCTTCTGGGTATGAAGTAGTTCCTTAACTGCCTGGGAAGCTGCTGTATCAAAATTCAGTCACAGCCTGGAAAAATCTTCACTTTAAAGAACACCTACAAGTAATTGCCTCAAATTAAATAATTGCTCCAAAGTGCAGATCATCGTGTTCCTGGGTAGGCCAACAGTTGGGCACCCACCACCCTGTATAAAGGAAGGCTGACAGCAGAGCACTCACTGAAACAAAGACACGAGTGTCTTGGGTCTGATGAGCAGGCAATCGTGGGCTCAGAGGGGGCTGACAGATTGTGTGAGAAGCTGTCAAGAACTGCACTGACAGCACTGAGAACAAATGCTGAGAAGGTAGTGTCAAAAAAGTGCCAAACGTGCATCAGCACTTGGGTCCTTAGGGATCAAAATAAATGGGAAATAAACAGTATGTGGAAATGGAGATCCAAGCAACAAGGCAGTGAAAAATGATCAGACAGGTAAATGGAGCAGACTCAAGGACAAACACAACCGAAGCTGGAGAAAATGGGTGCTGCTCTTTCTGAGCCATCCAATGTGGGACACGTCACTCCAGGAAGGGGCAAGGACTCAGTGAGACAGCATTTAGAAAGCACATTGAATGAACTGAGCACTTGCTAAGTATTCAATAAATGCTAGCAATTATTATTAGGTTTGCATATCTATTGCCTGCCATATCTTACATTTTATATATTGTTTTCACTAGTTCTCTCAATACTCTAGGGCATTTATGTTACCGCCACAATTTTAGAGATAAGGAAACTGAGGATCATAGCATCACACTATTAGTAAATGGTAAAGCCAGGGTTAGAATTTATGTATGTTGGACAAAAAAATGTCCACGCTTTTCTTCACCAATTCCATCTCTACCGCGAAGCCAGTGAGATTTTGGTGAAATATCTGTTATGAATTAAAGGTGGTCATAATTCTCAGACACTTTTTCCATTGAGAGGCAGAGTCTTGGTCCCTTCCTCTTGAATCTGATAAGACTGTATTACTGCTTTGACCAACAGAATATGGTAGAAGTGAAGATACACCAATTTTCTGGGCTCAGGTCTCATAAGACACTGATTTATTGCTTCCATATCCTATTTCTTGTAGTGCCCTCTTGGAAGCCAGTCACCAACTAAGAAGTGCAATTACACTTAGACTCCCATGCTCTAAGAGGCTGAACACAGAGGAAAGAGCATGCAGGACACATGCCATGCACAGAAAGAGACCAAGGAACACCCTGGTGTCAGATATGAGAGTGAAGATGTCATCTTGAAAGTGAATCCTCCAGCCTCAGGTGCCCCAGCTGATGCCATGTGGATCAGAGATGAAGCACACAGATAAAGTCTTCCCAAATTCTTGAGTTATGAAATTGTCAGTAAAATAAACAGATGTCCTCAACTTTTTAAAAAACTTTTACTTTGAGATAATTTCAAACTTGGAAAAAATTTGCAAAAATAGTGTCAAGTTTCTGCTCACCCTTCACCCAGCTTCATCAAATGTTAGCATCTTACAAAACCACACAACAACAACCAAAATCAAGAAAGTTGTATTCAAATTTTGTTAAATGTTCCACTAATGATTTTTTTCCTGGTCCAGGATCTAATCCTGGATCATAAATTGAATTTAGTTGTCATGTCTCCTTAGTTTTTCTTCTGGGACAGTTTTCGGTCTTTATCTTTCATGAACTTGACTCTTATCAAGAGTACTGGCCAGTTACTTTGTAGAATGCCCCTCAATTTGATCTGTCTGATGTTTCTTTATGATTAAACTTAGATTATGTATTCTTAGCACAAACACCCCAGAATCAATGCTGTGTCAGCCCATTTTATCAGGAAGCTACATAATAGCAATAATGTCTTGCTCCAAAATCATTGTTTTAAAGTCACTCAGATTTGGCGTAGTTTGTAACATCAGGTAACCAGAAAGAATCCCTTTGGCTTCTCTTTGATAAATTTCTTACTTCTGTGATTTGCACTGAATTTTTTTTTTCCTCACAGAAAAGAGAAAGTGACAGATAATTATCATACAAATATAAAGAAGTAAATACTGGCTGGTCTTTAAATATAGGTCCTATAGCAAGAATACTGTAAGTGTTAGCCAAAAAAAGTATTTTACTTTATTCTGTGCTTCTTGTATTATAAGTACTTTACAAGTTCAATTTTTTAGAATGACTAAATAATGGACTTCGATGGAGTAGTAAGTAAAATGATGCGATGTTCTGGCTTTTGGTTTGTTTCTGGATGCCCGCTAGAGGGCAGGATTGTAGCACTGAAAAACAGAGCAGCTTTACCAAAAAAAAAAAATATTTCTGAGACGTTCATAGAAGCTTTGCATACAAACTTAGATCTTTTTGTTTTTAATATTCTATTTATTTACTTTAGTTCTGGCTGCCTCAGGTCTTAGTTGCAGCATACACAATCTTTCCTTGTGGTACATGGGCTTCTCTCTACTTCTGGCCTGCAAGCTCAGTTGCCCTGCCACACATACGATCCTAATTCCCAGACCAGGGATCGAACCCGGGTCCCCTACATTAGAAGACAGAATCCAGTGGATTCTCAACCACTGGACCACCAGGGAAGTCCTTGGGATTCGTTTTTTCAGTGAACTCAAAATTCAAACAACTAAGATCATAGCATCTGGTTCCATCACTTCATGGTAAATAGATGGGGAAACAATGGAAACAGTGGCAGACTATTTTCCTGGGCTCAAAAATCAGCGTGGATGGTGACTGCAGCCATGACACTAAAAGATGGTTGCTTCTTGGAGGAAAAGCTATGAGAAACCTAGACAGCATACTGAAAAGCAGAGTCATCACTTTGCCAACAAGATCTGTGTAGTCAAATCTATGTTTTTTTCAGCAGTCATGTATGGACGTGAGAGTTGGACCATAAGTAAGGCTAAATGCCGAAGAATTGATGCTTTCAAACTGGTGCTGGAGAAGACTCTTGAGAGTCCCTTGGACAGCAAGGAGATCAAACCAGTCAATCCTAAAGGAAATTAACCCTGAATATTCATTGGAAGGACTGATGCTGAAGGTGAAGCTCCAGTACTTTGGCCACCTGATGGGAAGAACCGACTCAACGGAAAAGACCCTGATGCTGGGAAAGACCGAGGGCAGGAGGAGTAGGGGACCACAAGAAGATGAGATGGTTGGATGGCGTCATGGATTCAATGGACATGAGTTTAAGCAAACTTAGGGAGATAGTGAAGGACCAGGAAGCCTGGTGTGCTGCAGTCCATGGGGTCACAAAGAGTCAGACATGACTGAGCAACTGAACAACAATGACTGAAAAGTGGTATATCTACAAAGTCTGAGTCCTTAATTATGCGTGACTCTGGGAAGAACTCTTAGAAGTTAGTGACATCTGAAATAAATAAACCTTTCAAAAACAAAGCATGTAAAATAAGAGAAATAAATCACAGTTTTCTGACAAGTATTCATCAAATCTGTGTGGCAGGCACTCTGAGAACTGCTGAGTATATACTAGCATTTGTAAGTTTACAAGGATGGATAAGTTATCCTCTTCCAAGGATAGGAAAAGAATATGAGATAAAAATGTGAACAGACAACATTGTCCCTGGGCAAAAAAAGGAGAGGTATGGCCTGGAAAACATGTTGTAGTTTCTATAAAGAAGCCCTATTGGCAATGAACTCTGGCAATCACCCTTTGTTCTCCTCAAATCCCCTTAAGTCATGATGAGCCTTGGATTATGTTGTCTTCTAGCTACAGTTATCTGTCAACTATCCCATGCTGCAGGGGTGTTACTGATGCCCTTCATAAGGACAAAGTAGCCTCACCAATTCCTAACTACCAGCTGATCTTGATTCTTTCCTTCCTCCTATCTCCTGCTAATTTCCATTGGCCAAACTCACCCAGAAGCCAGAAAGTATATGAATTCTATCAGAATTCTTGTACCTATACCCTCACCTTTCTTTTAAACTAAAAAAAGACAAGAGATGAGAGGGATGTAGACGTATAAGTGATGTAGAAATTGAAACACACTGCTGAAAGTTCATTAATTCACTCAAGATCACACTTAAATCGTTGAAGCTAGGATTCAAGACAGGCAGTCTGTCTGCAGAGACAGTGTTTGAAAGGACCATGGTACACTATACACTTTCCTCAAATCTGAAGCTATCAATTTAAAGTGAGAAGATATTTTAAAAGTTAGCTGAATTAACAATGGAGATATTTTAATTATGCATCTTCAGACTAAACATGGTTCCAGAAGACCAGTAACTAAGAGATAGGTGAGAGTGTATCAGTTTATTACTAAAGGTATATATTAATATATCAACTTGAGTGGCATTAAATATATGCTTGTGAGACAATAGAAAATACATATTGGCCTCTGGCACAGAGCTCCAGAAACCCTTGTAATTTCCAAAGTGATAAGAACACTGGGAGCATCTCTGCTCTCCTACTTGGTCTTTGACCCCAGTTCCTGACACAGGGCTCTTGAAACCTCTGTAATTTCCTGAGTGATACAAGTGTCTTTTGTTCTAGTGAAGCAACTGGTGGGTGGATTCCTGGATGGCTCCTGGATGAGAGCTGGTCACTGAAAGACCAGGCCAAGATTGGAGCTTGCAATTTCCGGGTCTACTTCACACCCTCCTGAGTAGGGAGAAGGGTTGAAAATAAAGTTAATGATCAATTAAGTCTGTGTTATGAAGCCTCCATCAAAATCCAAGTAGTATGGGATTTGGAAAGCTCCTAGGTGGAAGAACACATCCGCTCTGGGAGAGTAATGCACCCCAACTCCATGGGGACACTGTGCTCAGGACGCCCTCAGACCTTGTCTTATGCATCTTTTCAACTGGCTGGTATTTGTATCCTTTATCATACTCTTCAATAAACTGGCAAGGGTAAGTAAATGTGTCCCTGAGTTCTGTGAGCCCCTCTAGCAAATTAACTGAACTTGAGAAGGGGGTCAAGGGAGCCTCTGATGTCTAGCCAAAATGGACAGAATTGTTGGTGACCTGGGGGAGCTACTCCTTGCACCTGGAATGTGAGGTAGGGTGTGAGCACAGTGTTGGGGGAGGAAGACTTTAACCTGTGGGACCTGACACTATATCCAGGTAGATGGTGTTGGAACTGAGGTAAATTGTGGGACACCCAGGTGGTGTTGCAGGGAATCGCTTGGTGTGGGAAAAAACAGCCACACATCGGGAGACTAAAAGTGTCAGAAGTGTTCCATATGAGTGTGTTAGGAGTGTGCGAGCAAAGGAAACACACAGAGAAGAAACATAGGAGATACACTTAACTGAGATTTTTCCCTATAACAGGAGGGAAAAACGGGTGTTTCCCTTTACTGTGCTAATCTAGGTAATCCCACTAAGAAGATTTAGACCTACTGGCAGACTGTAAGGTCCTCTTTGATAAGACTCTCACGGGCTGCTACAGCATCACCTACCATGTCAGGAGAGAATGGCATTCTGACCCCTGCTGCTTGTAGGGGTTTCACTGGTGGTACCCAACTCCCCCTATATCCCACCCTCCTTAGTAATCTAACAGCTGTGGGGAGATGAAAAATAGGTTTTTGAGATATTCTCCCATATTAGACCATGCCCTGAACCCCTAGACTTTACTGTATGGTGTTTTTCTCTACCTGGAACATTCTTCCATCTTCTCTTAATGACTGTTCTCCTTGTTTGGGTCTGGGATTAGATGCTAATTCCTCTGGGAGGCTTTTTGGCTTTCCATTGGTGGGTTAGGCACCCCTCAATAGACCCCTTTCAAAACACCTATGCTCTCCACAGCACAGCATTCAGTCTACTGATGGGTAACCACTCATTCACCAGTCTCAATTTCCCTGTAAGTTACACGAAGGTAGGAACCTGCCTTTCTTTACTGGTATATTTCCATCACTTAGGACCCTACCTGGAACAGAGCGGGTACTCAGAATTAGTTGAATAAATGGATGACATAAATAGGATTGTCAGGATCAAGGAAAAATCTTTGATGAGAATTAAAATTCATGAAATGTTCTTCAAACTAATTTCTTCCTACAATGTCTTGACATTAACTACATTTTTTTTTTTTTTTTGGTTGCTGAGCCTCCTTTTCAGGTTATTTGAAGAGATAAACATGTTACACTCATTTCCTTCTTAAATATTAAAAAAGTAAGCTCTTGGATAGTTAACACTAAATTATAGAATGTTACTGTTCATCCTTTTTTGTCCCAGAAGCTTCACCACCTCTTTACAAATCTGAAAACTACAGTATAGTGCATCAGGAAAACAAAACCAATCACACAGTAATCACTGTCTTCAGAGATAAGTAGGAACTGATATTTTAAGTAATCCCAAAGCAGAATCATGCCAAAAAATGAAAAAAAATAAGAATTTTCAGTCCAATATACAGTGGAGAGGATTTACAAGCCTCAAGAAATTGCATGTAATTTTGCCTGATTGATGAATCCAGTGATAAGTTGCATCTAGACTAACACACCAGGGAATGCCCTGCATAGGTGACTCTTACCCCTCCACAGCTGAAGACCTGAGGTTTGTGTCATGGTGGGAAACCATTATGAGTGTATTCATCTTTGGAGACCCTTTCTCTTTCTCCTGTCCTCACTCAGTATATGGGTAAATGTTGGTGATAACACTAGGGACAGTAGAGGTGGAAGAGATACAGGAGGAAAGGGAAAGCACTGAAAAACAGTATGAGAAGTTAAATCAAGCAAACAACTCCACTGTTGCCCACCATGTCTCTGTGGAGGTATAAGAAGAATGTTACTAATTACAGGAGTTCACAAATGTTTTCAAATCTCTAGATGGTGCAGCTCCATCTTCCTCTCCACTGCTGGTCCCCTACCACCTAGAGCCACTAGCAGCCTGGTCTGAATAAAAAATGTAGGGCAAACTTTAAAAACCAGGGTAATATACCCTGGAGATAGCCAAGGAGCCCAAATTTCTTTCTGCCTCAGAGACAGATGTAGCTTCTTTCTGCCAAAAACCACACAGGACTTAGAAATACACTATATGCACCACTTTACAGAAGCCACTACATGGTAAGCTCTCATTGCTACCATCTCATTGAGGCTTCATCACAAAGAACTTCTGAGTACACTGTTTCATTCAACTGGAACAATATCTGGTGCTATATAAGCTAATGGTAATACCTCCATTTTATAAAGGAACCTCAAATACATTAGGTGATTTATCTTAATTCACAGAATTAGAACTGGCATGGTTAAGTTTCCTTCTGATGCAGTTCTTTTGTCATTAGATGCTGCTGCTGCTGCTAAGTCGCTTCAGTCATGTCCGACTCTTAGCGACCCCATGGACTGTAGCTTACTAGGCTCCTCCGTCCATGGGATTTTCCAGGCAAGAATACTGGGGTGGGGTGCCATTGCCTTCTCCGGTCATTAGATGAGTGGTTCTCAAACCAGGATTTTCATTAGAATCACCTGTGCTGCTTTTATGACACACAGATGCAGGAGTTCCACCTCAGATAACAATTTCTCCAGGTTAGAGCCTGGTCACTTGTATTTTTAAGAACTTGCCAAGAGTCTCTAATATGAATTCAGACCAAGAACAGAGCATTACTTAAAGTTAGCAAGACAACTACTCATTAGAATCACCTGGGGAGCTTTCCTAACATTCCCAGGTCTAATTTTATTGGTCTGGGTGGGGGTCAGGTGATTATAATATGCAGCCAAGTGTGGGAATCATAGCACAATGCCTCTAACAAACACATCTTAAGATGCCTTAGAGTCTGCTTATAGCTATTTCATATCATTTAAAATGTTTCTAAAGGTCACATGTGGAAAGTTCTTAGTCAAACAGTGATATTAAATGTCAATGAAAATATTGTGCACTGCACTGTAGTATTATTTAATTAAGAGGTATGGAATCTAGCTGAAGATGATGGTAGAAATAGAAGCAACTAATACATCTTTAAAAATGTAACACTGATATGGAGCTCAGTATAGCTTTTTTAGAACTTGTGGTCAAATAAATGAAGATGTTAAATAATCTCTCTGGAATCTATTAATACCAATCATATGTTATAAAAACTGGAACATATTCAATTCTCTAATGAATGGTCCTTTCAAGTACATTAATGTAGGTAATAATCCACTAAGAATAGAAGGTTGATGCTTCTACAATGAGTAAATCAATACACCAGATTTTACTTGAACTATGCAAACAAACTCATGTGCTCAAAATATCAAGATAAATTAAGTTTTATGTATTTAAAAATAAATGTATGACAAATTCTACAAAGCATACTACATTCTTTATAAAATATAAACATAATTCTATATAATATAAATTAAAACATAATATATAGAAAACAATGCACTGAAAACTCAGTCTTTTGCATGGGTGAATTTTAAAATGGAAAAGTCTGACCTTTTATTTCAATGAATGCAGAAATAAAGGAGAGATATGATGCATATCTGATAAAACGATTAATAAAAATATAAACATTAGGATCCATTGCAGGCTAATCTATATGCCCCATCTTTTGTCAGCAGAAAAAAATATAAAGTGGCCACTTTGAAAATTGTTGAAAATAGGTTACTTATCCAATTTCACAAATGTCTTCAGTGATTTATGTCCATGTATATATGTGTACATATTTATATACAGGTGGTATTCTATTTTACAGGAAACTATATACAACTGTCTATTTTTGAATCTATAGGAAATACAATAAACTCAGTTCAGCATAATAAAAATGCCAACAGAAAAATGTTAAAGTAATAAAATTTGGCAGATTAATGGTGAAAAGAGAACAGCACATAATGAAAAATTAAGCAACAAAATTTCAATTTAGCAAGTTAATTTTGTGGAACTAGTAATAGAAAAGATTTCAGAGAAAACAAGCTATATCATTTCCTTTAAAAATTCCAATGAAAGTCAACATTTGCTCATCAATTACAAATGTGCCCCAAATTTTAACATAAATACATATTACCCGCTTGACCAGAAATCACATTCCTTACTAGAAGAGACAATACACATGCTCTTGAAAATAGCAGTAATTTTTTACTGCAATATGAAAACTTAATCTTGAAACTAAAAATGTTTACAAAACAAAACAGAAATGACAGATTGTTAAATGTAACAAAATATTCTGATGAGCACTGATTTTCCTTGAATACTAACAGAAGTTGGCAAAGGTCCTATTTTCTACAGCTTTATGATGTTTCCTGTCAAGCATTTTTTGCACAGCAACCTTAATAATTTAGAGTACAATTTTCCGTTTTCTACTTATCCATTCATACATCAGGGATATGTAAAATCTACAACCTCTGACCCATGAGCCATAATAATTATCTACTTTTTTAGAAAGCAAAAAGTAAATGAGCTTCCAGTATAATTTCAATTAAGCACTATGATTTATGTAGCAAATCATTTTTTGTTAGAAATTAGCGACCATGGAACAAATACTGAGGACTTCAGGTACCATGAAGTATAGTCATTTGATTGCTCTAGCATATAATTCAGGTCATTCACAATTATGCTAAGCTACAAAATGGATGGGGAGCTTTTTCCTTTATTAAGAGTTGACCAAAAGAAAGGTATCTATCTAAAGGAGGCAGATAGTTGAATCACTTATCCTGGAGGTTCTTTTCCAAGAAATCTTGGCCTCATGTCAAGGAATCACACAAAAAATCACAGATCGACCTGCCATGGTGAGGAGGAGATGTCTCCATTTAGGAAAAAATAGTAGAATTAGTTCAGTTAGTTTGGTCTGAAGATCTACTGAATGACAAAACAACAACAAAAAAGCAAGTTAAAAGTAAGAGCTATAACAAAACAAAGGGGCCTAATTAATAAAGGACACTGAGCAATAGGAATACAGTGAGTGTGTCAGTCGCTCAGGCGAGCCCAACTCTTTGCAACCCCATGGACTATAGCCCACCAGGCTCCTCTGTCCGTGGGGTTTTCTAGGTAAGGATATGGAGTGGCTTGCCACTTTCCTCCTCCAGGAGATCTTCCTGATTCAGGGATTGAACCCGTCTCTGCTGCATCTCCTGCTTTGCAGGTGGATTTTTTACCTGCTGAACCATCAGGGAGGCCCAAGAATACAGGAGTTGTTGCAAAATTTCTATAATTATAGGGGGAAATTCCAGAAATTAATTCTGTGAAATTCATTCCCATTTAAACACAGTAAATTACGCCTATTAAACAATCTGGAAATTCACAGTAGAATTCATTAATGCTGTAAACCGAAAGTTCCAGAGCTTAGGCAAGTGTCTCAACCTCTCTGTAAGTAAGATTCTTAAATAATAAAATGGGGAACACAGGTTAAAAATAACAAAGCAGGGGTTTGGTAGTTCACTTCCTGAGTTCAACCTTGGAAGACTGATTCTTAGTGTACTGATTCTTACTGGTTTTAGTGCAAGGTCTCAGTCACACAGAAAGGTAGGGACTTCTACAATCAAGTATTCAAGAGGCTGAGCATGAAGATAGGGTTGACCCTAGCTCAACCCACTCCAGTTTTTTTGCCTAGAGAATCCCAGGGACGGAGGAGCCCACTGGGCTGCCGTCTATGAGGTCGCACAGAGTCGGACACGACTGATGCAACTTAGCAGCATCTCATCTTGTGTTTCATTTATAATAGATGTCCTTTTTTTTCTCTTAAGATCAAGTTTTTTTTAAATTAATTTATTTATTTTAATTGGAGGCTAAATACTTTACAATATTGTAGTGGTTTTTGCTATACACTGACATGAATCAGCCATGGGTGTACATGTATTCCCCATCCTGAACCCCCCTCCCACCTCCCTCCTCATCCCATTCCTCAGGGTCATCCCAGTGCACCAGCCCTGAGCACCCTGTCTCATGCTTTGAACCTGGATGGCGATGTGTTTCACAAATGATAATATACATGTTTCAATGCTATTCTCTCAAATCATCCCACCCTTGCCTTCTCCCACAGAGTCCAAAAGACTGTTCTTTATATCTGTGTCTCTTTTGCTGTCTCGCATATAGGGTAATCGTTACCATCTTTCTAAATCCCATATATATGTGTTAGTATAGTGTATTGGTGTCTTTCTTTCTGACTTACTTCACTCTGTATAATAGGCTCCAGTTTCAACCACCTCATTAAAACTGATTCAAATGCATCCTTTTTAATGGCTGAGTAATATTCCATTGTGTATATGTACCACAGCTTCCTTATCCATTCGTCTGCCGATGGACATCTAGGTTGCTTCCATGTCCTGGCTATTGTAAACAGTGCTGCGATGAACATTGGGGCACATGTGTCTCTTTCAATTCTGGTTTCCTCAGTGTGTATGCCCAGCAGTGGGATTGCTGGGTCATATGGCAGTTTTGTTCCAGTTTTTTAAGGAATCTCCACACTGTTCTCCATAGTGGCTGTACTAGTTTGCACTCCTACCAACAGTGTAAGAGGGTTCCCTTTTCTCCACACCCTCTCCAGCATTTATTGCTTGTAGACTTTTTGATAGCAGCCATTCTGACTGGTGTGAGATGGTACCTCATGGTGGTTTTGATTTACATTTCTCTGATAATGAGTGATGTTGAGCATATTTTCATGTGTTTGTTAGCCATCTGTATGTCTTCTTTGGAGAAATGTCTGTTTAGTTCTTTGGCCCATTTTTTGATTGGGTCGTTTATTTTTCTGGAATTGAGCTGCAGGAGCTGCTTGTATATTTTTGAGATTAATTCTTTGTCAGTTGCTTTGTTTGCTATTATTTTCTCCCATTCTGAAGGCTGTCTTTTCACCTTGCTTATAGGTTCCTTTGTTGTGCAAAAGCTTTTAAGTTTAATTAGGTCCCATTTGTTTATTTTTGCTTTTATTTCCATTACTCTGGGAGATGACGACCAAGTTTTTATCTCCTATTGAGTTCGGCTTCTGACTTTTTACCTTTGTCTATTTTACCTCTGGTTCTATAATTTTTACCTGAGAACTTGCTCAGTTCTCCAGGCTTTTTTAGGGCAGGGCCCTTATTGTTGCTAATCTCCTCTTTGGAAATGAGGTCCTGCTTCTAAACCTACCCATTTGGGTGGGGCTTTGAAAGCTTTACTGGACCTGCTTTCCATTCTGAATACTACCCTCTCCTGAGATCTCACAGCAACCCACTCCAATATTCTTGCCTGGAGAATCCCACGGACAGAGGAGCCTGACAGGCTACAGTCCATAGAATCACAAAGAACTGGACAGGACTGAAGCAACTGAGCACACACCAGAGATCTCTATAGTCACACTTTGTGTTCCTGCTAAGAGCTATTCCTTCTTTCAATATACTAACACTTACCAACAACTACATTAGGAACTATAAAGAAATAAACCACAGCTCTGCCCTTGAACACTGCATGCTCTAAGAAAGGCATGAAAAGATCCTCTACGTCTACCAAGCTGACCCCTACAGTCTCCTTTGCAGGATTCTTCATACTTTCTCATCAAATGCTGGGTGCCATAGCTTCAGTATTTGATCCTCCTTTATTGACACTCACTCCCTAGGTGACCCCATCAAATCCTGTTTAAATACATACTATGTACTGATGACTCCAAAACCCACATCTTTAGTCTCACTTTCTCTTTTAAACTCAAGACTCATCTACCCAGCTACCTCAAGATCTCTATTTGCATGTCCATCTGGGAATCTCTGTCATGTCTGAATCTGAACTCTTTATTTTTCCCACAAACCTGTTTTCCCTCCAATCTTTGCCACCCCAGTTGTCATGCAACTGCATTCTTCTAGTTGTTCAGACAAAAAACTTGAGAATTATCTTCTATTTCTCTCACAACCCCCAATCAATCCAATACCAAATCAGCAAATCTTATAGAATCTACATTCAATATATATCCTTAATTCAACTATTTCTTATTATCTCTACTACTCCCACTCTATCCCTAGCTACCATCCCCTCTCAATGTGGATTAATGCTATAGCCTTCTGGTCTCCCTATTTCTACCTGTTGGACCTCCAGTCTATTGTCAAAACAGCAGCCACTCTGTTAAAAGTGACCCTTTTAAAAGAGACATTATGTCAAATCACTGCTCAAAATCCTACTTTTTTTCCCCTTAACTTTGATAGCTTCATTAATTCAGAAGTTTGGACTGACTGATTTTTCCATTTAGAACAGTACTTGGCACATAGTAGTGGCTCAGTAAATAGTTGTCAAATGAATGAAGAGAACTACAGCGAGAGAGGCATGTACATGACAACATAGGGGGTGTCCAAAGGTAGAAACATGAGTTCCAGTTGCGTAAACTAGGAAAGGCTTCACAAAGCAGTGGATGCTTGAACAGATTTCGAGGAATAAACACACACTGGTCAGGAGTTCTGAGAGGAAGACAACTGAAAGCCAACAGCATGGCCCCTGTAAGGGCTAAGAGAAACAAAGAGGCATAGTGCACTCCGGAACTGCCTGGGATTCCAGAGAGTGGAGATGGAAAGTGTGAGTGAGCAAAGAAGACTGAGCTGGCGGGGCTGGGGGTGGGGCCAGGAGCCACCTTGCTGGCTCTCTCTGACTCCTGCAACTGTCCAGAACTTGGTCTTCCTTACTATCAGTTCAAGAGATACTTGGGCTCCATGAAAGACGTAAAAGGCAGTAGGGAGTCAGGGGTTATGAGATGGACTCTGGAGTTAGCCTTCCTAAGTCTGAATCAACCCTTCAGTTCCTCCTAACTGGATGATTTAGAGAAATGACTTACAAACTGTCTCTGCCTCAGTTTCCTCATAAACAGTGACCTACCTCAGAGGGCTGTTATGAGGATTCAATGTGAACCACTTAGAACAATGCCTGACACACAGTTCAGCACTACATATCTGAACATGTTATTATGATAGTCTACAAGACTGGACTTCCCAGAATTTGTATATGGAATTTCATTTATTCAAGATCTTAAGGAATTTGCTCCATATTTTGATAAAAGCCGACCTATACATTTCTTGTATAACTTCTCGAAAAAATTTTTTCTTTCTCCCAATCAATTTGATCATATGAAAGACTGAGTCTTAACAGGAAAAGCTTAGATCACTAGGAAATAGAAATAGCTAGTACTTCAGGAGAAAGAGATCAAAGGATTAATACACTTGAAAAATGAATAGAGAAGAGAGATGTTTATAGCTTTTGCTTCTTAGAAAATAATGAAGCTGACTAATTTAGTTTTTGAGTATTTATTCCTTATTGGCTAGTTGCCGTTTTTAAAAGTCGTATTAACAAAAGAGCTTGGCTGCACTGATAATGTAGGGAGTTTGCCGTGATTCGGCTACTATCTTGCCTATAACAGTCACTATTAGACTGGGAAAGGTCACTGGGCTGAGGGAGATCTCTGGACACGCCTGCACTCAAGCCGTGAGATGTCAAATCTCAACCACAGGAAACAGACAGTGATAATAACCAGAGAATTTGAGGAAGACAACCAGGAAGCTGAACATCCCTTCTCTTGCAGTGTTTACTGGCTTCATTGTGTGGATCTGCTTCACATCTAACTGCTGTTCCTTTTACTATAGTATAAATTTACTTCCTTTTGGTCTGTCTGCAAAGGAAACGGAAAACACCTGGTTGCAATTTTGCATGTCACTGAGATACTTCTGAAGGTACCCTTTTCAAGTTTAAATATTCTTAATTCCTTCAATCTGTCTTCATATATACTATTCTAAATTGTTTCACTGTTTACTTATGAACTCTCTTCAAGGCTTTTATAACATTTCCTAGCCAAAAAAACACAAAAACCCAAATTAGGTAGTATACTGTAGCATTGGTCCAAAGAGTACAGACAGCTTTTGAAGAATTATCTAGTATACTCAAAGTATTCAATTTAATTCCTAACCAAACTGCTTTCTCCTGCTTTGAACCTGAGGATCAGCCATGGATCTTATAGCTTATCTTGTCATACTTACATGAGTCCCCTTCTTTTTAAATAAGGGCTCTTGGCTTGAACTACCCACAGAGTATTTTCCAAGGTGAACAATCTGTGATTCTTTAAAATTTAAATACAATAGGAACACCTGATTTTCTGGTTTCAAATAAAGAATAGATTGACTTATAGAGACATGGCTGTCTTTTAAGCTCTGGATCACTAGAATATATAACAAAAAAGGCACCAATATTACCAGGGCCAGAGTCTGAGAACCAAGCCTCATTTACAGAATATGCCTGTAGAATCTAGCCTTCTGAGACTGGAGGAGTTTCCAGGCAACTTACAAACATAAATGGCAGTGAGACATCCAGGAATGTGAAGTCAAGTGGGCCTTAGAAAGCATCACTACGAACAAAGCTAGTGGAGGTGATGGAATTCCAGTTGAGCTATTTCAAATCCTCAAAGATGATGCTGTGAAAGTGCTGCACTCAATATGCCAGCAAATTTGGAAAACTCAGCAGTGGCCACAGGACTGGAAAAGGTCAGTTTTCATCCCAATACCAAAGAAAACCAATGCCAAAGAATGCTCAAACTACTGCACAATTGCATTCATCTCACACGCTAGTAAAGTAATGCTCAAAATTCTTCAAGCCAGGCCTCAGCAATACGTGAACCGTGAACTTCCAGATGTTCAAGCTGGTTTTAGAAAAGGCAGAGGAACCAGAGATCAAATTGCCAACATCCTCTGGATCATCGAAAAAGCAAGAGAGTTCCAGAAGAACATCTATTTCTGCTTTATTGACTATGCCAAAGCCTTTGACTGTGTGGATCACAATAAACTGTGGAAAATTCTGAAAGAGATGGGAATACCAGACCACCTGACCTGCCTCCTGAGAAATCTGTATGCAGGTCAGGAAGCAACAGTTAGAACTGGACATGGAACAACAGACTGGTTCCAAATAAGAAAAGGAGTACGCCAAGGCTGTATATTGTCACCCTGCTTATTTAACTTATATGCAGAGTACATCATGAGAAACGCTGGGCTGGAAGAAACACAAGCTGGAATCAAGATTGCCGGGAGAAATATCAATAACCTCAGATATGCGGATGACACCACCCTTATGGCAGAAAGTGAAGAAGAACTAAAGAGCCTCTTGATGAAAGTAAAAGTGGAGAGTGAAAAAGTTGGCTTAAAGTTCAACGTTCAGAAAACTAAGATCATGGCATCTGGTCCCATCACTTCATGGCAAATAGAAGGGGAAACAGTGGAAACAGTGGCTGACTTTATTTTGGGGGACTCCAAAATCAGTGCAGATGGTGACTGCAGCCATGAAATTAAAAGACGCTTACTCCTTGGAAGGAAGGTTATGGCCAACCTAGATAGCATATTTAAAAGCAGAGACATTACTTTGCCAACAAAAGTCCGTCTAGTCAAGGCTATGGTTTTTCCAGTGGTCATGTATGGATGTGAGAGTGGGACGGTGAAGAAAGCTGAGCGCCGCAGTATTGATGCTTTTGAACTGTGGTGCTGGAGAAGACTCTTGAGAGTCCCTTGGACTGCAAGGAGATCCAATCAATCCATCCTAAAGGAGATCAGTCCTGGGTGTTCATTGGAAGGACTGATGTCGAAGCTGAAACTCCAATACTTAGGCCACCTGATGCGAAGAGTTGACTCATTGGAAAAGACCCTAATGCTGGGAAAGATTGGGGGCAGGAGGAGAAGGGGACGACAGAGGATGAGATGGTTGGATGGCATCACTGACTCGATGGACATGGGTTTGGGTAAACTCTGGGAGTTGGTGATGGACAGGGAGGCCTGGCGTGCTGCAATTCATGGGGTCGCAAAGAGTCGGACACGACTGAGCAACTGAACTGAACTGAACTTATGAATAAAAGTAAAGCTAGACAGTTAGGAACAGCATGAAAAAGAAAAGTCTTAGGTTGCAGGTCTAGTGTATAAAGGTTTCAGTTTTGCTTTGTTTTGTTTCCTGGATTAGTCACTGGAAAAAAAAAATCTATCAAAATAGCATTGTAATCTAGTTTTCACAAATGTTGAGAAAAGAAAGAGAACTAAAAAACCTGAAGAAGTTACCAAAGTATAAAGTTGCTTTTTGAGACTACACAATAGGACTGACTAAACCCTAAACAGAAGGACCAACTCTTTACGACCCCTTGTACGGTGGCCCGCCCGAGTCCTCTGTCCGTGGGAGTCTCCAGGAAGGAATACTGGAGTGGGTTGCCATGCCCTCCTCCAGGGGATCTTCCCCACCCAAGAATCAAACCCACATCTCTTATGTCTCCTGCACTGGAAGGTGGGTTCTTTACCATTAGTGCCAGCTGGGAAGCCTAAACAATAGGATAAGCACTCATTTTAGAGGGATATCTACTTGTGTGCAAACAGAATGACAATGAAAACTGTCTATACAATTCCTAACGGCCCTCATGACCTTTTAGTTGTCTCAGAGTGATGCTTCTGAGGGCAGTGAGCTGCACTAGGTAAAAGTAGAATGTCCTTAAAAAAAAAAAAGAAAGAGGCTGTTCTTAGAGCCACTCTCAAGGGAGGTAGGCAAAAAGGGCAATGCTGTTTTCCACTTCAGACTGAATTTGGAAAAAAATTATTCTGTCCATTAAATTATTCTCTAGGCAATAATTTTTACATTTTAAACCAAATTCATATGTTCCAAAGCTGAATTTATTTTATGCCTGCTTTCATTTCCTTTAGGACTCTGAAACTGTGCGACTGGGCTGGATGACCGCTCAGGTGTGAACAACTCTATGCCTGGGTACAAGTAAAGCCCTTCCTTCTCAGAGAATATGTGGACAGACACTATGTCCCAGTGAACACACATGGTGCACTGAGGACTCAGGTTTAAATACAAGCAACTAGTGTGGGCAAAGTTCAAACATCCAGGGAGAAGCACTGTGTATTCACAAAGTCTTATTTCAGTCAAGTAATTGTTATAGAATTTATATTCTGAGTTTTTGTAACTAATCTGCTTAGCTTTTCATTATTTCATGCTGTAAAATTTTAAAGACAATCTAAAAGGGTAACAAGTTACAAATAGAAATAAAACTTGTCCTTGCGTTTTTTAATTAGTTCCAACTAAGTATCTGGAGCTTAGAGTGCTTAGGCAATAAATGAGTAGGTCTTGCATGTCATTCTCTAAACAGTGTTACTTCTGAGAGTGAAGAGTTAAGACATTAGTCTGCAATATCTTCTGGAGAGAGAGACTGGATTCCTTTCCTTCCCTACAGAGAAACGCACTTCTGATGGTTGGTACAGGAGATTAACGGTGTAAAAGAAAACACGAGAACTTTGCCAGGGGTTTCATTTGTTTGCTGCTCTCTAAAACCTTGCTACACAACATGTGCTTGGTGGAGGCAGTATCAGCATCACCTAAAAGTGAGTTAGATGTGCAGACTCTCACGTTCTATATCCCACAACCACCAACTGGAATTTGAATTAGCAGTTAAACAGGATCACCAGGTGATTCAAATGCATAATAAAATTTGAGACCCAATTGCTAAAGTTCCTTCCAGTTGGAGGAGCTTCAGCTCAGTTCAGCCGCTCAGTCGTGTTCGACTCTTTGCGACCCCATGAACCACAGCATGCCAGGCCTCCCTGTCCATCACCAACTCCCTAAGTCCACCCAAACCCATGTCCATCGAGTCGATGATGCCATCCAGCCATCTCATCCTCTGTCGTCTCCTTCTCCTCCTGCCCTCAATCTTTTCCAGCATCAGGGTCTTTTCCAATGAGTCAACTCTTCGCATCAGGTGGCCAAAGTATTAGAGTTTCAGCTTCGACATCAGTCCTTCCAATGAACACCCAGGGCTGATCTCCTTTAGGATGGACTGGTTGGATCTCCTTGCAGTCCAAGGGACTCTCAAGTGTCTTCTCCAACACCACAGTTCAAAAGCATCAATTCTTTGGCACTCAGCTTTCTTTATAGTCCAACTCTCACATCCATACATGACCACCGGAAAAACCATAGCCTTGACTAGACGGACCTTTGTTAGCAAAGTAATGTCTCTGCTTTTTAATATGCTATCTAAGCTGGTCATAACTTTCCTTCCAAGAAGTAAGCATCTTTTAATTTCATGGCTGCAGTCACCATCTGCAGTGATTTTGGAGTCCCCCAAAATAAAGTCAGCCACTGTTGCCACTGTTTCCCCATTGATTTGCCATGAAGCGATGGGACCAGATGCCATGATCTTAGTTTTCTGAATGTTGAGTTTTAAGCCAACTTTTTCACTCTCCATTTTCACTTTCATCAAGAGGCTCTTTAGTTCTTCTTCACTTTCTGCCATAAGGGTGGTGTCATCTGCATATCTGAAGCTATTGATATTTCTCCTGGCAATCTTGATTCCAGCTTGTGCTTCCTCCAGCCCAGTGTTTCTCATGATGTATTCTGCATATAAGTTAAATAAGCAGGGTAACAATATACAGCCTTGATGTACTCCTTTTCCTATTTGGAATCAGTCTGTTGTTCCATGTCCAGTTCTAACTGTTGCTTCTTGACCTGCATACAGATTTCTCAGGAGGCAGGTCAGGTGGTCTGGTATTCCCATCTCTTTCAGAATTTTCCACAGTTTATTGTGGAGGAGCTTATGATCTTATAATAACAAAATCTGACTCTTGACAAAGGTGTCTTTAAAATAAGATAAAAAGGAAACTCACTGAATTTGAACATAATAACATTTTAATGAAAAGAAAGGATTGTACCAGGCATGCAAGAGGTACTGCCTCATTTAATCCTCATGAAAACCCCTAAAAGATGAATAGTATTATCTTCTTTTCACAGAAAAGGAAACAGTTGCTGAGAAGTGAAAAGCTTTGTCTGAGGCTGCACAGCCTGGGAGCAGCGGTGTCTGTCTGCGGAACTAGGTCTTTCTCCCTCCAAGTCCTACACTGCTTCTACACCAATGACCAGGGGAAGAATCTAGGAAAAGGTGCTAAGGGTAGTCACACAAAAAAACAAACCAAGTGAAGCTCAGTAAACCAACAAACAAAGGTTTATCAATTACTTACACTGGACCAAGAAATGCGCAACTCTTAAAGGAAACCTAAGATGTGAGCAGCAAAGCAAAATTAAGACAATATAATGAGTATAAAATCTGTGATTCAAGTAATTATTAGAGATAATCAGACTTTAAAAGTGATTTTAAATGTTAATAATAGTTATCTCATGGTTAGTAGAATTGTTGCTTTAAACTTTCTTCTCTGAATTAATCAACTTCTCTAAAAGGAGACACCGTTTTTAAATGAAGCTATGCTTCTACCAGTTTAATATAATACTTTAATAAATAAATAAGAAAATAGATAAATTAAAAATGATTTTACATAAAAATAAGCAAATAAATCACAGGCCTCAAAGTTTCAAACAGGTCACATTCTTGGATTTTTCCATTTCATTTATTTTTACATTTTTCTTTTAGACATTATATACTTATTCTGCCTTGTGATTCAAAATATAACGTACTTCCCACAAACAGCAGATGGCACCATGCATCAGTGAAAAGAATGACAAAAAAAAGTCATAAAGGTCAAGCTGTCAAAATTGATATCTTTTTAAAATAACTCAAATTTTCTAATTAGCTTTATAATAGTGACAGATAATTTAAGACTTCATTTTGAAGATTCACTTTAGACAAGGAAGTTACTTTTGATCCAGTTTTGCTGATGAAAACTTGTGTGAGGATGCAAAAGAGGAAAGAGGTATCCTACATTGTAAAAAGTCTACTGCAAATCAACTTAAAAATAGAGCTTTTAACATAACAACTCCCAACTCAAGAGAGGTTTCTGGGAGAATAAAAATTCAAAGGGAAAATTCAGATTGCTAAATTATTAAAATAATAAATCTAATATACAATTTAAGGATCATAAAATCATTACTGTATCTTCAAAACTGATTTTAATCAATAATCTGTGGTATTGTCAACTACATATCACAAAGAATTACATTTTTTTGCCACCAAACCACATCATAATTCTTTTCTTTGACTCCAAATGCTCCCAAGTATTGTCCCAAAACACAGTAAGAACCTGGGAGGCATGCTAAAAGCCAAACACAGTTAGAGTCCAAGTAAGTCCTTTCCTTCTTTGACGAGCAACCCAGCAAGCAAATAGACATTACTTCAAATACTATTTCATTCCTGAATTCATCAAGCACCTGGACTGTGTTTTTACAAAGACAGAAAACAGATTCTATAGGCACAATTTCTGTAACAGTTATAGAACGAAAATGAAAGGTTAAAAGGCAAAAATAAAAGTGATATAGAAGGTTATATATTATCGATACTTCCGATTTGTAAGACTAAATTCCACTAAATCTCTTTTTCCAAACCAAAAACTTGTAGGGGTTGGTCAAAACAGGAGCTCACGTCTTCAGAAGTTAAAAAAAAAAATACCCAAGAACTCATCAGAAATTTTCCTGCAATATTTTCCTTTCTCAATCTTTAAACTATGTATGTAATGCTTTGGGAAGAGGGTGATGTTTTTCATTGTCTCAGATAGGTATTTTTACTGAGTTAAGCACAGCAATAATACTTCTCAAGGGTTTAAATTATAAATAGTTTTGCCCTTCAATCATAAAAGTTCATTTTGGGTCCAAACAATAAATTTTAAAAAATGAAAATTCACTTAAAACCGTGCTCTTGGCTCTAGGTAGTCATTCGTTTCTGATTCAATTCAACCCTATTCTAGTCTATCTCATCTTTTCTCGTTGAGTTGTCAGAATTCATCAAGTCCTCCCATCCTTAACCATGCCCTTAACAACAACCATTCCCTCTTTTCTGAAGTATGAATTCACCTACTGCCCTTCATCTCCTCTGTTGCCACTTTCAACTAACTACCAGCTTCTATGGGAACCAGTCCCTAACTTGTCTCCTTGGTCTTCTTGCTCCCCTTCAATGCATTCACAACAGCCACTGTCGTGGTTTAGTTGGTAAGTCACAGCCATACTTATCTCTAAAACAATAAAATCAGACCACACAATTCCATCTTATAGATCTTCACTGGCTCCTCCCTGCACTTGGAATGAAATCCCAGGTCCTCCTCGACACGGCTGCCAAGCTCTGTTATCACTTGGGCCCACCCACCTCCTGGCCAACTGCTCTCTGTGATCTACCAGTTCTGCCTTTCTTCAATTTTCTCCCACTCAAAAGCCTCCCACATGGACCTTCCCTACCCATCGCGGAGAATTCTCGTACTCATCTCTCAGATCTCAGCTCTAAATGTCACCTACTCAGAGAGGCCACTCCTGAGACCCTAATCTAATATAGGTTTACTTATTACAAAAACCTTGAGGAAGCTTGTACTTTCCCTTTATAGCATTCATCAAAATGTATAATCACATATGTTTTGTATTTATTTGTTATTTGTCTGCTCATTAGCCTGTTAGCTCCATGGATAGAAAAATAAATCTGTTCTATCAACTATGATATCTGTTGGGTCTAACCCAGTGTCAGAATATATTAGGGATTCAATATTTTTAAATAAATGAATGATTGGATGAATGAATACAACAATTCCCTTTAGTGAGTATCTCTGGTCCCCTAAATGTTGAATTTACTGGTTATTGTTTTTCTAGAGACAAAAGACAAAGCTTCACTTCAAAACAACTTGGAAGCATATGTTGCCCCTGCTTTTGCTTTCCTGGCATCCTCCTAACTGCTCTAAGTACCAGTCTGTCTCACATTCATGTTTGGGATGAGAGTTGCCTACTTTTCACTCTTTTTCAATGCCTTTGAAAGCAAATTAACTCATGAATCCTTTTAGACTCTCTTATAAACCTTTAATAACCCAACCTTAAAAACATCTAGTTACCCTGCTGAAATGATGCAACACACCAATGTATTCTATGAACTCCTGTCCCCCCAAATATGAGAAAATATATCAAAAAAGGCTAAAAATCTAATTAAAATTTTTGCATACACCATATAATGTGTTCCCTCCCTCATAAGTCCACAACAGTGTAGCACCATTAGACAATTTGGCATTACACCACATACTCATAAATGTAGGTTTACTGCAAAAGATAAAAGGTATAAGTACTAGAGGATAAATCTGTAAAAGCCATAATCTTCAACATCAGCGTTCACTCTTAATGCTGAATTCTCACTGAATATGTGTCAGTTGACATTACACAACTATTCTGGCTCTCCCAGGATTACCTTTTGAAAACATCTATTTCATCATGCCATTACCCTGATTTAAAGTTTCAGTGGCTTCCCATTTATATAACTGTGCTTCCCAAACTGCAGACGCCAAATCTGATGTAACAGTGAGTTATGTGTGAGGGAAAGAAAAGCCAAAGCAAATATGCTACATCTCCTTGGACAAACAGTTTTTACTTAAACATTTTTAGGAAAAAACATTTACATTAAAACAGCTCTGGCTCTACTGTGGAGCAAAATGCAGAATTTAAAACTGAATTTTAAATACATGATATGCAACTATACAGAAGCTTTGAGTTTGTGAAACTGTCAGACACATGATAAACAGTAAATATGTCAAAGAGACATACTCTTGCCTGGAAAATCCCATGGATGGAGGAGCCTGGTAGGCTGCAGTCAATGGGGTCACTAAGAGTCGGACACGACTGAGCAACTTTACTTTCACTTTTCACTTTCATGCACTGGAGAAGGAAATGGCAACCCACTCCAGTATTCTTGCCTGGAGAATCCCAGGGACGGCGGAGCCTGGTGGGCTGCCGTCTATGGGGTTGCACAGAGTCAGACACGACTGAGGTGACTTAACAATACTGGGCTTGAGCAGTGGACCTCCCTCCAGTTTGGATCAGGTGTTCCTTTTCTTATGAGCTCATCCCTAATATATCATTAGTGTCAATATAATATTAGGTTGAACCACAGGAAACTGTCAATATTCAATGACTTTTTATTTACAAAAATGACATACCCGTATGGTTCAACTTAATAGAAGAGTCTTTCTATCTAATTTGTATGCAGTCACCTCAACCTGCCTCCTTTCAAAAATATCTGTTAGTTCTTTGTCTCCATCATCAATTACTGTTACTGGCCTAAACCAGACTTCAGTAAATGTTGGCTTAGGATTCAATCTGAATCAATTTGTACACAAGTATAAGCAAGTATTCGATGTTCTATATATTAAAAAAAAAAATTCCCTCTCCTTCAGGTTATGGCATAAACAACTCCTGTTTGCCATTTAATAGTACTGAAGGAGCATGAGCTAAAAAGAAATGGGAAAGCCATTTACAGTCATGCTCCCACACCCTAACTGATCAGAGCATTTGTCTCAGTATGCCACTGGGCTAACATACAACAAAACCATTCTAATACGCCACTTATGTAAGTGTAGAATCTTTTAAGCTCGATCAACTATTTCTACTGTTAAAGAAATAGGCTTCGTCAGAGTAAGAGTACCTTATATCAACTACAAAGAACTGAGTATCAAGTCACACTTCTCTTTGTAAAAAAGAAAAAAAGTTATTTGTGAATCGACTTTTAAAAAGCTTTGAAACTTTTTAAGAAGGAGAAATTTTAGATTTTCAAAGAGATTTTAAAGTTTAGTATATTATAAACATATTATTAACAATCATATATCATTTTCTGACTTTGTGAAAGTGAAAGTCTGAATAAGCCTCACAAATCGTCCACATTGAAAACAAAATGCAGACTCATTTCATTCCCTACTTGGCAACTGCTAACTTTAAAAGGTTCCATCTTACTCTTCACCTAAACCTTTATGAAATAAAATACCTGCCTATTTTTAATCATTATTTGTCCTGCTGCAGCACTGTCATGAAACAAAACTGATCCAGATACCAGTTCTGAGGAAGTTTAGCTGTTAAAATACACATCTGTTTTCTGTCAACTTGGCTTTGTTGATAGGCCCATAGTAACAGACGACCAAAATAGCCTTGAAAAAAATCAACAGAACGAGGTTCTTACCCTAGAATCAATCTGAAAATACAGCAACCACATAAACATTGCTGGATATTTCCCTTAAGTTTCGTGTTTCTCTGAATTCATTACCTTGGACTATTATTTTACTTCCTAGAATTTGCAAAAGTAATGAATTCTAAGAAATGAAAAAGTGCACTATTCTCATGCCTCTCCATCTCACTCTTCTCAACCTCCAGAAAAAGGACTGTGCTTAAACCATTCAATAGCTCCCATATGGGACAGAAGGCAGCTCCCTCATAACTCTCCACTATTGTTGCTACTGATGATTAGAATGATCAAAAAGTATATAACCTTTAGCCCAAACACATTTCAATATATAAGCACATAAAAGTATTAAATGAGCACTCCTTAAACTTCAGAGAATTTTAAAAGCTAGAAACATTTGTTCGGAGAAGGCAATGGCACCCCACTTCAGAATTCTTGCCTGGAAAATCCCATGGACGGAGGAGCCTGGTGGGCTGCAGTCCATGGGGTCGCTAAGTGTCGGACATGACTGAGCCACTTCACTTTCACTTTTCACGTTCATGCACTGAAGAATCCCAGGGACAGGGGAGTCTGGTGGGCTGCTATCTATGGGGTCTCACAGAGTCGGCCATGACTGAAGCAACTTAGCAGCAGCAGCAGCAGCAGAAACATTCGTTAAGTACATAAATTTCTAGGGTCATATCTTTCAAGAGTCTTGAGTCTCAGATAGGGCTACAGAATTTGTGTGATTAACAAGCTCTCCCCATCCCTCTTCCAAGTTATTTCTTTGAGATATAATTCAAGTACCATAACATTCAGCCTTTAAAGGTGTTCAAATCAGTAGTTTTGAGTATATTCACATGATTGTACAACTATCTCAATTATCTAATTTCAGAACATTTCATCACCCTAAAAAGCAACCTTTTATACCTAATCTCACTTCCCCAGCTCCTGGCAACTACTAATCTACATTTTGTCTCCATGGATTTGCATATAAATGAAATCATATAATATGTGCTCTTTCTATCTGGATCCTTTAACTTAGTACGATATTTTCAAGATTTATCTAGGATGTATCAGCACATCATGCCTTCTATGGCTGAATAACATTCCACTATATGGGTATACTATATTTTGTTTCTTCATAATTCAGGTGTTGGACATTTATGTTGTTTCCACTTTTTAGTTATTACGAATAATGCTGACATGACCATCAGTACAAAAGGTTTTTTTTGTGGGGGTATTTTTTTGGTAAATTTATGTTTTTAGTTCTTTTGGGTGCATATACAGAAGTTGAATTGCTGGGTAGTATGGTAACTCTATTTTAAACTTTTTGAGTAATTTCCAAACTGCTTTTCAAAGTAACTATAGTACTTTACATTCTCATCAGCAATTTATGAGGGTTCCAGTGTCTTCACACCCTCACTAATGCTGGTTTTCGTCCAACTTTCTGATTATAGCTATTCTAGAGAGCATGAAGTGTGTGCTTTTAGTTTGCTTTTTCCTGATGACTCAGGATGTCAAAGATCTCTTAATGTGCTTATTGACAATCTGCATATCTTCTTTGGGGAAATGTCTATCCAGATTCTTTCAGTTCAGTTCAGTCACTCAGTCATGTCTGACTCTTTGTGACCCCATGGACTGCAGCACGCCAGGCCTCCCTGTCCATCACCAACTCCCGGAGTTTACCCAAACTCATGTCCATTGAGTTGGTGATGCCATCCAACCATCTCATCCTCTGTCGTCCCCTTCTCCTCCTGCCCTCAATCTTTCCCAGCATCAGGGTCTTTTCAAATGAGTCAGTGCTTCGCATCAGGTGGCCAAGGTATTGGGAGTTTCAGTTTCAACATCAGTCCTTACAATGAACACTCAGGACTGATCTCCTTCAGGATGAACTGGTTAGATCTTCTTGCAGTCCAAGGGACTTGCAAAAGTCTTCTCCAACACCACAGTTCAAAAGCATCAATTATGCAGCGCTCAGCTTTCTTTATAGTTCAACTTTCACATCCACACATGACTACCATCCACTTTTAAAGTGGCTATCGCTCTTTTACTACATTTGATCTTAGCCAAATGGATGAGATGCTTGAATGGCATCACCGACTCGATGGACATGAATTTGAGCAAGCTCTGGGAGTTGGTGATGGACAGGGAAGCCTGGCGTGCTGCAGTCCATGGGGTCGCAAAGAGTCGGACACGACTGAGCGACTGAACTGAACCCCTTTATTCATTAAGTTGCAAGTGTTCTTTATGTATTCTAGATACAAAGCCCTTATCAGACATGGGATTTACAAATATTCTCTCCCATTCTCTGGGGTTTTTTTCCCCACTTTCTTGATAGTATCCTTTGAAACACAAACATTTTTAATTTTGATGAAATCTCTTGTCTTTATTCTTTTGTTACTTGTGCTTTCAATGTCATATGTAAGAAATCATTGCCTAATCCAAGGTCATGAAGATTTACAGTTAGATTTTCTTCTAAGAGTTTCATACTTTTACCTCTTACACTCAGGCCTATGATTGATTTTTTGAGTTAATTCTTAAAGATGTATGAGGAAGGGGGTACAAGTTCTTTTATATCTGTCTATCTATCTATCTATCTATCTATATATCAATATCCAGTCATTCCAGCAACTTTGTTGGAAAGACATTATTTCCTTATTGAACTGTCTTGGCACTCTTGTCAAAATCAACTACCCAGAAATGTATATTTGTGAACTCTCAATTCTAATCCATTAATCTATACATCTATACTATAACTAATCAGCTAACAGACTTTCAGTGTTGCACTGTATCATCATGCTCTTCTGATATTAAGAAAAAAATTCTCACAGAACAAGGAATATTTATAAAATTTCCAGGCAATGTACTACTGGACATGAACAGAAAACAACTAAACTGATTTTGGGAGAAAAATAATATCTGGGACAAGAACTGGATCATATTTCTAGATAGGTGAATGCTGCTGCTGCTGCTGCTAAATCGCTTCAGTCGTGTCTGACTCTGTGTGACCCAATAGACGGCAGCCCACCAGGCTCCCCCGTCCCTGGGATTCTCCAGGCAAGAACACTGGAGTGGGTTGCCATTTCCTTCTCCAATGCATGAAAGTGAAAAGTGAAAGTGAAGTTGCTCAGTCGTGTCCGATTCTTAGTGACCCCATGGACTGCAGCCTACCAGGCTCCTCCACCCATGGGATTTTTCTGGCAAGAGTACTGGAGTGGGTTGCCATTGCCTTCTCTAAGTGAATCGGCAGAGTTATATCCAAAGGTGACCTGTTGTTCAGAAGCCTGATGATTTTGTGTATTTCAAGACAGACTCACTGTATCTGAATGTGTTCAGCACTATTAGCTTCAACCCAGTCACTTATTTTTAAGCTGTTTATATTTCAAGTTAAAAGTTTATTGTTAGACAATTAGACAATAATGTGCTTTCCTCTGCTGAACAGAAAAAACAATACTTAGAGATTTTATCAGGGCTACTGGATATCTATCATTCATCTTTTTACAAAGAGTCATATAATAATATTAATAAACATTCCTTTCAATCGATTTATAGGAAAA
The DNA here is from genome assembly GCF_054371585.1 of Giraffa tippelskirchi. Classification (NCBI taxonomy): domain Eukaryota; kingdom Metazoa; phylum Chordata; class Mammalia; order Artiodactyla; family Giraffidae; genus Giraffa; species Giraffa tippelskirchi. The sequence goes on from NC_137279.1 coordinate 24,002,190, forward strand.
CAGATTCTGAATACTGAGAATGCACTAATTTTTCTCTGTATTAAAGATTCTTATGGACAAAATGGACTCTTGCCTATCTGTCAATTAGCATAAATGAGAGGACTGGTCAGAAGTACAACTGGGAAGTTGGAGAACAACTAGACCATGACCACTAAGTGCTGTAAGTAAGAAAGAACTACCAGAAAATGACACAGCCCAAGCTGCAACTCAATAGGTCAATGAGTCAGTAGAGTGTGCAGGAAATTGTTCTATTCAGTTGAGGAAATTTTTCTGGCAGTATTTCTCACAAAGAAGGGCAAAATGGGCTATATTACCAGGACATGGATAAGAAGCAAAATGTCAAGTGGACTTCTAAAAAAATAAGAGCTTCTGAAAACCCTGATGAGACAACCTAAAAAGCAAGAGACCAGAATGTTCTTTTATGCTTCTTTTATAACCAATGCCATCAGCTATTACAGTAGTGGTAGCTGATTACTGTATATCTAGATACAATTGCTCTGGGTAAATAATGTAAAAGTCAAATCATTATTTGGTTAAAAATGCCAAATAATGGATGCTGATACTAAAGTACCTGAAAAGGGAAGATAGAGAAGAATACCAGGAGTATCAGAAGAAGCCATTGCATGATGAAATCGTGCTAGATCACAGAAGGAGCAACTGAGATACAAGATCAACAAATTCTTGGACTGAGAGACCTCAGCTGATGCTGAGAAGTGACAGAACTCAGTCTTTAAATGAAAGTAGATAATGGGGATTTCTTAAGAGAGACAGAGATCATGGTTTGTTTGGACAATAATGATCAGTCTATCAAAAAAACTATTTCTAAGTTGGCCAATCATATGATGAAGATGAAGGGCAGCAGTCTGTTTGGAGAAGGTAAGAACCAGTAGGACCAGGGATATAAAACTTTAAGCAATGTGTGGCCCGGAATTACTCTCCAGAAAAGTCTGCCAGTAAAGTAATTAGCCCCCAACTAAAATAAATAAATTTATTAAAAAAAAAAATAAAAATAAAAATAAAAAAAAGAGAAAAGTCTGCCAGTATGCCGTCCTCAAATCTTTGAGACTTAAAAAGGAAAGCTTAAAGTTTATCAGTAAAAACTGGGTATGAATAAAACTGAATGGTAAAGACAAGGAACTACTCTCCAAAAGAAAGTCTCATTTCCTATCTACTTCCAGTTGACACTATGTGACAGAGTTTGTTCTCTATTGTACAATCTAAATAATTTATAAATCAGACTGTTATGAATAATAGCAATGGAGGTCTTTAAACTTGTATTAGGTTAGAAGATGCTTTCACAATCCAATTTTCAGACAATGGGAAGCAGTCAAATATTTCATATTGCTTTGCACATAATTATGAAAATAATTTACATAGAGTGACGTTAGATGCTGCCTTTACTCAAACCCTGTTTGAAAATCTAAACCACGAAAATGATTTGGAATACTGCTACCACTTCAACTCTGAGGACCATAATTTTTAAGATTAACTCTATATTAAAACTGTGCTACTCCTCATTCTAATTAAACAAATATCTATGGCTGGATAATATATTTTTGAAATATTATTTTGAGATTGATAATATAGTTTTGAGAGTAAATATTTATTTAATAAATATTAAAGGCTAAATTTTAAAGCAGTTAACACTAAATAATTTCAGTCCACGAAGTATATACACTCAGAAATATTTTGACTTTCCAGATCCACCAATGACCCTTCACAGAAAATCTGTTTCCATGTAGAGTACCTGCTGAGTGCGCTGTAGGTCATGTGACTCCCCCCATGGCTACCCCTTATCACAGAATACCGCACAAGAGATGAACAACTAGCCTAAGGTGACACATACATCTGACTCATGAATCTCAGGTTTATTCAAAACACGATCAGGACCAATTACGTTACCCCTGAAGAGTGTTATCTTAAAAATATAAAGATAGTGCCAAGAGCTTAACCTTAGAGCTTAAAGGTGATGCAAGAATTTTTCTGAGATATTTTAGGCCCTGTACAAGCAAAGATACAAATATATAGGTCAGGAAAAAAAGGGGAGAACATCTAATTCATAAAGAGCAAGAGATCAATACAGATGAGGGGCTGGAGTCTGTGTGTCACCTGTCCTTCCTGAGGTCTACTCGATGGACATGAATTTGAGCAAGCTCCGGGAGTTGGTGGTGGACAGGGAAGCCTGGTGTGCCGCAGTCCGTGGGGTCCAAAGAGTTGGACACGACTGACTGACTGAACAACAATTGAGTAGAAAGACACATTTTCCTTTCAAAACATATTTTGAAAATAGACTTGAGAAACTGGTGAATACAATGTTTTCCAAATATGTTCAATTGTAAATTGCTCATATATATATATATGTATATGTATGTATGTATGTATAAACACACACACACACACACACGTACACACACACAGAATACGTAAAGACATACATGAGAATGATAAACACCGAATGGTTCCTCTGAAATAGGGAAAAGGGAGTGTGTGTGACCAGGGAGAGGTAATAATATACAAAGCTAGTATTGTTGGTATTGTTTTATTTCTTAGCCAGAGAGGTAGATACACAGGAGTTCACTGTATGTCTTAATGATTTTGGTAAGTTTTATTATTATTATTTTTTAATATTTTTTTTGATTATTTGGCTGTTCTGGGTCTGAGTTGCAGCACTCAAGATCTTTAGTTATGACATGTGAGATCTTTGGTTGTAGCACATGGGATCTAGTTCCCCAACCAAGCATTGAACCCAGGCCCCCTGTGTGGGCAGCGTGGAGTCTTAGCCACTGGACTACCAGGAAGTCCCTATTATCTTTTTTTAATTTTTATTTTATACTGGAATATAGTTGATTTACAATAGTTAGTTTTAGGTGTATAGCAAAGTGATTCAGTTACACGTGTACCAATTCTTTTTCAGATTCTTTTCCCATACACGTTAATATAGAAAAGTGAGTAGACTTCCCTGTGCTATAATGTAGGTCCCGGTTGATTACCTCTTTTATACATAGTAGTGGGTACGTGTTAACCCCAGACTCCTAATTTATCCCTCTCCTGACCACCTATCCTCTTTAGTAACCGTAAGTTTGTTTTTTATGTCTGTAAGTATGTTTTGAATATTTAATCATAAAAATAATAGGCTATGTTTATTTTATTCAATCAATCCATGTATGTACATTTAACTTCTACAAGTGTTTCTGCAACCAAAAACAGTATAAAGTAACTTTAGTTATTTTGATTCATGATGAACTGAAAGATTTTTAATGGAAAAAAAAAGTCATCCTACAACTTAAAGTCAGTGATCTTTGTTCTGATTATGAGAACTAAACACACAAATAAATAATGTGGGTTACTGAACAGGTTCAAGGTATGAAGTCTTTGTGAGTCTGATTTTACTGAAGCAAAATACCACTTCTATTTTTAGGAGTAAATATGTTCTTGTATTTTAAAGTACTAGGTTTAACATGTTTATTGCCCCATTGATCATCTTTCATAATTATCCCACACTCTGTAGTTCTTATTTAAAGATTGATCTTACATGTTCCCAGAGGTGCAAAAACCTGCTTCTAGAACAAACACTGCAGAGGAGCTGTAATCCAAGCACTTCGAGAACAGAGCACGTAACAGTAACTTTCCTTTTCACTCCACAGCATCATCTGTCTCCAAGACGCTCCCTGGAGCATGCTGCTAAGTCACTTCAGTCGTGTCCGACTCTGTGTGACCCCACAGACAGCAGCCCACCAGGCTCCCCCGTCCCTGGGATTCTCCAGGCAAGAACACTGGAGTGGGTTGCCATTTCCTTCTCCAATGCATGAAAGTGAAAAGAGAAAGTGAAGTCGCTCAGTCGTGTCCGACCCTTAGCGAACCCATGGACTGCAGCCTACCAGGCTCCTCCGTCCATAGGATTTTCCAGGGAAGAGTACTGGAGTGGGGTGCCATTGCCTTCTCCCTGGAGCACAGAGGCTGCACAATCAGCCATCCTTTTCGTCTCCACACTACACTAAATGAAAACATGTAATCAATAAACTTACCCCAGATGCTCCATCAGCACATCCTGTTTCCTCTACTTTTGAAATCTGTCCAGAATTCAACCGTTTTTAAGCACCCTCACTGCCGCTGGTCCAAACAACTGAGACTAGCACAATTGACTCCAACTGGTCTCCCACTCCCCTCTTTGAACTCTCCCATCTTTTTTTTTTCAACAGTGCAACTTAGTGATCAGGATAAAACATAACCTCTCCAGTGGTTTCTCCTCTCACTCCAATAAAACCTAAATTCTCTACAAGAGTCAAAAGACCCTGTTTAAGGTCTGCCACATTTCTCTTCTTTCTCTTTCTCCATAGCATTTAACACCTCTGATATACTGTAATTCTACTTAGTCATCTGTTTATTGCTTGCCTCTTCCACAAAGGTAACAAAATTAATCAGGGGAAGAGTTTTATCTGTTTTTTCTTTACTGTTGCATCCCTGAACTTGAATGATGCCAAGCATTTAGTAGGTGTTGAATAAATGTTTGTTGAATGAATGAATGAATATTCCTCTCAGTCACAGGAAGTAGAGATAGTTGTTCTGCCATTTTTTAATTGGAGGTTTCTGTCTCTTTCTGTAATGTCAAAATTAACAAAAACACAAGGCTATAAGACAACTGATGTGAGAACCATAAAGACTCTAGAAACTGGGAAAGATATTAGCACCCAGAAACAAGATATTTAAGAGAGTTCTTTTTCTAGTCCTGAGATTTTCTATTGATAAGTAAAACATTACAGTAGCCTACAGAGTATTTATTGGTTAGTCAAAGTATTTTTTTCCCTTCCTTTCATGACCAATTACTACTAAAATTTTCAGAAAATTTCATGTATTTGGTCTTAACGCTCCTTATATCAGCTCTTTGTAATGTGCTTTAAATTCAACATATTACTTGTTGAAGGTATTAATGCTTCTGTAGTAATCATAGCACAATACATAAATGTATCAAACTAACATGTTGTGATACATAGTGATACAAGCTTCAATTCAGTTCAGTTCAGTCACAGTCCTGTCAGACTCTTTGCGACCCCATGAACTGCAGCATGCCAGGCTTCCCTGTCCATCACCAATTCCCGGAGCCTACTCAAACTCATGTCCATCACATCAGTGATGCCATCCAACCATCTCATCCTCGGTCGTCCCCTTCTCCTCCCGTCTTCAATCTTTCCCAGCATCAGGGTCCTTTCCAGTGAGTTGGTTCTTCGAATCAGGTGACCAAAGTATTGGAGTTTCAGCTTCAGCATCAGTCCTTCCAATGAATATTCAGACTGATTTCCTTTAGGATGGACTGGTTTGACCTCCTTACAGTCCAAGGAACCCTCAAGAGTCTTCTCCAACACCACAGTTCAAAAGCATCAATTCTTCAGTTCTCAGCTTTCTTTATGGTCCAACTCTCACACCCATACATGACTATTGGAAAAACCATAGCTTTGACTAGACGGACCTTTGTTGGCAAAGTAATGTCTCTGCTTTTGAATATGCTGTCTAGGTTGGTTGTAACTTTTCTTCCAAGGAGCAAGCATTTTTTAATTTCATGGCTGCAGTCACCATCTGCAGTGATTTTGGAGCCCCAAAAAATAAAGTCTCTCACTGTTTCCCCATCGATTTGCCATGAAGTGATGGGACCAGATGCCATGATCTTAGTTTTCTGAATGTTGAGTTTTAAGCCAACTGTTTCACTCTCCTCTTTCACTTTCATCAAGAGGCTCTTTAGTTCTTCTTCACTTTCTGCCATAAGGGTGGTGTCATCTGCGTATCTGAGGTTATTGATATTTCTCCTGGCAATCTTGATTCCAGCTTGTGCTTCCTCCAGCCCAGCATTTCTCATGATGTACTCTGCATATAAGTTAAATAATCAGGGTGACAATATACAGCCTTGACGTACTCCTTTTTCTATTTGGAATCAGTCTGTTGTTCCATGTCCAGTTCTAACTATTGCTTCTTGACTCGCATACAGATTTCTCAGGAGGCAGGTCAGGTGGTCTGGTATTCCCATCTCTTGAGGAATTTTCCAGTTTGTGGTGATCCACACAGTCAAAGGAATCCACACAGTCAAAGGCTTTGGCAAAATCAATAAAGCAGAAATAGATATTTTTCTGGTACTCTCTTGCTTTTTTGAAGATCAAGCAGATATTGGCAATTTGATCTCTGGTTCCTCTGCCTTGTCTAAATCCAGCTTGAACATCTGAAAGTTCACACTTCATGTACTGTTGAAGCCTGGCTTGAGGAATTTTGAGCATTACTTTGCTAGCATGTGAGATGAGTGCAATTGTATGGTAGTTTGAACATTCTTTGGCATTGCCTTTCTTTGGGATTGGAATGAAAACTGACCCTTTCCAGTCCTGTGGCCACTGCTGATTTTTCCAAATTTGCTGGCATATTGAATGTAGCACTTTCACAGCATCATCTTTCAGGATTTGAAATAGTTCAACTGGAATTCCATCACCTCCACTAGCTTTGTTCGTAGTGATGCTTCCTAAGGTCCACTTGAGTTTGCATTTCAGGACGTCTGGCTCTAGGTGAGTGATCACACCATCATGGTTATCTGAGTCATGAAGATCTTTCTTGTATAGTTCTTCTATGTATTGTTGCCACCTCTTCTTAATATCTTCTGCTTCTGTTAGGTCCATACCATTCCTGTCCTTTATTGTGCCCATCTTTGCATGAAATGTTCCCTTGGTATCTCTAATTTTCTTGAAGAGATCTCTAGTCTTTCCCATTCTGTTGTTTTCCTCTATTTCTTTGCATTGATCGCTGAGGAAGGCTTTCTTATCTCTCCTTGCTATTCTTTGGAACTCTGCATTCAAATGGGTATATCTTTCCTTTTCTCACTTGCCTTTAGCTTCTCTTCTTTTCTCAGCTATTTGTAAGGCCTTATCAGACAGCCATTTTGCCTTTTTGCATTTCTTTTTCTTGAGGATGGTCTTGATCACTGCCTCCTGTACAATGTCACGAACCTCGAACTTCCGTCCATAGTTCTTCAGGTACTCTATCAGATATAATCCTTTGAATCTATTTGTCACTTTCACTGTATAACTGTAAGGAATTTGATTTAGATCAGGCTTACACAATGTTCTATATATAAATATATATACACACACATAAGTATATGTATCAATTAAAAACTCAATGTATCACTATTTGAGGGAGGAAAGTGGGGGCAAAGAGTAAGGATATATAATGAATCCATTCTTCAGATAACAGCTTTAGAAAAGTGCTTTGAAAAGGGGATTACACTTTGTGGTATTTAATCATATATCCCATACTGTCATTTTTTTCTCCTCATCATCCTAAGAAGAAAGGAGAGGCAGGAAAAATATTCCAATTTGAAGGGTCAATGATTTCCTTAAATTTTGTGAAATACCAAGTTACTATATAAATCTGAATATATTTGATACTCTAAAAACTGAACTATCTGGGAAGAGTCAACTTCAAACACCAGCTGTCAGTTATCTTGTCAAGGCTAAAAGAAACACTGTTTTACTTATGTCTTTTGAAAGACCATGGAAGAAAAAACACTTTTGGAAGACTAACTGAATCATCATAGTCAAAAAGAAACAGAATAAACCTTCTATTAGGGACAATGGCTAAAATTTTGGTTTTAGCAAAGAAGCGCCTCCACTGAGTGGAAAACAAAGATGTTTAGAAAGGTAAGAAAGAAACAACAGCTAGTTAAAGCCTCTTAAGAATCCCTGAAGTCAGCTAGTTACAGAATAAACAGAGAAGCAACCAAAAGGTTTATACAGGTGGATGGAGCAGAATGGAGGGCAATATTACTAAGTGAATATTTACTATATAGCAGACAAAGTGCCAGGCACTTTATATTCATAATTGCCTTTAATCTTTAAAATAAACCCAGGAGCTTCATTTCACAGAGAAAGAAACTAATACATATATTGGTAAAGTGATACAGGAAGGATTAACTTAAAAACCAACTATCTCAACTCCAATGTTAAGCTGTCTCTCTGGTTGCTTCTTCTGTAATTGAATACATTGCTGAATTTTCCCCACCAGGGTAACTTCCCTCATATAAGCACAAAAGTGATTCAGGTCTTAGACCCAGCTCTTAGTTCTCATTTGTATGCAGCTTTAGAGATTAAGTGAATGATTTCAACCATCAAATGAGTTTCATTTTGATTCACGTTCATGAACACTAATCTGATCCAGGACCTGCCCACTAAAAATAAATAAACAAATAAATAAAAGAAAATAAAACAAAAATCTGCCCCTGTTCACAAGGAAGATTTTTACAGAATAAAAACAACTCAAAAAGTGATGCTTAAGATACTTTGAAAAACTGTTTGGTAGCATCTACAAAAACCCTAGCTTACGTATATCTTGACCCAGAAATTTCACTCCTAGCTGTGTACCCACTGAAGTGTATACACATGTTTACCAAAAGACACGTTCAAGAATGTTCACAGCAACACTACTCACAATATCTCTAATCTGGAAATGACCCAAATGCCCATCAACAATAGAATGGAAGAATAAATAAACTGTAGTATAGTCACACAATGGAATAAATAAACCATGCCTGGGGGCACTATGTGGATGAATCTCACAAACAATATGATGAATGAAAAAGCAAGATGAAAAAGAGTTCATATTGTATGAGTCCACTTAAACAAAGTTCAAACAATTAAAACTAATCTATGGTGTTGAAAGTCAAGACCACATTATTTGTCAGAGAAGCAATGACTGAGTGGAAGGAAGGAGGGCTTATGAGATACAGACAGTGTTCTCCTTTAATCTGTGTATGTGTTATATTAGTATGTTTGCTTTGTTAAAAATCACCATGTTTTATTTTTGGTGGGTTAACAGAACAGTATTTACACTATAATTAATACTTTTAGCCTTCTTTTTATCCCTCAGTATAAACTGAGGTACATAATAAACATAGAAGGTTTTGTTCTTAATTTTTTTTTTCATTTCAACTATTGGCTAAATGTCAATCTACAGAGTTCTTCCATTTATCTCAATACAAGAAAATGTATTTTCAACTCCAGTTTCAAATCGGGTAGCCAACTATCTTTACCAAAAAAAGAAGCTGACCCAATCTACCACATATTCAGCTTTAAGTAAATATTTCAAATAAAACCATCATTAACTAGGAGTTTTTTCTAATTCCAGAAGCATTGACAAAGTCTACTAAAATTCTTCCCTTTTCTGCTACCTAACTTCATGTTCTTAACCTTAAGAAAAATGAAGAAATCTTTAAAGGCATTTAACTTAGGAAAACATGAAACGACAATATGCTTTCTAAGAGTAAAAATTTAAGCTCAATGTCTTTCTCATTTCACAATAGGATCTTTGAGCAAAATACTCTGCAGAGCTGTACATCTTTTTAGTCAGAATAAAGAACCCCAAGAGCTTAACACTTTTCCATCTGAGAATTTCCAAGCCTTCCACTTGTAACTCAATATTAATTCATAACCATCAATATTTAAATTGTCTTTTTAAAGAAAGAATACAACAGAAATACCTATGGATGTTTCTAATTAAGACTATGTTGTCATTTCTTCTTTTAGAATATTTGATCCCATATGAAAGAATGGCTTTGATATAAATATTTTATTAACCACAAGAAGGAAAGGGGCAAAGAGAAAACACAGACAAGCAGGAAATAAAAGTTTATCTAAAAATTTCCTTTGTAAATTAATGCTCTGACAAAGATGAGTTAGTGGAAAGAACAAATGTCCTGAAGCATACTACAATATCGTTCGCAATAAACTCTATTTTGAAAGGCTATTTTACTGTGTTAAGAGATGTTATCATTTATTTCCCTGGTTTCCACAATGTTGTGTTTACAAGCAATTCCATGTTTTAGAAAGCTAGGCAACCTCCTTGAACAGCTGCAGAGTACACATTTAAGGGAAGAGAAAGTAACACCTCTGATGCTCTTATTAATTTTAATGAGCATCAAGATTAATTAATCATCAACACTGTGATTATGATTCTGAATCACAGTGGACAACTGATGAGAAGGCTTATAAATTTTCTTTTCTTTTCCCTACCATAAATGTTGCTAATTTTCTTAGTAACTGATATTAGAAATTCAGGTCTCTTCAAGATGAAACTTCCTGAGGAATTATGAAATCTGGGTTCCAGAAGTCCTGTGGACAGAGCTCCAATGTTAGGAATCACACCATTCAGGAAGAGACAATTTCACAAAGTCACTATTCCAGTGTTACTTCTTCTACCAAAAGTGACCCAAGAAATCCAATTTAACTGGTATGATCAAGCATATTAATTTCATTCTCTTTTCTATAATGAACACCATCAAACCAATCTGTTATATATTTAGATAACACCAGCAACAAAAATGAAGCAATGATAGCATTTGCAAGCTCAATGGCACCCCACTCCAGTACTCTTGCCTGGAAAATCCCACAGACGGAGGAGCCTGGTAGGCTACAGTCCATGGGGTCGCTAAGAGTCGGACACAACTGAGCGACTTCACTTTCACTTTCACGACATATAAACATAAAACTATTAACTTTTCTATTTTTATAAATACCATGAAATACTAAACTCAGCTCAGTGTGCAATGAATAAGACACAGGCATATCTACTTAACAAAACTAACTTTTAGTATCAATCTCTTTTAAGATTACAGAACTCAATGAATTTGCTTTTACTTTCAAAGAGCATTAAACTAAATTAAAAGAGCCAGAATTGTTTATTTACCACACCGATTTGGACAATCAAGCAAAGCAGAATTTTTAGTACAAATGTTCAATTTGTTTTGTGTATATTGCGATCACATAATTTTGACTCTGAATAAGGTTTTAGCTCCTAATTTTGCATTCTTCCTTTAGGCTTAATTTACATAGGCATTTTAGAAACTAATTTGTAAGTAAAATAAATAGAATTAAATGTTTCATCAACTAGGTTCTTCGGCTGTTATAATATTCTGAATTTGAGAATTTATTCTGTGACTCTCAGTGAGCCACTCAACTCTTCTGTATCAAAATATATTAACAAATGTTTTAAAATCTTATGCATTTATAAACGCTCTGCAACCTTTATATATTGTGCAACTGCCACCTAGAACCTTTGAAGAGCAAAACCCAGCTATGTTTGCATATAACATGGTTACTGCTATAGTAGGTTGAAAAATGACAATTATGCTTTATATAGATTATGTTTTATCTTTTTAACCTTATTTTTATAATTAAATTTCTAGTTTCTGGGGTGATTAAAATGGTTAGAATTTTTTTAAGGAAGTTATAAAACTTTATCTAAAAAATGTAATACTATAATGCAAAACTGTCTAGATTATATTAGGCTTATACTTTTGATTACTCCAGCTTTTTACATTAAGACAGTTATATTTTTAAATATATTTATACTCTCAATAAAAAAGTTCTTATCCAGCAACTTTTCATCACTGCAAAGACTATTAAACATTTTGATGGGCAGTACATGATACATGTATGTGTAATACTACTTACATCTTTAAAGTAAAGAGTAAAGTAAATAAATACAGCCACCTATGGAAATAAAAACAAACAAAGAAACAATATAGATACCTAAGGAATTCTGCAAACTAACTTCTGAAATACTCTGTCTAAAAAATATGATATAGAAGCTTTAGTTTATCACTTCTCAATTTACTGGCAAGAGTCTTAAATAACATACAGGAAGAGATATCATATGACTTCAGAATTTAATTACCATAAAATTTTCATTTATATTCACTCTTGGAGTATAATTACATTACCATTAAAAATACTCGATCCTGATTTCATTTATTTAACTTAAAAGATCCTTTGTATTAGTAATGCATAATTACACAGATACAGGCTTATTGTGAATGTAATGATACAAATTTAATTACCTTATTTTACTTTGTAGAAATTACATATGCCTGATATTTTCATTTCTCACAGATAATAAAATTAAAATTAATGTAGTCTTGACTGAAAATTCAAATAGAACCTTTTGGTCAATATTTCTGGCTTAATGTTCTTTTTTAAGGAAAAAAGGAAATGAAGAAAACTGTAACCATTTTAAGTGAGACTATTTTCTATTTTGGCTAAAATATGAGAGATGGGATTCACTCTACCTCACAAAGAAGTAAGTCAATGATGTGGAAGACCATGCAGAGTGGGAACTTGGCAGTAAAGAGAGTGAGAAACCACTGGGATGCGTACATATGAGCTTCTAGGTTCAGATCAGAAAAATGGTTGTGCAGGTCCGGTAACTGCTCCTGAAAGTCAAAGTGGAAAATTGAGGGGGAGGCACACTGAGGATGCTCTATTTTCTGCTACAGCTGCGATTTATGACGAGCTGGCTATGATGACTCTCAATTTACTACAGTATTCATTGAATTTTATATAACTACATAGAAGTGATGACAGGAGATGAGAACTGGGGATGTGACAGAGGACAAGACAGACTTGTTATGAACAAATAACAAAGATCAGCTCTTGCTCACTTAACTGTTCCTGTTTCCTGGGAAACGCCTGCAATGAGAGGACACCTGCAGTCTAGTGAATACTGTGACTCCGTGGTCAAGTCACAGCATTCTCATTCAGGGTTCACTCCTGACTAGCCAGGAAAACAATGTACCTTCTCTTTGAAGACCATTTAATGTCAATGTCATTTAGGCTGTATGATATTACTTCAGTACATTATGGTACTGAAGCCCAAAAGATAATCATACTTTTAACAATCCAGCTTCAACATATTAAGAATGGTTAAGTATAGAAAATGTACAAGTATATCATGTATGAAACAGGATGTCTCCTAAAAAGAAAAGCTTTATGCTAGATCTTTCTCCCCCCACGTATACAAGTAAATGCCTTTGAAAAGCATGAAAGGCAAAGTAAAGAGTATTAGCATAGCTATTCCAATAACTGGAAGACAAAGGCAAACATACATAAAAGCCCACTTTAGTTTTGTTTTCATAAACAGAACACAGAGACAAAAAAAATACAAAAAACCAATTCTCATACAAGATGCTTTTTGAAAAACACCCCTATGTGCCCATCAGGTACTTTTAATGGGGTATCGAAGTGGTCATTAACAGACAAAAAGTGCTAATAGAAAATGTGTTTGGTTTCTTCATAATACCATGAGCTTGCTATTCACTTATCAAGTACTTTTATTTGACTCTCAAAACTCTAAAGAATAATTATCTTTGAAAAAAAAATATGAATTTTTGTAAATGAAAGGTAAAAAAGTGAAGAATACCAAACATTTACTTGGAAGAATTAAATTTCTAAAAAACAGTCTATTGCTCTTACTGTCCACAGATAACCAGATTCTTCCACCCAGTCTTTTTCCCCCTCAGTGCCCATTTGTCGCTGGTGCTTACAGTTCTTTTTGACATGCTCCTCCCCCTTTATTTCTTCTTCACAGTTAAGGTCTTATACCTTTCTGTATTCCCTTCTTTCAATAAAGCTGTCCTTAACCTCAGTGCAAACTCTCTGCCTTCCACCTTCCTGTTCTAGTCTTTCAGTCTGGCATTGGCTTCACTTCCCTTTTAGACAACTATGAATCTGACAGCTCATGTCCATTAACTCCTACCAGTAGCCCCTACCGCCACATCCCACTAACCTTCCTCCCCAGCCACTTTACTTCTCCCCACTATGGAATCAATTCATTCATGTATTTTCTTCACATTTCTCTTGGGTTCCCAATACTTCATACAGAGAAAGCCATAGAAACATGCTTTATAAAGCCATTACAAATTTAAGATTTATTGTACAACCTCGGCTTCCCTGGTGGCTCAGACAGTAAAGCATCTGCCTACAATACGGAGACCCAGGTTTGAACCCTGGGTTGGGAAGATCACCTGGAGAAGGAAATGGTAACCCACTCCAGTATTCTTGTCTTGAAAATTCCATGGACAGAGGAGCCTGGTAGGCTACAGTCCCTGGGGTCTCAAAGAGTCAGACACAACTGAGAGACTTCATTTTCTTTTCATACAACCTCAGGTAAAATTTGAAAGCTACTCAGTAATTCCTTTAACAGCACCAGACAATAATTTTGCTCTTGCTCACAATCTATTTTATGATATATATATATAAAATAATACCTATTTCTCATACATATAATCATATAAATTATGAAATAGTAACAATATTGTTAGAGATCTGGAAGTTACAGAGGAAGACATTTAAAATATGTCACTGCTGCTGCTGCTGCTGCTGCTGCTAAGTCTCTTCAGTCATGTCCGACTCTGTGCGACCCCATAGACGGCAGCTCACCAGGCTCCCCCGTCCCTGGGATTCTCTAGGCAAGAACACTGGAGTGGGTTGCCATTTCCTTCTCCAATGCATGAAAGTGAAAAGTGAAAGTGAAGTCTCTCAGTCGTGTCCGACCCTTAGCGACCCCATGGACTGCAACCTTCCAGGCTCCTCCATCCATGGGATTTTTCAGGCAAGAGTACTGGAGTGGGGTGCCATTGCCTTCTCCGAAATATGTCCCTAAATTACAATATTTTATGTGGTTTTTAATTTCATCAATATTTGTCTCTTTAAAGTGTTCCTTACTTGTGAACCTAAATATAGTACTGGCGCTAGGTAACACTGAGAAAAATATTAAGTATTTCAGTTTTTATCATGAAAATATCACTTATTTACAAATAATACTGGGAACCCTCTTCATTAACTGAACTTACCATATTCATGCTTAGAAGTTTCTTAATGTTGAATATTTAAATGGAAGACTTTTTATAAACCATCAAATAGTTAAATATTTTATGATATTAAGACCACTATTGACATTGGTCAAAATCAAATCCATTTACATTTCCTGTAACTTTCCACTAGATTTTCATAAACCATTATTGTTTAATTTTAGAATTTTTCTGTAACTTAACAAATCCCTTAGTGATAAAAGTTCCTAGTATTTATTTACCTGCATGAGTCTCTCCAACTGATAGAATTTGCAGTGAAGATCTTCAAAGTTGTTTTTGTAGAGGTCTCGTAAACCATAGTCATACATGATTTTCACCAAAACACAGAATGCTTGTTCTTCTGGCATCTATAGGAAAACATACACATATAGAACAGGACTGAATGGCATGTGACCAGAGTGTCAGAAATACGCCTGCATGTTATTAGACCCCTGGATCAGTGGTTTAAGGTCACTTGGGAATGGAATTCTTCAGAGCCAGCTTTCTGCAGAGACATAGGTAAAATGTATGTTCCAAATTTTGAGCTTCCTCACTTGAGATGAATTTCTCTCTTTTGTTAATTTTAATCATCCTTTCATTTATTTATTAAACCATCTTAAACATAGGTAATGCAGTCAGATGATGTCCAAAAAAATCAGAACAGTGTAAAAGTATATGAAGGTTAAAAAAAGTCCCACTCCTTTCTATCCTTATAACCACTAACTCCTGTATCTGCCCCCCCCACCTCTTTTGCATAATCCCAAAATTACTCTTAATAATTTCTTGTGTATCCTGTCAGTTTCTTTATGCAAATAAAAGAATTATACTTATTTTATTTTCCCTTTCCTACATAAAAGATGGCATTCTAAATACATTGCTATGTATATCTGCTTTCTTCTCTCAATAATGTTCCCAAAAGAGGGATTGTTGGGCCAAAGGATAGAATGAGTTTTTAATTTTGACAGATAGTATGATACTGTCCTCCCAGAATTTTCCTGATGTTGCTTATTTTTCTCTCTATAAAAAACATTTTTCACCTGTTTCAGAAGCTTATGAGCTTCTTTCATTAGGATTTAAATGACAAATAAAATTTGATATACCTTTCCAGAGATATTTTTATCTTAACACAGAATAAAGCCTAAAGTCAAAAGAACAGATCTCTAAATTATAGTATCGAGCTGAAAGAATTTGGAGAGGGACATATTCAATATTCTAGAATTTGTACTAAGCAAACAGAAAAAGTTGTCCTTATTCAAGGTCCTAGGATGTACCTATTATGTAAACATTTAGTTTAAATGTCATTTCTTTCAAAGTCTGACCTTGGCTGTTTATGGTATCTGACACATCTGTTAGACTAACTTCCTGCCTGTATAACTAAATCAAGTAGGGTTCTATTCACCCACTTAGAAATGGAACTGTTTATCTGAGTTCCTACACAAATTGGCCACTTCTGTTTTCTACTATAAACCATGAAATATGTGACTTAATTAAAATCTCCTAAAGTTAAATAATTACAGTTAGCTCTTGTCATTTTGCTTCTCTAAATATTTGCTTATTTCTTTATCTATAAGTTGGGGGCTTGGCTTTGACTCCAGCTGTTCAAATCAGCAGACATCTTTCAGTTTATTTGCAGTTATCTGGAATGTAAGCACACTGTATTTTCTACCCCTTTACCAATTCTGTCACTGAAGCTTCAGTTGAGACTAATGTGCACACATACAGTCCACAGTCCTTCTCCTATTACCACATTCTAAGCCTCTTCGTCTTCTCTCAGATCTCTACTAAAATGGCTATACAAAAAAGCTGCAAGTAAGATAACTGTAACCAGCCCTGGAGAAATTAATTCACTTAATCTCTCCCTCTTTCTGAGTGATGGTTAGTTGAATATTTTACCATCTGCTATCTCATCTTACTTCCTTGAATGTGGTAAAACCATTAAAGCAAATGTTTAAATGCCCTTCAGCATTCATATATGCAATCTCTGAACATATGAGATCATGCACTGTTCTAGGCCCTGGATACAGAGGCCAAAGTAGAGTGTTGTCCCAAAGGACAAGGAAATAGGCAAGTCAACTTGAGTTTGATGTAGACACAGAAGTCCTGGAGTAGGAGAGGCTGGATGTGTGGGAGAGGAGTTAGATGCCACTACAGTTACAGTGCAAACAGAGGGATGACTGAGTACGAGCTAGATCAGAATAAACTATTCACAAAAATGACAAGAGACGTAAATTTCTACTGTGCCTTTAGGTATGGAGCTTAAGGTCATTCATATTCATTCATTCCATACTCATTCTCTCTCCTATCCCTGAAGCAT
This sequence comes from Giraffa tippelskirchi, assembly GCF_054371585.1. Taxonomy (NCBI): domain Eukaryota; kingdom Metazoa; phylum Chordata; class Mammalia; order Artiodactyla; family Giraffidae; genus Giraffa; species Giraffa tippelskirchi. The sequence goes on from NC_137279.1 coordinate 24,019,154, forward strand.
CTCTTTCTTTTATCTCTTGGCCCCCTTTCCCCTCTCTCTCTTCCACCTTCCCCATGTAACTGTCCCTCTCACGCATACATACCAACAACATATTGAATAAATGTTCTTTAGTTTGAACTTGATCCCTAAAAAGAAATCCCTAATAACCTTCATTTAAAAAAAAAATACATCTGTATTTGTTGGCAGGTGGGTAGCCTTGGAGTTAGTATACTTCAGGTCTAGCTTCAGCAATACAGTCAAGGTTTTGATTTTCAGTTAGTTCATGGGTCACATGAAAGTCATAGACTAAACCTATAAAATATCAGTCCAGCTGGAGTAGAATCAATACTGACTATCTGTGAAGACTAAGGTCAGATATAATAAGCTCTTATGGGATCTCAGATATTGCCTTATCATGAAACTAAAAATGAATTTCTGTGTAAACAGTAAAGGCTTGCTAACAAAATGAGTAAGAAAGTAATGGGAAATATGTATAATTCTTTGGAAAGTGGAAATTCAACCTTCTCTTTATAGTTTAAAGAAGAAATGGGATCTGTTTAGCATGTTCAATTAAAGCTTCCCTTGGTATTTCTCGCTCTTCAACTAATGCATTCATTATTAAAGCAGACAGCAGGGTAAACACTCAAAATTTAGTAAAAATCTCTAAGATATACAAAATGAGAATACCTAAAAATGTATAAAATATAGCTAAACAAAAAATACTCATGGACATTTACACCACAGAAAAAAAGGAAGTTCACACATACACTTATAACGGTATTTTGCTTTTGAAGGATAAGACAATGCATGTTTATGAAATATATGTCAGTAAAATGTCAACAACAGGGAGTGAAGGCTGAGCCTAGGTTTGATGAAATTGTAAAACGTAAGATACATGATAAAAATATATTTTGGAAATAATAAACAATAATCACTTGTGGCCACTAGTGGCTTCATGATGGCAGGAAAAACAACAATAAATTGAAGTTTTGTCAATGCAAATAAACATAATACTAAAAATTCTAACAATAAGTTGGGAAATAGGAACCTAGCATTAGCAACAGCTGGATTTTACCAAAACTCATCAAATAGAGAAAATAAATTGGAGTTGAGAAGCACTGTATAACACATCATTACAAATCATTTCCATCAGACAAAACAGACATAAACAGACTCAAGAGTCTAAGTAACAGTAGAATATGGCAAAATAATTATTAATTTTCAGTATTTACAACTTTTCTGTTTTTAATGTTATTTAATGTAAGTTTATGTCATTTAATTTTTCCGTTTTATCGAGATGTAATTGATGTACAAGAGCATGTAAGTTTAAGATGCACAAAATGATGGTTTTTCTGATTTACATATTTATACATATATATAAATGTATGTATAATTATATCCATATCACCTCACATAGATACTATTTTTGTTTTTTATTGTGAGAATTTTGGAGTTTTTTTGTGGTGAGCAATTTTCAAATATATAATATTGTTAACTATATTTACCATGCTATACATTACATCCCCTGAACTTATTAATCTAGTAACTGGAAGTTTATACCCTTTCACCATACTCACCCGTTTCTTCCATCTCCCACACCTGGCAACTACCTATCTACTCTGTTTTTGTAACTTCTCTTTTTTAAAAAAAAGTTTCAGCATGTAAGTGACATCAAACATGTCTTTCTCTGATTGACTTATTTCACTTAGCATAAAGCCCTCAAGATTCATCCATATTGTCACAACAAAAGGATGTCCTTTTTATGGCTGAATAATATTCCATTCTATGTGTATACCATATTCTCTCTTATCCATCCATCACTCAGTAGACACTTAGGTTGTTTCTATGTCTTCACTTTTGTAACTAATGCTGCAATGAATGTGGGGTGAAGGTATCTTTTATGAGTTTGTTTGTTTTCTTTGGACAAGTACTCAGAAGTGTAATCACTGGATCACGTTAGTTCTATTTTTTACTTTGTGAGGAACCTCCCTTCTGTTTTCCACAGGGACTGAACCAGTTCCCATTCTCACCCACAAGGCACAAGGGAAACCTTTTCTCCATATTCTCACCAACATTTATTAATTCTTGTGTTTCTGATGATAGCTGTGCTAACAGACGTGAGGTGATATTTCACTGTGGTTTGATTTGCACTTCATTAATGATTAATGTAAAGAGTCTGCCTGCAATGAGGGAGACCTGGGTTTGATCCCTGGGTTGGGAAGATCCCCTGGAGAAGGAAATGGCAACACATTCCATCATTCTTGCCTGGAAAATCCCATGGACAGAGGAGGCTGGTAGGTACAGTCCATGGGGTTGCAAAGAGTTGGATGAAACTGAGCAATTTTCACATACACATACATAATGATTAATGATGTTGAGCACCTTTTCATGTACAGGATGGCCATCTGTATGTCCAGAGGAAAAGCTTTCAACCTATCACCAATGAGTATGATGTCGGCTGTTGGCTTATAATATACAGCCTTTATTATGTTTAGGTACATGTCTTCTATACCTCATTATGTTGGGAGATCATCTCATGAACAGATGCTGAATTTTGTCAAATGCTTTTCTGCATCTATTGAAATAATCTTATGATTTTTATCTTTCACTCTACTAATGTGACACATAACTTTTATGATTTCCATTTGTTGACCCATCCTTGCAACAGTTCAGTTCAGTTCAGTCACTCAGTCGTGTCCAACTCTTTGTGACCCCATGAACTGCAGCACACCAGGCCTCCCAGTCCATCAGCAATTCCCAGAGTTTACTCAAACTCATGTCCATTCAGTCGGTGATGTCATCCAACCATCTCATCCTCTGCCATCCCCTTCTCCTCTGGCCCTCAATCTTTCCCAGCATCAGGGTCTTTTCAAATGAGTCAGTTCTTCATATCAGGTGGCCAAAGTATTGGAGTTTCAGTTTCAGCTTCAGCATCAGTCCTTCCAATGAATATTCAGACTGATTTCCTTTAGGATGGACTGGTTGGATCTCCTTGCAGTTCAAGGGACCCTCAAGAGTCTTCTCCAATATCACAGTTCAAAAGCATCAATTCTTCAGCACTCAGTTTTCTTTATAGTCCAACTCTCACATCCATACATGACTACTGGAAAACCCAAGGCTTTGACTAGACAGACCTTTGTTGACAAAGTAATGTCTCTGCTTTTTAATATGCTGTCTAGGTTGTTCAAGCTGGTTTTAGAAAAGGCAGAGGAACCAGAGATCAAATTGCCAATATTCGCTGGATCATCGAAAAAGCAAGAGAGTTCCAGAAAAACATCTACTTCTGCTTTATTGACTATGCCAAAGCCTTTGACTGTGTGGATCACAATAAACTGTGGAAAATTCTGAAAGAGATGGGAATACCAGACCATCTGACCTGTCTCTTGAGAAACCTGTATGCAGGTCAGGAAGCAACAGTTAGAACTGGACATGGAACAACAGACTGGTTCCAAATAGGAAAAGAAGTATGTCAAGGCTGTATATTGTCACCCTGCTTATTTAACTTATATGCAGAGTACATCATGAGAAACGCTGGGCTGGAGGAAACACAAGCTGGAATCAAGATTGCCGGGAGAAATATCAATAACCTGAGATATGCGGATGACACCACCCTTATGGCAGAAAGTGAAGAAGAACTAAAGAGCCTCTTGATGAAGGTGAAAGAGAAGAGTGAAAAAGTTGGCTTAAAACTCAACATTCAGAAAACTAAGATCATGGCATCTGGTCCCATCACTTCATGGGAAATAGATGGGGAAACAGTGGAAACAGTGTCAGACTTTATTTTTTTGGGCTCCAGAATCACTGCTGATGGTGACTGCAGCCATGAAATTAAAAGACGCTTACTCCTTGGAAGGAAGGTTATGGCCAACCTAGACATCATATTTAAAAGCAAAGACATTACTTTGCCAACAAAAGTCTGTCTAGTCAAGGCTATGGTTTTTCCAGTGGTCATGCATGGATGTGAGAGTGGGACGGTGAAGAAAGCTGAGTGCCGAAGAATTGATGCTTTTGAACTGTGGTGTTGGAGAAGACTCTTGAGAGTCCCTTGGACTGCAAGGAGATCCAATCAATCCATCCTAAAAGAGATCAATCCTGGGTGTTCATTGGAAGGACTGATGTTGAAGCTGAAACTCCAATACTTGGGCCACCTCATGCGAAGAGTTGACTCATTGGAAAAGACCCTAATGCTGGGTAGGATTGGGGGCAGGAGGAGAAGGGGACGACAGAGGATGAGATGGTTGGATGGCATCGCCAACTTGATGGACATGGGTTTGGGTAGACTCCGGGATTTGGTGATGGACAGAGAGGCCTGGCGTGCTGCAATTCATGGGGTCGCAAAGAGTCGGACATGACTGAGCGACTGAACTGAACTGAACTAGGTTGGTCATAGCTTTTCTTTCAAAGAGCAAGCATCTTTTAATTTCATGGCTGCAATCACCATCAGCAGTGATTTTGGAGCCCCAAAAAATAAAGTCTCTCACTGTTTCCACTGTTTCCCCATCGATTTTCCATGAAGTGATGGGATCAGATGCCATGGTCTTGGTTTTCTGAATGTTGAGCTTTAAGCCAACTGTTTCACTCTCCTCTTTCACTTTCATCAAGAGGCTCTTTAGTTCTTCTTCACTTTCTGCCATAAGGGTGGTGTCATCTGCATATCTGAGGTTATCGATATTTCTCCCGGCAATCTTGATTCCAGCTTGTGCTTCTTCCAGCCCAGCGTTCCTCAGGATATATTCTGCACATAAGTTAAATAATCAGGGTGACAATATACAGCCTTGACGTACTCCGTTTCCTATTCGGAACCAGTCTGTTTTCCTACGTTCAGTTCTAACTGTTGCTTCCTGACCTGCATATAGATTTCTTAAGTCACAGGTCAGGTGGTCTGGTATTTCCATTCTCTTTAAGAATTTTCCAGAGTTTGTTGTGATCCACATAGTCTAAGGCTTTGGCATAGTCAATAAAGCAGAAGTAGATGTTTTTCTGGAACTTTCTTGCTTTCTCGATGATCCCCATTTGAACATGGTATATGATCTTTTTAATGTTTTGTTCAATTCAGTTTGCTGGTATGTTGTTGAGAACTTTTGAACTATATTTATTAGGGATATTGGTTTATAGTTTTCTTGTAGTAACCTTCTCTGGTTTTGATATTAAAGTAAAGCTTGCCTTCTAAAATGAATTTGGGAGTTTTTTCTCCTCTCCAATTTTCTGGGAAGAGTTTGGGAAGGATTCGTACTAATTCTTTAAATGTTTGGTTTTAACGTTGGGTAGCATGCAGTAAAATCATCTGGTCCTGGGGTTTTCTTTGTTGAGGAAGTTTTGATTCCTGATTCAGTCTCCTTACTTGCTGCTGATCTATTCAGACTTTCTATTTCTTGAGTCTTGTGTATTTCTAGAAATTTATTCATTTTTTTTTCTAGGCTATCCAATTTGTTGGTGTATTGCTTTTCAAAGCAGTCTCTTGTTATCCTTTATATTTCTGTAGTATCAGTTGTAATGTCTCCTCTTTTTTAATAATCTCATTTATCTGTGTTCTCTTTGATTAATTTAGCTAAAGCTATGTAATTTTGTTTATCTTTATCTCTTTTGAACATTTTTAGCTTAAAGTCTATTTTGTATGATATAAGCATAGCTACCTCTCCTTTCTTTCGGTTTCCATTTGTTTAAAATACTTTAATTCTATCCCTTCACTCTCAGTCTATGTGTATCTTCAAGGCTAAAGTGAGTCTCTTTGGGCAGCATATTATTGGTTCCTACCTTTTTTTTTTCTTTTTCCCATCAGCCACTCCATGTCTTTTGGGATAATTTATCCATTTTCATTTAAAGTAATACTGATAGATAAGGACTCATTATTAACATTTTGTTAATTGTGTTTCTCTTTGTGAATTCTTTGACCCTGGCTTCCGCTCTTGCAGTCTTTCTTTGTGATTTGGTGACTCTTTGTAATGGCATGCTTTGATTCTCTTTTGTGAATCTACTGTTGGTTTTGCTTTATGGTTAATATGAGCCTTATATAAAATATCTTATAACATCCTGTTTTAAGTTGATAACAACTTAACTTTGATAGCATATAGAAACTTCACAGTTAATGTTTCTTCCCACTTCACACTTTAGTTACCGATGTCACAATTTACATCCTTTTTTAAAATATTGTGATAAAAATTACTATAGTTATGGTATTTGTTTTATACTTTTTAAAAAGAGCTGTAAGTGAACATACACCATACACATATAGATTCACTATACATTAGAGAATCTGACTCTGACTGTGTATTCATCATTGTTGTTGCTCAGTCACTAAGTTATGTCGGACTCTCTGTGACCCATGAACTGCAGCACGCCATACTTCCCTGTCCTTCACTATCTCCCAGAGTTTACTCAAATTCATGTCCACTGAGTCGGTGATGCTATCTAACCACCTCATTCTCTGCCACTCTCTCCTCCTTTTGCCTTCAATCTTTCCCAGAATCAGGGTCTTTTCCAATGAGTTGGCTCTTTGCATCAGGTGGCCAAAGTATTGGAGCTTCAGCTTCAGCATCATTCCTTTCAATGGATATTCAGGGTATTTATCATTACAAGTGAATTTTACAATTCATGGTTTTATGATGTTAAATTAGCATCCTTTTATTTCAGCTTGATGATGCTCTTTAATTTTTCCTGAAAGGCAAGACTAGTGATGCTGAACTCCCTCCGCTTTTGTTTGTTGGGGACCATCTTTATCTCTGTTTCATTTACGAAGTTCAGCTTTGCCAAGCCCAGTATTCTTGGTTGATTTTTTTTCTTTCACTGTTTAGAATATATCGTCTCACTTTCTTGGCCTCCAGTGTTTCTGCTGAGAGACTAAACATACTTATAAGTCTGGATAAACCTGTTCTTTGGGTGGGGCTGCTGGCTGTGCACCATGGTCAGAATGGCCACTAGCTGAGCTTTGCAATCACCTCTGGATGGGCAAGGTCACAGACTATGTTCCCTGGCAGGGTGGCACCAGTGGTTAGACTGGCTGGGCTCCATAGCTTGATGGTACTATAGGCGGGGCTTTGAGGCTTCCTAGGGAAGGGAGCCTTCCCTTCGGGCTACCTGGTTATACAGTGGGACAGGCTGTGCCCAACAGTTGGGCAAGGTTGCTGACTTGGCTCTCTGTCTGAGCAGGGCTGTAAGATGCAATCGGCAGCTTGCTCTGTTTCTCTAGCCAAACTTCCTATAAGATCAGGACTGGAGCCTAAACCAGCAATTGTACGGGGCCTATGAATTTGCTTCCCTGCCTGGCCAGAGCAGTAGAACAAGCTCTATGGCCAGTATAGCTCATTGATTGATGATCTACATCAAACTGCCAACCAGTGTCTCTGACCAGACGAGGTCACTGGCTTGGCTCTATACATAGACAGAGCTATGGGCTGGGAAATCGCGTTGAATGCCACTGAAAGCAGTAATGTGGTCTGTAAAGATCCTCTTCTCTGTCACTATCTGATCTCTTGTGGTCAAGCCCTGCAGATTCCCCTAGTGATCTCTATTAGGTAGAGCAAAGCAGGCCTCCTAGAAAGCATCTTGCAACACTGGGGGAGCTGGATGTCCACCTTGGGTTCTCACTTTGGGATGCTGTAAGGATAAAGCTAGTGGTAAAGAACCTGCCTGCCAATTCAGGAGACACAAGAAACATAGGTTTGATCCCTGGGTGTGGAAGATCCCCTGGAGGAGGGTATGGCAACCCACTCCAGTATTCTTGCATGGAGAATCTCATGGACAGAGGAGCCTAGCAGACTACAGTCCGTAAGATCGCATAGAGTCAGACACGACTAAAGTGACTTAGCATGCATGCAAGGATAAAGGAAATGTATGTGAGGGACAACACAGGCATGTGGTAGGTGACCAAGGAGGGGTCTTTCCCTCCTTGAACACAGAAACTATGTCTTACACATCAACAACTATCATAATGCTTTTATAGGTAGGTACTCAAAAGAATTAAAATGAAATGGGTAAAACTTTTTATCCAGGTAAAATTACAAAAGTAAATTTATTTTTCTTTTTTTTTATATGTATCTCATTTAACTCACTCATCAGTCTCACTATGCAGGAGATATTTACTACTCCCATTGTAGAGGTAAGGTATAAAGGTATATGAAGCTAAAAGAGATTAAATCAAGAAAGGAAATTACTACTAAAGTGCTTTCTACTGTTAAATGGTTTCCAGAAATATATGCTCTCACAAAGGAAGTAGCAAAATGTATTTCTTTTCATATAAATGAGAGCACTTCTTATGTATCACTGGGAAGAATGATCCATGAGAAGAATGCCCCTTTTCTGTTCCTCACTCTTTTTATTACAAAAATAGTGACAGCCTACGGTGTCCAGGCTCCCCTCAGAATTAAGGCACACAAGCTCAGGGTGAATGGCTGAGTTGGGGTTTATTATATAGACGGCTGTGTCTTTGAAATTTTACTTTCTTTTAAGGCTGATCATATACGGCACTTAGAACATAAAGTCTCTATTATTCACTTTAGATGATGAGATCATTCATAGCTTCGTCTTAATCCCAAAGCTCTTTGTGGCATGTAGTAATCTCTATGCCCCTACTAACTGCTGGACTCGGATGACCTAGGTTCAAATACCAATCCTAGTTGTGACCTTGGGCATGCTACAGTACCTCCCCAGGTGTCAGATTCCTCATCTATAAAGCAGGGATCATGACAATCTACTTCATTCTGAGGACCTGCCCCTCTATATATAAGTGACACATGAAAATTAACCACTATTATTGTGCACTCAGGCCCTTGCGGATATAAAAACCTGCACGTACCCTCAGGTATGCATATTTATATCCCATGATGAGCAAGAGGGGCTCCCCTTGTGGCTCAGCTGGTAAAGAATCCGCCTGCAATCTGGGAGACCTGGATTCCATCCCTGGGTTGGGAAGATCCCCTGCAGAAGGGTATGGCAACCCACTCCAGTATTCTGGCCTGGAGAATTCCATGGACCGTATAGTCCACGGGGTCGCAAAGAGTCGGACACGACTGAGCGACTTTCACTTTCACTCACTAACTGCTGGGCACTGCTGTAACTTTGTATCCCCCAAAACTCTTAGCACAGAGAGCTAAATCAATAGCAAGTATTTGATATTTATTTAAGATAATTTTAATAAAACTCTGAATAAATCTGCTTTTATCAATGAAGGCATGTTACTCACACAGGGCAATCAGTTGGACACTGTGAAGGTAAAAACCAACAAAAATGTAGAAGGAAAGGATCAGTGTGAAAGTTGAAGCAAGGGGCAGCCAAATATAACTATATTAGTACTGGATTTCAATATTATAGTAAATGATAAATGTAAGAAATTTTTGTATTATCTGTATTTTGTATTGGCTATTTAGCTTATATCTCAATTAACTTAAAAAATCAGTCAAGATCTGAAAATCAATCTGGAGTTGCACGAGCAAACTTCATTTTACTCTAAGAGTGGGTTCCCCCACTAAGTAGCATTGAGGCATCCATCTATTTTTAAAAAAGCATTAAAATGACTCTTTAGCTTACTGTTTTTGTTGTCGTTTAGTTGCTAAGTTGTGTCTGACTCTTTTGCGACCCCATGGACTGTAACCTGCTAAGCTCCTCTGTCCATAGAATTTTCCAGGCAAGAATACTGGACTGGGTTGCCATTTCCTTCTCCAGGGAATCTTTCTGACCCAGGGGTTGAACCTGCATCTCCTGCTTTGCATGTGGATCCTTTACCGCTAAGCCACCAGTGAAGCATTTAACTTATTACAATGATTTCATTGAACTAGACAATCTAATTTATCATTGATATGCAATTGATTTGTCTAACTTACAATAAAAATAAATCACTGAACAATATATTTTAAAATCAGATATTAGAAGTTGGAGCACAGTGTGTCTCTAGTAGTGAATATCCATCTTTGCCGTGTACAGGAGCTTTGTCATGGAAACAGTATTGCTTCACTGAGGAAATGATGAGATAAATATTAGAAGCTTATAACTTAAGATATCAAAACGTCATCCATGGCTCTATGAAATACAAAACTAAATACCTGCCTCACATGCACAAGCTGAGAATCAAGCATGACCTAATCACTGTTTATTAACAAATGCTGATAATGATCTGCCATCTGTATTAACAGATTATCACTGAATGGAGCCAGTCTTTAAGCCTCACTGCTTCTCTCTGCATGGTCAGTCATGTCTGACTCTCTGTGACCCCATGGACTGTACAGTCCACCAGGCTCCTCTGTCCATGGAATCCTCCAGGCAAGAATACAGGAGTGGGTTGCCATTTCCTACTCAGAGGATCTTCCCAACCCAGGCATCAAACCCATGTCACTTGTGTCTCCTGCATTGGCAGGCGGATGCTTTACCACTGTGCCACCTAGGAATCCCTGCTTCTCTCTGCAATCAACCACAAAACAAAGCACCCTAAGTACTTCAACTCTTTAAGACTCACCTGAAGTAACATACATTAAGATTTTTTTGAAGTAAAATTATATGTTGAAAATCTTAAATAACTGTTTAGGATAAAATTAAGTTTTTATTTCACATTATGTGTTTTCATGTCTTTTTGAAGTCAATCTACCTTTTTCCATGAAGTTAATGAATATTCCACTGATTTTTTTGTTTTCTTCAACAAAGGTGAATGTTAGAGACTATTCTGACAATCATAAATTAATGAGTCTTCATTTTCTGTTTACAAGTTGAAAAGCAAATAGATGAAAACTTCTGAGTGTTTATTTTCCTTTTAAATCAAATATATGCCAAATACATGGTAAAATACATTTAAATTTAATGGCTATTTGTAAGTCTTAAAACATGCTGTACCACATATTAGTTTGCTTTGCATGGTCGATATAAGCTAGGGTCCAAAAGAAAACTGGCTGGGTTAATAAATAATTATTAGTTTTAGAAAGAACAGCATTGTTACAGACATTCATTCATGACCCCATTAATCCTCACAAAAGTAGGTATAAGTTCCATATTTTAAATATTAAACTAGTGAGGTTCAAGGAAGTTAAGTGATTTGCCAATAACTATACATCTATTACATAAAGTCTGGTCTTAATCCCATGGCTATATTCTTTTTGTGCCAGATACAAAATGAAACTACACTTATAATGCACAGTATTCAACACTCATAGAAACCCAAGGAGGATGATAATATTATTTTCACTTTATATTATAAATGAAGAAACTGATTCTTCAATCCAGGGAACTTCCCCAAGGTCATGTAACTTGAAAGGTATTAACCCACAATTTAAATTCATAGCTGTGCTTTTTATAATCCTTTGAAGGAATTCAGCTTTGAAAGGACAAAGAAGTCTGAGAGAGCTAAATGGGAGGATCAAAAGAGGATTTTTTTTCTTAAGGCAAAATGCCTTGATTGTATTTACAGGACATAGGGAGAAGATGCTGAGGAATGACTCTGAAGCACTGATGCAAAAATTAACAGAGAACAGGAAAAATCTCTTGGGTTTATAAGGAAAAGGTGATTTGGAAGTAAAGAAGGGGTTATTAAAAATAAACTCAAACTCTTATAGCAAAGAATCACTACAAGATAATGGGATGTATCTGTCTAGCATTCTACCTTCCTATCATCTGATGTCAAAATCTCCTTTCTTATAGGAACACCATTTCATTTTTCAGGAAGAGTTGATCCAGATCATTACCAGCACAGAGGTGAACTTAAGACCCGGGCCAGGCCCATCAGAACACTTGAACTTCCTGACCTCAGTAACCAACTCAGGAATGGCAGACCCCCAAGGGCAGGCCAACTAGAATCCTCCAGGGTTTTTGCTTGCTTGTTTGTTTTGTTTAAGTGCAGGAGCTATAGCAAAAGATACACATGATGCCTTGTAAATGAAGCTGTAAAACTGAAAAGATATGAAGCCAGGCCAACTTGAAAACTGCCCACTTTGTGCCCTGCCTTTATATGTTAAGGCAATAACCTCTAAGCACAACAGAGATACAGAGATGCAGATTTCTGATGACAAAATATGAACTCTGGAATATCAAGCATATCAAAATCATCTCTGGCTCTGGACTTCCCAGTTATGTGAGCCAATATATTTCCTTTTAAATTTAAACTACTTTGAGTTCATGTTATGTCACATGTAGCAGAAAGATTCTTAAATAATATCATGGCACAAATATTTTTACTTATATAAGCATATAAAGACACTAGGAAGCCTCTGTTTTGTTACCTCGGACTTTGTAGAATCTTTATGTTCAGGAAAACTCAGAAGTAGCTCTGCTTCTCATTTCTTAAGTTCATTGGTTAAATCTTACCTGAAACTTGTTTTTTTTGGGGGGGGACATTACCAGAGTTGTAATTTTTAAATCTTATATTATTTTTAAATGTAGCTCACAGAAAAATACATAAAAGTTAAGATTATGCTTCATAGAATAAATGATTAAGAAGTATAAACAGGTTAGGAGCTAGAATACTGTTTACTCCTGAAGATCCCTACGTGTCCCCTCCCAGTCATGACTCCCAGTTTCTCCTGGAAGGACTGTAACTGTATCCTGACTTTAACTGTATTGACTTCATTGGAATTATCTGTATTTTCCATCTACATAGCATCCTAAAAAAACAGTTTACTTTTGTCGTTATTGAATTATACTAAATGGAATCATACCAAATGACACCAATAATTTGCTTTCTTACTAAATTTTATGCTTGTATGATTCATTCACAATAGCCCATGTAGTACAGGAACTTTCCAGGTGGTGCTAATGGTAAAGAATCTGTCTGCCAATGTAGGAGATGTAAGAGATGCGGGTTTGATCCCTGGGTCAGAAGATCCCCTGGAGGAGGGCATAGCAACCCACTCTGGTACTCCTGCCTGGAGAATCCCATAGGAAGAGAAGCCTGGCGGGCTATAGTCCATGGGATCACAAAGAGTCAGACATAACTGAAGTGACTTAGCATGCATGCATGCATGTAGTGCAAAACATTTCTTTCACTGCTGTATAGTGTCTTACAATATGAATATAACATAATTTATCCATTTTGATATCTAATTACAATTATAATATTAGACATTATAATAATGGGCATTTGAGTTGTGTGACCAATTATAAACACTGATCCTATAGTATAAACTGTAATTATGATCCTATTTTAATACATGATTCTAGTGTAAAAGTAGTGAAAGTGTTAATTACTCAGTTGTGTCCTACTCTTTGCAACCTCATGGACTGTGTCCTACCAGGCTCCTCTGTCCATGGAATTCTCCAGGCAAGAATACTTGAGTGGATAGCCATATTATTCTCCAGGGGATATTCCCGACCCAGAGATCAAACCCAGGTCTCCCACAATGCAGGCAGATTCTTTACCATCTGAGCCAATAGTGTACAGGTTCTTAAATTTGACTAAAGTATATACTAAGAGTGTAATTGACTGGTATGCATATCTTTACCAGATAAAGCAAAACTGGTTTCCAAAGGAGTTGTGCCTAGTTACAGTTTTTGAAAAAATGCAATACTTTTAAACATTCTGGCTTATCCAAAAATAATCCTTTTTGTAGTTGGAAAGCTTCCATACATGCTGATATTAGTGTGTGTGTGTGTATATATATATATATATATGTGTGTATATACACACACACACAGTGATTTAACCTTAAAAAGGAGCATAATCTTCTGAAAGTCTAAAAAAGTATATGTTTGATTAAAAAAAAACTTTAAAGCTGCTTGACAATAAATATGTGAGAGAAATATATTGGTGTTAAAAATTATCCAAAATACTTCATATAGTATTTAGAATAAATGAATATACAAAAGGATATTATTTATTATACTAATAATATAATGATATTAGTGATAATTATTGCATATTTAACTTTAAAGGCAAACACTATAATGATTACAAGCAATCTGTGCTGTAACAGCTTTTTTGAACTATAAATGATAAATTTCTTATGATTCCATCAATGGCTGCAACAGCATTTATGTGATAAACATTTAATTCTTCCAGTGCTTTACTGCAAGTTACAAAGAATATTATCAAACCATCTGAAAATTTCCAAGCACCAGGAAAAGATATTTATTTCTTAAAACTATTCAGACATGGAAAAACTTTAAAATTCTAAATTTTTGTTCTTAAACCTACTTTCATTTTTGGTCTTTCTTTCCTCTTAGGCAGTGAATGTGAAATATAAATGACCATGGGTGAGGAAGACAGCATCCCAGAAAGAAGCTGCTTCTGACAATGATTAATGCGGAGCCGCCAAAGGATATCTGGCAGCAAAAAGAAGCCATTGCTTATGTAACTGATAAAAAATTAGTCAGTAAGGCCCTAATAACGTATCTCTCTGGAATCCGAGATAGTGTATTTGATGGATTGTTTAAGCTAGACTGTATTCTTCTACCTATTTAAACCATGGGGACAACATGAAATACAGAAAAGAAAAAATCACAGTTAGTTTCTCTTATTCAAATTGGTTAATGGATATACTGGTCTGTCAATGAAATATGCTGATTAATAGAATTATCACATATATTTGCAATAAAATTATAATCTAATCTAATTTGTTTTTCACTAACATTGGTTATCAGTTTGTCTTTCCTCCAGGATTCTGAAGGCATTTCTATATTTCCAGTTATTTTTATAAGCAATGACAACAACTGTGTAGTTCTAGTAACGTAGAAAGTGTAGAAACTAGACTACATTTCTATTCATTCTATTCATCTATTCACTTTGGAGGCCATTTTGTTGAATATGTTTACAATAGCTGACTTTCCATGACCCTTATAATAGAAGAGTAGATAACGTAAAAAAAAAAAAAAAAAATCTGGGTTATTTGAGTTTCTTAGCTATTTAAATCACTCTCTTTTTTTTCAAGGAGAAAATGTGTCCAAGTAAACATGAACTTACAGTTAAACTAAACTTCTGTTAAGTCTCAGAACAGATTTCCTAAAGTGATATTCTTCTCATTGAGGTTTAATAGATATAATGTATTTCACAGGGCTATAGGTCTAAAATGCTAAACTGTGACATATTCAAAGATTACTCTGTAGAGTAATCTGAAGACAAAGCTTCAGTATCTGTAGCCTGAACATCATCTTCTCATCAGAGTGATCATAAAAGCTCCTTTTAGAAAAATGATGGTTTTGAACCCTGGTGAAAACACCCATTACTGCTTACAGTCTCTGGCCCCTTGTGTAGTGACCTGACTATTATAGATACTAGGTGGCATTAGTAATAGAAATAAGGACCCAGGAATTTATGACTATAAAGTACTTGATTATCACAGGAAATCTCAAGAACGAGGTCTGTGGAGATGACAAAAAAAGGACAGTAAGAGAATATCAAAAGAGCATAAACAGATGATAATGCCACAGAGAAAGAAATTGAAATCAAAGTTAGAGTGAATAATCACAATATAATGGTATATTATTTTTTTCATTAAAGTCAAATGATCAGAATTAGGACCATGAATCTACTATAATTGTTCTTCACTTTCAGAACGCAAACCTTAAAAAAAATGCTTTTGTTTTAAACTTGATCCTCTTTGCTGCATCTGACATTATACAATGCTGCTTCTCTGTTGAAAATCAAGAAACTCTTCAAAGATCCCTCTTCCTCATCAGCTCTTTAAATATTTGGCATTTCTGGGTTCTATTCTGTTTTTCTTCTTCTACTTATTTTTCTGAAATGATCTCATCCACTTTCATCATTTCAGCTTTGATTTCTCCCCAGAGTCAGTCTCCAGTATACAGCTGGCTGCTGGACAGCTACTCAGATGGCCCCCAAATACCCCCTCTTTCCAAAATTTTAAAACTAAACTCATCATCAATTTCTAACATTTTTTCTTCCATTCAATCTCAATGGACGTGTTTTCTACCTCAGCTCAAAATACCGTAATTTACCCAGTCGCTTAAGCAATGAAACAAGACATGCTACCTTTGACCCTTCCTTTGTCAATCCATCCATGAAACCTATCAGTTTTGCCTCCAGAAAAATGTTTAATTCTTTCTTTTTCTCTAAGTCTCAATATCTCTCGTTTAGATTGATATTTCCCAACTGGTATCTCTGCTATTGCATGCTCCTTTTCAGTTCCATCCTCTACATGGATATAGGAATTTATCTGAAATGAACATCCGATTGTCATTCCCTTGCTTCAAACTGATTGTGGCTCCTCATTAGGTACAGAATAAAGCCTCTATAGAATAAAGCCTACATTTCTTGATATTAAGAAGTCTTTATAATTTGTTCCCTGCCCACGTGACCATTTTTATCTCACATCTCTTTCTCTGCATACACTTTCTACAGCAATGATATAGAAACGATCATTTCACTGTTCCCTTTATATATTGTGCCCTTTGTTTTGCCATACATTTGCTCACGTAGCCATCTCTGCTCCTCTTATCCATCTTGTCTCCCCCCCCCACAGCCTCATTTATATCTTGGCAAAGCTACCACCTCCTCTAGGAAGTCTTTTCTGAAAGTTCTCCTCTCTTCTCTTATTCTGTGCATCGCTTTCACTTAGCACACCGTAAGTCCTCTATAGTGATCATCACAAAAACAATGCAGATACATAAAAAAAATTAAAATAATAGGTATGTGCCTACATTACTTGTGCCCCATTACAGCCCATAAGGCCTTTGAGAACACAAGCAATAAATTATTCATATTTGTAATCCCACGTCTTAGCCCAGTACTGACAACTGATCCTCTGTAAATGTTCTGTCAAATGAAGGTGACTAAGAGGAAAGACAATGTACAAAAATAAATCACAGAAGAGGTAAAAGA
The DNA here is from genome assembly GCF_054371585.1 of Giraffa tippelskirchi. Lineage (NCBI taxonomy): Eukaryota > Metazoa > Chordata > Mammalia > Artiodactyla > Giraffidae > Giraffa > Giraffa tippelskirchi. The sequence continues at coordinate 24,035,880 of NC_137279.1, forward strand.
CTTCCCTGTCACATTCCTTCATGATGCTCCTGGTCCTGCTCACATTTGGGCAGATACATTGACTTCCTCAATCCTAGTGGGTTCTAGTTAAAAATAACTCCAAATAAGCAATTTATTCCCTACCAGCCTGCAAAATTAATTCTACTGAGAAACTAACTGTCCTGTTCTTGACATCAAATCTCTTATTTTCTCACCAAAAGTACAAGTTTAAAAAGATATGCCATGTGTAATCTCCATCAGGTAAATGGAGGATAAGAAGGGAGAAAAAAAAAAAAAAACAAGCAGAAAATAAAACGAATTTGGCAGCACCATGCCATTTATTACATGGAAAATTACTTACATGCAGCAGCAAGACAGCAGCAAGAAAAGACTGTCCTTGACAGTACCCAATGTCTTCGTCGTAGACAGAGTAGGCCTAGAAAAAAGATGAAAGGAGAGAAATATTATAAACATTCACACATTTTAACCTAAGTGCTAGTTCACATCAAGCTGCTACTTGTTCTTATCCCTAGCCTGTCCACCACAATTTCACTGATCCCTCATCTTGAATGTGCAAGCCATTAGCACAGTGGAATCCTTCAAAGAGGCAGCACATTTCCTAGAGCAATTCTAGATGGCCCATTATCCCCAGGTTCATCTTTAGAATCTGGAATAAAAAGATGCTCAGAGCACCTAAATTAATTTTTAAAGATCCATTATAGTTTGTGGTCAGGCAGACAAGACTATGGGAGGCAAGAGCAAAAGGTGGAGGAGGGTAGAAGGGTTCTAGAGTTGATGTGGGAATTCTAATGCACTATATGGGGGAACCCTGTAGTACAGGTACCATAACCTAATAAACACCCCCCTCAAATCACCCTTCCTAGCCTCTACATGTTCCCAGACTTTGAGGGACATTTACATATCCGTTGTATACTGTTTTTTTTTTTTTCTTATATAACGCTTTACAATATAAAAACCACTTGTGGCTCCAGGGTAGTACAAAGGTAGACAGTGTGGGTTATAGCTATAGTTTACTGACCCCTGGTTAAGAACAACAACAACAAAAAAATAATTCAGGTGCTCCCCCATTTATTTTTAAAATACAAACAACCTCAATTGTGCTGTTTAAATCCTGGACATGTACCCCATTCCATGTATCCTACCTATCTGTGGTGCTTCATTTTAGTGACAGCATCTCCATTTAATGTACTTAATACAATACAATGCACTGTGATTTTGTAAGTATAAAAATTCTCTCTGTCCAGGGCGATGGTTATCAAAGATAAAGAGGAACAGTTATCATATCTTCCATATGCCAAGGTAGTCAGAGTATAAGGACTAGAATTCTTTTTTTTAATTAAAAAATCTTTATTGAAATATAGCTTATATTCAATGAAATGCATACCTTTTAATTTCACAGTTCCTTGAGTCATTCATGTAACTCTATCATTATAGAATATTTATATCATTCTAGAATGTCCGTCATGATTCTCTGAAGTCAAACCACTTCCACCCTAGGCTACCAGTGAGCTGATTTTTTTCACAATTATTAGCTTTGCATTTTTAGAAGAACTTCATATAAATGGATTAATATATACTCTTTTGTGTCTGACTTCCTTCACTCAGCATAATGTTTCTGAGATTCTTCAATGTTGTTGAATGCATCAGTAAATCATCCACTTTCACTACTGAGTAGTATTCCACTGTATAAATATACCAGAATTGGTCTATCCACTCTCCCACTGGTGAACATATGGGTGTTTTTCCCCCTGACTGGGGCTAGCACAAATAAAGCTGGTTTGTATACACAAGGCTTTTTGTGTACACAGGTTTTCATTTCCCTTGGGTAAATACCTAGGAGTGGAGGTTCAAGTTCAAATGCTAAGTGTATGTTTAACTTTGTAAGATATTGCCAGATTATTGTGCAAAGTGATTGTTCAGTTATTGCCTCCACATCAGCAAAACATAAGAGTACTCATTGCTCACATTCTTGTCAATACTTGACATTGCCAGTCTTTTTCCTTTTATTAATTCCTGTGGTTTTGACTTAAATTTCTCTGATGGCTAATAACACAGAATGTATTATAATGTGTTTTTAGGCATCTGATACACCTTCTTTTGAGACTATCTCTTTGAGCTCTTGTTCATTTGTTTAACTCAGTTGCTCATCGTATCACTGTCGATTCATGAAAATTCTCTATACATTCTGTTGACAGAATCATTATCTGACATATCTATTACCGATATTTTCTCTCAGTGCATGGCCTGCCTTTTTATTGTTTTAATGGTGCCTTTTGAAGAACTGTTGTTATCTTTTAACCTTCTGCCAATGATGACATTATCACACCCTAATCTAATGAGAGAAAAATTAGATCACAGAATCATTTCCTAATGAATTTTAAAGAAGCTTTTCTTCATTATAACCAGTTTCACAAGCTCAGCCTAATTATAAAAACTGAAAGATGGATTGCCATCCTTTTGCTTATTTAATTTTCTTTGATTTATATAGTTTTATTCATGAGTCCTTATTTGTACTTTTATCCAGAGCTCATGGATAGGGGTGGGTCGGTGTGTGTGTGTGTGGGTGTATGTGTGTGCAGAAGGATTACAGAGAGAAAAGAAAAGGAACAATTAACAAAGAAAGAGGGGAGAGGTTCTAATACTATCCTTATTTAGTGCATCCCTGATGGTTCTCCGTTACTGTGATATTGAATGGTTTGCTTGGAAACGAACAGAGATCATTCTGTCAGCAAATTTGGAAAACTCAGCAGTGGTCACAGGATTGGAGAAGGTCAGTTTTCGTTACAATCCCAAAGAAAGGCAATGCCAAAGAATGATCAAACTACCGCACAATTGCACCCATCTCACATGCTAGTAAAGTAATGCTCAAAATTCTCCAAGCCAGGCTTCAGCAATACGTGAACCGTGAACTTCCAGATGTTCAAGCTGGTTTTAGAAAAGGCAGAGGAACCCGAGATCAAATTGCCAATATCCGCTGGATCATCGAAAAAGCAAGAGAGTTCCAGAAAAACATCTATTTCTGCCTTACTGACTATGCCAAAGCCTTTGACTGTGTAGATCACAATAAACTGTGGAAAATTCTGAAAGAGATGGGAGTACCAGACCATCTGACCTGTCTCTTGAGAAACCTGTATGCAGGTAAGGAAGCAACAGTTAGAACTGGACATGGAACAACAGACTGGTTCCAAATAGGAAAAGGAGTACATCAAGGCTGTATATTGTCACCCTGCTTGTTTAACTTATATGCAGAGTACATCATGAGAAACGCTGGGCTGCAAGAAACACAAGCTGGAATCAAGATTGCCGGGAGAAGTATCAATAACCTCAGATATGCAGATGACACCACCCTTATGGCAGAGAGTGAAGAAGAACTAAAGAGCACTACTATAATGGAGGAGTAATTGGACCAACTTTCCCTCTGGTAACAAATTTAATCTATATGCAGACAAAATACATAACTATCTGAAAGCACTGAGCAAAAAGCTGGAGGAAGAAACTGGAGGGGAAAATAAACTTGGAAGAAGGTAATGACATTGGGTAAAATTCTCATTCTTTACGGCTTTTGCTGGAGGCCATGTGCCACAATGGAAGGATAAAACTTGGATATTAAACAATAGACTTACTGGTGTGAAGAATCAGAGAAAAGACTGGGATGACTGTAACAGCTAGAAAGCAAGAGTAGAAATGCTAGGGAAAAAGTAACAGAAGAGAAGCCTTTACTACACCTAGTGTAAAAGTACAATATCCAAGACAATGTAAAACTGATACAAGTATAGACAAATAAAACAGAATAAGAAGTCTAGAAGTAGTTCAGTTCAGTTGCTCAGTAGTGTCCGACTCTTTGCGATCCCATGAATCACAGCACGCCAGGCGTTCCTCTCCATCACCAACTCCCGGAGTTAACCCAAACTCAAGTCCATCAAGTCAGTGATGCCATCCAGCCATCTCATCCTCTGTTGTCCCCTTCAACTCCTGCCCCCAATCTTTCCCAGTATCAGGGTCTTTTCCAATGAGTCAACTCTTCTCATGAGGTGGCCAAAGTATTGGAGTTTCAGCTTCAACATCAGTCCTTCCAATAAACACCCAGGACTGATCTCCTTTAGGATGGACTGGTTGGATCTCCCTGCAGTCCAAGGGACTCTCAAGGGTCTTCTCCAACACCACAGTTCAAAAGCATCAATTATTCAGCGCTCAGCTTTCTTCACAGTCCAACTCTCACATCCATACATGACTACTGGAAAAACCATAGCCTTGACTAGACGGACCTTTGTTGACAAAGTAATGTCTCTGCTTTTTAATATGTTGTCTGGGTTGGTCATAACTTTCCTTCCAAGGAGTAAGCATCTTTTAATTTCTTGGCTGCAATCACCATCAGCAGTGATTTTGGAGCCCCAAAAAATAAAGTCTCTCACTGATTCCAATGTTTCCCATCTATTTCCCATGAAGTGATGGGACCACATGCCATGATCTTAGTTTTCTGAACGTTGAGTTTTAAGCCAACTTTTTCACTCTCCTCTTTCACTTTCATCAAGAGGCGCTTTAGTTCTTCTTCACTTTCTGCCATAAGGGTGGTGTCATCTGCATATCTGAGGTGATTGATATTTCTCCCGGCAATCTGGATTCCAGCTTGTGTTTCTTCCAGTCCTGCGTTTCTTATGATGTACTCTGCATGTAAGTTAAATAAGCAGGGTGACAATATACAGCCTTGACATACTCCTTTTCCTATTTGGAACCAGTCTGTTGTTCCATGTCCAGTTCTAACTGTTACTTCCTGACCTGCATACAGGTTTCTCAACATCAGATGGTCTGGTATTCCCATCTCTTGAAGAATTTTCCAGTTTATTGTGATCCACACAGTCAAAGGCTTTGGCATAGTCAATAAGGCAGGAGTAGATGTTTTTCTGGAACTCTCTTGCTTTTTCGATGATCCAGCGGATGTTGGCAATTTGATCTCTGGTTCCTCTGCCTTTTCTAAAACCAGCTTGAACATCTGGAAGTTCACGGTTCACGTACTGTTGAAGTCTGGCTTGGAGAATTTTGAGCATTACTTTACTAGCGTGTGAGATGAGTGCAATTATGCAGTAGTTTGAGCATTCTTTTGCATTGCCTTTCTTTGGGATTGGAATGAAAACTGACCTTTTCCACTCCTGTGGCCACTGCTGAGTTTTCCAAATTTGCTGGCATATTGAGTGCAGCACTTTCACAGCATCACCTTTGAGGATTTGAAATAGCTCAACTGGAATTCCATCACCTCCACCAGCTTTGTTTGTAGTGATGCTTTCTAAGGCGCACTTGACTTCACATTCCAGGATGTCTGGCTCTAGGTGAGTGATCACACCATCGTGATTATCTGGGTCATGAAGATCTTTTTGTACAGTTCTTCTGTGTATTCTTGTCACCTCTTCTTAATATCTTCTGCTTCTGTTAGGTCCATACCATTTCTGTCCTTTACCCAGCCCATCTTTGCATGAAATATTCCCTTGGTTTCTCTAATTTTCTTGAAGAGATCTCTAGTCTTTCCCATTCTGTTGTTTTCCTCTATTTCTTTGCACTGATTGCTGAGGAAGGCTTTCTTATTGCTCCTTGCTATTCTTTGGAACTCTGCATTCAGATGGGAATATCCTTCCTTTTCTCCTTTGCTTTTCACTTCTCTTCTTTTCACAGCTATTTGTAAGGCCTCCTCAGACAGCCATTTTGCTCTTTTGCATTTCTTTTCCATAGAGATGGTCTTGATCCCTGTCTCCTGTACAATGTCATGAACCTCCATCCATAGTCCATCAAGCACTCTATCGGATCTAGTCCCTTAAATCTATTTCTCACTTCCACTGTATAATCATAAGGGATCTGATTTAGGTCATACATGAATGGTCTAGTGGTTTTCCCTACTTTCTTCAATTTAAGTTTGAATTTGGCAATAAGGAGTTCATGATCTGAGCCACAGTCAGCTCCTGGTCTTGTTTTTGCTAGAAGTAGAGCCACCCTTATATAGTCATTTAATTGCAACAAGGTTAGCAAGATAACAGTGAGGAAAGGAGAAATTTTTACATATGTAAAAATGGAAACCTATAGAGATTGTTTCAACAAATGTACTCAAACAACTGGAATCCATATGGGGGAAATTAATGAACCTTTATCCCTAACTTTAATTTCATATGAAAAAATTAATTCTAGACATACCATACTCCTAAATATAAAAGTAAAATTTAAAGCTACTCAGGAAAAAGACAGAACATCTTTGTAAAGGCAAAGGTTTCTTAGCCAGGGCACAGAAGTATTAACTATTAAAAAAAATAAACGGATACAATAGACATTAGCAAAATTTAGAAAGTGAAAAGCAGAGACATGACTCTGCTGACAAAGGTCCGTATAGTCAAGGTTATGGTATTCCCAGTGGTCACATATGGTTGTGAGAGCTGAACCAAAAAGAAGCAGAATGCTAAACAATTGATGCCTTTGAACTATGGTGCTGGAGAAAACTCCTGAAAGTCCCTTGGACAGCAAGGAGATCAACCCTGAATATTCACTGGAAGGACTGAAGCTGAAGCTCCAGTATTTTGGTCATCTGATGAGAACAGATGACTCACTGGAAAAGTCCCTGATGCTGGGAAAGATTAAAGGCAGAAGGAGAAGAGGGTGTCAGAGGATGAGATGGCTGGATGGCATCACTGATGCAATCAACATGAACTTGGGCAAACTTCAGGAGATAGTGAGGGACACGGAGGCCTGGTGTGCTGCAGTCCATGGGGTCGCAAAGAGTTGGACATGACTGGGCGGCTGAACAACAACAACAACAACACTGATAAAAAGATACCATTAAGAAAACAGTTGAACTACAGACTGGGAAAATATTTGCAAATGTATCTAAACAGTCTTGAACAGAATATATAAAGAACTCCTCCAACTTGATATCAAAAAACCCAATTTAAAAATGGACTGAAGATCTGAAAAGATACATCACAGAGAAATATCTATGAATGGTCATTGGGAACATGCCCAAGTGGAGAGGAGATGAAAATGGAGGATTCTCACCTCCCCCATGAACACATCAAAAAATACACCTGTATGTGGAACAGTTCTCACTGAAAACTCACTGGAGATTGGTAGAAAGACTACTGTACAACTAAGACTGTAAGAAAGATCCACAGAGAATCAAGTAGGAAGGAAAGAGAAGTGATGAAACCTGTGCCCCCAGGAGCAGACTCAGAGGAAAATGGAAATTATACGGGAACGAGATCCTCCTAGGGAGTGAATGGTTTGAGCCACATATTGGTGCCCCAACCTTGGGGACCAACACAGGGAAGATGAGCCCAGTGGCTGGTTGGAGGGACAAGGGGATTAACAGGAGGGCTGTGTGAAGACTGGACTCCACTTGTGAGAAGCATGCACACATTTGCTTGCTCCTGAAGCAGGACACAGAGTGTGGTTTGTAAACTGCATGAGTGGCTGGCCAGCTTCCTGAAGACCATACCAGTGCCTGCTCCAGTGCTTCAGAAGCATTCTGGGTCTCAGATCGCAACCATACTGCCAGAGCCCAAGGCCTGACCTACCCCAAATGCCTAAACCAGCACCTTTAGTACTCCAAGATACTTTAAAGTATTAAGATGGGTTAATTAATGGAATGCAAGAGTAGATGGGTAGAGACATCTGATAAAAGAGGTAACAAAATATTAATTATAGAATCTATGTGATAGATTTATGGATGTTCACTGTACAGTTCTTTGAGCTTTTCTGTGTATTTAAAAATACTTTGTAACTTTCGGGGGGGAATGTTGTTTCTATACTCTCTCTTCACTCTGATCTGGACTACAGACTACTCTTCTGGCTGGGGTTCCAAGGGAACTTTATATATTCAGTCAGCAAGTCACTACTTACAGAGTATCTATTATATAATCGAACATTGTGCTGAGGTAGACACAAGGGTGAAAATATATGGTTTATGTTCCTCAGCTCAGAATCTTGTAGAAGAACTCAGCACGTACAATGAGAAAGTACACAGTGAGATGAGTTCCAACAGACAGATGGAAGATCAGAGGGAAAGGGCATGTAACCAGGCCATAGTGCAAGGAATGGAGATAATGGCAAGGGAAGCATCTCAGACAAGGTTCTACTGTCTTACTCTTAAAGAAGAGGATGTGACCAGAATTGCTGCAAGCTTGGCCTCACATTCTTGAAGGAAGAATACTGAGATTCTTTAGGCATGCTGCATGGTCAAAGGCAGACAATGTCAGACACTGTGCTAAATGCTTTCCCACATTCTCAATAAATCCTCACAAAGCCTGTGAGATGACAAAAGTGATATCGAGAGAGGGTAATTAACCTGGGCAAGTTAAACAGCTAAAGCCAGGATTTGAACCCAAATCTTCTCAAATACAGAGCCTATATACTTTATACCTTTATTATATCACTGCTAGAGACTGTGTTCTCTCAGAATTCGTATGTTGAATCCCCAAAGTAATGGTTATTTCGAGGTGGGGCCATTTGGAGGTGATTAGGTCCTGAGGTAGAGCTCTCATGAATGGTATTACTGTTCTTACAAAGGAGATTCAAGAGCACTCTCTCACCTCTTCTGCCACTTGTGGACCCAGCGAGGAGATGGCCATCTATGAACCAGGAAGTGAGTCCTCACCAGACACTGAAAACTGCCAGCACTGTGACCAAGGCTTCCCCGCCTCAAGGATTCTGAGTAGTAAATGTTTGTTGTTTAAGCCCCCAAGTGAGTGGTGTTCCTGTAATAGTAACAAGCTAAGACATTCACTTAGACTGTGTGCAGAATTATTCTTCTTAGACATTTATGTGTTTGGATCCACATAAGATAAGAGGGTCTATCTTCTGATTTGCCTTGGGGCTCAACAGACATGGAAAATCAGATTGCATACTCTCAAGAAAAAAGAAAAAGACAATAATCTGATCAAGGGCAGCTTAATATTTTTCAGTCCATAGCTTCTGGGTTTAGGGAAGGAGAAGTTTTAATTTCTTTATGTAATATGCATGTTTATTAACATACTAACTACAAGCTAAAACTTAAGACATGAAAACACAGATAGTTGTTAAAGCTTAATCATGTTGGTGCTAACACGTACATATAATTTAAGTTCTCCTTATTAAAATCAGTATGGTGGGGGAATGAGAGGTTGGGATAAATTGAGAGAGAAGCATTGGAATATATATACTACCACGTGTGAAATAGCTAGCTAGTGGGAAGTTGCTGTATAACACAAGGAGCTCAGCCTGGTGCTCGGTGATGACCTAGAGGAATGGGATAGGGGAGTGGAGAGGGAGAGAGGCTCAAGAGGAAGGAGATGTATGTATACTTATGGCTGTTTCACGCTATGGTACAGCAGAAACCAACACAACATTGTAAAGTTAATTATCCTCCAGTTAAAAATATATTCTGAAAAATTAATATGGAAAACACTTGATTTTTTTTTGCCTTGTGAATAAGTGTTATGCATTGATAGAGATGCTAATTTTGAACATAATTTTCCACAGGGTAGTGAGACTTTCTTTGCCAATCCAAAATACACAATAACCACTACTGTTCTTGAATTATTTTAAAATCCTTAAGGAAAGTTTTTAGTCTTAGAGCTAGATTGTCTAAAGCCTTATCAAAAACCTATTTCTCTCCAAACACTCTCACTCACATGTCTTTATCAGATTGATACAGAAAATATAGCATGGTGTTTCTCTTTTGTCTCAGAAATGTGCAACATATTGCACTATTTTATCAAATAATCACACTTACAGATAAAGATGAAGGAAGTTCAGACTCACAGTAAGAATGAAATCTGATGTTCTTTAACAAGACAGATAGGCTGCTATGTGGGCATGCAAGAAGGAATTAAACTTCTAAAACAGAGTCCCATTCAGCTTCTTGATACTACTAAAGTACTGATGTATTTGTTGACTTAGTGGCTATCAATAGACTGTAGTTAAGTTTATCGGTTTTAACCATGACATGTTAAGTGTTTCTCTAAACTCTAACCTAAATATTGAATTGTCTCAAAATTTAATATAGCTCTGAGAATAGGAAATACTAACTCAGATTTCCCCACTTTAATAGGAGCTTGACATTTATGTAAAGCAATTTTCCATTTATTAATATTAGATAAACTGTTAAATCTATCACTACAATGGACTTCTGCCAACATGAGACCAAAACAAACAGATAAACAAATCAGCCTTCGGATTATTGCTCAGTAGCCCTTAAATGAGTATGTTAGGGAGAAAAATCCAAATATAAAATATGTAGAATAAATTCACTTACAAACTAAAAAGAGATCTGATCTCACACAATCTGAGAGACAAAAAAAGAGATACCGAAGAAATACTATTTTAAGTAATGCTACAATAAGCTAAATGAAAAGAGGTCACAAAGTGACAAGAATCATTAAAACACATGGTTGTCTAAAAGTAGAATAACATTTAAAGAAAAGATTACTTAATATAGCACAAGAATATAAGTGGCTTTTCAAATAATTCTTCAGCATTAATTTTTCTAACAAATAACCAGTAATATTTACTCAGTTCAGTTCAGTCACTCAGTAGTGTCTGACTCTTTGCAACCCCATGAATCGCAGCACGCCAGGCCTCTCTGTCCATCACCAACTCCCGGAATCTATCCAAACCCATGTCCATCGAGTTGGTGATGCTATCCAGCCATCTCATCCTCTGTCGTCCCCTTCTCCTCCTTCCCAGAATTAGGGTCTTTTCCAATGAGTCAACCCTTCCCAAGAGGTGGCCAAAGTATTGGAGTTTCAGCTTCAACATCAGTCCTTCCAATGAACACCCAGGACTGATCTCCTTTAGGATGGACTGGTTGGATCTTCTTGCAGTTCAAGGGACTCTCAAGAGTCTTCTCCAACACCACAGTTCAAAAGCATCAATTCTTCGGCACTCAGCTTTCTTCACCATCCAACTCTCACATCCATACCTGACTACTGGAAAAACCATAGCCTTGACTAGACGGACCTTTGTTGGCAAAGTAATGTCTCTGCTTTTAAATATGCTGTCTAGGTTGGTCATAACTTTCCTTCCAAGGAGTAAGTGTCTTTTAATTTCATGGCTGCAGTCACCATCAGCAGTGATTTTGGAGCTCAAAAAAATAAAGTCGGTCACTGTTTCCACTGTTTCCCCATCTATTTCCCGTGAAGTGATGGGACCAGATACCATGATCTTTGTTTTCTGAATGTTGAGCTTTAAGCCAACTTTTTCACTCTCCTCTTTCACTTTCATCAAGAGGCTCTTTAGTTCTTCACTTTCTGCCATAAGGGTGGTGTCATCTGCATATCTCAGGTTATTGATATTTTTCCCAGCAATCTGGATTCCAGCTTGTGTTTCTTCCAGTTCTGCATTTCTTATGATGTACTCTGCATGTAAGTTAAATAAGCAGGGTGACAATATACAGCCTTGACGTACTCCTTTTCCTATTTGGAACCAGTCTGTTGTGCCATGTCCGGTCCTAACTGTTGCTTCCTGACCTGCATACAGGTTTCTCAAGAGACAGGTCAGATGGTCTGGTATTCCCATCTCTTGAAGAATTTTCCACAGTTTATTGTGATCCACACAGTCAAAGGCTTTGGCATAGTCAATAAGGCAGAAATAGATGTTCTTCTGGAACTCTCTTGCTTTTTCGATGATCCAGCGGATGTTGGCAATTTGATCTCTGGTTCCTCTGCCTTTTCTAAAACCAGCTTGAACATCTGGAAGTTCACGGTTCATGTATTGCTGAAGCCTGGCTTGGTGAATTTTGAGCATTACTTTACTAACGTGTGAAATGAGTGCAATTGTGTGGTAGTTCGAGCATTCTTTGACATTGCCTTTCTTTGGGATTGGAATGAAAACTGACCTTTTCCAGTCCTGTGCCCACTGCTGAGTTTTCCATATTCACTGGCATATTGAGTGCAGCACTTTCACAGCATCATCTTTCAGGATTTGAAATTGCTGTGCTTAGTTGCTCAGTCGTATCCAACTCTTTGCAACCCCATGGACTGCAGCCTGCCATGCTCCTCTGTCCATGTGGATTCTCCAAGCAAGAATACTGGAGTGGGTGGCCATGCCCTCCTCCAGGGGGTCTTCCCAACACAGAGATCAGGTCTCCCGCATTGCAGGCAGATTCCTTACCATCTGAGCTACCAGGGAAGCCCAAGAAACTGGAGTGGGTAGCCTATCCCTTCTCCAGGGGATCTTCCCAACCCATCAATCAAACTGGGGTCTCCTGTATTGCAGGAGGATTCTTTACCAGCTAAGCTACCTTAGATACATAAGTAATTTATTTAACCCTTACAATAACCCTCTCAGTTAAGCACTCTTAATATCCCCATTTTATAGAAGAAAAAACTGAGGCAAAGTAAAAGTAAACAGCTTGTGCAAGGTAACCCAGTTAGTAAGCAGCAGGTCAGAACTCAAACTGAGGCAGCTCCAGTCTTCAAACTAAGACCCAGCTTCAGAGCCCAAGGCCTTAGTTACTGTCAGTATACAGTCTCTAGATCTCAATGATTGTTGACATCATATGTGGGACAGTTTACGTGAGCAACAGAAAGACCTAATGATAACACATAAATTTTTCTTTTTGCTATGTATTCAATGAATGTTCAGAAACAAATCACAGAGAGAGCTTTAGTTAAAGAAGAGGAATGCTAACACCAAGTTTAGGACAGTGGTTGACTTTGGCGAGGGAACACTGAATCTGAGAAGAGCATCTGGGAATATTCAAAGATATTGATAATGATATATTTCCTAAATTGTATGTACAGGGATACTGCTTCTATTATTGATTTTTTCTAATCATAAATACAAATTATGTTTACTCATTTGAATGTATGATACATTTCATAATTTTAAAAATTTGAATATATTTGAAAACATTTCATAATTTTAAATTTTTGATAAATTTTAAAAATATGACATTTCATAATTTTAAAAATTTAATTAAAGTTTTAAAAAATTACTTATTAGTAACATTCCATTTCACTGAATGGTACACAGCACTGGTTTATGTTAAGATTTCAATTTGGGTGACATCTCTAGAATATAAATTTATGAAAGACACACACTGAGCTGGAGTTTAATATAATGATTCAAATAGTAAAACAGACAACTAATAAAAACCACTTTCCTCGGAGAAAACGGTACATGTATAGCTGATTCTCATTACTTACCCTAGTTATGCTCCATGAAGTTTCTGCAAACACTGAATTGAGCAGATTACTCAATTCCTATCCCGAGGGGATACAGTGTTTTAGGCTTCTGCAAGCCTCTGGTCACAACATTTTCATCAACTGATCAATATACAATCTTGTGTTACACGTGTTTCTACTTAAATACACCTTTTAAAATATTTATTGTTGACTCATTAATGCTGAAATCACAGCCAACAGTGTTTCACTCAAGCCTGAATGAAGGTTATCTAACATACGTATTTCCTCCACAAGGCACATCACAGCCTTCTGCTGCTGCTGCTGCTGCTGCTAAGTCGCTTCAGTTGTGTCCGACTCTGTGTGACCCCAGAGACGGCAGCCTGTCAGGCTCCCCCGTCCCTGGATTCTCCAGGCAAGAACACTGGAGTGGGTTGCCATTTCCTTCTCCAATGCATGAAAGTGAAAAGTGAAAGTGAAGTCGCTCAGTTGTGTCCGACTCTTCGAGACTGCATGGACTGCAGCCCACCAGGCTCCCCCGTCCCTGGGATTCTCCAGGCAAGAATACTGGAGTGGGTTGCCATTGCCTTCTCTGTCACAGCCTTCTGGTGCTTAGCAAAACAGGCAGCACTTCAGCACGACACGTGGGGAACACTTTAAACAGCAAAATCACCAACAACAAAATCACCAAAAGCACAAAAAGGAGGTACTAACTACACTGCAAAAAAGACACTGGTGTGTAGTATGAGAGCTGAAACAAGAAGGCAGAGCATTACCTAGTTGCATCTGAACTTGGCAGGTACTTACTCATCAAGCGACTCAGACACTGTGTACAGGCACATCAGTGAATGACTACAAAAGCAGCAAAAGTATCAATTTTGAGGTTACAAACAAATCGTAGCAAGTAGGTGAATTTGAAAATATGGAGTCTCTGAATAATGAGGATTGACTCTGTGTATGTGCATATTAATAACTATATTTGTCCATGTCTACATATCTTCTTGAAGAAATACATATTTTTTTGGACACACACACATATACACACACAGGCATATCCAAAATTAAGTGAAATTGTTTATTTCTGAATAAGTCTACAAAAAGTTAATCAATACAAAGCATTTTAAATTAATAAAACAAATATTGTTATTGATTGGAATAATAAATTATTAGTTTTAAGAAGGACCACAAACATTAGAACAATCAAGTAAATGAAAACTTAATGTGAGTGTAGCCCCACAATACAATTTGAAGTTTTAAATTTTGATTATAAATCAATGTTTTATTAAAAATTTTCAGTACTCAATTTCCTGATCATATTTCTTTTCACTCAAACCTTTAGAATATTATCACTGACTTGTTTTTATCTATTTCTTTACTATTCAGTACCAGTAGTCCACAGTAACGAACCATTCATTATCCACTGTTTTCTATGAAACTCAGCATGTGTTTTACCATGAAAGCAATACAGTTATTAGGTTATCAGATTAGCTGTAATCATAAAATAAGTCCCTAACTACAGTGACCAGTTCAATAACTCTAAAATCATTGATTGCTGGGTTAGAAAAAGCTTAATCAAAAGTTTTCTACTAGTGGATCTGAATGCCAAATACTTCAAATTTCAGCTCTGCCATTTACCAGAATTATTTCAATTCCCTAAGTTTCAATTCTTTTGAGGCAACAAATATTTATTGAGAGTCTACTATGTGAAAGGGTGATCTAAGCAGTGAACAAAAAGGCCAAAAATCTTTGCTCTCATAAAATAAGCCTTCTTAGTGGAAAAATATAACAGCCTAAATAAATAAATACCAACATAGGTACAAAGATACATACATGTATGTCTGAAATTATTAAGCGCAGTGGGAAAAAGTAAAGCAGGGAAAAGGGCTAAGAAGTGCTGGGTTAAGAGGAGATTAAAGTTTTAAGCCAGGTGGTTAGGGCAGGCCATACCGAGAAAGTAACACTTGAGCAAGAAGCTGAGAGAGGTGAAACAGCAAGCCACAAAGATCTCTGGGAGAAGATTGTTCCAAGCAGAGGGGATAGCCAGGGCAAGGACTTCAGTGTGTGAGCAAACACAGCATGTATGGCTGGGGCAAAATGCAGGATGGAAATACTACTAATACATGAAATTCACAGCCCTGTAAACCACTATAAAGACTTTGGTTTTTACAATGAATAGTACAGAAAGCCGGAGAAGGCAATGGCACCCCACTCCAGTACTCTTGCCTGGAGAATCCCATGGATGGAGGAGCCTGGTAGGCTACAGTCCATGGGGTCGCTAAGAGTCGGACACGACTGAGCGACTTCACTTTCACTTTTCCCGTTCATGCACTGGAGAAGGAAATGGCAACCCACTCCAGTATTCTTGCCTGGAGAATCCCAGGGACGGCGGAGCCTGGTGGGCTGCCGTCTATGGGGTCGCACAGAGTTGGACACGACTGAAGCGACTTAGCAGCAGCAGCAGCAGTATAGAAAGCCACTGGAAGCAGAAAGATCAGGTAGATAATCATAGCTTAGACCAGGGTAGCTGCAGTGGAGATAGTGATTAAACAGTCAGGTCCTGCGTATATTCTGAAGACAGAGCCAAAAAGGCTTTCTAAAGGACAGGTGTGTGGTATTGGGAAAGGAAGTCATGCACGGCCTGTTGACCTTTGCATGGCTGTAAAAGCACCGTAGGCCTGGAACGTTTCCACATGTGGAAATAAGGAGTCCTCACAGCTTGAGCTGAGCTTACTGTCTTGTTTGGGAGTATATTTTCCTTTTCTAGCTTGATGTGTACTTCATTGTTCTGCTGAAGTGTGTGTGTCATATGGCACCTGGCCAACCCCACCATTATTATCTACAGCCTTAGTGAGGAGGGAACGTGGCCCATCCCTGCAGCACAGACCATCTCCCTGCAACAGTACAGGTGGGACTCACTCACCACAGGGGGCTGACACTCACTGCTGCAGCTGACTTTGCTCTCTCTTTTCTATGAGTAAAGCATTGCTCCTTCCAATGCCCGTGTGAGTCGTATCTTTCCTAGTAACTCCAACGTCTGCAAACCACACAGTGGGTTGACATCCTGGGGCTGCTGCCCCTGATGGGTAGAGAATGGTTGCTACTATTTTAAAAAGTAGTGAAAGAGAAAGAAAGCAGAGTTCAAGGATGATTCAAGGTTTCTAGCTGAGTGCCTGGAGAATGGAGTTACTACTCACTGAGACAGAAAAGACTATGATGATTCTTTCTGATTTGGAATACATTTGTTTTCTGACCAGACCATTTTCAGAGCAGTGATACAGGTAAAATGCTGACTGATACAAGTTTAGGACAGAGATGGAGAAGAAGAATTGGTTACAGCAAGTATAGACAAATCTTCTGAGGACTTTTGTGATAAAGGGGGACAGATGTTTTCATCTATAACACAAAGGTAAAAATAGAAACCATATAAGTTTATTTGAGAATTAAGCAGAGTGCCCAGTACACAGTGAAGTGCTGAATAAATGGTAGCAATGACAAGCTGACATCAAGAAAGATTACTATGCCCTTTTCCCAAATATCTCATTTCAGCCATCTTCAGAATGAATGTGAAGCTATCTGAAAGGGGTCTTACTACTAAAATTCTTATGGATTCTTAGGTTCACTGACTTCTTGAGAATGCTCAGTTTTCTCTAGATGCCCCCCTCAAAAAACTCACAAGTTTGTTTAGATACGTAAGTTGTACCTTTTTTTTTTTCACTCTTTGAAGCCAGATATGCCAATGTAAGTCTAATATATCTTCATAAACTCTCACAAGTAAAACTCAGGAGAGACACAAAGGATAATAAAATTCATCTGTAAAACATCATTATTCTACCCATTTCCTTCCTGACGCCATTAGGGAGAGAAAGACAGAAACAGAGAAGGGTAAGCTGGCATGCGATATCCGACCCTAACCAGGATGACAAGACCATCCATGTGAGGAAGTGGTGGCTGACAAGGTGAGTACATGCAGGGTGACATTCTGGCCCAGGCGTTAGAGCCTGACCATGGTAAAGAGGCTCTCTGTGCAAGAGAGAAGTGCCAGCAGCAAGGGGAGATTGGTCACAGACAGCAATGGTGATCTAATGGATTAATATTTTAAGGATAATGGGAGCTGGGTTTCTCATTGTCAGAGAAGGGAATTATAAATGCAGGACACTAGAATTAATCCTCTGGTGCTGGACTGAAGTTGGAAGTATTTCTATGAATCCATAGTTTTTAACACATATGAACCGATATAAAAACAAATGTGGAATTACTAGAGTTGATCAATGAATATAGTAAAGTTGCAGGATATAAAATTAACACACAGAAATCCCTTGCATTCCTATACTCCAATAATGAGAAAACACAAAGAGAAATTAAGGAAACAATACCATTCACCATTGCATCAAAAAGAATAAAATACTTAGGAATATATCTACCTAAAGAAACAAAAGACTTATATATAGAAAACTATAAAACACTGATGAAAGAAATCAAAGAGGACACAAACAGATGGAGAAATATACCGTGTTCATGGATTGGAAGAATTAATATAGTGAAAATGAGTATTCTACCCAAAGCAATCTACAGATTCAATGCAATCCCTATCAAGCTACCAATGGTATTTTTCACAGAACTAGAACAAATCATCTCACAATTTGTATGGAAATATAAGAAACCTCGAATAGCCAAAGCAATCTTGAGGAAGAAGAATGGAACTGGAGGAATCAACCTGCCTGACTTCAGACTCTACTACAAAGCCACAGTCATCAAGACAGTATGGTACTGGCACAAAGATAGAAATATAGATCAATGGAACAAAATAGAAAGCCCAGAGATAAACCCACGCACATATGGACACCTTATCTTCGACAAAGGAGGCAAGAATATACAATGGAGAAAAGACAACCTCTTTAACAAGTGGTGCTGGGAAAACTGGTCAACCACTTGTAAAAGAATGAAACTAGAACACTTCCTAACACCGTACACAAAAATAAACTCAAAATGGATTAAAGATCTAAACGTAAGACCAGAAACAATAAAACTCCTAGAGGAAAACATAGGCAAAACACTCTCCGACATAAATCACAGCAGGATCCTCCATGACCCACCTCCCAGAATATTGGAAATAAAAGCAAAAATAAACAAATGGGACCTAATTAAAATTAAAAGCTTTTGCACAACAAAGGAAACTATAAACAAGGTGAAAAGACAGCCTTCAGAATGGGAGAAAATAATAGCAAATGAAGCAACAGACAAACAATTAATCTCAAAAATATACAAGCAACTTCTGCAGCTGAATTCCCGAAAAATAAATGACCCAATCAAAAAATGGGCCAAAGAACTAAACAGACATTTCTCCAAAGAAGACATACAGATGGCTAACAAACACATGAAAAGATGCTCAACATCACTCATTATTAGAGAAATGCAAATCAAAACCACAATGAGGTATCATTTCACACCAGTCAGAATGGCTGCTATCCAAAAGTCTACAAGCAATAAATGCTGGAGAGGGTGTGGAGAAAAGGGAACCCTCTTACACTGTTGGTGGGAATGCAAACTAGTACAGCCACTATGGAGAACAGTGTGGAGATTCCTTAAAAAACTGGGAATAGAACTGCCATATGACCCAGCAATCCCACTGCTAGGCATATACACCGAGGAAACCAGAATTGAAAGAGACGCGTGTACCCCAATGTTCATCGCAGCACTGTTTACAATAGCCAGGACATGGAAGCAACCTAGATGTCCATCAGCAGATGAATGGATAGGGAAGCTGTGGTACATATACACAATGGAATATTACTCAGCCATTAAAAAAAATACATTTGAACCGGTTCTACTGAGATGGATGAAACTGGAGCCCATTATACAGAGTGAAGTAAGCCAGAAAGAAAAACAACAATACAGTATACTAATGCATATATATGGAATCTGAAAGATGGTAACGATAACCCTATATGCGGGACAGAATGAGAGACACAGATGCATGGAACAATTTTATGGACTCTGAGGGAGAAGGTGAGGGTGGGACGTTCTGGGAGAATGGCATTGAGACATGTGTATTGTCATATGTGAAACAGAGCACCATTCCATGTTCGATGCATGTGACAAGGGCTCGGGGCCGGGGCAGTGGGATGATCCAGAGGGATGGGAGGGGGAGGGAGGTGGGTGGGGGGTTCGGGAAGGGGAACACATGTAAACCCATGGCTGATTCTTGTCAATGTATGGCAAAAACTATTACAATATTGTAAAGTAATTAGCCCCCAAGTAAAATAAATAAATTTATAAAAAATAAAAAAAAAATAAAAAAAAAAAATAAAAGTTTAAATTAAAAAATTAAAAAAAAAAAAAAAAAACAAATGTGGGCAGTATATATCAGAAAAAAAAAAAAGGCAAACTAAGGATCTCCAAAAATGCGCTTCTCCTTAACAACAAGAAAAATGGCAGAAACTGTTATAATCAACTTTTTCAGAGCTCTGGATATCGAACAAAGGTTTGCAGCAGCCTGAGGGACATTTATTCCAGAAAAGCAACTGAATTTTGGTAAGAGCGAGGAACTCTGTGACATTTTTAACTTGCCCTAGTTCCATCCCCTGCTCCGTAGCAACATGAAGACCTTGAAAACTAACAGCTTGCATTCTGCAGTGAAAACAAGCAGCCTGGCAGCCACCAGAGGGAGCAAAATGGGACTAGAGCTTCCTGTAAAGACCCACTCCCAGAAAATTATCATTATTTGACCTGTCTACTGATTCCCCAAAGAGTCTACCTGCAACGTTCACTCAGGATGGAAGCCTTTTCCCCAGGGGCATTTGTCAAAAACAATTACAGACACGTTAAACATGGCGACTGCCTAAGGTGGTAGATGAAAGTTGGAGCAGACAAGAAACTAACCAAAAGGCTTAAAGGTAAAGCTTGGAAACAAGATGTCCATAAGGCCTATGAAAGATTCGGATATATTTCTGAGAATTTATAGGGCCACACCTATGCATAAGGTTTGAGAGATGCCCAAAGCTTTGTGTATGCTTAGAAAAGGCCTGAGATGGTTTTAAAATCTCACCTCTGGCCATCCGTGAGATTCTGCACAAGTTGAAAGTCAACTGGCTGATTGATGAGTACTGAAGACATTCCTAAATACATACACACAGCCCCATGACAAAGACTGAGAAACTTACTGGTTACAGGCATTTAAGGAAATCTCTGTCTAAACACTAGCTAATCACCAAGTGGAGACTTCAGTGGCCACAAATAACAAAAAATACAGACTTCACAGAATTAATGCAAAAAAGTTACCAACCAAACTACATTAACAAACAACAATAAAAGTTGGCAAACCCATAGAGACAGAAAGTTCAATGACTGTCAAGGGCTGAGGGCAGAGATGATGAGGAGAGACTTGTAATGGATACAGGATTTTTTTTTGGAGTGATGGAAATGTTCTAGAATCAAATAGTGGTGATGTCTTCATAACCTCTTAAATATACTAAAAACCACTAACTTGTTCAATTATTCAAAGGGGTGAATTTTATGGGATGTGAATTATATCTCAATAAAAATCTATGTTTGTGTGCATACACATGCTTACGTATGTCTTTGTGTATATTTATATTTCCCAGCCCTGTTCACTGTGGTGACTTGTGAGAAATGACATCCCAAAGCAATGAATACACCTAGCAGATCTTGGTTTCTTACCATTTTTGACTAAAGAAAATAGGGCTCCTTGGAGAAATGGCTAATTGCAGAACTAGGGCAGAGAAAAAAATCTTGGAACATCTTTTTGAGGCAGAAAGAAAGGCAATGCTCTAAGAATGATAGAGTACATCTATCATTTGAAGGTCTTAAAAGTCTCCTGCTGTCTAATTGGGGACAATCTGAGCACCAAAACAAATAATACTAGTGAGAGAATATAATCCCCTGAATAAAATGAAGATTCACAAGTCCAAGTGACTACAGTAAGTAATAAATAAATGGAAAGTCTGATAAGGAATGAGATATTTACATAGCTACAAATTGTGTCACACAAAATACTTATCAATTACAAAGGCAAGAAGAGTAACTTCATATCAGAGAAGCCTGGTAAACAGCATCTTATTTATACAATTAGGGTAAAAATGGGGAAGCACCCACACCTGTGTGCCACCTGGGAGAAAGAAAGAAGAGCAGAGAATTCCTTCTGTGTTATTTCTGCCAAAAATATATAACCTAAATCTAACCATGAGGAAAAAACAGGCAAATGAAATTAAGGGACATTCTAAAAAATGGCTGGTCTGTAATCTTCAGGTCAATAAAGTGAAGGAAAGAGTGAGAAATCGTTCTAGACAGAAGGAAATCAAGAAGGCAAGACAATCAAAGGAAATATGTGATTCTAAACTAGATTCCTTCTCTATACAGGATAATATTTAGATAATTAGTGAAACCTTAATAAAGACTAAAGCTTAGGTGGTCGCAATACAGCAGTGTTTGCTTTTCTGATTTGGATGCTGTATTCAAGTCATGTGGGAGAATATTCTTGCTTGTTAGAAAACACCCTAACGTATTTGGGAGTGGTGTCGCATCATGTTGGAGAATCACTCTCAAATAGTACAGGAAAATAAAATTCTGTACCTGCAACTTTCTTCTAAGTTTGAGATTGTTTAACAAATATAGAGAAATATGGAAATATACATACATATATATAAATAAATTTGACAGGATCATTTTTGCCTTGATTCTAATAATAAAGACTTGGAGCTTAAAAAATTTTTAAGTTTTTCCTATATGCTGATAAAAAGGGAATATCAACATAAGCTCTAAAAATAGATTCAGTGATATGAAGTCATCTAAACACTGGTGACGATAAATGTAGAAGGCTAGATGTCTCACAAGTATTCACTCACAAGCAATTTTCTTATCTAATATAGCTGGCAAGATTCCTAGATTTGTTTCCTTTTATATAACACTTCTAAAAAAGCCCTTGGCAACAACTTAAAAGTGAACTGATATACCCTTTTGTTTCGAAGGAAATGTAAAGTAACTGCCATATCCTTAAAAAAATTTTTTATGTCCTTTTTATAAGAAACTGCTGTGTGATTATGGTAAATTACTTGCAGGATTTATACTCTTGATTTTTAAAAAATGGTACATAAAGGACATCAAAAGGAGGAAGGAACTCTACAAAATAAAGAAAAGCAGCAGCCATGTTCTGAAGAAGTTTAACCTGAATAGTCATTATGAATAAAACTGCAGAAGGAAATGGTAGAAATAGAGAGCTTTTTCAGAGTTTATGTACATTAAATTTTCATCTGAAATATCAGCGTGATGACCATGAAAATGCACCTCTCAGATTTCCAACATAAGGGAACATATTGACCAAGGGTCCCAAGTGGTTGCACCAAGATCACACTTGCCATGGGCTGCTCCCAATTAATGACTGAGCGCAGCAAGAACCCAAAGGCAGGACAGCTTCTGGGAAAAGTGGGCGCTTACAGGCCACCCCAGTGGCTTTGCCAAACTTGCCTCAAAAGTGCACTACATCCAACACACTTCCATCTGACCCTCTTCCCTTCCTCTCGTCTTTCGGGATCAGACCAGCATGGCTCACCCAGCTTCCTTCCCATTTTCTTTTACAGGCACTTCCCCTAATACATTTTTTACACATTTAATCCTGTCTGGATGACAGGCTTCCTACAGGACATGAAATAACACAGTCAGCTGCATCAAGTCAAGACTGCTGAGTCAACTATATTAACACCGGATAACCAGTACTGACTGCACTCAGCAAGCAGGGACAAAGAAAAAGAAAATGTCAGCGACAGCCTCTTCCCTCCAAGACTGAACACACTGCAGAAAAGATGAAAATGAAATCAATCAGATAATGTTCAAAATATAATTCATAATAACCTAAATTGTACAAGAGTATTTTTAATCTCTAAATCACTGTGGGTAGAAGTGGGTAGGACAAGTTTCACAAGGGAAGTGGGCAACTAAGAATTGGACAGATGGGAAGGAGGAGGAGAGCAATTCAGATTCACACCCTTCCAAGGTCTTTAAGAGATGCGAGAAGAGGTCTGGTTAAGGAGGAGGCTTCAGAGTTTTAAAGACATTGCCAACTGCATAACAATTAGTAAACAGGAAGGAAGTGTCCATAATTCTATAGCTAACTAACTCAGAAATAACTGAAGAGTTTATTACTTAGGATATTTAAGGCATCTGAATCTGGTATAGAAACACACCTCTATTGTGAGAAAAATCATAAATTCAGGAGGTACCAGGATTAGCATTTTATTTGAAGGTTCTTTGTGTATGTCTTTGCAGGCTAATTTTGTTTTTTCCTTTCCTATTTTAAAAAGTAACCTTATTTTTCTCCTTTTCTTCAAAGAGTAATGTTTTCTTAAAAGAGTGACTATAATCAAACCCTTAGGATAGACTCTAATCCTTGTATTCTAATTTCATACATTTTTATTATCCTCATAATCCCACCATTTCTCTTCTTTATTCTAATAATGGTGTGATGGCTTCAATTAGCCTTTCAGTTGAAAGACTACAGACAGGCTCCACAGAAACTACAAAGCTATTTCAAGAAAAGCTCTTATGTGCTTAGGCACATAAAGAAATTTTAAAAACCTCTTCAGACACTCTCAAGAGCATTACAAATCTCTCCTTCTCTTTCCAGGATTCCAGCTTCACAAACCTGACCTTTTCGTTGTTACAGTTTCAGAAGAAAACTCCATATTTAAAATAACAGTATGTCTTCCCAGTTGACCTCTGACTCATAGAAAGTCTATCCTATTAACATGTGTATTAAATAGATAAAAAAAAAAACCAAAACATCCTTAATGTATGACTTTAATGATACTAACAAATATAAAAAATATTTTAAAAATATTTACGCAAAAGCTAAGCATAAAGTTAACTCCCAACCACACACACATACACACAAGTGAAGCTTTTCAACTTTAGGTTGCTAAGATTTCTTTTTATGTGTCTGTATGTGTGTAAGCATGCACCTGATGTTCTGAATAGCTACAAACATAATTGTCCTTCCATAAAAGAAGCAGAAATAGCCAATTCTTCTAAAATTTGAAATGACTGATTTAAAGGGGGGGAGGGAACTAAACAAGCTCTTACTCTGAGAGATTAAGTCTTAGCAGTATGATAATCTACTTATCCCCCTGTAAACAAATCATCAGTGAGTTTCCCCCTCCTCCAGAAACTCTGAAACTAATAACTAACAATATGTCTACTGAAAAGTTTGAGGAATACATTATAAAGGTTTGATCTCTCATATTTTCTCACAGGAGCTAGGTAATACCTTATAGAAAGGGAAATTTGTGGGAAAGTGCCTATAATAATACTAAGAATAGCTCAGCAGAGATTTTCGTGGTACACTGTCAGGTACACAAAAATTAAAGGTAGGGCCAATCAAAGAGGAAGGTCTCCAGTAAATATTTCAGACTTTTAGTTGAGATCCTGGAAGATCCTAACCCTCCAAGCAAAAAAATAAAATCAAAACTGGCTCAAAGGGATATGGCAATACTCCATCTTCTTACCAGAGGAATACTGATTCTGCTCTGGAATAAAATAACATCATCCAAAGCCTTTATAATTTTTCATACACAAGACCCAGAATTCTATTAAATATGACTGAGTAGGCAAAAAACATGAGCAAATAAATAAAAATCAGAGAAAATAGGAATACATTCATGTAAAGTAAAAGTTGCTCAGTTGTGTCCAACTCTTTGTGACCCTATGGACTATAAAGTCCGTGGAATTCTCTAGGCCAGAATACTGGAATGGGTTGCCTGTCCCTTCTCCAGGGCATCTTCCCAAACCAGGGATCGAACCCAGGTCTCCCACACTGCAGGCCGATTCTTTACCAGCTGAGCCACAATATATTCATAGGTGATCAGATACAAGATTTTATCAGACTTGGACTTTAAAATAACTGTGATTAATCTGTTCAAGAAAATTAAAGGGAGGAAAAAAAAAGTAATTTCACCAAGGAACTGGAATCTACTTTTTAAAAAATCAAATGGAAATTCTAGAACTGAAAAATAAAATAACATTAATCAAGAATTTAATAGATTGGAGGAAGGATGATAGCAGGCTATAATGTGTTCAGAAAATATCATTCAAACTAGGGATCATTCAGGAACCCCAAGGAAGAGAAATGCATTACAAGTAGTCAAATAGGTACAAAACTGTATTGAAAGTACTATCAATTCTGTAACAACTCATCCCTACAGTCACAAACCCCCCATAAATCAAGAAAACAATATAAATAATATACAATTGTATCTACTTTCACAAGAGTCAGTGATCATTTGCGTTCTGTAAAAGTCATGTATCACAGAGTGAAGTAAGCCAGAAAGAAAAACACCAATACAGTATACTGATGCATATATATGGAATTTGAAAGATGGTAATGATAACCCTATATGCAAGACAGAGTAAGAGACACAGATGCATAGAACAGTCTTATGGACTCTGAGGGAGAAGGTGAGGGTGGGACGTTCTGGGAGAATAGCATTGAAACATGTATATTATCATATGTGAAACAGAACACCATTCCATGTTCGATGCATGAGACAAAGGCTCAGGGCCGGGGCAATGGGATGACCCAGAGGGATGGGATGGGGAGGGAGGTGGGTGGGGGGTCCAGGAAGGGGAACACATGTAAACCCATGGCTGATTCATGTCAATGAATGGCAAAAACTATTACAATATTGTAAAGTAATTAGCCCCCAACTAAAATAAATAAATTTATTAAAAAAAAAAATCATGTATCAGACCACTCATCATTTTGCTATCTAAATAACTCCTGAAATGCTTTAGTTCTTATATTAAATCCAACCTCATTTTTGAGAAAAATATTTGCTGCAACAGGGGTTACATTTATTTTTGTCCTTCTACAAACCATTATACTATCAAATTATTAACCCAGATGAACAGAGGTATGATTTCTCTGTAATATGCTCAATCCCTCCCATTTAATTCACAGCACTAGCCTCTTTTATATAAATCAGTTTGCTGGAATCAGAAAATTTGAAAAAGCAACATGCCTCAAATTAAACTGCACAAGAGTCACTTCAGTCTAATCTGTTGTGAACAATGTTTTAGCTAATTACTATGACTTGTCTTAGGTCTTATAAACAGATGTGTATCTAGAAGTAAATCACTAAATGCGCTACATTTCATGCGTTCATGAAACACTCCCAAACACAGTAACAGAAAGCAAGGTAAAGATTTCAAAGTAAAATCACACCCATTTATAGTCCTAGTATTGACAAACAGAGCTGGGACCTAATATAGGAATTGTTAGTAACCGTTCGATTCCTCATTCAATACGTCATATTTCAGAAAAAAAAATTCAAACAACACTTAAAATCATAGCAAACTGTAATAAGAATAATCTTATCACACCCCACGCTCTTACTGAGGAGGAAATTTAAGAAGTGATTTTCCCAAAGTCTTAAATCTGCCTACAGGAGGAATAAGACCAGAACCGTATCTCTTAATGTTTAGTCCTTTAAACTATGCCAAACTGTCTCCCAACTAAAACCAGATTTTACATCATATGTAAATTAGAAAAGTGCTAAAGATACTTGGAGAGACCTTATCTTCTTCCTCCTTTAAAGGACACTATTTCAAAATATGTTATTGACATAATTAATAGGAAAGAAAGGAGGGAGAGAAGGGAGAAAAAAAGGGAGGGAGAGGAGAGAGAAAGGAGGGGGAGGGTGCCAAAACCTTCTCGTTTCTAGAATCTTATGAATCCTATTATACTTTCAGTTCCATTTCCACACATAAATTTATGACAACGGAAGAATCTTTGAACCTTTTCGATTTCCTCCTACTCTGAAAAAGATATTAAGAGTCAACAACTAAAATTGACAGGGCCATTAAAACATGACAGTGAGTTTTTAACAGTATTCCCTCTAATCTGACAGTTCAGATCATTCCTCATTTCATCAGTCACTGAAAACTTTTTAACTACAAAGTCAGACTGTATCCTTGAAACTAGAGTTGATTTCTACACTTATTCTAACTTAAGTTCTCTTAATAATTTCTCTCTCAATTTAAGAGATTTCATTGATGAGGAGTTGTCAGGAATAAATGAGGTGATATATGTGAAAGTACTCTGTAAATTTGAATTTATTATAACACTTGGAAGGTATTGTATGAAAAAAAAAGTCTATAAATGTGTTGCTTATGTGAATACCACCAATCTTAGTGGTAAATCATTAAATGCATTTCCTTTACAATCCAGAGTGAGACAAGGATGTCTGCTATCATTACTTCATTTTAACACTATAACAGAGGTTCGGGTCAGTGCAATAAGACAAAAACTTGTTAAGGGAAAAAAAAGAATAAGAATGGCTTAAGAAGAGGCAAACTGTCCTAATTTACAGATTGTATAACTAAGTAGTTGGTTTAATGCCAAGGTTTTATTAATGCTTATTCAGCTTTGTGCCAAGTATCCAGAATGGAAACTCAGTTTTATTGCTGAGATTGTGAGGTATGATGTTAGATACTATTCTAGAAATAAAAATGATAGAATAGGTTCATCATACTCAGTGACCTTAAAAGTCATACATGGCAAGATAAAGCTCATATGGCTCAAATTGAATACAAAAAGCAAAGGAAAGTGGATGTACAAACTTGAGAAGAATATTTAATCTAAACTATTTGTGATTATCACCACCATCACAGGTTTTCCTGCAAGAGGACTGGACTACTAAATAACAGCAGCTCAAGAGGAAAAGGAATTGTGTCAATTACAAACTAAGTGGTCCACAAGGCAGGACCCCAACAATTTTGGTTTCTCCAACATTTTCTCATATATTCATCTCTCCTCTCCTCCATTATCAAAGACTGTTGAAAAGTTATGTTCGGGTAATATGTATTTTAGTATAACATTAAAAGCCTAAGGAACTTTTATTTACTATCTTAAATTCTGAAATGTTTTTAGTATGATTTTTTTTTTTTTGGTTTTCCACATTTTCATGAAATTCAGTGTGATTTAAGCTACTTAGCAATTATAATGTATCTTAGAGCTACATTTTCATAACATTTTTTACTCAGAAAGAGTTTAAAACTGTGTAATTGCATTACAAAACACACACTGATAATCTAAAATGGCTACACAAGCTGTGGGAATGTATAACAAATACTTTCTAGTGAATTCAAGGCTGGATTATTACCTGTAATACAAAAGCAAGGGGTATCATATACTTAAATGCACCTACTATTTAATTTTTATCTTTGTGTTCAGTAGTGTTTTGGATGTTTCCCTTTGAAATTTTACATAAGGAGGCAAATACTGGTTTACTACAATGGAGCAAAACTCTGCAATAATGGCTTCAAGCACATAGAGCCATCTGTTTTAGATATGTGAAAAAAGTATCTAGATTCAATCAGAGACAAATTGCAAGAAAAGTTACTGAATGGCTGAAAATATACTAAATTCTAGGAGAAAAACATTGCTCCATATACCATAAACCAGACCTTTCTAAATAACTTAAGAGACTATATAAATTTTGATATCTTCGTGATACAAGCCAGACACTAGCTTGTAAAATTTCAAAACTGGTAGAAAAAAATTTTAATAATTACATTTCCTTTTTACAAGCATATAATGAATATAAGATACATTTTTCGTGGTGTTTGATGGTTTGGGGCATTTTAAAGACTAGATGACATATCACCTTCCAGAAATCAGTACACTGTCAGACTTTAAGTTAATAATACATTTCTAGCTCTAAACGATATAGTCATATAAAAATAGACTTCTGATCAGTGTGTACATTTATAATCCTCCAATATGGTTACATCAAGAGAAAAGAAATGGAAAAAAAAAAGACAAGACAAGATAGGAGTAGGCAGAAGGCTAAAACACAAACATGCAAGAAGGATTTTAATCAAAGTATAACATTTGCAGAACATCCATCCTACTTGGTTAGCACATATAAGCACTGCTTTTGTAAGCATCTTTTTTTAAAAAAGTAAATATAAAAGGATATTGATATGTGAGTATATTTCTGACTACCTACTGACTACTCTTTGCTACTAAATACTTAACTAAAGGCTAAATTTGATAATTCAGAAACGTGTAATCTGGCTTGAAAATCAGCCATGGTGTTTGTTGTTTTTCCATATTATTACAAGATTTTTGTGTAGCTCACTATTCATTAACAATCTTTACTGGAATGGTAGCCAAGGACAAATACTGAATATACCCACCACACTTTGTAGGACATTTTAACTTTGGGGATAAAGGGCAAAACTTTTTTTAATGGAAATTTTGCAATTTTGAGTCTCTGGCCTCAATTAGCATGGACAATACAAGTTAATGATATATAATGATTTGAAAAGTTATTCTGCATTTCTAACATAACTTTGAGAAATTAATAATCTGATAACTATTCTCCACTAATAAAGTGTTTTTTTTTATTATTAATTTAAGCACGGCCTATTTACTGAAAATCAGGAAACAGTTTTCTTCCAGGTCTACTAATAATGAGGGAGAAGAAAGATTTCAAAATGGGACATTAAAAACTGCACAAAGATGTGACATAACTCAGAGAATATCAACAATATCAGAGAACCTGCCAGTATTCCAAAACAGGTGCCGCACTGTTTCCTACTTTTGCCTACTGTCAAAAATTGCAACAATTGCCACATTATCTTGTCAGATAGAGTCATCGAGAATCCTCTGAGCCTTCACTGCAGTAGCCTAAGAGGACCTTTCAGTTTCTTTCCTGTTAGCATCAAAGCCAAACTGAAGTCAGACTATGCCCCCTTCCTCACAAGAAGGTACAGAGCACACAGCCCAAAAGTCATCTTCAGGACTCAGTATGGAGGATCTGGTAGTGATAGCGTAAAGGACAAACAATGGCACAGGGCAAATAAGAAATGCAGACAGAAAGAAAATCTAAGAAACTTTAAGATGTGTTCCTAGAATATAGCCCTGAAGAGTAAGTTAGAAAAACATAAGGCAGAGGGCCTTACCTTGCAGATCTTGTAGAGGGATTCCTGGCCGTCTCCTCCAGTATCTTTGAAGTAATCATGTGCAGGAAATGTACGATGAATATCTCGAGTAATAACACTCTCCTGGGCTGAGTCCTAAAAAAACAGTAGAGTTGGTCATTGATTTAAATTTTCTTAATTATGAAAAATAATATGTACATGTTAAAACATTTCAAACAGCACAAAAAATATTTGCCGCTTCCACCATTAACAAAAAAAACCAGAAAACCTGCCTTCCTTCCCAGATGCCTAGTCCCATTCACTAGAGATATTATAAATACCACCAATAGTTTCTTTTGTGTCTTTCCACCCATTTATCTCTAGATGTGTGAATCCATGTTTATGTGAGGGGGAGAGGAGAGAAGGAAGTTGCACATACCCATCTCTATCCTTTGCTTTTTGAAGCACAAATAGACATAAGCTCTCTGCTCTTTTCATTTAACAGGATAACTGATAGAATATTCTTTATCAGTACATGTAAATGTGTTTAATTCTCTTTAAGAGCAACTATTAAAAAGAATGAGATACACCTGGATATAGACATACCAAAATTTATTTAACATTTTCTTATCACTTTTTTCTATTTATATCACAAATACTATCACTAGGAATATTTCCATACATACATGTTCAAGACAGATTCCAAGAGGTGGAATTGCTAGGATACTGGATATATGCATTTCCACTTAAGGTACTTTCCCTTCAGAGTTGTTGTACCACACATAATCCAAACAATTATAGTGTCTGTGTTTCTCCACATCTGCCCCAAACCAAATATTATCTGACTTTTTAGAGAATCTGATATATGAAAACTCAGACCATAGTCATTTAAAATGTACAAAATATTATCAATCTTTCCTCCCAATAGGTAAATTACCCAACTCATTTGCTTCAGAAAATAAAAAGCCCCCAAACTAGCATACTAAGATGACATACACTTTAAATATAAATCTAGAGGCTTTTCTTTTCCAGACAGATTTAGGATCTAAAAGTTCAAAATTGAGTAAGTTCTAAGCTTTACAAAAAATGATTAATCATTCACTTGATTTTATTCTTCTCAATGTTTGTTTTATCTGTTTAAATGTCAAGAAAATAGAACGAGACTACTTCTAGCAACCTCAATAATGAAAATATTCTGCACAATTAAAGAAGCATCAATGATTACTAATGCAAAGTAAAAGTGTTGTTTAATATCTTGTTTCCATATTTGAACAAATCCTCTCTTTCAGTTAAAATTAAGAAAAGAAAAAAATGTTTAATATATGAGTTACTTTAATAAATGCTATTTCTCTTTCTTTTCTAGCTGAAAAGTATATAAAGGAGGAGTAGCTGATGAGCTCTAAAGTTAAGCCAGTGCCTTCTCTTGCTGCCTTTTTCATTTCAGCTGCTATAACATGCTGGGTGGTAATTAGATCTTATATCATGTGGAGAAACAACTAAAACTGAAACGTTCCAAATCTGCCAGTAAACACCAAACATATTATAAATCAGTCCAGAGGAAATTCTGATGGCTTATAGGAATGGAATGCTAAAGACAAATAAAAATGAAACTTTCAAAAAATTACCATAACTTAAACAAAAGGATACACAGAGAGTTTACATTTATCATGGCCAATGTAGTTTCTAATGGTATAGACTATCGGAGAAGGCAATGGCACCCCACTCCAGTACTCTTGCCTGGAAAATCCCATGGACGGAGGAGCCTGGTAGGCTACAGTCCATGGGGTCGCTAAGAGTCGGACGACTGAGCGACTTCACTTTCACTTTTCCCTTTCATGCACTGGAGAAGGAAACGGCAACCCACTCCAGTATTCTTGCCTGGAGAATCCCAGGGACGGCGGAGCCTGGTGGGCTGCCGTCTATGGGGTCGCACAGAGTTGGACACGACTGAAGCGACTTAGCAGCAGCAGCAGCAGCATTGGGGTAAGATAGGGATATAGAACAAGGTAAATATAAAGGTAATGTATATGGAAATATATTACAAAATACATGATTTATCTGGTCTGATATTCAGTCTAATCAGGGGAATCTGGTAACAGGCAGATGAGTTTTCACTGTCCAGATTTCCTCCATCAGTGGGTTTTCTTTTCAATAAGTCTCCACTGACAAACTCTGAAAAAAATAGCCAATGAAAATGTTACTCCTCCCAAGTTGAACTATTTTAGGGGCAAACATGTGTCGACTGCTTCACAGGATAACTCATTTTTTACTTTCTGAGATGCTGAGGGAAAGAAATCATTGGACTATATTCCCTAGAAACTGACTACTCTGTTGGTATCATGCTGTGTTTAAATGGTGCCAACAGTCTGATTCAGAAAAAGAGAAATTGATCAAAAATTTCTAGGATATAACTCTGCATAATATTGATCAATTTTTTCTACAAATAGTTGAATCTTCCTTATTTGTTTTAAAAAGTAAAAGGGCAAAATCAAATGAAAATATTGGGTTGGGCAGAAAGCTTGTTTGGAGTTTTCCATAAGATGTTATGGATAACCCATTAAAAATCATAGACTTTTCTGCACTTAATAAACTTTACCTTGCTATGATTACTTTTAAATGCTTTCTACATATGTGTTTCTAGAGTTTTCTTCCTACATATCGCTCTCAGTTGGCTAAGGGAACAATTTCTGGAACTTCACTTTACAAACTAAATAAGCTATTTTGCTACATTATTCACTGATGCCTTTAAGTGAAGGTTAAGAAGTACACTGAAGTGAAGTGAAAGTCACTCAGTCATGTCCAACTCTTTGCAACCCCATGGACTATACAGTCCATGGAATTCTCCAGGCCACAATACTGGCGTGGATTATCTTTCCCTTCTCCAGGGGATCTTCCCAACCCAGGTCTCCCGCATTGCAAGTGGATTCTTTACCAGCTGAGCTACAAGGGAAGCCCAAGAATAATGGAGTGGGTAGCCTATCCCTTCTGCAGGGAATCTTCCCCACCCAGGAATTGAACTGGGGTCTCCTGCAGTGCACACAGATTCTTTACCAACTAAGCTATCAGGGAAGCCCTAAGAAGTACACTAGACTCTTACAAATAGACTATTATGAATGAAATTGCTAGAGAAAATAATAGTGTTTTCAAAGCAAAAGCTGAAGTTAACCATCTTCCAATTACCCATACTGTTACGAATAGGAATGGTATATATTTAGGAACCCACATCTAATACCCTAAATTTATCCACTCAATCATTAAAGTATTTGAGTCAGGGAATCACTAAACCTAACATTGCAAAAGGAAGACAAAATGATTTTTCTCTTCAATATTCATCCCTTTTTTAGATGTATTACAATTATAATAAATAAATAAATAAAATGAACAGAGGACAAAAAAGAAGCCAAGTAACTGACCATCCAAATATCTAGAGTTAAAAAGTTTCATATGAAAAATTCTCTTAAAATACGGCCAAAAACATTTTATAAGCACAACCAAAACTGATATGAGGTCATTTTCTTGGAAGGTCCCCATAAACAGAGTCTCCTTAAGTACTTACAATTATTCTTAGAATGAGAAGAGGGAAGAATTCATCTCCTGCCAGGTGGCGAATTCACCACCTAGAGACTCACAACTTTAGCCACAATTTACTTCCCAGTGGATGTATGTCCCATTCCAATCTTCAATCCAATACGGTGGCTTAGTGGCTGTGGGGCCAGTCAAACTCATTGATTCTATTTTCGGCTACTTCACGTAACAACTATAGAAGCTCAGACAAGTTATTTAATCTCACTAAACTCAGTTTCCTCATCTTTAAAATGGGATGGTAATACCAAATTCATGTTGTTTAGAAAAAGACAATGTGTGTAAAGTGCTTAGCACACTGCCTATTATCAAGTGAACACTCATTAATCTGTGTAGTTGCTAAGTTGTGTCTGACTCTTTGTGACCCCATGGACTGTAGCCCGCCAACCTCCCTGGTTCATGGATTCTCCAGGCAAGAATACTGGAGTGGGTTGCAATTTCCTCCTCCAAGGGATCATCCTGACCCAGGGATCAAACCCACCATCTCCTACATTGGCAGGCAGGTTTTTTATCAGTTAGCCACCAATGAAGTCCCTAAATCTGAGAATACTCATTCAAGCAATAAATAAAAATAATAATTATTATTCCTCCTTCTCATTAAGGATCATGTTCAGCTGTTTAAAAATTTGGTGAATTTATTTTTAGACATCCTTCTGTATTTGTACATTTTATATAATGAAATAAATCACTGTTTTTCTTCAGATATCATAAACATTGTGATTATGAAACCAATTCCCTTTCAGCGTGATGATGCACTAATGCATATATACCTTCTTCTGAATTTTCTATCAGGCATCTTATGTATATTATGTCTGATATTATCCTGGTTTCTATTAGTCCATGATGAAAAGCAAAAGTGAACATTTAGACAAAGTGATGTTTAACCCAATATGCAATGCTAGGGCCACTAACGCCAGTGTGAACACTGTGGCTCCAGCTTTGCAAATATTCATGCAAGAAAAAAATATGTACACAAATATACCCTGAAAGAAGACTGGCAAGCACAGAGTACAGCAGAAGCTAAATTTGCCGGAACAGTTACCGTTTTCATTCTTTACTTCAGAATTCAGCATCTGAGGATCAGTGAGGGGCTGAAGTCACAGTTAAGGACAGAACAAATGCCACTGTCACTATTACAAGTCTCCCTTCTGGACCATCACCATCAAGAAAATCACTGGCAGGCAAAGTCCTTGAGATCATCTTCTATCCTGCCTAAGGAGGCATCAGCTTGGGCCACACACACAAGCTGACTCAGAGCAGAAACAGGCAGTGGTAGTGAGAGGTTTGGAAGACAGTCTTTTCTTTCCTCTTTGGACCACACTTCTCTGATACTACCACCACACAGAAATGAAATTTCTACTGAGTTTATCTTTTTTTTTTTTTTTTTTTTTTAGGGAGGAGGCCCATGCCATGAGGGGGCTGAGTAGGGATCTGAGAAGGTCAGGAAGGTCAGGAGAGACTTGCCTGAAGGCACAATTCTGGGGCAGAGATTTGCAGGATGAGCCGGAGTCTTTTTTTTTTTTTTTTATAAATTTATTTATTTTAGTTGGGGGCTAATTACTTTACAATATTGTAATAGTTTTTGCCATACATTGACATGAATCAGCCATGGGTTTACATGTGTTTCCCTTCCTGGACCCCCCACCCACCTCCCTCCCCATCCCATCCCTCTGGGTCATCCCATTGCC
The DNA here is from genome assembly GCF_054371585.1 of Giraffa tippelskirchi. Taxonomy (NCBI): domain Eukaryota; kingdom Metazoa; phylum Chordata; class Mammalia; order Artiodactyla; family Giraffidae; genus Giraffa; species Giraffa tippelskirchi. Next base: position 24,071,215 of record NC_137279.1, read on the forward strand.
CCAGAGTTTATCTTTTAAGGATTTTCTTTCATTTCCAAACTGCTAAGTCATAAAAGAAAACTTATCTTTAAAAATACATCAATCTCTAGTGTGATAAAATCCATGGCCTGACAAAGGATATATAATTCAGCTTGTTGAAGGTCAGTTGAAAACCACTGCTAAGAGGTATGATAAGTATCTCAATTAACTCTTGATCATTTTAAGTGGAAACAATTTACAGCCTGTTATCAAGAGGATCACGTAAGTTTTCTTCCAGTATATTGTATATATTCTGACATCTTTCTAATCTTCTTAATTCCTCTTTGAAGACAATCATCACTTACTTGCTTGTTGTGAGAAAGAAACAAATACAGCACTGAAGTGTCAACAAGTATTAGGAAGACAGGTTTGGATGACCATACCTTATTATTTTTTATGGAACAATTTCTAGGCTGTCAACAACTGGAAAGGTATTCTAGTGAGGATGAGTATTGTCACATGTGACTTTAGCACCAGATGAAGTGAAAAAGTAATGTCCTGATAAACAAACACCTTTGGCTGTACTCTGATTTGCTACATTTTTACAACTCTCGCTGCACCGTTTCTTATGAATCTCTATCGTCAAATCCAAGCTAGAAGTGCATTTTCACTTTTCATCTATTACAAAATCATTTCAACTTTTAAGTACCATGTCAACTTGTATCATTAGAAATGCCAATGTAGACCATGCGTAGCCACAAGCAGTCAGCAGATAAATGATTCAGAGCCTAAGAAAAAAAAATTGACCTTAAAACGTGCCTTCTATTCTTACTCCACAGGGATCCTCCTTTAGTTCTATGCTGGAGCTAGATCTGTGGAGAAACATCACAAACTAGTCAGCTTACATGTCCCTGAAAGCAGATGGGTTTGCAGTGGTGGCTCTGATTTATTTGCCTTGATGTTTGCCAAAATTCCGAAGAGGCAGAGATGAAAGGAGAAAACATAAAAAGTTCATTCTAGTTTCAAACATGCTACTAAAATCATGAGCTAGAAACAGTAACACAAAAAGGCTGGATCACTGTCAGCCTTCATTTCTTGAATATGGGCGGGGGGGAGTCTCAGCATTAGCAGGGTAATATGGAAGCAAAGAAATAAACAACAACTAAATCATATTGTTAGCAAGCTGCTTCCTGGGCACTGCACACACATGCTGCCAGATGTCTCAGCATCAAAGCCTGACACAAAGGTCAAAAATATAAGCCATATTCTGGCTTCAACTAGAAGGAAATCTCTTAGGGGGAGTAGCAACAGTGAGAACAAAGAGCAGAGGAAAGTGACAGGAGAGGAAGTACTGTCTTCATAAGACCAGTCAATATCCATAACGAATACCTTAATCTTGAAGGGACTGCGGGGAGTGCAGCGGGAATTATGTGATTAGAATAAAGCATTTCTTTGGGACTAGAAGACTAAGAAGCACTGCAGCCTATGAGAACAGCCTGGATTTCCCTGAGATCCTAGGGAATCCAGGTTAGGTACCTCTCCATGATGAATATCTGGGGTTACTTTTAGACTCCAAATGCATCTATGGCCATATTTGGATATGCCCTCATTCCCAGGACTGCTGACCACTCATTGTCTCAAAATAAAGGTTCAACTGGTGTACTTGACAGTCTTGGAAACTCGTACCAATGGGCAATGATAAATTCTGCAACTCTTGTTAGAATGAAGCACAATAACTGAACTCTGTTAGTTCAGTTTGAAAAATATGCTAGTATTTTCCAAAGTTCGATTATTTCTAACTTTGCATTATTTTTTAAATCATTAATTATAAAATTTATCAAAACAGTCCTTTAAACTTTTTTAAGATAAATAAAAAATTTTAAGGGCTATATATTTACTAACCATGTGTAAAAATAACTTTCATTTTTCTACAAAACTTTAAAGAATACCTCTGATAACCAGCATTTGATAAATATGCCTATTTTCACCTAATCATTACATTTTATCATTGTATTTATTTTGACCTCATACATACTAGTTATTGTTTTTATAGGTTGAATATTTTTAATAATTTATAAAACATTCTATCATTCCTTCAATCATGTTACATGCTTCTCTTTGAGTTCAATTAATTGTCTTGAATTGATGACATAAAAATTGAATGTACATAAAAAATTAAGCTTTTTATTTGCTGTACAGTTCAAATCTGTTTATGTATTCAACATCTACTTTTCTGAGTACCTACTAAGAATCAGACACTACTTTAGGTGCAGAGGATATAACTGTTAGCAAGTCAATGTCCCTCCACTATGGAGTTTGTATTCTAGCAATAGAGGGAAAAGACATAAAAAAAAGGTATATAATATTGTTTAGTGAAAAGCACTATAAAAAATAAAACAAGATATAGTGAGGAATGGGATGGTATTTCAGGTAGAGTGGTTTTGCTTCTCTGAGCGAGAATTCACATATTTAAAGAAAAAGCTTTGTAGGAAAGGAAAGAGGATATGCAAGCTATGTTTGCAGATGTCTTCAATGAATTCTTAAACATAACTCTGATACTCTCCTGGATTAACATGGCTACCTCAGAAATTTGTTAGGATAAATGAGATTATTGTTACAAGTTGTTTCAGTTCATATATTTGAATAATGTGTTCCTAGTTGCGTGTGTCTATATGAAAGCTTACCATTCAAATATTTATTTAACACCATGGGTGAGACATTGTATTAGGATCTATAGGATCTAACAGGTATAAGATATAGTTCATAATGTCCCTAAATTGCTAGAGGTTAAGATTTACTTGTAAAGACAAAAATGGAAGGAAATATACGCTAACAGCCAGGTAAGTGATATGAGCAATGGTGGCTACAGGAATTCAGTAAAGAAAGTGATTATAGAAGGGATCAAATGGTGAAAAGTTGCCTTCCACAGGAGACGGAGACGAGGCTGAGCACTGTGGACAAGACAGTCTCAACAAAGCTGAAAGATCTCAAGAGAACACACTGACAAGTGTGGTGTGAGCAGAGGCTGCAAAGCAGGAAAGCACCTGGCATGCCCAGGAGATATGATTCTAACTGACTAGAGAAGGAAATTTATAAAAGGGCAAGTTGAGTGAGATCTAAACTATGGAAAGTTAATCCTGAATGAAGATGTTTTAACTTAACCCTGCAAACAACGAGTTATTTCATCTGCCATGGTCTCTGTAGTCACAGTTGTGTGAACTCTTGTTTCAGCTGAGCCTCATCTACAGAACTGCTGTGTAGTGAAGATTAACCTTACCCCAAAAAAGGACTGGCCTTGGCCCTTGGCCTCCAGGAGATGATCTCTAGGCCCCTGTGATATCAAGTCTAATAGGAAGTCTTTGTTTGCATGTGGACATGACCACCCAAAAGCCTAGCAATGTGACTCATCATGGGGTTTTTGAAGCACAGAGTATTAGTTCTATCTATGGAGAGGCTGGAGGCTAAAGGTCAGTCATATAAACACTACATGAACAAGCCCCCATAAAAACTCTGGACAACAAGATTCAACTGAGCTTTACTAACTGGCAATACTCCAAGCACATGTTCACATACTGATGTCAGGAAACTACATGGTCCATGACTCCATGGGGAAAGGACAAAGGATGCAACATGCTTGGTACTTCTCGTGGCATCTGCCCAACATCCTTCACCCCTTGGCAAGCTTTAATCTGTGTCCTGTAGCTGTAATATGATGTCACCACAGAGGAGCCAGGCAGGCTGCAGCCCACAGGGTTGCAAGGATTCAGACACGGCTGAGAGACCAAGCACACACACGTACGTTAGTATTACAGCTGTCAGAGAGTTTTGCGACTGTTTCTAGTGAATTACTGAACCTGAGGGTGATTTTGGTGAACACCTTGACACAATTAGTGTTAGAAGCAAGGGCAGTCTTGGATGGACTATGCTCCCTCTCTTAACTTTGAAATTGGTTAAATTCTGACAAGTAGGCCATCAACAAATAAAAAGTTTTCACTGTCATATTCTCACCAGTAAATTTTCTCTATTCAAAGATATGTATCATTGCCTTTCTTTTAGTCTTTGACAAAATATTATTCACAATAAAATAGTCTTCCAATACCGTGCCAATCAGATGAATTTTTAAAAAATCACCTTTAATGTAGAACCTCAAATGTTAAAAATGTTGGTCTACTATTGACCATTTGGCCATCTGTTCATTGAGTTTCTCAAAAACCTCTATGTAATCAGTAAAGCCCATTAAATTAAAAATAGGTCACACAACTATGGATATGATCCTATAACTTTCATAAACGATCATCTGGAACTTCACAGGAGAGTGAGTGTAAGTAAACAGTAGCTACATGCTAAGCCGCTTCAGTCATGTCTGATTCTTTGCAACCCCATGGACTGTAGCCTGACAAGCTCCTTTGTCCATCGGATTCTCCAGGCAAGAATAATGGAGTGAGCAGCCATTCCCTTCACCATGGGATATTCCCGACCCAGGGATCAAACCTGAGTTTTTAATGTCTCTTGCATTGGCAAGTGGGTTCTTTACCACTAGCACCACCTTGGAAGCCCAAACTATAACAATAAGCCTAAGTAAATGTCAATAATATGCATATTTTTAAAATCCTTTAGGATCAATAAAGTTACTCTATACTGGAGTATGGGTTTTGAAAAAGTCAATTTTTGTATCAAATCAGGTTACATAATTGCCATTTTATTCTTTTTTGTAACAGTACATGTTTCCATTAACATAAGATTTTACTCAAGTAGGACTAGAAGATGCACTGATCACAACAATAATAATAAAAATAAAATAGGAAGGGGCAAGAACAGAACAATTTGTTCCTGAGAGACTATAAAACTTCTAGTTCTCAATAACAAAGGTTGCTTCAATAATTAAATATTCTAATTCAATCTAGAAAGTGTACAATAAGGTATTTTTTTGTTTTACATATTCTGGTTAATATATCAACTTTCTTTTCTGATACTCTATTCATAATTCTCTATTCAAGAAGGTCAATTTTTGTTTCTCCAACAGATTTCTCTGGAAGTAGTACAATCCTTTTTGCAACATGGTACATTTGAAATCTGATTAATCCTTTTTGGAATAATGCCAAATAATGAGTAGAAACTAAAGATTTTTATTCTGCACTGCTTCTCTCTATATGGACTCACAGATGAGCATTACTATTCTAAGACTTGGAAGGTCTAGGTAAATATATCCCAGCTCCTTGACACAGTATATTCCTTTTTTAGTTTCTTTGCTGATTCCTCCTCTGCCTACTCCTTATTTGATGGTGTTACATCCTTAGCATTGTTCTGTGCTCACTCTCCATGCTCTCCCTGGGAAATCACATCCATCTCTGTAACTTCAACTACCATCTGTCTTCTCTCTCCTGGATCTTTACTAAAGTAGAGGCCAAATCTTACTGGTTATCAGAATCATCTGATAATTTATTTCTGAAGCTAAATCCCCAGAATTCACCTAGATATAATCTACCAATATCTCTTAAGCACTTCCAGGCAATCTGTATTTTTAACAAAGATCTATCCGTCCTTGAGCTAAAGTCCACTAATTGTTATTTGGGAACTACTGGTCTAACAGACTTAGCAATCCACATCTAAAACAAGCCAAAAATTCCATTCAGAATTTCCTATATTCTGATTCTCAGTAGAGTGAACTTCCATGCCTGAGCTGACATGGAAAGAGTTATTCTAGAAGTCTTCTCTCTTTTTCTCCCTAAATCAATTTGTCCTCTGGTCTTCCACTCTGCTTTTCCAATTAACTGGTACCCATGTCTGAATATCCCCATTTGAGTGCCACCTCCAGGTAGACAATCAGTTCTTACTTGTCTTTGTTTCCCTGGTGGCCTGAGACTTTAGTAGGTGCTTCATAAATGGGTGCTGAATGAATCAGAATAAGGGAAGCAGGCATGGGAAGCATATATATATGCTCTATGATGAAGAGACTCAAGTTACATAATTTGAATTCTGAGTTTTCAATTCTCTTCTAACCTCATTTAGTCAACAGCAGTGACAAAAGGAAATAATTTGCAACAAAACCAAAGATAAGGAGTCATAGACTTTCAAACCAAAATTTCACAGCAAAATGCATACCAAAATGTTCTTGCTCCTACTATCAAAGGAGACACTTGAAAATCATTACAGATATTATATAAACTACAAAAAATCAAAATGGATCTATCTTAAAATAGAAGTTAGAAATTCTATCACTATTCCAATTGCCAAAAATCATCATGAAAAGCTATCTGGAGTTTTCTGAGTTTTACCTCATTTTATATGAAAATTTATAACAGATTAAAGACACATTCAAGTGGCTGCATTTTTTAAACCATTAGTCTTATGGACTAATGGTTTAAAAAATTAGTCTTATGGCAGACTTATGGACCCAAGGCGTGGGGGAGGAAGGCGAGGGTGAGATGTATGGAGAGAGTAACATGGAAACTTACATTACCATATGTAAAATAGATAGTCAGTGGGAATTCGCTGTATGACTCAGGGAACTCAAGCGGGGTCTCTGTGACAATCTAGAGGGCTGGGATGGGAAGGGAGATGGGAGGTATGTTTAAGAGGGTGGGGACATACATATACATATGGCTGATTCATGTTGATGTTTGGCAGAAATCAACAAAATTCTGTAAAGCGATTATCCTTCAACTGAAAAACAAATTAAAAAAATAAAGTCTGAATTTCTAATGAAGGGAAATAAAGTGCAACTTCTATAAACATTAAGAAACTGTAAAAGTAACTCTACTTATTTCTCATCTATTAAATTGACATTTGTGGAAGTTACTTCAACTTGACTCAGTGCTATGGGAGCTGAAAGAAGGTTTCTTCTGAGGTGTTTGTCCAGCACTGCGTTTTTATTTAGGCTTAGTTCTGGCTCAGTGGTCAACAATCTGCCTGTCAATGCAGGAGGCTCAGAGACTCAGGTTTGATCCCTGAGTCCGTAATATCCCCTGAAGGAGGAAACAGCAACTCACTCCAGTATTCTTGCCTGGAATATCCCATGGACAGAGGAGCCTAGTGGGCTACAGTCCATGGGGTTGCAAACAGTTGGACATGACTGAGTGACTGAGCAGAACAACAAAATTACAAATAAAAGATCTTTCATTTTCCAGAGCTTTAAGTGTTTGGTAAGTTATATACACATAATGGTTCCTATCTTGCAGGGTACTTAGGTACAATTTGAAGTGGTTCACAATATGAAAATAGTATTATTCCTCAGAGAAACCAAGCATCATTTAGGTCAGGCAAAACATATTTTGTTCTAGCACCAGCACCATAGTTCAGGATATTATCCCTTTAAGCTCAGGCTCTTTCCATGGCCTCTAAATCATTCACAGATGTTCTCTCTTTCAATCAGGCTGTGCAATACTTAGGTTAATTTGCCTAAAGCACTGCTTTGTTGTTTTGTTGTCATTGTTTTTCCATAGTATTACAAATGTTTTACTATTTATTTTTTGGTAATACATAGCTTTTTTTTTTAAATTAAGGTACAGTTGATTTGCAATGTTGTATTAGTTTCAGACATATAACAAAATGATTCATATGGGATGTGGTTCCCTATGCTATACAGTAGGTCTTTATTGCTTATCTATTTTGTATTTTAATGCTTTTGTGCACTTTCCTCTCTCTTAGATGACCCTACTTCCCACACTTTCCCCCTCTGAAATCCTGTCCATTTATAAAGGTTCATATCAGACTTCTTCCATGGTACGTTCCTGACGATCCAAAATTAAAACAATACCTTCTTCCTTTATGCTCTTATAATACCCAACTTCTATAGACTTAACTAAAACTTACTATATATTGCCTTGGGGTAAGACATATTTTACCTCCACTAAGCTCCTGGCCACTAAAGATGGTGCCTTATAGTAACCCATATAGTACCCTATGCAGTAGGGGCCAAACAAAAATACCTGTGTAATAAATGATTCTATGACACAAGAAAATGGTCAACCAAAGCAGAAGGGCAGAGAATAAAGAAAGAGCTTGTATTTCTACTTAAGTAAAGGGTGGGTCATGTCCCACACTGAGCCACAAACGAAAACTAGGTTGGGGTAAATTTTCTGTGCTTGGTCACTCATATCTGCCCTGTGAAATGCTTTGAGCTCCTTGGGAACAAGAATGATAAAAAAAACCATCATAAGGAAGGATGTTATCTACCATCACCAAATCCACGGTTAACATTTTTACGAACAAGAAATAGATAGTCTCATTCAAAACCCTGCTTTGTCAGGGGCTACTTGGAGGTAACTCTGGAGTAAGTCATCACATTTTAGTTCATAACGCTAACTTCCTGATATACAGAAGAGAATCAAAGAAGTCTGTACACAGATTTATCATGATCATCAGAAAGTACACATTTTACTTAAATCTATGTTCAACCTAGCAGAGGCTAAAATGCTTTATGAAGATGGTGTTTACTGCAATTGCCTAAGGAGCCACTGAAAGCAAGAATCTTCTAAACTGGCATTTCATACTATGGCTGTGACAACGTGTTCAAGATCACAATGGTAAATAACACAGCCCTGAAACATGATGGGGATAGTAGGACCAAGACACTGTCACAAACGTAGCAAATCCAAGAGCCACAGAGAGGGGAAAGGATTTTGATTCTTTAAACAACAAAAATATAGCACTCTGACCCCGGATATCAGTCAAGAGGACACCTCTGCATTTGCCACTGGAGGAATATCTACAACTTCTAAATGTAAGGAAAGAGATAGAGATGGGATGAGATAAATGAGGCAAAAAAAAAAGTGGTCTGGCTTTAACCTTGAAAGCAGATATCACAATACCACTATGCAATTACCCCCAGAGAGATCAAGGCCATGTGCACAAAGGGGAGGAGCAGCAGAGAATGACACTGGAGGGGAGGAGGGCTCAACAATACTTCATGAGCAGAACTCCTGACTTGTTAGCTTTTTATTGTATTTTACTGAATGATTAAATAGGGTGACTAGTACAATAATCAGTGTCATATAAAGAAAATGTATTTAATCCAATGTGCTCAACTATAATGTGAGCTGTAGTTGTTTTAAAATTTCATAATTCCACCAGGATTAGAAATTACTGTGCTCTGCCCCAGCTTTAGGATGCCCAGTTCAACTGCTTGTGATTTCATATTGCATAGGACTTACTTACTTGTTACTTGAAAACATTATTTTTATATCTGAAATTAAAAGTTAAGTGGGCATCCTAGATTTATATTTTTGCTAAATCTGGCAGTCTAATCCAGATTACTATTATCACAGTACTGGGAAGATCAATTTCTGAGTACTGCTCACGTATTATTCTGTCCAAGTTGCTTTTAAATACTTGGTCAAGTGAAAGTGAAGGTCGCCCAGTCGTGTCCAACTGTTTGTGACCCCATGGACTGCGTCCATGGAATTCTCCCTGCCAGAATACTGAAGTGGTTAGCCTTTCCCTTCTCCAGGGGATCTTCCCAACCCAGGGATCAAACCCAGGTCTCCCACAATGCAGGTGGATTCTTTACCAGCTGAGCCACAAGGGAAGCCCAAGAATACTGGGGCGGATCTTCCTGACCCAGGAAGGTACCATATTTGATAGAAACGAGTCACATTTGACTTCTCAAAAAAGCTGCATTAAATTTACTTAAAAATTGAGAAAACATTAGTTAAAAGCCACAGATACTGATATGAATAGAATCAGAAAGATCAGTTCAAAACTATAAAAGACTGAGAGGAAAATGAGGACATCTAGATAACAATGGACAGACACCCTTATTAGTGTGAATACGAAGCCTGTGAGGCACAGAAAAACTGAGCTGATATCTGGAAAATAAGATCAAATTAAGATATAGCAGATTGATCTGAGGTCCCTGCAGACATGAAGGCAGGGAACAGACAAAGATTCTTCTCAGTGAATAGAAGAGAAAGATGCTCAGAATGTTTACTTAGTCAACATTGTCCCTCCTCTGTTCAAATGCCAAATAAAATTTGATCAATTAACATCTGAAAAACTTTTCTGGTCTAAGAAGAAAATGGCTTCAAAATTAGCAGAATGACATAAGCCTGAACCTGAGTTTTTAGTACTCTACTCTGCCTTATCAAAGGACAATATGTCACCCTGATATTTACATAGCAAATATTGATATGAAGAAGTATCAGAACAACTTGAAAGGCTTGGTGGGTATGGTGGCCTGGGGACAAGCAACCTTTACATAGAACTCCAATTCAGGAAAAATGAAAATTTATGGGTTGCATATTTTAAATGATTATTTAATTAAAATTTTAAGTAAATAAATGTTAGCATCCATTTCTTAAATATTCTTTTTTCAGATAAGATAAACTTAATTTTTTAATTTTATTTTTTAATTGGCACAAAATTGCTTTACAGTTTTGTGTTGTTTCTGCCATACAACAAGGTGAATCAGTCATAATTTTATCTCCCATCCCTCCCTTCCCTCCCCATATTCCACCCCTTCAAGGTCATCACAGAGTACCAGACTGGGCTCCCTGTGTTATTCAGCAGCTTCCCACTATCTGAGTGTATATATATGTCAATGCTACTTTCTCAATTTGTTCTATCCTCACCTTCCGCTTCTGTGTCCACAAGTCTATTTTCTACTAGTTTCTTCAATACCATCTTTCTAGATTCCACACATACGTGTTAATATATGATACTGGTTTTTCTCTTTCTGACTTACTTCATTCTGTATAAGAGGTTCTAGGTTCATTCACTTCACTACAATGCACCCATGGGCACCTTATCTTTGACAAAGGAGGCAAGAATATACAATGGAGAAAAGACAGCTTCTTCAATAAGTGATGCTGGAAAAACTGGACGGCTACATGTAAAAGAATGAAATTAGAACACTTCCTAACACCGTACACAAAGAAACTCAAAAGGATTAAGGACTTTAACGTCAGAAACTATAAAGCTTTTAAAGGAAAACATAAGCAATACACTCTTTGACATAAATCACAGCAAGATTCTCTGACCTACCTCCCAGAGTAATGGAAATAAAAACAAAAATCAATGGGACCTAATACAACTTAAAAGTTTCTGCACAGCAAAGGAAACTATAAACAAGATGAAAACACAACCCCTCAAAATGGGCGAAAATAATTGCAAACCAAGTAACTGCCCAAGAGTTAATTTCCAAAATATATAAGCAGCTCATATAGCTCAGTATCAGAAAAACAGATGATCCAATCAAAAAAATGCTCAGAAGACCGAAACAGACATTTCTCCAAAGAAGACATACAGATGGCCAATAAACACATGAAAAGATGCTCAACATTGCTCATTATTAGAGAAATGCCAATCAAAACTATAAAGAAGCATCACCCCACACCAGTCAGAATGGCCATCATAAAAAAAAATTTATGAACAATAAATGCTGGAGAGGATGTAGAGAAAAACGAATCCACCTGCATGGTTGGTGGGAATGTAAACTGATGCAGCAACTGTGGAGAACAGTATGGAGATTCCTTAAATAACTAGCAATAACTCTACCATGTTAGTCGCTCAGTTGTGTCTGACTCTTTGCGACCCCATGAACTATAGCCTGCCAAGCTCCTCTGTCCATGGAATTCTCCAGGCAAGAATGCTGGAGTGGGCTGCAGTTCCCTTCTCCAGAGGATCTTCTCGACCCAGGGATCAAACCTGGGTCTCCTGCATTGCATTCAGATTCCTTATCATAAGACCCAGCAATCCCATTACTGAGCATATACCCTGAGAAAAACCACAGTTCTAAAAGACACAGGTACCTCAAATTGCAGCACTATTTACAGCAGTCAGAATATGGAAGCAATCTCGATGTCCACTGACATATGAACAGATAAAGAAGTTGTGGTACATTTATACAATGGAACATTACTAAGCCACAAAAAGAAATGAGTTTGAGTCAGAGGTGGATGAATCTAGAGCCTGTTATACACAGTGAAGTAAGTCAGAAACAGAAAAACAAATATCATATATATGGAATATATATGAGAACAGACTTGTGGACACAACAGGGGAAGATATTGTTCAGTGGCTAAGTCATGTCTGATTCTCTGTGACCCCACAAATTGCAGCACGCCAGGCTTCCCAGTCCTTCACTATCTCCCAGAGTTTGCTCAAACTCATTCCATTGTGTCAGTGATGCCATCCAATCAACCCATCCTCTGTCAGTCCCTTCTCTTCCTACCCTTAAACCTTCCTAGCATCAGAGTCTTTCCCAATGAGTCAGCTCTTTGCATGAGATGGCCAAAGTATTGGTGCTTTAGCATCAGTCCGTCCAATGGAAAGGTGAGAGTGGGACAAACTGAGAAAGCGGCATTTACATAAATACACTATTATGTGTAGTTAGTGGGAATTTGCTAAATAACACAGGAAGCCCAGTCTGGCACGCTGTGATGACCTCAAGAGGTGGGATGGGGGGAGCAGAGAGAGGCCCAGGAGGGAAGGGATATATATTAATAAAATTATGACTGATTCATGTTGTTGTACAGCAGAAACGAATGCAAAATTGAAAGCAATTTTCCACCAATTAAAAAATAAATCAATTTTTTAAATTTAGGTTTTACATGTATATTATCATATATGAAACAGTACACCATTCCATGTTCGATGCATGAGACAAAGGCTCAGGGCCGGGGCAATGGGATGACCCAGAGGGATGGGATGGGGAGGGAGGTGGGTGGGGGGTCCAGGAAGGGGAACACATGTAAACCCATGGCTGATTCATGTCAATGTATGGCAAAAACTATTACAATATTGTAAAGAAATTAGCCCCCAACTAAAATAAATAAATTTATAAAAAATAAATAAATAAATAAATAAATAAATAAATAAATAAATAAATAAATTTAGGTTTTAAAGCCAACTGAAAAGTATATAATCTTGGACCAGTTACTTAATGTCTCTAACCTTTGTTTTCTTCATCCTCACTACTTCTCCAACAAAATAATTATGCTAATTCTAAATTTCAGAATTTTTTTAAGATTAGATATATGCCAATCATAGTACTTGGCACATAACAGGCATTCGACTCATGGCAGGTATCATTAAGTCTAAAATTATTTTGCCTTTTTCCTATAGCATGAGGGCAGTAATTTTAGTATCTGGAAGTTGGGTAACTGCTGAAGCCTTCGGATGCTCCCAGGCAATCAGATCATACCCAAAACTTCTAAGATAGAGTTATGGTGAAAAGACTGGGAGTTAGTGAATACATGGCAATTCTTGGCATTTCTCGTAAGCCATGGGAACTTCAAATCTTCATTTCTGAATCATGATAATGATCTGATGCTCAGTGTGGAGGAGCGTGCATGCTCATTCGTGTGCGACTCTTGGGACCGCCCCCCCCCCGACCATGGATTGTACCTCAGCAGGCTCCTTTCTCTGTTTATGGAATTTTTGAGGCAAGAATACTTGAGAGGGTTGCCCTTTCCTACTCCAGGGAATCTTCCCAACCCAGGGATCGAACCCACATCTCTTGTGTCTCCTGAATGGGCAGGCAGATTCTTTACCACTGCTCCAACTGTTCTGAAAACTTTTGCTTCCGACAGACAAACATAGATGTATATATGGGGATGGTCAAAAATGTTTGACTACCACTGCCTTAGAACACACTAGGATTTCAAGGAGCCCTGATACTGTTTAATATTTATGAGACACAAATAAGCAGGAAAGAAGAGAGCATTTAACTTCTTTGAAAAGGAATTTTTAGGGCAATCATGAGACAGAGTTGCCAAATATGGGCTCTAAAACATGGATACTGGGATAAAGATATAAAAATCCTAGCTTCAATCCATATGGCTGTATTAAGATCAACTACCTTCAAACGACTACAGAACAAAACACAGCTGGTAAGCTAGATGATATATATTCTTCACTGAGCAAGACATGTTCATTTTTTCTTTCTGTTTAAAAAAACAAAAAAACTTGTGCATTTTCTTTTCATTTCCCTACCATACTGAACAGCACATGGGATTCCATGACTAGGGATTGAACCTGTGCCCCCTGCAGTAGGAGGGCAGAGTCTTAACCACTGGACCATCAGGGAAGTCTCATTTTTTCTTAATGGCTATGTCCTTTTAAAAGCATTTGGGAAATATATAACTTAATGCTCTAGTGAAAGGACTTTATACATAGAATCTGATATAAATCCTTTTTGTGTAAGGAATTAGAGATTTACATAATTTGAGTCTTCAAAATATCAGCTTCCCTGATAGCTCAGTTGTTAAAGACTCCGTCTGCAATGCAGGAGACCCTGGTTCAATTCCTGGGGCGGGAAGATCCACTGGAGAAGGGATAGGCTACTCATTCCAGTATTCTTGGGCTTCCCTTGTGGCTCAGCTGATAAAGAATCCACCTGCAATGCAGGAGACCTGGGTTGGGAAGATCCCTGGAGAAGGGAAAGGCTACCCACTCCAGTATTCTGGCCTGGAGAATTCCATGGACACAGTCCATGGGGTCGCAAAGAGTTGGACATGACTGAGCAACTTAAATTTCCTTCACTTTCAACATGTATAATTCAGATGCTGTAGTTTGCAATGCTATTTTTGGTTATGAAAAGAAAGACCAACAATGGATTAAAAAGATGCATGTGATTTTTAAAAAATGAAGCACCATGGGTTGGAAATGCTTAAAGGAAAAAGTTCTAGCATTAAGACAGAAAGGACTTAAGGAAAGTAAGTCTGTCTGTTATAAACTGAACTCTGTCTTATCTTCAAAGACATGCTCCTTCAAACACCTTATGGATTCTGCCCTCAACATTCCACTGAAACTGTTCATTAAGGTTGCGATGACCTCTAAATTGTCAAGCACAAAGGCTATTTTTCAGTGTTCACACTGTGTGAAGTAGACAGCATTTGAGAAGGCTAAATGTTCCTTCCTTTTGTGTGTGTATGATGAGAACCATTAAGGTCTACTCTCTTAGTGATCCTTAAATGTACAATTTACTATTATTAACTATAGTCACCATGCTGTATGTTACATCTCCAGGACTTATTTATTTTATAATCCATTTCTTTTTTCTTGAACCTCCTCCCCAACAGGCTCCTGAATACCACTTATCTGATAGTCCTCTCACTTCTTTACAGTTTCTCAGCCTCTTTTGCCAGCAACTCTTCTATAAACTTCATACTTTCAGCCTATTTTCCTTTTTAACCAACACTATCATTTTGATTTTGTATTTACATACAAGACCTCACCTTTAAGCCATTCATGAATGATTCTCAAATTATGTCTCCAGTCTTCAGACCTACATTTTAAATTGTCTACTAAGCATCTCCATCTGGTTGCCCTACAGGTACCTCAAACTCAGTGTGTGAAAAAACAAAGTCAGCATCTTTTCCCAAAAGTATCTCAGTATCTTTGCTGTTGCTGTTCAGTTGCTCAGTGGTGTCCAACTCTCTGTGACCTAATGGACTGCAGGGACGCCAGGCTTCCCTGTCTATCACCAACTCACGGAGCTCGCTCAAACTCATGTCCATTGAGTTGGTGATGCCATCCAACCATCTCATCCTCTGTTGTCCCCTTCTCCTGCCTTCAATCTTTCCCAGCATCAGGGTCTGTTCTAATGAGTTGGCTCTTCACATCAGGTGACCAAAGTATTGGAGCTTCAGCTCCAGCATCAGTCCTTCCAATGAATATTCAGGATTGATTTCCTTTAGGATTGATTGGTTTGATCTCTTTGCTGTCCAAGGGACTCTCAAGAGTCTTCTCCAACACTACAGTTCAAAACCATCAATTCTTCGGTGCTCAGCTTTCTTTACAGGCCAACTCTCACATCCATACATGACTACTGAAAAAACCATAGCTTTGACTAGTCGGATCTTTGTTGGCAAGGTAATGTCTCTCCTTTTTAATATGCTGTTGAGGTTGGTCATAGCTTTTCTTCGAAGGAGCAAGTGTCTTTTAATTTCATGGCTGCAGTCACCATCCGCAGTGATTTTGGAGCCCAACAAAGTAATGTCTGTCACTGTTTCCACTGTTTCCCCATCTATTTGCCATGAAGTGATGGGACCATCATTCAGCATCTTTGCCTCATATTCCCTCCCCCTTGTGATGAATGGTACCACTCTCTATTTAGTGCCTCAAAGTAAAAATCTAGGAGTCCTCACAGATGTGTCCTCCCATATGACTTTCTGTCAAAACCAATCACAAAGCCCTGTCTGTTCTTTCTCATAACTGACCCTCAAATCCATCATCATCATGTATTTCATTAGTATTGCTTCTTATTTCAATATCTTTCAGTATTACTTCAGTAACTGAGCTTCCACTTTCTAGGATATTATAACCTTCTTTCCCCTTGAAAGTTGATTTTTTTTGAACAGAATTGACTTACCAAAAAAAAAAATTCACCATTTGAAACACACAATTCAATGGTGTTTAGTATATGCACAGAACTGTGTGATTGTCACCACAGTCTAAGTTTAGAACATCTTCATATGCCCTAAATAAACCTCATGCCATTTAGTCATCACATTGTATCAGCCTCATTCCTCTTAGCACAAGGCAACCTCTGCTTTATGTTTCTATATATCTGCCTGTTCTGAACATTTCATATTAACAGAATAATACAATATGTGGTCTTTTCGTGACTGGTTTCTTTCACTTAGCATAGTATCTTCAAAGATCAACCCTGAACCATGTACCAATACTTTATTCTTTTTTATTCCTGAATAGTATTCCACTGTATGGATATACTACATTTTATTTATCCATCCCTTACTTTATAGACATGTGGGATGTTCCTACTTTTTGGCTGTCATAAGTAATACTGCTATGAACATTTGAGTACAAGTTTTTGTGTGAACACATTCTCAGTTCTCTTGAATATATACCTAGAAGTGAAATTGCTAGGTCATATGGCAATTCTCTACCTAACCTTTTGAGAATTGCCAGTCAGTTCCACAAAGCAGCTGCAATTTAAAATTCCCACCAGCAGTATATGAAGGCTTCAATTTCTCCAAACTTAACTTTTGATTATAGCCATCCTAATGAGTATGAAACGGTATCTCACTGTGTCTTTGACTTGCATTTCTCTCCTAGCAAATGATCTGGGGTATCTTTTCACATGCTAGTTGGCCATTTGTGTATCTTCTTGGGAGAAATAACTGAATCAACTCTTTTACCCATTTCTCACTTGGGATGTCATTCTATGATTGAGTTGAAAGTGTTCTTTATGGATTCTGGATACTAGATCCTTACCAGATATATGATTTGCAAATGTTTTCCTCCATTATGGAAAGACACTCCACAGACAGAATGTGGACCATCTCAGAAGGAGAGAGCATCATCAAAATATTGCATGGTTAGTTTTTACGGGCTGGGTAATTTCATAGGCTAGTGAATGGGAGTATTATTTCAAGTATTTCCAGGAAAGGGGTGAGGATTCCAGGGACTGGGTTACCACCCACCTTTTGATCTTTGACTATCATACTTAGAACTGTCATTGTGCTGGTGGGTGTGTCATAAAAGTTTTAAAATTTGATAAAGTCAAATGTATCATTTTTTCTTCTGTTGCTTGTGCTTTTAGCTTTGTATCTAAAAAACCCTTGTCAAATTAAATGTCATGAAGATCTACCCCTGTGTTTTCTCCTAAGTGTTTCACAGTTTTCGCTTTTCCGAAGATCTTTCATCTATTTTGAGGTAATTTTTAAATATGATGTGAGGTAGGGTTTTATTATAATCTTTTAACCTCTCTACCAACCTTTGGTCTTGCTGCCCAAATGATTTTTCTTACAAGAAAACAAACAATTTTTCCTGTTGCCATCAACGTATAATTAAAATCTCTGCATGGCCTTCTCATATTTTTGCAGTGATATCTAACTTTGCGAGAATAGAATAACTGATTAAAACTATCCCCAGGATAGGTGCATGTGTACACTAACACATAAACACACACACACACACACACACACATACTTGTATGTAATTTCAGAGTAGTAGCAAAAACACTAAAATCCATCAAAGACCGCTGGCCCGAAGAATAAAGCCTAAACCCCTCTGCACTCCTTTGGCACTCCATGCCCCCATCATCTATCCTGACCTACCACTCTAGCCTCCTTGTCTTCCAGTCTGCAAACTAGCTCCCACAGGTTAGCATTAAAAGTTCTCTGAGTCAATCCAATATGTCATACTACATTATAATCACATTTCTTTGCACATGCATGCTATTCTTTCCACCCAAAACATATTCGTCTCACAAGAATGTTTTAAATGTTAAGTATGATAACTATTCAACTGGAAGTTGTTCATCCCTAATGTTAGTAGGAATAATATGTACTGGAAGTTAGAAGGCATAAAGTTTGCTAAATTTGAAAACAAAAGACTTAGCATGTTGGGAAATGACTCTATATTTTATTTCCAGAAATTTGAGTGACTTAAACAATGGTTTTATCTGTACTTCTTCTTTCAATAGCTAATATTGGAAATCGAAATATGTATATATATGGAAATCATATAGAGCAAGACAATTTCCAGGTAACACTAATAAGTCTAAGGGAAGGTAAACTGATCACAAAACCAACTCACTATGTAAGTTCCTCTTATAAATTTTTAAGGAAGATTATATTGGTCGATGTATTCATGTGGAAAAAGTTGCAGCATAACACAGAAGAATATAAGTCAGAAAATATGATGTTGTCTCTAGAAAAAGAAATTCAATTAAAAAGAAATTCAGTTAAATTTTCACTTATATATGTTTATTCCACTACATCAGTGATGCTTTCCAGACATCACTTTAAAATGCATCAATTTACTTAAATTTTGTTAAAATTAAAGTTACCACTTCTGTGTACATATCTGAGGGAAACAAGGTCATTATCTTGAAGAGATACCTGCAACCCCATGTTTACTGCAGCATGATTTACAATAGCCAAGACATGGAAAAAACTAAGTGATCATCACTGAATGAACAGATCAAGAAAATGTGAAACGTGTATGTGTGTATATACATATGGTGGAATATTTTTCAGCCATAAAATGAGGAAATTCTGCCAGTTGCAAAAAAAACATAGATGGACCTTTAGAGTATTATGCTAAGTGAAATAAGTCAGAGAAAGACAAATATTGTACGATTTCACATATATGTAGAAACTTAAAAAAAAAACCCTCATAGAAACAGGTAATACATCTATGGTTCCTAAAGTTGGTGGGATGGGTAAAGGTGAGGAAAAGTACATACTTCCAATATTAAGATTAATAAGTTCTGAGGATGTAATATACTACATGATTGCCAAGGTTAAAAATACTAAATGTACTTGAAGCTGGTAAGAGAATAAATAGCTCTTGAAAACTTATCACAAGAAAAAAAATTATAATTAAATGAGGTAATGGATGTTAACTCATCATGGCAACCATTTCACAATATACACACACTTCAAATCATTACGCAGTCCACCTTAAGCTAATGTTATACACCAACTGTAGCTCAATAAAACTAGAGTGGGAGAACCTAACACCAAAGGAAGGCTATATCTTGGCAGGGAAAGAAGTGTTATGTCAGCTGAGAATCAACCCTTAAGAATCAGGACAATAGGACAACTAGTTCTAAATGCTGAACATCTTTGAGAGGAAAAATTCAGGAAGACAGATATAAAATAATTAAAGAGTAACTGGGTGAATTCAAGGAGAAATCGTTATCAAAGTAAAGTATGCAAGTATTGCCATTATCCTGCGGGAACAGCACACAAAATCTGTGGAACTAAGACTAAGGGAAGGCATAAGAATAAAGAAATAACTGTAGGGAGCTGAGGAGGGCTTTTATTAAAATTTATGAAGTGAAAATGTTAGTTGATTGGTAGTGTCCACCTCTTTGTGACCCCATGGACTATAGCTCACCAGACTCCTCTGTCATGGAATTCTTCAGGCAAGAATACTAGAGCGAGTAGCCATTCCCTTCTCCAAGGGATCTTCTTGACACAGGGATCAAATCCAGGTCTACTTGCATTGTAGGCAGATTCTTTACCATCTGAGCCATCAGAGAAGCCCCTAAAATTTGTAAATTTCTATATTTACAGTGTTAAGGTATACTAAAATCTCTAATGAAAAATGTTATAAAACACTGGTATTAACATTTTTAACTCTTTCTAAAGAAATCTAACAAAAAAAACAGAAATCTAACAAATAAATTTACAGACTATGGTGTTACATTTCACTGAGTTTACTATTTTGGGGCTTCCCGGGTAGTTCAGCTGGTAAAGAATCCACTTGCAATGCAGGAGACCCCAGTTTGATTCTTGGGGTCAAGGAATGTGGATGTATTATGCATTAATATGTATGTAATATGTATTAATCAAGCAGAAGGACAGAAAAAAATGTTGGTAACTACACACAAGGGCATAGCTAAAGCCCAGCTCTTCATCAAGGTTCAAGCAAAATCACAAATAAAGAGACTTTGCCAAAATAAAATGCAAACTCTATTTCATAAACTTCTTATTATTAAAGCACTGTTTTTTGGAAATGACAAATAGTAAACTTATTGATTATTCATTATGGAAAAATTAACTTTCTTTACACAAATTGCCTCAATTTGTGACCTTCTGTGTGGAAGAAAATAATGTGGTACTTCAAAAGTCATATCATAAGTAATTATTATTATTATTATTAAGACAAAATAGTTTATGTTTTTTATATTTATTTCTGACAATTTAAAAGAAGTTTCCTAATATTACAGTTTGATTTTTAGGTACAGTGGACAAAAGAAAACATCCAAAAAGGCATATATGAGCCATGTTTTTATTTCTTTTATTTTTCTTTTTATGATTATGTATATTTCAACATACAAAAGAATGGCGTTCCCATTATTTAAGTTGTTTCCCACCAGATAATGTTTTCTTCAGCATTTAACCAAATGTTGGAAACTGAAAAAAGAGAAGCCCAATGTGATTGGTTAATTAAGATTTCAAAGAACCTGCTGCTCCCTAGAGGGGAGGCTAATTTCTCATTTATAAAGCCCATTTATAACTCTCGCTATGAGAAATGGTCCTAATAAAACTCACAGTTAAGTAGGCCTTCAAATGCATACCAACCATTAACATTTGGGCTGCCTGCTGCTAGCAAAATATTAATATTTGATGCTACAGCATTTTCATTTTATAAGACTACTTAGCATAAATCTGTTTCAAGGTCTTATGAAACAGCTTTATTTATGTGTTAAAACAGATTAAATTCCAGATGTAATGGTTGTTTTTTTAATGACTTGAAAATAGTTTATAGCCACAAAGAATCTATATATTTTCTGATTAGATTAATAGCTGTATTTTCTCCAATAAACACACAACTTCTAGGGCAAAGACAACTTACTGTAGGGTCCTTTGAAAAAGAAAAGACAGCCAGGAAGATAGTAAGGGAGAAAGCCAACTGAAGGAGATAAAACCACTCAATTTTATTATAATGTTTGTAATTTACTGAGAATTTCCTATACATTCCTAATCATTTAATGCTCATAGCAATCTAGTGAGAAGCACAGATAATTACTAAACTACATTAAAAGATGAGAAAACAAAATCTCCAGCAAGGTTAAATCAGAGCTCAGTTACATGGCTAGAAAATGGCAGGGCAAGATTAGAATTTAGACTTTGTGTTAAAAAGCATTTGTGCCTCTATTTGTCTAACAGTTGAGCTGTGTCTTAAAGATTCAAAAGCACAGGAGCATATGGGTGTGAATGTCAGTGTGTATGTTTGTCTGAATGAGGGTGGGGGGAAAAGGGAGGGAATGAGAGGAGAGGGGAAGGAAGGGGAGGGGAGAGGGATAAATCTCAGGTTAGGACTCTGATGGACAAAAGCATGCTCATGGAACTGCTCACTGACCCATTTCCTTCTTTAGACTGTAACCTCTTTGAGGGCAGGAAATGTGTCTCTGTTCATCACTTAAATCCCAAGACCTACCAGAGAGCACATAAACATTGACTGCACAAATAACAGAAACTAAAAGAGAATAGTGGTAAGGACATAAAAGGAGAAAGTGTCAAAAAGGAATGCTTAATATCAAATGTCACAAATCTAAGAACTAAAATACCTCCCTTGGATAAAACAAGGAGATTGAGGCTGACTCTAAAGAATATGGGTGGGGGACAGTAGTTCCCAGTGGCATGATGGAGGAAATACAGTCAAGTGTTCCACAATCTAAATATTTATTTCTTCATTTGTGTGTTTATTAGAGTGTTAACATGGTGTTTTAACTATGTTTCTGGGCATAACGGACATCAAAGCGATATTCCATCAAGGTTCAGAGAAGGGAGATGGGGAACAAGCCACGTACCAAATATTTTCTCATGGTAAAACATTATCATATCAGTAAAAACTCTAAAGAGAGGTAGAAACAAGCTAGAAGAATTCATTCCACCCTTCCTTTCACCTAATGAAAAAAGTCTGACTGCTTTCTTAGATACGAATAATGAGGTATAACCCTTAGGCTATTTTCACTTGTTTGTGCTATTTAAATATTATGGGGAAAAAATGACCACACATTAAACAGTACAACATCCAATCAGCTGTTTAGAAGATTTCAACAGTTATGTGGCATTTATGCCACATAAATACCTGTAATAATAACAGTAATAATAACATCAACAGCACAATATCTTTTTCTAAGTAATAAAATTACCATACTATTTCAATATGTGACATGTTGTACATATGGGAAAGCAAAACTGACACAATTTAAATATCAGCTATATTCTCTGAAAAATGAAACTGATCATACTTCCTTTCTGTTCAAGGCTTCAATCTTCACATCAATAGGAGAAAAGAATTTCTTTATTCTTTGCTCCATCAAAGAATGAAAAGATAAGTCCTGAGATCTAAGAAGGTTGTTATTTTCATTAAGTTAAGAACAAGATCAGTAAGAACTTTACCACATGAATCAATTAAAAAATGTAAAAGAGATTTTAAACTTTCTCATCAAAACGGTACTGTGGAAAACTAGAAAGGATGATGAGTTCTAACAAGCACCATCTTGCTTTATCAAACATCAGTATCTATTCTGTACTACATATCAGGACATTTATGGTTATTTGCTTAAAGTCAGTTAATGAGGGTAATATGAGAAAAAGATTTAAATTTGTACAATTCTTAATTACAGAATAATTACAGAGAAAACAAATTTATTACTTTCAAATTCCACTCAGTAACAGCAAGGTCCTAGGGGACCTGCTGTAATGACCAGATAAGGCTGGCTGTAATTAGCATGCCTCTCCTCTGTGTTAATCAGGATGCCCTACTACTGAAGGTGGCTCAGAAACATTCTGTTCTTTTAACCATTTAAAACATTCCCTTTCTAATCTGGCTCACATTATTAGTCATAGGCAATGAAGAAAGAATTCTGGAAGCAAAAGCAAATTTCGTTTCAGGAGCTGTTTCACAATCCTTAAGAGTTTAAATTAATGAGGCCTTTACTAAGTTTGGTTTCATCGTTTGCTAAACTTTTCTCTGTTGAGCACTTACTACCCTCATATGTTTTCTTACTGTTGTTGTTTGTTTGTTTGCATTCAATAGTTTATTATGGTAAAAGAAGCAGAACAAGTTTGAGACCAGTAGTGGCCACTTCTTATGGTTTCTACCTATGTTTCAAAACCAAGAAGGAAGAAAAAAATCATTGTGAGACAAAAGTCTACTGTATCACAGGGAGATGACAGATCAACTCCCTTAAGAATAAGTTTTTTAAAAGAATAGATGCCAGTACTTAGCATAAAAATGTGTATTCAGTAATTATTATATTTTTAATTCTAAGACCAAGGATCTGTTCTTACATAACCACATTATATGATCAAAAACAGAAAACTATCAGCTACTTTGAACGGTAATATCGTCTGAATTTGAATTTCAAATGGCCCTTGACACTAGAAAATGATCTTAAAAGTTTTGTATATACTAGGACTTTCCTGGTGATCCAGTACTTAAGACTCTACATTTCCAGTGCAGAGCAAGCGGGTTCGATCCCTGGTTGGGGAACTAAAATCCCACATGTTGCGGAGTGTGGCCAAAAAAAAAAAAAAATAGAAGTTTTGGGTATACTAAATCAATGATATTTTGAAATAATGGCAAAGTGAAATGGGCAGTGGCTCGGGATTCAAGAGTTTCTTCCTTTTCTGACATTGCTAGTTATATGGCTTTTTAAAAATCAGTTTATCTCAGGATCTCAGTTCACTTAGCCACAAAATGAAGGGATTGGCCAAGATAATTACCAAGATTTCTCCCAATTCCAACTTGCTCCCACTCTGTACAATGATTACTACAAGTAGAAAACTACCATTTGTTTTTCAACTCAACAGTGTGAGATCTTCAACTGATTGTTCTGCCTTAAACTCTGCTACCCAATCAGTACAGCAAGTTTCAACCAAGTGTGGCCATTCTGAGCCTTGTTTCCCTGGTGGCTCAGATGGTAAAGAATCTGCCTGTGATGCGGAAGACCAGGTTCAATCCCTGCATGGGGAAGATCCCCTGGAGAAGGAAACGGCTACCCATTTCAGTATTCTCGCCTGGAGAATCCCATGGACAGAGAAAGCCTGGTGGGCTACAGTCCATGGGGTCGCAAAGAGTAGCTATGATTTAGCGATTAAATCACCACTTAAGGCCTTTAAAAACTGTAGGTTCTGACTTCAGTATATTTAAAACACAATGGTTAGAGGCTTTATAGAAAATTTTAAAATGCTACATAAATACAGGCTAGGTTTAACAACATCTAACATTAAGGTTTAAAAGGAAATTTCACATGTTATCTCATTCAGTCTTTTCTACAAGTTGGAGAGCTATTATGTTACTCATTTTGCAAAGGTCAAGCTCTGAGATGGCACAAGGATTGGGAGAGTTCATAGTCCATGCTCTGTCCAGTCCATCATACTACCTCAAATGCACATATAAACCTCCTAGATAGCCCTCACTTTGATTTAGCAGCAAATGTGTTTTAAAATGCTTAACTGTAAACTGTCATAGTCCCAACAGAGCAAAATCTTGTCCAAAATACATAGAAATTTCTTCATTTTTTATTTGCAAGCTATTCCTGAAGAACAATTCAGGATAACTCAAAAATTAAGTCACTGAGACTAACCTTAAAAATAAAAACAAGTATTTCTGTTAGGAGCTAAAGTGGAGACATGCTGAAACAATGTAAATACAGGTGATAATTCATTTAGTTCCCAATACTGAAATTACATAATGCTTAATAAATTTGGGATATTTTAAAATGGTCATGTCCTTTTGAGACTCCAGAGAATTCAAATTTAGACCATATAAGAAGCTCTTATCCAAAGAGCACTGGTAAATATATGACTGAGAAAGACTATAAGATCTTGACATCTTCGAAGAAAGCATTTTATTGCCACTGGTCATTAAACACAACTCTAATCCAGTGGTCACTGAGACACAAAGCTCTGTGTTCACTCAATCTGTTCAGAGTGAAAATAAAACTCAGTTTATCTGAAAACCAGCCCAAACCTATCCGACCACTGTGATACTTCTATAAGCAACGACAACATCTGAATTATTTGCTTTAGAAAGTATTTCAAGTTGAGAATTTCTGTGAACATGTAACACTGGTAACCTTTCATTAGTTCTAGTTAATACTTCAGGATTACCTATCAGCCAATGATCAACTGATATAATTCCAACATCATTTAGTTATCGTTTAAAATAAGAATCATAAAATAATACTTCTGTATACCTAAAAGCACATTCACTTTCTAGCAATGATTTTATAGAATTTATTTATTTTTTCACAGTAACAACTACAATTGATTCTTAGCTCAAAGATAGGTGTCAGTTTTCCAAAAATCATTTACAAATTGTTGCTCTTGATAATTAAACAAAATACTCTTCAACTTCTTTCCTTTTGTGGGAGGGTGACTTTCTCCAGATTACACACATTAACGCAAAGGAAAGAGAATGCAAGAAATCTTATCTATGAGGAGGTAACAAAGCTTTTAAGTTTCTCCAGTTGGCTGAGAGAAAACATTGCTAGATTCCTAAATTCATTTCTGGACAAACGCCTAACATGGATAAAATTGGCTTTCTGCTCTACAACAGCAGTTAGTTTTTAACAATTCCTTACAAAAACCAGCAGACATTTGAGGGTTGCCAAGGTAAAGAATACAATGAGGCAGTGTACACAGTGGTTACAACAGGCTCCCAAGTCAGTGGTCAGGTCCAACTCCTAGCTCTTCCCTCATGATCTTTGCCAGTGAGAATTCTGTTGGCTGAAAAAAATAATAGAAAACCCTTGACAGAAGTTTATTTGTCTCTTTTGTGTAAATGCTCAAAGACTGGCCGTTCAGGGCTGATGTAGAGGTTCTGCTTCCCAAAGCCCACAGGGTCTCAGTTCCTTCCAGCTTTCTGCTTTATCCTTCCAAGGTGCAGCGCTGGCTGGTTTAGACCTGCATCAACTGTCACATGCTTTCGACAAAAGAAAGGAGGAGTAGAGAAGGGAAGGAGAAGGTGTAGATGATGCAAGCCAACTCTCTCTTAAGAAAGTTCATCAAAATTACCCACAACAATTTTTTCTTTTGCCACAATGGTAAACAGATGGGGAAAAATGGAAACAGTGGCAGATTTTATTTTCTTGGGCTCCAAAATCACTGTGGATGGTGACTACAGCCATGAAATTTAAAGATACTTGCTGTCTGGAAGAAAAGCTGTGACAAACGTGTGTGTGTGTGTGTGTGCGTGTGTGTGTGTGTGTGTGTGTGAGTCGCTCAGTCGTGTCTGACTCTGTGACCGGGGTGTAGACTGCCAGGCTCCTCCATCCATGGGATTTTCTAGGTAAGAATATTGGAGTGGGTTGCCATTTCCTTCTCCAGGGCATCTTCCTGACCCAGGGATCAAACCCAGGTCACCTGCATTGCAGGCAGGCTCTTTACTATTTGAGTCACCAGGGAAACCTATGACAAACCTAGACAGCGTATTAAAAAGCAAAGACATCACTTTACTGACAAAGGTCCATATAATCAAAACTATGGTTTTCCCAGTAGTCATGTACAGAAGTGAGAGTTGGACCATAAAGAAGGCTGAGTGCTGAAGAATTGATGCTTTTGAACTGTGGTGCTGGAGAAGACTCTTGAGAGACCCTTGGGCAGCAAGTAGATCCAACCAGTCCATCCTAAAGGAAATCAACACTGAATATTCATTGGAACGACGGATGCTGAAGCTGAAGCTCCAATACTCTGGCCACCTGATGTGAAGAGCCAACTCATCGGAAAAGACTGATGCTGAGAAAGACTGAGGGAAGAAGGAGAAGGGAGCAACAGAGGATGAGATGGTTGGATGGCATCGCCGACTCAATGGACATGAGTTTGAGCAAACTCCGGGAGATAGTGAAGGACAGGGAAGCCTGGCATGCTGCAGTCCATGGGGTTGCCACGAGTCGGACACGACTTAGTGACTGAACAATTCACACTTAACTGCAAGGGAGGTTAGGAAATGTAGGCCCCATGACTTGCTGGAGCTGTTATTACTGTGAGTAGGTGAAAACAGATATTAGGGTACTTAGCTGTCTCTATCACACTATCTTCTTGATCTTAAATGCTTTATGCCACTGATGTCTCATCTTTAAAATGGAAAATATAGTAGAACCTTCCATCATAAAGTTACTGTGAATGTGAAATAGTAATAATCAACATAGAAGGGTTAGTACTGTCTGGCACATAATACCCAAGAAAGTAAATAATTATTTTTCTTCAGATATTTTCTTTTGCTTACTGATTTCCTTTCAATTGCTAAAAATTTTATAAACTGCTTTGTTCCCTTTAGTTTACTGATTTTTCCCGAACCCCATATTATCAACATGGAGTAAACAGATTGATCCTCTCAAGTCACTGCTTTCAGCAAGGCCCCTCCTCTTTCTAATGTCCCTAACACACACACACACACACACACACATACACACACAGATATTCTCTCTTTCTCAAAGAAAACTTTAGTGCATGTTACTGTATAAATTCATGTGCAAAAAACCTCCTAAATCTATGCAATAACTTCTAAAAACTCCTCTTTCCTTACCTCCAACACCTTCTCAACGATATCCCCACTATGATCCAATGTAGACAATACTAATGATAACAACTACAAACCTGATAATAATCAAAAGTACTAAATTAATAGAGGCTATCACTTTTTGAGTTTTTGTCATTTCCAGATAATGTACTATGGTTTCTCATGAACTCTCTCCTTTTTAAAAAATAGAGTTGATTTACAATGTTATGTTAATTTCTACCATACAGCAAAGTGATCCAGTTACACACACACATTCTTTTTTAATATTCTTTTCCATTATGGTCTATCACAGAATACTGAATATAGATTCCTATACTGAATATGGGTCCCAGTAGGACCTTGTTGTTTATCCATCTTATATATAATAGTTTGCACCTGCTAACCTCAACATCCCACTTCATCCTTCCCCAATCTCCCTTCCCCTTGGCAAACACAAGTCTATTCTCTATGTCTGTGCTAACTCTCTCTTTTAACCCTCATAATAATCCTGTGAGGTTATCATCATTATTATCCCCACATTATAAATTACAACTAAAGCTTAGAAAGTTTATACCCAAAGTCACACAGTAAGCATATAGCAGGGCTGTGATTTGAACAGAGGTCTTGTTGGACTTCAGAGCTGTTCATTTAACCACTGTGTGACAGGTGTCTTGCACAAACCTACCAACTGCAACCTCTGTACACACCTGAGTCATCTTAAACTTCTTCTAATTATATCCTACAGAGGGTCATTAAGGTCTAGCTCATTTCTGATCTCTTCCATGACCCCTTATCAAGTGTAATGTAAGAATAATTATAGTAATTATAATAATAAAGATAACAAACACCAAAATCACACTTATACTATTATATATTGCAATTCTCAGCACCATATACTAACTCATTTAACCCTCACAACAACACTGTGAGTTAGACCATAACAGTCCCCATTTTATAATGAGAAAATGAGGCTGAGACAGGCTAAACAACTTGCCCAAGTTCTTATAGCTGCTGCTGCTGCTGCTGCTGCTGCTGCTAAGTCGCTTCAGTCGTGTCCGACTCTGTGCGACCCCATAGACGGTAGCCCACCAGGCTCCCCCGTCCCCGGGATTCTCCAGGCAAGAACACTGGAGTGGGTTGCCATTTCCTTCTCCAATGCATGAAAGTGAAAAGTGAAAGTGAAGTCGCTCAGTCATGTCCGACCCTTAGCGACCCCATGGACTGCAGCCTACCAGGCTCCTCTGTCCATGGGAGTTTCCCGGCAAGAGTACTGGAGTGGGTTGCCATTTCCTTCTCCGGTTCTTATAGCTAGTAGATGTTGAAGCCAGGATTCCAACTCAGTCCCCTGGATGCACATCTTGTGCATTTCACCACTAAACCATACTGCCATTCATTTATCCTCTGTACCTTATCTCCTCTCTCACAAAATATATTCTTCCCGTAACCCTTTCTTGGGCTTCCCTGGTGGATCAGATAGTAAAGAATCTGCCTGCAATGCAGGAGACCTGGACTCAATCCCTGGATTGGAAGATCCTCTGGAGAAGGAAATGGCAAGCCACTCTAGTATTCTTGCCTAGAGAATTCCATGGACAAAGGAGCCTGGTGGGCTACAGGTCCATGGGGTTACAAAGAATAGGACATGACTAAGCAACTAACGCTTTCAATTTCACAACCCTTTCTGAGATATTAAATCATATAGAGCCTTATACTATAAAACAATATAACCATTTAACATTAAAATATCACACACAAGATATATGAATAAACTAAATGTGGCATACTTTCATAGTGGAATATTATTCAGCCATAAAAAGGAATGGATTTTGATACATGCTACAACATAGATAGACACAGAAAACATTATGCTTTGTGAAATAAGTTAGACATAGAAAGACAAATATTTTAAGATTCCTTTACATGAGGTACTTAGAATAGGCAAATTCACAGAGACAAGAAGTATAAGAGAGGTTACCAAGGGATGGGGGCAGGGGAAAAGGAGACCTACTATTTCAAAAGCATGGAGTTTTTGTTGGGAATGATGAAAAGGTTCTGAGTATAGATAGTGGTAAAGTTTATACAACACTGTGAACGGATTTAATAATTGTCTACTTCTGAAATGTTAAAATGATCAATATTATGTTATATTTTACCACAATAAAAAACATCATGCACATTTTATGACAGTCATACTTCACAGACTCTTGAAGGCTGATGAAAACCTTCTAGGACCAGGAGACACTTAGGATATTTTTACATGGTTGGTTCATAGTTCTGTAAAATTTGTGGCAGACAGAAAATGAAAACGTCCACTTCTATGAAACACCTAAACAGTAAATCCAAAACCAAGTCTTGCTTTCCCAAAGTGATCAACAGTATTTTTAGGAAAATTTTTGTGCACACACACACACACAAACAAGGTGCTCAATAAAAATTTGCTTAATTAAATAGAATATTCAAAGCCTCTCAAAGACACAAATACACAAGTAATCTTTGCAATTATTTCACCAGGATTCAAGGGAAATTCTACAATCTCCATTTTACAAATGGGAAATACAAGGCATGAAGAAGAGAAGCGATACTATTTCAATAACTGGAAATCTGACACTGAGTGCTGCCTCAAATGTGTAAGTTACTGGATCACACAACCTTGAAAAATGCCTCAAAACTCACCCGTGATACTACACATCCAAGAGAGTAAATCATGGGTCCCCAGGCGTCTGAGACTGGCGGCTGCGCCAAGATCAGGCCTGAGCCCCTGAGGCAGGAGCGCCGACTCTGAACTGCTGGAACAACAGAGAACCTCAGGGCCCAAGGAGTAAGTCAGTCAGAGCAGGGTGAACACTGATTACCACCCACAGCCTTCCTCCTCCAGCTTTCCCCCGACATGATTCAACACATCCTCCAAATCAAAAGGGGAGTATTTGAAGACCATAACTCAGGTGAAGTAACCGATTATTATCCACCCAGCAATTCCCATGATGGGAAAAGAAACCAAGGTAGCATCTGTCCTTTAAGAAAGTGACCTGAACTCCTTCTAAGGAAGAGGCTCCAAAACCTTGTCTCAAGTGACACTACTGGCTCTCTAGCCAAACTCTCCCCCACCTCTCATCACTCAGTCTCATCCCCTTTACGGTTATTGACAAGGGCAGAAACATGGAATTTCTCTTCTTGCTCTTTGCTTGGCTTCTATTGGAGGTACAAGAGATAAACAACCGTGGAAATACTAAAAGCTTCATACCAGAGGAAAAAAGATGCAACAAAGGCTAAAGTATACATCAACTGGACATTTAATAACTGGAAATATCACTGAGATATCTTTGTATTTCTTGGAATAAATTCTAAACAGAGTTAAGAATCCTAATTAGAAATGAAGAATTGTTAATATAATGGATTATTCCATAAGATTATTCATACTTACCTATCTGAGGAACAATTTAGGATTATTTTAAATCTATGAAACAATCAAAAGGTTACATCTTATATGCATGAGAAAAAGAATACCACTGAAAATCAGCCAAATCTTCACTAAAGTTTTCAAGAAGTGAATGGATCTATCAGCTTCCTGAAGCATCTCATCCTTCTCCCACCCCTCTTTGACCAAAAGAAAGTGAAAGTCACTCCATCGTGTCCAACTCCTTGAAACCCCATGGGCTATTCAGTCCATGGAATTCTCCAGGCCAGAATACTGGAGTGAGTTACGTTTTCCTTCCCCAGAGGATGTTCCCAGCCCAGGGATCAAACCCAGGTTTCCTACATTGCAGGCAGATTCTTTACCAGCTGAGCCACAAGGGAAGCCCAAGAATAGCCCAGAGTGGGTAGCCTATCCCTTCTCCAGCAGATCTTCCCAACCCATGCCTGAATCTCAAAACAAAGCAACTGGGACATGGGTAACATAGGGAATCAAGGCTTAGGTGGAATTTCTTTTGAGTTGCAGCTGATGCTTAAGCTATAATGTAGCCCAGCTTTGCCTGATATTAGAGATTTATCTTCAGAAGTTATACACAGAAACATTCCAAACTGTGTCAAATCCAGACAATGAATCCTTTACAGATATTATGACAATCAACTGAATATTAACATACCCAAAGGAATTCAAGGGGGAACAGAAGGAAAGTGGAAGCCAAGAGATACTAGACAAGTCATAAGAGGAAAGTAATCAGTCAAAAATAAATAAATAAATAAAGGCAATTTATAGCTAGATGTCAAGTAGTGAGAGAATCCTCCAGTGAGCTTGGTGATCATTAAAATTTAGGGAAGCAAAACTCCTCCACTGGGAGGAGGTGATGCAGTGTGTCCACAACATAGCTGGACACATTCATTACCCAGAGTGGAAGCAGGGAGATAACAGAGAAAGACCATGTTTCATGACATGTGTCTCAAGACTGAAAGATATGTGCTAGGTTAGAAAATAGCTGACTCTAGCCCACTCCAGTACTCTTGCCTGGAAAATCCCATGGACGGAGGAGCCTGGTAGGCTACAGTCCATGGGGTCGCTAAGAGTCGGACACGACTGAGCGACTTCACTTCCACTTTTCCCTTTCATGCACTGGAGGAGGAAATGGCAACCCACTCCAGTATTCTTGCCTGGAGAATCCTAGGGGCGGCGGAGCCTGGTGAGCTGCCGTCTATGGGGTCGCACAGAGTCGGACACGACTGAAGCGACTTAGCAGCAGTAGCAGCAGCTCTTTTATGCTCCTGTTACCTGAGTTAGCCTCAGATACCTCATATACCCACCAAACCCATTCCTTCTGCTATCCTCCCACTAACCTATAAAATCATGAATATCCCTTCACTTCATGGCACACTGCCTACATACCTTATGACACATGCCTCTTGTCATTTCAAATACAATCATTCAACTGAAGTTATGGCAAATATCTGACACTCTGTGGGGAAAAGACTAAAGGGCTCAAAAGGATTAACATGAGCTCAGAAATAACTTTGGCGGGGCGGGGGAGTAGGGGGTGGTTAGAAACTTGTATGGTTTTGTGGGAAGTGGAAGATAGTTAATCCCTGCAGTTCAAAGTGGCTCTACCTTTTTACCTGATCTACCACTTTTAAAACAATTTTGCCTCCTATAAGATCTAGAGAGTTCTAAACATCTTAAATAAGAGATTCTTCAATAATTCCATATATATTTAACTTCTCTGAAGTTGTTACTTCTAACCCAGCAAAAAGTTCCAAGACATTTCAGGTGCCTGAAATCCAAACAGAGTCTTTGGCAGGTGGAGTTCCTGGGAAGAAGAGAAGCCCAGAAGCATAACCATAGGAAAACTGAACCATGGAAAGAAAGAGCATGAACAAGAGATAGGGGAAGGACTTCTGAACCAGCATTTGTAAACAGCTTTCAGAACCTTTCCCACCAGAGACAGGATTCAAAGAGATTATGGTGGGCTCTTGAATTGTCTACCCTCCTCCCCAATGGATGAATCCCAGAAAAGTAGTCTTATTGTTAATAATATCGAAAGGATTTCAGGAACAGAGACCAGTACTGCGACCACTGAAAATTCATCATTATTCTAAAGTTCTTTCTCAAGGTTGAAAATAGGAGTCATTCTCTCAGAAGTCTTTCCCATAGCAGAGTGCCACAGAGTCTCCTGCAAAATTCACTCATCCTTCATTCAGGTACCATCTCTTCCAGGAAGCGTTCCTAGACGCCCTAAGATGGGAATCATAATTTCTCTCTATTCTCATAACATCCTCTGTAAAGTTCCAGCTAAGCATTTAACACGTGAAAAAGCCAATGATACTTTATCTACCTCCCCAGTCAGATTGTGAATGCCCCAAAGAAGAGATTTCTGATGCATATAATCAGTAAGTACTCAAAAAAATATTTTTTTTAATCAATGAAAAATCATCTTTCCTCTCTAAAGATACTTTGAATTACATCTGTCTCTATTGCCCAAGGGATCTGACATGTTTCAACTACACTGGAAGAGAGTAAAACAAGGCAGAATAGGAGAGTGTCAGCATCTAACAGAGTTGAGTTTAATGTCTACATGCTACTTTGCCAAATACGTGACTCTGAGCAGGTTACTTATCTATGCTTCACTATCCTTACCTGCAAAATGATGGTAATAATGGTAGTCATCTCACAGGCTGTTGTGAGGGTTAAACAATTAGATACGTGCAAAGTACCTGGCAGAGTGGCCAACGCATCCTAAATGGTCAATAAATCTTAACTGTTATTGCCAAGCAGAAAAAGGGCAGACATGCACTTAGGAGACTTGGATTCTACATCTCCTGGGATTCACTTGCTGGCCATGTCACCTAGAGCTAATAAAGAACAATCTCTGGGAGCCTCAGTTGCCACATCTAAAAAATAAAGTTGAGGAAAACAACCTGCTTAACCTTGCCAACTGTGTGAATCAAATAAAGTCGGATATGTGAAGCCACTAAAAAATACTACAAATAGGTGAAGTTTGTATAACATGGAGCTCTGAAGTTTTTATTCTGTATAATATATACCTGTCTAATGGGAAGCAAGCACTTCTCATCTCTGCTTTCTTCACTGAGGTAATGATTAGTGTATATATGTACATTATTTTAAAAATGAAAATCTCTTTTCAAAAAAGCAAAACATTTGATAAATGCTCTACATGGCAAGTTATTTAGGTAGACGAGAATAAGGATTATTTTAGAATATACTTTAAAAAAAAATGGATTCCCAGGCATTCCCTCTACCCTTTATATTTTCATAATCTTTATTAAAGTATTTACTATATTCCTGCCTATAGTAAAAAAAAAAAAAAAAACTCTCTCATCAAATTATAAGGCCCAGAGAAAAAACACTATCTTGTTTGTGCCCCCAGTTTGTAGTACAGTGCCTCATACTTAGAAAGCCATAATGTTTGTGGAATTCAGGACAAATACACTATCATCAATTACGAACAGTCTCTTCTCTGAATGTAAAATACTCATTGTCTCTACAGCTCACTTGATAATTACTATGAAAAAATCAGGTGACATTTCTTAGAATACTTTTAGAATATTGTGTAGATTCATGTTGCTATTAAAGCAACTATAAATGTATTGTGGTCTTTTCCTACATATACCTCATGGGAAATAGATGGGGAAACAGTGGAAACAGTGGCTGACTTTATTTTTGGGGGCTCCAAAATCACTGCTGATGGTGACTGCAGCCATGAAATTAAAAGATGTTTACTCCTTGGAAGGAAGGTTATGGCCAACCTAGATAGCATATTTAAAAGCAGAGACATTACTTTGCCAACAAAAGTCCGTCTAGTCAAAGCTATGGTTTTTCCAGTGGTCATGTATGGATGTGAGAGTTGGACGGTGAAGAAAGCCGAGTGCTGAAGAATTGATGCTTTTGAACTGTGGTGTTGGAGAAGACTCTTGAGAGTCCCTTGGACTGCAAGGAGATCCAATCGATCCATCCTAAAGGAGATCAGTCCTGGGTGTTCATTGGAAGGACTGATGTTGAAGCTGAAACTCCAATACTTTGGCCACCTGATGTGAAGAGTTGACTCATTGGAAAAGACCCTGATGCTGGGAAGGATTGGGGGCAGGAGGAGAAGGGAACGACAGAGGATGAGATGGTTGGATGGCATCACTGACTCAATGGACATGGGTTTGGGTAAACTCCGGGAGTTGGTGATGGAAAGGGAGGCCTGGCGTGCTGCAATTCAAGGGGTAGCAAAGAGTCTGACACGACTGAGCGACTGAACTGAACTGAACTGAAATGCCTTGAGGGCAAGATCCAGGCCTTATATTTTCTTTCAAATTTTATATTATTTAGCATCATGTCTCACATACAGAGGAGTTCAATAAAGAGTTGCTAGCTGATCAGTCATAATATGTATGGTAACTTGACATAATCATTATGTTCAAGGGAGAAAAAGGGGGAATAAAAATTTCTTCTTGGTATTACTGACCTTCTGTTTAGTTTTCTATCCAGAAAATAAGAAAACCTGTAACTGTTAAACATTTTGCAAGAGGACTAATAAGATCTTCTGTATTCACTGTTGTGCTTCGGGGCAAAATGATACCCCATAAATAGAAAACTGTATTAAAATATGCATTTCTAGGAAGCCAGGGAGGCTTGTGCCTGGGGTTCCTAAACTCTGATGGACAAGGCAGAGCTTTATATGAGGTGGAATAAGCATCCCAGGGAGGGCAGTGAAAGTGATAAACATTTGAAAAAGCCATCATGGTTTTTAGACTTAATTCATTTTCTACCAGTGGCAAGACCTGGGGTGACAACATTTGTGTGAGTTTGTCTTAAAACAATTCTCTGATTGGAATTAAACAAGTAGCCTGGCTAGATGCCAATTCAACAACTTTCCCCTATTCATCCATTTCTGTAAATTGAGCAGACCGACCATGTACATTCTGTGGCACTGAGGATGCTGGTATTAGGAAGAAGAAATAAATTAAGCAAAATTATTTGCTCTTATTTTTAAAACAACTAGTACTACCATGCATAGCTTTAAACCACAATGCTAGGTAAAGAATCTCAGAGGGTAAATATAAACTGAGTTGATTTTTGGAACCCTTTGCTATCATAGTAACAAGTATTGTGCTTATTAGATGCCAAACAGTATTCTGTATGCTTTGCATATGTTAATTTACTTATTCCTCATAATATTTTCATTTCATGGATGAGAAACTGAGGCACAGAGAGGTTGAGTCACTCATTCTAAATCCCACAGAAGAGCAGAGCCAGGATTTGAGCCCAAAGAGCCTAGCTCTAAATCTTTTGTTCTCAGTGAATATGCTGTATCGTATGTCCATATAGCAGCCAGCACAGATATATGCAATAACTGTTTGTTAAATTTAATTTTATACCTAATTTACATGCTTGTACAAGCTGAAAAATATTTTTTCACCAAAACCTTTACATAAAACCAAACAATTTTAAGTCTTTGCCTTCATGGTTCAGCACAGGGGAAAAAGCATTCTGCTAAAATACTCTAAAACACTGTGAAATAAGGGGCATACAAGTTTTTTTTGGTAAAAGGCCAAAGAGAAAACATTTTAGGCTTGTGGCTCAAACATCTCTGTAAGAACTACTCATCTCTTCTCTGTAGCACAAAAGCAGCCACAGATATTATGTAAATGATAAATTTCAAAGTTTACTGCAAAACCAGTAGAAGGCCAGATTCTGCTTAACGGTCTTAGTTTGCTCACTCCTACTCTAAATAAAAACAATATATACCTAAACAAAAGCTCTGCTATGGCAAAATTAGAATAACTGAAGTACTAGAAGCA
This sequence comes from Giraffa tippelskirchi, assembly GCF_054371585.1. Classification (NCBI taxonomy): domain Eukaryota; kingdom Metazoa; phylum Chordata; class Mammalia; order Artiodactyla; family Giraffidae; genus Giraffa; species Giraffa tippelskirchi. The sequence goes on from NC_137279.1 coordinate 24,108,340, forward strand.
CATTGTTTAAAACAATTTCTCTGGTTCAGACAGTGATTCTCAGCAAGGGGTGATTTTTCCCCCAAGAGCAACATCCAGAGACAACTGGGGTTGTCCCAACTAGGGTATTGTTACTCTCATCTAATAGGCAGAGGTCAGGGATGCTGCTAAATTTCCTATATTACACAGGACAGTCCCTACAACAAAGAATTATCCTATCCAAAATGCTAATAGTCCTGAGGTTGAAAAACTTTGATTTTAAGAAGAATAATTTATATAAATAATCTTTTCTATCTGTCTTAAAACAGCTTTTCTATTTGGTCCTGAAATAATCCTGTAAAGAAGATAAGGTAGGCACATTTATCTGATTTTCTACAGAAGAAAACTAATATTTAGAGAAGCTAAATGATACAAATCAGTTCACAAAGCCAATTACGTATCAGAGCAAAACTTCACACTCATATCCTAAAACCTGGGTTCATCCCCCCTTACTTGATAGGATTTTAAGACATGCTTATAACAGATATACTTGAAAAAATGCTGTTAAAATTGTATTGTCAAAATATAAAGCTATTAATAAAAACACTGAATTCTGTATTTTAGGTCTTGTTGAATTGGCTGCCATCAAAAAGTCTACAAACAATAAATGCTGGATAGAGTGTGGAGAAAAGGGAACCCTCTTACATTGTTGGTGGGAATGCAAACTAGTACAGCCACTATGGAGAACAGTGTGGAGATTCCTTAAAAAACTGAAAACAGAACTGCCATATGACCCAGCAATCCCACTGCTGGGCATACACACCAAGGAAACCAGAATTGAAAGAGACATGTGTACCCCAGTGTTCACTGCAGCACTGCTTACAATAACTAGGACATGCTGCTGCTGCTAAGTCGCTGCAGTTGTCTCCGACTCTGTGCGACCCCATAGATGGAAGCCCATCAGGCTCCTCTGTCTCTGGGATTATCCAGGCAAGAATACTGGAATGGGTTGCATTTCCTTCTCCAATGCATGAAAGTGAAAAGTGAAAGTGAAGTCGCTCAGTCGTGTCTGACTCTTAGTGATCCCATAGACTGTAGCCTACCAGGCTCCTCCATCCATGGGATTCTCCAGGCAAGAATACTGGAGTGGGTTGCCATTTCCTTCTCCAACTAGGACATGGAAGCAACCTAGATGTCCATCCGCAGACGAGTGGATAAGAAAGTTGTGGTACATACACACAATGGAATGTTACTCAGCTATAAAAAAGAATGCATTTGAGTCAGTTCTAATGAGGTGGATGAAACTGGAGGCTAATTATACAGAGTGAAGTAAGTCAGAAAGAAAAACACTAATACATTATATTAATGCATATATATGGAATTGTGAAAGATGGTAACGATGACCCTATACGCAAGACAGCAAAAGAGACACAGATGTAAAGAACAGACTTTTGGACTCTCGGGACATGGTGAGGGTGGGATGGTTTCAGAAAATAGCACTGAAACATGCACATTACCATATGTGAAATAGATCACCAGTCCAAGTTTGATGCATGAAACAGGGCACTCAAAGCTGGTGCACTGGGACAACCCAAAGGGATGGGATGGGGAGGGAGGAGGAAGAGGGGTTCGGGACAGGGTGACACATTTACACCTGTGGCTGATGCATGTCAATGTATGGCAAAACCACCACAGTATTGTAAAGTAATAAGCCTCCAATTAAAATAAATCAATTAATTTTTTAAAAAAGAATATCTCAGGAAATTAAAAAAAAAAGATTCAATTCTGGGAGGTTTAGTAGAAAGGAAATTTATAAATGTTAAAACAATTTTCAAAAATATCCTAGGAGAGAATCATCACAATTAACACATAACTCAGACAGTAGATTCTCTCCTCCTATTCTCTGTGGACTCATTTACAGAGTCACCTATCAGTCCCAATATTCCTTTCAAAGCATGGTTCTTAAATTCCTTTCTTAGAACTGAATACACAGAACTACTACGAATACTATACTGAGGCACATTTTTGATGGAAATGTACTTCAGTTTCAGTCTGCAGACTCAGGGAACATGGAAGAAAAAAAGTCCAGAGTATTCTCTCCACTGAAACTCAAATGGGACAACAACTGTCCTAAAATATAGCTTCCATCAAAGGGAAATGTTTTAAACACATATGGCAACTCCATTCTCACAGTACCAGAGCCACTGGTGTTTGTGGACTTTGGCAGAATTAAGCACCCATGGGAGCTCCCAGGTCATACTTCTGGCTCTCTCAACTCTAGCTCTCATCAAAATGATTTCATCAGAACCAGAAGCAGAAAAACTGACCAGTTTAGAAAGACATGAAATACTGCTAGATTTCAAATGAAATTATTTCTTCCACCCAATTCTCTCTTTTATCTTCAATCCCACTCAATAGTACATGAAAATGGACTCCTACCATCTCTAAACTAGAGACAGATAAACTAGAAAGTAGTATTTCAACTCAGAGCCTGCTTTAAGTACATTCTTGATGTGTTATCAGCCCAGGACAGTTTGGTCTCCAGCACAGAGGAAGACAATCTATCCTGAATTATCAAAGATGTGGACAAGTCCCATGACAATACCGTTATATCAGGTCTAGGTTTTTTGAATTTGGTATTAAATAATTTGAATTTGCAATTTCTGGCAATATTTTTTTTAACAAAGTAAAAGTTTGATGTGTGCGTGTGTTTGTTTATGTCAGTATTTGATTTTCTAAGGTCTTTTTGTTGAGACATACTGAACTTGAAATTTTTATACCAATGCTTTGCCATATATAGATAAAAGTTCTAAGACTTCTGTGTTAATGATAATACTGAGCAAGAGAAAATATAGTACTTCCTTCAGAAACATATTAGAACAATTTGAGAATAAATTAAAATTTTAAAATAATAAATTATAAAATGAAACTTTGGGAGTATAAAACAAATGATGAAACATGTGATTTTAAAAATTTCAGTGAATTCTTACTTAGGTAACAAAAGCATAGTTTGAAAAAGATGATCAAGTGACCCTTTTCTGAATGGGTTAGTCCTTCTTTCACTGTCAACAGAGAGCTAGGCTGCCATCTTCAGATTCCTTCCATTGTATTCTGAGGGAAAACACCTTAATTTGTTGACAATTTGAGACTCACAATGACTGAGAAATAAAATCAAAAGAAAATACCTGCCTAGGTTATAAGTTCATAGATTGGCCTTCCCTTTATTCTGCTTTCTCACCCAACTTCATTATCGCCTCAAACAATACACCAATGGGTGATGGTGGTTGTTTATAGTCGCTAAGTCATGTCTGAATCGTGCGACCCCATGACTTCTCTGTCCATGGGATTTCCCAGGCAAGCACAGTGGGTTGCCATTTCCTTCTCCAGGAGTTTATTTCCCAACACCATGGTACCAGTAATTTTCTGCTATTAGGGATGATAAATATTAGGAAATTATGGGTAAGCAGCAGCACAGTGGTTTAAGAGACATATTATGGTTTAAAACAAAACTTAAGAATAGCATCTCTAAATATAACCTGAGAATTTGTTTGGAATAGAGTCCAGCTACTTCTACCAACAATTGTTTCTCTTTTGTTCAGAAAGATCAGCCTAATCAACTATGGAGGTCAACAGAATGACAGATGTCACAGACAGAATCTGTCTCTCTCTAGGGGAACTCTCAGCAAACCTTGAAAGTGAGACAAGGTTATATGAGGTAAAGAAGCAAACTGATTAAGCTATATATAGACTTGATTCGATGGAAATTTTAACTTCATCTGGCAGTAAAACTATAAAACAGCATAAGGAGTTCCCTTAGGCTGAGGCAAAACATCACAGCCTTTACAGAAAGCACCAGGGTGGCCGGCTTGCAGCTCTAGGGTGGACCTTTGGTGTGAAAAAGGAGGTCACAATGCAACTGAACAGTAGGAAGATTAACACAGATTTTTTTAGACATTATCACAGCCTCAAAGAGTGGCAGGAGTAAACTGTCCTTGCCTGTCTTTACGTGACTTAAATTTTTCTCTGTTCAATTTTTTGGAGAAAACTCTAAGGAGAGAGGAGAATGTTATCCTTATATCTTTCTCTTTAGGTGGAAGTGGCTGCAAAAGGTTGCAGTGTAACTCTTTGAACTGGGAACAGGTAAAATGCAGGGATTAAGCTGGAGTTCTCTTTCTTCTCAGGAAGCCAGCTGAGGTTCATAGCACTGGGTCTGTTCCCTGACCCCAAATTGCTGCGGTCTATTCACTTCCCAGGGGCCCATGATCTTTTGCAGTCAGAAAGTACCCAGCCCTCCTGGAAGAGCAATCCTCTTTTTCCAGTGTGTATATCCTGAAGCAAAGGAGAGTGAGTGAAGTCGCTCAGTCGTGTCTGACTCTTTGCGACCCCATGGACTGTAGCCCACCAGGCTCCTCCATTCATGGAATTTTCTAGGCAAGAGTACTGGAGTAGGTTGTCATTTCCTTCTCCAGGGGATCTTCCCGACCCGGGGATCGAAGCTGGGTCTCCCGCATTGCAGGCAGACGCTTTACCATCTGAGCCACCAGGGAATAGGAGAACCTAGCCCTTAAAACTTGCACCATACTTCTAGAGGGAAAAGCTTAGCATTCTGAGGCAACATTGCCAGTTCATCTGAGCTTGGCATAAAGAAAAAGAAACCATGGGGATCCTAGCTTGGGCCGACTGTCTTCATATATGACCAAGAGGGCAGTAAGATGATGTAATTCAAGTACAGCCTCTGACCTAATCTAGACAGAAACTGTTCAGCAGGACACAAGTACCTGGTTTTATACCAAGGCCATGGTGGAGGTACAGGTCCCTAAAGTGGTAGACTGGAATGAAGAGGTTGGGAATAAGGTCACAGAAGTGAAGAGAAGAATTCTTGGAGGACAGTCTTCTGGTACACAGTGTATCACTGGTTTGGGCAAGAACTGGCAACCAAGCAAGAGATACACATGTCTATCAAATGAACAAAAGTGATAGTTGGATCCAGCAGATGAATACCATGCCACCAGGCTTCAATCAAGGCATCTATAATAATTTCAGCAATTTCCAAACTGTTGGCAATTTCCAAACTAAAGAGATTAGTCTGGCCATGACACTGAAAAGTTCACTAGAGAACCTCGAGCTTCAGCCTGGGCTAAATTTTCATGCAGTACTTAGGGAAATCATGGGCAACTCAGCATCATTTGCTATGGGCAACTGCAAAGGGTCCTGCACAAGTCATTCACGTTGACCTTTCTAGATACAACGTGGATGCAATTTAGTCCCAATGCAGTAGTTATGTACTTGCCAAATAATTGATGTCATTTAAGAGTGTATATACATGAGATATGATCCTGCCTTTACAATCCTATAGCTAACTTGCAGTGATAAAGATTCCTTGATTTGATCAATCTTTGAATGGCTGAAGAATTCAGAGACACAAAACTCCCTTTACAAAAATGCCCCTAACTCATTGGTACAAACCTCCAGACTCCTCTTTCATACCAGAAGCAATGATACTTTTAGGTTTATAAAAATACAAGTGCCGACTAGCAGAAAAGTGCTCTCAAACCTGAGCTCACTTCATCCATCTACAAATAATTCCAAATTTCTCGAGCTCTCAGTAAAGAACTTCCTCAGGACCCAACAAAGAAACTTAACGTGCAATGTCTCCCTTTATTTCAAACTCTTAAACCTAGTACCAAAGTTCTATTCAGATTTCATTCTTATTAGGCTCTGATTCATATTTCAAGCTTTTGCCACTAAACAGCCAGTTGAAGCGTATACTAAAAAGAAGGCTACACAGTGAGGAGTGAGAGAAAGAGGACCATGGGAATAGTATCCTTGGTCTCCTGTCTTCAGTCATTACTGCCCTTATTTCATCCATGCTGGATATCACCAAGTTAATATTTCTAAAAACCTCCATTTCATGCTTTTATTTTCTACTTTTTGCTATCCCTATAATTCTATGTATGTGTGCGCATGCTCAGTTGTGTCCAACTCTTTGCGACCCCATAGACTGTAGCCTGCCAGGCTCCTCAGTCCATGGGATTCTCCAGGCAAGAATACTGGAGTGGACTGTCCTGCCCTTCTTTCTCCAGGGGATCTTCCCAACCTAGGGATTGAATTCACATCTCTTGTGTCTCCTGTATTGGCAGGCAGATTCTTTACCCAACTGTGTCACCTGGGAAGCCCTTGCTAGTTCTTCTATAATGGACATGTATAAGGACATTATTATTATTATTATTTTCAGTCAAAAGAAAACTCTGCTTTCATTATTTCATTCTCAGAGTATAGTCTAAATGCACAGCCTTCCACCACCCAGGCCCCCATGACTCCCCATTCTGGCAATTCATTTGACCTTCTTCAGTGATTCCTACACTCTTATTGATTGATCTACATTTCTTGAGTACAAGTCATTATCTTACCATTCCTGCGATTTGTTCTTGCTTCTCTACCACAAAGCAGTCCCTAGCCCTTCCCTTATCAGAATCTTCACCTTCATAGATTATATCACTTTTGATGTTACTTACATCTACTATAGACCAAAAGTGAAATTTTCCTCTTCCTTAAAATGTCTCCACAAACTGAGAGCCAATTGATAATTTACTGGCATAGATTATGAGTTGTTTTTCCTATGTAAATATTACTTATACCTTCACTAATCTCATTAAACATTAAGGAAAAAGAACACAACTTGCATTTTCCTTCTTGGCACATAATAGATAGTCAATGAATGTTTGTTGCATGAATCCCTAAACATATTTAAAAACTTTAACATATAGTTAAACCAGGTACTTGATAAATATTCAGTATTTACATGATTCTGGAGTACAAGGGCTTTTGCCATAAAGCTATTGAAGGGTATCCTACCTACATTACTAACACATTATGGAGCGTTTTAAAGCTTGAAGAATGTAGATATTACTCAAGGGTGAGTTAAACAGCGATGGAAATAGTTACAATTGAATATGAAAGATAATTTTTACCTTGGCATAATTATAACCTTTTAAAAAAGGATCTAAATATATACTCCATTTATTTAATGTTCATATTATTACCTCCCAATGCTTAATTCTAAACAAAGAGTTCTCATATATAGAGAAAGTAAAAGGTATAAAGTAAAAGAAAGCTTGCTGTTTTCTCTTTTGTCTTTAACTACAGCCAAGGGAAGCCTAACAGGACATACTGCAATGCCATAAGCCAGGCACCCTCTTGCTTATTCTAACTGCTGGAAATCTAATTAAGGAGAAATAAACAATTTCCTACATGTTGGCCTTGGAAACTACAAGTGTAAGCAAAATACAACACTGTGAAAAGGGTTATGCAACTATTACTGTTTATTATGACCTTAAGAGTTATTAAGCACCAAAAAGCAAAGAGTCATCTTACCAAATAAACTTAAAGACTTATTTTCCTCCTTTAAAGCAGATAATATCCATGGTAAGATATATGACACTCCCACCCCCTTAAAACATTTTATTTTCAAAGAATCTTCACTTCAGAGGGAAAATGTTAAATTTCTAGGAATGTACTATGCTCAAAACTGAAAGAAATTATTTTCAAACAAGTACAAGGTGTCTTTTTAAAGAAAGGAATTACAGTGTACAAATCAAATTAAACATTTTCTCCTATGGTACATGCCATGCCATATTTCACTGCCAGGTAAATGCATTGCTTTTTGAAAACCTACCATCAGAAAATTTCAAGGAGTTCACTTGTAAATGTCATGGGAATTTAGTGCATTGGTGGTGGTGGTTCAGTTGCTAAGTCGTGTCCGACTCTTTGCGACCCCATGGACTGTAGCCCCCTAGGCTCCTCTGTTCATGGGATTTCCCAGGCAAAAATACTGGGGTCGGTTGCCATTTCTTTCTCCAGAGCATCTTCTCGACCTAGGGACCGAACCCGGGTCTCCAGCTTGGCAGGCGGATTATTTACTGCTGAACCACCCAGGGAAGCCATTTAATAGATTACTATAACTCAAACTGATTTCAGTTTTACCAGGTCAAAAACAGGAAGGTTTAACCTAATCATGAACACATTGCAACATTTTAGATACCTTCTTTAAAAAGGAGGAGAACTTCAGATGAAGCAGACTGAATACTCTAAAAGAAAATAGAAAAATAAAGAAAAGGTGCAAAATTATTTCAGAAAAGATGAATGAGAGGCTCAATTTATAAAAAGCAGGATTTGGTTCAATTTGTAAAAGCAATTATACTTGACAACATTAGGGATATAAATGAAGAGGACAAAATGAAACAATAAAAATCTGTTGAATTTGATTATAGATCAATTCAATTTTGAGGCTATAGTTAAAGGAGCGCTGAAATGATATTTTCACTTAAATGACGAATTCTGTTACTTTCTACAAGGAAGAACACTAGCTGTAATTACCTGTGGTTCTATGATTCCTGTTGAGGATTTCTGCATCTAAGTAAGTGAGAAATAATTGTCTGTTGAGGATTTCTGCATCTAAGTGAGAAATAATGGTCTATGCTCTTTTTTTCTATACTGCTTTGTCTATTTTTGGTATCAAAGTAGTATTAGCTTCAAATATGACTCAGTAGGTGTTCCCTCCACTTTTCTAGAAGAAACTGTGTAAAATTGGCATTAATTCTTCAAATGTTTGGTAGAATTCTCCAGTGAAACATCCAGAACTGGAGATTTCTTTTTCAGAACCTTTTAAATTACAAGTTTAATTTCTTTAATGGATAAAGAGATATTCAGATTACTCCACCTTGGCTGAGTTCTGGTAGTGTGTGGTTTTCAAGGAACTGATTTTTTTTCTTCTAAATTATCCATTTATGGGTATAAAGTTTTTTAAAGTATTCTCTTGCTGTCTTTTTAATGTGTGCAGGATCTGTACTGATATCTTATTTTTCACTCCTGATACAGGCAATTTGTGTTTTATCTTTTTAAATTTGTTTTTCCAGTCTTGTCAGAGGTTTACCAATAATGATCCTTTCAAGAAATCAGATTTTTGTTTCATTAATTTTCTTTCCTTTTTTTTTTTTTTACTGTTTAGGTATATTTGATAAATAAGGTTTGTATATATTTAAGGTTTGTATATATTTAAGGTTTGTACAGAGTTGGACACGACTGAAGTGACTTAGCAGCAGCAGCAAGGTTTGTATATATTTAAGGTGTACAACTTGATGGTTTAATGTGCATATACAATTCCCTGTATGCTGGCCTTGGAAACTACAATTGTTACATAATCACCACATTCAAGCAAATTAACATATTCATCTTTTCAATAGTTAGCACAATTTTCTTTTTCTATGGTGAGAACACTTATGAGCCACCCTCTTAGCAATTTTCAATTATGTAATAAAGTATTGTTAACTATAGTCACACTGCACTACATTAGATCTCCAGAACTTACTCATCTCGTGTAACTGAAACTTTATACCTGTTAACTAACATTATCAAATTTCCCTCTTTTCCCAGGCCCTGATAACCACCATTCTACTCTTTGCTTCTATGATTCTGACTGTTTTAGATTTTAATCGAAATGAGATCATGCCATGTTTGTCTTTTTGCATCTGGCTTATTTCAATTATCGTAACATCCTTCAGGTTCATCTATGATACGACAAATGACAGGATTTCCTTCATATATGTATAGAGTGATGTATATATTTTAAAACTTTCTTCAATCATCTGATGGTGAAGGCTTAGGTTGTTTCTCTATCTTGGCTATTATGAATCATAGTGAAATGACCATGGGAGTACAGCTCTCTCTCCAGTTTATGATTTGATTTCCTTTGGGTGTATACTTAAAGATTTCTGATCATATGGTAGTTATATTTTTACTGAGGAATCTCCATACTTTTTTTCTAACAGCTGTACCAATTTACACTGGTAATTTACATTACAACAAACAATGAACAGGGTTTCTTTTTCCCCACATCTTCCTCATCACTTGTTTTGTCTTTCTGATAACAGCTATTCTAAATGGCGTGAGATGATACCTCACTGTGGCTTTGATTTGCATTTTGTGAAGCTGGGCATCTTTTCATGTACCTGCTAGCCATTTGTAAGTCTTTGAGAAAAATATCTACTGAAGTCCTTTGTTCATTTGTAATCAGATTATTTGGGTTTTTTTTTTTTTTGCTGTTGCACTTTATGAGTTCCTTATATATTTTGGACATTAACACCTTATATGGTTTGCAAATATCTTCTCCAATTCCACAGGGTGCCTGTTCATTTTGTTGACTGCTTCCTTTGCTGTGTAGAAGTTTTATACTTTGATGCAATCTAAGTTGTCTATTTTGCTTCTGTTGCCTGTGCTTTTGGTGTCATATCCAAAAAATCACTGCCCAGACCAATTTCAAGGTGCTCACCGCCCCCTCAAGCTTTCTTCTAGGAGTTTTAACCAACTGTAAGTTGGTTTTTATATATAGTGTGACATAAGAAGCCTGCCTGCCAATGTAGGAGACACTGGTTTGATCCCTAGGTCAGGAAGATCCCCTGGAGAAGGAAATGGCAATCCACTACCATAATCCAGGATTTCCTTGCCTGGGAAATCCATGGACAGAGGATCCTGGCAAGCTACAGTTCATGGGGTCTCAAAGAGTCAGACACAACTGAGTGACTAACACTTTCACATACGAGAATCCAACTCCATTTTTCTGCATGAGTATACCCATTTTTCCAACACCATTTATGAGATGATCCTTTTCCAATTCTGTGTTCTTGGCACCACTGTCAAAGACTGGTGGACCAAAAGAGTGTAAATTTTTATCTTGACTCTCTATTCTGTTCCACTGGCCTATCCACCTTTTCCTGTGCCAGTAGCATACTGTCTTGATTAAGGTAGATTTGCAATATATTTTCAAATAAGGAAATGTGATTCCTCTGGCTTTGTTGTTATTTCTCAAGACTGCTTTGGCTATTCAGGGTAAGAGCTGTTGGATCCTTGGTGGTAAAGGCTTCTGACATCCTCTTATTCATTTTCTTCCCATACGGGGGAAGTATTGGCCAAAGCAATCTTTCTTGGCACTAAGTGTGGCATGGAGGCCTCTTTATTTCAGCAGTAGGATCTGGGGCGCTTGTGCCCGTACTGACATACATGACTGGGGCATGGAATGCACAGGGAGCAGCCAGGAGCTCAGATCCTGCAGAACAACTATAGTTCCTGAGATGAAGACACAGGCACACCCACTGATAGTGGCATCAATGTCCAAGGTGTGGGCACATATGGAGTTGAAGTCCAGGGCTTGGGGGCACAGAATGACCAGTGCCTCGGACTGGGGAACAGAAACACCTGCTGCAGTGGTAGTGCTGGTGTCGAAGGTGTGGGCATGTGTTGAGCAACTGTGGAGTCAGGGTCTGGTGGGGCTAACTGGTCCTCCTCCTGGGGGAGGATGGAGACAGCAATGGCTCATGTGTTTGTGTGGCAGGGGAGCACAGCAACATGGGACTCTGGAAGCTCTGGCAGCTGAGTTCAGGGTCAATGAAGACTGAATAGGTCCTCCATGGTGACAGCCACCAGTGTCTACAGGGGTGATGAGGATCGCTAGGGCCCTCCTGTTCTTTTCCTTGGGGGAGAAGGAAGGACAAGGAACCCTTTGTCACACCAAGGGGTTGAGGTGACACAGGCAAAATGCTGACTATGCTTTTCCATGCAGGATTCTCAGTTTCTGTGTTCTGCAGCTCCCCTGCTGTAAGCCATCATGTTTTCATCAATATGCAGTTGCTCATTCACTGTTTTTGTTGTTTCTGCAGAGGGGCTGAGCACTGGAACCTCCCAGTCTACCATTTGCTGATGTCACTCTACTGTTTTCTTATTTTGAATTTCCTGGTTTCTGTTTTTATCTTTATTATTGCTTTGGGTTTATTTTCTCTATTTTTTTGTAATTTCTTGTGTTAGGGATTTCGATTATTGATTTGAAAGCTTCCCTCATTTCCAATGTAAGGCTACAGATTTCCCTGTCAGCACTGGTTTAGTTACCTCTGACATATTTTGATATGTTTTATTTTCATTTATACTCAATCTGAAATATTTTCAAAAATTTCCTTTGAGACTTCCTCTTTGATCTATATATCACTTTTCTTCCTGTCATATTTGTTATGGATTTCCACTTTCAATCTACTGCCAGAGGCCATACTCTCTATGTGGAGAAGGAAATGGCAACCCACTCCAGTATTCTTGCCTAGAGAATTCCCATGGACAGAGGAGCCTGGGGGGCTACAGACCATAGGGTTGCACAGAGTCGGACAAGACTGAAGCAACTTAGCACATACTTTCTATGACTTCAATTGTTTTAAATTTACTGAGGTTCGCCCTATGGCCAAGAATATAGTCTAACTTGGCTAATGTTCCACTTGTATTCTGCTGTTGTTGGGAAGCATGTTCTATGTGTGCCAGATAGATTCTACTGGTTGACTGTATTGTTCAGATCTTTAAATACCTGTTGATTTTCTGGACACTAGTTCTATCTGTTGCTGAGAAGGGAGTTCTGGGTCCATTTACATTTTAACATAATTTCTAGAGTGGCCACATCCGACATACTTTGATCTTTTGTCCACTGAATATTCATTAATAAATTTTGAGCAGATATACTGAACTTTACAGTAACAGTCACTGATTGGCTGACTTTCAGAAGCCAAGGGTGATAACTGACTTGTTACTTTTCATATGTGCAGTATTGGATTGGGGCTGTTATTGACTGGCTGATTTGCAGAGGCATGGCAACTGGAGTGAAGCTGTCATTGATTGGCTGATTTTCACAGCATGTGCACTGATCCAGAGTTATTTCTAATTAATGATGGTTACTTATTCATGACTTGGGACTTGGGCAAAGAACAGTCTATTCCTTTATTGAACATAAAAACTAAATACTTTTAATTCTCAGTTCCCTTCAGAATAACCTACATGAGAAACCATAAAGGAGTATACAGATCTATATTTCTGCAGGTATGATTTTCAGCTAGTATTGCCATATAAACAACTTAAGTGTCAGTTACAGTGTAGGAAAAATAAAAAAGCTTTAACTGCTGAATTTTGATATTGTATTGGAAATGCTAAATACATGATATTTAGTGCATCCTAATAAAGTCAATACAGGACACACGATAGAATCATTAAATATGGGATGCATGGCTATCCTAATTGTGAGAGAATGTGTGTTTCCTGATAGAGATTTGGATTTCAGGCAGTAAGTACCACGGACATTTTTTAAATAGGACAAAAGACATGACTAGATTAATGTGTAGACAGGTCAGGAGGGAAGGGGGTGTGGCCTAGAAAGTAATGACTACAGGAGGGTGATTAGTTTAAATATAACAGATCCAGGAAAAATATTAAAAATGAGATCCCTCAATTATTATGAGAGTACCTCTTAAAACAAAGGTCAGGGGAGGATAGAGAAGGAGATTGTAAAGTAAAACAGAGCTTGGTCTCTGGCTAGTTTTGGTCTCAAGTGTTTCAGACTGGTATAGTGCTCAATTCCTACTTAATGGCAAGGATAATTCCTCTACACTATTTATAGGAAAAAAACCTAAGCTTCTGGAATTATTCTTGGTTTTAGGGATTCAGAAACAAGGTGGCTTGGCTTTTCAATAGTTGTGCTTCAGCAGGTTTTTCCATTTCTTGAGCTCTCAAGAGCTATTACCAAAACATCAAAAGCTTTCACTTCATCTCTGCATAATTCTAAACTTTAGCTGGGAACGGTAACCAAGTTTGTACAAACTTGCTTTTCTCTTCGCAAGCATTCAAGGTTTGAATACCTATAGAGGACTGCATCACAATATTTAAATCCATTCTCCCCTTTGAAAGCATTCTTGCTCTACAAAGTATCTCCACCAACCATGCCAAAAACCTCCAAACACCAAGAAAATGTAGAGATTTACTTTCTATAATTATCATTATGAAGAAAATAGAGTCAAAACAATGCACCACCCTATGGAAATAAAGCCTCCTCTTCTATCTGCTTCTGAGAACTACTTGGGCTGCTGCTGATGCTGAAGTTCCAATACTTTGGCCACCTGATGCAAAGAGCTGCCTCACTGGAAAAGACTCTGATGCTGGGAAAGATTGAGGGCAGGAGGAGAAGGGGGCAACAGAGGATGAGATGGCTGAATGGCATCATTGACTCAATGGACATGAGTTTGAACAAACTCCAGGAGATGGTGAAGGACAAGGAAGCCTGGCATGCTGCAGTCCATGGGATCACAAAGAGTCAGACATGACTGAGCAACTGAACAACAACAAATGTACACATACATAAAGTTATATGTTTAAGAAAAGTGAGGTACAGTATGCTAAGAGATATTAGCAAAAACTGCTTACACAGCAGCTTTTGGCTTTACTACCATTGTAGAGTTGGTGATGAACAGATGGATTTGGGGGCAATAACCTAGTTTTTTGCTTCACTTCACTGTTCAAAGGAGAATCAAAGACAGGGGTTCATGTATACTGAAAAATGGCTTCACACATGCTAAACAACATGCTCCTATATAATTAATATTTGAGGAATCAATCACTGAATTTTAAAATTTTCATCATATAAGCACAGCAGTAAGACATTTTTACCAAATTTTATCAAATCTGATAAAATTTTATCAAATTGCCAATATCTGTCGGCTCAAAGAAAAAGCAAGAGAGTTCCAGAAAACCATCTACTTCTGCTTTATTGACTACTCCAAAACCTTTGTCTGTGTGGATCACAATAAACTGTGGAAAACGCTTAAAGATATGGGAATACCAGACTACCCTACCTGCCTCCTCAGAAATCTGTGCAGGTCAAAAAGCAACAATAGAACCAGACATGGAACAACAGACTGGTTCCAAATTGGGAAAGGAGTACGTCAAGGCTGTATATTGTCACCCTGTTTATTTAACTTATATGCAGGGGTACATCATGCTAAATGCCGGGCTGGATGAAGCACAAGCTGGAACCAAGATTACTGGGAGAAATATCAGTAACTTTGGATATTCAGATGACATCACCCTTATGGCAGAAAGCAAAGAACTAAAGAGCCTCTTGATGAAAGTGAAAGAGGAGAGTGAAAAGTTGGCTTAAAACTCAACATTCATAAAACTAAGATCAAGGCAACCGGTCTCATCATTCCATGGCAAATAGATGGGGAAACAATGGAAACAGTGACAGACTTTATTTTCTTGGGCTCCAAAATCACTGCAGATGGTGACTGCAGTCATGCAATTAAAAGACACTTACTTCTTTGAAGAAAAGCTATGACAAACCTAGACAGTGCATTAAAAGGCAGAGACATTACTTTGCCAACAAAGGTCTGTCTAGTCAAAGCTATGGTTTTTCCAGTAGTCATGTATGGATGTGAGAGTTGGACTATAAAGAAAGCTGAGCATCAAATAATTGATACATTTGAACTGTGGTATTGGAGAAGACTCTTGAGAGTCCCTTGGACTGCAAGGAGATCAAACCAGGCAAGCCTAAAGGAAATCAATTCTGAATATTCATTGGAAGGACTGATGCTGAAGCTGAAACTCCAATACTTTGGTCACCTGATGCGAAGAACTGACTCCTTAGAAAAGACCCTGATGCTGGGAAAGATTAAAGGCAGGAGGAGAAAGGGATGACAGAAGATGAGATGCTTGGATGGCATCACCGACTCGAGGGACATGAGTTTGAGCAAGCTCCAGGGGTTGGTGATGGACAGTGAAGCCTGGCGTGCTGCAGTCCGTGGGGTCACAGAGTCAGACAGAACTGAGCGACTGAACTGAACTGAAATACATTTTTATAGTTGTGCAGTTTTCTTTTTTCAATCTAGCTTAGTGTTGCCACGTTGAATTATTTTTTAAACCTTTTGGACACTTTCCAACTAAACTTGTAAAATATCAACTGGAGATTCAGATATTCTTTTAGTGTTATTTAAACATACGCAGCAAAAAAATAATAGCAAGTAGTTAGTGAATGTTAAAGTTAAAAATGAGAAAGGTGACAAGGAGACAGAACATGAAGTTGAAGTAGTAATTGAGCTTTCCAACCAAGATAAATTAGTTAAGCAAAATGAGGGAACTCCAGCCACGGACTGAAATATCGGCAGATGAGTGGCATACGAACACTCCTGCAAATCTATTTGGAAGTGATGAAAGTGTATCTCAGACACAGGTGAAGGGTAGAGGTTTTACTCTTCTGAAAAACTTAAGAGAACAGCTTAATTTGTAAAAGAGAATGAGAAAATCAGGTTATTCCTATAATTATCTCTAATACTAAGCATATAACATGATACATTTATAAATAAACAAGCTCAGAGTTTCTTCATTATTCCTACTCATAGTCCTAAGAATACTGGTGAACAGGACTTTTAAACTAAGGAGTATGAAGTACTTGAACAACAGAAACTGTAATTTTACAAACAAGTACATTAAGAAGATAAACGATTTAATTAACATCACATGGCAAAATTTTTAAATCCTATATTGTTTGGCTTCATTCTGTAGATAATGCTTTCCATGAATTACCTTCACTCTGAAAGATTATTCATACAGGTTCTAAAGTGAACATTTGTGACATCAACCAGGGAAATGATCCATAAAGTTACTTCTAAACTCTAAGCTCCCTCACAAAGAGAGCAGTGTTCCTGTCAAGCTGTCAAGAAGCGCTGATAAATTTAACAGGCATCAAGCCTCTTAAGAAGTTGGTGTCTCAGGACATATTTGTGCAATTAAAGTTCACAGAAAGAGCTGGAACAAAAAAATGTGAGACATTAGAACATCTCATCTAAAGTTAAACGATAATCGGTGATGGGATGTCACAGAGACCTTCACAGAACCTAACCGAGACTGTAAGATCATCTTTGATTGCTGCTGCTGCTGCTAAGTCGCTTTAGTCGTGTCTGACTCTGTGCGACCCCATAGACGGCAGCCCACCAGGCTCCCCCATCCCTGGGATTCTCCAGACAAGAATACTGGAGTGGGTTGCCATTTCCTTCTCCAATGCACGAATGTGAAAAGTGAAAGTGAAGTCGCTCAGTGTGTCCGACTCTTAGCGACCCCATGGACTGCAGCCTACCAGGCTCCTCCGTCCATGGGATTTTCCAGGCAAGAGAACTGGAGTGGGGTGCCATGTGAAAGTAAAATTAATCTTGCTGAAAGACAACATAAATATGATCCTTTTCAAATATAATATAGTATTAGATTTCCCCGGTGGTCCAGTGCTTCAGATTCCGTCTGCCAACGCAGAGGACACGAGATTGGTTCCTGCTCCAGGAAGATTCCCCAGGCCACAGGGCAACTAAGGCTGTGTACCACAAATATTGAGCCTGTGCTCTAGAGTCTGGTAGCTGCACTAGTGAGCCCACATCTTACAACTACTGAAACCCATGCATCCTAGAGCCTGTGCTCTGTAACAAGTGAAGCCACTGCAATGAGAAGTCTGAGCACTGCAACTAGAGAGTAGCCCCTGCTTGCTGCAACTAGGGAAAGCCCACATGCAGTGATGAACATCCAACATAGCCAAAAATAACAAAAATATCCAGGACTTTCATTATCCCCTACATATAACCTCTTTAATAAAAAGAAACAAATATAGTATGCAATAAATTGATGGATCTGAGGTCAGCTTAAATACTATGACCACATATCTAAACTTTGCAGAGAAATTCTCCATCACTAAAACTGCTAAGTTTACCTGCAATTTTTGTTCTTTTAAAGCTAATCAAGCTCTATAGTATAACAAATGCTTACTTCAGAAGATGTAATGTGTATATATATATACACACACATATAAAATGGAATATTACTCAGTCATAAAAACAAATGAAATAATGCCATTTGCAGCAACATGGATGAACCTAGTGATTATCATACTAAGTAACTCAGAACAGACAGAGAAAGGCAAACATCATATGATATGACTTACATGTGGAATCTAAAAAAATTATATAAACTAACTTATTAACAAAACAGAATATGACACACAAACATATAAAACAAACTTATGGTTATGAAAGGGGGTTGCAGGAGTTGGAGGGAGAGAAAAATTAGGAATTAATATAAACACACAACTGTATATAAGATAGGCAAACAACAGGGACCCAATGCATAGCACAGTGAACTATACTCAATATCTTGTAATGACTTATAATGGGAAAGAATCTAAAAAAGAATATATATATGTGTATAACTGACTCATTTTTTTGTACTCTTGAAACTTACACGACATTATAAATAACTATATGTCAAAATAAATAAATAAATCAGAAGGGGGGGAAAAAAACAAAAGCTTACTTTTTTCACCACCTCTACCACCATAACAATAATGAATATTGGCATTTCCTGAGGGCTTGCTTGCTATGCAGCAGACACTGTGCATGGACTTACTATTTACAACAAATCTAGGAGGAAGCTACTACTGTTTTTACTCTCACCTTTTCTCACAAAGAAGCACCACTGCTAGCACAATCGAGAGCAAGGATCTGAATCCAAGTCTGTTTAACTTTAACTCACAATGTTAAAACTCAATTTTCAAAAGTGAGTTTAATGAACACCTACTGGCTTTTTCAGTTTTCATTCCAATCCCCAAAAAATTCAATGCCAAAGAATGCTCAAACTACTGCACAATTGCACTCATCTCACACGCTAGTAAAGTAACACTCAAAATTCTCCAAGCAAGGCTTCAGCAATACATAAGCCGTGAACTTCCAGATGTTCAAGCTGGTTTTAGAAAAGGCAGAGGAACCAAAGATCAAATTGTCAACATCTGCTGAATAATCAAAAAAGAAAGAGAGTTCCAGAAAAACATCTATTTCTGCTTCATTGACTATGCCAAAGCCTTTGACTGTGTGGATCACCATAAACTGTGAAAAATTCTCAAACAGATGGGAATACCAGACCACCTGATCTGCCTCTTGAGAAACCTGTATGCAGGTCAGGAAGCAACAGTTAGGACCAGACATGGAACAACAGACTGGTTTCAAACAGGAAAAGGAGTACATCAAGGCTATATATTGTCACTCTGCTTGTTTAACTTATATGCAGAGTACATCATGAGAAATGCTAGGCTGGAGGAAGCACAAGCTGGAATCCAGATTGCCGGGAGAAATACCAGTAACCTCAGATATGCAGATGACACCACCCTTATGGCAGAAAGTGAAGAAGAATTAAAGAGCCTCTGGGTGAAGGTGAATGAGGAGAGTGAAAAAGTTGGCTTGGAGCTCAACATTCAGAAAACTAAGATCGTGGCATCCGGTCTCATCACTTCATGGCAAATAGGCGGAGAAACAGTGGCTGACTTTATTTTTGGGGGCTCCAAAATCAATGCAGATGGTGACTGCAGCCATGAAATTAAAAGACGCTTACTCCTTGGAAGCAAAGTTATGACCAACCTAGATAGCATATTTAAAAGCAGAGACATTACTTTGCCAATAAAGGTCCATCTAGTCAAGGCTATGGTTTTTCCAGTAGTCATGTATGGATGTGAGAGTTGGGACTATAAAGAAAGCTGAGCGCAGAAGAATTGATGCTTTTGAACTGTGGTGTTGGAGAAGACTCTTGAGGGTCCCTTGGACTGCAAGGAGATCCAACCAGTCCATCCTAAAGGAGATCAGTCCTGGGTGTTCATTGGAAGGACTGATGTTGAAGCTGAAACTCCAATTTTTGGCCACCTGATGCGAAGAGCTGACTCATTTGAAAAGACCCTGATGTTGGGAAAGATTGAAGGCAGGAGGAGAAGGGAACGACAGAGGATGAGATGGTTAGATGGCATCACTGACTCAATGCACATGAGTTTCGGTAAACTCTGGGAGTTGGTAATGGACAGGGAGGCCTGGCGTGCTGCGGTTCATGGGGTCCCAAAGAGCTGGACACGACTGAACTGAACTGAACTGTTTTATCTTAATCCAACAGATACAATTTAAGAAAAGAATAATCAGACAAATCAGCTCAACAGTCCTTTTCCTCAATTTTTGTGAAACAATTCTAGTGACTCTAAATACTCCACCTCACCTTTACCAAAAGAGGCATCTTTAAAAGAATCAACTATCAGAAAGGACTCAGAGCAAGTTCTTTTCCCCATATTATGGACGGCACATTACAGGAAATGAGAGATCTGATGAATTCAGATTACTGAGTAACATCCACATTATACCACCAGCAAATATCTAAACTTTGTTTATACTAGAACTCCTGCTTTATTTAGCGAGTCTTGAGAGCTTAGTGTAGAGAGTGTATATGCACACGTGTGTGTTTGTGCATGGATGCGTGAACATCTGAGCCCCACCTTAATATGTTTATACTTAGTACATTTGCTATATGCATTACTGTCAACCTATACAGTAAATATTCTTAGATAAAACAAGTGCAAATAGATTGCCTTACATGTCCCCTTACCCACTGGGTTATGCAGTACACTTCTTCCTCATTTTGGAGACCATGGAATGAAAGAAGTAGAATTTTTTCTGGCTTCTTATTTCACTAGAATTGACACCAGATCCAACCTTAGAGCAGTTCAAGGGCTTTTTTCCTAACACTCGGGAGGGTCAGTGGAAGAGCCAATCTCATAGTAAACAAAAACGTTTTCAGGATAGGTGTAGAAAAGCCTTGTTTTCTTTATATGTACATTTAGATCTATTCTTTTTTAACTTTAGGAGTTTTTTTTATCTTTACAACAGCAACTCCTTTCTACTTAGAAGTTTTTTGTTTTTTTTTTATGCTAACGTAAATGCTGCACAGAATGAAGCAGCCTGTGTGGTCGAGACAAAGGCAGAACATCTTGTTGTTTAATCGCTCATTCACGTCTGACTCTGAGACCCCATGGACGGTGGTAGTCCGCCAGGCTCCTCTGTCCATAACATTTCCTAGGCAAGAATACTGGAATGGGGTTGCCATTTCCTTCTCCAAGGGATCTTCCTGATCCAGCGATTGAACATTAAACCAATTGACAATGTTTGTTAAAAACTGCCATGCACCAAGCAATATGTTAAACATTTTACAAGTGTTATTTCACCCAATTCTCAAAAAATGTAATTGGAAAAAATTAGGTAACTTCCACAAAATTACACATGAAGCACAAGAAGAACAAGAATTAAAACTCAGGCTTATCTAATGCTAAACTCTCAATCCCTCAGCCTGACCTCCAACTAAGCCACACTAGGTTTGATTTTTCCATGAAAAGATCATAATAATAGTAACATGTATTTACTATGTGTCAGCATTAACTTATTTTTGAAAATGATACTCTAACTAGAAGCAGTTATTAATCTGATTTATAAATGAGGAAACCAAAGGATTAAAAAGTCAAATTATTTACCCAAGTTCACAGAAGGCTAAAAATTAATGTAAGCCAAGGCATTCTACTGTCAGAGCCCAGACTCTCAACCACCACACTAAAGCAATATGTTTTTCTGTGGCAATTTCAGCCCGCTAAAAATTCAGCAGACTAATTTACTGCGGTCCGGTATTGGTATCACATTATAAAATGAGCTTGTAACATGTACAAATGTGTACACATACATACACATGCACTATTAATGACCCTGTATTTCTAGATTATTTGATATTTCAAAAAAATTTTTTAAAAAATCTGTAAATTGTGTACAAAATTTTAATATTTCAGAGGCAAAATCCTCTTACTTTTTTTCTGTAAATTTGACCATTTTCCTCCAAGGGAGTTCAAAGTAGTTCTTTGATAAATAACATAATTTTGTAACACAGAGTGAAATATCATTACACCCACTTTGTGGGTAAAAAAAAACTAAGTCACAGAAAAATTAAATGTCAGGCTGCAATTGAAAGAGTAAACGGCAGCACTGGGAATAGAATACAAAAGTCCTAGATTAGTGGTATGTCTATAAGGTTATACCTCAATAAATAATTTTATAATGCAGTGTGAAATATCATTACACCCACTTTGTGGGTAAAAAATAACTAACTCATAGAAAATTCAGTGGTGAGTCTGTGAGGTCATCCTTCAGTAGACACTGGTGGGTCACATACTACAGAGGATACATGGCAGACAACATAAGGTTTGGAAAAATATAAGAAAAATCATTCTTAGCTAATAATCTTACAGAAAAAGACAGATGTACAAAGAACCATAAGGGAAGAATAAGGCAAGTACTAGTAAACAAAACAAAACAAAACAAACTCTATGATATGCACCAAGAAACCAAAACAGGAAAAATCACTCTCAAGTTGAAAGACAGGGAATAATTTAAAGTGAGTTAGCATTCGAACTGAACTTTATGAACAATTAAAATATTCACACATAAAGGTAGAGAAATGTGCATTCCAGATAGAAATATTATATCATCATAAACAAAGAAATGATTTTCCCAAAGAACAGCTCAGAGGAAGCTGCACCATGGCACCCACAAAGAAGAAGACAGTAAGATCTGAAAGAGGGAAAGAAAGCTTCATGCAGATTGTGCTGTTGTTTAGTCACTAAGTCCTGACAGACTTGTGACCTCTATGGACTGTAGCCCGTGAGGCTCCTTTGTCCATGGGATTTCCCAGGCAAGAATACTGGAGTGGGTTGCCATTTCCTTCTCCAGGGGATCTTCCTGACCCAGGGCTCGAACCCTCGCTTCCTGCGTTGGCAGGTGTATTCTTTACCACTGAGCCACCAGGAAAGCCCTGATGCAGACTTGAGAGGGCATTTTCAAGCAGGCTAAGGAACTGAGCTTTCTTCCAACCAAGAAGAACAAGGAAATGACATAACAGATTGCGAGCTTCAAGGAGATTGCTCTGGCAAAAGTTTTAGAAGATTAACTAGGGAAGAGAGTAACTGACTGCATACTTGTTGAACGATATTGTGCCTGGGGTATGTGAAGTCACTAGAAATTCACTGAAGGTATTTCTTAAAATGTAATTTTATTGGAAGATCTGGAGAGGTGGAAACAATAACAACTTTTTGTGCCCCTTTAAAAAGTCTTTACACATGCAATAGAACCATCCTTTGCATAATGATCATAAATAATGTAGCAAAACATGTAAAATCACATCTTGGCAGATCATTAGGGTTGTGCTCTAAGGCAGCACCACCCTCCTCCTCTCTACTCAATAACTAGGCTCCCTTTTCCTTCACTGGCTGTTGAAAGTTCTAAGTTGCAAATATTTGGCAAACACTGTACAAGGTTTTAATAATTTAAGTAGGAAGGTCTAAAACATGGCAGTTACAGGCAAAACTGCAAAGAGGAAATGGGTGGGGTAGATGTTAGGGGTAAGGTAATGGTTGTCATCCCTTCTTTATCCTTCTGCCCAAACTTGGTTTAGATATCTATCCTACAAACTTCCACAGAACACTGCACACTGCTAGCTCAGCACTTATTATACCAAATTGACAGTTTTTCCTGTTTGTGTAATCCTCACCTCAATTCATACCAAATCAGGGACTGCCCTGGGGTACAGTTGTATCCATAATACTTTGTACAACTTCTGGCATCTAGTAAGTATTCAGTAAATGTCTGCTGACTAAATAATTATAGAAGCAACAGATGAAATGGCATCATAATTATTCATATATTCCTTTCACAGAGGGAACGAACTCACCCATCCATTTGACTTGAGAATCCTGTCCCTTCACAAAGATTTAATCAGGCCAGAAATGAGAATGTATTCTCAGCCGAGGTGAGGTGTGCTGTGGTAGTCTGGGGGACACCTTCAACCACCCTTCCTACGCTTTCAAAACAAATTTGAAGAGCGCTTCGCCATAACCACTTGATTGTCTTTCTGGTACTGCTAACCACCTTCCTAACCACTGCTTAGTTAGGGCAGCCACAAGCACTGATATTGTGTACAGAGTGGGAGCTCGTTCGTGGAGGTTGGGAGAGTTATTTATCCTGTGCATGTAATGGAGGGATACCAAAGACAACCACTGCTATATTATAGGGCTTGCTCTGGGCTTAGTGAACCAAGGAGCTTTATTTGAAAGTGAATATAAATTTTACATTGACAAACTTTTAAGATATTAGTCTAGAGGTACTGGTTTTAAAGTAACATTTCTTAATGGAGTAATGCTATACCACCTATAAATATATTAATATCTGTATCTCCAAATAATATTATAATATTCAAAATCTTAGGGTCACAACAGTTTTACTTTCAACAGAATCTTTTAATAAAAATATTTTAAAAAATACTTCAGAAAAACGCCTCAACAATAAGGGTCATAAATACTTAAAACATAGGAATGCTTTAATGAGCTTGAATTAAATTTATAAATAAGGTCTGGGGAAAATGTTTCTCTTTAAGTTAAATTTTATCATCACAGGTTTTGAGACTGAGAAGACTGCAAGAAACAACCCTCCTTTCATCCCTTCCTTCCCCACTTATTTCCTTTCCTGAATCATCAGGAAAAAGAAAAGAAACTTGCTGCCAATGAGGCATAGAAGAGAGGCAAGACAACATTCATAGAGCTCAACGTATGGAAAAAGGGAGGAAGCAAAGACATGTTTTAGACCTTATTAAAATAGAGGCCAGTTAAAACGCTGTTTGCTTTCCTGCCCAATATCTAAGCTTAATGTCCAATGGCAGGTGAATAATGAAATATTAAAATTTCTTTGTAGGCACACAGATATAATTTGCAATACTCCAAAAATCTACTGATAAATAAATAGTGTATAAAATAGCAGAATCTGGCTTAGAAAATTCCATAAAGAAAGGAAAAGTCTAAATATCCTTGATTTAGAATCAGGAAGTTCAAGAGTTGCTAATGCTATGTAGCACTTACTAAGCACTTCTGCTGAGGACTGGGGAGACAGTCATATAGAAATGACTGGTTCCCCAAAATCTTTACCCATATCCTCAAATGGGAAACAAGGGTGTTCCTTAGGAAGATAGGTTCTTAGAAGCAGTGTGTTCAGGGCTACAGGCTCCACTGACTCCGTAATTAGCCTTTTGTCCTCTGAGAGGAAGACATATGCCTTTACACCCACCCCAGGTTAAAGAAGGGTGACTGTTAGTACTGATATAGCTCCATGTTTCTCAAATCTTATTAAGCTACTTTGCACTTGGTTCAACCTCATAATATGAACTGTCATAGCAACTCATTCAACTGCTTCCCACATAGAAGTTTATAGTCTATTTTTAATTGAAACTTCATCTAAGTCACAGAAGAACTGACAAAATACAAAAGCTCAGCTGGAAACGCTTTTCTGAAATTAACTTTATGGTTTGTTGAGGGAGAAAGGAAAGGCAACTCTATCTCAAAGAAATTAATAAATGATACTGTTGGCCTTTTAGGTTAAAAAATCAACTTCAGAAGCAGAAAGATAATATTTCAATATCTATTTATATTCTACAATTTAAAAAAATCTCCCTGCCTTTATATCTATTCATTCTTATTTCAACAAAGAAAATTATTTTAAAGTGGAAAATAAACATGTAACATCTAAGCCTTTTTTCCCTATTAAGAGAAAAAGATGAATTATTTACAAGATCTTAGTGTACAACCATACCAGGCAATAATTCAGATACCCTACCTTCTGCTCAAAACAAATAACAACATTCCTTGCTAAATGTTAGCAAATTTCTTTAAAGTGACTATAAAATATTTCTAACATAATACATATCTAGTCCCAAAAGATATCTATAGTTTTTCCTTCTACTCATTGACTTACTCTATTATCTAAAAGCAATTATCAGTTTGATCTAAAAGTTACCATTTGTTAACCTTATGAATGCTTGTTTTGATGAAAATCAGTTTTTTAAAAAAAGTAAAAAGGTTTAATTATTCCCATACTTAATCTATCATTGTCAGTCACCCTAGAGATATATCACAATTTCATAGAAGTCACATGTAAATTCTTCCTGTCTCTGAATCCCCACAATCCTTTCCTCTTCTCTCCTTCTTCCTCAACCTTTGTATACATATACACTGCATACACACACTACATACACACTCCCATAGAGTTGCAGAAAGTTAAGATTATTTTTGCTTTGGAGTTTTTCATTCTCAAACTGCACCTTTAAAGAAAGTGATATAAACACTGAGAAAAGGCCATATATTAAATTCCCAGGTCATATATTAAATTTTCTCTGACACTGAAATTATCCATTTCAATAAATTCTCCAAGTGCAGACCTCATTAATAATTAAAATACTGATGGAAAGGATATTTGCAAAGAGGAAAAAAATGTCATGATAAAAACCTGAGGTGAAATAAGGACAAGATTTTGTACAGAAAACACACATGCACGTTATTTCAGCCTGTATAAATTCCATTAATATGAGGCTATCATGTTCACTTAACAATATTCACTAACTGCCTACCACACGCAGACACTACAAAAATGAAGTTTTAAGATGAATTTTTCAAGAATCTTTTTGATGCTTAGAAAATTACACACATCCAATTTACTTTTTAAATATTCTCAATTTTTCTATCAAGTCCATGGCAAAATTGAAATATTTTAATTCAACGAAAATCAGACAAGCAATTCTGAAAAATGAAAGCCTGTTGTCAGAGCACTTTTCATAACCACAATGAATATTTTTTCCTCTGGAATTAATCATTAATCATTTAGGAAATGCATGTTTCTTAAAACGAAGTATATCCCCACACAGCTTTCAAGAAAGACAAAGGTTGAAGAAATTGGGAAGTGGAGGGCTACAAAATTGTAACTAAGAACACCTAAGGTGTTCCCACTGAACTAAACACCTCAGTTCTTCCATAAGGATTCTGAACAGCTAACAGGCACCAAGTACAGTCCTTTCATAATACAGTCCTTCTACAGTCCTTTCATAATAGTCTTTACTGAGACTAAAGACAAACTTTCCTTGGCAAATCATTCATTAACTGCCATGTTAATCACTCAGTCGCGTCCCTATGGACTGTAGCCCCCCAGGCTCCTCTATCCATGGACTTCTCCAGGTAAGAATATCAGAGTGGGTAGCCATTTTCCTCTCCAGGGGATCTTGCCAACCCAGGGATCGAACCTGGGTCTACCTGCACTGCAGGCAGATTCTGAGCCACCAGGGAAGTCTAAACCTACAATGCACAGAGCAACTAGTTCTCGCAGATCCTAACAATCTGGACTTGCAAAGTTCTGGGCCTCAAGGACCATTCCAAAATCCTAAGATATGTAGAGGAGATTTTCTTTAAAAAAAAATGACTGGGTACAATCCTTAAAAACCTACGAATTTGTACATAAATGGGGCTCTCATAGAAATTTTGCTTCATTTTGTTTAGTTTTGACATATGTGCAACAGAGGAAAGACATGGTAAATATCACATCTTATGAGATGAAACACAAATATTAATTTAGAAAATTCATTTTTTAAATTATTTAGAAAATTCAAGGTAAACTAGAATAGTGCTGACTACAATAGTAGTGGTCTTTAGAGTGAATATCATTCATTCATGTCAGGAAAGTGACATTTTAAAGATCCAAAGTCCCAAAGGTGAGAAAGCAAAATTTAAGCATAATTTCATATAATAATCACGAAAGCTTCAAGTCCAAGGATCATGACCCCATTTTTACACAAACACTGGGTCTATTGATACACAAAGGTAATGGTCTACTAAAAGCAAGGGACACAACTAAGACATCTTAAAACCTTTGAAAGATATGCACAAGGACACACTTATTCAAAGAGACTAACAAAACTGAATACAATTAAATTATAAGGGAGAATGAAGGAGCATTTCTTTGTGTGTGTTTATGCCTAGTTCTTTTTAACTTCTGAATAATAATAAATTTTTAAAATAAATTTAGTAAAATTTACTAAACTTAATAAAATCCAATTCTGGATTCAGAATCAAGCAATGTTTAAATCCAAGTGAAAATAAAAACTCTACAGGAAAAAAACCAAATTCATGTATATTCAAAATTTCATCACAAAGAAAGCTAGTAGGCCCTCTCCTTAGAACTGTCCAACTTTAGGATCAAATACCTAATAAGAATGCCAGCATCCATGAGAATGGATGGACAGACAATGTTTGGTATACTTCCACATTAGTCACAAAGGTAAGCATTTTGACTTTTATTCTCCAGATTACATTGATCCATATACATTTTTCTAACAATAATGACCTAAATCAAATCCCTTATGATTATACAGTGGAAGTGAGAAATAGATTTAAGGGACTAAATCTGATAGACAGAGTGCCTGATGAACAATGGTCGGAGGTTCGTGACATTGTACAGGAGACAGGGATCAAGACCATCCCCAAGAAAAAGAAATGCAAAAAAGCAAAATGGCTGTCTGAGGAGGCCTTACAAATAGCTGTGAAAAGAAGAGAAGCAAAAAGCAAAGGAGAAAAGGAAAGATATTCCCATCTGAATGCAGAGTTCCAAAGAATAGCAAGGAGAGATAAGAAAGCCTTCCTCAGCGATCAATGCAACAAAATAGAGGAAAACAACAGAATGAGAAAGACTAGAGATCTCTTCAAGAAAATTAGAGATACCAAGGGAACATTTCATGCAAAGACGGTCTCAATAAAGGACAGAAATGGTATGGACATAACAGAAGTAGAAGATATTAAGAAGAGGTGGCAAGAATACACAGAAGAACTATACAAAAAAGATCTTCACCACCCAGATAATCACGATGGTGTGATCACTCACCTAGAGCCAGACATCCTGGAATGTGAAGTCAAGTGGGCCTTAGAAAGCATCACTATGAACAAAGCTAGGGGAGGTGATGGAATTCCAGTTGAGCTATTTCAAATTCTAAAAGATGAGGCTGTGAAAGTACTGCACTCGATATGCCAGCAAATATGGAAAACTCAGCAGTGGCCATAGGACTGGAAAAGGTCAGTTTTCAGTCCAATCCCAAAGAAAGACAATGCCAAAAAATGCTCAAACTACAGCACAATTGCACTCATCTCACACACTAGTAAAGTAATGCTCAAAATTCTCCAAGGCAGGATTCAGCAATACGTGAACCGTGAACTTCCAGATGTTCAAGCTGGTTTTAGAAAAGGCAGAGGAACCAGAGATCAAATTGCCAACATCTGCTGGATCATCGAAAAAGCAGGAGATTCTCAGAAAAACATCTATTTCTGCTTTATGGACTATGCCAAAGCCTTATTTTTCACAATAAACTGTGGAAAATTCTGAAAGAGATGGGAATACCATCTGACCACCTGACCTGACTCTTGAGAAACCTGTATGCAGGTCAGGAAGCAACAGTTAGAACTGGACGTGGAACTACAGACTAGTTCCAAATAGGAAAAGGAGTACATCAAGGCTGTATATTGTCACCCTGATTATTTAACTTATATGCAGAGTACATCATGAGAAACGCTGGGCTGGAAGAAACACAAGCTGGAATCAAGATTGCCGGGAGAAATATCAATAACCTCAGATATGCAGATGACACCACCCTTATGGCAGAAAGTGAAGAAGAACTAAAGAGCCTCTTGGTGAGGGTGAATGAGGAGAGTGAAAAAGTTGGCTTAAAGCTCAACATTCAGAAAACTAAGATCATGGCATCTGGTCCCATCACTTCATGGCATATAGACGGGGAAACAGTGGAAACAGGGTCAGACTTTATTTTTGGGGGCTCCAAAATCACTGCTGATGGTGATTGCAGCCAGGAAATTAAAAGACGCTTACTCCTTGGAAGGAAGGTTATGGCCAACCTAGATAGCATATTAAAAAGCAGACATTACTTGGCCAACAAAGGTCGGTCTAGTCAAGGCTATGGTTTTTCCATTAGTCATGTATGGATGTGCAAGTTGGATGGTGAAGAAAGCTCAGCACCAAAGAATTGATGCTTTTGAACTGTGGTGTTGGAGAAGACTCTTGAGGGTCCCTTGGACTGCAAGGAGATCCAACCAGTCCATCCTAAAGGAGATCAGCCCTGGGTGTTCATTGGAAGGACTGATGTTGAAGCTGAAACTCCAATACTTTGGCCACCTGATGCGAAGAGCTGACTCATTGGAAAAGACCCTAATGCTGGGAAGGATTGGGAGCAGGAGGAGAAGGGGACGACAGAGGATGAGATGGTTGGATGGCATCACTGACTCAATGCACATGGGTTTGGGTAAACTTCGGGAGACGGCGAGGGACAGGGAGGCCCGGCTTGCTGCAGTCCAGGGTTTTGCAAAGAGTCGGACACGACTGAGCAACTGAACTGAACTGAACTGAACAATAATGCCTGTTTTTATTGCATTCTAATCAAAAGTTTCAAAAATAATTTTAACAGGTACTATAAATTATGGAGATCATTATTTTGTGTGTATTGATTATTTTGGGGTTTATGCTCATTAATTTCATTTTTTTTACTTCTTTTTTTTTTGTGAGACTCATAATCTAATCTATCCACTTCCTACCTATACCTGGTGGTGATGATTTATCCACTCTGTCGTGTGCGACTCTTGCGACCCCATTGGCTGTAGCCCACCAGGCTCCTCTGCCCATGGGATTTCCCAGGCAAGTACACTGGAGTGGGTTTCTGTTTCCTTCGCCAGGGGATATTCCCAAGACAGGGATTGAACCCGAGTCTCCTGCACTCTACGCAGATTCTTTACTGACTGAGTCACCAGGGAAGCTCACCTATACCTATTAATGATCAAATATTTCCTTTTATCCCTAAATGACCCAATGGAATCAGAAGTTTCTTTTAAAGTGTTTAAGTAACCAATTCATTCTTGCTTATTTCTCACATCACTTGTAAAATCATAATCATGGCATAAAATCCAGGAGATTAAGCCCACTAGCACCTCTTTTTCCCCAGAAGGTTAAGGAAACAATTAGATTCTAATAAAGAATATGCTTCGGAGAAGGCAGTGGCACCCCACTCCAGTACTCTTGCCTGGAAAATCCCATGGACAGAGGAGCCTGGTAGGCTACAGTCCATGGGGTTGCTAAGAGTCGGACGTGACTGAGCGACTTCATTTTCACTTTTCCCTTTCATGCACTGGAGAAGGAAATGGCAACCCACTCCAGTATTCTTGCCTGGAAAATCCCAGGGACGGGGGAGCCTGGTGGGCTGCCGTCTATGGGGTCGCACAGAGTCGGACACGACTGAAGCGACTTAGCAGCAAAGAATATGCTTAATGGGAAATGAGGATGGAATGATGGTTTACAAAAGTAGATGTTTATAGTAAATATGAAGCCAGAAAAAGAAGCATAATTTAGGGAACTTAATTTTTTTAAAAAAGGAAAAATTAGAGTCTCCAGTTTTGTTATTCACACATATATAAGGATTTATATATTAATTATAAAGAATAATTATATATACATAAATACAAAGCATCTGAGCTTGTAAATGGGCTTCCTAATTGGTACTTTGATTTTATTCTTTACTTTGTAATTAAAGATATGATTTTGTGTCCTGCAATAGGACACAACACTGCAAAAGGCTAAATATTATCCACAGTTCACCAAAGTACAGCTAGTAGCTATTAGAAAAAAAAAGGTAGGGAAGTACCTGTTTATGACAAATGATTCATTTTTTATGAAACAAAATACTCAATGTGACACAAAAGTCCTCTCAAAGGGAAAGAGATTGATGATGATAGCAGTTTTAATAACAGTTGTTAATGTCAATTATGTGTTTACCAGGAGCCAGGCGCTGTTCTTTGTACTTTACACGTCGTAACTCTCACAACAACCCTAAGAGATAGGTGCTATTATTATCCCTATTTTATAGATCTGAAACTCAGTGAGGGCAAATAACTTGTCCAAACTAGAAAGATGTAAAGCTGAGAGAAACTCAGGCATTCTGGCTTCAGACCCTGATTTAAGCACTATGCTGTTACAATGCAAAACAAAACAAAACTGTATTTAAGACAAAGGACTATGGCTTTACAAATTTGGATTCAAACCACTTTAATTTTCAGCTGTGGGAGTTTACATATAATTTCAAGCACAGTAGGTTTAGCATTTAATCATATTACAAACATTTCACATTATTACTTAGTAACAAGGCTAATATTTACTAGTCAACAGATGGTTGAAAGCTGTCTTAAAATGATTCATGAGTATTATTTTGAAAATGTGACAATTCAACGTGATGAATATATTAAATAGGCATGAGCTGATGAGTGGCAGACGAAAGAGCACTGCTATACTTCAGCATTTAGATCACTAGTTCTCCAAATGTGGTTTCCAAGTCAACAATATCAGCACTGAAGAATCCAACTCCTGGTGAGAAATCCATGTATGCTTTGTGATTGCCTTTGGGCAGATCTAGAAAAGGCTTTACCAGGAAAAATGAAGAAAGTCACATTCTCAACACCAGATTTGATGCCCAGCCAATCCACTGCAATGTGTAAAAGGAGTTGCACTCAAGGACTCAGGCCCCCTGGCCAATCATACTCTTTCCCTGGCTTAACTCTTTCATTTTTGGCTAGTTGCTTTAATTGTTACTCCAACACTTGGCAGCTCAGGACACTTTCTTACTAGCTCAGTTAAGCAACTGAGAAGCATCACCTGGGAACTTAATAAAAAAAAAAAAGGCAAAATCTTGGGCCCTATTCCAATTGAAAAAGAAATTCTGGGGTGCAGCCCAGCATTTTGAGCTTTCACAAGCTCATCAAGCTTTGAGAATACTCTTTTAGGGAGACACCCTCCTTCCTTCCAGATAAATAAATGATTCCTAGTTATTTCTTGGGGGCATTTCCTAAGAGCACTTACAAGAGGAATGATCAAATTCATGGCTCAGAAACTTCTGAAAAGATAATCACATCACAATATATATATGTCCATCAAATCATCACACTATACACCTTAAACTTACATAAAGATATAGGTTAACTAGAGCTCGACAAAGCTTGGGGGTGGGGAAGAGTAGGGCACTAAAGAGCTGAGTGAAAGGTCAATAGGATGGATGGGGCTTGCTGACAGTGGTGCTCACTGAAGAATGATCTGACTAAGCCACGTCTTTGGGGAATCCCCAAAGAATCTATCTGTAAGTCTTTCCTTCTTGGACTTCTTACATTCACTAGAAAAAATTCTTCCAGTCTCTTGCTCTGACAATATATGTCTGATTACCTACATCCTGTGGGCTGACAGAGAAGACTGGAAGTCTCAATATTCAACATGCAAAAGTTTCATTTATTATCCCTGATTTCAACAGAGTACCCACCTGTCTTCTGCCTTTTACTGTTTTGTGGTGTTTGGTCCTGGTGCCTTTATTCTACCCTTTACAGAAAATCTGCCTTTAGACTCCTGCCATGTAAGACAGGCACTGCTGCTGCTGCTGCTAAGTCGCTTCAGTCATGTCCAACTCTGTGCGACCCCATAGACGGAAGCCCACCAGGCACCCCCGTCCCTGGGATTCTCCAGGCAAGAACACTGGAGTAGGTTGCCATTTCCTTCTTCAATGCATGAAAGTGAAAAGAGAAAGTGAAGTCGCTCAGTTGTGTCCGACTCTTAGTGACCCCATGGATGGAAAATCCTCCGTCCATGGGATTTTCCAGGCAAGAGTACTGGAGTGGGGTGCCATTGCCTTCTCCAAGACAGGCACTATAACCCAGCTATATGGTGAGGAGGACAAGATCTTGGAAACCAACTGCTTAAACAGATTTTTGAATCAGTTCTCTTGTTTTTAACCCCGTTTTAACTCCCATTTCCAGAGGTACCCAGTGTTTCCAACTCTGAGTAGTATGAATTCCTGGTATCTAAATCAGTTTTCTCAGTTTTCCCCTCTGCCAACTTATAATTGCATTTTCTCAGGTCTGCTAAGTTAGTTTGCACTCATGCATCTGCTTTTCAGCTTTCAAATTTTGTAGTTTATCTCCCATTTTCTTTGTCTTTTTCAGTTTATTTTTTTTAAGCCCCTTTAGTTTCCTTTTAGAGGGGCTTTGGGAAGGGCATGAGCTGTCAGTGTATGTTTAATCTGTCAGGTCTAACTAGAAGTCATTTTAATTTTTTTTACTACATTTTAATAATGAATAGAAAATTCACAATGCAAGAAATTAAATTTAGACTGCAGCTATCTCTTTCCAAATATAGATTTCTATAAGCTCCTTCTTTCTGAGTATGACCACTGGTTATCTTATTTTAATAAAACCAATAAACTCATATTACAAACATTTTACTATGATTTAAAATGGATAGATATTCTGGCATAATTTAGAGTGTGACTAAATAATCTACTAAATTATAATACATCCAGCTAATATATTCTTTTATGATTGAATCAAATGAATTTTTTCAGCCTATAATAAAGGCTCTTTATTTTCTGTGGAATATACATTTTATCTGCCACTGCTTATATTTCAGATTATCTAAGCCACCTAAATTTTAAATTCATTAATAGGCTTTTCTAGTTATAAACACATTATGTTCTTGATAATAAAACACTTTAAATCAGATGCTGACATAAGGAAACCTAGATAATTCACATATGATTTTAATTTGGAATATAAAATTTTTTTCAATAGTTTTTATCAGTTATTACTAACTGATAATGTATTTATCAGTGTCTTAAATAATCAATCTTTAAAAAAATATATAGAATAAAATGCAAAGCAGTTATTTTGTCTTTTTTCCTATGGTAGTCAAGAAATGATGACTGAGAAAATAAGACAGTCATAGTTTAAATATATTTGATGGTATTAAATAGTTATCATAAACCTATTTTATTCTTAATAATTAAAATTCACTCTACATCAAGTTGCTATGGCAACACAACTTCACTGAAAAATAAATTCTTCAAGTTCTTCCATGAAGCATGCTGCTGACCTGAAGTCTTTATTTTGAGAATAGGGAGAAAACTATATAATTTTCCAGTTCATAAATGTCTAATCAATATTTAGAATTGCTTTCCAATCTATAGCAGGAGTTTTGCTCTCAGAGTCCTGGGGATTGAGTCTTTTATTTGGCTTTCATTTCCTGATCCCCTTAATACATGAAAACATTCTTGATAAGAACCATTTCAGCAGGGCTCACCTCAGGCACATTGGCTCCAACTATAAATAGTAAAATCTGCCATCTGCCTTTCTATTCTTGTACTGAATGCAGTGCTGGCATTGTGTTCACACTTCACTGGAGCCAGGCCTGATGCTGTATCGCCAGCAGCAACAGAAAATAATAGTGCAAGACAGAGATAATGAAGTGAAGAACAGAAATGGTACTACTATAATTAACTGCTGTTTTGATATTCACCACAATAAAGCATACAGAATGGTGTGGAGATAGCCTAAAGCCACATTTCGCCTCAGCCTTGTAAATGGGTTTGAAACCAAACTATTGTTGGAGCCCACTGATTTTACATCACTGATGACTATTTAAAATGTAAAGAACCTAAGTACAGTTAGCAATATATGTCTGTCAAGTTAGAAAGAGGCTCCATAGTTGACCCATGTAATTTTTATACTAATGATATTTAATGAAACATTTCTTTCTACAACCATGGGCTATTTTCCTGTTCTGTTTTAAAGAGATAAGCTCTTTAATGATGAAAAAGCCCTTTTACTGTGCCTGACCCTTCCTTACTCTCAGTTCTGAATGAGTGAGTCAAAGTTGCTCAGTCATGTCTGACTCTTTGCAGTACTTGTGACCCCATGGACTGTAGCCCGCCAGGCTCCTCTCTATGTGATTCTCACTCAGGCTTCTCTCTATGTGATCCTCACCCAGGTCAGAATACTGGAGTGCGTAGCTGTTACCCTCTCCAGGGGATCTTCCCAACCCAGGGATAGAACCCAGATTTCCCACGCTGCAGACGGATTTTTTACCGGGGAGCCACCAGGCTGAAACGCTATGCAAATTTTCATTTCAACACAGCTCCCTATATTTCTCTTGGATATTTTGAATCCTTAGCTACTGTAAGATACAGACCTTTCCTCAACCTTGCCATTACACACATTCGACCTATTTTAAAACAGAGTATGATTTTCAAAGAAGTCATTTGGATATTGTAATTGAAGAGGAATGTATATAGGGCAACAGTCATATTGTGTATTCCTATATTAGTAACTCTGATATTCCTGTATCATTAATTACTGAAGCCATTAGCTTACTTACATCATCAACTCCAGGAGGCACAGAACACAATATGAATAGTGTCCCTAGAGCTGTGCAACACAACATAACTAAATGTATATTTAATGCCTAAGATGAGATGAGAACAGAGTAGATTGCTTTGGTTTTGTTGTGGTATGTTTTGTTTATTTGTTTTTAACTCCCCACATGGATTTAATATACAATAAGAAATGACTATCACTGGCCTAATAGTATCAATATCTGTACCAAAGTTTTTCAAGACAAAATGATTTAACCCTCTAAAAATTTTTACCTACAATCACTTCCTAGCTTTCACATTCAAAAAATCAGTAATATTCTTAACTGATTGATGCTAACAAATATAAAGCATTATGTCAATGCAAAAATAATATAAAAAATAATGTCATTTTTGTAAAGATATAAAAAACAAAGGCAATTAGGGAATTACAATGTAATACATGTAAGACTGTGAAATATTCTTTAGGGGTGGAACACTTTCCTTCGTGAGAGAAATAAATTTATTGAGATGACTGAAGTGCCATCTGGAAGTCTACTATAACCACACAGCATTTATAGTGGCTTAGCTGAATTTTTTTACTTCCTAATAAGCTAAGGGGAAGTTTAACAAATACAGCCCTGACTGACTTTACCATGTATTTCTACAGGATGTATTTCTATGGATTCAGACTCTTTAAAAAAACTTGCCTTCCTAAAAGTTGTATCAGTAGTTCCCTAGAACTGGAGGGGTATTGCTACTGCTGCTAAGTTGCTTCAGTCATGTCCAACTCTGTGCGACCCCATAGATGGGAGCCCACCATGTTCCCCCATCCCTGGATTCTCTAGGCAAGAACACTGGAGTGGGTTGCCATTTCCTTCTCCAATGCATGAAAATGAAAAGTGAAAGTGAAGTCGCTCAGTCGTGTCCGACTGCCAGCGGACCCCATGGATTGCAGCCTACCAGGCTCCTCTGTCCATGGGGTTTTCCAGGCAAGAGTACTGGAGTGGGTTGCCCTTGCCTTCTCCGGGAGGGGTATTACTTGTTCACTATTGATTGGTAATGTTTTATAGTCACTTGCCAGGAGAGAATTTATGGCTTTCTTAGAAATAAAAATGGAGGCTCTTACTGGTATTTTCAAAGACATTAAAATATTGCAAGGAAGACATTAGTATTTCTTTCAAAATTACTTTAAATGGGTCCTATTAAGCCAAGTCCTGCTTCTACATCTTCCCCTATAAAACATATTTGAAATGAAGTAAATATTTCCCATGCTTAAACCAACATAAGAAAACTTGTTTTAATATCATGTTAAATTTAGATTGCATTCTTATAATATAGCACTAATGATAATAATGTTATATACTTCAGCAACATATTATTCAAATGTGCACCTGAAAGCTTCGCCTTAGTGAAATTGCCAGGTTCTTCCAATAGGTCTCTTTTTAAAATAATTCATCAACTCCACATTTTAAAGGAATTATGAGCTAACATTTGAATAAAGAACTTTATTAATAATCATCTTACAGCATCTATTATTTTTAAAAAATTACTGTTCAAATACTGGGTTCAAATCTCAGCTCTGTCCCTTACTAGGGCTATTTATTTAAACTTATTAAGCCTCAGTTTCATCTATGAGGGTAATTATAACACTTAATTCATACAGTTGTTATGAGGATTAAAGAAGGCATAAAGCATTTCACACACACAGACTCTCTCTCACACACACACATTTTTCAAAGTTAGAATAACTCAACTACCTTCTAACTGATTTCAAGATTTTATCTTATTAAAGGAGCAGATAATTTTACTTTACAAAAGTAGTGGGTATTTCGGATGAATTTGACTTGGTCTTGGTATTTGTCCAATCTTCTAGATTATCTATAGTTACAGAAACTTCTTCATTGGATTATTTTGAGATAAAAATGAAAAAATCTTTATTGGGTTTAGCACAACACCCAACATTTAACCAAGTGCTCATTGCTGGTTAGTAATTCTTTTTCTCATTATTATTCAGTAAACACAGTTTTTATGGAATGACTAATCACAGCCCTGTTAGTCCCTCAAGCACCTTTGCACACAGTAGGAAAAAGCACCCCTCCCCTTGGACTGGTGGGTGGGACAAGGCCAAGCCAAGGCACACATATGAGAAAGCAGAGTGACGACCTGCCTCCTCGACAGGCTCCCTCTGCAGGTTATCAACCTCGATTAAAGTGCCTAGAGGTGGGGAGGCAGAAAACATTTCCTGAACAAAATGAGTTTTAGAGCAGATGGTGAAACAAGGGAATAAGCATTAGAAAACATATAGAAATATTAGGAAATAAAAAAATTTATTCAAAGAGATGGCATGCATGAATGTTAAAGGAAAATGTACTTCATAAGCACCATTCTTTCTTAGAGTAGGTGAGAACTCAGATGTTACAGAAGAAGTAAGCCATGTGGATGGGGAAGACAGGGTTAATGGGTAAAATCTTCAAGGAACATGGTGTATCTACAGTCATATAGATACAGGTGTAATGAGAATTCAGATACTATGGGTAGAGGATGAATTGGTGTGAACAGGTGAATCAGATTCAGCTACTGGTTATAAGTCTGCATACAACTAGTCCTTTCTAGTAATACTACAAAATTTAATGTATACTGGTGAGCTGATTTTCAGAAAAGGAGTATCTATAAACTGGTTGCCTCTTGATGAAAGTGAAAGAGGAGAGTGAAAAAGTTGGCTTGAAGCTCAACATTTAGAAAACTGAGATCATGGCATCTGGTCCCATTACTTCATGGGAAATAGATGGGGAAACAGTGGAAACAGGGTCAGACTTTATTTTTTTGGGCTCCAAAATCACTGCTGATGGTGATTGCAGCCAGGAAATTAAAAGACGCTTACTCCTTGGAAGGAAGGTTATGGCCAACCTAGATAGCATATTTAAAAGCAGAGACATTACTTTGCCAACGAAAGTCCGTCTAGTCAAGGCTAAGGTTTTTCCAATGGTCATGTATGGATGTGAGAGTTGAACGGTGAAGAAAGCTGAGCGCCGCAGAATTGATGCTTTTGAACTGTAGTGTTGGAGAAGACTCTTGAGAGTCCCTTGGACTGCAAGGAGATCCAATCAATCCATCCTAAAGGAGATCAATCCTGGGTGTTCATTGGAAGGACTGATGTTGAAGCTGAAACTCCAATACTTTGGCCACCTCATGCGAAGAGTTGACTCATTGGAAAAGACCCTGATGCTGGGTAGGATTCGGGGCAGGAGGAGAAGGGGACGACAGAGGATGAGATGGTTGGATGGCATCACTGACTCGATGGACATGGGTTTGGGTAGACTCTGGGAGTTGGCGATGGACAGAGAGGCCTGGCGTGCTGCAATTCATGGGGTCGCAAAGAGTCGGACACGACTGAGCGACTGAACTGAGCTGATAAACTGGTTCACTGGAGCACTACATCAGCTAATTTTCACAGTGAGAACCTCAGTCCTACAAAGGAAAGTTCACAGAGGCTCTGTCCGGGAAACTCACACTGCATTTAGACACACGGACTTGGTTACTTTTCCAAGTGTCTCTAACAACAACAGCTCCAGTTAGTCAAATTTGCCAAGGGTACACTGGTTTTCACTCATTTCCTTCCTGTTTGTTATTTGTATTTATCATCCTTGGCACATTCTGCCAAACACTTAACATTACTTATGCCCACTCTACTCTTCCCCAGACCATTCTGACAGTACTCTCACTGAACTCTGGAGAATAATGAGTTAACTCTCCTACTCTTCAAGTTTTCATTGATTGCTCCTTTAACAATCTGACTTTCTTTCTCAATCTCTCCAACACAAATGATTAGAGTCACCCTTCTCAGTTCTTCTTTGCTAATTACAGACCACTGTTTTACCAACTTCTCATTTTCAACTCCTGCCAAAAACTTATCTACCAATTCCCACTTCTATATATATATTCCCACTCTAATAACCCTGCTCCACAGACTTTACAGGTTTAAAGGTTGGTCTTTCTCCTATTCCCTCTGCTCAGAAGTGACCTTAAAAGTCACAATGACCACTAGCACTTCCTGAACTTCAAGTGATCTTCATTTCCACCTACTCCAATTACCAACCATCACTACTCTCCTAATAATAACTATGACCTTCTTTGTATCCCAGACTCTGAACACTATAGCCCTCAACTCTCTTCCCTCTATCTGATTCCTCACTCCTGTAAAAACTCATCTTAATCTTCCATTAATTAATCAAAACACTTTTGGTTTCACTTACCTCTCTACCCAGTTTCATTTGCAACCATTTCAAATGAGTCTTCACTAGCACCCTCTACTCCTTCTACTCTGGAAACTCTGCTATGCAAAACTTACAAATTTCCAACCTTGAAAATTTTTTATTCTATTTTCTTTACTGTCAGTTTCTTTACTCTCATTTCCATAGATGCTAAGCACTGCTTAAAAAAAAAAAAAAAGTCACCAAACCATGCTTCTTGGGGCTAAAACAAATGTTCAGTCTCACTAACTTCTGTAAGGTTTTTATTATGGCTGAGTAATCCATGTTGTCTTTTCTTGTGTCTACTGAAGCAAGTTCACATTTCCCATGATGGTCATTTAAAATCTTTGCTGCTCTCTTCAACTCCAAACCCCATCTTATCTACTCTTAGTCTTGGCAGATGATCTCACCTCTACTAAAAACTGCAATTCTCTCTACTTCCCTCTTCTTCACTTCATATCTCAATATCTGTTCTATTGGCTGGATAGTCAGAAATTGTTCCTCCTGCTTTTCAGTGTAAACCCTGAACATACGACTTTTCACTCATCTCTTTCTATCTTCTCTTACGACTTTCACTCCCTTCACAGATTCTTCCCCAGTCAATCAGACAAAGAAAATGACCTCTCTTAACCTCAAAGGTAACATCTCCTCATCCCTTTCTTTTGTGGCTTAAGCCACAGCGGACTGAGCCTTCAAAGTGAGGGAAAGACTACAGTGGGGTATGTGGCATAATCTACTTAGATGTAGAAAGAATTCAAACTTTCCACATTTATTTTAATCTATTTTATTTATACTTATGTACATTTTATAACATATTGTCTGAGGAGGCCTTACAAATAGCTGTGAAAAGAAGAGAAGCAAAAAGCAAAGGAGTAAAGGAAAGATATTCTGATTTGAATGCAGAGTTACAAAGAATAGCAAGGAGAGATAAGAAAGCCTTCCTCAGTGATCAATGCAAAGAAATAGAGGAAAACAGCAGAATGGGAAAGACTAGACATCTCTTCAAGAAAATTAGAGATACCAAGGGAACATTTCATGCAAAGATGGGCTTGATAAAGGACAGAAATGGTATGGACCTAACAGAAGCAGAAGATATTAAGAAGAGGTGGCAAGAATACACAGAAGAACTGTACAAAAAAGATCTTCACGACCCAGATAATCACAATGGTGTGATCACTCACCTAGAGCCAGACATCCTGGAATGGGAAGTCAAGTGCGCCTTAGAAAGCATCACCACGAACAAAGCTAGTGGAGGTGATGGAATTCCAGTTGAGCTTTCAAATCCTGAAAGATGATGCTGTGAAAGTGCTGCACTCAATACGCCAGCAAATTTGGAAAACTCAGCAGTGGTCATAGGACTGGAAAAGGTCAGTTTTCATCCAAATCCCAAAGAAAGGCAATGCCAAAGAATGCTCAAACTACGGTAAAGTAATGCTCAAAATTCTCCAAGCCAGGCTTCAGCAATACGTGAACCATCAACTTCCAGATGTTCAAGCTGGTTTTAGAAAAGGCAGAGGAACCAGAGATCAAATTGCCAACATCCGCTGGATCATCGAAAAAGCAAGAGAGTTCCAGAAAAACATCTATTTCTGCTTTATTGACTATGCCAAAGCCTTTGACTGTGTGGATCACAATAAACTGTGGAAAATTCTGAAAGAGATGGGAATACCAGACCACCTGACCTGACTCTTGAGAAACCTGTATGCAGGTCAGGAAGCAACAGTTAGAACTGGACATGGAACAACAGACTGGTTCCAAATAGGAAAAGGAGTACATCAAGGCTGTATATTGTCACCCTGATTATTTAACTTATATGCAGAGTACATCATGAGAAACGCTGGGCTGGAAGAAACACAAGCTGGAATCAAGATTGCCGGGAGAAATATCAATAACCTCAGATATGCAGATGACACCACCCTTATGGCAGAAAGTGAAGAAGAACTAAAGAGCCTCTTGATGAAGGTGAAAGAGGAGAGTGAAAAAGTTGGCTTAACGCTCAACATTCAGAAAACTAAGATCATGGCATCTGGTCCCATCACTTCATGGGAAATGGATGGGAAACAGTGGAAACAATGTCAGACTTTATTTTTTGGGGCTCCAAAATCACTGCTGATGGTGATTACAGCCAGGAAATTAAAAGACGCTTACTCCTTGGAA
This sequence comes from Giraffa tippelskirchi, assembly GCF_054371585.1. Lineage (NCBI taxonomy): Eukaryota > Metazoa > Chordata > Mammalia > Artiodactyla > Giraffidae > Giraffa > Giraffa tippelskirchi. The sequence goes on from NC_137279.1 coordinate 24,150,510, forward strand.
GGAAAGTTATGACCAACCTAGATAGCATATTTAAAAGCAGAGACATTACTTTGCCAACAAAGGTCCGTCTAGTCAAGGCTATGGTTTTTCCAGTGGTCATGTATGGATGTGTGCAGATATCATTATATTACGTGATAAAAATCTGTCAACTCCATGATTTATAACTTATCCCCCTCTATCTCACGGTCTTTAACTCCCTTAAGATCAGGCTCCTTGAAGGAGCTAGCTATGGTTGCTACTCCACTTCCTTCCCATTTCACGTTTTCTTAAAGTCTGGCTTCTACCCCAGCCTAAAATCCTTAGATTTGAAAGGTGGCAAATGAGCTCCACCAACAAAAAAGAGGATCTCCTCCCCTGTTTCAGCTTAAAATGTAGCACCAATTTCATGATTTAAAAGTCAAGCAGCACAAAACAGCCTATGTTTCCTCTTTTCATAAGATTCCTCTTCTGAGAATCAACTGTTTTTCCTTTAATAATAATTAGCACTGTACTTAAATATTCATAAGCTTATATAGCTATTTCTTGATTCACTCATTTCAGATTTTACCTATAGTTTCCTGCTCTGGTAGCTGAAACTTCACCTTTAAATAGATATAAGCATTCACTGTTATCACTTTAACTTTAAGAGTCTCTCTTCTTTTGATTTTCATCACAGTATGCATCATCCCAAAAAACACATATACAAATTCATAAAAATGTGTTAGTTTAGTTTTACAATTTTTCATATGAAGAGTGCTTAAAATATAGACTATTACATACCTGACTTATTTGTCCTAAATACTCATTGTAGATAATTTTAAGTAAGTAAAATCAATAATTTTAGATAACTTCAGTACACTATTACGAGAAATTCATCAAAATAGACAAGCTATTATAAAATTTAAAATTTTTTACACTAGTTAAAAACATGATACCAGTAATACATCTTAGCCTATATCACATGCTTTCCTAGAAGAGTGGCAACTGACAACAGTTACTTGGCTCAACGTTTATTTTTTAGTAAATGATCTACTGAATGTTAAATATATTTTAAACTGGATAAAAGTAAATAACACTTAAAATGTATTGAGAAATAGTATTGAGGGATGATGTAGAATCATTGCTTTGTAAGTACTTAACGAATGCTAACTATCTGGGCCTTTTATGAATTATTAAAATGGAAATGAAAGGATAGTTTGATTATACTACTAACATCTGTCACAAAGCCTTCCTTTAAGGTATCTGCATGACTCTCCAGCAGTGCTATGACAGAACTCATTCTCAAGGAGGACTGTGACTATCAGGGAGACTTAATTCCACTGCCTTAATGTTACTACACTTCCCCTCTGGCTTAGCAGTAAAGAATCTGCCTGCAGTGTGGAGAAGTGGGTTCGATCCTTGGGTCGGGAAGATCCCCTGGAGAAGGAAATGGCAACTCATTCCAGTATTCTTGCCTGGGAAATTTGGTGGGCCACAGTCCATGGCATTCCAAAAGAGTTGGGCATGATTGAGCGATTCAATAACGTCGCTATAGGTGCAGAATGTTAGCAGGATCAAGAAAACTAGTACTATATACATCTGTGACTTCAAACATGACCATCCTGAATAATATACTTTATACATGTACATGTTTAAATATTCACTATTCTCTGAGCAGCACAATTTAGCCTAAAGCAATGTCTTCAGCAATGTGGGCTCCAGAAAAGAGTACATTAGTGCCACTGTCACAGAGGCCTCTCCAATTCACCAGGTGAGTCATACAAAGACTCTAATTTACCTGGCTACCTCATTTTGAATTCCTGGTCTGCTACAACAGGTAAATTGAGAGAGGGTTAGAGAAAAACTGGAGGCTTACAGTGTGGTCATTATGCTCTGAAAACATGATTTTTATACATGGTGTGTGTCAGTAGCTGAGTCGTGTCTGACTCATTGTGACCCCATGAACTGTAACCCAACAGGCTCCTCTGTCTATGGAATTCTCCAGGCAAGAATACTGGAGTGGGTAGCCTTTCCCTTCTCCAGGGGATTTTTCTGACCCAGGGATCAAACCCAGGTCTACCATACTGCAGACAGATGCTTTTTACCATCTAAGACATCAGGAAAGCCCTTATATATATATGATAATAAATTTCAGTTGTCCCTTGTGCTTCCAAGAAGCAAATGTTTTAGAGTATAACATGTAAATTCTAGTACAGTCTTAAGCATGGACTTCTATATCTCTATTCTCTATCTTCCACATTAGAGTAAAATGGGCTAAAATATGTACTACCACACATTTAAAAAGTTACATGCAGTGATAGTTAGAAAATACACAACAGGTTTGCTAGAAATCAGTAACTAGAATGGAAGAAGTGAAAGTGATAATGTGACCATTACTGCTGTCTCCAAGAATACTGCCAGCTATTAGCTATTACCACGACTAGAGTACTAGGCAAGAAATATTTGTCCCACATGGTTAAGGCTCATCTTCTGAAGAGCATACTTCTGCTATGAATAAACATATGGTGAAATCCTTTGTTCTTATTAAAATTAAGATTGGTTTACTGTTCATTAAAAAACATTGTAAAATACTTCACAACATGATTAGTTGTATAAATAAGCCACACGCTATTGAAAAGTCCAGCAGGAGAGAAATTAACCAGGGAACTTGATGGAGAGTCAGAAAATACAATCAAATGGAAGGACGCATGCTCAGTATATCTAAAATTACTCCAGGAACCATCAAAAAAAAAAAAAACCGGCATGAAATTCTGATTTTTCCTAGGTGGAAATTATGACTTAATTTATTTTAGTTCCAGTGTTCTAAATTTGTGCTTTTAAGAGCAGGCTTACTTCAATTGTAAACATGCAGCATTACATGAGAGCCTCCTGGATTCTTTTATGACTAAGGAAAATTAGTCATAAATTATTTTCACTGAAAACATGCGCCTCTGCCACAGTGTTTTGCTGGTAAAGAAACAGGTTTCATTCTCCTTTAATCTGTAGCTTTCTTTACACTACAAATCTGTTGACTTTCTGCTTGAAATCTATGTGGTCCCTTTTCTCTCCTATCCCTGCATACAACCAAAACCGTGTGGTTGACTTTTGTGTGCTGTGTGCCTTTAAGTGATGCTCTAAGTTTTTATCCAAATAAGAAATTCTACAACAGGTTAGGAATGTGGAGTCCCTGAAGTCATATTGACTAGTTAAAACTTCAAAGTTTTGACAGGACATTTTCATTAAGATTGTGCTCCTCTTTCTGCCCAAAGTTTCGGTCATTTAGTAAGAAAGAAAATCTGTGGATACTGATACATGGGATTGTTTCTATTGTGGTTTGACCATCAACCAATTTAGTGCACTTTGAAAATCAACTAATTAATGTCCTGAGTTAGCATCCTAACAGAAAAGTCTGTTGAGCTATGGTAAGCTTTATAATTAATACATGACAAATTTCTTTGTTCTCATGTAAACAAAACATGGCATATAGAGTCATGGGGAAACCCTGCATCCATTCAATGAGTAGTCTGATTGAAATGCAGGTGTTTCCTCCTTCAACACAAACTTGGATTGTGGGATACCTGACCTTGGGGGTAAAATTTTGTCTGTTTATACTTTGTGAAGGCAAAACTGAGAAGACCCATAGGAGTCCCAAGGTCTCCAAACCAAGTTCCTTTATCCAAATTCTGAAATAGTGTTTCCTAACTTTATTATGCTGTCTTGGTCAAGGATCATTTGATTAGAAGGAACAGGCTCCACTTAAGTCAACATAGGCAAAGAGAATTCACTGAAACAGCACAGGACTCTTACTCAGAATCTTTGCAAATTCAGAAAAGAATAGCTAAATCCCATGAAAGGTATCTTCCAATTCCTCCTTTCATTCACTTGCCTATTCATTCAGTCAATATTTACTGAGTACCTCCTATGTGCCAGGCATTGTCTTAGGAGCTGAGGACAGAACTGTGAATAAAACAGATGAAAAGAAAATCACTGCACTCATGAAGCATACATAATGATATGAAAAGACACAGGAGTGGAAAAGAATGCAAAATATTTGAGGGAAAAACTTCACTGCGTTTGACCTAAGTATGGCACATGTGGAAAAAGAGGTTAAAAAACTAGTTTGAGATAGGTTTTGCAAGTGAGGTTGACAATTATCATCTTAGGTTATATTTAAGATGCAGTAAAAACCCAGCGGAAATTTTTAAACAGGGTAATGGCATTATTAAGCGAGAGCTTAAGGAAGACCAGAGCTACAAACGGTGGATAGAATGGACTCAAGCTGGGGTTGGGGGAGGAGGAAAGGATGTGAAGACCAATAGCAACAATTGCTACTTTCCCACTCTAGTACTCTTGCCTGGAAAATCCCATGGACGGAGTGGCCTGGAGGGCTACAGTCTATGGGGTCGCTAAGAGTCGGACACGACTGAGCGACTTCACTTTCACTTTTCACTTTCATGCATTGGAGAAGGAAATGGCAACCCACTCCAGTGCTCTTGCCTGGAGAATCCCAGGGACGGGGGAGCCTGGTGGGCTACCATCTATGAGGTCACACAGAGTTGGACACGACTGAAGCGACTTAGCAGCAGTAAGAAAATGTGTGGACCTTAACCTCAGCAACGGGTAGAAAAAATAAAAAGGAGGAAATAAATTAGGCGATGGCAGTTATGTAAGTAGAATGGACATGCCTCTCACTGAATATAAAAAACTTTAAAAGTTGTCAAGCATGACTGACCATGCCATGAAGTAAGACAATGAACACTGTGTGTAGCAGAGGGTAGTGGGTTAGAGAGAATAGAGAATGACTCTTGACTTTTAAGACACTTAGTTTGAGATGTCACTGCACTTTGAGTATAGATACCCTGGCAACATAGCTTTTGCAGTCCAGAAATAAATATTTGGGAATCATTGAAATGGGTTTAAAAGTAGAAATATGAAGTACTTCAAAGGAATGGATTGCAGGGGCAGGCGGTGGTTGAAGGATTGACTGAAAGATGCCTGTGTTTAAGGTTTGAGAAAAAGGGGTAATAAATTCTTTGTCAGAGAGTTAAGAGCATTAAAAAATTAATGCATTCTTGTACATTACCTGAGGAAAAAAGAAGGAAGCAGGAGGAAGTAGGGGTTAGGGGATTATATATACAAACATATCGAGTTGAAATATGACAAAAGAGGGGCAAGATGAATGTTTTTAATTTATATAAGCTGTTAACGTTACTGAGCCACATGCATTTCCCTCCTTCAGCAGGGATATGATATAAGGTATTATAACTTATCTTACTCTAGTACACACTGGGCCAGTTTTGATTACATAGAGATTTCTAGCTAGGGTTCACCATTTTGAAGGCAAGGCATTAAACCTAAAAGAAAGAAAGAGTATCTGAGCAAAAGGTTTTCATCATTATTCTTCAAGCTTTAATTATCTTTTTTCAACACTGAGACTAGCTATTTTTACTCAGAGATTCTCTATCCAAAGATGCTCTAATTACCTTGCCCTGAATAGACTCTGTTCACCCCTATTTATATAGTGCTTTGAACATTTAAAATTTGCCAGTAGTTCTTAAAAGATGGTATAATACTACAGAACTCCGATTTAATTAAACACAAACGTGCTTTTTTTTTCATTCCTAACAAAATGAACACAACTAAACAGGGCTTGCATGTTATATAGAAGTAATAAAACAGGCACTGTGTATATCAGTCACAGTTCTTTAGATTCATATAATGTGCTTAATAACATTATTTCTAGAGTGAGAAGAAAGTATATCTTCCAATAAAAATATGTGACAGTTGTTCAGAAAGGACAATCATTTCCTTGAGAAATCCTCAGACTAGATTTTTCTCACAGACACATTCCTATGAATAACTTTTCTGAGGAATGAAGCTGTAACAATTTCTCTAGCCCTCCCAGGAGAGAACATCTCCCTCAAGTAGAGAGTTGGGGTCAAATACACAATTGCAAATGACATGCCAATTCATCATATGTCATCGGATCTTAACCACTTTTTCTCTGGTAATGGTACCATTTAGCTAAAAAGCAATCAAGATTCTTCTGAGAACATTGCAGAAAAGATGAACAACTATATTAAGAAGAAAATAACCTTGAGATTCAATAGCAAAGTAAAGGGCATAATTGTATTGATTCAGAGAAAAAGCAAAGGACTGTGAAACAAAAGTACATAAAAGATTTACTAAATATATAGATGCAGAAACAGTAGAAACAGTGACAGACTTTATTTTTGGGGGATCCAAAATCACTGCAGATGGTGACTGTAGCCATGAAATTAAAAGATGCTTGCTCCTTGGAAGGAAAGTTATGACCAACCTAGATAGCATATTAAAAAGCAGAGACGTTACTTTGCCAACAAAGGTCTGTTTAGTCAAAGCTATGCTTTTTCCAGTAGGCATGTATGGATGTGAGAGTTAGACTATAAAGAAAGTGGAGCGCTGAAGAAGTGATGCTTCTGAACTGTGGAGTTGGAGAAGACTCTTGAGCATCCCTTGGACTGCAAGGAGATCCAACCAGTCCATCCTAAAGGAAATCAGTCCTGAATATTCATTGGAAGGACTGATGCTGAAGCTGAAACTCCAATACTTTGGCCACCTCATGCAAAGAGTTGACTCACTGGAAAAGACTCTGATGCTGGGAAAGATTGAAGGCCAGAGGAGAAGGGGACAACAGAGGATGAGATGGTTGGATGGCATCAACGACTCAATGGACATGAGTTTGAGTAAATTCTGGGAGTTGGTGATGAAGCCTGGCGTGCTGCAGTCCATGAGGTCGCAAAGAGTCGGACACAACTGAGCGACTGAACTGAACTGAAATGTATTTCAAGGCATACTGAAAGCCCTGCAGAAAACTGTAAAAACCCACATTAAAAATATTTTCTGCCAGGGTGGTGAAATTTAGGGTAAAAATAGTAGATAGGGGATCCTGGGTCCTGTTTTATAGGAACATATTGCTGATATGGTGTGGGGAAGATATGGGCTCCTCTTCCAATACATTGGAAAATGGCAGAGTCCTTATTGTCACTAGCATAAATGTATATAAGAAATCAGAAGAAAGAAATGTTACTTATTCAAGATGTCATAATATTCATAAAATTTTTAATGTACCTACAAGTTTAAAATTCTTTTGAAATGCAGATACAATATATCATTTCATAAGCAGTGAAAATTCATTCAAGATAGAGCATGCCTTTATTGGCATCACTACGTTGTAAAGAATGCAGATACTGAATAAAGTGTGGTTTCTGCCTTTAAAGAATTTCTAACTACATGAGCAATGGCTCTATTTGGTGAGTACAAAATATGATATATTAAAGATACTTAATAGTAAAACAAAATTCAGAGACATCTTATTATCTACCATAAGGTTACAGTGTTTACTCATCTGATCCACTTTGAACCAATTCACTAGACTATGGATCATCAAGGCCACTGCAACTCTTGCATATTTTTCCCCCAAGTGGTTTTTTTGTTTGTTTGTTTTGTTTTTACTATTACCATCCCCACAAGAATGTGCTATGAGAGTAAATCAGTTTTGGTTTGGTTTTTGGTTTTCTTTTCTTCTTTGTTTCAGCTTCTTGATTCTAGCTATAGTAAAAAGAAGTTGCTGCATGGAAGTTTTGAAACTACAGATAACATTAAAGTAAGAGATGAAAATAACCTATCAATATCAATTACCTACTACAGTTGACCCCTAAAAACAGATAATAAAAATTGGTAGAAAAGAATGCTAGAAGGTACTCATAACTTCTGTACTTATAGATTAATATTTCCCATGGTATGCCTTTTGTTTGGGACTTCCCTGGTGGCTCAGTAATAAAGAATCTGCCTGCCAATGCAGGAGATGCAAGTTGGATCCTTGGGTCAGGAAGATACCATGGAGAAGGAAATGGCTACCCACTCCAGCATTCTTGCCTGGGAAAGAGGAGCCTAGAAAGCTATAGTTCATAGGGTCACAAAAGTCAGACATGACTTAGCAACTAAACAACAATGCCTTTTGTTTAAGTATGTGAATTCAGCATATCTTTAGTAATACAATGGGAGCACCAGTAGAACATGGCAACACTATTATCAACAAACATAATTCTGACCACTATATTTTTTAACTTTTTATCAAAGCAATGAATGTACATGATTTTAAAATAGTACCCTTAGGATAAAGTGAAAATCTGCAGTGTTTTGTCCCATGTTATTCTCCTGAGGAAATCATTTTCAATTCTTTGAGCTAGTTCTTCCTATATTTACATACACATATCTAAATAACATGTACACCCCTCAACAAATCCCACAGCATATAACAGGTGTTAGTGAGCTATGCAATATACATATGGTACTGAGATGGACCTGGTAGCTGGCCAGTTCTTTAGGAGACTTTTCTTTGGAAAGGTCAGTTTCCCCAGAGAGGAATCCTTCAATTTCCTCACTGTGTTAAGTCTAGTTGCTAATATTCTGTCTGGCATTTCAGCTGCTTATATTAATTACATGAACTTTTCTATGCACCTCATTTATAAAAAGTTCACTGTATGAGGACATTTATTTGAAATTACATTTCAATAATTATGAAGAGTAGCAAGTTTTGAGGCACATTTTTACCAACATAATTTTCTACATATAATTTTCAGTTTCTGTACATAAAACACATCTTTATATCAATTAATAGTATTTAAAGGTAATCAGTGTTCCAGTGAAACAGCAGAATTTTAGATTAAGAAAAACCTAGAATATTTTCTAAACTGCTCCATTAATGCTCAAAATTAAGAAACAATTAATAGATATTCTAAGAATTCTAAATGGCATGCTCCTCAAAAAGGGGGCATATATAATAAATATTTTCTAAATTGATGTGTTTTTTTCACTGCTGAAAATCTTGGAAATCAGAACAACCATGTGTTTTAGAAATACCTACAAAAAAGAAATTATTATGCAATAGAAATATTTTGAGGAAGTATCCTAATTGTTGGTACATAGCTGCTCTCCCCAAAAGTTTTTGGGTTGCCATTTTCTTCTCCATTTATTTTAAATAATCAACAATAATGACTACTTACAGTTGTCACTGAACAACTAAATCTTCTCACAGTGCCTTATGTACCCATCCAAAAAGCGACTAAAAAGATTTTAATGGAGGTATAGGGAGAAAAATAAACAAGTAATAAGGTGAAAAGACCAAGCAGTTTAGAAAATGTAGAATCTCAAAAGGACATAGAAGCTTCTGTGTCCTTCCCAAGCCTTGGCCCCTACCATAGATTCTGACTCAGGAAACATTAAGAAAAATAAGAGAAGAACATTCACAATAGGAAATGCTTGTTCCTCATTTTAGATCACTGAAGTTGCTCTTCTAAGAAGTCAGACATGTCTTCCATTCAGTTATGGCAACGGGCTTATAGAAAAGAAATTAGGAAAAAGCAACTTGGTATTTAATTTTTAGCTGCAAATAAAAAATGTGACATCACAAAGATTCATCACTCCCATTTAATCACAACACCATACTGAGCAAATCTTTTATAGAAGTCCCGAGTCTTGATTAACACTGAGTTTTTTCACTGGGATTCAGAGCTACTGTACCTCCTAGCTCCTTCTCAATCAGAGACTGTACTTTGCCAAGAAACAAAACTGTGGATAGTAATACCTGCATCAGAAGGGTATGGTGATCATTAAATGACAATGCAGATGACAATGCATGTGAGCTACCTGTCCCACAGGCACTTCATGCACCTTAGTTTCTCTCCTTCCTTTTTAAATGCACTTACCGCACCTCACTTTCATAATCCTTACCACATTGTCCTGATTGTCTACCGGTTCCTTTCTCTATGAATGCTTGCATATTAGGAACTCTATATTCCTCATCTTTGTATCTGAGCATTTAGTATAGTATGCAGTACACAGTAAGGGCTCAAATGAGTCAGCCATAGTAACAGAACCCACTAACACCTGAACTGAATGGTACATAAGCATCGGGAAGTAATAGTAAAATGAACACTGTTCCACTTATAAGGAAATCGACCACAAGCTATTTATACTGGGTAAATCACTTAACCTCTCTGGACATCATTTTCTCACTTGTAAAATAAGAGGTTTGGACTAAAAGATCCCAGAACTTCCTTCTAGCTACAAAATTTTGTAATTATATGATTGTAACTCTAAACAGTATAGGAGTTATAACAGCCTAAAATTTTGTATTAAAAATATAAACTTTAAAAAAGTTCTAGGAATAGAGATTTAAAAGACAGAGAAAGCCAAGAAAGTGACAGGTGATGCATGTTTCAGGTTTTATTTTCTTATACTAAACAAAACTGTCACTGCTGCCCCCTACTGCTAGGAGCAGCTACCATTTACTGAGTCTTAATATGTGCTAGGCACTGTGTTAAACTCTTCATGTAAATTTTATCATTTCATCTTCACGAGAATTAGATGAAGTAATTACTGCCATTAGAGCCGAGGACACTAAGACTCAGAGTGGTAGCCCAAAGTCACGTTGACTGGAGCTGGAACTCTAAGCCAAAGTATGTTTGATGCCAAAACCCACTAAGAATACATGTATCTCGGTACCTATAAGCTGTCTAATTCTATGTTAAGAGAAAATAATCTCACCACTTATATAATTATGTAAGTACTCATCATAAGGAAGGCTGAGCACCAAAGAACTGATGTTTTTGAACTGTGGCGTTGGAGAAGACTCTTGAGAGTCCCTTGGACAGCAAGGAGATCAAACCAGTCAATCCTAAAGGAAATCAACCCTGAATATTCACTGGAAGATCTGATGCTGAAGCTGAAGCTCCAATACTTTGGCCACCTGATGTGAAGAACCAACTCATTGCCAAAGGCCCTGATGCTGGGAAAGACTGAGGGCAAGGGGAGAAGGGGGAGAGAAGAGGATGAGATGGCTGGATGGCATCACCAACTCGATGGACATGGGTTTGGGTGGACTCCGGGAGTTGGTGATGGACAGAGAGGCCTCAGTTCAGTTCAGTCGCTCAGTCGTGTCCGACTCTTTGCAACCCCATGAATCGCAGCACGCCAGGCCTCTCTGTCCATCACCAACTCCCGGAGTCCACCCAAACCCATGTCCATCGAGTCGGTGATGCCATCCAACCATCTCATCCTCTGTCGTCCCCTTCTCCTCCCGCCCCCAATCCTACCCAGCATTAGGGTCTTTTCCAATGAGTCAACCCTTCGCATGAGGTGGCCAAAGTATTGGAGTTTCAGCTTCAACATCAGACCTTCCAATGAACACCCAGGATTGATCTCTTTTAGGATGGATTGATTGGATCTCCTTGCAGTCCAAGGGACTCTCAAGAGTCTTCTCCAACACCACAGTTCAAAAGCATCAATTCTGCGGTGCTCAGCTTTCTTCACCGTCCAACTCTCACATCTCACAGAGAGGCCTGGCATGCTGCAATTCATGGGGTCGCAAAGAGTTGGACACAACTGAGCGACTGAACTGAACTGATACCTCTAGCATCCCTGAATGTTCTAAGTTATACCAACTGCATACACTAATTTTAAAACCTTTGATGATTATAATTATTATACTATGCTATTCCTTTTTAATTTTGATTCCCATAAAAATATAATCAGGTGTTTTTAAACTTGAGTTTCTATGTGCTGTAAGATTTCATCAAGAATATATGAACTACATTCTAATCTAAGCCATTTCCTGGATCATAATGTGGTATACATGATAACTAATCTTGAATAAAGGAACTCATTTTTAATTTTTTCCCAGTTCTACTGTGCATGTTGTGTTGTGATATTTTGGTCTTTCGTAAGATTGAAAGAAAAACAACTTTGAGTGAATAATTACAACTTATTAATGTGTAGAAAGCACATTCCATTTATGAATTCCTAATATTGCCCAAAAGGAACTCAGAATATAAAGAAACACTCCTGTTGTAATAAAAATCTATAGCACATAATCAATTCATATTGACTGAGAGATTGTTCCTCTGGAAAGAGAGACTTCTTGAACTGATAAAATATATAGAAATTAAAAACATTATATCAAATTTATTTCATGGTCTGGGATTAGATAATAGAGATCAAAGAGCCAATTCTTAGCCTCTATGAGGAGAAAGCAATGCTAAATAGTTACAATTAAAATTTTGTTTCTGTTTAAATGCTTATTCCTCATATCCATAGGATTCAATTAATCTTGACCTACTGATCAAATTTACTAGAGTCTATACCATGATATCAGGAAATTATTAAAAGAAAGATCATAAAGTATATTTGATTTAAATAAGCTCTCTTTATAAATGAATGCACCCAACCAACATCATGTGAATATTACATGTGAAGTTAAAGTCATTCAGTTGTGTCTGACTCTTTGTGGCCCCATGGGGTGTAGTCCACCAGGCTCCTCTGTCCATGGGATTCTCCAGGCAAGAATACTAGAGTGGGTTGCCATTCCCTTCTCCAGGGGATCTTCCCAACCCAGCAATCAAACCCAGGTCTCCTAAACTGCAAGCAGATTCTTTACCATCTGAGCTACCAGGTAAGCCTAAAAGTAGATATATTCCTATAAATAGGTTTCTATGTAAATTCATACATAACCTCACTCTTTCTTAGCTGAATCATTATAATCTCATTTGCTCAATTACCATATTTCAATACAAACAAAGAATACAAATTAATTAGTTCAAAGCTAAACAAACAAAATGGGCTAAATTATGCCATCTTTTCTAACCATGGTTTAGAACTTTAAAGGTAAGGAATAAAAATATAAAACTAGCTTTTCAAATGTGATAAGAGTAACTTATCCATGAAACTTGCAGGCTCTTGAAATAAATCAAGCCTATAAGGTAATGTGCTTTCAGGGATTTTCTTTTCCCTTCTGGGAGATACTGCAATGACCACTGTATAGTTACAGCCTCTGAGACAGAAACCAGAAATGAAATTAATATATAGGCCAAAGCTACTAATAATGTAATGTGCAACTCTCTGACATTAATAGAGATACTCAACCAGAGATGAAGTGCCTAATCAGTTTTTGCAGTCAAGCAAATCAATAGCCAACCTACAGAGGGTTCTTGGAATCTTTTGTTCAAATGACAAGGCTGCTAATCTTTATAAGCAGTCTTTGTTTGACTGAAAGAGAGAGAAAAAAGAGCAAGGGAATCTGCAAGAAGCTGCCAATGACAAAAGGGCAAGAGGGGGAGGGTGCATAAAAAACAGGCTCAGAGAACCAGAAAGCAGTGCACCAGGAAGACTCCAGGTTATAAAAGGAGGGAAAGAGAAATCATACAACACGGAGAGCCCAGAAAACCAATGGATCAAAGGGGTGGGAGGAAGGGAGCACAGGAAGACAAATAATTTACACAATGTACAGTGGTGTTATGAAGGAAGGGCTGAAGACAAAAATGCAAGATAGTGACCCAATGCAACCTCCTTGGTTGAGGGTGAACTCTAACTTCAAATTCCACTCAGATGTTCCTTAACTTTCTTGTGTCTTTCAATTATAAGTTCAACCTCTTTAAGGAATTTCCCCAACCCTCTTTTCTTTCTTGGGATGGCAGCTAGTTAAAAAGAAGAGATTGAGTTGTCTTATGGCATGCTAACTCACATGCTGTATGTAGCTAAGGCAACTGACTGGCTTCCCCTTAGACATCTGCCATTCTACCTAATCACTGTGTGTCCTATGCTTGTGTCTAGTGAGATCTGGCTGATCTTTTTGGCTTACACCCTTGAATACTGCTATAGCCTTTGGGCTTGAGACCCTCTGGTTTTGAGGTCCAAATACTCTGCAGCATCCAGGCTTTCTGTTTAAAGGCTTTGGTCAGCTGACCAGCACTCTTAGAATTTCTCTATCGCTAGAGAGTCAGTTTTTTCAGGCAGTCTTGCTGTTCTTGGATTCTCTCCTGAAGACAACAGATTATTCTTATTATCATCATCATTATCATCATCATACCTCCCTATCTTCTACTTTGACTTTCAGCCTCTGAAAAGGCAGGTAGGGGAATGAACACACTATGGCTCTTCTCAGCCCTGGAAAAGATTTCTTCTCCTGGTCTGGCAGAAATTGCCTGTTTTGTTGTTTAATCACTCAGTCGTGTCCAACTCTCTGGCAACCCCATGGACCCCGGAAGGCTCCTCTGCCCATGGGATTCTCCAGACAAGAATACTGGAGTGGGATGCCATTTCCTTCTACAAATACATCATCCTAAATCCTTTATATACCATATATATGTGTATACATATATGCTTATAGTGAAATTATGTATAAATTTTCAAATTTGGCTCTTTATACACTAGAGTTTTTAGAATTTAAAACATCCTCATTTCTCTCATAAAACCCAGAATATCCTGATTCGGTACAGATAAAAAAATTAATTTAAAACTCAAAACATTGGACTTTGATCCAGTAATTATCCTCCTAAGAATTTATCATACTGATAACTGATATGAATGTATGTAAAATGATGTATAGTCAGAATTATTCACTGCAGCATTATTTGTAAAAGCATAAGATTAGGAATTGAACTGTCTACCAATTGGATATGGCTACTATAGCTGCTAAGAATGAAGCAGTTTCATACATACTGATATGGAAATGCAGCAAGAGATATTATGTGAAAAAACCTATGTGTACAAGAGTGTAAACTATGTATCTATTGTGTACACAAAACTGAATGGGAGAGAAAGGGTGGAGGCCAGTTGGGGAGAAAGTAGGGGAAGGAGATTTATATAAACTTATATCCTTTTGTACCTTTTGAATTTTGTTATTATACATGCATTTCACATTAAGAAAATAATTTATTGAAAATAAAACTCAGAGCTGAGCAAATGATTCCTTTATTTGAGGCTGCATCTACCCTCATCCTGAAATAAACAATGCATGTAAATGGTTCCATGGACTGATTGGGGAAGGGCTGGAAGGACAGGAACAAGGAAATACTTGGAACAAAGATATAGTTTTAACAGCCCCAAAAGATTCCACACATCACCGTGGGAACTAGGCCAACTTTCACATTTCCATCCCATGAGTTTGTGACACTGGAAGAAGGTAAACGGGAACGATGACATTTCATGGCATACATTTCAGAGGGAAATCAGTTTCCACCAAACAGTCACAGGGTGGAAAGAGTGAGTTTCAAAGACTCGAGCAAATACTCACCACAACCTTACAACTCATGCTGGCGAGTCCCATGGGCTTCGGAGAAGTGAGCAGCTTCCTCGGGCAACGCATATCTTCTAACAGTAGTTTAAAATGGCATCATAAAAGACCAAAGATTTTGGCTGCTAGGAAATCTTTCTAATGGCCAACTTAAAATTTCACAGTAACAATGAAAACAGAGGGAAATATTAGCTTTATTAACTTTAACCATCTAAACTGGAATTGAAACAATCGGGAGGTTAAGATTCTAAAACCTCATACAAACAACCTAAATCTTTAGAGAATCATTTTATATCACACACAAAAACCATATAGTCTCTTGTAAATTATAACTGCTTGGTAGAAATTATCTCAGAGGTACTTTTTTCCTTCAGGAAAGCAACAACAATAATACTTCAAAAGAAGATGAAATGAACTGTGTCACAGTCTACCAGCCAGTTCCACAGTGCTTTAAATAGGAACAAAATAGAGTGAACTTCCTTTCCTATCACATTCCTATCTTACAAGAAATAGCATCCACTGGCCCAAGGGAAAAACAGTACATCAACACAAAAGCAACCCATCTGAAGGTGGCTGTGGCTTTATCTTCAGGAGAGCATCAGCAGACATAAGCCCACTTAATTTGACCTAAACCCTCTAAGCCTCCAACAGAATATTATTTTCAAAAGGCAGGAAACAGATCAATGCCATTTTTTCTCTAAAAATTATTATACACAAGCAATATTCTAAATGTATGCTCTTAAAAATACTAGACTCCAGTGGGAAAAAATCACAGAAAAATAAAATTATTTCTTAAAAAATAATGACTAAGTGTAAAATGGTAGCTTCCAAGAAGTACTTAAATTCAAATATAAAGGTGAAATAGATCAGGCTTTGAGATTAAATGTCAAGTCTGAAGTCTGAATAGATTTCAATGTCATATTTAAAAATAAAAGTAGATTTTATTGCTATAGACTGCATTCTGCCTATAAAATTATTATTAAGTTTAATGTTCAGTGGGTTACGAACTTCAACAGGTAAGTAAATAAATATGAAAATGATACTTTATACACTTATTTAATCATGTGTGCTATTCTGGGCACATTTAAGATTGTTACTATATTTCGTGAATGTCATTCAGTAAATATTTCTCAAATACACATTATGCCAGGTTCTGGGAATTCAACAGTGAGTAAAAAAAAAAAAAAAAAAAGACAGTCCTTGACAACGACAATGAGAAAGAATTAAATGGGTAATAATATTGCAATGAGTTAAGGCTAAGTTGGAAGTACAAGATGCAAAGGGGCCACAGAGCAGGTTCATCTGCCCAAAACCTGACCAGTATCGAAGAGCAGGAGGGGCAAAGAGTGGTGAAGGAATTTAGGATCTTTCCTAAAAAGTTTTCACATGTAAACTAGGACTTTAAGGGTCACTAGGACTTATTCAAAGGGAAAGAGGAAGAAGGCTCCAATAAAGGAAGAATTACCTGTATAAGAGAGGAGAGGCACAGGGTAGGGTAGGAAGGTAGAAAGCAGGGGATTTGAGAAACTAAAAGTACTTAATTCATTTCTCAGGTAAATGAATGAAAACATTCTCCCTTCACTCCTTAATTCTACTTAGTCATTCATTCAATTAAAATTTACTGAGCTCTGATAAAGTTATGCATATATCAGGTCCCTCAAAATGGAGGCCACCCCATTGGCCCCGTCCTCATCACATATCTAAACATAAGTCAGCCTGTACTTAAAGGAAACACTTCACTGTCAAGGAAATCTAACATACACTAATTGCAATCCGCCAACTCGGCTTTACCCAACTTACCTTACCCTAGAAACTAGGACCTGCTTGCCTAATAAGGAAGTCTCTGACCTCCTAGTCAATCATGCCCTACTTCTGACTTGTCTCTTCTAATGCTCTATAAAACTTGCTTTTGCCCCAAATCCTTCCAGAACAGAGCTCTACTGCTTGTAAGACACTGTACCCCCCCAGTGCATGATCGTTTTCCCTTCAACAAAGGACATCAAATTTATTACTAAGTTGTTTTAGTTTTGTCATTTTACAGCTTCTATTATCAGCTGCCCCATTCAAAGGGCAAGGTACTGTCATCTTTTTCAAATTATAAAGCCCAAATAAAAGGAAATCAATACTCCATATAAGGGCTCTTTATCTTGGGATGATCTTACACACAATTCCTTTGAAAAACAACCAAAAAGTAATTACTGTCAAATTGATAAACTCTCTGAGAAGGAATTAAGTCTTCAAATAACTGTTTTACTTATTTTCCCATTTTTCTTATTCCACTGCCTCTGAATTTTCATAATATGTACATCTTACAGTTCAGTAGGTCAGAAATCTGACACAGGTCTCCCTGGGATGACTGAATTCCTGCCACAGTCTCCAAAAGGACAAATCTGCTCTCCTGATTTTTTAAGGGCCATTCACATCCCTTGCTTTTGGCTCTCTTCCTCCATCTTTAAAGTAAGGGTTAATCAAGTCTGCATCACTCTAAATCTCTTTTCTGCCTCCCTTTTGCATTTTTAATGACTCTTATGATTATATTGAGCCCACTAGTATAATCCAGGATAATCTCTCTGTATTTTAAAGTTAACTGATTACAACTTTAATTTCATCTGTTACCTTAATTCTCCTTTGCCATGTAACCCAACATATTCAGAGGTTCTGGGAATTCCGAATGACTGGGGAGTCATTACTCTGCCTACCACAGCACACTAAATGAATATTTAACACAACATTGAGGAAGATGCACTGGTGGCTTTTATACTCCTGAGATTTTTATCTGCTAGGGTAGATTAAAAAATGTGTATAATATCACACTGTCAAGGGGAAAAATGCATCCTAAGAGTACTCTAAGTAGTAACTAGGTGACTACAGAAATGAGAAAGAACATTTTTAAAAGCTTAAGGGAGAATGAAATATAAAGTAGGTCTTAAAGCACAGGTAAGATCCACGTAACAGGTAGAGATGAGAATGGGGGATATTTCAGGTGGTAGCTTTGTGTGACTAAATAGAAGGAAGATTTAGAAAAAAGAAAAAGGAAGACATATGTAACAAGTCCCAATAGGATGGAGTGAAGAACACTCAATGGGATGCAATGGGAACTGAAAATTCCAAGGAGAGAATGGTCAAAAATTATTAAAATGTTGCAGAGATAAAGGAATGCAAAGACAGAGAAGTCACTGGAGTTTTAATTAGTGGATGATTGGTGAACTTCAAATGAGCACTCAGCCAAGTGCTGGTGGCAGGAGCCAGGTTACAGCTTTTACAGAAGCAGGCTGGTGCAAGTGTAAATGATTCTTTTGATAAACCTAGTTCAAACAGCAAAATCTTTTTAAAAAGAAGGTTCAGAAGACAAGATAAAAGGTTCAGATTGCGGCCATGAAATTAAAAGACACTTACTCCTTGGAAGAAAAGTTATGACCAACCTCGACAGCATATTAAAAAGCAGAGACATTACTTTGCCAACAAAGGTCCATCTAGTCAAGGCTATGGTTTTTCCAGTGGTCATGTATGGATGTGAGAGTTGGACTGTGAAGAAAGCTGAGCGCCGAAGAATTGATGCTTTTGAACTGTGGTGTTGGAGAAGCCTCTTGAGAGTCCCTTGGACTGCAAGGAGATCCAACCAGTCCATCCTAAAGGAGATCAGTCCTGGGTGTTCATTGGAAGGACTGATGTTGAAGCTGCAACTCCAATACTTTGGCCACCTCATGCGAAGAGTTGACTCATTGGAAAAGACCCTGGTGCTGGGAAGGATTGGGGGCAGGAGAAGAAGGGGACGACAGAGGATGAGATGGTTGGATGGCATCACCGACTCAATGGACATGGGTTTGGGTGGACTCCAGGAGTTGGTGATGGACAGGCAGGCCTGGCGTACTGCGGTTCACGGGGTCACAAAGAGTCGGACATGATTGAGCGACTGAACTGAACTGAACTGAAGTACACAGTATGCCGACAGGAAGAAATCGATGAAACTAGACATAAACCAAGTCATATGCTGTGCAGTGCTTAGTCACTCAGTTGTATCTGACTCTTTGTGACCCCATGGACTGTGGCCTGCCAGGCCCCTCTGTCCATGGGGATTCTCCAGGCAAGAATACTGGAGTGGGTTGTTATGCCCTCCCCCAGCAGATCTTCCCAACCCAGTGACTAAAACCAGGTCTCCTGTATTGCAGGCGTATTCTTTACCATCTGAGTCACCAGGGAAGCCCATTTTTACAGTATAAGTCATAGCTATTTTATGTCTATCTCCTTTTGATAATGTAGTCCTTTAACGCCTCTATTTAAAACAAAAAACAAAAAACCCATAAGAATACAATTAAATATTTAATTGTGTAGCACTAAGGAACTACATTTGACTTAAAACGTAAGCTTACGGCATGATCTAAGACCACTCTGGTCTGTTTCTACATCCCCCACGAGACATGAAACAACACTAGCACCGAAGGAATGACAAGAACAGTGATGATCAAGATCTGTCATGCAAGAACCAGTGATCAAAAAGCAGAATGGCAGTTGAATGTGCCCTCCTCACTATGATATTTTCTCATACTCTTTTCTGTATTTCCTAATGGTGCAGATAGACATTTAAAAGTGAATTAATGAAAGCACCAATAATAGTGAAACAAAGAAAAATTAAGAAAAAGGTGAAAAGAAAAATTTGATTCCAACAGAACAAAATACATAAAGAAAAATAATAAATATTGAAAGTATTACTGGTAACTTTTCATTTTTCAGTGAAATCAACTGTATACTATACTACGTATTAACAAACATAGACAAAATTTAGAAAATATTAAATTATAATATGAAGAATACTATGCTTCTGAAAATGATCATTTCTGACTGACTAATTTGCTCATTCCAATAATCTCAAACAAGTTTAATTTGGACAGTTCTGGTTATATATCTGAGCAAAATCTCATATAACTGAAGCCTTAACTCAATAATAATATTTCACAGAAAATCTGATAAACTATTACTTTAAAAAAAAAAAAAAGCTCAGTACTGAACTCCAAGAACATAAAAAATGGGCACAATAGGGATTATTTAATTAAATTCATGATGTCTGAATGATCTCTCTGCCTCTGTTAAATGAAGTAATATTATTTGCTTCTTATTACCCTGCTAGGTTTTAGAAGACACTACAAATGAGTTTTATTCCTAGAAAAATTATGCATTTAAATTAATTTCTAAATATTAAACCTAATTTGTCATTGATTCTTCTGAGGAACTTGACAACAGCAAGTCCTCTCAAAAGAAACACATAGCTGCCCAGCTAAAAGACATTTCCCATCTTCTCTTGGCTTCCCAGGCAGCTCAGTGGTAAAGAATCTATCTGCCAACACAGGAGACGTGAGTTTGATCCCTGGGTCAGGAAGATTCCCTGGAGAAAAAATGGTAACTCACTCCAGTATTCTTGCCCAGGAAATTGCAAGGACAGAGAAGCCTAGTGGGCTACAGACCATAGGGGTCCCAAAAAAGTCAGACACGACTAAATGACAAAAGTGAACCTAATCCTAACTGATACAACGTGCATATCCTAACAATTCCACACTTAGCATATACTCAAAAGTATAGACCAATGCTATCTAAGAGAGTGACAGAAATGTTCTGTATCTTGGCTGTTAAATCAAGTAGTGGCTAGCAATGTGTGATTATTGAGCAATTGAAATGTTTTTCAACATTTAAAACTGAATTTTACATTTTATTTAATTTCAATTAATTTAAATTTAAATAGCCACATGTGGCTAATGGCTATTGTATTGGACAGCACAGCTCTAGGTATTAAAAAAACATCAAAACTGTAATTGAGTTAATTTTAAATGATATAAACTTCTCCCTAATTTATATATAACAATATAGTAAAACTGCAAACATCATTTTAATAAGAAACATGCCTATAACCATACTTTGCTAGAGTAATGTATACTGTCACCCTGCTTATTCAACTTATATGCAGTGTACATCATGCAAAATGCCAGGCTGGATGAGTCACAAGCGGGAATCAAGATTGCCAGGAGAAATGTCAATAACCTCAGATAAGCAGATGATACCATCCTAACAGCAGAAAGTGAAGAAGAACTAAAGAGCCTCTTGATGAAAGTGAAAGAGGATAGTGAAAAAGCTGGCTTAAAACTCAACATTAGAAAACTAAGATCATGGCATCCGGTCCCATCACTTCATGGCAAATAGATGGGGAAACAATGGAAACAGTGACAGACTTAATTTTCTTGGGCTCCAAAATCTGCAGCCATGAAATTATAAGACGCTTGTTTCCTGTAAGGAAAGCTATGACAAACCTAAACAGTGTATTAAAAAGCAAAGACATCACTTTGCCAACAAAGGTCCATATAGTTATGGTTTTTCCAGTAGTCATATATGAAAGTGAGAGCTGGACCATCAAGAAGGCTAAGCACCAAAGAATTGATGCTTTCGAACTTTGGTGCTGGAGAAGACTTTTGAGCGTTCCATGGACAGCAAGGAGATCAAACCAGTCAATCCTAAAGGAAATCAACCCTAAATATTCATTGGAAGGACTGATGCTGAAGCTGAAGCTCCAGTACTTTGGCCAACTGATGCGAAGAGCCAGCTCACTGGAAAAGACCCTGATCCTGGGAAAGACTGAGGGCAAAAAGAGAAGAGGGTAGTAGAGGATAATATAGAATCACTGACTCAATGGACATGAGTTTGAGCAAACTCCAGGAGTTAGTGTAGGACAGGGAAGCCTGCCATGCTGTAGTCCATGGGGTCACAAAGAGTTGGACATGATTTAATGACTAAACAACAACAGAGTAATGTTATTATGATTAAGTTGAGCTATGGTATAGAAACTTCGAATATGTTAGTTGTGAGGATGAAGACAATTTGACAATGGGTCTAAAACACACACTTTCTACTTTCATACAAAAAATATCCTGAATTTCATCTTAATCTGAAATCAACTGCTCTCAAAAATGTGATAGGATTTAAATAGTTTTCACACTTCTCCATTCATATGCCTCTTAACTCAGAGCTGCTGGAACATACAAAGGACTATCTAGAAAAGTATAATGCCTTTCTATGCATTAACAACTGAACTAATATTATGTTGGAGAATATTAAAGCAAAACTTGTATTCAAATTTCAATAAAATTACTTCTTAGCATGCAATGAAATTTTTTTTGCTCTGCTTTAAAAACTAGTGGATACTTTTCCTCCCCAATGTTAACTACCTTCATGTCAAGAGGTATGAATATTATGGATAGTAAAGCACAGTTCTTAGGTTATTAATAAACCATAAAATTCACAACAGAAAGGTATCTCAAAAAGGTCATGCAGTTTATATGCTCACATTTGTCTATGTTCTCCTCTTTCCCTTCAGGCAGAATTAATCTCTGTGATCATAAAATACTCTGTATGATAGATCTCCTTCTTACACAGCACTTACTGTACTAGGCCACGATGGTTTTCAAAACTGCCTCTGCTCTACACCTTGAAATTCTCAAGGGCAGGAGAGAGCTCAGAAGGGACTGTGGCAGTGGAACAAAACCATCCAGAAGTGGCACAAAGCAGTTTGCTCTCTAGGGCAGAGGAGCAGAAGAGGAGAAATGTAATCACGGCTCACTTATCCCACGTTTCTGTCCAGGGCTGGTCTTGGTTACAATCTGCTTTATTTCAGTTCATCCTGTAGTTCATTGTTGGGTACACCTCTGTTTGCTTAAGGTTTCTGATTTGCAAAATCACATGCAAATTAAGGAGTAAATGAGATACCAAATTTAACCATATAATGGATTAATCCTAAATAAACCTTCTAAGTCACTTTGGTTAACATTACACAGTTTGCTGAACAGAGTATTCTAAATGGCGCTCACTGTTTCTGCAACCTCTGTATAACTCCCTTTTGTTTTAAATAATCTGTATAGAATCAATTAAGTATTATATAAATACCACCCACTTCCTTAAAACAGAGACATGAGCAGATGAAGAACTGATTTTAAAGTTATGAAACGATGTCATTTTTAAAAATTCACTTTGAGTGACATACTTTTAACTGCTGCCTTAAACTAAAATTACGAATAACTCGTTAGTTATCTGAATTCCTATTTTTTAACGTGAAAATCAACTCTAGAACAGGCTAGACTTGTGACACTAGGTATATATGATAGCAATATTAGAGATATAAATGTACTCCAGAGAGAGTAAATATCCTGGTCAGAATATCCAGGAGCAGAACCAATACTGGCAACCATTCACCATCACTTAATATACCCACCCACCTATTACCTCTAACCAACTATCCAGTTTAAGACCCCTTCAGGGCTAAGTAGGGAGTAAAGAAAGTTATGATCTTCACCACTGATGTACTATAATAAATTAGGAACCTTCTGCCTGAGGTAATCAGCTAGCCAGAGAAACATACAAAAGTATACCACTGCTTCCTCATGACCAAATTCTACATTGGCATTTTAAGCCCACCTTTCAGATGGGCTTTTCGTTGCATCTCTGTCTTAAAAAGCTGTCATCCCAGAAAGGTTTGAGAATTTCCATAGCAACTTCAAATTTTAAAGTACTATTTCTCAAAGTGTGGTCTTAAACCACCTGCACCAAAATCCGAGAAGGTTTGAAAATTGCAGATTTCTGGGCTCCAAAGTCCCACCAAAATGAACTCAGAGATGCGGAGCCCAACTTTTCGCAAACATCCTCCCACAAGATTCTGGTACATGCTCAAGTTTTGAGAACCTCTGCCTATGAACAAGGTATTCCTGTGATACTCTGTACATGCATTAAGAAGCACTGGACATACAGATATAACCTACACTTTCTCCTGATCTCTAGATCAGGAGCAGTAACAACACCAGGGAACTTGCTAGAAATGCAGGATCTCAGCCCTGTTCCAGCCCTGCTGAATCAAAATTTGCTCCAGGTGAGCTCCCCAAGTGATTCATATTTACATTAAAGCCCGAGGTGCACTTTAATAATACTGCTCTAGACAGCTGTACTGTCTAGAGCAGTATTATTCTTGAAGGCAGATGTCCTAGGGCACTTTCCACCAGTAAACAACAAAGTAAATTAGGGATACTATGGTAAACACCCAAAATACACTTTTATAGTGAAAAAGGCAATCAAAGCCAAGGCCTTGCTGAAACCACTGAGAGATGATTCTGAGTATCTTTCACTGAATTTTTAAATGTTTGTGATAATATCCTCTCCATTCCTTTCTACCAAGCATTTTATTAATCATGGAAGACAGAAGTCATTCAAAATACAACTGAGAACAGACAAAAGCTGAAAAGGAGAGGTTGCAAAGCAGCAGTGGTTTGTGGGTTTGTGAGTTGTCCCGGTCCCCAACTTCAGACCCACTTAATATATAAAGAATAAGCAAGACCTTATTCATTTAATTCAGCACATTCTAAAAGTTGTTTTCCCATGTATGGATGTCTTTCTGGTTGGGGTATTGTTTCTTACTGAATAAAAAGATTTGATGAAAACAATCAAAATCAAAATGTTAAGAGACAGCTCTCTGAGAATCTTTTTTAAAACATAGTAGGACACAAATTAGAGAGAGGACTAAAGTCCAGAAAGATACACTTGAAAACTAGACAAGAAAAACAAGAACTAATGTGCATATTCTAGGTATATTTTGTGCTACCTGACAAAATATCATGCTGTCATAACACTTTACACAGAAAGGACAACTTATTTTCTTAATCACAGCAGCATATTAAGTTAGTTATAAAATTTATTGCTAGGTAAGGACATTATTACCACTCAACTATGGCAATACTATTTACATATTCAGCTTATTATAAAATGTACTATGCAGGTTTGATATAAATACTTTAAAAAAAATCTTTGGAGAAATGATCTCCAAGCACTCATTTAAGTACTTGACAATGGCAAAATTATATTTATTATAATTTGACATTTACTTTGTACCTGACTCTACATAAAACTTACTCTTTAAAAAAAAAATTATTTACTTATTTGCCTGCTCAGGGTCTTAGTTGCAGCATGCAGGCTCTTTGCTGAAGCATGTGGGATCTAGTTCCCTGGCCAGGGACTGAACCTGGGCCCCCTGTGTTGAGAACACTGTCTTAGCCACTGGACCACCAGGGAAGTCTCCAAACTTACTCTTACTGTATCCACATTACTAAGATTTTTAGGAAGTGCTTTGAAATCAGTTAGTGCTTAAACCCTCCATTTAAGCACTAACTGATTTCATAGCACTTGCTAAAAATTTCAGTATGTAGGTACAATAAGAGTTAAGTTTTATATAGAGTCAAGTACAAAGTAAATGCCAAATGATAATAATATATAATTTTGCTATTTTCATGCATTATGTCAGGGTCCCTGTTGTTGTTGTCTTGTCGCTAAGTCTTGTCTAACTCTTTTGCAACCCCATGGAGTGTAGCCCGCCAGGCTCCTTCTGTCCATGGGATTTCCCAGGCAAGAATACTGGAGGGGGTTGCCATTTCCTTCTCTGAGGGATCTTCCTGACCCAGAGATTGAACCCGCAGACCCGCATCTCCTGCATTGCAGGCAGATTCTTTTACCACTGAGCCATCATGGAAGCCTTAGAGAAAGAAATGTATCCAAATGTCTAGTACCTTTGCTCCATGGAAGAAACACAAGCTGGAATCAAGATTGCCGGGAGAAATATCAATAACCTCAGATATGTGGATGACACCACCCTTATGGCAGAAAGTGAAGAAGAACTAAAGAGCCTCTTGATGAAGGTGAAAGAGGAGAGTGAAAAAGTTGGCTTAAAGCTCAACGTTCAGAAAACTAAGATCATGGCATCTGGTCCCATCACTTCATGGGAAATAGATGGGGAAACAGTGGAAACAGGGTCAGACTTTATTTTTGGGGGCTCCAAAATCACTGCTGATGGTGACTGCAGCCAGGAAATTAAAAGACGCTTACTCCTTGGAAGGAAGGTTATGGCCAACCTAGATAGCATATTAAAAAGCAGAGACATTACTTTGCCAACAAAAGTCCATCTAGTCAAGGCTATGGTTTTTCCAGTGGTCATGTATGGATGTGAGAGTTGGACGGTGAGGAAAGCTGAGCGCCACAGAATTGATGCTTTTGAATTGTGGCGTTGGAGAAGACTCTTGAGAGTCCCTTGGACTGCAAGGAGATCCAATCAATGCATCCTAAAAGAGATCAATCCTGGGTGTTCATTGGAAGGTCTGATGTTGAAGCTGAAACTCCAATACTTTGGCCACCTCATGCGAAGGGTTGACTCATTGGAAAAGACCCTAATGCTGGGTAGGATTGGGGGCAGAAGGAGAAGGGGACAACAGAGGATGAGATGGTTGGATGGCATCACTGACTCGATGGACATGGGTTTGGGTGGATTCCGGGAGTTGGTGATGGACAGAGAGGCCTGGCGTGCTGCAGTTCATGGGGTCGCAAAGAGTCGGACACGACTGAGCGACTGAACTGAACTGAATAACTCAGAACTGAGTTTGAAAACAATGTTACATGTTACAGAAAGCAAATACCAGAAAATCAAGTGAAACTGTTGTCACATACTGGTTGATTCAGAATCAACACTAAACTCCAAAGTCACGTTACACCCTTTTCTACTTGCTATGCTAACAATTCTTAGTTCATTGCTCAGAAGTCCTAAATGTTAGACAATGATGATTACTATATGTAAACAGCACAGCAATGCCTACAGCCAAGGAAATCACTCCACAAGATGCTTAGTAGCTCAGTGGAGGTTATTTGCTTATGAACAGTATAATTTTAGCTTGTGATGCTATTTGTTCATACATTTCAAAAGTCTGGCTGCCATTCATACACATAGATCAGCTGCAAAGATTTGTTAAAGAAGCCTACCTAGCAATAACTTCTGCAACTGATTTTTAATAATAATACTTTAATTACAATAATCTGGCAGAGACCACATGCACAGCTTTGATATCTCAGCACATCCAGTTCTGCTCCTGCATCTCTGGTACTTAACCAGTACCACCTTCAGGTCCAGGAAAGAGGAGACACTACCACAGACCCTGTGTTGCAGAGGATCCTAGTATCGCCAATAGCCCAAACCAAATCTACTGATGAACATCGGGATGCCTTCTGCCACTTGGATCTGGGGCTCACCGCTGACACAGTGCGACCCTGACCCTGAACATCTACTCTCACAAGTAATCCTCCTTAAGCCTCAAGGAAATGCATCTCTCCATTTCTTATCCTTCCTCCTCAAAATAAAAGGAGATTATGTCAGAACGCCCTGAAGGTGTGCGGGCTGAAGACGGAGACAGATTCTGCTCTGGAGCTTTGGGAAGATTTGAGCAATGAAAGCACTTAGGTAAGAGAAAAGACAAATTAATTAACTTGTCAAATCCTTTCTCTCAGACATCATGAATGCAATAAATCCCTGCTTAACCACATATCATTTCCCAAGAGTGCCAAGGGCCGTTTTCTTGCTTCATGTTTTAATTTACGGTTCTGGAGATACTTGCAAATGAACATGGTGTTTGCAAAAGTTGCACACAGCAGCTGAAGAGTATTTTACAATATTAAGAAATTCATAAATCTCTTGTGTTTGCCTTTGACATCAATAGATAGTTTTGTACATATTAGAAGAAAAATAACCTGAAAATAGTTTTTAAACTGTTTATATTTCCTTTAATTTATATTTTTATTAACATGTATTCAAACTTTGGTGAAATAGCTGAACTACTTGATTGGTCAGTAAATTGCTCCAAATTTTATTTAAATCTTATTAACAAAATGAATACAACTAAAATAAAAACACTATAGGCATAATTAACTAATCTTTAGAGTACTCAATAGTTTTACATTTAAATTCAGAATACTGAAGATTAGAAAATTGTTATAGGTGAGATCTTTCCTTACACAGAAGACTGGGAGCTTTGTTGAAAAGTTTTCTTATCAAGTATCATAAATGCATAAAAAATTAGAATTAATTCTGACCTTTCCAAGTTTCTACTGCTAAACTTCGTTTGACCCCAAGCCAGAATTATCTCCTGACATGGTGCCAGTGGTAAAGAACCCACCTACCAATGCAGGACACATAAGAGACCTGAGTTTCATCCCTAGGGTGGGAAGAGCCCCTGGAGGAAGGCATGGCAATCCACTCCAGTATTCTTGCCTGGAGAATCCCAGGGACAGAGGAACCTGGTGGTTACAGTCCATAGGGTCGCAAAGAGTCTAAAACAACTGAGGGGACTTAGCACGCATGCACCACGACTCCCAACCTAGTGCTCTTTCAGTTTCAAACCCACTCCAGTATTCTTGCCTGGAGAATCCCAGGGACGGGGGGAGCCTGATGCGCTGCCGTCTATGGGGTCGCACAGAGTCGGACACGACTGAAGCGACTTAGCAGCAGCAGCAGCAGATAAAGAACACAGACATCTAATTTATTATAAAGTGGCCATACCTCTTTGTACCTGTCTAGGTATTTATTACGAAATGTACTGTAAAGATATTCTTACTATATAAGCAGATACAACCTAAAATATTGCTCCATGCTTTGACTTTAAATGTATAGCAGTATTTCACTGTATTCAAAATTGTTTTTTCCTCCTAATACTTTTGAAAAGTATCCTTATAATATGTATGACCAACTGAGGACAATGATGGGTTAAAATCGGTTCCTATTATGTATAAACTTTGTTAATGAAAACAGAATGACATAAATGTAATTTTCTCTGGTTCCTATTATGTATAAACTTTGTTAATGAAAACAGAAAGACATAAATGTAATTTTCTCTTTTTAGTTTAAAATATTACAGTACAAAAACCAGTTAACACAGCAAGCCTGAGACTGCTGTCCTTAGAAGGGCTAGCTTGCAAGGCTGGCCATTTGTTGGCATCTGGGAATTTGAATTTGGGGACGGGTCCCACCACTCTCTAACTGATAAGTATACCTAAACTATTTGTACAGACACACATTTTATACTGAACACCTACTTTCCTTCTAGGAGTCTGGAATTTCTGTACACACCAGATAAAGTGTGTCTATGTGACTCGATAAAAAACCCTGAACTTCTAGGCTCAGGTGAGCCTGTCTTGGAGAACTCAGCTGAGAGAGGCCCTTGGAAGCTTGTGCCTGGTTTCCTTCAGACTTCATGCCTTTTCCTCTTGCTAATATGCTTGTATCCCTTTTACTGTAATAAATCATAGCCATGAATGTGACTATATGCAGAATCCTGTGAGTCCTTATAGCAAATCCCCAAACTGGCAGTGGTCTTCGGAACTCTCACCATGGTAACACTTCTGCCCACTGTAGGAAAAGTGGATAAATGATCCATTTCAAGACCCATCAGCAATCTCTAACCTCACCCTTTGCCCCTTATATGTGGTCAGCCACCAGGTTCTGCAGACTCTCTTTTTTTATAATATTACTTTCTTTCTATTTCCACCAGACCAATCTCTTTGATTTCTTTCCAGTTACCACTCTCCTGATCACCTCAAGCTCAGATTATGACAACAGTCTCTCTCATTCTGCTCTGACTGTCCAACAAAATACTACAGATGAAGTGGCTGAAACAACAGAAATTTATTTCTCACAGTTCTGGAGGCCAGGAAGTTCAAGATCAAGGTGCTGACCAATTCATTTCCTGCTGAGAGCTCTCTTCCTGGTCTGCAGACAGTTACCTTCTTGGAGTGCCCTCACACAACAGACAGGAGAGCACTCTGCTCCCTCTTCCTCGTCTTATAAGAGGACTCGCTGTATCATATTAGGATCCCACCCTTATATCCTCATTTAACCTTTACCACTTTCTCCCAGGCTTATTTCTAAATACAGTCACACTGGGTGTTAAGGGTTTCAACACATGGATTTGGGGTGTGTGTATGTTAAACTTTCAGAACATAACAGTCTCCTAACTGGTCTCTCTGACTTCTGTAATAAATTCTGCATTCTGCAGCCAGATTAAGCTTCCTGAGAGGACTGTAGTCACCAAGCAGGGATCTCCAACACCTATGGTATACAAAACAAGTACTTTAACCTGATGACCACAGAGTCAGTATCTGACATCTGAATGGGATTTACTTTGGAAGTTAACAGAGTGGTTTGAAAGAGTATTTAGTTCTGATTTGGATATGTTCAAGCTCTTTTAAAAATATTAATTGCCTAGTGTTAAATTCTAACAAGTATCTACTTTTCTACGGTATTGTCCAACTTGCAAAATTTCTAATATATGAAGAAATTATCATCTTCGCAAACAAATTACTCCCTAATAAGTATACTTGAGTGTTTGAAAGCAACCTGAATATTTTACCTTCCCTCCCTATTAAAGAAGGTAAACATTGTCTTAATATCAATTTTGTATTCCCAAGCCACTCAATTTTGTATCTTCACATTGTTGTCTTACTATTAACTTTTAAACTGAACTAGAAAGGAATGTTAATTCTTCAAAATAACTAATATACCATCAGTGCTGTAATCACATTCAATCAGAAAGGAGCTTCAGCAAAAAACCAGCTAAGTGCTAAGTATAACTGAATTTAAAGACAAAAAACTACATAAAAAAGGGATAAATTTTTTAAATTCTAGTGAATCCTTCTCAAAGAAATTCATGCAAAGTGGCTAAAATGTGCTTCTATTGAAAAATAATCAGTATCAGTACATCAAGAGTTTTTTCTAAATTTCTGCTATGCATAAACCACTATGCTAATCAGTTACTTCAGTGGAATTATAAAAGCTTAATACATAGTGTCAGCCCTCTTAACTCCTGACTAGGAAAATAAAATAAAAAGGCAAAACCTAACTTTCAGTTAACTTGGCTAGCACACAATGTCAATGAAGTCATTGGTTTAATCTATGACAACTGGTATGCTTTGTTCCCTAAACACTACATTCTAGAATTCCCTTGAATGCAAGCAGGGTCAGGCATTATAACACGGACATAAAACTAAAAATCTGTCATTACTTCTGGAAAATTAATCAACATCTTTGCATATAAAAGGTAGTAGCATTACCATTTACTTTGGTGATATAACTAAGTTTACATAGATTGTGCATAGGTCAATTTACATTTTTTAACTGAGTCTTGAGGGGATTCCACAAAAAAAAAAAAACTACCAAACTTAATCTGTGAAATTCAGAATCAATTCCTAGTTGATGACAGAGAGGTGGAAAAAAAGGTATATCAATCTACTCAGTGAGAGAGGGTGATGCTGAGCCACGATATTTTGGTAGGTACCTGCCAAATGCAGTAGTCATTCTGTGCAACCAGTAGGAGTATGAAGGTGGGTCATGGCTATAGAGAGAACTTGACCGTGCAACCACTGTCAAGAAATGATCAACACACAAGGCATGTTTGGGCGAAAGTTCTCAGTACCACTGAGAACTCCGCTCTTGTAGCTGTGAAACAATCAGAGCTTGTTTTTTCTTCTCAAGGCAGCTTAGTTCTATAGTACCTGGCCTTCTGGGCTTCAGGAGGGTAAGTAAGGTATGTTTGGCAGTGACAATCCCCAGTGAAGACAGCTGAGCCACTTCCCAGGATGCTGTCAGAAACTGGAACTGAGTGAAATTTTGTTTTCTTTCAGTATTGGTCTAGTGAACAATTTTGATATACTTGTTCTGTTCCAGTCCAAAGGGTTTAGAATAAAGTGTATGTCTGGTTCCAACTCACACTGAAATAATCAGTGTCTTAAAACTGATTAGTTTGGGGCTTCAGTGGGACAGAGCACTTATGACGAGGAATTCTTTCTGCAGAGCCTCTAAGATCTAGCCTCTCCCCAGGGCAGACACTTTCAGCAAAATTTAATACAATGACTCTCAATCTTTTGAGTGCAGAGAGAAATACTTAGTTAAAACTTCAGGTTCCAAAACAGCACATGAAAAGATGCTCAACATTGCTAACTATTAGAGAAATGCAAATCAAAACTACAGTGAGGTTATCAGCTCACAGCAGTCATCATCAAAAAGTCTACAAACAATAAAAGCTGGAGAGGTGCAGAGAAAAGGGAACTTGTCTACACCTATGGTGGGAAGGTAAACTGGCACAATCACTATGGAGAATAGTATGGAGGTTCCTTAGAAAACAAAAAATAGAGCTACTATATGATCCAGTAATCCCACTCCTGGGCATATACTAGGAATATATATACAAGATGGAATGTTACTCAGCCATAAAAAAGAATGAAATATTACCATCTGCAACAACATAGATGAACCTAGAGATTATCACATTAAGTGAAGCAAGGCAGGTAGAGAAAGATAAATACCTTAAAAAACTAAAAACAGAGCTACCATATGACCTAGCAAGTGCACTCCTGGGCATATACGGGAGAAAACCAAATTCAAAAAGATACACTCATTCCAACGTTCACTGCAGCACTATTTACAATAGCCAAGACATGAAAGCAACCTAAATGTCCATTAACAAAGGAATGGATGAAGACAACATGGTATACACACACAATGGAATACTACTCGGCCATAAAAAGAATGAAATAATGCCATTGCAGCAATACAGATGGATCTAGAGATTGTCAGACTGTATGGAGTCAGACACAGAAAGACAAATATCATATGATATTGCCTATACAGGGAATCTAAAAAAAATGGCACAAATGAACTTATTTACAAAACAAACAGAGTCACACACACACACACACACATACACATATATATATAGAAAACAAACATGGTTACCAGGAGTGGGGGGCTGGGGGTGGAAAAAGGAAGTGTAAATTGGGAGAACAAGATTGACATACACACACTGCTATATATAAAACAGATTAAAAGGATCTACTGTATAGCACAAGGAACTCTACTCAATATTCTCTAATAACTTATATAGGAAAAGAATCTGAAAAAGAATGAATATATATATATATATATGTATAAATGAATCACTATGCTGTATACCTGAAACTAACACAACACTGTAAATCAACTAAATTCAATTAAAAAAAAAAATCAGGTTCCAGAGACCCACATACCAAATATTCTGATGTAGGGGATCTAAGGTGGTTTCAGGTTATGCTCAGTTCTAGTAAGCACTATCAGAAAATCTGATGGAAACTGTTCATAGCCTACACTTCTGCAAAATGCTAGATTAGTGATTAATTCACATCAGAAAAGACCTCATTCATTAGAAAGTAGTAAAGACATCTTTGCTAGAAAGATATAGGCAACACAACTTTCTGATATTTGGTAACCAAATAATATCCCTTATCACCAATGTATTCATGTAAAATTATATATACACACACATATTTGAGCCTACTATTGAGGACAATAAATCAAAGCAGCGCTTATCTGACAATCAGCAATTTATGAGAGGCTCTTACACAGTTACAACTGTCATTTTCTAATATCAGTTAAAAAGACATGAGCATAAACACATACAAGCATGTGTTTGGTACAGTTATCTCAAATACATATGCCCTGTTCTTAGCTTTTGTATAAAGCACTTTGCTAATAGCATCCAAAAATTCTGGGGAAACAATCATACATTCTTAGAAATGTTCAAGCAAAGCTCCAAAATAATTATCAGTATAATCTACTCAAAAGCAAAAATACTCTCATTTTTGTCTAGTGCTCACCTAGAAATCCAAGGTAGACTGCCTACAAATACTTGTTGAACACCTATAACACGTAGGGTGCTACTTTGGGTGACAGGCATACAGTGATGAATGTGACAAAGTCCCTGTCCCCCTGGGATGGAAGGTTCTAGAAAGAGGAAACTGGAATGATTTTTACATACATATGTCAATGTCCAGTCCTTCTCCTCTGGGTTTTTAAAATTTTTTTTTTTAGATTCTTTTATGTCCAATGTCCAATGCTAGCCTAAAAAACTAACCACTATTTGAAATTCACTGTGCAATATTTATACGAAATACATGTCAATTCCATCATATGCTGCTAAGTCGCTTCAGTCGTGTCCAACTCTGCAACCCCATAGACGGCAGCTCACCAGGCTCCCCCGTCCCTGGGATTCTCCAGGCAAGAACATTGGAGTGGGTTGCCATTTCCTTCTCCACTGGATGAAAGGGAAAAGTTAAAGTGAAGTCGCTCAGTCATGTCCAGCTCTTAGCGACCCCATGGACTGCAGCCTACCAGGCTCCTCCGTCCATGGGAGTTTCCAGGCAAGAGTACTGGAGTGGGTTGCCATTGCCTTCTCCAATTTCATCATATGGATCCTGTTTAATTTTACCTCATCAATAATACCTGTTTAAACTCAAAGTAGTTAGTAAGTATATACTCTGCTATAACACTAGAAGATTATAAAACCAATGTGGAATGTGAATCCATTGTTGAATAACGATCAGGATGAATTCTCATAAAAAACTAAAGCACATTTTAAATGTATACAATTTTGTCAATTATATCTCAATAAAATTATATATCAATAAAGCTTATGGTAATGGGCAAATGATTGTTAATAGGGGGAGCCCAACTTGTTCTAACTCTGTGTGATTGCAAATATAACTTTTTGTGCACTGAATTGGTATTTTACAAAAGCTAGAGGTGAAAAGATGGTAAAATTGGGATATCAGAGCATAAGGATAATGACTATTTGCATTTTAATATTTTAAAGTAGTTTTCTGTTTAATTAAAATCAAATTACAAATTTAATTTTTAATTAAAAAATTACAAAAATATAATTTTTATAAATATGGATGACAGAAAAATGAAATAAATTACTAATAGAAGCTCTGATGTACCCCACACACACATATAAACAGCAGAATTATTTAATATAAAATCAGTCTTATTTTTTTGGTGTATAAACTCTCTTACAGAATGTCATCATTAAGTCATTAAATAAACTGGAGCACTATGGTGCTCTCACACACAAAATAAGAATACTAAAATTCCTGTTCATTTATCCTTATTCATAAGTATCTTTATGTAACCTTTAGACTTAGAAACACAGAGTAAGTGAGTGAAAGTGGAAAGTCGCTCCATCGTGCCCGACCCTTTGAGATCCCCTGGACTATACCATCCATGGAATTCTCCAGGCCAGAATACTAGAGTGGGTAGCCATTCCCTTCTCCAGGGGATATTCCCAACCCAAGGATCGAACCCTAGTCTCCCACATTGGAGGCAGATTCTTTACCAGCTGAGACACCAGGGAAGCCTCGAAACACAGAAGAAACTTTTAAAACACATGCATTGTAGAGAAATATCAGGAAAGAGACAAAAGCTGACCTTAAATAACAATCAAAATATTTCAGACACAAAAACATTAAAATAACCTCTTTATAATATACATATCCCACATTTATAACTGTGAAATGGCCAGAAAACAAAACATATGATCAAAAAAGTCTCTTCTAACTCTTAAGATTCCATGATTTTATAGTATTTATAAAATGCTAACATTTTCTTATCGAGGCAAATTTGCCAACTTTAGTCATGAGTCTCCTCAATTCTCTGACTTTGAAAATCTCCTCTACAGCAACCCTCTATTAGTTTCCCAAGGAGAGATGACAAACAAAAGGAAGGAACAGCAGCTTCAGGTTAACTGCTAAATATAGGGGGAAACAGAGAGCCAGCATCTGTTGGAGTTGAAAGGAAACCATTCTGGAGTCAGACAAAACTGGATTTAAATTCTGTAGATTCTGCTACTTAGTAGATATGAGATGATGTAGGCATTTAAATTTCAAGGCTTAATACATCTGCCTGTGAAACAGACTTACTAAATAGTTGAATAAAATAATATACAGAAGACATTTTCATAATGCTTGTTACAGAGTAGCTGTGTTGTAAGTATTATTTCTCGTCCTCAATATATTTTTTATTGAAGTGCTGATTTACAAAGTTGACTTACAAGGTTATGCTCCCTGCTATAATTTTATTTTCTGTGTTTAAAAAGATGAGAACCATGGCTAAGTGAAACATCCAAGCAACTTGCAATTTTAGTTTCAGCATCCCATGCCCATGTCTCACTTTCAACTAGGCTTGAACAAAGAAAAACTAAGGTAGCTATTAAAAGATCAGATTAATCTTTGAGAAATTGTGGACCAGCAGAAAGATGATGACTAGAAGAAAGACAAAGTTTAAGCTGTCAATACGAAAATACAGATTTCTGATATACTAAGTTCTATGCTTCAGCTAGTAAAATTCTAGACAGATGGCTTATAAAATTTAAGTAACAAAGATGTTTCACTGTGTTCACCCCTGGAAAAAAAATAGCAACAATTTAACTGTGTTTATCTTTGTGTACATGCACGTGCATTTAACCGGTTTCAATTCGGAAAACCTGAGACAGAACATATTTAATTTCTGCAGGGCTAACAACAATGATGACAGCAGCTGTTGCCAACATTTACTGGACTCTTTCATACGCCAGGCATTATGACAGGTGATTTATATTCATTATTGCATGCACTCCCATGAAGCAGGTATTAATCAAGGTTCAGAGAGGTTAGGTAACATGCCCAATACTACACAGATAACAAGACAAAAACGAAAAACTAAAACCCAGATTGGTTTGACTATGGAATGACTGAATTACTATGCTTCGCTCT
This sequence comes from Giraffa tippelskirchi, assembly GCF_054371585.1. Taxonomy (NCBI): domain Eukaryota; kingdom Metazoa; phylum Chordata; class Mammalia; order Artiodactyla; family Giraffidae; genus Giraffa; species Giraffa tippelskirchi. Next base: position 24,187,027 of record NC_137279.1, read on the forward strand.
CATTAGCAAACATCTTATGAAATAATTGACAATAAGAAGGAAAAAATGAGGATGACTCTGTTGTTGAAACAGCTAAGTATATCTGGGATATATCTGGGATATATCTGGTATATATATATATTTTGTAAACTGGAATTACCAATTCATTTGAGACTATAGTTGGTGAAACAAGGCATTACTGCTACGAATAAACCAATCCCTGCACTATGCTGTGCTTAGTTGCTCAGTCATGTCAGATTCTTTGCGACCCTGCAAATGTAGCCCGCCAGGCTCCTCTGTCCATGGGGATTCTCCAGGCAAGAATGCTGGAGTGGGTATCCATTCCCTTCTCCAGGATCTTTTCAACCCAGGGATCAAATGCAGGTCTCCTGCATTGCAGGCAGGTTCTTTACCATCTGAGCCACCAGGGAAGCCCACAAATACTGCAGTGGGTAGCCTATCCCTTCTCCAGGGGAACTTTTCAACCCAGGAATCAAACTGGGGTCTCCTGCATTGCAGGTGGATTCTTCACCAGCTGAGCTACCCTGTTTTATTTTCTTCATGACATTTATTATAATCCAAAATTACCTTATGTTTTACTTCTCAAAGTCTTAACTTGGAATACTTTTTGTTTACCTCCATTTGCACAGAAACCCTATGAGAGAAGAGAGTTAGTCATTCTTAATCACCACCATATTCCAAGTATTTCAAACCGACTTGCACCTAAGAGGTACTCAATAAATATCTATTGAATGAACAAATGAGCAAAGTGCAGGGAAATAAAGACATTTAATCTGGGAAGAGGAGGAAGATATAAATGCAGTTTTCACATATCAAAAGACCTATATCAAAAAAGGAGAAGACCTATTTCTGTTTTCTGCAGAAAGATTACATAGGATCAAATGACAGACATTTCAAGAAAAAAAGATTTGGGCTCATAATTAAGAAACATCTTCTAAGTCATACAGCTGTGTAACAATGGAAAGGGCAATCTTACTAGTCACAAAACGATTCCTAGGGTAGGAGGTTGTGTCCATAAGCTATCAGTTAACCTAAATCTATGATTTAGAGTACATTAAGAATATAATAAGATGATACATCGGAGAAGGCAATGGCAACCCACTCCAGTACTCCTGCCTGGAAAATCCCATGGATGGTGGAGCCTGGTAGGCTGCAGTCCATGGGGTCGCTAAGAGTCGGACATGACTGAGCGATTTCACTTTCACTTTTCACTCTCATGCATTGGAGAAGGAAATGGCAACCCACTCCAGTGTTCTTGCCTGGAGAATCCCAGGGACGGCGGAGCCTGGTGGGCTGCCGTCTATGGGGTCGCACAGAGTCGGACACGACTGAAGCGACTTAGCAGCAGCAAGATGATACATGAAGACTGAAAGAAAGTGATCTAAGTGATTACTCAGAGACGGTATCTTGAAAGACAGTCAAGAAAAAAATCAGTACAAATTGGATTCTGAATGAAATGGTGAGGGAGAAGAAAAAGTTCTGATAGACTTTTGTCCAATGAGCATTTACTAAATACAGAGCTGTAAGCTGGAGGTCTAGGAAGACTCTAGGAAGGCACCAATGAAATTAATAAGAAAACAAAATACAACAAAAGGAGATGGTCAGTATAAGGAATCAGTTGGCAATAATGAATTCCTTCTGTAATTGTTTGGGTTTAAATTTTTATGAGAAATCCAGAATAAAAAGGCAAAATATGTGTGACAAGATAAAGGTATAAGGCCAGATTTGAAAAGCATGATTTGAAAATATTTACCAAAGAATTGTACTTCAAGCCCTGAGAATGGATGAGCTTTCTGCAGAAATACTCAAAGGGAGCAATAAATTAAAGAAAGGGAGAACATCAAAACTATAGCTCTGGAAGGACCATTTTTAAAGGCCAACTAATCGTTCATTTGTCCTTGGGTAGAAGTTCACTTAAAAATCCCAAAGGTCATTCCATCTTTGTAAAAACCTGCACCAAAATGCATTCCTAAAAATCCCCCTGCAAAATATATTCCAAACAGTAAAGATATTTGTATTAAAATCTTTCTACATTTTAAATGTAGTTATGGAATACAAATGGTAAATTTTCTTTTAGCAAATGCTATAAAATAATTGCATATTAAATTATACTTTGATTTGATAAACAGATAAGCAGAAGAACTTAAACACTTTTTTCCTGAATTTGTAATTCAACACATAAGTTTAGAAAATAACACATTATCTTCTGACAAGTCCAAAATATCTATCTGTATTGTATCAAATTAAGTACTTCACAAATGGTGAAAAAAGGTTTCTGCATTTCCATATATGCCCCAATGTTCTAAAATAAATAGTATCTTTCTGCATCAAATTGAGACATTATAATCAACGAAATTTAATTATAAAGATCTAGTTGTTTTTTTCCAAACTGTGATTTTTGTTGTTGTTGTTATTGTTAATTCTTTTCTCAATCTTACTTAATCATAAACAATGTTAACATAATGATAAAAATTATAGGAAAACTAGGTTTTAAAAACTGTGGCGCATCTTTGTAATTTAGTCCCAATTGGAAGACTGGAAACTACAAAGTTAGTAAGTATATTGCAATTAGTAATCAGGAAGAGAAAGGAGAGGCAAATTAGTACCAAAATACTACATCACTAAAACTGTTGTTTAGAAGCAATGAATATAAGTAGTAAGGAAAGGTGTATTTCAAATAAAAGGTCTACTGCTGTAAAAAATAAAAGGTCTCATCTAATTGAAGAGGCCTATATTCAGTTATTTCTATGAGCATAAAAAGAACTGAATGCCTCCCTCGGTGTATACTGTAGGAAAGTATACTCTATCAATATCCTAAAACATTTAAACTATATATATATATATATGTATGTGTATGACATTTCTATAAGTAAATATCAATATAACATAATGTATAAAAAAAGTTAATATAGCAAGCCTAAGACTACTTACCTTTGAACAGCCTCCTTGTAAGGTTAGCCTTTGGCTAACTTCTGGGAACATGGAGGATAAACAGTTCCCTACAATCATATAAAACTTCCCCCTAAATGATAAGGAACTCATTATACTTGGACTGTGTGTGCAAACAATATGGTTTAAGCTAAATATGTTTTCCTCTGGGAATCTAGGACTTTAGTAGGTACAAGGAGAGAATGCCTACATGACCAGCCCCAGGTAAAATCCCTGAGAGTTGAGTCTTTAATTAGTTTCACTAATAGACAACATTTTGCACATGTTGTCACAACTCACTGGAGGAATTAAGTGCATACTATGTGACTCCACCGGGAGAGGACTCTTACAACCTTCTGTCTGATTTCCTTTGCTCATTTTGCTTTATATGCATTTGCTGTAATAAACCTTAACCATGAGTACAATTTACTAAATCTTATGAGTACTTCCAACAGAACACCAAGCCTGAGGATGATCTCAGGGATCAATAATAAAGACAGTTTGAGACTCTTTGATTACTAAACATTGATTTACACATTAAAGATGCTTATCACATATGCAGATGGCAGAAGCTTAATGAATATATTGGAAGATACAGTGAAGTATCAAAAACGCTTGAACAACTGAGTCGATTCTAACAAAATGAAATTAAGTGAGATAAAGACAGTCTAGGATTATGTTTTTAAAAAACAACTCAACATATGTATACCTATGGCTAATTCATGTTCATGTTTGGCAGAAACCAACAAAATTCTTTAAAGCAACTGTGTGTGTGTTACTTGCTCAGTTGTGTCCAACTCTTTGCAACCCCATGGGATGTAGCCCACCAGGCTACTCTGTCCATGAGATACCTTCAATTAAAAAATAAATAAAATTTTAAAAAAAGAGGGAGGGGAAAAAAACAACACAAGCTACTATACATGTAGGAAGAAGGAACTTGTAATTAAGTAAGTATGAAAAAGACTTGAGGGTTTATTGAAAATAAACCCATATATTAATATAATATATAATTAATATAAACCCATATATTAAATGGTAAGATATAACTATCAAAGATTCCCAATTTACTTCTGTGCTAACTAAAAAGCATACTGTATATAAACTAAGAGTAAATAATAGCCCAATTCTCCTCTGTTACTGGTCATATCACATATAGAAAATTCTATTTAACCATTTAAAGAAGAATATATTATAGCACATTCATGGCAAAGCTGGTGATGAGCTCCAAAACCATATTTTACAAGGAATAGCTCAAGACTAAAAGAAGAGTGGAGACAGGCACAATGGTTCTACTAACATATATAGAAAGTTCTTGGGTAAAATATAAATTTTAATTTTTTCCATATAATCACAAGGAAAAGAAATCAGGAAGACATTCATTCAAGTTGCATATAAATAAAAAAATTATCTAAAATTCAAAGCTACCCCAAAGATCACTCACCCTCCTCTAAAACACATATTTGAAGCCTAAATGTCCACTTAATGTGGGTTCTGGAAGGAAGAATTCAATTAGGTAGATAGCTATATTAAATATAACTTAAATAATCTTTCACTTCTTCTAAATACTCTTTTCCATAGCTCCTTCATGTATACTCTACCAGAAAGGCAGGGGGGAAAGGATTTTGAAGTAATCTTCAGTCCAACTGCACCCTTAACTGAGTTGGGGAGAAAAGGGATAAGACCTCAAAATACAGTTAAGCCAAATTGTTCAATTCAATTCAACTCAACAAATAAATGATGTACTATAATAGAGAGCCCTTTAGATTCAGCTCAACAAAGAACTGAGTAGCCACCATGTACAAAGCACTCTAAGAAACCAGGGCAATGTAAAAGAATGGAGAGAAAAGCTGGACTTACAAGCATCCCCTGGCTCCTTAGACATTCATATCAGGTGTCACGGCTCCAAAGTGGTAAAGCCTCTCACTGGCTTACCACAGCTCCAGTCACCACTGTGGGAACGATGGTTTTGAAGGTTAGAAAAATCCCAAGTATCAAAACCAGGCCTGGGGTTCTCAACCATTAACAGCTTATGTCTTAAGGTCCACCCCCAAAGACACAGGCCTCCAAAGTGTCTGCTTGAGAAAAGATCCTCCCCCACAGCTGTAACAGAGGCAGAGGAATGCAAGAGGGAAAATGTTCTAAGTCTTTCTCAAACCCTAATATAGGTGGCTGTGTGACACACACAGCATGCTTCCCACCAAAAAAAGAAAGAAAGAAAGAAAGAAAGAATTTGAGTACCATGGTTTAAATGAGGCTCAGCAGATCCATCCCAGTTTTAAGGGTTTTAGTGTTTTTTTCAATGCATGGAAGATAAATACCACAAAAAACACATTAAACAAAGCAACCTCTTTCAGGGGCTCAGAGGAGATAAAGTGAAAGTCAATTCTCTTAATTTACTTGTTAATGTAGAATTGCTGCTGGAAAGTTTGTGGTGAAACAGGTAGACTCGTTACTATTTGAACCACCAGGGAAGCCCTAAGGGTAGGCTGATGGTTGTTAGTGTGAAAATAAACTGGCTCACTTCTTTTAGAAAATTTGGCACCATGTATAAGTCATTTTAATAATATTCAGTATTTCTCTTTCTTAAAAATTGGAACAAAATAATACTAAATACTAAAACTTATTTATAAAATGTTCATAAAGAGTATGCAATAACATAGAAAAATGCTTAAGATATAAATAACTACATTAAAAACCCTTTACATAGAAAAAATCCTGGTCCATGGTAGAAAATGATACGGGGGAAAAACAAATGAAGAGTTTTTATATCTATGTGTTAATATTATATAGAATTATGAGTGATTTACTCTCTTTTTTATCCTTCTAAATACTCCTATATTTCCTGCTGGCTCAGACAGTAAAGAGCTTGCCTGCAATGCAGGAGACCCGGCTTCAGCCCCTGGGTAAGGAAGATCCCCTGGAGAAAGAAATGGCAACCCATTCCAGTATTCTTGCCTGGAAAATCCCATGGTCAGAAGGAAGAGCCTGGTGGGCTATACCCTATGGGGTCGCAAAGAGTCAGACACAACTGAGAAACTAACACACATATATTTCTTTAAGGAATAATACTTGTTTAAAGATTAAAAATAAAAACTGAAATGAATTCTGACTGAGGATGAAAAAGGGACAATTAGCTATGTGGAAGCAATGAGAATTAGAAGAGGCAGACTATTATTCAACATAGTTTTGGAAGTCCCAGCAGGGCAATTAGAGAAGAAAAAGAAATCTAGATTGGAAAAGAAGAAATAAAACACTGTTTGCAGACATGATACTATACACAGAAAACCCTAAAGATACCACCAGAAAATCACCCGAGTTAATCAATGAAATCTATAAAGTGGTAGGATATAAAATTAATATACAGAAATCCTTTGTATTCCTATACACTAGCAACGAAAAATCAGAAAGAAAAATTAAGGAAACAATCCCATTCACCATTGCAACAAAAAGAGTAAAATACCTAGGAATAAACTTATCTTAGGAGACAAAAGATCTGTATGCAGAAAACTATAAGACACTGATGAAAGAAATCAAAGATGACACAAACAGATGGATATATATATATATATATATATGTGTATATATATATATATATGGATATATATATATATATATATATATATATAGTGAAAATGACTATGCTCCTCAAAGCAATCTACAGAGTCAAGTAATTCCTATCAATTTACCAACAGCATTTTTCAGAAAACTAGAAGACAAGCTTTACAATTTTTATGGAAACACAGAACACCCCCAATAGCCAAAGCAATCTTGAGAAAGAAAAATGGAGCTGGAGGAATCAGACTCCCCAACTTCAGATTGTATTACAAAGCTACAATCATGAAAACAGTATGATACTGGCAGAAAAATAGAAATATAATCAATGGAAGAGGATAGAAAATCCAGAAATAAACCTATGTACCTATGGTCAATTAATCCATGACAAATGTCGGAAATACAGCCTCTTCAACAAATGGTGCTGGCAAAACTGGACAGCTACATGTAAATAAGTGAAATTAGATCATTCTTTAACACCTGACACAAAAATAAGCCCAAAATGGATTAAAGACCTAAATGTGAGACTGGACATTAAAAAACTTTTAGAGGAAAACATAGGCAGAACACTCTCTGACAAAATCGCAGCAAGATACTATTTGTCTCCCAGAATAATGGAAATAAAAACAAAAATAAACAAATGGGAACTAATTAAACTCAATGACACTTTTGTACTATGTTGAATACTGAACATTTCCTTCCCTTTCACTTTAATAACTTTTCAAATATCCCAAGGTATTCTCTGAGACTAAAGCAAGCAAACACATAGCTAAATATTTAGGTCAATTCATCTTTAAAATTGGCAACCCACTCTAGTATCCTTGCCTGGAGAATTCAATGGACTGGCGGGCTACAGTTCATGGGGTTTCAAGAGTTGGACATAATTTAGCAACTAAACCATCATTTTTAAAATGCATCAAGTTCTCTAATTCTTCAATCTATTACATTGCTCCTAAAATTGTTTTGCAATCTCTACCTCAAATTCTAGAAATTAGATAGTCTGCCCCTTAGCTTGCTTCCCACAATTCAATAAATTACTCTCTGGACTTAAAAGCATCCAGGAATATCTGCAGAACCACAATTTATGTCACATAAAACAAAAACAACAAATATTTATTATCCTAATCTATTGATACAAAATGCAAACATACCTGGCTAATTCAGATTTCAATAATTTGAATTTTGCAATGACTCATCTTGCAAATCTTTTTAATGAGTACCATAAGTTAAATGATCAAAATTCTCACAAAAACCTTAAATGTTTAAGACAAACTTTTCAAATAACTCAGTAGAATTCAGTTATATTCAGTTGATGTATACACTAGAAACTAAGGAAATAGTACATCTAAGGACATTTATAAGGCAATCCTGTGTTAGCCTAATTAGAGCTCCTTTAATTTTTCTATAACTATATTATTTCACTGAAAGAAAACTGAATTATACATTAATAGGGTTTTATGTAAAAGTATCACTAATTTAGACTGCTTTCTCTGATTCCCTGAGTACAATCTTTTAGACTATACACAACACAGCACTTCATAAAGCACAGTAGCCAGAAATGTCAAGACCTTTTCTATCATTAGGTTCAGAAAAAACCATCCTATTATGACTTCAACAACACTGCAAATCCATTATAAAGAATATTCAGAACATAAAGTGTGCAGCTATGACATGTTTACTTTTCAAAAGCAGATATATATATGTACTAGTGTGTTTTTGACAATTCTTCATCATTAAGGAGAGGGAGCAACAGAGGACAAGATGGATGGATGGCATGACCAACTCAATGGACCTGAGTTTGAACAAACTCCGGGAGATACTGAAGTACAGGGAAGCCTTATATACTGCAGTCCATGGAGTCACAAAAAGTTGGACACAATTTAGTGACTGAACAACATCATCATCGTCATTAAGGGTACAGTTTTTAAATACATAACTAACACTGCTCAATTCAGTCTACATCTCTCTGAATAAATTCAGCAGATGTTTTTAAACTGTTGTGTTTTTAAAAAGATAGGTAAATTTTATAACCCTCTATGGATAAGAAATTTCTTTAAGAAATTAGTGCTGAGAATACATCTCATTAAAATTTTCCATGACCTCAAAATCCCACCTTCAATTTAAAACTTCATATGGAATTTTTCCTGTATTAACTAAGTCAGTCCTCATTTTCTACTCAATGAAAAAGGGTCAGATCCTTCAACCACCAACCATTCATAAATACATTATTCAAGAACTTTATCACAGGCAAAAACATTGCTGCACAAGCTATATGGTCAGTGATATCTTTGTCTGGCTATGTGATCTTGTGAGGGTCACTTAAAAATCTTATCTCAGATTTCTACATGTAAAATGAGATAGGGTTTACTCACAGAAGCTTTTAGAATACATTTAATTCATAATGCCAAGGGCATTATACATGTTCAAAAGCATTTTAAGCTTTTTCAAAACTTAATGTGCAGTATTTTATAATAATTTCTTAACACATATGACAGAGAGGCAAGTACTTGTCTCCAATCTCCTCAATGCACACAGAATCATTTTAATATATCCCATATTAACATTCCCAAACTAACACATCACTGGTAATCTCAACAAAGAATGTTACTTCAAATCCTAATAAGTTTTCTATTAAAAAATACATGTACCTTTAACTATAGCAAAAGTAAACACTCTACAATGACTGCAAATTGAAAATACAAGGATTTTTTCTCAGTCTGTAACAGGTGCTTCCCTGGTGGCTCAGTGGTAAAGAATCTGCCTGCCAATGTAGGAGACATGGGTTTTGATCCCTGGGTCAGGAAGATTCCCTGGAGAAGGTAATGGCAACCCACTCCAGTATTCTCGCCTGGGATTCCCATGGACAGAGGAGTCTGGCGGGCTACAGTCCACGCGGTTGCAAAAGAGTCGAACATGATTTTTAAGCATTATAACAAATACACATATATCCACATGCACACACCTTTTTATCTTGTCCCATAAATAAATGCTACCGCAAGATGTTCTGGACTTCAAAATCTATAAAAGTATATCAAGGTATAGTCCTTTAATAAATTAAAATTTTTTGTTCAATTTTTACTATTAAATCACACATAGAAACTGAGAAGGTAGGGATGATAAATGATGCTGATTACTGAAATAACAGAAGCCATTATAAGTTCCATTTAATAATAATACATTCTAAATATAAATCTTCAAAACGTACTTTTCCAGGGTTATCTCCAAGTAAGTATACCTAAAAATCCAGTAATCTTTTAAGATCTTGGAGAGCAAGAAGTTAAATGCATATTTATTTGTAATTTTTCTTAAATTTTAAAATCTAATTTATGGCAAGAACATTTCACAAAAACCTAGATGTACATTATACAGAAGTTGTTTTCTTACAAATAAGAAATTGTAATTTGCAATTGGCAAGGAATTCTAAAGACAGAATTTTGAAACTTTTCTTTGCCAAAATACTCACAAGAAAAATCCAAATAACAATTTAACTTGTTAAAATATTAAAACAAGGACTTTAGGATTTTTTTAACCTATTGCACAAATTATCTTTTAACCTTGGCAAAATCTATCATTTATAGTATCAATTTTACAAATATCATTTTTAATTACAAAACCTGTGGAGGAGTAAATGAAATAATTATGAAGAGGCTAATTATTATTATAAAATGTATACTCTAAAAATGCCTATTTTAAAATTCAGACGTTATTAGGAATATAAGTAACTGTTGTTTTTTTTTTATAAATTTATTTATTTTAGTTGGGGGCTAATTACTTTACAATATTGTAATAGTTTTTGCCATACATTGACACGAATCAGCCATGGGTTTACATGTGTTCCCCTTCCTGGACCCCCCACCCACCTCCCTCCCCATCCCATCCCTCTGGGTCATCCCATTGCCCCGGCCCTGAGCCCTTGTCTCATGCATCAAACATGGAATGGTGTTCTGTTTCACATATGACAATATACATGTTTCAATGCTATTCTCCCAGAACGTCCCACCCTCACCTTCTCCCTCAGAGTCCATAAAATTGTTCTATGCATCTGTGTCTCTTATTCTGTCTCGCATATAGGGTTATTGTTACCATCTTTCAAATTCCATATATATGCATTAGTATACTGTATTGTTGTTTTTCTTTCTGGCTTACTTCACTCTGTATAATGGGCTCCAGTTTCATCCATCTCAGTAGAACCGATTCAAATGTATTTTTTTTAATGGCTGAGTAATATTCCATTGTGTATATGTACCACAGCTTCCTTATCCATTCGTCTGCTGATGGACATCTAGGTTGCTTCCATGTCCTGGCTATTGTAAACAGTGCTGCGATGAACATTGGGGTACACGCGTCTCTTTCAATTCAAAACTGTATGTTACACAGAGTATATACACGACACTTGGTCTTGTCAGGCATAACCTCAGACAAATGCACAGGTCATTTCTTGCTACAGTCTGCACTGCATTCAAAGATACATTTTGAACTTTAAAGAACAGACTATATAATTTTGTACTTGATTTTTTTTATGTGTGGGCCTTCCACTGAAAATAATGTCATCTCTTTGAATTTATAGAGTATATTTGAGTAGTTTTAACCAGCATCAACATCATTTCCACTTGCTTAAGTAGAAAACATAAAATAAAATTGGAGTCAGATTTCTAAACTCAAAGAGAAACGTGATTTATTTTGCATTTGGATAAAGGAGCATTTGGGGAAATTTTAGAATTTAAGGAAATAATTCCATTCAATAAATTCTATCACTATGCACTATGTTTATTCTTGATACTTATCACCTGCAGATTTTGAAATTTTACAATCTCCAAAATTAATCTGATCTCATTTATGATAGTGAAGATACTGATATCACATATGCCTTTCATGTTAAACACCCATCAGACATAACAATCTCCATTTGAATTTATTACTCTGATTTTCTTCACCTTAATAGAGAATCATATGTGAAAATAAATTAAAAGTTATCATTAAAAAGTTACAGATATGATCTTTGGGGATGGGGGGGCTAAAAACAGAATCTTGCCTATCTGTGAAATAGGCAGCTAATGCACAAGCTGGACTCTACTTCCCTAATGCAAGGTCATCCTTCTGTTATTTAAAGATGTGAAAAATGCATTTTAAAATGCATTAACGGTGCATTTTAAAAAAATGGTGCATTAAAAAAAAAGTGGTAGGTAACAGAGATCCACTTTAGATTCAGCAAATAACACTTTAAAATGATTGTGCTGAAGCGAAATTATATCAAGAACATCTAATATCACAAACAGAAAGGCATCAAATGTTTCTGAAAATTTTACATGTAATAACAAATATTATACAAGTCAGAAACTACATAAATTGTCTTTAAAAGAAAATTGTATTGAGACAAAATTAGCTAATGTTACTTGTAAAATCAAAACTTCTGTGAAACATCAAAAAAGTTTTTAAACAGCACACTTAATAAGACAATTTTCCAATTATAAAAGCAGTAAAGATTCACTATAAAAAAGTTTTGAACAGAATATTAATAAAGAAGGAAAACCTAATCACATCACTTTTAATATTTTAAAAGAATTGCTTACACTATTAAATAAAGTTAAAATATTTTAAATTATAGAGCAAAACTAGCACTGGATAAACCTTACATTTATAAGAAACACTGAAAGGAGGATTATCTTTTCTCTTCAAATCATTTTTCCTCAATGTCCACAAATTTGGTTGTTGATTATGCAAACTTTCTACACATCCTCCCTAATCTTAAAGTTTTACTCAGGGAAAGGAGCAACTGTTGGACCCTACACATCAGAACAGAGCATCAACTCAGTAACAAAGGCTCTGTGCACTGTGATGGCCCTTCCTGGACAGAAAGGATGCTATGCTCAGCACATTATACAAGAAAATTCCCCACATCTTAATTTCCTCTGTTTATCACACATTTATATCTTTTTCACATCTAATGATTACCTTCCAGGGTAGGGAGAGATGGAGGAAAGTCATTTAATTTAAGGCAACAACTTCATTTCTAATTTTATATAATGAATGATATAAAGAGAGTAAATCTACTTAAAATCTTTGTTTCTTCCAGGTAACATGTTTATGACAAAATATCTTAAATTCCATGTTTGTATACGAGGAAAACTAAAACGCAAAGACAAATGGCAAGGTACTCCTGAACAATGCTTTCCTACTATTGCCAACGTGATGAAAGAAAAATGTTTAAGTATGTTGTATTAAATATATAACTAATATAATTTTTGTATTTACTATATTAAATAAAGTGTTAGTCTCTCAGTCATGTCCAACTCTTTGCGACCCTATGGACTGTAGCCCGCCAGGCTCCCTGTCAATGGAATTCTCCAGGCAAGAATACTGTAGCAGGTTGCCATTTCCTTCTCCAGGAGATGTTTCCAACCCAGGGATCAAACCCAGATCTCTTGCATTGTAGGCAGATTTTTTACCAGCTGAGCCACCAGGGATGTAGGTTAATCTCAGAGTCATCCTGTCTCATCCCATCATCTGCTTGCTGGATATCTTTCATCTCCAATGATGTCTTCATGAACAACTATTCCTGGGAAAAGAGCTTACACAAATTATGGAAGCTTTCTACATTTAAAAATATCTGGTGGTTTAGTCGCTAAGTCATGCCTGACTCTTGCAACCCCATCAACTGTAGCCTGCCAGGTTCCTCTGTCCATGGGATTCTCCAGGCAAGAAAACCAGAGTTGGTTGCCATTTCCTTCCCCAGGGGATCTTCCCAACCCAGGAATCGAACCTGGGTCTCCTGCATTGCAGGCAGATTCTTTACCACCTGAGCTCTGAGGGAAGCCTGGGTTTAGGCCAAATCCAAGTTTAACAGATTTGGTAAAAAAAAAAAAAAAAAAAGCCATTTTATATAACTCTAAATTGTTACAAAATACAACTTCCTTATCAGAATCAGTCATCTTTAACTTGTGATAGGAATAAATATGGCAGCCACAAAGACAATAAAACAGCAGCTACCACAATTCGAACCCTTTGCATGAGTCAGGAGCCATGCTGAATACAGACTGCTTTATCTCATTTAATCTTTATATCCAGCCTACTAAGAAGGTACAAGTCTCTGGATCTTTCTGATTCAGACGAGAAAACTGAAGACTTGGAACATTTAGTATCTTACCAGGGAGAAGGCAATGGCAACCCACTCCAGTACTCTTGCCTGGAGAATCCCTTGGACAGAGGAGCCTGGTAGGCTGCAGTCCATGGGGTCGCTAGGAGTCACACACAACTGAGCAACTGAGCGACTTCACTTTTCACTTTCATGCTTTGGAGAAGGAAATGGCAACCCACTCCAGTATTCTTGCCTGGAGAATCCCAGGGACAGGGAGCCTGGTGGGCTGGCTGCTGTCTATGGGGTCGCACAGAGTCAGACACGACTGAAGCGACTTAGCAGCAGCTAGGGCTAAACAGCTTATGAGGTCCAGGCTTCACAAATTCATAGGTTACAAAGCCTTACGACACTATATAACTTCAGAAACAACTCCACAGATAATAGAACCTTTAGAAATAGACTACAGCATTATTGTTTGCCTGTCATCTATAACAAAATTGGAATAATTACCACAGAATACAGCATAGTAGTTAAGAATGATGGTTATGCTTTCTATTCTTAAAACATATTCATCTTAAAAAGGCAGAATAGTTTCAAAATAAATATTACCTTATTACAAAACATGTATTAAATCAAAAGGAAGTTAAGTGGCTTATCCTGGCATTGCCCACAAAACATTAAAATAAGTGAAGAATCTAAACCAAGGACTTGCCTTCTAGAGGCTTTCCTTTCAGCCTATAACAAAGCTTTCCTTCTCCACCCTTTGTCTTCAAAAAAAAATCGTTAAGAAATTTATAGAGACTTGGAAAAGATACGCAATGAAAACTTAACAGAAATGAACAAAGGGACTGTCAAGGGAATGTCATGCCCCAGGGCTTCAGTTTGATTAAAGACTAACTGGTAAGTGTGGGCTTATCAGATTGCTACTTTAATAAAAGAAAGTTTTAAGATCAAAGAAAAAGATATCACAAGGAAAGAACTGAAGCAAAGATTTAGGTGAGGAAAAAAAAAACTGAAACAAGCTTTGCAGGGAAAAGGTAAAGACAGAGGTACAAGGTTTGAAGGCTTTGGGGGGAAAAGGCAGGGTAGCAAAATGGTTATGTGAGTGTGGACGAACCTCTACCACTGACCAAGAGACTGACCTTGGATAAATCACTTTTCTTTGGTTTCCCCATCTTTAGGATGGGAATAAAAACAGTACCTATCTCCAAGGGTTGCAATGAGAATTAAAAGTCATCACTGCCATATGACCCAGCAATCCCACTGCTGGGCATACACACCGAGGAAACCAGAATTGAAAGAGACGCGTGTACCCCAATGTTCATCGCAGCACTGTTTACAATAGCTAGGACATGGAAGCAACCTAGATGTCCATCAGCAGACGAATGGATAAGGAAGCTGTGGTACATATACACAATGGAATATTACTCAGCCATTAAAAAAAATACATTTGAATCGGTTCTATTGAGATGGATGAAACTGGAGCCCATTATACAGAGTGAAGTAAGCCAGAAAGAAAAACACCAATACAGTATACTAATGCATATATATGGAATTTGAAAGATGGTAACAATAACCCTATATGCGAGACAGAATAAGAGACACAGATGCATAGAACAGTCTTATGGACTCTGAGGGAGAAGGTGAGGGTGGGACGTTCTGGGAGAATAGCATTGAAACGTGTATATTATCATATGTGAAACACAACACCATTCCATGTTCGATGCATGAGACAAATGCTCAGGGCCGGGGCAATGGGATGACCCAGAGGGATGGGATGGGGAAGGAGGTGGGTGGGGGGTCCAGGAAGGGGAACACATGTAAACCCATGGCTGATTCATGCCAATGTATGGCAAAAACTATTACAATATTGTAAAGTAATTAGCCCCCAACTAAAATAAATAAATTTATTTTAAAAAGTCATCACATATGTAAAACTTCACTGTACCTGGCATATAATTATTAACTAGCATGAGGAAAAGAAAAAAAGAAAAAATGCCATAAACACAGCCTCAGGTTTTTTGTACAGAGGATGTATGAAGTCTTTTCTAACTATACTTACATACCAAACTAAAGGAATTAACATCTGATTCCCAAATAACTCGCATAATGTTGAAGGTTCTATTTATATCGTCAACTTGAAAGTTAGTATTATGTTTCCTCAAACTTTATTTTCCTTAAACTGGTCTGAACTCAAAAGGCACATTTCAACTTATCCAAGATGTCACTGGCAAACAGAATGAGAATCAATGTAAACAACCCAAACCACAAAAATGTGAAATAAATTTTTGATTTCCCAACAGTAACCTCTTATTCTGAATGTTTTATTAAACTGAAGCAACTGAAGCAAAGTCTGATTTTGAATATGTAGAATACTGTTTTATTCTTTATTTTAAACCTTTCTTACATGTTTAAAAATATACATGGGTTCAGAACAACCTCAATAAAACAATGACATTTCTTTTACTAAAGGACCTCTTAAGTCAAACCACCAGTGGGCAAACGTAGTTGGCTTTCAATTTGAAGAGTCATAGGCACATTTCACTATATGCATTTCATAAAAGAATCAAAAATGCTGAGAATACTCAGTAGTTGGATATAAATTTTAAAATATCTATCTGGCAGGAATCTTATAGTAAAAAAAAAAAAGTAAGATTTAGATGTTTTAGCACTTACACCTGCTTCACTATTAATTTCCCAAATGCCATTTTGCTACATCTAAACCCCTGACAATTACACAACTCCATATAGCACACAAAAAAATAAGTTAATTTAATCTCTGAATGGGTAAACAGATCATTACAAAAGAAAATATTGACAGTTCTTACCTGTATTTGATAATTAAGTATACTTTATTCTCAGCATCACTAGGAATGCAGCTTGGTCTAATAGAAATATCTAATTAACAACTAACAAAAGTATTTTTCTCTTCAAAGAAGTTTTTATATATTTTTGTCCAATGTTGACAATTTAAGCAACACTGATCTATATAGTGTGCTAAGAAGACATTAGGCACAGATCACATAATGTAATTTACATGTTCTTTGTTGTAAAAAATATAGTATGTGCAAATCCATTATCATACAAATAAATTGGTGGACCACAACAGTAAGCTTTGCAGACCTAACATAAAAAGGCTAGTATTTTACTCTTTAAAAATAAAAAAGGTGGAACACACCAAGTAGCTTTAAGAGCAATACCCTACTTCTGAGTGAGTCCTCTGCATTTGCATTGTGAATTATCTTAAAGAAAAACAAAGCTTAACTAACTATAGGCCCCCCCAAAAAGGACACCACTTTGGGCACATGTATTATTTCAAAAGAAACCAAATAAAAATGTTTCCCAAAGCCATTAAAAAATACTTAACACAATATCTTAAACAATATATAGAATACTTTTATAGAAGGAATAAGCCATTCAACATTATGACTTTCATATAATAGATTCTTTCATTAGCTAAGACACTTCTGGCTTAAGGTATCAAAGGATGCAGATAAAGAAAAATGGAGGAAAAATAATAGCAGGCTGTTAGAAAGGAGGAGGGAGCATACATTTACCCAGAAGAAACAAACAAACAAAAACACTGTTTCTTTTTCTTCACTGCAGAAATTTGTGCTAGGGATATAAAAACACAAGCAAAAGGGTTGTGTGGCAGGTAATAAAATACAATGCTTGCTATGCATCCTCCATGGAGGGACCTTTTAAGGACTGCAGATTAGTGAGTTTAGAAGTACACTTTGATGCAAAAGGTTATACTTTACCACATATATAATATGTAGCATTTTTCTATAAAGGGCAATTTATGTAAGTAATTTCCACAAACACAGAAGAGAGTGAGAGAGACAGAGAGAGAGAGAGAATGAGAGGCAGAGACAGAGAAGAGAGTCCAGTGAGAAAGAGAGAGAGAGAGAGAAAGAGAGACGCCAGGGGCTTCGCTCATGCCCTGTGGAAGATCTGAGGTACTTTTCCATCCTCAGAGCTTCACTTTTCCTAGTACCACATATTTATACTCACACATTACAATTATCTCATGAGATTACCCTCTATATATCTTTAGGGTTTTTTTTTTTTCATGAAAAAGAAAAAAAAGAAACTTTTAGTCCCTTCCTCTCATAGTCAACTATTCAAGTAAATATTTCTCTAGTGGCAAATTTCCAGATGAAGCAAGAATACAATCCAAAACTACTGTCAGATTACACATGATTTACTGTGGAGTTTTCTTCAAATGGAGCAGGAATTAGCCCGTTTCCTAGGTTTGGGGTCTCGTGCTTCCTGATCCTTGACACACATACAAGATGTACACATTGTCTCAGACAGTCTTCGGAGGCCTAGCCGGAAAACACTGTTGGAGAGGCTGTATATAACACAGTTACAAAAACTATTACTTATAGCCAGCCAGGTGGTTAGGAAGGACAGTGTTGGATTGTCCAAGACCCGGGAGCTTTCTAGAAGAAAGTAGATGATGTAAGGGAGCCACAGCATGTAAAACACACTGGTTATCCGAAACAAAACCATGGCGTAGCGACGATCAGGGCTATGCCCGGCCTCTCCAGAGGCAGCAGCCTCATGGCTTGGGAATCGGGCCCTCCGGTCATTTATCTCTTTGGTGTGCTGCCGGCAAATTTTGAAAATGTGGAAGTAAGTGAAGCAGACAACCAAGGCAGCAGGGGCATAAAGTAAACAAACAATAAAGCCAGTAAAATACGCACTGGTGAGCCAAGAGGTGGCACACCATTCAAAAATGTCACCGTGGTAACCAGGCTTCCCCCAGCCGAAAAAGGAAGGCAAGAAAATCAGGCAAGAGTAGATCCAGATTAAAATAATGCAAATTCTCAGGCGACATGGGGTGACCAGTTGATTGTAGGACAGAGGCTTGGTGATGGCAAGATAGCGATCCACACTGATGCAAGCAAGACATGCCATAGAAACACTTTTCAGGACTGAGATGATATATCCAAAAACCTGGCAAGTCAGTGACTCGTGGATACCTGTGGAGTAGTGGAGAAGTGAGAGGGTAGGAACCAAGCAGCTAACTCCAACAAAAAGATCAGCATACGCCATTGTTTGAATGAAATAGCTGGTCGTATAGTGGTGTAAGAGTGGAGCACAGTGAAAAACAAAGATGACCGTTAAATTCCCAGCAATGATGAGAAATGTCAGCAAGACAATGACAACTGTCTCGAAGATGCATACGTCCACCGCACTGTAGTGGCCAAATCCAAGTGGGCAGGAGTGACGTTCGGACACGTTCAAAATGCCACTGCTCGTGTTCAGGATCCTCCATTCAGTCCACCTGGAATCATTCATGGCTTGGAATTAAAAGGACCTGCAGCCCTAGCTACAGCAAGCAGGTGCCCTGCCTAGCATCTGCTAAACTCTGCCCATGAGTGTCTCAGCGTCAGCTTCGGCAGACAGTGGCAGTGCTTCTATCACAGCTGAGCATCCCAGGGAGTACTCAAGTCTCTTCATCAGCCTCGGTGCAGCAGTAACACACCTCAGCTTTGGGGGGGAAGGAAGAGGAATAAGCTAGAAAGGAGGTGAAAAAAAGGTCACCAATTAGCTTCCTCTGGTGCTTTCAAACAACTTTTTGCAGACACAAGGCGCTTCTAGAGAAAATGGACTTCTTAATAATACCTTGCACTATGAAAAATTAAATCTGTAAAAGGAAAAAAGCAATTGCCAAGGAAAGAAAAGCTCTTGTGGGCCATTAGTTCTCTTCAGAAAGGTAGTTTCTTAGGGATCAACTAGGAAGAATGAGGAGGGAAAAAAAGAGTCTTAAATAGTCTCAGGCTTCCTGTTTCATCTGTCAGGAGAAATGGATTCAAATTTTAGAACTTAAATAATTAAAATCACAAATTTGGCTGGAAAGCTAAGAAAAAGTTCATTGGGCTAAATAGTGTCTTTGGGCTCAGTTCAAGGTTTGATGCTGGTGGGTCAACTTTATGATCCATTTCTCTCTCTTTTATCTCAAAAGCTAAGAATCCCCTTCTCCAACAAGATTAATTCTAAAAGATTCATCTCTATTGGGGCACTAAGGAGCAGAAGAGAGGTAACAGACTCCAGACTGCCCTATAACTCTCATGAGAGGAAAAAAACAGCATATTTCCAATAAGGAAGATAATACACAATGGGTCAACACTGACAAAATAGAAAAACAAACTTCTGAAGTTTTAGTTCTGCGTGCATTTTTTAAGCATTCAGATGAAAACAGTTTTAGCCCATTACAGTTAATGATGCTAACACCAGCACTGCAATCTGTATCTTTTCCTTTTCAAAAGGAAAACAAAATCATTTTTGCTATTAATTTCAGCATCAATAACTGAAAATAACCTTCAGTATCTGATACGCCACCTTCCTTATAATGGAGCATGATCATAAAATATACAGCTCAAAGTTATTTCTCACTTTTGCAACACACCTATCTCTCACAAATATATGTAAATATGTATAAAATTTAGACAATAGAAACTTTTCTATACGCTCTGAACTTCTGACTAGAAATGCTGCCATTATTTATTATTTAGGTATTTCTAGTAGTCTTTATAGTCTATATTGCTGTATCTTTTCTGTTTTCATTAAATGATTAATATATTAAATCATTACTTCGACTAAATCTTTTCAAAGTAAAATATTACCTTTTCTGTTATATTTGCAGTTCTATAGCAGCCATATGTTAAGAAAATGTCTCTTCTATTTCTGTACTCTATTTTGAGCAAGTGCTCAATTAGTACAGGGGCCATTAGGTAGGTTATAAGATGTTCTTGTTTTAAAATACTTCTAAAGCATCGAGATGAATTTAAATCCTAGAGTTTGAAATACTGAAAGATTGGCAGGATAGAATCCATCCAAAAGGCTTCCAAGGTCATTCTGATATCAGGTTAGCATTTGTCAAAAGTCTTTTTTAGAGTATAGGCATTTCAGCGAGTCTCCTGTCAGTCTTTGTTATCATACCTTTTGAAGAAATAACATGCATTAGAAATAAAAACATTTCCTTCAGGAACGATGCAGGAGCTTAATAGAAAGCATTCTTCTCAAAGTTATTTTCTTGTGCACCACCAGGTCATTAAGGGAAGTCTTTCTTCTTTCATAATAATATCCACAGGATATTCCTCCTTGTACATTCCTAGTTTCACTTATCACAAAATAGTTCTCTTGTTACAGGAATAAAACAATGCTTCTCACCTACATTCACTCTTATCAGCTGCTAGGCTGGGCTGCTTGATTCAGAAGTCCGATTTACTGTGATGCAGTTACCGAGATGCTGTCAGTATATTCTTCACAATCTCCCAGTATCACTGCCTGCACCTGAGCCGAAGCCCTGCTCCTCCTCCTCCTCACCCTGAGCTGATGCAGAAGAACTCACCATCAGAAAGGTGACTCGGTCCTCCTGCCCCAATCAACAGCACAGCCAATGGCCACTGCAGCTGAAACTGTCACTAGGTAACAGTTGCCAGGCACATGCAGGCTTATAGACTTAAACTCGGCAAGCTCCGATCAAGATTGACAAAAGAAGACAATGGGACTGACCGATCCTTATAACATATTAATGACATGTATGAATTTCTAGAGGTATTGTCCTTATAGCATGTGTAAAGACTATTTTCTATGAGCAGGACAGGAAAAAGACCCTAGGATGCACCTTTAAACCCTGTAGAAAAACTACCACAAGGTACTATGACACTAAAAAGTCAGCAGTAATCTAATGCTCACTGGCAGAAAAAACTTATTAATTATTAAAAATCATCTAAGTCTTCATGAACTCAAGTGACAGAGCAACTATTTTTACTCTCTAAAATATATTATATTCTGATTAATAGAAGTTACTTGATAATCTCTCCAACCTCTGCCACACCCACACTAAACTGCCAAATCTGATGTATCTAACTGTATAAAGCATTGGAACTAATACCTCTATACTAAAATCTACTTGCTGGACTATTTAAGGTCAAATATGACCTCAGAAGAGTAGACATTAGAAATAAACAGAATGACTGCTTAGTTCACTTTTTATCCTAATAGAAAAAAGAATTACAGAGTCAAAGAACTTTTTCATATAGTTCTTGAGCTACTCATACCCAAGTCAGAAGAAAGCTAATTTATAAGCTCATTTATATAATGGATGTTTAAAACCATTTCCACTTATTTTGACTTACTATAGACAAACATTCCCAAATTTTAAAAATATTTCTTACAGGGTCAGCAACTTCCTTAAAAGTGATTTAGAATTAATTTATACATTATTTCAGAATTGAACCAGGAAATTTAAGATGAAAACGGATAACCAACGTTTAGAGTGTATTCTATGTGCCAAACATTATGTTATATGCTTTACATTTTCTTCTCAATAAAAATACTAAATCCATATGAACTAGATACCCATCATTATCACCTTCCAAAGAAACAGAGTGGGTACCTAGAGAAGGTGAGTATAATTTGCTTACCAACAGTCATAAAACTAGGAAGGAAACAGGTCAAAATTGTCATTCTTAAAACCATTTTGATGAACCCCTCCCTCATTCCCTCTGTTTTCCACTTGGAGCAGCTATTGAGAAAATGTCTAAGGACAATTATTTTGGGATTTCAAAAAATGATTTCTAAACAACAGGACCCTATTTTTTCCTTCATTTTTAACTAACTTTCAGGAAGACCGTATCATTGCTAAAATCTTCATGAGGTTAGATGAAATTAACAAACCACTTTTCTCATTACCAGAAAAATTTATAAAATAAGTTAGAATAACAATCTTAGAATGAGTACCATACTGAGATTTGAAAGTAAAATTTGTAAATATTTTTAAATTATGAAAGTATGATAACACATTTACCAGAGACTTGGAAAATACAGAGCAAAGTCACATACAGTTCTACTCTATATCACAACTATTTTTTAAGTAGATAAATTAAACTTTTAATTGGCATTTCAATATCAAACTATCAAAAATTAACAGAAGAAATTAAAAAGCAGAAGTATATAGTAGATCTGAAAAGCACTATGAACCTATTCAACATAATTAAGATATATACAATTTTCACACAATAGCAAGGTAAAAAAGTTCCCACAGACTATAAACCAGAAGACACTGGAACATATCTAGGGACATAAAACAAGGTGCAAAAATTTCATGGTCTAAAGGTACTGCAATTATACAAAGTCTGTTCTCTTATCACTGTGGAATTATGTTAGAAACCAATAATATCAAAAGCTATTTGAAAATAACTCACATACTTTCAAGTGCAATGTGACATTTACCAACAGAGATCATTGACCTAGTCACTGAAAGTCTCAAGAAGGTTAAAAGACTGAAAAAACACAGAGGGTGATTGTAGAGAAGAAAGTATTTAAATGAGAAATTAATACAAAAAGGCTAGAAAAGTTCTACTTTACAGGGAAGCATTTTGACTTTTAGGGACGCATAAAAACATGAAAATCAAACAAGATTCGACTTAACTAAAACTTTCTTTCACAATAATAAATATTCAAAATAAAAATCATAGATGATAAATATTCATGACTGTAGACAGGTCCTACATTCCACATAAAGAGTTGAATATGAAGGTTTCTGATGAAAACACTGAGAAATAAAATGTTACTAACTATTAAAGTGACCTCATCTAAAAAAATCTTTAAAAAAAATCATTTTAAAAGTATACACTATAATTTTTCAAGTTTTGAATCATAATATTTTAAAAAAATCAGAGAAATGACCAAAATGTCACTTACAGATATTCAAATACTAGGTCACTTCGACACATTTATTTCCAACAAATAATCACTGGTAGAGACTTAAATCTAAGAAAAATATAAATAATCCCTAGTTGTACATGCTGTCAAAGGTATATGATAATATGTGAGGGAGAGTTCAAGGAGCAACAGCTTTGACCCACCAAGCTTCCTTCTTTTCTTCCACCAACTTCAAAACACAGCTTCAGGAGTTCTGACAAGGTAATTTTCTTCTTTCCTGAGACTGACTCTTACTACTGGCCCCTCACTTTCCTTCCCTTCTATCCTTTTTTACTGAACTGATTATAAGAGAAACTAATTTATAAAGTGAAGCTCTAATAACACAGCACTAATAGCATATATTTACACAGCTCATTACATAAAGCACTGTTTTTATATTATGCATAATTCTCTTCATTTTAAGGGTCATTAGATGTTTTATTACTGCCATTCTTATTAGTCATTATCAACCACCCCTTTCTCCTTTCAACTTATGAACACTGGCTGGGAAATAATATAAGAGGAATCATCATTTGGGATTACTTCAGAATCACTTCTAACAGCTAAAAGTTAGAACTTCTTGAGATGATACATCAGGGATGTTTAATTCTTCATTCATACCTTACATATGTTTTATGTGTTCAACATTTGCACATATAAAATTCAAATATAAATCAATATTTCATTAGACATCTAAGCAACTCAAGCAACTACTCAATAGGGGTTAAACAGCAAAAGAAGAGAGAACCATTAGCCACTGGTGGTAAACAGCATAAACAGTAGGCAATGATTATCAAGGAGAAATGCAAAACCAATACTGTGGGTGGAAAAAAAACAGAAGATAATGTAAAAACTTTTTTTAAGTTTATTTTTAAAAGATACAAAAAGGTGTATGGACTCAATTTACTTATTTCTTCAACTATTCCTCTCCACCTATTAACTTTTCTCCACCTCCATTGTCACTACCCTAAGCCATCTAGCCATCATCGTGTGTGTGGATTACTACAGAGGCTTTCAATTTGGTCTTCCTGAGTGGTCTACGGCCTCTTTTCAAACCACTATGGGCAAAACAGACAGAATATTCTTTTCAAAATGCAAACTAGATGGTATCATGCTCACTGAAAATGCTTCAGCCATTTCATACTGCCCGTAGTATACAATTCTAACATGTCCTACAAAATCTGATCTCTGTATATCTATTCAATCTAACTTCTCTTTTCTATTATTTGCTGCTGCTGCTGCTGCGTCGCTTCAGTCGTGTCCGACTCTGTGCGACCCCATAGACGGAAGCCCACCAGGCTCCTGGAGAAGGAAATGGCAACCCACTCCAGTATTCTTCCCTGGAAAATCCTCTAGACAGGAGCCTGGAGAGCCTCAGCCCATGGGGTCGCAAGAGTTGTACACGACTCAGTGATTAAACCACCACCACCACCACCAAACTGGCTTTATCTGCCCCCACTCCACCCTTTCCTCATCCCACACATATTTGCTATGTTCCCTACTTGCCACAGGATATTTGTACCTGCTGCTGATTATTACATCACGTTTTTTTTTTTTAGTTAATTCAGATATATATATATACACACATATATATATAATCCATCCCTCCTCATATATTCAAATTAAGGGCAATATTATTCATTTATTTATTTATTAAAGTTGTTCAGTTGTGTCCGACTCTTTGCAACCCCATGGACCATACAGTCCATGGAATTCTCCAGGCAAGAATACTGGAGTGGGTAGTGTATCCCTTCTCCAGCAGATCTTCCTGACCCAGGAATCGAACTGGGATCTCCTGCATTGCAGGCTGATTCTTTACCAACTGAGCTATCAGAGAAGCCCATTATCCATCTACACCTCTACCTAAATCCAATTCAGTATGCATACTTGCCTGCCACTTTGAAAAATCCCATCTAGCGAGAGATAATGATTATTATCATTTTAAGAATAAAAAAATGCTGCAAAATATAGTATAAATGTATTTTAAATGTACTATCAAATGTAGTATCAAAGCAACTTGGTCTAAGAGCCAAGAGAAAAAAAAAAATGAATATAAAGTGGGACATTTTAGAATCCACTGATTTTGTGATCCTTCAAGAGCAGAAAACAAGCTTATAAATTAACTTCATTTTATTATGAGGCAAGTTATTAGCTATTAAAAATATTTAACAACTGTTAATGGTACTACAGAAAAAAATTTCCTCAAACTGACAAAGACACTATATGGGAAAGACCATGGCTAACATAATGCTTAATAGTGAAAGAGTTAATGCTTTCCTTTTAAAACTGGAAACAAGGCAAAGACGTCTACTCTCACCACATCCATGCACAATATTCTGGAAGTCTCAACCAGTACAACAGGCATGACAAATAGTTTAGTGATAAAGGAAAAGAAAGACATGACTGTATATGTAAGAAAGACCCCCAAAAATCTACCCCAAAAGCCCATCAGAACTAATGAGTAAATTTTTTCAGAAACAAGTTTAATATACAAAAATCACTGCATTTCTGTACACTTGGAACAGTAAATGAAATTTTAAAACAATAAGCTATTTACAACAGCATCAAAACACAGAAAATATGAATAAACTTAACAAAAGACATGTGTGTCCTCTATCCTAAAAAACACAAAATGTCACTGAAAAAAAATTAAAAGGTCCTAAGTAAATGGAGAGATATATAATCTTTACAAATTAGAAGACTCAATATTGTTACAAATATTAATTTTTCTCAAATTGATCTATAGATGTATTGCTATTCCAATTTACATCCAAGTAGGTTTTTGGTAGAACAAAGAAGTTGATTCTAAAATTTATATATAAACACAAAGGACCTAGGACAGCAAAAACAATCGAAGGGAAGGATTAGGAAAAATTTGGAGGACTGGCACAACCTGATTTCAAAATTTATTATTAAGCCACAACAATTAAGATTGGCATAAGGAGAAGCAAACAGATGACTTAAAAGAATAGAGCCCCAAACTGCCCATACAATGAAGTTCTGCAACAGGAAAAACTTTGATGAAAGAAATCAGAACATGGCTGCTGAAAGGTGTGTATGTGTGTGTGTGTTTACTGTGTATGTAAGTTATAGCTGAAGAGAATGATAAAGATGATTACACTTGCTTTTTTCAAGTGCTCCCATTTTGGTGCAAAGCCATCAAAGTAGAGACCTAAATTACTTGAGTGCATTTTAAGGCATTGCCAGGAAATCATATACATTGATGTTGAAAAAGAAAAACACCAGAATTCTCCGAAGCAGTGTCCCATTAAGAATAAATAGGCTACTGAAATGTCTGAAAGAACAGAAACTGCTGGACAGAATAAATACATTTAGCCCATGTCTACTTTCACACTCTCTCAATCATTATACCTGACTCATTGCTCACTGTTTGCACTCACAGACACAACAGTCCAGATGCAAGTGAGACACTGAGTGAGAAAAGGCTTCTCATTAAATGCCAGTTATACAACACTCTGAGACCGCCCTAGCTAGCTGGGATCTAAGACAGCTGGCTGAGAAAGCAAAACCTTTATGACAATCCATTATTTACAGTCAGTCACAAAGGAAAATAGACAGACAAAATACTAATTTATGTGCATGTTTAACTCAGTGGGGGGAACACTCAAATATATAATTAAAATCAAATTAATTGGTCAAAAGTAGTATGCAGAGCAATAAAATAAAACCATGTACAGTATGATCTTCCCTCCCATTTCTCCAAGTTATGTTATTATTTTTAATAAACATCTATTTAGTTTGAAGACTGTGAGTTAGAGAAGAATATATAGGCTTTAGAATGAGCCAGATTTGGGTTGGCACTGGCTGCAGCACTTAATAGCCTTAAGGCCTTAGCTACGTCATTTTCTTCATGTATCTCAGTTTCCATATATAAAACTGAGATAATAGTTAACTTTTTTAACGTCGGTTATGAAAATTAGGAATTAAAAGTAAACCTGAAAAAGCACATAAGGGTAGTGCACTCAATTCTCATTGACAATGAAGTTAAACATATTCTTCACTATCAACAGGCTTTTTGTTCAGTCATTTCTGCTTAAGAAACCACGCGCACAGTAACCCGTTGAGATTACAGAATTAAAAACAATACTCTCACTTTTCTCGAGTTGCCATCTCTCTCAACAGTCCTTTTAAAAAATATATTCTTAAAATACACATTATCTGAACCTGACCACACATCTCAGAAAATTCATGTGATTAGCAACACAGTAATATAAAAATTACAAACCCTGGTCCATAAAAATCTCAGTTTCAAGGATCATGCAATTCCCAGATAAATATTTCTTTTTTAAGTTTTTAAATTTTGTTTTACTTTATCCAATTTTACACTTAAATCTTTATAAGATGGATCATCCACTTCTCTGCCTTCTTATTAATAAATTGAGAATTCTGAACACAATTTAATATTTGCCTAGTAGGCTGTGATCATCACGGTTAATGTCAATTAGAATACTATCTCATAACACAAATCAAAATTTGGATTTAATATACATGTATACTGACTCAGGAGAAACTTGTTTAATTTTTACGAGCAATTAGGTACCTATAAGAAAATATATAAATTGTTTATATTCATCCCTATATTTTCTGACTCTATTTGCACAGAAAAGAATACATAGCTCCCTTTATTTTTATACATAAATACAGCAGTATTCTTCCTTCCTCTTTTAACTTGCTATCTTTAATTTTCTAGAGGATTAAATATCAGAAACTAAGCTTATAAGAATTTTTTTTCCTCCAACAGTAAACAGAAGTATTGCTCTATGAATAAAGTGTCATAGCTCAGGTCTGCACTGTCAGTTATTTCCAGGTAAGTGAAGTGGTACCTATTTTAGTATGGCAATAGACATAATAAATATGCTGAAAAATAACACAGGAAAAAAGGAAATTCCAAGCTTTCTTACAACTTTCACATAAGAGCTATCAATCATTTATGTTCTTTTCTTACTTTATATAACAAGAAATTTGGAAATTTAATTTTTATATCAATGAAATCCCATCAAGTATTAATATTATCTCTCAGAATGGGCTCAATACAGTTACCTCCCTTTAATTTTTGTACAATAAAAATACAGAAGAAAAAGTTAAACCTTAAAACATATCCAGGGAAAGTCTGTTAAAATCATATGAAAATAGAACAGCACAATTTCATTTTAAATAATGGGTTCACATTATAGGAAGAAATGTTGATTCATATTCACTTTTAATTGAAAGAGATTTTTCCCTTATAAAAGAAAATTGCTATTTTTTAAGATATCTTATTGTTATGGCAACTGAAGCGCTAAAAATAATAAAGAAATATCAAAGTTGTTATAGCAACTGGAATTTTAAAAAGCCATGAAGTATAAAATAATCAAACCTTTACTTGGCTTGAAATGCAACATCTATGACTCAGTTTTCAAAAGAAAATCTGAAGTACTCATGCTCTTGTCTTTACAAGTTGTCTCTGGAGTCCAAATTAAACACACACACACACAAACTTCAGCATAACAGTTGAAGTATTTCTTATATTCCTTACATTTCTCTCATTATTCTATATATATTAAACAATGTGGCTTTGCTAACCATACAAGTTAACTAACTTCATGAATAGCAGAAAATGATTACTCAATAAATGTGTGTTGAATTGAATTCAACTATACAGAGTTGGCACAAAACCTGGAGTTTCTGATTTTCTAACTCATTTCTAACCTCTAGGCTTCACTTTTAGAAAACACTAAAAGTGCAGAAAACTTTTACCCACTGCCAAAGTGCTCTGCCCAGATTTATCTAATTAGTTCAATTAATTTAAAAATTTATTGAAGTCCTATTGTATACATGGTATTATGCAAAGTTCTAGGACTTTTTTCATAGAGTTCACAGTATAGTACAGAAGAACTAAAACAGGTCACCACCATTCAAATGTAAAGTGCAATGAAGGAATATAATGAAATTATCAAGAGAAAATTCATAAAGGTCCTCTAATCAGTGGTAAGATCCTTGAAGAATCTAAACCATGAGGTAACATAAATTTTTTGTCTGTTCTCAGAGAAGCTCAGATTAAGAAATTAAAACTAAGATTTATATGCTTAAATCAAGACACATCTTTACTTTCATAGCTTTGTATGTTCCTTTCTGATAACTAATGACCAAGATACAGGTAACAAATATAGTAACACTTAGTGCTAACCCAGAACATCTCTCCAGCATTTATGGACTGAAGAGAATTGGCTGGGAATAGACTTCTTGATTCCCTTGTTTTATTTGTATCCATCTGCATTTTAGTATTTTCAACCTAAAACCATCAGCTTATTTTTAAACAAGCAGTGATTTATCTTGTGAGCTACTGATGAAGACTTGAGAAGTTCAGACTTGGCTCAGTGGGAAATAGGAATATCTTAGACCTAGAAAGGGATTGTTTGTGTGACTGTTGATTAGTAAAGCCTCCTGTTACATATAATACACACACACACACACACAAACATGCATACACAAACATTTCCTTATCTATCTTACCCAATAAAGAGAATAACTAGTGATGACTGGTACTATTTTGATCCTGAGGCCAATACAATTCTATTACTTTTGATTAAAAATAAATGATATGATCCTTTATATGAATGATTTGTAATAACGTGCTTTATTCTGAATCCATGCTTATTAGTATCAGCCAACAAAATCTTACTTTTATAATTTTTATGAAAAAAATACAAACACTCAAAAACAACAGGAAAAAAACCTAATTTAAAGTCACAGAGTTGTATTAAGTGCTTAGATTGTATGTACAAAATAAATTATTCAACAGTTAATTTGATTGAAAATGTAGGAATTTATATCCACGTAGATGTTAGACTTCTATTCATTTATGCCAAATATATAGTGTCTATGTGTATGTATATATTATACATTTTATAATATTTCTCAAACTGCAGCCCAACGAATCTTTGAGAGTTATCTTTTGGGTCCCATGAGTATTCAATAATACCTTTTAATTTTCAGTTTTTACTTTCACAATAATCTTAAAGGCTTTACTAGAAGTAGATTCTGATAATCTGATGGCTATCTCATAATGAAGTATTGTTATACAATACTGGTGCCAACATTCGTCGAAGTGTTTACCACTGTTTTGGAGCCAAGTAGTTCTTAATTTGTGCAGGCTGAGAAATCAGAACATAAAGAGGTTTAATATGTAAATGATGTACCAAATAAAGATGACATGACCTAACACCACACTGTACAAGGAAGTTTTCCAGTGGGTCAGAAAAGTGTGTTGGGAAAACTGAGTCATCTGAGGGCACACGGCCCCATGAGCATGCCAAATGCTAAGAAAATCTGTACCATAACCGTCAGGATCACATGAACACTGTGACCAGCAGTTTAGTTTCAGGAAAATAAGCTCATCAGTAACATTAAATTAATATGGTGAGTGTGCATTTTTATTGATTTTATAGCCTGTTTCTGTTAGATTTATTATGGTCATGAGAAATAAAAGTATAAAGTTTATATTTAATTTTATATCACATATGGTTCATACTGAGGTAATAAGGAAATGATATTTATAGTCAACACTGGTAGAAGGGGACTGTTGAGGACTTCTCTCCCTATGAAATGGTGTGGCATAGTCTTCAAAATGAATATTCTGGAAATACAATGCGATATATTTCCATCCCATACCCTGTACTGTCAGCTCCTAGACCTACACTATCATCTCATTTTTTCTTTAAGCCTGACACACAGTGCTTCAATCATATGTACTCAGAACAAGTTTGTGGAAAGGATAATATTAATGTTGATCCAGAACTCCCCACCCCCAAAGATCTCAAAATGCTTTATCAACAGACATTATTACTGACTTTATAAATATATTTTATGGCTTACTCAAGATCACATTAAAAATATGATGAAAGAGAAAAAATTTACAGAAAGGAGTGAAATGAAAACCCTCAGACCAGGGATGTATTAAGGTCATTAAGATTCTGTTGTAGCAACAAAAAATTATTTACTTGTCAATTTAATTCACCAATCAAAAAAAGTTTAAGTATATCTAACCATCTTCTTCACTAGGTTATGTAAGCTCCTCTGAAAGTATCTTTCACCACTGTTACTCTGAGTGGCAAGCACAGTGCCTGGCATATTACAGAAAGTGTTAGTTGCTCAATCGTGTCCGACTCTTTGCGACCCCATGGTCTGTAGCCCACCAGGCTCCTCTGTCCATGGGATTTCCCAGGCAAGAATATTGGAGTGGGATGCTTTTTCCTTAGGTAATAATATTTTCTAAATAAATCAAATTAATTGATTTGCATCCCCCTCTTGCTAAATATCAACATAAAAATTATTTTCTAAGTATGGAGTCTAATCTACCAGGTTGGAAAGAGTCCATGGGGTT
The DNA here is from genome assembly GCF_054371585.1 of Giraffa tippelskirchi. Lineage (NCBI taxonomy): Eukaryota > Metazoa > Chordata > Mammalia > Artiodactyla > Giraffidae > Giraffa > Giraffa tippelskirchi. Next base: position 24,218,685 of record NC_137279.1, read on the forward strand.
GAAAAGAGTCAGACACAACTGAGCAACTAATTTTAATCTAGAACAAACAGCAGAATTCTCTTAAAATATCAGAAATTATGGTAGCTTAAACTCGTCCATATAAAGCTTTTCAAAAGAAAGCTAAAAACATTATACTGTCTCATCATCCTTGGGTCATGTTATGGAGGAATGAAGAAAACGAGAAATCAAACGAATTGACCTACATTTTCCAGCACAACTTTATTTTTCACCAGGCAGTTTCAAAGCTAAGTGGCTAAAGTGATTAGGTAGCATATTGAACCTCTGACAGAAATCACTTTTAAGAGACAGAGACTGAGAAAGGGAAGAATAAACCTATTACGCTGTTTTCAAGACATGACTAAAAGAAGAATAAATGTTGCTCAACTGGCAGAAGATTGTAAGAAAATGTCTCTACTGAGAAGGATTTGAGATCAAAGAAGAAAATGTGATTAAAAACTGAATTATTAAGATTGAAGTAGGGATCAGCAGGGTGGTTGGATAATTTGGGGCCCCCTAAGGAGCGCCAAGCAACAATGTTTACAAACTCCTGAGCTGAGAAATAGGACTTTAAGTAAAATGAATGGCTATGTATTTACAGACATTCATTATACACACACACACACACACACACATGCATGTCTGTAATTTATTTATATAGTTTATTGTTTTTTAGTCACAGAGTCGTGTATTTTGTTCTTTTTTAGTCACAAAGTCGTGTCCAACTTTTTGAGAGACCTCACTGACTATAGTCTGCCAGGCTCTTCCGTCTATGAGATTTCCCAGACAAGAATACTAGAGTGGGTTGCCATCTCCTTCTCTAGGGGATCTTACCGACCTGGGGATCAAACCCGCGTCTCCTGCATTGGCAGGCAGATTCTTTACCACTGAGCACAGTGTGTGTGTGTGATTAAATATCCTATTAATCTAACACTGACACCTTCACAAAGCCAGCTTCAACTCAGCAATGCTTTAGATGTTTATAGTGACAAGTGTAACAAGGTTAACCTTAGAAAGTGTAGCTGTACAACATGAACTCACATTACAAATGTTACAACCCTCTGGTTTTCCCTTTCACTGTCTCTTAACTATTCCTACCTTCAGGTGCTGAAATAGCCTGATGCATAAGCAGTATAAAATATAAAGATATAAAAGTTACAGATTTTTTTTAAAAATGTTTTGTTTAAAGAAAAATATGCTTTGGATTAAAAGTAGATTCTCATAAGATTTAAATGTGCCAGTAGGGTAGAATTAACTGGGTATTTAGAAGTCAGAACACTAATCCTAAGTAATTAATAATCAACATTTACACTAGAAAAAAAAAGTGTTTACAGAATTTTACTCAATACCCAATATTCTGAAGTTGCTTATAACAATGAGATAAATCAACCTGATTCATTTTTCTTTTCTCATATACATTTTGACCATATATATTTTTTCTTTTATCAATATACTTCCTGTGCTTATGCCATTTGAATAATATCAAAAGCTTGGAGTCTCAATACTCCAGTCTTTCAGTGATCGTGACAGGGAGAAATCATGATTAAGATGTATTTGTGATAGAAAAGTTTTAGAAAATTTTAGGAAACCATTTATCCAACATCTCTTGTATGTCTTTAAATTTATAAATTTAATAATCCTGTTTAAATGCTTACATATGCAAATCTTACCAAATTTTTGTACCAAAAGATGGCTGCAAAAGTGTGAAGGATTCTAGTTACAGTAATGGGTTAGAATGACATTTTCCTTAATAACTCCTTTTCTAAATGTACCGCCCAAGCTGAATGTCATTATGAGACTATTTATAATTTAGAACTTTCCGTCAAGATGATTTTATGCCCTGACACGACACTGAGTAGGCTGGAAACAGCTGTATGCCCCAAAGGAAAATGAAATTATTGGTGTTATTCAAGAGCAAAGGTATTAAATACAAAGTGTTTTAAAGAACTTCATGAGAATGATGGTGGATAATTGATTGCAATGTACAGTAAAATTAAACCTTTCAAGCAATAACAATTACAATAATAAATGTTATTCCATCAATAAAGTTTTCTCCCTCTAAGGAGATGAAAGTTAATTATAAATATAATTCTAACCATTTGAGCTTCCTAATAAACTAGATGTATGGAATGGTACTACTACAATTAAGGTTTTTGCTGCACACAAAGTGGGTATTAGAAAAGTTTTGGAAAAGACAAACAATTTACCCAATACTTATGGAATGTGTTTACATTTATCAATTTCAACTTTGCATAAAATGAGTTTAACTAACACAAGTAGTATCAAGAGGAAAATGTCAATTACTAGGGAACATAAGGATTAACTATATTTAAGTAAAACATTGGTCTACACTCCACCATTAACATAAAACTGTGAAAAGGACAATCTGACTACAGTGCTTGCTTCCATTTTGCTTTATTTACTTTTTAAATATATTAAAAATAAAAAATATCAGGTTATGTTTAATTTGCTCCTTATATTTGGGGGGCTTTTCACAAGAATCCAACTCTGTGGAGAATTCTGAACACAGTATTGTGAATGCTCTTCATGTCTTAATCAAATGCTACCAGAAATGAGAGAAGAAAGTTTTAGTTCACTTATGCACTGCATGATATAAAGGAAACCCCTTGACTTCTCCCAGTCCCAAATGCCTAACATATCTCATTTATAAAGTGAGATACTTAACATATGAAGCATGCACTAAAAACACTAGATCCTTTTTTAGAGTTCTTGAGAGCCTTGAAATTTTTACATCCAAACATCGCCTATTAAGAATATAATAAGGACTTCCTTGGTGGTCCAGGGGCTAAGGACTCTGAGCTCCCAATGCAGGGGGCCCTGGTTCGATCCCTGGTCAGGGAACTAGATCCCACATGCTGCAACTAAGACCTACTGCAATAAAATAAACAAATACGTTAAAAAAAAAAAAGAATATAATAAGCATAGGCTGGAACACAAAGACTGTAGACATGAAAGCCAAAGAAATAAATAACATACTACAGTATATCTTGATTATACAGGTCAAATCCTGTTTACAGCAAATTCTATAACACATTCAAACGAAAAACCTCAGCATGACAAAAAGATTCCCAATGCTGTGGCTGCTAACCTAAACATCTCAAATAATACTCAGTATGTAACAATGTCCCTTACCAACTGAAACAGAAAAAAAGAAAAAGGGGGGAAAAGGTAGAAATTCCCCTATTATTTGCTTACACTGACCGACAAGGATGATCTAACCATTCTGTTCTAAATGTTAAATCATAATCCTATTGTTGGCTTATTTTAATTCCACAAAAGCTTGCATTCCACTGTATACCACAATTTTACAATAATAATAATGCCAATAAAGTACTAATGATGGGCACAAATAGAACATAAAAGTGTGCCATAAATGATAATATATATGCCAATGAAATGCAATAAAGCCTGGAATTTATTCCTGTTTTTATTTCAGAGTAACAGTAACACACTTCAGAAAGAGTGTGATTTCAAGGAGATTTTGTGTTGGTTGCTCAGTCGTGTCCGACTCTTTGCAACCACATGGACTGTAGCTTTCCAGGCTCCTCTGTCCATGAAATTTTCTAGGCAAAAATACTGGAGTGGGTTGCCATTCCCTTCTACAAGGAGATTAGTGTCTTGAATATGGTTTACATTAGTCAGCACCTTTTTCCAGAAATTTTGATTTAAAATAGTTTTTATTTATTTAAAATATGGTTGAGTACACTTGACTGAGATGACTTAAAGTCTGAAAAGTATATGATAAAACATTTCTAGAAGTCAGTAAAATGTGTATTTTACCACTATCAAAAAGAGTTTAATAACTAAAGAAACACAGAAACGATATGGATGTGAGGAAATAAATGAAGGTTAAATCTGCAGTTTATTAGTTGGAGAAATCAGTCCTGAATATTCATTGGAAGGACTGATGATGAAGCTGAAACTCCAATACTTTGGCCACCTGATGCGAAGAACTGACTCATTGGAAAAGACCCCAATGCTGGGAAAGATTGAAGGCAGGAGGAGAAGGGGATGACAGAGGATGAGATGGTTGGATGGCATCACCGACTCGATGGACATGAGTCTGAGTAAGCTACATGAGTTGGTGATGGACAGGGAAGCCTGGCGTGTTGCAGTTCATGGGGTCACAAAGAGTCAGACACAACTGAGCAACTGAACTGAACAGGTTGAGAATGCAAAAGCAGCAGAAGTTAAACTATGAGCCAGTATCTCTACTTACCCAAAGGGCATGAAGTCTGAGAGGAAGACACATAGAGGTTATTACTTTCACACCATAAGCACACCCTGCTCTAGGCCAATACTACTGAACACAGAAATCTTAACAATCTCTATTTGGCAGTGGGTCAGAAAGAAAAAGATAAATCCTATATTCTCGGAAGGCCACAAAAATGGAGACACCCATTTTATTCATTCATCCTACTTCTTGAAAGCCTACTATACCAATGCTTTCTTTTTGAAATCCTCTGGTTTTGGTCAAATGCATCTTTTCTTATAAACTGAAGTGACTTTTCCTTTAGGAACAAGGATGCTTATTTCTCAGATTTGTCTTTGGCCTACATATCCCAAAATAATTTTTTTCCTGTTTCTGAAAAGAGAGAAAGTTTAGTTCTAAACAGATGTCATATATAAATCAAAAGTAAAATGAACACTTAGTCTGCCTTCTGTACTTAAATTACCTACAGAAGTTGTTTCAAAATTAGATATGAGGGCTTGGCAGAAGATAGAATATAGTTTTTACAGAATAGTAGTCTATCCTAGGAAGGAAAGAGGGAGGAAAGAAAGGAAGGAGGGAGAGGAGGAAAGAAAGGAGCAAACAAAGAAAGGTATGTTCAAGACTCCCAAAAGGAACTTTAGGAAAATTATTAAATATAAATATTTATGATGCATTTAATCCCAAAGCATATTACTTAGCATTTAAATAGCCCCTTTGGCCCAGAAGTCTTTAAAAGTTTTTTTACTAGTTGACTCAAAATTCAAAGTAGAGGTACACAGGATTTTGGAAATACTATGCAGCTCATTTTGAGATTTTATTTTTAATGCAATTTTATTCATAGTAACTTTTCCAGAAGAGAACAAAGAAAAGCCCAAAAGACAGGAGGAGATAATGCCAAAATATTTGTTTTCATTACTGTCAATTTAATAAAGTGTAAAGTGCTTCCCACAATGTCAGATGCAATCTAAAGATACTATGGAGAAATGTTGGTGAGATAAGTATATATTCTATAGGGGCACAGTCACCTATAAGCAAAAGATGATAGTGTGGCATAGAAGAATGGACCCCAAACTTAGTGTTAGAGATCTAGGTTATAGCTTCAGATCTTATAATTATCACTATGTACTATATATTCCTACAAATAAGTTCCTGTACCTTTGATTTCTCATTTGAAAACAGGATAATACACCAATTGTTTTGCTTATCCTAGATGGTCAGTTGAAATATTGAGAAAATATTTATAAAACATTCTGAGAAAACAATTCTAAAGTATGCTAAAATATCATCATTTTTCACTAATAATACTAAAAAGAAAATATTTTAAAGAAGATTTTACTCAGAAGAATGGATACCTGACCAACTACTTCATATAATTTCCATTTGGCCTCTATTTCCACATCCATAAAGCAGGGAGAATCATTACTGGCCTAATTTAGTATTATATGAGGCTTTCATAAGGATAAAATTAGAAACTATATAAAAAAAATCTTATAAACTATGAAAGGCTATTTCTATGAACTTAATGTTGATGTCACAATAAAATTCGTACCTTGAAACTTGAATTTTGAAATATTAGGAAATGGGGATCTTGGGAAGTGATTATAAATGAAGTCCAAGAAAGCTGCCCCTTCCACCATGTGGGCAAGAAGGTACCATCTATGAAAGTTCCCCCAGGAAGTGGGCCTTCATCAGACACTGAACCTTGCCGATGCCATGATTTTGGAATTCCCAGCCTCCAAAACTATGAGAAAGAATTTCTGTCATTTATAAGCCACCTACCCTATGGTATATATTTTGTTATAATAGCCCAAATGGACTAAGATAGCTATGAAATAAACACAAATGATTATTCCTATCATTATGAATTTAAGTTTCTATTCTTAAAACTTTTTTTGGAAGTTGCTCAAATGTTAAGAAAAATTGACAAATCTCGATGCTCCTTATTAATCGGGCACAGAAAGCCTAGGTACAAGGCAGCGCTCACCCAAAAGGCAGAGAAAAGGCTCTAGTTTGTTACATCTACAAGTCTCCAAACTCAAAGAAATCACACAAAGCCCTTTTTTCTAAAACATGTGCTCTTAAACCAGACAGCTCTACTGTCTGGTTTGCTATGACTTTGGACAAAATCTTTATAAAATATAAAATCTTTATGCTTCAGTGGCAACATCGTAAGGTAAGATTAAATGAGTTAAAAGATTAAATTATACTCAAAATTATTAATTATCACCATTAATATATCATTAATATGTATATTTAAATATAATTTAATATTATAATTATAAAATTTCTACCTAACAAATCTCAGAAGAATCACTCTTGCTTCCCTTCAAAAGTACTAAAGCTTAATACACACAGGAGCTGTACTTCTTGTATGATGGGGTGGGCCTTAGCAGACCAAGCTAAGTTCTAGACTAAACACATCCAAAAAACAACTCACTGAGCACTGAAGAGAGAGAAAGAGTGCAGGTATACTTTGGAGAGGTAGTCAAAATCTGGAGAAAGGGAGTAACTGAGGTAAGTTTACATTTTTGCACCTTTGGCATGAGGGCAGGCCACATTCACAGCGTGATGTTGAGTGGCTAAAGTTCCAAAAGAAAGCCCACCACTTTATCTTGGAACCAGGGACAGTATCCAGGGTAATTACAACTGCCACAGAGTGAGGAGGGAAATAATAGAGAAAAAGAGCTAGAAAATGAGAACTCTAAATTTGTGCATAATATCTGCCCAAGTATCTGGGTAACTCCCAAATCAAACACACGTGACAGACTGCAAGCTGGTAGTCTCAAGATAAATGGACTGAACTAAGAAATGGGCTGCTGACCACCACAGGCAAGACAGAGTTTATAGTTAAAAGTTAAACACCTTCCAAAAAAAAAAATCCTCTCATATCATTCACACTTTTCAGAGGACAATTCCAAAATTATCTGACAAACAAATACCAGGAAACTATGACCCATTTGCAAAGGAAAAGGCAATTAAAAGAAGAAAATTTTAAGATGATTCAAATGTTGAAGTTATCAGACAAGGACTTTTCAGAGGCTGTTTTATATATATATATATGTGTATATATACATATATACACATATATATATATATATAATGTAAAATGCTTCACATCCTAAATGCTTCTATGCACAGAAACTGTTGTGTATATGAAATAGCTTTTGTTTATATCACAAGGTGATATTGAGTCTCATTCCTGCATGAAATTTTGTGAATAAATTGTTATCTTATAAGAAAATTAACATTTTTAAAATGTGTTCCATGAATAAACACAGTCTGGACATGGAGCTATCAGCAAAGGAGCCCCAGCATTAGCTAAAAAAAATCCTCAGAAAATTAAATTATTTTTTAAAAGTCAAACACATTTCTATATAACAATTATGCCCTGATTATATATGTTATTCTGCTTTTTTCTCTTCACTCCAGAGTCATCATCACCTCATTTTTAGTCTGTTTTAGTAACATATCTTTGAAAGGGGAAAAAAGGCTATTATAACTATGCTCAGTGATAGAAAATTATAATGTAATGAATAGAAAGAGAAGAAATTTCAATACAGAAACTGAAATATAAAAAAAAGATCCAAATGAAAATTCTAGAATATAAACATGCAATAAAAACTCACTGGATGGACTAAGAATTGAGATAAACAATAAAAGATAAGTAAACTTTAAGAAAGGTTAACAAAACCTATCCTATCTGAAAAAGAAAGAAAAACAACTGCAAAAAAGAAGTACAAGAATGTGGGGGCATGATACCAGTATTTTGAGTACCAGTAGTAGAGGAAAGAATTGGGAAATAAGAGATATTTTAAAAAATGTTCCCAATTTCTCCAGATCTGATGAAAGACATAAATTTATGGATTTATGATCCTATGGAGGATTAGCATGAAGAAAACCATGCCTATCATAGTCAAATTGTTGAAAACTAAAGTTAAAGAGAATTATCTTGAAAGCAGCCAAAGAAAATGTGTTACACGCTGGGGATATGAATGATGATTATATGAATGATGCGGGACCAGCTATATAATTTGTGGGCATCAGTGTAAAATGAATATTCAAGGCTCATTGTTCCAAACTATTAAGGATTTCAAGACAGCAACAGCAGAAAATGTAACCAATCACAGATCCTTTCTAAATATGGGGCCCTCTGCAGCTGCACAGGTCACATGCTCATGAAATTGACCCTGAAATGATCATTTACTTTCATCAGGAATTATGGAAGCCAAAGATGGTAAACAACATTCCTCAAATGCTAAAAGAAAAAACCATCAACCCTATAGTCTGTGGTTTTTGCTGCTTAGTTGCTAAGTCATATCTGATTCTTTTGCGACCCCATGAACTGCAGCCCACCAGGCTACTCTGTCCATATCCAGAGACAGAATCCTTCAAAAATAAAGCCAAAATAAAGGTACTTTCAGACAGTGGAAAACTATGCTGTTACCAGCAGATATTAAAGAAATTACTTCAGGTTCAAGGGAAATGAGAGCAGAGAGAAAACATGAATCTTCAAGGATGAATGAAGAACACTGAAAACAGTAATAAATATCTGGATTTTGTTCTTTATCCTAAATGCATCAATGAAAGTTTTTTAAAAAGCCTTTTCTGGCCTTAATATGGAAAACAAGCTGTAGGTTAAGTGGGTGGGGTATGAAAAAATGGAAGTGGGAAGACCATCAAGAAAGTTATTGTTGTCATCTCGGAAAAAGATGTACCTAGGACTCTAGCAATAACAAAGATGGAGAAAGCCCATGTTTGAATCCTAAGTAGGCTCTTCCCAGCTACACTGGACTACACTTCGACAGGAAAAAAGTACAAAGTATTTTCTCAGCTGGAGATACTGGCAGAAGATAAAGCTTAGCTTAAGCTTCATTCTGTTCTGGAAGGGCCCCAGAAATACGTTCACATCATTATATGCTTTGGTAAAATTCGCAAAAAAAAAAAAAAAAAAGAGTATTTTCCTTAAAAAGCTTCTGCTCCCCCCTCCAAAAAAAAAAATTATATATGCTTCAGGCCCAAATTCTGAATCCTCATTAGATACTCAGACAAAGCTAAGTAGCATAAAAGGGAGAGATGAAAGATATATTAGAAACGAAAATCAAAAGCTATTTTAAAAATCTTCTTGGGTATTTAGCTAAAAAGTCTTGAATGATGAGAGTCAGTTAAAAAGCACTCCCACAAATTAAATAAGTAACATTCAACCTAATGGTCTCTAAATCAATAATGTAGTGTGTTCAAGATTCATATAATTGTACCTGTTAGTAATCAAGATTTTCTTCCGAGGAGTGATTTCTAAGGTAATACAAACAAATAAAGAGGCTCTGAGGGTTAATGCATTTAATATGCATCACTTCACTTTCACAGCAAAGGCACTGGCCAGGTTTTCCCAGAGGACTGTTTTGTCACAGTTATCTCTCTGGCTACATATTCACCCAATTTCAAAAAGAAAAAAAAAAAAAAAAAAGCCATCCAATAACCTTAAATTCTGTGTTAAGCTACTATCTCTGTGATAGAATATTTCAAATTAATGTGGTTGGCTCTTTCACTAAAGGACTCTTCTCCCATATAACCCAACAGAAGGAATGGGAAATAGGAGTTATCTTCCCAGAAAGTAAAATGTACTATGGTTTTAAATGTGATGGGTTGAGTGGCACAGAATGAAGATTAACGGAAGTAAAATTTAATTCTTGTTCAATAGGCTCAAGTGGAAAACCTAAAAGGCTCCACACAATTTGAGCATTAAAGAAGCCTGAATCAAAAATGAAAGTGGACAGCCAAAATCCAGGAGAGAAAAACTGTTCAAAAGAATCATCTTCTACTTCTCTGACTCTCTGACTTTGCTTTCTTCTTTCCCATCAAGTAAAAGCCAAGTATCACATAACTTGTTTGTTACATAAAGCATAAACTAGGGAAAAAAATGTAAACCTTATAAGGCAACTATGTTTAACCCATTTTATGTTTATTTACATAGTATTCTTTTGATAAGGAACTACTGTATCACTATTTTACTTTGTAAATAATACTGACTCATCTGTCCATCTGTAAACTCTATTAACGAAAGCTCTCTATGATTATAAAAAATTAACTATTTTACAGTAAACAGTAACCTACATTGTGACCTTTTAATATATTTATCTTTCTTAACTAGAATAAGCCAGGAATAATTATACCCATTCACTGAGCTAATAATCATTTTAAAAATACTTCAGAAACATTTTAGTGTTTAAGGTCTAGGACCCAGATCTTTAATACTCAAACTGTGGTTCATGGACTAGTAGTGGTGTTGGCATCATCTGATGAGTCGTTAGAAATGACAATCACAATCGCAATCCCCATCCCAGACCTACTGAATCAGACTCTGTGTTTTAACAAGAGTGACAGGTGTTCTGAATGCCCATTAAACGCAGATATCTGTCCTAGGTAATGTTTCTGACAAAAGAAAAAAAAGCCGATGGTTGAAGTTAAAACTGAAAGCAAACAAACCAAAAACAGATTTTCAAGGTCTGACTCAGGGTTTAATGATTAAATCGAAACTTGCAGAGGGATATGGAATTGGCATCTTAGATTATATTCAAAGTTTATACTCTACATAGGATCAAAGTGACATAATGCCGGCATTTAGTTTCACTGACATATTTTCATGGGACTAAACACTCAGCTCATATGGTAAAGAATCTGCCTACAATGCGGGAGACCAGGGTTCAATCCCTGGGTCAGGAAGATCCTCTAGAGAAGGGAATGGCAACCCACTCCAGTATTCTTGCCTGGAGAATCCCATGGACAGAGGAGCCTGGCGGACTATAGTCCATGGGGTCGCAAAGAGTTGGACATGACTGAGCAACTAACACTAAACATTCTTTATAGACTCTTTCGGGTGCCCCTGGAGCATCACATGATTCTTAACCTTTAAAATTAGCAAGATAAGACACTGGGCTTCTCTTGTTTTTAAAGGATGCTTCAGTGCTGCAGGCATTGTTAAAGAACTTCTCTATCTCCAGAATAAAAAGACATAATCATGATTTAATTGTAACTGTTTTCTCAAAGTACTAATATACTACCAGAGGACCCTATATTCAAAAATTGTCAGTGACTTAAGACACCAACAAATTTGGTACAAACTGGATAGAATTTAACACCAAGAGAATCTCTCTTTAAATGGTAATAAAATCATTCTCGGGAGAGATCCACAAACAATACAAGTGGAAATTATACCTACTACCTTGCTAAATCTAAATATGACCTTTTACCTAAGAACAGTGACTTGAGTGCCTAATTTGGAACAGCATCATTTTGGAGTGAGGCACAGTTTTCATCCACTGCCATTGTGTACAACTAGGAGGGTAGGTAGCAATACTGGTGAGCAACCCAGATAACAAACAAAATGAGTTCCACATATGTGCTGTCATGCTTCAGCATTCAAAAGCTCAGCTCTAGAAAGCCAGCAAGTTGCTTCTTAGCGTTTAGCCTCAGGAAGTAGTTATCTATTGATGAGAACTTTGATAGGCTTACAGTTTTATCATCATATAAAGAAGAAATATTCTCTGTGTTTATATGCTCCAAGCAATGTTCAATGCAGAACATTAAGAAGAGAGTTAGAAATCACAGATAAATTAAGGTAAGTCCAGTTTTTATTTCCAATTTGGACACACCTTTGACTTTGGGCTGAATATTTAAACATTTAGACTTCTGCATTAAGTTGTAATACTATTATTTGAAATCAATCTATTCCATAGATAAGTCACAAAGATAAATTAATAAATGTTTCTACATCAATTTTTAATTAATGTATTAAACACATGCTGCTGCTGCTGCTGCTGCTGCTAAGTCGCTTCAGTCGTGTCCGACTGTGTGCGACTCCACAGATGGCAGCCCACCAGGCTCCGCCATCCCCGGGATTCTCCAGGCAAGAACACTGGAGTGGGTTGCCATCCTACGTGAGACTACTTCAAATAATGTGAACATCTGAGTAAATGAGTTATTCAAATTAACACAAATCCATCTACCTAAAGTTCAAAGAAAATCCAAAACAAAAATAAGACCAGATATGAATAAAGCTATGGCTTTTGGCTTTAAGACTGTTCTTGTTCAAGACACTGACTTGCTCCCATCAGACACATCATATACAATATAGGTGAGTGACATTCTGAGGTTAACAACTTTTCTGTCTTTGTTTAAACAAACCACAGGTCTAAAAGAAATGCATCTACCTTTAAAAAGCAATTACACCTTCATTCTTGAGACTATGTTTGCCATTGCTAAGCATGCCATGAAGTTTGTAAATATTAGATTGTGTTGTATCAGCAAACATCTGTATAAGATTTACCATCTTGAACTACAACTGATTGAAATAATTGCACAGAATAAATTGATTGCCAAAAGGCTGCAATTCAAATCAACTTCACAAAAAGTATGCTCTGACTCTACTATGTGCCAATGGGTGGGAGTGGGAGGCTGGTAAGGATACAAGGAAGAGTAAGTCACAATTCTAACCCCCACTAAGGGTAGCTTTCCTGCTCTTATCTTCCTAATTCTTCCAAATATCTGCCGATTTTAGAAACTAATAAACCTCTATATGTGTATTAGGACAAATATCAAAAGACAAGGAGTAAAGTTAACAAAAAGCAACATCAGGAAAAATGATAAAGTTCTCATTAGTAGTTAATAATCAATTATGATTTGGTAAATTAAGAAATAATAGATTCAGTTCAGTTCAGTTGCTCAGTCGTGTCCGACTCTTTGCGACCCCATGAATTGCAGCACGCCAGGCCTCTCTGTCCATCACCAACTCCCAGAGTCTACCCAAACCCATGTCCATCGAGTCGGTGATACCATCCAGCCATCTCATCCTCTGTCGTCCCCTTCTCCTCCCGCCCCCAATCCTACCCAGCATTAGGGTCTTTTCCAATGAGTCAACTCTTCGCATGAGGTGGCCAAAGTATTGGAGTTTCAGCTTCAACATCAGACCTTCCAATGAACACCCAGGATTGATCTCTTTTAGGATGGATTGATTGGATCTCCTTGCAGTCCAAGGGACTCTCAAGAGTCTTCTCCAACACCACAGTTCAAAAGCATCAATTCTGCGGTGCTCAGCTTTCTTCACCGTCCAACTCTCACATCCATACACAACCACTGGAAAAACCATAGCCTTGACTAGACGGACTTTTGTTGGCAAAGTAATGTCTCTGCTTTTAAACATGCTATCTAGGTTGGCCATAACCTTCCTTCCAAGGAGTAAGCGTCTTTTAATTTCATGGCTGCAGTCACCATCAGCAGTGATTCTGGAGCCCAAAAAAGTAAAGTCTGACACTGTTTCCACTGTTTCCCCATCTATTTCCCAAGGAGTGACGGGACCAGAGGCCATGATCTTAGTTTTCTGAATGTTGAGCTTTAAGCCAACTTTTTCACTCTCCTCCTTCACCTTCATCAAGAGGCTCTTTAGTTCTTCTTCACTTTCTGCCATAAGGGTGGTGTCATCCACATATCTGAGGTTATTGATATTTCTCCCGGCAATCTTGATTCCAGCTTGTGTTTCTTCCAGCCCAGCGTTTCTCATGATGTACTCTGCATATAAGTTAAATAAGCAGGGTGACAATATACAGCCTTGACGTACTCCTTTTCCTATTTGGAACCAGTCTGTTGTTCCATGTCCAGTTCTAACTGTTGCTTCCTGACCTGCATACAGGTTTCTCAAGAGACAGGTCAGATGGTCTGGTATTCCCATCTCTTTCAGAACTTTCCACAGTTTATTGTGATCCACACAGTCAAAGGCTTTGGCATAGTCAATAAAGCAGAAATAGATGTTTTTCTGGAACTCTCTTGCTTTTTCGATGATCCAGCGGATATTGGCATAATTGATTAGCTGGATATAATAATCATCATAAACATAAAAAGGCCTGGGAAACAAGACATATAACACATACATAAGACACATACCCTTGTTAAGTATTTTCTTGTATACAGTAATTCTCTAAGATGACCTCAGGTAAGATAGACCGTTAAGTAACAGAAAATCCAGTATGATTTAAATAGATAAATTAACAAATTGTTGTTAGATATTTATGCTTATTTTGATCTTGTACATTTTATATATATACTCCTTGGAAGGAAGGTTATGGCCAACCTACATAGCATATTTAAAAGCAGAGACATTACTTTGCCAACAAAGGTCCGTCTAGTCAAGGCTATGGTTTTTCCAGTGGTCATGTATGGATGTGAGAGTTGGGACGGTGAAGAAAGCTGAGCACCGAAGAATTGATGCTTTTGAACTGTGGTGTCGGAGAAGACTCTTGAGAGTCCCTTGGACTGCAAGGAGATCCAATCAATCCATCCTAAAAGAGATCAATCCTGGGTGTTCATTGGAAGGTCTGATGTTGAAGCTGAAACTCCAATACTTTGGCCACCTCATGCGAAGAGTTGACTCATTGGAAAAGACCCTAATGCTGGGTAGGATTGGGGGCGGGAGGAGAAGGGGACGACAGAGGATAAGATGGTTGGATGGCATCACCGACTCGATGGACATGGGTTTGGGTGGACTCTGGGAGTTGGTGATGGACAGAGAGGCCTGGCGTGCTGCAATTCATGGGGTCGCAAAGAGTCGGACACGACTGAGCGACTGAACTGAACTGATATATATATATGTTTGCTTATATGTATCTATATACAAACCCAGGGCTTCCCACATGGTTCAGTGGTAAAAGAATCTGCCTGACAAGGCAGGAGTTACATGAGACCTGGGTTCTATCCTTGGGTATGAAAGAACCCCTGGAAAAGGAAATGACAACTGACTCCAGGTATCCTTGCCTGGAGAACCCCATGGACAGAAGAGCTTGGCAAGCTACAGTCCATAGGGTAGCAAAGAGTCAGACAAGACTGAGCACATATGCATATACAAACCCAAAAGTTATCTACTATGATACTTTCCATATAGCATGGTTTATTCCGGGATTTAGATAACATGGTAAAATGACAAGATTATAAGTTAGAAAGCCTTGCAGGTCAGCCAAAATATTCCAACTCCAGAATTATTGCTATCATGTAAACTTATATCTGAAAACAAGTCCATCAAATATCAAAGTTTATTACCATAAAACAATCTGCTAGAAATCCTTAAATTATCCCTTTCCTATGGGAGACATAAGCAGTTAAAGAACGTTGCTAGAACCCAGAGAGCAAGTAGCTAAGTCTACAGTTTCTTTCTATAAAAAGGCTGAGCACGCAGCTGATGAGCAGTTTCCCTTTTAATTAGAGTAGTTTCCTGATTAATTAGTCCCAGAACACTTAATGTAAGACTACCCTGTGCCACTGGGATGAACGATTCTCTTCACAGTACTACTAAGTATCATCTTTTCTCTAGGATCAAGCTCAACCTGTTTTCTGATCAAACGGGAAAAGATCTACTCTCACAAAAAGTGAGTTGGAAAAACTATAGCGAAGAACTGATTCATTGGAAAAGACCCCAATGCTGGGAAAGATTGAGGGCAAGAGGAGAAGGGGGCAACAGAGGATAGGATGGTTGGATAGCATCACTGATTCAAAGCATGAGTTTAAGCAGACTCCAGGAGATAGTGAAGGACAACCTGGTGTGCTGCAGCCCATGGGGTCGCAAAGAGTCAGACATGACTTAGCGATTGAACAACAAAAGTAAAGATCTGAGGTCCCTAGAAAGTAAAGTAAGAGAGCCTCAGAGACTTTAATTAAATAATCTGTATGAAAAGACAGAACCTTACTTAGTGTACCTAAGCACCAACTAGAAAGACGGGTAGAAAAATTAACATAAGCATTCAATTAAAAATTACCAATTATACTTTTTCAAACATGAACTGAAAGTTCAAGAGTTCAATGGAATTGCTCCTTTTCACATCATTTTTACAGGTATCAAGGTAAAAGTTACATGATGCTGTCTTCAAAAAATTAGTCATCTATTAAAAGATTAAGTAGCTTTTTTAAACATGTCAGAGATCATCCTCTTAAAGGGTAGAAGTGATTGAATTATTCTGACAGTAGTAACAAGTAAAGCTCTCTCGTAGAAGAAAATGTGCATACCTATAATATTCCAATCCAAAAATTTAAAAGCTCTGAGCAACTTTTACCTAGATCCTCTGGAGAAGGGAAAGGCTACCTACTCCAGTATAGTGCACGGGGTGGCAAAGAGCGGACACAACAGAGCGACTTTCACTTTTCTTCTTCATTCATAGGGATAAAAAAAGTTTGTATGTAAAAAATTAAAGTCTTTTGTCTGCTTAATAGAAGTATAATTGATAAAATAAATTGTGATACTAGAAAAAGTAAAGATTTAACATAGACAAAAAAGGAAACAAATGAGAATCATATTAAATTGTTATGGTATAACTATTCTTTCAAAATTGCAACATATTGAATTAATTACAATACTTAGTTTGAAACACTCTATGGAATGAATATATTAAGACAAAAGTCAGTTTGTACATTAAAGCTTTAAATCTGAAAAAATTTTGCAGCATCAAAAGTATCCCCTACATGGCCTTCACCTAGTATTTTCTTGAAGCACTTCAAGAAATTTCACAAAGAAACTGAATTTTTCCAAGGCTATGATAAGCTTAAATTTATTCAGTGGTTCTTCTGGGGTTTTTTTCCCTTTGCTTATTTTTTTCCTATTTGATGAAAAAAGGAAATAGGAACTAGGATTGATTCTGCAGTAAGAGACATAGTCCATGTCAAATTTTCAGGTCTTTGTACGTATATCAATAATTACATATGAACTACATAATCTGGAAAGAAGTAATTATAACAGAAAAGAATGAATTAAAAAGACAACTTTTCAAGGACTAGTCTTGGGTCTGGTCCCTAAAAGCTACTCATTAAATGTGATGAAAAAAGTGAGGCTTCAGTTAATCAGCTCTGATCTATAACTTGAAATGTTCTATTTAAAAAAACCCAACACTCATAATTTCTAATCCAATTCTTCACATACAATGTCACAGCCATTAACTCCTACTTTTTTTCTTCAAATCATGAAGTACTAACCTAAAGAATTTAATTCATATAGACACTCAACAAATATTTAGGAAGGACAAATGCCAGGCTCTGGGAATACAAAGAACAACAAAATGACAGTTTCTGTATGATGACACAATCTACTGTCTTGTTAGTTTAAAACTCAACTAAAAGCCATGAAAGTAAAACACAGCCTAATCTGAGAAATTCACTGGTAATGTGAAACCCAACAAATAAAAAACAACAAATTAAAAAAAAAAAAATCCCACTTTTCAGAACTACATTATGACAGTTAAGAAAGGGAGGCAGGTAATAAAAAAGAATGAAATATATGATGGAGAGACAAAGAAAAATAAAGTATAAAGAGACATAGAAAGAGAAGATACTGAGAAGGTCATGAAGTAATCAAGCAAGAAGTTGCAACTAAAACTGTCACTAAAATACAAACAGAAATATGTAATATGCTGGAAGAGGGGGTATCTTGGTGCCTGCCTCATGGATGTCCACTGTCTTCTTTTTTTTTTAACCTCGTCCACTGTCTTTCTTTTTTTTTTAACCTCGGCACTAATTAATACTAAACATGTGCTGTCCTTAGTCGCTCAGTCGTGTCCGACTCTTTATAACCCCATGCAACCCTAGGACTCTTTGCAACCCCAAAGCCCACTAGGCTCCTCTGTCTATGGGGATTCTCCAGACAAGAATACTGGAGTGGGTTGCCATGCCCTCCTCCGGGGATTTTCCCAACCCAGGGATCGAACCCAGGCCTCCCTCACTGCAGGAGGATTCTTTACAGTCTGAGTCACCAGGGAAGTAAACTTATCTAAGAACAAATTTGAATGGAAAAGTAAATCAAAGCCAAAGAAAAACCCTGGAGAAAACTTATTACACTGCATTATCCAATAAAATATAAATATGCTCTAGAAATATGTGCAGATAAGTCCAACACAGTTATTATAAAACTGGGACCCAGGAATCACATTATAACCTCAGCCTCTTGAAAATTATGAGATTTAAGAAAAACATTAGTGCTTTCCTCTTATCCTTAATTCTTTAGCTATAAATATAGTTTTTACACCACTGGATCCATGCTCAGTAATAGCCCAAAAGTCTTCTCTCAAAACAGTATACAACTACTCTAATTCATTAGAAAATCATCTTTTCCTTTAATTTACCTCAAAACTATTTATTATGTTTAAAGAATAACAAAAATAATACTTAGTACTAGAAGTAGAACATTATCACTTAAGTACACAAAAACAATTAAGAATATATTTTTAACTTTTTATAGAAACATATCGATCGATGCTGGGGGGAAATTTCTGAAGTCTCAGATTCACACATATCATCATAGTTTTTATACATGTGGTTGTCCATATTGATATGATAGAAAATGAAAGATTTCAGGTAATGAGAACAAAATTTTAATAAAATTTATCCTGTGAGTAACAAGCAAAGGTATAATTATGTATTAAGAAACCATTGCCCTTATTATGAAAGAGAAAATAAAAGGTACATTTTCTTAAAGAATCTCAATAACTCTTAAGTTTCCTTTAACATAGACCTTCTAGTATGTACATGTTCAAGTCATTTCATTACAACACAGTAGGTATTCTTTAGTGTCCTTGCTCCCCTTATTTTTTTGGTTAATAAATTTTAAAGAATTATAAATTTTCTGGAGAAGTTTATATAAATTTTATGGCGATAATCAGTAATATACCCATACAAGAGTCTGTGACTTTTATAATACCAACAGTACAGACTCAGCAGGAGTAACCCCATTCTATCAAAAAGCTCATTTCCTACAAATAGACAAGGTGATGACAGAGAACAGAGCAGCTTTGTAATTAAGCAATGCCCTGCCTCTCAACGAAACTAGTGTTAAACGTTATTTGACTAACATACGGCATTGAGTTTTAAAAAATAAGCCATGTAAAGAAAAAGCAAATATCTACCTGGCTAAATGACATACAAAGTTTACTTTGGTTGTGGAAACTTAAAAGAAAATGTAACTGATTCCATAATTTCACTTTTCAAATATTCACTAAATTTCATTTGATCATAAAAAAACACCAATTTAAACATTTCCTCTTGAGACTGTCCAGTAATTATAATTACAGTACATTCCACTAAAATAGGGTAAAATTTTTTCTTTAGCTACATGTTTTATTAAAAGCCATCTGCTACAATAATACACTGGAGAACAGAGAGAAGACAGGCTTTACTCTGAGCAGTACCAATAACCTGACAAGAATAAACAGAGTGAAGCTTTATCTATCCATACAATGCTCAAGAAAGCAGAGAACCTGCAGAATCTTAAAACAGGCCACTCTTACTGTTGTTTTTTATTTATATCCCAAAAAAGATTTTTTGGCAGCAACTACCAAAGTAATACTTGCAACTTCGCCGTTTTTACTCTCTGATAGAGGTTTAAGCATATGCTCTCTGTACTATGTCAAATTAGACTTCTTCTTTGTAAGTTTATACCGTTTGTACTTAGCCAGTAGATGGTATTTTTCAATTCACTGATTTTAAAAATGAATGTGCATTACCATCCTAGCACAGTACCTGACACACAATAGGTACTCAAATATTTACCGAATAGATACTGTAAAATTACTTGTTCAAATTCTATTACTTCAACTCTAGGTACATCAACCAATTATGAAGATTACATCAACTCTAGGTACATCAATTAAATATAAATATCCATTTTGATATGACATATTTTCTGAGGTTTTTCATTTCACATATTTATTCTAAGAAGAATAAACTTGTATTATGTTCTTTTCATTTTACCAGGGGGACAAACACTGACCCATAAGTAATGGATGTAGTTAGCCAACTGTGGTGGAAGTGAGGGAAGGAAGGAACACAATGACTTCACTTCCTAAGGCTTCCAGGATAATCCAAGCTAAGTCAACAAGGGGCACCCGAATCATTATGTAAGCTACTCCTACTTACTCTACTCCCTCCCCTATTCCACTCAGACATATTTAATTCCCATCTCAGGCATCAACTTCCCCATAAAGTCTTCCCTGATTCACCCAAGCACAGCTGCCACTACCTATTTCATAATCCACACACCTGATTAAAATACCTGTTATAACCTGTATCATCATATATTTGATCTATCTGCATATAGGTATGGCTTTCCCTAGGCCATGCTCCTCAAAGCTGTGAGGCCCTTTTGTCTACACAGGCTTAGAAACCACACAGGGCCTGGCCCATAAAAGATGCTCAATAATGAGTTACTGAATGAGTGAATTAATAAGTGAATGACACTGGTATCTGCCTTGCAGTCTTGATTACATCATATAGTCATTAGGAGTGATTTTTAGAGAATATCATTTAACTTTATGATATACTTGAATATGCATAATGACTAAATAATAATTCATATAATCATTATAAAGCCAAGTGTAAGGATTCAAACATTCCATGATATTCACTAGCCAGAAGGAAAAAAAAAACAAACAAGACAAATCTGATTTTTCATACTTCTAAAAAGATTAATGCTCAATTCTATCAGCTGTTGTTCACGTCATATGCTCTCATGAAAACTATGTGACTGGAAGTTGACTAACACTAAAGTAGCAGTATACACTGATACAAATATCCATTATTACTAATACCATACACTCATATCTTAAATACACACTATGTACCAAGCACTTTATCATTTTACTTAATTCCCTCAACAATTCTAGTAGGTACTACTATTATCTGTGCTTTACAAATGATGAAGCTGAGGCTTAGAAAGTTGAGATAACTTCTCAAGATCACAAGTTAATACATGGCAAGGGTGAGACTCAAATTCAGGTCAATCTAGCACTAGAATTTAAATCCTTTAAAAAGAAATCGTTGTGTACACATATATACATACACTTCTTAAATAAAAGATTCATTTGGAAAAAAGCAAATTTAAGTGAGAGAAGGAAATGGCTTATGATAACATTACTTCTGAAAGCTTATCAATTAAAAGCTTATTTTCTGATTTTAACAAAATATAAAGTATGAATGTTATCAATTAGATCACTTCTACAAGAAAGGAAAGAATTATAGTCTAATATTTGCTATGTTATATAAGCAGTAATCAGCAGACTTGATAAACTATACCACACATGCCATGTAATTACAAAAATCACACATACATTTCTGTAAAGCTACATAAAACGCAGATTGCCCTGAAACACACACAATCTTCCCTACATCAAACGGCTCATAATGTGTGAAAATGCCGTCATTACTCAGTGGCTCCTAAAGCCAGCAATTAAGATTTAATTCTGGACTTTCCTGGTGGTACAGTGGACAAGAATCTGCCTACCAATGCAGGGGACACAGGTTCAATCCCTGGTCTGGGAAGATTCCACGTGCTGTGCAGCAACTAAGCCCATGCACCACAACTACTGAGCCTGTGAGTCACAAGTACTAAAGCCTACACACCTAGAGCCTGAGCTCCGCAACAAGAGACGCCACCACAGTGAGAAGCCCGTGCACCACAATGAGGAAGAGTAGCCCCAGCTCACCACAACCAGAGAAAGCTGCATGCAGCAACAAAGATCTACTGCAACCAAACTTAAATATTCTTTTTAAAAAGATTTAATCCTAATCTTTGAAGCTCTAAACTCTGTTTGTCTCTATAAGGAGCAGCGAGGTTACAATCCTTCCATTGCCCTTTCAGATCAACTCAATATTATGAAGGATGCTAATTTAATAGAAATAACAAGAAATCTCAATGATAAGCAATAAAGAACTTATACTTTCAGAAGTATGTGGTACAAGTCTGCCATTAATCCATCAACAGTGTTGGTGTCCTCAGCCTCTGGCAGAAACCATGTAGGAGCAGACAGTGGTTGAAGCCTCAAGCTGACTTTAGGAGACATGTCTGAACACCCACTTGAAAAGGGACAGCTTGAAGCTAGGTGATTTCAGCTTTCCTATTACTGATTCTATAAAGTACTGTTAGAAATTTTCTATCATTTGGAAAGTTTATACATGTTTTTTGCTATAAACAGAATTCTTCAAGCAAACTAAAGTTTCATTTCCATACAATGATCAGCATAAAGTAGAGAAAAGGGGATAATACTGCTTTTATTTCTTTAACCTTTTATTACCCTTAATGATTAATGATGGGGAAAACACAGAGAAAGAATTTTCCCTTCCAAAGGATCTTTAAAAGACAAAACATAAAAATGCCCTATACCTTTGACATCTATTTTAGAGTTTTCTAGTTTATGTATTCACATACTGACTCTGCTATTTAGTAACTGGAGGTCTCTCAAACTCTCTGAACCTCCCATCCCATCGATGGTAAAAATGGGAGTTCCATCACTGAAGTTGTCAGGTTTACCTGGAAAGGGCATATGAAAGCACTAGACATAATACCCATCACATTTTCCACTGGTTCTCTCAGCAAGTATGTTTTAGCATCTGCTAGAGGGCAGTCCTAGAGTTGAGTGTTAAGATTACAGCGGTGAGCAAATCCATATGCAGTCCTTGCTGGCCTAAAGTTGACGATGAAGAGTGCCCTGTGGCTCATACTGAATTTCCTACAGCCTCTAACCACGGCAGAACTTTTCACAACTCTGTGTCTTTGGGTATGGCACTGCTTCAGCCTAAACACACAGAGAAGGCAATGGCACCCCACTCCAGTACTCTTGCCTGGGAAACCCCATGGATGGAGGAGCCTGGTAGGCTGCAGTCCATGGGGTCGCAAAGAGTCGGACACGACTGAGCGACTTCACTTTCACTTTTCACTTTCATGCATTGGAGAAGGAAATGGCAACCCACTCCAGTATTCTTGCCTGGAGAATCCCAGGGACGGGGGAGCCTGGTGGGCTGCCATCTATGGGGTCGCACAGAGTTGGACACGAGTGAAGCGACTTAGCAGCAGCAGCAGCAAACACACCCTCCTGTTCTTTGCTCCTAGGCAGGAGAGTTAGCTGCTCCGGTCTCTGTACTCTCCTACCACCCTGTTCCTATCTCTGTCACAGCACTAGGTGACATGTCATCACCATTCCTCTGCCTTCCAGACTGACTCCCCCACTGGACTGTGGATTTCTACTAGATAAGATACTGGTGTTACTCCTCACACAGAAAACACCTGCATGTTTAATAAATTAAAGGATGAATCAGTGGCACAAGTACATAAAAGTGTTACACATATTTCATTTTCTTTCTTTCTCTTTATTTCTCAGGAGGATGTCCTTAGCCTGCACAGATATCACGAACACATAGTAATCTCCATACTTCCTTCTTTTCCATGCTACTCATTTAACATTGAAACATACACTGCTTTATAATTTTTCCCATCCCCTATCACTAGTGAGTGCTTACCATGTATTAGGAACGCTCTGAGTGCTTTATGTAAACTATCTTATTATCTTATTCAATCCTCCCAATTCTGTACAATATGTATTATTAAGACCACTTTATAAATGAGATGAAGGATAATTAAGGAATTTGCCCAAGGTCACAAGCTAGTAACCAGCAGAGCTTGAAATCTGAACCCACAGTCTCCCTCCAGTTGTTGTTCAGTCGCTCAGTCGTGTCTGACTTTTTGTGACCCCATGGACGGCAGCACGCTAGGCTTTCCTTCCTTCACTATCTCCTGGAGTGTGCTCAAACTATGTCCATTGAGCTGGTGATGTCATACAACCATCTCATCCTCCCTCCAGAGTGAGCACCATTTCCTCCCAAAGTGGAGTTATAGCTTTCACCGAGGCAAGTTGTACCTAAAAGTTCCATGATCCTGGCACTGGAGTTAACACAATTTTTCCATGGTTTAGATGGATCAGCTCATCGGGCTTGCTCTGTTTGGTCCTCAGCTCCAGATTAAGGTTACCACTTAGTCTGCAGCTCCTATCCTGGTTCATCTTAAATCTGTCTAGAGTTTTTCATCCTTTTTAAAACTTTGGTCCCTAAAGTCTTTTTCCTATCAGTCAAAAAGGCTTGCAAAGTGCTTTAATCAACTAAAAGCAACTGTGACAGCTCCCTCCCCTAAGGCAAAGGTTGATATGCTAATATGATGGAGTCACAAAATCAAGCGTATTTCAGGGCTTGGTCAGATATTACAATGGATGAAGAACACAGAGTAAGTAATAAAGAGTAGGAATAGTATGTCTATGAAACAGGAAGTACAAGCTTGAGCGAGCAATGGATACTGTACTGATGCTTACATAAAGCAGATGATAGGCTGGATCCAGTCTGCTGGCTATATGCCATCTCACCTGAAAAGAATGCTTCAGAATGCGATTTGTCTTTTCAAAGAGTGAACTAGCACACTACTACTAAAGGATGAAATGATAAACAGACTAGTTTTTCTCCTAAGAGCCCAAACACCTTTTCCTTCTTCCCTGTATTATCTGATACCTTTGGCTGGGATTTTAGCAAGTTTATTTGTTCAAGCTGAACCAGTTCATTAACTGACCTTGAAATCTTGCCATTCCCTTAATAAGAGAGGAGAGATTACTGGGACCAACAGAAAATACTACCAGCTTTGGACTAAACACACAGGCACATCTTACTGAAAATCCTCTAGGTATTCATGTTCTTTCTCCTGAGCATCTCCTAAGCTCATATGCATTCACCACCAAAGTGCATTCTTAATGTTCTTGGCTACAAGCACTTGCTGTCTGATTTCTACCCTAAAGCATAGAGAAAGAACAAAATTATTTTTTCAATACTATCATTATTCATCTTATTTTTATTATGTTTGGCTATCAAGCAAGGAAGACAATGAAATTAAATATACCACTGTACTTAATCTCACAGAAATGTTATGACTTGAAAGCCTGAATAAAGGCACATGATCAGAGCCACACATTTCTACATTGTTTATATGAAAATTCTTTTGATAAATGGTACTGTTAATGATAGAAATATTAATAACATTAAAAATTTTATGTGGTCATTGATTTATAAACCAAAGGTGAAAATATTTATTATACTATCTTTAAATTATACATTATTAGTCAATCTCAAGTGGAGATTAGTAAACACTTGCTGTCCTAAAATAAGCTACTAGGCTTAGATGCTTTTCATAATAAATTATTCCACAACAAAGCTCAATCACTGTCACTATCAACAGGTAGGTATTGCAGAGAAAGGCAGGTGTTTACCTAGTATCGAGTCTTTCTTATTAATAAACTCATATTTCAGTGGATGAAGAGGAGCCGCAACAAGCCATTTTAAAAAAATATTTCCCACCATTCCATGGAGATAGTCATGTAACAGAATCCTGGTCAAGGAAATTAAGTGGACGTTGTTGTTTGGGGGTTTAAGGAAAAGCTCTTTATAAGGGTGACACCCGTGGTCCAGATATGCCAAAGAGAGTTCTAGATTCAAGGAAAGTTCAGGCTCATGGAAGGTAACCTTTAAACACTTGGAATTTCCCAAATGACAGAGGCATCTTTGTCATTCACGGTGGGACCCGCCAATCACCTCTTACAATTTATGCTTACATTTTGGGTGACTCAAGGAAGGACCATAGACAGTTCATTCTAAGAAGAGGACTAAGCATGGGAGCTGGCCAAGCCAGAAAGACCAACCATGAAATTAGAGGATAGGGTTGATGAGCCAGGTGATTTCAATCCAATCTCAGTGGAGAGAAGAAGACTAAAGACTTAGTTCAACCAAATGGTTGGCAATGATTCAATCAATCATTCATATATGATTAGATTAACTATATATATAAAGAAACCCCAATAAAAATTCTGGACACCAAAGCTTGCTGAAATGCCTGGGTTGGTGATACATACTACTACAGATTGATGCTGGGAAGGTAAGGTGTCCCTGAGGAAAATGTAAGCTTCCTTGGAACCCTCGCAGTTCCAGATTCTGCCCAAAGTATCTCTTCCTTTGGCTGACTCTAATTTATATCTGATGTATATCTTTTTGCTATTAAAAAAAAAACACCTTGTAATCATAAGTATAACACTTTGCTACATGCCTAGGGGAGTCTATGGGGACCCCCAAATTTGTAGCCAACTAGTATGAAGTGAGAATGGCACTGGGGATCCCCAATGCCATTTTTTGTAGTTGATTTCAGAAATCTTGGGCAGAACTTCACAGTCTGGAGGACTATTCCTTTAACCTCAAGTTTGGGTGCTTTTGTCTTTCCTTTTCTCTTTACTGGACACAACATGATGTAGAGAAGTCATTTGGGACAACAAGGTGACAAGCATAGACCAAGTATTTCAGACAGAGTTCAATCAGGGACACAGAACCTGTTCTAAACATTTCAAAATGGATTAATGCAAGGACTTAGGTTCTTAAACACTGGAAGAACCAACAGATTGGGAACATCACTGCTAGCTTTTAGGCCTGCCACAACTACAGTCCAAAGAATCAGGAGGTTGCCACTGCTAATCAAGGTAGGAAACTGTAGGAAAAAGGGACAGAGAATGAAGGCGGGTGATTCATAAGGAAATGTCCAGAGCAGATGAAAATCTGACAAGCGGCAAAGGCCAGGCATCTGCCTACTACTGCCAAAGAAAAACAATATGGCTTTTTCCTCCCTCCAGTCTTCACAGGCAGAAAGTAAACCACTATCAGAATTCCAGAGTGAAAGGAGTCTGGGAATATTTTATTCAATGAAAACATTTATGCCATTCTGTCTCTTGGATCTTTTTCCTGAAAACTGTATATTCAAAACTACCATGTTGTTTAGTATATGTGTATAAGCATATGCTTAGTAAAGCTTTTATCACACATAAAAACATATACTATATGATCAGGAGTTTATAAACAATATTGTGGCAGGCTATTTTCATTTTTCTCCCAAAGTTGAAATCTTAAAAGGTATGAATTAACAGCCTCTTAGCAGAGAAAGGAATATGACAGTAGCTGCTACCCCATAAACAGTCATTAAAAGTATACAATTTCTTACTCATAGGAAAAAGTGATTTGATGCCAAGAGTTATGGTCTCTGGACATTTTTGCTCACATGGTATCATTAATAAAAATGTCTTAGCATAAACTTCCAATATATGTATATTTATTATTTATGTTTATTATTCCAAGTGCTACTGTACTAATAAAAATACTATAAAGCATAGAAACAGACTATAAAAAAGATTTTTTGAAATGAAAAATGTTTGCTTTACAAAAATACTATTCAATATAAAATATGGGTCATTTAACTTTTCATTTTCAGTAATTTTTCTATGAAGATAAACTTTACATGACATAATATTCACCAAAGTGTACAATTCACTGGTTTTTAGTATATTCACAATGTTGAGAAACCATCACCTCTAATGCCAGAATATTTCCATCACCCCGAAACGTAACCCCAAACCTGTTAGCAGTCACTCCCAATTCCTCCCTCCTCCATCCCCTGACAAACAGTAGTCTATTTTTTGTCTCTATAGACATATCTATTCTGAACATTTCATATGGACAGAATCATACACTATGACTACTTATCTTTTAATATGTTTGTCAAGCAGTTTATGAAATGACAGTTTGAAAACTTCCCCAAATCAGTTTTTTGATTCATGGTTTTAATCATGATCATATCTGGAAAACACTAACAGAGCAGAGGCACATCATTTGTTTCAGTCCCACCCATCGACCATTTTGTTGAAATATGGCTAGGCAATTACTCATTTTCTCAAAGTATTCTTAATAAACCAGAAGGCAGTGAATTTTTATGTTTCTAACAATCAGTCTCAAATTTCCTGCAACTAACTTGCACAAGATTCAAATGTTCTTCAAATTTATGATTCCAGATTTCAAAGAAAGAAAATGGTAAGAGTTTTTGAATAACACAGACATGCAGTTTTCAATCAGAAAAATCACAGTGATGTTTAAATTGCCAAATGTTTCAAACATCCTTTCCTATAACATGAATTTATTTCCCAAAGTAGTTGCTTTGTCATCCATTATCATAATATTAGTTTTTGACTGAAGGAAAAGAGTAGTGTTTCTCTTTTTTAATATCTTGATATGTAGCATCCTGTGACATCAATCTTTGTAAACCATTCATCTATCCTATGAAGATTAGAACTAGATAACCTGTAAATCCACCTAACCTAACACATGCAAACTGCAAGAAAACTGAATATTCTAAAAGTGAATACATGAGTGTGAGCATCACTGTTATTTCATTCCAAAGTGTGCAAGTCCCTTCTTCCCCCACCTCACTCCTGAACCACAAGGGATAAGTGGCCATTAGCCCCAAGGACTTAGTAAGGTACCACAGCACAGCAAATATGAGTATAGCTTAACATCATTTTGTATTTGCAATTTAAAATTGCAAATGGAACTTTAGATATCTCTGCCCCCAACATCAATGGATTATCCTGCACATCCCACTACAGAAAATACTAATTACAAATGGTATAAAGGGGTGTTTAATATACGAATTGAGCAGTGACTGAATATACTAGGAACTCAGAAAATATCTGTGGAAGGATTGGAGGCAAAGAGGTAAGGGAGGGGATAAGGAATTAGAGGGGCTTAAGAATTTTAAAAGCTGATGTAGCCTGAGGAGTAAAGTCTCACTGAACAAAAAAATTCCTTTATGAATAGAGATTTTCTTTAAAAAAAAAAAGTTATCATTATTTTAAAATCCATGATTTAGAGTAGATTAAGAAATTGTGAGGTTAAGACCTAAGAAGAAAACCTAGGAGCCAGGATTACCCATGTTCTAAAATCAGTTTTTTGGACATAAGCAGAGGAATTTACATTGGAACCAGAGGCTCCTGACAGGATAAGGATCTGGGAAACTATCCACATCATCTACATGTAAGGTTACATAAGCACAGACAGTCATAATTTCAAGTTAATTTGACTTTACAATTATACTAGAGTACAATTACACTGTGTACAACTGTATACACATCTCACACAATAAGAAAGGCTAATTGAAAGTACATGAAATATAAGTATATTCCAACTTAGTAAATAGTTATATCACTAAAATGAAAAAAATGAAAGTCAAGGCATTAAGTGTTCATAGATGACTACAGTCCATTGTTTATCACTATTCAACTAGTGTTCAGAACAAAAGGCAGACATATTCACCCAACGATGCAGTATAGCTTTTCAAAAAGTTCAAAGCATTTACGACTCATTGGAGCTATGAAAACAGGATTTAATTAATATACTGTCACATGAGAGTAACATGAAAAGAGCTCCTACCTTTGTGATAAGAAGTCGGTACCTATCCAGCATCACCTGGTTGTCATGGCAGCCTGCTAATAATTGCCATACCTCTGCCCTCAATGCTTCAGGAATACCACTCTTCACCAGAGTGGATAGCCCCTTTGGTCGTGCACCAAGGTTATTGTGCCTGAGAAAATAAGAAAATAAACCATTCATACTCCCTTCACCACTACTGACCTGCTGCTGTTATGGAAAATACATTAGTGAGTTTATATTTTTAAAACAGTGTAAGACTGAATCAGGAGGAAAAATGGCAGGGAGCGGCATGAAATAATAATAGTAGTGTTGAAGTTTAGTAACATCTTCAACTTTTTTTCTTGATTGCATCTTCCTTATTAGTGAACCACGTTATCCCATACACAAGGAAAGTTTTTCCTTCCTCTCATTTACTTTTTAACCATTCTATGAACTTACTCATAATAATGAATGCTGCTGCTAAGTCGCTTCAGTCGTGTCCGACTCTGTGCGACCCCATAGACGGTAACCAACCAGGCTCCGCCGTCCCTGGGATTCTCCAGGCAAGAACACTGGAGTGGGTTGCCATTTCCTTCTCTAATCAATATGTTAACTGTATATTCCCAGGCAGCATTTCAAGGCATAAAAGAGCCATTTGAATCCCCTGAGATGAGTGTATGGTGTGTGCGGCAAGGGCTGGGGGCTAGGGATGCTGAGAGTGGATCAGAAAAGAGGCCTATTACACTTTGACTATACCTCTAAATCATTATCCAAAGTGCTCACGAAAGGAAGAACCTAGCCCTTTCCTACAAACCTCATATGACCTATCCAACTCCCCAGCCACATACACTCAGCAGCTTCACCCATTTCCAAGGGTGCTTAGAACCTGAACAAAGACAAATGCAAAGTTGTGAAGCCAGTGATCACACAGCAGGTATACGACTCTGGTAATCTGCCCAAATGAACTGAAACTGAATTGTAGTTCCCAGCTTATGCCTAGCTTGGACCTGGAGCTATGTTCCACACCTTTTTGTTCAGACTTTATCTCTACTTTTATTTGCTGCTCACCTTTAACCTCGTTAAGAGTTGATCCTTAAGGTAACCATCCAAACTTTAAAGATGTACTGTGGTTTGGTCTAACATCCCAGGTTTTGGCTTCAGGTTTTGAACCTGTGAAGTCATAGAAACCATATGTCTATTTTCTAAAATTGGCCTCCTGCCTACTTTACCTACTTCTCTATCTTTACACTCTTCCAAATGCAACCCAGACCTCAGTTTTGGCATGTCCTTCATTTGAAAATATGTTCCAAGCTTTCCCCATACTCTCATAACCCGACTATCTCGGAAAAACTGTAACAACTTCGTAACTCGAAAGTTCAAGTAAACTCATCCCATTAATATCTTTAATAAACCATCAAATTTATGACCATTCTGCCTTCTTTCAGCCTCTTAAGGGAAAACTTTTATATTGTTGAGTTAGAGAACCTAAGCTGACGATACTGACAGGCTTGAAGCAAAACAGAGTAAAAAGAGGTAGAGCTTACACAATTTAACATGCCATGGAACCATTAAAGAACCTAATTATGCTGCTAAGTGAAAAACAGCAGGTTTCAAAATAGCATATATGGTATTATTTTAAATACACATTCTCTCTCTCACACTCTCTCCTTAACACATACTATTCTGAAACCTGCTTTGGACATGCATAGGGAAAGAATATGGAAGAATGAAGACCAAAATATCTATGCAATGGAATTAAGAGAAAGTATTCCTTTTATTTTTGTATACTGTTTGAAATATTTACAATGATCTTGAATCCTTTTATAATCATACACACACAAAAAAAGTCATTTCAAGTCTTTAAATTTCTCCAGTGGACTTCAATTAAAAAATAAATTAATTTGGAAAAACACCATAGCCAAATATGCTCCACAAAATACTTCAAGTAGAGGCTTCTTTGGTGACTCAGTGGTAAAAAATCTGCCTATCAATGCAGGATACAGGGGTTAGATCCCTGGTCTGGGAAGGTCTCACATGCCACTGAGCAACTAAGCCCACGTGCCACAATTATTGAGCCTGTGCTCTAGAGGCCGTGCCCCATAACAAAAGAGGTTACCACAATAAGAAGTCTGCACACCATAACTGGAGAGCAGCTCCTGCTCACGGCAACTAGAGAAAAGCCGTTGCAGCAATGAGACCTAGCACAGCCCCCATAAAAAAAAAAAAAAAAAAAAAAAGAATTCAAAAAAAAGAGTTGATTTAAAAAAATATGTCAAGTAGAAAGGTTATTAACTATTCCTAAGGAGACTTACACTTGAGTAAACTACATGACACATGGGTTTCCTTCCAGCTGCCTATTCTTCACTCTCCAACTGTATTTAAATTAGCAAAGGAATGGTGCACCAAAGAGAGCCAGGAGCAGTTTCATAAAAGCATCTTGTTTGTAATTTTATTATTTGATTCTGATCACTGATGCAATGGACATGAACTTGGGAAAAATTCAGGAGATGGTGAGGGACAGGGAGGCCTGGCATGCTGCAGTCCATGGGGTTGCAAAGAGTCGGACACGGCTGGGCAACTGAACAACAGCAGCAACAACATACTTTTGCATAGGAAAAACATATATGATTTGAGGGCTAGGTGAGTTTCTGAACTCTTAGTATAAAATAAAACTAACTAAAAACAACAGTGTGCCAAGGGCTAAGCTCATTTCTCATGAAATTAAATGCAAAGATTTCTGAATTTATAATGAATAATATAAGAGTAATTCAAAGTAATTGAATATACTACATGTTAAACATACTACATGTACTACACGGTTATACAAGAACCGTGAACTTTCAGATGTTCAAGCTGGTTTTAGAAAAGGAAGACCAGAAACCAGAGATCAAACTGCCAACATGCGTTGGATCACCGGAAAAGCAAAAGAGTTCCAGAAAAACATCTATTTCTGCTTTATTGACTATGCCAAAGCCTTTGACTGTGTGGCACAATAAACTGTGGAAAATTCTGAAAGCGATGGGAATACCAGACCGCCTGACCTGCCTTTTGAGAAACTTGTATGCAGGTCAGGAAGCAACAGTTAGAACTGGACATGAACAACAGACTGGTTCCAAATAGGAAAAGGAGTACATCAAGGCTATATATTGTTACCCTGCTTATTTAACTTATATGCAGAGTACATCATGAGAAATGCTGAGCTGGAGGAAGCACAAGGTAGAATCAAGATTGCCAGGAGAAATATCAATAACCTCAGATATGCAGATGACACCACCCTTATGGAAGAAAGTGAAGAAGAACTAGAGAGCCTCTTGATGAAAGTGAGAGAGAAGAGTGAAGAAGCTGGCTTAAAGCTCAACATTCAGAAAACTAAGATCATGGCATCCGGTCCCATCATTTCATGGCAAATAGATGGGGAACAGTGGAAACAGTGGCTGACTTTATTTTTGGGGGCTCCAAAACCACTGCAGATGGTGATTTCAGCCATGAAATTAAAAGACGCTTACTCCTTGGAAGGAAAGTTATGACCAACCTAGACAGCATATTTAAAAGCAGAGACATTACTTTGTCAACAAAGATCTGTCTAGTCAAGGTTGTGGTTTTTCCAGTGGTCATGTATGGATGTCAGAGTTGGACAGTGAAGAAAGCTAAGTGCCGAAGAATTGATGCTTTTGAACTGTGTTGTTGGAGAAGATTCTTTAGAGTCCCTTGGAATGAAAGGAGATCCAACCAGTCCATCCTAAAGGAGATCAGTCCTGAGTGTTCATTGGAAGGACTGATGTTGAAGCTGACACTCCAATACTTTGGCCACCTGACGCGAAGAGTTGACTCACTGGAAAAGACCCTGATGCTGGGAAAGATTGAGGGTGGGAGGAGAAGGGGACGGCAGAGGATGAGATGGTTGGATGGCATCACCGACTCGATGGACATGAGTTTGGGTAAACTCTGGGAGTTGGTGATGGACAGGGAGGCCTGGCGTGCTGTGGTTCATTGGGTCGCAGAGTCGGACACAACTGAGTGACTGAACTGAACTGAGGAGACTGGAAAGAGTATCAATTTTTTGAGTCTATTCTCTCTCTTACTAAACCTTCTACATGCATCCATAATAATGAATCCATAAATCTATGTACATTATAGAAATGGCAGCCTGTCCAACTGGTTTAAAAGTCCTGCCTTTGGAGCCAGACTGCCTAGATTCAAACCCTGGCTCTGTCATTGACTTGCAGCATGATCATGCTTCTAACTGCAACTCCATCACTTAACAAGTCCCATCTCTTCCTGCCCGTTCATCAGCTTCCCTTGCAATTGTGTCCTCTTCCTCTGGCATAATCAAATTTTTTCTCTCTGCAAGTCACGTCCAGCAACACACAATGTACATGCTATACTGATCATCCTAATTTCTAGAATTTCTCAAATTATCTCTCAACGCACATTCACTTACTAATATGTCCTTATTTCTTATCACCGCTTTATAGCAAAACTTCTCTCAAGAGTTATCTATCTATACCTGATGATTACCTCTCCTCTTAGATAAAGTCCAACCAGGCTTTCATTCCTCCCTCTCTATGGATAGTTTCTTGTGTGAGTCACCAGAACATTCAAACTGCTGGACCCAATGAAATTCTCAGGCTTCCTCCAACCTGATCTTTCAGCAGCTGAGCACTTCCTTCTTGATAGACTTGCTCACTTGTGTTTACCTTGACTCTCCTCCGACCCTAATGGTTGTGCTTTCTGGGACTCCTTTGCACGATCTTCCCTACTCATCTTTCCAACTGCCGAACACTGGAGTTGTTGAGGGCTCAGCACATAGATGACTATCTATATTTACTCCCTAAGTTATCTCAATAGAAAGATACATAAACATACAGTTTTTAATTAATACAACAGATTAACAATCATGTAAATATAAAATTTTTAATAAGAAAAATAAATTTTTACCATCTTCCTAGCAATTCTCCCCAAGAATACAGGATCTTCTCAGGACAATCCTTAGACACATCACCTGTTCCACTTGAGAGTTCATTATCACTCTCTGCAGAAGAAACACAAAAACAACAAACATTATATCATATAGTACTTTCTATATTTATGTGTTATAAAACAAGCATGA
This sequence comes from Giraffa tippelskirchi, assembly GCF_054371585.1. Lineage (NCBI taxonomy): Eukaryota > Metazoa > Chordata > Mammalia > Artiodactyla > Giraffidae > Giraffa > Giraffa tippelskirchi. The sequence continues at coordinate 24,253,124 of NC_137279.1, forward strand.
CTGTTTCTAATAAAACAAATACTTCTGCTTATATTACACCACTGCAAAAATAACAGTATTAACTTCAATAATATATTTTATTTCAGTGCCAAAATAAATATTTTCAAAGCACAAAGTTTTTATTAAAATTCTTGTCCACAGTTTACATGGTATGAAACTGAAAATACCTATAAATAAATATCTTTACCCAAAGGAAGTAAAATTTAAAAGCTAATGGTAACATGGTTAGAAATTCCTATTTAGTGTTTTATTCATCAGTTTAGTATTCTCAAATATTGTGTGTGTGTGTATTCAGTCACTCAGTCGTGTCCTACTCTTTGAGACCCTATGGACTGAGGGCCACCAGGCTCCGCTGTCCGTGGGATTCTACAGACAAGCATACTAGAGTGGGTTGCCATTTCCTGCTCCAGGATATCTTTCTCAACCCAGGGATCAAATCCCCATCTCCGGTGTCTCTTACATTACAGGCAGATTCTTTACCACTGCACCACCTGGGAAGTTCTTTTTTTTTATTAAAATCATTTACACATTTTATATTATAGTCATTAATATTAATATTTGATGAGAAATAAATACTAAAGAATCAGACATATATATCAATATATAACACTGAAAAACATTTATATTATGATACAAATACACAACCAGAAATCTAAAAAAAATATTTAAAAGATATACTGAAAAGTACAAGATATTTTTTACTGTCCGTGGGATTCTACAGAAAAGTATATTAGAGTGGGTTGCCATTTCCTGCTCCAGGGGATCTTTCTCAACCCAGGGATCGAATCCATGTCTTCAGTGTCTCCCAGAGATGAAACTTTCATCTTTTAAAATGGCAACTTCATAAAACATTGCAAAATGTCAAATAATAGTTTTAGAAAGAATAAGACAGCTTGTGTTATAGTTTACAATCAGTAGTGAAAATAAGTTAACTCTATAAACCTTTTGAACGGTAACAGACTTGGTAGAGAAAGGAAATGTAATGGGCACAATTCACCTACATTATAACAAAGCTTTTGACACAGTGCTACCTAAGAAAAGGCTGGAGAAGTACTGATTCAATGATAAAATAGGCTAGATAAAAATCTGTCTGGCTGATAGCAAGTACCAAGGTTTCACCAATGCTGTTACAATATAATAGGAATTGCCATTAAGTGAATCTCACAGGAGATCTGTGTTAAAACAATATTGCTTAGCATGTGACAAATCCAGTGATCCAAGAAGAAACTCGTTCACACCAGTGGATATATTCAACACCAAAAATTAATGTGATAAATGAAGATTTATTTGGTGAGGTTTAAAAGATGTGCTTATATCTACCTGAAAAGATTTTATCACATATTTAGCAAAATATAAACAAACTGTATACACACACACAAACAAATGCTTCATCATTTTCAGGACAACATCAGATAAACAAGAATGATGATGGACATTTTATTCTAAAAGCAAGTATTATTCTAGCTATCGGGCATGAAGGTTAAGAGGCTATATGCTAACATCACTGCTCTAGAAATTACCTCACGCAGAAGTGAGAGGTTTTGTTTCTTTTAAAGCTAAAGCAAATGAAGTATTACTAAATATTGGAGGAATAAAGTCCAGTCTTATGGACTCTGAGGGAGAAGGTGAGGGTGGGACGTTCTGGGAGAATAGCATTGAAACATGTATATTGTCATATGTGAAACAGAACACCATTCCATGTTCGATGCATGAGACAAGGGCTCAGGGCCGGGGCAATGGGATGACCCAGAGGGTTGGGATGGGGAGGGAGGTGGGTGGGGGGTCCAGGAAGGGGAACACATGTAAACCCATGGCTGATTCGTGTCAATGTATGGCAAAAACTATTACAATATTGTAAAGTAATTAGCCCCCAACTAAAATAAATAAATTTATAAAATAAAAAAAAATTAAAAAAAATAAAATAAAATAGCCTAACATGAAAAACTATGCCTTATAATCCTTATAATTTTTTAACTAAAAAAAGGCACTTCTGAGAGTAATATGAATATGAATAAAGGAAATCTCATTTAAAATGAAGTCAGGAAACCCTGAAGGGGCAATTCTCACACATCTATCATTCGTGGCAGCTTACAGGCACTAACAGGAAGGAAGATTTCCTCCCCACCCAGCAAGGACAAGCTGCTAGCCACCTGCAGTCAGTGAAGAACCCCAGCAGCCCTCCCCAATTTCTTCCTTTTCTCTATGAAAGCAAGCCCCTCTCCTCCATTCTCCAGATATGCCTATCATTTACTGTTGTTTGCTTGTCCCAAATTGCAATTCTCTCCTATTACAAAACAAATTTATTCTGCTGATAAAATAACTGGCTGGTTTTGTTTAACATCAGCAGTGAAAAGGGACACTATTAAAAATTACACTAGAAAACAGGTTAAACTTACACTATCTCAGGCAAACAGACTTCTGGTCACCCTTCTTACTAATTAGTACCAAACATAAGTATTTATAAGTTGATATTCAATTAAGCAGGGTCCAAGATGATCACACATTATACTCTAAGTTGACACACAGTAAATAATAATACACCAAAATGCCAAATTATTTGATGAAGTTGTACATGCTAAGTTGGGAGATCAAAATCTAAGAACACAATAAAAGAAACAAGGAAACAAACACTGATGGACATACTTAATCATGAATATGAAAAAACTCAAAAGGTTCTACTGATATTGAGAATCTTTTGGACTCTTATTGTTCTTGCTGGGAAAGGAATCCCTAAGCATGAAACAAAACCAAGATGCTTTAAGAGAGAATAAAAAATATGACTACCTATAAATTTAAAACTTCCATGAAGGTACAGTATATATTTAAAAAAACTATATTTACAGTATATATTTAGCAAAAAAAATTCTAACATATGACAGGACTATTTTATGTAACATACCAAAATAAAGAGCAGTCCAACAGAAAATTGGGCCAAGGACAGGAACATAGTACAGGGAAAAATACATAAAATACAACTAGTCAAAAAAGAAACCCCATCTCATTAATAATTTTTCAATGCAAATTAAAACAATGAACCATATTCATCAATTAGACTGGCAGACAGTATAAATAATAATAATATCTGGTGTTGATAAAACAGGCAACAGGAAGGTTGATACCTAAACAAGCAATCTTTAATTTATTAAGATTCTAAGATGAATATACCATTTGGTCTAGTAACTTCACTTCTAGAAATTTATGATCCAGAAACAGATATACCAAAAAAATATGTTAAAGGATTTTCATTATATCATTGTTTGTGAAAATAAGAAACTGAAAACTATCAGGAATCTATCAATAGGAGTTTTATTAACTAAATTATGGTCTATCCAGTCAATACTATCCAGCAGTTTAAAAGAATTGGTGAACCTTTATATGCTAACATGAAAATCATCCAAAATATACTGTGATGGAAAGAAATAAAAGAGTAATTTTAAGTATGGTTTTATTTTAGTAAATATTATTCCTTATATGATTACAAAGATATTTAAAAATAGCTGTAAGAATATACACCAAAATTACGTTTCAATTTAACAGCAATTACGTTTCAATAACTAATAGAATCTTATCACATAGTAGGCACTCAATAAATATTTAGGGAATGTATCTTTCAGTTCTAAGTTTTATATTTCTGTAATACTTTTATCTTTTAAAATAAGTTATGTGGGACTTCCCTGGTAGTCCAATGGCTAAAGCTCTGGGCTCCCAATGCAGGGGACCCAGGCTCGCTCCCTGGTCAGGGAACTAGATCCCACATGCCTCAACTAAGACCCAGGGCAACCAAATAAATAAATAAATAAATATTAAAATAAATAAATAAATAAATAAATAAATAAATAAATAAAATAAGTTATGTATAACTATAAAAAGCACAGGGAAAGGATTTTAATCTTTTAAATGACCCCTGTGCTATATGAAACAAAAACCTATTTTATTATTACCAACCCCTACTGCTATGTCATAAAACCATGAATGATAGCAACAATATCTTGTCTTCTTGACACTCTCCCAAGTTACTGTCCACCAAAAAAGGAAATCAGAACTGTAAGCAACTATGTTAGCAATGGAGAACTCCAAGGAGAAGGAAAGAAAATGGGCACACTGAAGTAAAACCAAACCGCTGATGAACAATTAAGACAGAAACAACAGAAGATCGGGAGCCAAATATTTGGATGAAAAGTAAGATTTAGCCAAGTAAGTTAGGGGGCTTCCGCAGCAGCTCAGTGGGTAAAGAATCCACATTCAATGCAAGAGACCCAGGAAATGTGGGTTTGATCTCTGGGTTGGGAAGATCCCCTGGAGAAGGAAATGGCAACCCACTCCAGTATTCTTGTCTGGGCAATCCCATGGACAGAGGAGCCTGGTTGGCTATCGTCCAAAGGGTCACAAAAAGTCGGACATGACTGACTGAATAAACAAACAAACAAAATAGACTCCTACAATAATATCTTTAAGACTTCCGTGAAAACATGCCTGTTGACTCCCTGGTGGTTCAGTGGTTTAGGAATTTGCCTGCCAATGCAAGGAACGTGGGTTCAATCCCTGCTCAAGATTCCACATGCGGTGGGGCAATTAAGCACACGCACTACCAACTACTGAACGCTGCCTGCCCTGGAACCCAACAAGAGAAGCCACCACAATAAGGAGCCCGTGCACTGCAACTAGAAAGCAGCCCTCACTCACTGCGACTAGTGAAAGCCTACGTGCAGCAATGAAGATCCAGTGCAGTCAAAAATAATAAATTTTTTAAAAACCATGCCTGTTTACATTATTTAGTCATATATTTAATATCTGTAACATTCATGTCCTTCTCTTGAAGTCCAAGCTCTGCCAGGGCTGTGATTGTATCTTATTTGCCTTCATATAGTAAACTGCAGCACATAACACTGGACTGTGGAATGAATGGAAGGATTACTTTGTTGCTGCTTTATTTTGAGAATACTGTTCATACATATAAGGCAATTGGGAAGGAAAACCCTGGAGCAAGAAAGATGAGAAATCAGGCAAATTTTCTGTAAAGACATGAAACTGCCCAGGTTTCGGAGTACTGATTGAGGAGGAGGACAATTCCTATTTTGACTGCAGGGGAGGCTTTGGAGAAATATGACAATGTTAAGAGAGTTAGTTGAGGGAATTTGTAGGTAACAGTTTCATCTTCCTCTATAAAGCTTAACTTTAGGAGAGGTCTCTGACAGACTCTGCTTAACCTACACACCAGGATTTGGCAGAGACTTTTCTTAATATGCATAATTTCACTTCCTTATGAACATTTTTCTCATCGATTTCAATTTCCCTGCAGTTACTGACGTCCTTTAGAAAGCAGGACCATGAAGAGCATTTCAGATGTCACTGGATTCATACTGTAGGACTACTACTTTCTTTAAACATCAGTGAAATGGAAATATCAATCAGGTAGCATGGTAAAAATTAAATAAAAATGTATTTGAGGTACACAGGGTGCCTGCCACACAACAGCACTCAAGTGTCAGCTATCATTTTTATTCTTATTGTTATTGAGCCCTTAGCTGCCTACTTTCAAAGCACTTAAAAGTAACTTAAAAAGGATTCCAGGTTTGTTCTGTTTTAGCCGCTGATTTCTAGTATGCAGAGAGCAGAAATCAATTGTACAATGCCAAAAGAAGTTATAATAGATGTAAATGTTTAGATCAAACAAAATAAATATGTATGATGCTGCAATCAAAATAATTTAGCTTCTTAACTTTAGCACCACTCCCTGCTTTGAAAAAGAATTGTGTTTCTATTAGTGATGTTTTTCATCCTAATCATAAAAGGAAATTTTCAGAACTAGTATCAACAAAAATCATAAAAGGGAAAAAAGTACAGACACAGATATACAAAATACTTTTTTCAAATAAAATTAAAAATAAATAACAAAATTAGGGACAAATAAGCACAAAAATCTCATTTTCTTTTCTACTAAAGAATTACTCATAAAATAAAAAGCTGAAAAGTAAGCACAGATAAAATGTGACTACTGAGGGTTTTCAGATATTTTTCCCCTTAATTTTAGTCTTTCTTAGTAAGTAATAAATATTTGTTGAAAGAAATACAGGCGATCACAGGTTGCTAAAAATATTCTTCTAAACACACTGGGGAGAAAAAAACAAAAAACTTTAGTAACTGTGCAAAATGTGTAGAAACAGGTCTGTACAATGACATCTGCCAACCTGGAGTGGTAAAAAAGTGATTCATTTTGATTGCGTGCTGCCTGCTAAGTCACTTCAGTCATGTCCGACTCTTTGAGACCCTAAGGATTGTAGTCCCCCAGGCTCTTCTGTCCATGGGATTCTCCAGGCAAGAATACTGGAGTGGGTCGCCATTTCCTACTCCAAGGGATATTTCTAACCCAGGGATCAAACCCACGTCTCTTTTGTCTTCTGCACTGGCATCTGGATTCTATACCACTAGTGCCACTTTGATTAAATAGTTGTAAAGAATGTCATTTTGATGGCCAAAACCTACAGCCACATTTTAATGACTTTGAATATAATATAATCTTTCACTTTTCACATCACACAATCAGAATATACTTGTTTTACAAAGAAGCTTATGTGCAAGTGTGAATCATTAATGTAAAACAAAATATATTCCTTAGTTTCTGAAATGTTCTAACATTTCCCACTGTCCAAGCAAGTTGATTTACGATAGAGAAAAGATTCAAGTAGAAACCACAAATTGCTTGCTTCTTTCCAACTAAATTATCATCACTGTCATTTTGAATCTAATTACAAGTTTAAAATTCATAATCCCTGTAGTTCCTAAGCTTAAGTGATTAATAAAAATGTATCATTAATTGCTGAAACCTGTCAACCACACTCAAGAGAACTAGGGCAACCAATACACCTGACATGAAGGACAATTAACAATGTTAAGCAAACTGTTACATTTTACATTTTTCTGGGATATTAATGACTTAGGATTTATTAAGTTATGTATTTACACTTTGAATTTCAGTTCTTTGGAAATGCATTTCAATTTTACTTCCATTTTCCTATTTTTAAAACTGTATGTATGCATGTATGAGTGACATACAAAAACTGTAGATATTTAGTGTATAAAACTTGATGTATTTGTAGAGGTTAGCAGAGTCCTAGAATAAGAAATTTGAGTAATGTCTATCTGAATGTATTATCTATGACTCTTTGCAAAATAAACTGAGGTAATAAAAGAGGAAAACAGCATCTGGCAGATTTTTTAAAAAGAACATATGATTTAATAAAAAATGGTTTTAAAACACATTCAAAGAATGACTTTTTTAAGGTAGCTATTCAATTAGAGGGAAAAATTAAGCAAGAATTGGAGATAATTAGAAACAAAGAATAGCAAGAGAAGAAAGAATTCATCAGGCTAGGTCAAATCTAACTTATGGTAGAAAGGGAACACACTGACGTCTACCATGTGGTACACAACATATTCAAGAGTCCTCTGAGCAGACCACCCTCTTCAACCAAGAATGTAACTGAAAGGGAAAATACTCACAAATAAATAAAAAAGGAAGGGAAAATGCCCACAAAACTAGCAAAAGAAGCCATATGAAATCAGGCAGTCGAAGAAGTAACAGTGAAATCAGGTTCATGTCTGCAGTTGGGTTTATATATTCCACTGAGAGACTATACTTCAGAATATAAATTTAGTTGAGTTACTGAGAAAATTAGGTAACTAGACATGATGAAGACTGAATATCCATCCACCTATCTGTATATATGTATACATATATAACATGTATATGTGCACACTTATGAACACATACATGAGTGTGTACATATATACACACATGTGTCTCTCTGTGTGTATGTATGAGGAGAGGAAGAGAAGGACGGAGGGAGAAAGAGAGATGGATAAGTGTAACCAAAATAAGGAGGGGTGACAAAATCTGGAGGAAATGGTTCTCTTTAAGAGAAAGCATATTAAGTATATGAAGAGATTGCCAAGTATAGAACACAATAGGGGGAAAAGCAGAAATTGACAAAATAGACCTAGGTTAGCTTTTAATATGGGCTTTCCTGGTGGCTCAGATGGTAAAGAATCCGCCTGCAATGCAGGAGACCTGGGTTCGATCCCTGGCTTGGGAAGATCCCCTGGAGGAGGGCAAGGCAACCCACTCCAGTATAGATGATATACACACAAGGATTTTAAAATTCAAAAGTCATAAAAAAATATTTATGAAAGCAATAGAAAATAACAGATTTTTGAGAAAAACTCAAATTTTTGGAATTTAAGTTCCATCTCTTGGGCCCGCTAACATTCTCTATGTGGCCCATGATCACACATCTTCCTGTGATGTCCTGAATACTCGTCTGCCTTCCTTTCTAGACTAACTTACTCACTTTTGTTAGAAACTGTGTTCTAGTCATCACTGTATTCCTCCCTATCAAACTACTGGGCAGTTTGGCTGGCAACATTTGTATAGAGACACAAAAGATCACAAACAATGAAAGCAATCTTAAGAAAGAAAATCAGAGCTAGAAGAATCAGGTTCTTTGACTTCAGACTATACTACAAAGCTACAGTCATCAAAACATTACGGTGTTGGCACAAAAATAGAAATACAAATCAATGGGACAGGATATAAAGCCCAGAAATAAACCTACACACCCATGTTCAATTAATCCATGACAAAGGAGGCAAAGACTATACAATGGAGGAAAGAAAGTCTCTTCAATAAATGGTGCTGGGAAAACTGGACTGCTATATATTTAAAAAGTGAAATTAGAACATTCTTTAACACCATACACAAAAATAAACTCAAAATGGATATGAAATACAAACATAAGACCAGATACTATAAAACTCTTAGAGGAAAACATAGGCAGAACACTCTTTGATATCATAAATTGCAGCAATATCTTTTCTGAGCCATCTCCTAGAGTAGTGGAAGTGAAAACAAAAATAAACAAATAGGAACTAGTTAAACTCAAAAGATTTTGCACATCAAAGGAAACCATAGACAGAATGAAAAGATAACTGACAGAATGGGAGAAAATATTTGCAAATGATGCAACCAACAAAAGACTAGTCTCCAGAATTTACAAACAGCTCATGCTGCTCAATAGTAAAAAAACAAACAACCTAATCAAAAAATGGACAGAAGACCTAAGTATACATTTCTCCAAAGACAACAAATACTTGTATTTGTCTGATTTCCTATCCCTCTTCAGTTCAGCTCAGTTCAGTTCAGTCGCTCAGTCGTGTCCGACTCTTTGTGACCCCATGGACTGCAGCTTGCCAGGCCTCCCTGTCCATCGCCAACTCCCAGAGTTTACTCAAACTCATGTTCACTGAGTCAGTGATGCCATCCTACCATCTCATCCTCTGTCATCCCCTTCTCCTCCTGCCTTCAATCTTTCCCAGTATCAGGATCTTTTCAAATGAGTCAGTTCTTCGCATCAGGTGGCCAAAGTATTAGAGTTTCAGCTTCAGCATCAGTCCTTCCGATGAACGCTCAGGACTGATCTCCTTTAGGATGGACTGGTTGGATCTTCTCTCCAGTGTTTTCATAAATGATATCACTATCTATTCAGTTGCTCAAACTGCAAATCTACAAGTTGTTCTCGAAACCTTTTACCCTCATCACCTACATTTAATTACCCAACCCTGTGCACACCACCTCCAAAACATTATCTCAAATCTATCTACTTTTCTCCCTTTCCAAATACAACTCTAACTCTAACCTCTAACATTTTAACAGATCTTACTATGAGGGTCTCCCAAATGATCTTCCTGATTCTATCCATGCTCTACTGAACTCCATTCCACATGTATCCAGCTGCTGTGGCATTTTGAAATCATGAACCAAATCTTTGTCTCTCCAGCTTAGAACTCTTCAAAGTCTTCAAAAAGAAGAAGGCCCTCACTGTGGCTTACAGGAAGTAACATGATATCCCCCTGGCTACCTGTCCACATCTGTTGTACTACTAAGTTGCTTGTCCCCTGCCCTTTGGTCATCTGTCCTCCCTTTTACTTCTTCAAAATCATCAGGCATACTTTCACATCTGAGACTCTGTACCACCTGGCCTCCCTCCTGAAATGCCCTTTGCCCATACTGCAATGGCTGACTTTCTCTTGTCATTCAGATCTCAATTTAAATGTCACTTCCTCAGAGAAATTTTTGCTGACCACCTAATCTAAAGCAGCTACCCAAACCAATCAAGCATCATTAGTTCTTCACATTTTTCTTATTTATTTATCACCTACTGTCTTCTTCCCAATTAGAAATAGAAACAAATTCATCTATCCTATTATGTCAGAGGTTTTCAAGATCAACTCCAGGTTCAATGATTTCCTAGGAGGACTCAGAGAAATCAGCATATAGTTACTGAACACATGATTTACTAGTGACCGTGAAAGGATACAAAGACAAATCAGCAAAGGGGAAAGACACACTGGGTGGAGTCTGGCAGAAAGAAAGCAGAAACTTCCAGGACTCCACTCCCAGTGGACTCCCCTCCAGGTGCTCAGTGCTGAGTCACTCTGCCGAGTCCGTATCTTTGCGACCCCATGAACTATAGCCCGCCAGGCTCCTTTGTCCATGGGGATTCTCCAGGCAAGAATACTAGAGTGGGTTGCCATGCCCCCTCCTCCAGGGAATCTTCCCAACCCAGGGACTGAACCCAGGTCTCCCGCATCGCAGGCCGATTCTTTACCATCTGAGCCGCCAGGGAAGTGCACTTAATCCCTCCAGTAATGAGCTGTGATACTATGTGTGAAATACTATCTACCAGGAAAGCTCATGAGAGACTCTGTGCCTGAAGTTTTTTCTGAGGCTGGTCGTAAGTACCTATGCTGAGCATGTACCAAAATTTCAGAAGCCAGGAGAAAAGCAGGTGTTCAGGATAAACCATCCTGTAGTACAAACAGTTCAGGCCACAGTTAGTCACTCTTCTCAGTTAGGGAATGTGCCAACCCTCCTAAAATCTAAGTTTACCAATACCAGCCAAAGGCCAACCTTGCCAACAGGCTCTTCTAAGGACAGAAGTCTGAAGTTTGTTATGTTAACTCTTTTCTGCACATTTATCCACCCCTATATCACCAATTATAACTTCCATTAACAGATTTTAAAAACAAGAATACATTTTTTGTCTCTAAATCGAATATTTCTAAGAAATTCCTGCTCATTAAATAAATATTTACCTAACACTTGCTACATGGTAGGCACTGGGAGCTCAAAAAATAATAAAACACCATCTGCCCCTTAGGAACTCACACTCTAGAGGTGACAAAGAATTTAAAAGACCATATTTATAAGAAAGCATTTTAAAAATTACTAATAGTGGTGTGTACAAAGTACCATTAGAGCATGATGATAGAAAGACTAACACTGCCTCAATATATAACAAAATCACTTCCAGGAAAGAGAGAGAGAAAAGGGCCTACTTCAGCTACACGAATATCTGAAGGGGTAATACTTGAGCCTGAGCTGAGATCTAAATGATAAGGAAAATGCAGCCAGCAGAAGTTTTGATCAAAGTACCTTTCAAACAAAGAATAACATACACAATGGCACTAAGAAAGGTCGATTAGAGGGAAAGCTTTAAATACTCAGAATATTGTAAACATTCAATAAATGGTAGCTATTAGTATAATATCATGTCCTCTTCATGCATTAAGAAACTGATGATTTTAGAGATTAGATACATGACCATATCTCTAGTACATTTGTATACCATTTATATCTACTCTATTCATTCATCTACCAAAAAAATTAATTTTAGAAGTTAAAAATAGTGCAAGTAAAATGAAGCAAAAATTGATTAGCTATTCATTCATTCAAATATTTACTAAGTACTCACTACATGACCAAACTTAAGAAGATGAAACAGACATGCCTCCTAACTTTGAGGAATTTATGTTCTAGGAGAAAATAAGTACGTGGACACAGACACATGAGAGGAAAGCAGAATATGGGCTATAACAGAAACAGGAACAGAAAAGTCAGTGGTTGGAGTAGGGTAGTAAACATGCCTTAGATCAGAACACTTAAGCTAAAGCAATAGGTAAATGAAAAACAGCCTTACCCTGCTCAAAATAAAGGGTGAGGTAGGGGGCAGCACAAATATGGAAAAAAAATTAAGGGTTACATCATTAATAGACATACGTTTTCCTAAGCTGTGTAAACAATTTATCTCCTAAATCTTTTATACAAAAAATACCCTGAATAAAATAAATCATTTCCAAGAAGATACTTTTAACACAACTGTAAAATATCTCTTACGCCAACCTTTGATTAAATCAGAAAATACAAAATCGGCATGACGTAAAAGGCCCTCCATTATTCAACCTCTGTATTCTCTCTCATCTCATTTCCCACCCTTACAGATGAACAATGTATATTTTATTGCACACATAATGTGGTTTCCCATCACCTGAAGCTTTCTTCTGCCTGGAAGGGATCTCTTATGGTAGTGTCCAAACATTTCCAGCTAAATAATAGCATTAATCAAGACTGAACTCAGAGGCATAATTTTCAAAATGTCTTCCCTAACTTTTCAGGCCAAACCAAGTTCCTTTTAGTCAGCTCACATTATGCCCTGTTCTCATCTTACTAAAGTTGGCCTGCCTGATCCATAGGGTCTGAATCCACAGGTTCAAACAATGATGGGGCACCTGTAAGGGTATCTGAGCATCTAAGGATATTGGTCTCAACAGGGAGTCCTGTAACCAATCCCCATCCTACCCCCAACACCCAGGGATGGCTGTACTGCATTTACTGTATTTTACTAAACTTATCTATTTATGGGTCTTTTTCTTCAACCAGACTATAAGTGCCTCAGTGGTAACAGTCACATCTTATTTTTGTTTCCACAGCAATGAGCGGAGCAGTGGGTGCCCATCAAAAGTTTGTTAAACTTTTACAACTTTGATAAAAATTACCAATAACAAATCTGAGTTATAGATGGCTTTCTAATCATTGCAACTGATCCAGGAATCACACTTGAAAAACCTAAAAAAAATAAATCGTTAGTTTTCTTTAGAGGGAACATCCTGAGTATCAATTATCTACATTTTTCAGTCTATAGTACAGACTCTTCAAAACAGAGATCATCAGCAAGTGCCAAATGTAGCTATGGTTTGCACTGTGAATGAGAGAAGATCTAGCTGCTCTGTATACTTTTTAGGTGAATGAGCAGTAAAATGAAATCATACTGCAGAAGTCAAAGAGTCTTCCATGTATTCCCACTTGGATTGAGGGCCACTGAATCTCAGAAGAGGTGATTTTTCCATGATCAATGGTTCTCAATTCTTTCTACCTCTGTATCATTCACATATGTAGCCCATTCTCACGAATTCTTTTTTTCAACACAGTGAATTCTCAACTTAGGACATACACTTCTAAAGTAACAAGGCACTTCCATATATTGAGAATTACTGATCTACATATATTAATTGAATTTGAAAGCATCACATAGGAACTGACAAGTTAATTCTTTTATATTTATGAGTATTTTATATTTATACTTATATTTATTTCTTTTTCTAAAAAAAAAAAAGTGACAAAGGCCAACATACAAAATGTGACTTACTCAGGGATAGATCCCTGAGTTGGGAAGATTCCCAGGAGAAGGAAATGGCAGCCCACTCCAGTATTCCTACCTGGAGAATCCCACAGACAGAGAAGTCTGGTCCATAGGGTCGCAAAGAGTCGGATACAACTGAAGCGACTTAGCAAGCAAGAAGGATGAAAGAATAGAAACTGAAAAGGAAAGATAAGTAGGACAGAGAAAAGACTGAGAATGATAGAAGCAAGGAAGGGAAAATTAACACTAGAGACTCATAAAGGTACAAGGAGAGAGATAATTAGAAAGACTATTAAGCAGGTTATAGCTGGGCAATTCTGAAGAGACATAAAAAATCTAATACCCTTATTTCTCTGATGTAAAATTTGTTTGTGGTTTTTGTACAAAGAGAAAGGACAAATTAAAGCACTAATTAACTAAAGCCAAACTTCTGTTTTATTATTTAAATATCACTCAAAAAATTTTAATGTGCTCAAATGGGTATCACTTAGAATATTTATTGAATAATTTGCCTATCTCTATTTACAGTGTAACGAAAACACTAATACTACTGTATTATGTAGACCTTCTGCTGACATACACTTAACAAATATTTACTCGAGTCCAGATATTACAGCCAGGGTGAAAATTTTAGCATTAAGTTTTCAGAAAGCTCAGCTTTCCTCCTGTCATTATAAGAGATCTGAGTCACTCAACTCCCAATGCCATATTCAAAGCATTAGAACACCATACCCCCTGGTGTAACAAAAGCCATAATTTCTTCAACTGAAAAATTGTCCTTTCTATTGAGATATCAACTGCTGCTAAAGAGATGGCATATGAATCAGTTCCATAAGCTTTCTGCAAATAGTTAATCAACTCTCAGTCTTGTTTCAGTTAAAGGAGTTAACTGTTTACAAATGCAATTATAAAGTAATCAGGAGGTTACATTCTGGTCCGGCCACTGTCACTTAATCTCAGGGTCTCAGTTTCCAGAACCATAAATGAGATGGTTCAGTATAATTAAATTAAAATAACATTTATTGAGTACATTCTGTGTACAAACATACAATGCCTAATTTGTTGCAAGGTTCCAACACTGAAATTTGTTACTGATTTGAGGTTATCAAAATTGTTCTGATTGAAACAGACTGTATAAAGAGACCCCAAGAGAACCCAACAACTAGCATCCTCCTCCTCGGGTTTTTCCTCAGACACTTACTTTCCCAATCCCTGCCCTTGAGAGCCACAGTTGCTCATAAAATTTCTGGCTTCAACCCAAAGCCCAGCATGAGGCTGATAAAGAATGGCAGTCTGCCATATTCAGATATGACCTGAAAGGAAGGTAATGCCTGAGGAGGAAAAGGGAGATTCAACCAAGGTGTTAGCATGAAAACTACTCATAAACTGTGTGACTTTGGGCAAGCTGCTTATCCTCGCTAATTCAATTTTTTTATACTCAAAAAAAAAAAAAGATAAAATACCACCTCATAGGACTGGTGTGAGAATTAAATAGATAATTCATTTACTTTCCATACATATGTTTCATTATTATTCAGTTGAGTTCAGTTCAGTCACTCAGTTGTGTCCGACTCTTTGCGATCCCATGGACTGCAGCATGCCAGGCCTCTCTGTCTATCACCAACTCCAGGAGCCTACCCAAACTCATGTCCATCGAGTCGGTGATGTCATCCAACCATCTCATCCTCTGTGGTCCCCTTCTCCTCCTGCTCTCAATCTTTCCCAGCATCAGGGTCTTCTCCAATGAGTCAGCTCTTTGCATCAGGTGGCCAAAGTATTGGAGTTTCAGCTTCAACATCAGTCCTTTCCATGAACACCCAGGACTGATCTCCTTCAGGATGGACTGGTTGGATCTCCTTGCAGTCCAAGGGACTCTCAAGAGTCTTCTCCAACACCACAGTTCAAAAGCATCAATTCTTCAGCACTCAGCTTTCTTTATAGTCCAACTCTCACATCCATACATGACCACTGGAAAAACCATAGCCTTGACTAGACGGACCTTTGTTGGCAAAGTAGTCTCTGCGTTTTAATATGCTGTCGAGGTTGGTCATAACTTTCCTTTCAAGGAGTAAGCATCTTTTAATTTCATGGCTGCAATCACCATCTGCAGTGATTGTGGAGCCCAGAAAAATAAAGTCAGCCACTGCTTCCACTGTTTTCCCATCTATCTGCCAATAGACCATATCAAAATGTATTTGTGTTAGATGAAGACATCTTCATCGTGCTTCAACTGACTGAAGAAATTTAAATGTTCTGGAGAATGATCTCTAGTGTAATCTGGAGACACTTCATTTTTTCAAAAGGATTAAGATATAAAGATGACGTCAGCTTAAGTGACCACAGTCCTGACAGAGTATAGACACTCAATAAACCTCTGGGAGGGACAGAATCCAAAGGGGAAGCTAAAATTCTTTCCCTTCAAATAGAATGGATTATTGTTTCTGGATTCCTAGTGGTTTTGATATGTATATTCATAGTTTGATGGGATCCCAAAACAATATACACCTCTTAACAGATAAAAATGCAAAAGGAGTGGGTGTGAGAGAATAGTTTTCCATGACTCTCCCCTGACACTACCACAATAATAATGTCTACTTTCTTCCCCATTTCCCTTTAGACAAATATGCAAGCATATAAACCAAACAAGATTTTAGAATTGACTATAGGTATCGTGAAATACTAAATCTCTGACAGGAAGAGCAGTTTATATTAGACTTAACAATCAAATAGGTGCTAACAAAATTCAAATCTATTAGCCTAATAAGCATATAAGACATGCTCAACTTAATTTATAATCAAGGAAATTTGAACAAAATGAGATGCCAGTAAGAATGATAAATATTTTAAAACTGATAATATCTCCCGTTGGTAAGAGGTGAAGGGTGCTCAGATACACTATTGGAAGGGGAATACATTTGCAGTCTTTCTAGAAGACAATTTAACATTACCTATCAAAAAGCAGATTGTGCTTCAGAGTATATATATAAAGAAGATTATTCTTTATAATAGCTGGAATAGCAAAAAATAAAAATGGAAATTGCTTTTAGAACCTTCAAAAGAGAAATGGAAAAGTAAATTATGCTATACCCATGCCACAAAATATTATGCAATTTTAAATAGTGAAAAACGGTTTAATGAAGTGTTCATAAGAGACTGCTTAATGAGAAAATCAAGTTGACAAACATGATATACACAATGTTCCTTTTGGAAACGAATACATAAATTCCTTAAATGATTTCTCCTGAGAATTAGTATTGGTGGGCAATAGGAGTCCATTTTACATTTATTTAAAATTTTTAAATATGAAAAAGAGAAAGAAAATTTCGTGTATTTTTGTGTTTGTTTCTTAAGCAATACAAAGATGATTATCTTCCCAAATCATAAATCAATGATTAGCTTCACACAGAATATTTTTCAGTCATGCTGTTAATTTATTTAAATGTCTTAAAGATTTGATTAAGTAAATGATTATCTCAGTCAAAACCCATTTTAGTTGATTCATGTGCTTTGTTAAATTGAAATGACAAACATATCAATAATATTTGCAAGGGAAAAGAGAACATGCTATTATAAGTTTATCTCAAATTCACTTGGGGGTTTTTGTCTTACATTTGATTCATCATTTGTCAACAACAGTAATTATTTTAAGAATTCTAGCCTGTTTCTAACCAATCTCCTCTCTTTATCACACTACCATTTAAAATGTTATTGGTATCATATTAAGCTGAAGCTACTGGGAATAAATACTCTTATCTCTTAGTATGCTGGATCAAAACAACCTTTTCAAACACATGCTTGACTGAACCACTTTGGAAAATATAATTACACCAAAAATGTTATTAGAAAAATAAATAAAGTCAGATTTCTACAAAAACTGTGTTGAATTTAGCCAGCTGCACTGACCCTTCAAGTACAAAGTTCATTTATCCACTCTATAAAGGTCAGCCCTATTATCAACAATGACATTTATAGGATTAAATTAGGGCTTCCAATTTTTAAAAAACTCTATTATAGTATATGATTGCTGTGCACATAAATACATGAGATTTATTTTATTAAAACAAAAAATCCTCAGGTCATGAGATAATTACATACCCTGAAAAAGAAACAACAAGAAAGAAATTCTGTATTAATTTAAAATTTTAGATATCAAAGATTTTTCCCTCAGTTCTCAATTATTCTATGAATTAAATTAAGTATGAAAAGGAAGTTTTAATGAAGGGGAGGAATCCCATTTCAGTTAAATTTCTGCAATTTCAAATAAAAACATCTTTCTATGCAACGTTAAAAACATCTTTCTATGTAACATGAACTCTGAATAATATAAGAAACATGAGTAAGTGCTCAAATTTTCATCCAAACTTGATGCAGCACTAGCTTTGGTGCTATATCTAGCAACTTGCATAATCAGATTCTATAGAACTCAATATCTTATTTTCTAATACTCTTTCCTCTCCATTCTCATCCTATTCTATAATATTGATAGAAAGTGTTGATAGGGAAATTGCAAAAGTAGCATTGGGACAATCTCTCTAAGCATTATAACTTAATTTTAACGTTCACCTTTCAAGAAATTTGAGACATGAAAGCAGGCAATGAAGTAACACATTAGTTGGCATTCAGGAGAATTTACAGGGGGTTGGGAAAAATGAATTTATCACACTGAAGTTAGAAAATGATAAAGGCCAGTTGTATGCACATCAGACTGACACGAAAATAGCACTAATTAAGGAAGAACTAAGGATAAGTTTCTATGGGAATAATGGTTAATTCAAAATTAATTTTCTAACTTGTGAAATAAATATTTTAAATAAGTTAGAGGCTTTTCTGGTGGCTCAGATGGTAAAGAATCTGCCTGCAATGCAGGACACCCAGGTTCGATCTCTGGATTAGGAAGATCCCCTGGAAAAGGAAATGGGTACCCACTTCAGTATTCTTCCCTGGAGAATTCCATGGACGGAGGAGCCTGGCGGACTACACTCCAAATAAGTTAGAAAGAAAGAAAAGTGACCATGATCAATTAATGCTTGACTGCATATTTTTACATTAAAAAAATGCTACAGATAATATGAACAGTGTATCCACAAAGTACTAAATGAACCAAACTGTACACCAGCATGAAAACAGAACACCAAAAGAATAAAAAAGGGACACCAAGAAAAACCAAACCTATAGAAGTTTAATAATCAAATCGGAGCATTTTAAAAGAAAACATTTATCTAATTAACCCTTTTCTAAAAGCACACAACACAAAAAGGAAAAAAATTAACAAAAACATACCATATAAAAATCCGTAACTCATATTTACTATATTCACAATCTTATACTTCCTATAAGGTTAAAACTTAGTTTCATGCAATGGATTTATATACTTTTGAATAAAATGTCTAAGAGTCTGATTTTCTTATCAGAGATTCTGCACTGTATTAACCTCGAAGAGCAATCCTCCCTGGATCAATATAAAAAGATATTTTTATGATCTTAAGGTGTATTTTTTCTATTAGGTTGTTCATTTATAACAGTTTGAATTAAATATACATTTCAGACTTGCCAAAACAACCACAAGTAAAATTGTACCTTGAATATTAACAAACTGTGTAGGCACACTCAAGTTACTAAGTGAGAAGGATGGGTGCTTGCCATCACACCTATCTGATGAAAACACTAACTCTAGCAGTATTGCTTTTCTTTCTTTTCTTGCTATTTATATTTCTTTTCAAATATATTTTCTATTAAGAATGAAGTTAAACCATGAAATCTGACTTACTCTCCTTAAGGTCATTTCAAAATGCAAAAAGAAACACACTAAAACTTTACTCTAATACACTATACATAGCAAAAGTCCTATAATAACAGCTTATTTTGGAACACTAATAAAAAGGGCATTTATTATATAATAAAATGTAACTAACAAAAAGGAACATCAACTATACTGTGGCCCCGTTTTTGTACACAAAAGACATTACAGTGATACCAAAACATTCCACAGAGTTTCAGAAATTACATAAAGGATACTTAAAACTGTTCACAGTGTGCTTTGACTGGTCGGGTTGGCCAGCTTTTCTGTAAAGGGCCAGAGAGTATTTTTGACTCTCCCATGTTGTTATTGTTTCTTTTTACTTTTTTGGGGGGTGGGGAACACTGGGGGAAGTTGCTATTAAAATCCTTTATAAATATAAGAACTGTTCTTTGCCCAGAAGCCATATAAGAAAAAATAAGTTATGGGCCAGATTGGCCAGTAGGCTACAGTTCGCCCTTTCAGTATAACTATTCATTCTTATTTGTTTCAAAATATTAAAGATGAAGGAATCTTTTAAATGCCCAATACTACATTTTCCAAAGGAATTAATTTCATTAAAAAGTAAAGGTATATTTGCAGTAATATAAAAGACTAGAATATATATTTCATAATTTAAATATAATAGAAATCATTCCCATATACATTGAACATGTTAGAATCAGATTTTGATCTGCCAGTTCCAAGAATCCTATCGCTTAAAACAAATTGAAACACTAGATTCCCATGAAAATCCACAAGTTAAAGATAGAAAAATAAACTTTCCAGGCACAATAACATTGCAGGAAGTGAATTAAAACATATTCTTTGTTAACTGAAAGGTCAATTACTGTTTAAAACTGCATAAAATCTTTTTTTTATGGGGAGAGAGTAAAAAGACATGCAGCTTAGATACATAATACAGTTTACTTATACTGAATAGTACAGATTTTCACTCTTTGGAGGTATTTTAAACTATAAAGATTACTGTATGATTGAGGGGAAATAAGATTAGATCTTGACAGATCTTACTAATGAATCAAACACTGTAAGTTTGTATTTTAGATTTCTAAATGAAGTACAAATCACAGGGGAGGAAATAAAATGCTTGAGTTCAGTTGATATGGAAGCAATCATACTCAGTCATCCCATGATTAGATCGCAGTGTTCTCTGAAACATCACCAGTTAATTGTAAAGGGAAAGGTCAGAAACCCAAACAGTACTACTAATCTTATATGAGTATCATCATCTTGATTATATTTAGGGAAATGCAATACACACTGTGATGTGTCATAGTATTACTTAATTCCTGCAATGATTCAAAATGTTTATTCGCAACTAAAACATAAGTAACCTTAAAGGAATTCTTGTCACTCTCAGAACCAAGGTTATTGTTAAAATATCTAGGTACACATACACACACACAAACTCATAGAAAAGACGTGTTTTTCATCATAGGGGAATAGAATCCAAAAGCAGGAAGTCCAAGAGATACCTAGAGTACCAGGCAAGTATGACCTTAGAGTACAGAGTGAAACAGGGCAAAGGCTAACAGAGTTTTGCCAAGAGAATGCACTGGTCATAGCAAACACCCTCTTCCAACAACACAAAAGAAGACTCTACACATAAACATTACCAGATGGTCAATACCAAAATTCGACTGATTATATTCTTTGCAGCCAAACATGGAGACACTCCATACAGTCAGAAAAAACAAGACTAGGGGCTGACTGTGGCTCAGAATTAACTCCTTATTGCCAAATTCAGACTTAAATTGAAGAAAGTAGGAAAAACCACTAGACCATTCAGGTATAACCTAAATCAAATCCCTTACAATTATATAGTGGTAGTGACAAATAAATTCAAAGGATTGGATCTGATAGATGAGGTGAGTGAAGAACTATGGGCAGAGATTCGTGATCAAGACCATCCTCAAGAAAAAGAAATGGTCTGAGGAGACCTTATACACAGCTGAGAAAAGAAGAGGAGCAAAAGGCAAGGGAGAAAAAGAAAGATATTCCCATCTGAATGCAGAGTTCCAAAGAATAGCAAGCAGACGTAAGAACGCTTTCCTCAGTGATCAACGCAAAGAAACAGAAAAACAATAGAATGGGAAAGACTAGAGATCTCTTCAAGAAAATTAGAGATACCAAGGAAACACTTCATGCAAAGATGGGCACAGTAACGGACAGAAATGATATGGACCTAACAGAAGCAGAAGACATTAAGAAGAGGTGGAAAGAATACACAGAAGAACTGTACAAAAAAGATCTTCATGATAACCACGACAGTGTGATCACTCACCTAGACCAAGACATCCTAGAATCTGAAGTCTAGCGGGCCTTAGGAAGCATCACTACAAACAAAGCTAGTAGAGGTGATGGTAATTCCAGCTGAGCTATTTCAAATCCTAAAAGATGATGCTATAAAAGTGCTGCACTCAATAGGCCAGCAAATTTGGAAAACTCAGACATGGCCACAGGATTGTGAAAGGTCAGTTTTCATTTCAATCTCAAAGAAGGTCAATGCCAAAGAATGTTCAAACTACCACACAATTGCACTCATCTCACACGCAAGCAAAGTAATGGTCAAAATTCTCCAAACCAGGCTTCAACAGTACGTGAACTATGAACTTTAAGTTTCAAGATGGATTTAGAAAACGCAGATGAACCAGAGATCAAATTGCCAACATTCATTGCATCATAGAAAAATCAAGAGAGTTCCAGAAAAACATCTACTTCTGATTTACTGATTATGTCAAACCCTTTGACTGTGTGGATCACAAGAAACTGTGGAAAATTCTGAAAGAGATGGGAATGCCAGACCACCTGATCTGCCTCTTGAGAAACCTGTATGCAGGTCAGGAAGCAACAGTTAGAACTGGACACGGAACAACAGACTGGTTCCAAACTGGGAAAGGAGTATGTCAAGGCTGTAGATTGTCACCCTGCTTATCTAACATATGCAGAATACATCATGCTAAATGCTGGGCTGGATGAAGCACAAGCTGCAATCAAGATTGCCGGGAGAAATATCAATAATCCCAGATATGCAGATGACCCCACCCTTATGTCATAAAGTGAAGAGGAACTAAGGAGCTTCTTGATGAAAGTGAAAGACGAGAGTGAAAAAGCTGGCTTAAAACTCAACATTCAAAAAAACAAGATCATGGCATCTGGCCCCATCACTTCATGGCAAATCAATGGGGAAACAATGAAACAGTGACATACTTTATTTTCTTGGTCTCCAAAATCACTGCAGATGGTGACTGCAGCCATGAAATTAAAAGACGCTTGCTCCTTGGAAAAAAGCTATGACCAACCTCGACAGTATATTCAAAAGCAGAGACATCACTTTGTCAACAAAGGTCCATCTATCTAGTCAAAGCTATGGTTTTTCCAATAGTCATGTATGGATGTGAGAGTTGGACTATAAAGAAAGCTGAGCACTGAAGAATTGATCCTTTTGAACTGTGGTGTTGGAGAAGACTCTTGAGAGTCCCTTGGACTGCAAGGAGATTCAACCAGTCAATCCTCAAGGAAATCAGTCTTGAATATTCATTGGAAGGACTGATGCTGAAGCTGAAACTTCAATACTTTGGCCACCTGATGCAAAGAATGGACTCATTGGAAAAGACCCTGATGCTGGGAAAGACTGAAGGCAGGAGAAGTGGATGACAGAGGATGAGATGGTTGGATGGCATCACTGACTCAATGGACATGAGTTTGAGCAAGCTCCAGGAGTTGGTGATGGACAGGGAAGCATGGTGTGCTTCAGTCTATGCGGTCGCCGAGAGTCGGATACGACTGAGCAACAGAACTCAACGAAATGTCAGACCACCTTACTTGTCTCCTGAAAAACCTGAATGCAGGTCAAAAAGCAACAACTAGAACCAGACATAGAAGAGTGGACTAGTTCCACATTGGAAAAGGAGTATGTCAAGGCTGAATATTGTCACCCTGCTTATTTAACTTATATGCAGAGTGCATCATTCAAAATGCCAGGCTGGTTGACTCACAAGTTGGAATCAAGTTTGCTGGGAGAAATATCAACAACCTCAGATATGCTGATGATACTTCTGCATATTTAATATCTAATGATACCACTCGATGACAGAAAGCAAAGAGAAACTAAAGAGCCTCTTGATGAGAGTGAAAAAGCTGGCTTAAAACACAACACTCAAAAAACGAAGATCATGGCATCCAGTCCCCCATCACTTTATGGCAAATAGATGGGGACAGAGTGGAAACAGTGACGGATTTTATTTTCTTGGCCTCCAAAATCAGCAAATGGTGACTGCAGCTGTGAAATTAAAAGATGCTTGTTCCTTGGAAGAAAACCCATGACAAACTAGAAAGAGTATTAAAAAGCAGAGACATCACTTTGCCACCAAATGTCTGTATAGTCAAAGCTATGGTTTTTCCAGTAGTCATGTAAGGATGTGAGAGTTGGACCATAAATAAGTCTGAGTGCCAAAGAATTAATGCTTTCAAACTGTGGTGCTGGAGAAGACTCTTGAGAGTCCATCGGACTGCAAGGAGATCAAACCAGTCAATTCTAAAGGAAATCAGTCCTGAATATTCATTGAAAGGGCTGATGCTGAAGCTGAAGCTCTAATACTTCAGCTACCTGATGCAAAGAGCTGACTCATTGGAAAAGACCCTGATGTTGGGAAAGACTGAAGGCAGGAGGAGAAGCAGGCAACAGAGGATCAGAAGGTTGGATGGCATAATTGACTCAATGGACATGAGTCTGAGCATCCTCCAGGAGATAGTGAAGCACAGGGAAGCCTAGCATGCTGCAGTCCATGGGGTTGCAGAGTTGGACACAACTTGGCAACTGAACAACACAAATATTTCTTAAATTAATTAATGGTTGAAACTAATTAATATAAAAATATGCTCTCTTCCAGGGTGAACTAATCTAGCACTGAGCGTTTGAATATGGCAGTTAAAGACAGGTATGATGCAGTCACATTTCCCTGCCAATTATTTCTCTAAAATTGGTCATTTCCCATTTACAGGACCAGCATCCTAGTTCAGGCTTTATGTCCTCGAATTAGACACATATACCCTTGAGTGTGAGTGGGACATATGAAAAGGATGGATGCCACAGCTGTGACAAAGTTGTGTTACATGGCAAAGCAGAAGGGATTCCGCAGATATGAAGTCCCTAACCACTTTGGCTTTAAGTTAATCAAAGGGAAGCTATCCTTGAGGGGCCTAACCTAATCAAGTAAACCCTTAAAAGAGAGTTTAGAGGACCTCCCTGCCAGTCCAGTCATTAGAACTCCATGTTTTTCACTGCCAAGGGCACGGGCCCCATCCCTGGTCAGGGAAGTAAGATCCTACAAGCTGCACCATGTGGCCAAAAGAAAAAAATTAAAACCAAAAACTATCATTAAAAAAATGGGGAGCCTGGGCCTTCTCCTACTGGCCTTGAACCAAGCCCCTATGAGTACTATAACCACAATGAAATGAATTCTGTGAGCTCTGAAAAGAACCCCAAGTTTCAGATGAGACTGAAGCCCCAACCAAAACTCTGACTGCAGCCTCAGGAGACCATGAACAGAGGACCCAGCTAATCCAGAGCCACACTCGTGATCCATGTGAGATAATAAAAGGGTGTTACTTTAAGACACTACATTTTTGAAATAACTTATTATAGAACAATATAAAACTAACTAATACACTCTACTTTCTCTCAAATACCTTCCCTTATCAAATGCATTTTTTGATCACTTTCATTTGTTTAAACAGATTCAAGAATCAGACAACAACATGAGGAAGCCCTTTCTTCCCTCTCTCACGTATACAAAGAAGTGTGCAAACACATCAATTTTATAAATATAAAAAGCACCTGAGTGGAAAATAAATAGTATCTAGCATGCCAGTATTATTTTGTAGAAACATATTTTCTCATCTGTAAAATGAATATAATAATAGTATTGACCTTATGGGGTTGATATGAGGAATAAACGAATTAATGTGTGTAGGTAATTTAAATTCTTGCTACTCAGAGTGTCGTATGACCAGGAGCAATAGCATCTGATACAGTTTTTTTTAAGTAAGACTTCATTTTAACAAGATCTCCAGGTAATACATACACACTTAAAACCTGAGAAGCACTTCTTTAATCAGCACCTACCACAAATAAGTGCAATATATGATCACTGAAAGCGAAAGTCACTCAGTCATGTCCGACTCTTAGTGACACCAGTCCATGGAATTCTCCAGTATAGTCCAGAACTATACAGTCCATGGAATTCTCCAGGCCAGAATACTGGAGTGGGTAGCCTTTCCCTTCTCCAGGTGATCTTCCCAACTCAGGGATCAAACCCAGGTCTCCCACAATGCAAGCAGATTCTTCACCAGGTGAGTCACAAGGGAAGCCCAAGAATACTGGAGGGGGTAGCCTATCCCTTCTCCAGCACATCTTCCCAATCCAGGAATTGAACCAGGGTCTCCTGCATTGCAGGTGGATTCTTTACCAACTGAGCTATCAGGGAAGCCCTAATATGATCACTGTATTTCTTAAAAAACTCATTTCTTTTCTATATTCTCCACTGTATTTTCATTCGAACATAAAGAAAACTCATTTGCAAACTGATTTCCACAGTAAAAGCTGCCTGTGGTTATGTTTAATCAGACTATGAATTAAGAAATTAAAAGAAAATAAACCTCTAGTTGAGTCTGAGACTGTTTTGCTCTGCAACCAAAATGAATTAGAAGTGGTGTTAGCTACCAGTCACTCAGATCAAAGGGAATATTTTTAGTCTAGATAGCACTTAACCAATCTAAATATAAAAACAAAAAATGCAGATTACAGTAAAGTTTAGTGTACAACCAAGTGTGAAGCTTGCCTCATATTACTGTGAATCTGGTCTTTTACAATTACTTGGGCATGTGTCTTAAAGGACATCACCGTGTATTTCCCATCTATTGTGTTCTTATAATTTACCATCCACGTTATAAGTAACTAAATACAATACAAGTCCGAGGTCAACAAACAGAAAGTCAACTTGAAAACCAAATAAAGCACTATCAAGTGTACCTCAAGTTTCAAAAGCAAGAGCAATTCAGAACATGAAGGAGTACACAAAGGTGACAAGGTAATTTAAAAATAATCCCTCTGGCAGATGCACTGATGGACCTAACTGCCTGCAAAGATTTCTTGCATGCAAATTAATTCCCTTTAACACACTTCATTTTTTGAACAGCATTTGAAAAATCTGCAAAGATACTTTAATTCATTTTACTTTAGATCTTTCCCAGGAAATTAAGAGTAATTTTAGTCCTTTAAAGTCTGCATCCCTTTTTAGTTAAATTACAGGCTAAGGTAAGACAATTGAGTGACTTGAACTTCCACTTTTGCTTTGACAGGCAAATTGCTGAAAATAATTAAATAAAAGAATACTCCAAATCCCCCCAGCAGGAAAACATTCCTATGCCACCTCCAGCTCTAACTTTTGATATCTGCGTTGACAGAAATGTCAATTACAGAACTAATAATAAAGTATATTGGAAATGTATGAAATGTCTCCTCTATAAAAGAAACTATTAACTTCCTACTGTGTGATTTCTGTAGCTTTTTTAATACGAGTGATGGCTAATAGATTTTCAAAAGACAAGCTGACATCTCAAACAGTGAAAACTTGTTAAGAAGGGAAGTAAAAATTTTTAGGGAAAAAGAGAAATCTGATGACTTGTTCAGACACATATAAGAATGAGAAATTGAAAATTTTACTTATGTTTTCATATTTCCAAGTGCAATTTCAGAAATGTTATTTCATTTTTCTAGTCTTTCTCAGTATGAAATCATCTTGAAGCAATGTTAAAGAAAACATATTCATTTATTCTACAATTTTTGTGATAAATATATTTATTTTTATTCATTGCTTCATTTATTACTATTCATGCTATATACTGAAAAGGCAAAAATCTCACTGAGAAGGTGGTACTTGAGGAAACCTTAGAAAGAGAGGAAGGAGAGACCCATTTGGCAATCCAGGAAACAAGGTGCCCTTCCGGGGGAACAGCAAGTACGACAGCCCAGAGGCAGATTATACCAGAGTCTGTGAAGGACACAGAAAGTGAAGAAGAACTAAAGAGCCTCTTGATGAAAGTGAAAGAGGAGAGTGAAAAAGTTGGCTTAAAGCTCAACATTCAGAAAACTAAGTTCATGGCATCCAGTCCCATCACTTTATGGCAAATAGATGGAGAAACAGTGGCTGACTTTATTTGGGGGGCTCCAAAATCACTGCAGATGGTGATTACAGCCATGAAATTAAAAGATGCTTACTCCTTGGAAGGAAAGTTATGACCAACCTAGACAGCATGTTAAAAAGCAGAGACATTACTTTGCCAACAAAGGTCCATCTAGTCAGTTCAGTTCAGTTCAGTCACTCAGTCGTGTCCGACTTTTTGCGACCCCATGGACCTCAGCACGCCAGGCCTCCCTGTCCATCACCAACTCCCAGAGTCTACCCAAACCCATGTCCATTGAGTCAGTGATGCCACCCAACCATCTCATCCTCTGTCGTCCCCTTCTCCTTCTGCTCTCAATCTTTCCCAGCATCAGGGTCTTTTCAAATGAGTCAGCTCTTCGCATCAGGTGGCCAAAGTATTGGAGTTTCAGCTTCAACATCAGTCCTTCCAATGAACACTCAGGATTGATCTCCTTTAGGATGGACTGGTTGGATCTCTTTGCAGACCAAGGGACTCTCAAGAGTCTTCTCCAATACCACAGTTCAAAAGCATCAATTCTTCAGCACTCAGCTTTCTTCACAGTCCAACTCTCACATCCATACATGACTGCTGGAAAAACCATAGCTTTGACTAGACAGCCCTTTGTTGACAAAGTAATGTCTCTGCTTTTTAATATGCTGTCTAGGTTGGTCATAGCTTTCCTTCCAAGGAATAGCGTCTTTTAATTTCATGGCTGCAATCCCATCTGCAGTGATTTTGGAGCCCAGAAAAATGAAGTTTGACACTGTTTCCACTGTTTTCCCATCTATTTGCCATGAAGTGATGAGACTGGATGCCATGATCTTAGTTTTCTGAATGTTGAGTTTTAAGCCAACTTTTTCACTCTCCTATGTCACTTTCATCAAGAGGCGCTTTAGTTCTTCTTCACTTTTTGCCATAAGGGTGGTGTCATCTGCATATCTGAGGTTATTGATATTTCTGCCGGTAATCTTGACTCCAGCTTGTGCTTCCCCCAGCCCAGCGTTTCTCATGATGTACTCTGCATATAAGTTAAATAAGCAGGATGACAATATACAGCCTTGACGTACTCCTTTTCCTATTTAGAACCAGTCTGTTGTTCCATGTCCAGTTTTAACTGTTGCGTCCCAACCTGCATACAGGTTTCTCAAGAGGCAGGTCAGGTGGTCTGGTATTCCCATCTCTTTCAGAATTTTCCACAGTTTATTGTGATCCACACAGTCAAAGGCTTTGGCATAGTCAAGGCTATGGTTTTCCCAGAGTTCATGTATGCATGTGAGAGTTGGATTATAAAGAAAGCTGAGTGCCAAAGAATTGATGCTTTTGAACTATGGTGTTGGAGAAGACTCTTGAGAGTCCCTTAGACTGTAAGGAGACCCAACCAGTCCATCCGAAAGGAGATCAGTCCTGGGTGTTCATTGGAAGGACTGATGTTGAAGTTGAAACTCCAATATTTTGGCCACCGGATGTGAAGAGCTGATTCTTTTGAAAAGACCCTGATGCTGGGAAAGATTGAGGGCAGGAGGAGAAGGGGACGACAGAGGATGAGATGGTTGGATGGCATTACTGACTCAATGGACATGAGTTTGGGTAGGCTCCGGGAGTTAGTGATGGACAGGGAGGCCTAACGTGCTGTAGTTCACGGGGTCGCAAAAAGTCGGACACGACTGAGCAACTGAACTGAACTTTGAAGGAGAGCAAAGGACAAGGGTGGAATTTGTGGGGCAGAGAGTGACAGCGAATGAGGTCAGAAAGGTTAAAATCAGAAAGCAAAAATCACATATGGCCTTGTAAACCATGGTAAAGAACTTTGGCAAGCAAAATGAGAAGCCAATGGAGGATTTTTAGAAGAGAAGAAACGTGATCTGGCAAATTTCAAAAGGGTGACTATGGCTAGTGCAGAACCACAGACTAAGGGGGAGTGAACAAGGGTAGAACACAGGAGACCCATTAGGAGGTACCGCAGTAATCCAGTCCATGAAATGACAGCACCAGAGAGAGGGTAGATTCTGGATTCTGAGATCCAGAGCCTAGGAGTTGCCACTTGCTCACAGGGGAAGCCTACAGAGAAGATGAGCCTTTGGCCATTTACTCCACCTGGAACATGTTCTCTTCATAGAACAGAAAAGAACCAAAACCACTGTACACGTGCAAGGCCTCATGTCCAGCATAGATCTGTGAATAGCTAGGACCTCTCTAATCTGCCTGAGTGTGTGTGCAGCCTTGCATGTATACACAGCCTCCCAGACCACCAGTGATAGGCAGAATCTAATGAGGCCCAGTCATTCCTTAATCTCCTTTGGAAGGAGATTTCTTCTTTCCCAACCAGAATTACATCATTCTACATAAAACATTCGCCTTCCCATTCTTTTGCCATTAAAAAAAAAAAAAAATCGCTATTGTTTCTAATAACATTCCAGAGATATGTGGTTTTTCTACATTTGCTCCAAATCGAGTGACTCCCTTCCAGGGGTGAAAGCAAAGCTACCAGTTTTCACAGCTTGCCCCATCCTAGCAAAACTACCATGATAATAAGCCAGTGGTGGGAATGAGCAGTATGGGAGAAGCCTCAAGTACTAAAACGCCTCTCAGAGTTCTCATTCAAGGCTCAGTGGTTTTTCTTGAATAAATGCTTTCCCCATATTTTTATATAATTTGATCACCTTCTCAAGTCCTTTGCTGCCTATTTTTTGACAATTTTATTGACATTTATGATTGCTTTTTCATAAGCAGATTTGCCAAGCTTCTCACTCAAGCCATTCCTGCATTGAATACATTTTAAACATAATTTGCCTGAGCAACCTACTAAAAAATATCACAGAAAATATTTTTAAACATTGCTAAGTATGGAAACTGCCTGTATGCTAAAATCATTATTTTCTTTTTACTGTTACATGCCTTTGTTGAAGAGCTTACTCAGGTGGGCTTAAGTAGAAAAAGCTTCTAAGCAGAGTAAACAGCATTTACAAAGACACAGGAAGCCTGCTAGGAAACTGCACCCTTAAGTGTTGGGTGGGTAACTATTTTTAGCTCTCCCTTCCCTACTACAGATGAGCTCAAATCTCTTACACCCTAAAAATGCCCTTTTGTGGCCACATGCAATTCAATGTTTTAAAGTCCAGTCTCTTTTCTCTTCTTCTCCATTGACTTTCTTGAAAAAATAGTCTGAAAAGTATTTAAAACATCCCTTTCTCACCTCTAGTCATTCCTCAGTCCAGTACAAGAAGGCTTCTTTTCCAACTTTATTAAAATCACTCACAGAGGTACCCAGTAGCCTCTCAGATTTACCGAATCCAATGAACAATATTTGGTCCTTATCACACTGAATCTCCTTGCTGCAACATCATTTTCTCCTTTTGAATCTCCACTCCTTGGTCCATTACTACCTTGTCTTAGTTCTCCTCATATTGATGTGATCATTTCTTCTGCAGATCTTTTAGTTGGACTTTCTCTTCCTGCATCTACCCTTAAATGTTAGTGATCTCTCAAAACTCTAGTGCTAACCCACCCCTCCCACATTTTCTCTCAAAGAAATTTCAGCCAATTATCATTGCTTCACACTGATGACCTTCACACCTTTATCTTCAGTTGTTAAAACTTCTCTCACAACATAAGACCATTTCTAATCACTAAAAAATAGCTGTACTTCAATGTTCCACAGTGAGTTCAAATCCATCACTATGTGAAACTGAATGTATCATACCCCCACCCCACACCCACTCTTCCCAGGTATTCTTATCTCGTTTGCTGGCATGAACATCATCCAGTCACCTAACCTAGAAATCTAGATTTAATCTATGATTCTTTCTCTTCCCTTCCCTTCTTTCTGCTGCCCATGACATCCAATTCAGCTATAAGCCTCGTGGCTTTTACCATGGGAATATTCTCACATCTCCTCTGCCCCTTGTTCCTTACATGCTGAGGCAGCCACTTTGACACACCTGCACCGAACGAACTTTGTCAAAAGGGCTACATCAAAAGTGAAGTTGGAGCCCAAGTCAGCTCTCTTGCTAAGACTAGAAAATGATGGCCTTCCAATACTTCATACAGGACTTTCAGATGCTGGCAGTGAATGTCTCCAAACATTTTGCTGATTAATAACAAGCCAAAATTGGGATCATTTAGTTTGCCATTTACTTCTAAATGTATCAGTTTTCTAATTATGTTATTTTCCATTAGCAAATGGTTCTTTCCTTACACTGCACATCTATACAACTTTCAAACCTCGTGAGCCCTAAATTTTCAATGGATCAAAAAATACCTTTCCAAGACTTGAATGGCATGGAGTAATAATATGTCAGACAAAATGCATGGTAAGTCGATTAAATAGCAACTACATTGTATACCACAAAGCAGATGAATACTATGGAAGTGATATTCTGTGACTCCTAGGCTAAGATATAAAAGGCATTGCAACTTCCACCTTAGTTCTCCGGACTGCTGTCTGGGGAGAGCTCACCACTGTACCACATGGACACCCAAGCAGCACTAGTGGGAGGCCTATGTGGAGAGAAAGTGAAGTATCTTGGCCAACTGCCAGCATCATTTTGGCAGCTATTATGAATCAGACCCTTGGAAGCTTCTCCAAGCTTTCAGCCCCATCAGTGTCATCTTCAAATAACTAAATCCCCCAGATAATATCTGACTCTCCCATAACAAACGTGAAGCCACAACTGACCAGACAAGCCTAATTCAAGACCCACAGAAACCATGAGATAATAAATGTTTTCTGAGTGAAAAAAAAAAAAAAAAGAACTCTACTTCCAACTACATGTAAAATTTTAAATGGTTCAGAGACACATCATTAATGGGGAAAAAAAAAAAAAACTGACAGGGAATTCCCTGACAGTTCAGTGGTTAAGACTCCACATTCCTACTGCAGGCCGTCCAGGCTCAATTCCCCAGTCAGAGAACTAAGATCCCACAAGCCACAGGGCACAGCAAAAAAATAAAAAGAAGAACGAAACTGACAAATTAGACTTCACAAAAATTCATCTTTCGTTTCTCAAAAGACATTGTTCAGAAAATGAAAAGGCGGACTACAGAATGGGAGAAAGTATCTGTAAAACACATTCAAAAAAGGACCTTAGTGTGTGTTAAGTCGCTTCAGTCATGTCCAACTCTTGGCAACCCCATGGACTATACAGCCCGCCAGGCTCTTCTGTCCATGGGGATTTTCCAGTCAAGAATACTGGAGTAGGTTGCCATTTCCTCCTCCAGGTAAAGGACCTTTACCAGTGTATTTAAAGAAATCTTAAAAATCAACAAGAAGACAAATAACCCAATGTTAGAAAGGGCAACAGATTTGAATAGAGTCTTGACAAGAAGTATAAACAGATGGCAAAGATGATATAAAGAAACTTTCTTTTAATAAATCCTATCCTATAAGCAGATAATATAAATGTTAAAAGTAAAGATCCATCATTTAGCTCTAGTTTATATAAAAAGTACTGAGCACAGAGCCAAATGAAGTGTGACTCTCATGAGGTTGGTTAGCAACTCTCGGCAGCATTCATGTAGTAAACAAAGCAGATAACTGCTAATGTTTCAAAAAAGTGAATCGTAAGTGATACGGCAACAACAATAAACAAATCAAAACTGAATCATGTCAAATGAGGAGTAGGACATGACATTAACCACTGAAATTCTAAAAATGCTTAGGAGAATTTGAAACTTCTCATTAAACACTTCAAACGAACAAGACAGCAAAGTTAAGCTGTCAAATTTAAATAATCGTGTAAGTTGCACTTATGAGTACACAACCAAGGAACCAAATGGACCAAATTCTCTTCTGCATCTAGTAGAATTTAGTCTAAAAGTAGCAGAGACTACGAAGAAACACCACTCCTCCCCCTACCGCTCAGAGAGGCATGCATGCACGCACATGTGCGCACGCACACACACACACACATACACACACATCTGTGAGGATACAAGTAAAGCAGCTATGTAAAGAGAAGAAACTGAGTAAGTTTCATTTCTTACCCTCTTCTGCTTCATCCTCCTGGGGTGACAATGGGCCCCCTCCACTAGTAGGAGTGACTGGTTCCTCTTTCTCAGACTCTCGCTGTAGACTCACCACCTCATATATTGCATCCCCAGCATTGGTATGGCCTTTTCCCTCAGACTGAGAAAGATATAAAAATGTGTTTAAACATTAGAAATTTGAAGGAAACACTGAAAGATGGTGTATTTCAATGGTCACTAAAAAGAGCTAAAATGAAAAAGAGCAGCAGGTTATGCTTGATCTACAGCATGTCTGAAGTTGAGAAAAATCTTTCAAGTGCAATGTTCACCTAACATTCTAAATGCATGGTTCTTTTAGTATTATTTTAACCAATACAATAAAACCTATCAACCATCTGAAAAATCTCAATTTCTCTTATCAGAAAAACCTAAGACACCACAGATTCCAGGGCAGACAGATAAGCAAGTGATGTTGGATTCTTTGGACTGACTACCTTGCTCTGAGATAAACAGATACCAGCTATATCCATCAACTAATTCATGGAAGTAGGTAGTTTTCACCTTACAAATGGCTTACATTTTAAATGGCCTTTTTTAAGGAGGAAAATTTCCAAGGCAATCATTAATTAACCAACTTAGCATGGCCTACAAAGTCCTAGACAAACTAAACCTTGCCTCTCCCATGAGCCTCATCTCATATTAAAAGACTGTTACAAACTATACTTCAGCCACTCTGGCCTTGTTTCAGTTCTGAGAACTTTTTCTTTTTTTCCCCGCCCAAGGCCTTGGGATATCTTTTTCTCTCTGATGATACAGCTTTGCCTCCTATTCTTTGCTAACTACCATCAATATTGGATCCTTATTTCTTAATGTTACTTCTGTTGATGTTGTTCACTTGCTTTGTTGTGTCCAACTATTCGTGACCTTATGCACTGCTGCATGCCAGGCTTCCCTGTCCTTCACTATCTCCCAAAGTTTGCTCAAACTAATGTCCATCGAGTTAGTGATGCCATCCAACCATCTCATCCTCTGTCACCCCCTTCTCTTCCTGCCCTCAATGTTACTTCTACAAAGAATCTAAACTAAATTCCCATGTTTTCGGTTCTCATCATAACTTTTCCTTCTCTCTCAATGCATTTACTATAATATTACTACACATTATATTTTTATTATATTTGTTTAATGGCTATCTCATCCACAACAGAGGAAGTATCATATGGGCAGAGATCATGTTGACTTTCAATCAAAAACAATATGGCACCTGACACATACTAAGTATTCAACAAATATCTGTGGAATCAATGATTAGACTTATGAATTTTAAAGTCACATAGACCTGAATCTGAATTCAAATTTCACCACAAGTAAGAGCATGGTCTTGGACAAATACTTTACTGAGGCACAGTACCTCTATCAATAAAACCAAAATAAACCATCTCAATTATTAAGGAGATTAAATATAATAATACTTAGAACATAAAATTAGAGTGAAACAAATTTTTATTACTATTATTATCTCAGCATTTACACCATTTTACTACACTCTAAAGAACACAAAATAAGAATAGTATAGGCATATATAGAGGTGTAATTATCTCAAATATCTACCTGTACTGTAATTCATTTAAACTACAAAAACATAACTACATTAATTAGTCATTATTTTTAAGAATTTCTTCTGAACAATAAATCAAATTGCAGGCCCATTTGCCAGCCATTTAGCAAATAATAAAAGGTAAAATTGTCCACTGCATTAAACATAGAGGGAAAAAAAAGAAGACAGCCATGAAAAATTATGTGGTTAGGTTTAAACCAAACATTTTTTTTTTGTAGTTCTACTATATTCAGGAAACAAAGATCTCAATCCCTAAAGCAACAACTAAAGTAATTATATAAAGAAATACAATAAAAATGAAATACTAGAAAACAAGATGACGGAGGAGTAGGTGGATATGGAGTATTTCATGAATACACCTTCAGACACAGAAGTGCATGCAGAACACCAGCTGAGAGCAGACAGGAGTAGCTGAGCAGCGGAAAAGAATGGGGAGGGATGTGGAAAGGGGGTTCTGGAAGGGGAACACATGTACACTCATGGTGGATTCATGTCAATGTATGGCAAAACCAATACAATATTGTAAAGTTAAAAAATAGATAAATAAACTAATTTAAAAAATAGATATATATAGAATCACGCAAAACTTGGTAGGATGGAGGAACTAGGAGGAAAAACAGGAGTGTTACAAGGACTGGACCAGCCCTTAGTGGGTGGGGGAAGTGAAGCAGGGGTCCGATCCCCACATCAGGGCAATTGTCTGAGTCAGAGGAGAAACATTTAAGGCTGAGAGTGAAACAGCTGATCTGTGGCAGCCTAAATGGAATGAGAATCAGACAGTCCTTGCTGCAGCCATGCATACCCCAGACAGGGATACCCCTAGAAGGCGCAGCAGTTGGGAGCTGGAGCTTAGGGATTGTGGAGCAATCCCAGGGCGAGGGCTGCTCTTGACCATGGAGAGATGGACCAAGGGGATGTGAGGGAGGAGACTGTGGTGGGAAATGCCTGTGGAGGAAAGCCAGGCAGCCATGGAAGCAAGGCCATACTGCTGAGTTACGCATAGGGCATGGAGTCATCACCATAGCCTCTCTTTCCCCATAGGCCAGCATCGGCAGCAGAACAATACAGAGGCTGGCCCATCAAGTGCTTCATGCACCAAACTACAGAGTAGGACCCCACCCAGGGTGCTCATTTAAGTGACTGATGTACCAAACTACAGAGCAGGACCCCATGCAGGGTGCCCCTTTAAGTGCCCGACACACCAATCTACAGGGTAGGACCCGAGCCAGGAGGGACTCTCTATATGCCTGACACAGTGATCAACAGAGAAGGACCCCAGACACGGGAGCCCTCTAAGTGCCTGAACAGGTGGAGCTAAGGAGAAAGACTAGCCAAAGAGGCCTTCTGATCGTCAGCAACCAGAGGCTCCAAAAAAGACTCTGATAGGGCCACAACTCCTGCGGCTGAGGCAGTCTGTGTCCCTGCACACCTGGCGCCACCAGGGTCCCCATGACCCAAACAGCTGCGCCACCTTCACATTCAACCCTCACTGGGGCAGAGCTGCCACAGGAAAAAAAAAAGTCTTGCATCTATGCATGTGGGGTGTCTTTTGCTGTGTCTGACTCTTTGCAACCCTGTAGACTGTGGCCTGCCAGGCTTCTCTGTCAAGGGGTTCTCCAGGCAAGAATACTGCAGTGTATTGGCCAATACTGGTAGCCATACCCTTCTAGAGAACTATATTTCCTGCTGCCCTAGCCGTCAACTACCCTGATTCTGATCCTGAACAATGGAGCTGGAGAAATCAACCTTCCTGATGTCAGATTACACTACAAAGCTACAGTCATCAAGACAGCATGGTACTGGCACAAAAACAGAAATACAGACCAATGCAACAAGATAGAAAGCCCAGAAATAAACCCATGCACCTATGGGTACCTTATTTTTGACAAAGGGGGCAAGAATATACAATGGGGCAAAGACAGCCTCTTCAATAAATGGTGCTGGGAAAACTGGACATCTACATGTAAAAGAATGAAATTAGACCAATTCCTAACACCATACACAAAGATAAACTCGAAATGGATTAAAGACCTAAATGTGAGACAAGAAACTATAAAACTCTTAGAGGAAAATATAGGCAGAATACTCAATGACATAAATCAAAGCAAGATCCTCTATGATCCACCTTCTAGAGTAATGGAAATAAAAACAAAAGTAAACAAGTGGAACCTGATTAAACTTAAAAGCTTTTACACAGCAAAGGAAACTGTAAGCAAGGTGAAAAGACAACCAACCCTCAGAATGGGAGAAAATAATAGCAAAAGAAACAATGACAGGGGATTAATTTTCAAAATATACAAGCAGCTCATACAACTCAATACCAGAAAAACAAACAACCCAATCAAAAAGTGGGGAAAAGACCTAAACAGACATTTCTCTAAAGAAGAAATGCGACCTTTGTTAGCCATCTGCTAACAAACACATGAAAAGATGCTCAACATTGCTCATTATTAGAGAAATGCAACTCAAAACTACAATGAGATATCACCTCACACCGGTCAGAATGGCCATAATCCAAAAGTGTACAAACAATAAACACTGGAGAGGGTGTGGAGAAAAGGGAATGCTCTTGCACTGTTGGTGGGAATGTAAATTGATACAGCCACTATGGAAGACTGTATGGAGATTCCTTAAAAAACTAGGAATAAGACAACCATGTGACCCAGCAATCCCACTCCTAGGCATATACCCTGAGGAAACCAGAATTGAAAAAGACACATGTATCTCATTGTTCACTGCAGCACTATTTACAATAGTTAGAACATGGAAGCAACCTAGATGTCCGTCGACAGATGAATGGATACAGAAGTTGTGGTACACATACACAATGGAATACTACCCAGCCATAAAAAGGAACTCATGTGAGTCAGTTCTAATAGGTGGATGAACCTAGAGCCTATTATAGAGTGAAGTGAGTCAGCAAGAGAAAGATAAATATCATATACTAAGGCATATATATACAGAATCTAGAAAAATGGTACCAAAGAATTTATTTGAAGGGCAGCGATGAAGAAACAAATATAGAGAACAGATTTATGGACATGGGGAGAGAGGAGGAGAGGGTGAGATGTAGGGAGAGAGTAAAATAGAAACTTACATTACTATATGTAAAATAGATAGCCAAGGGGAATTTGCTGTTATGTTTCAGGAAATTCAAACAGGGGCTCTGTATCAACCTCGAGGGATGGGACGGGGAGGAAGATGGGAGGGAGGTTCAAAAGGGAGAGGATATATGTATACCTATGGCTGATTTATGTTGAGGCTTGACAGAAAACAACAAAATTCTGTAAAGCAATTATCCTTCAGTTAAAAAATTAATTAATTAAAAGAAAAATGAAATACTAATCAAACATTCAAATAATCCAAAAGATGGCAGCAAAGGAGAAACAAAAGAAATGTATAAAAAGAAACAAGCAGAGAACAAATAATAAAATGGTAAACTTATATTTAAACATATCAATAGTTATGCTAAACATAAATTGCCTAAACGTAACAATTTAAAAACATAATTCTCAGGTTATGTTAAAAACAAGACACAACTATAATCTGTCTACCAAAAAAACCCACTTTAAATACAGTGACATAGAAAAGTTGAAAATAAAATGAGGTTAGAAGATACACCATGAAAACACCTACCAAAAGGAAGCTGAATAGACTATATTAGTAAAAGACAAAGCTGACTACCAAGCAAGAAAAAAAAAAAACACACTAGGTATAAAGGACACTACCCTATGTTAAAAATATCTAGTCAACAAAAATATATAAGAATCTTATAAACATATGTAGCTAACAACAGGCTCTTAAATATATGAAGCAAAAAATTCACAGAAATGAAGAGATGGACAAATCCACATTTACAATTGGAGACATCAGCACTCCTCTCACAGAAATGAAAAGAAGTATATGAAAATGTAGCAATGTTATAGAAGAACCGTACATCATCAACAACAGGATCTGATATTATATATCACTCCATCAATAACAGAAGAATACACATTCTTTTCAAATGCACATGGAACATTCACCAAAACAAACCATGTCCTGGGTTATAAAACAAACTTTAAGACATTTTTTTAGACTTAACTAAATAATGTTTAGTGACCATAATATAATTAAACTGAAAATCAACAACAAAAATATGTCTGAAAAATCCCCAGATACTTAGAAACAAAATAACACAGTTCTAAACATTCCATGGATCAAAGAGGAAAACTCAAAGTAGAAAATATTTTGAACTGAATAAAACTGAAAATACAACAAGTGAAAATAAGTGGGATACATCTAGGATTTAGAGATATAAATATATGTATTTCAAATGAGCCATCCAAAAATCAATAACCTAAACGTGTACCTTAAGAAATGAGGAAAAGAAGTGCAAAATAAAGCAAACAGAAGTAAAATAATAATAATAAAGATAACAGCACAAATCAATAAAACTGGGGACACAAAAAACTGAAAATCAATGAAACCAAAAGGTAGTTTCTTTACAAAGATCAATAAATTGATAAATCTCTAGCTAAATTCATAAAACAAAAAAGAAAGAAGATACAAATTATCAATACCAGGAACAAAAGCATGGGTATCACTATATACTCCATGAAATCAAATGGATAATAAATAACTGCAAAGAGTCCTATGTATATTAACTGTTCACTTCAGTTCAGTCACTCAGTCGTGTCTGACTCTTTGCAACCCCATGAATCACAGCACGCCAGGCCTCCCTGTCCATCACCAACTCCCGGAGTTTACCCAAACTCATGTCCATCGAGCCGGTGATACCATCCAAACATCTCATCCTCTGTCGTCCCCTTCTCCTCCTGCCCCCAATCCTTCCCAGCATCAACTTAGAAAAATGCACCAAATTTAAGCTGTACACCAAAGTAATTTGATACACTGTATATATTGCAAAATAGCTACCACAATAACATCCTTCACATGACATAGTTAGTCTTGGTAATTTACTAACAGATTGTATTCTTTCAGTAGAAGTATAGTTGATTTATATGTTTCACATATACAGCAAAGTGATTCAGTTTTATGCATATATATGAGTGTATATACATGTATATATGTGATATATACATATATACATATACACTCATATGTATATACGTGATATATACATGAGTGTATATACATGTATATATGTGATACATACATGTATATATATTCTTTTTCAGATTCTTTTCCATTATAGGTTATTACAAAACATTGAATATAGTTCCCCACGCTATACAGTGAACTGAAGTGAAAATCACTCAGTTGTGTCCAGTCCATGGAATTCTCCAGGCCAGAATACTCGAGTGGGTAGCCTTTCCCTTCTCCAGGGGATCTTCCAACCCAGAGATCAAAGCTAGGTCTTTTGCATTGTAGGCGGATTCTTTACCAGCTGAGCCACAAGGGAAGCCTGTGCTATACAGTAGTTCTTTGTTTTTTATCTAATTTATATGTAGTAGCATCAGCTACGAAGAAGGCAATGACAACCCACTCCAGTACTCTTGCCTGGAAGGCTGCAGTCCATGGGGTCGCGAAGAGTCGGACACGACGAAGTGACTTAGCAGCAGCAGCAGCAGCTAATCACAAACTCCCAACTGATCCCTCCCCTAACTGATCATACTTTAATTTAAATAGGTTTAAATCAAACATGCATCTTCAAAAGGGAAACTTCCTCTTACGCTTTTTAACTCTAATAACTGATTAAAGGCTTTGCCTCCAAGTGAAAAGAATGTTAAGGCACCTGAAAGCAAAGAAGAGATTTGGGAGGAGGACAAAAAATAGTTATTTTAACATTAAACCTGTATTTAGCCCAGAGGCTATAACAAGCCTAAAGGAGGCCTGAGCTAGGAAAAGATTTAAGAAAGTGCAGCTACTTCCACCTCCAGCCTGGATCATGCTCTCCTAGAGAATAAAGAAGAGACGGCTCCCTTCCTTCTAACAAGAGTCAAGCCACAGGAGCTTCTGAGAGCAGGTAAGACTATGATGAACTCTTGTCATGCCCTAAAATCTACCCTTTTCTTCAGGCAAGCCTCCTCCCTCTAAACGATGTCAACTAAAAACACGAAACAGAATGGTGGCCTCTGAAGAACAGCTTATCAAGAGAGAAGCTTTTCCTCTCTCCTTAACAGTGATCTCCAGTCTTACCTCTTGTACATTATGACTCTGCTTCTCATTTCTCTATAACTTCCCCTTGAAGGCTAGCAACACTTACCACCCCAAAATGTCTCTTTGGCATTTAGATTATTTAGAGTTGAAACCAATCAAGGCCCAAAAGACTCAGGAAAAAGCTTTGTCCTTCCCCCTCACTGCCTAAATTTAGATCGCAGGCCTGTTCCTGGAACAGAGCTACAACAACCTGCAAAGGATATGGGCAAGGTGTGATGGGGAAACTCAGCAGGGCCTAGAGATCAGAGTCCCCTCTGTCCCATTGTCACCGCGTAGCCCAGCAAACATCTGTTTACCAAACATTTGCTTTCCCAGCTCCATATGAACTACCTTTTTTTCCAAAAGCACTCCCCCCAACATGTTCTTTTGTCTTCAACTGAAGATGGTATTTAAGGTGAGGGATTCGGTCATTTTGGTGAATTACAGTTTTCCTGGGTCTCTCCAATGTATGTGCTGTGCTAAGTTGCTTAGTTGTGTCTGACTCTTTGTAACCCTATAGACTGTAGCCCACCAGGCTCCTCTGTCCATGGGTATTCTCCAAGCGAGAATACTGAGGTGGGTTGCAATGCCCTCCTCCAGAGGATCTTTACAGTGCAGGGATTGAACCCACATCTTTTATGTCTCCTGCATTGGCAGGCAAGTTCTTTACCACTAACAACACCTGGGAAGCCCTGATGTACATGTGCTATTAAACTTTTCATTTTCTTCCTTTAATCTATCTCATGTCACTTTAATTCTTATTAAGAATTACCATCTAGTCAAAAATATGGTTATTCCAGTAGTCAAGATTGGATGTGAGAGTTGGAATATAAAGAAAGCTGAGCACCGAAGAATTGATGCTTTTGAACTGTGATATTGGAGAAGACTCTTGAGAATCCTTAGACAGCAAGGACATCAAACCAGTCAATCCTAAAGGAAATCAGACCAGAATATTCATTGAAAAGACTAATGCTGAACCTGAAGCTCCAATACTTTGGCCACCTGATTCAAAGAGCTGATTCACTGGAAAAGACCCTGCTGCTAGGAAAGACTGAAGGCAGGAGGAGAAGGGGGTAACAGAGTATGAGATGGTTGGATGGCATCACTGACTCAATGGACATGAGTTTGAGCAAGCTCCAGGAGATGGCAAAGGACAGGGAAGACTGGAGTGCTTCAGTCCATTGGGTCTCTAAGAGTCGGACGTGACTGAAGGACTGAACAACAACAAAGCAGAATCATAGGAGATGGTTCTTGGATGTGAGTCCGTCTTCTCCCCAGTTGCCAGTCTCCTTATTAAAGCAATCTTTCCTTTCCCAACAATGAGTACTGGCTGTTGAGAGGCAGGCAGCTAAACATGAGTTCAGCAATAAGCATAAGGATTACTATTTTGAGCTAAGGGCAATCAAAACTCAGCAGATTGTTGAAAGCTCTTCAACCTCTCCCTGAATTGCCTAGATTTACATAAGAAAGGGAGAGCTATTAAGAGAGATATCCTTTTACCTAAGAAACTTATAAGCAGTTCATGATCTGAGCCACAGTCTGCTCCCGGTCTTGTTTTTGCTGACTGTATAGAGCTTCTCCATCTTTGGCTGCAAAGAATATAATCAATCTGATTTCGGTGTTGACCATCTGGTGATGTCCACGTGTAGAGTCTTCTCTTGTGTTGTTGGAGAAGGGCGTTTGCTATTAACAGTGCATTCTCTTGGCAAAACTCTATTAGCCTTTGCCCTGCTTCATTCTGGACTCCAGGGCCAAATTTGCCTGTTACGCCAGGTGATTCTTGACTTCCTACTTTTGCATTCCATTCCCCTATAATGATAAGGACATCTTTTTTGGGTGTTACTTCCAGAAGGTCTTGTAGGTCTTCATAGAACGGTTCAACTTCAGCTTCTTCGGCGTTACTGGTCGGGGCATAGACTTGGATTACTGTGATATTGAATGGTTTGCCTTGGAAACGAACAGAGATCATTCTATCGTTTTTGAGATTGCATCCAAATACTGCCTTTCAGACTCTTTTGTTGACCATGATGGCTACTCCATTTCTTCTAAGGCATTCTTGCCCACAGTAGTAGATATAATGGTCATCTGAGTTAAATTCACCCATTCCAGTCCATCTTAGTTCACTGATTCCTAGAATGTCGACGTTCACTCTTGCCATCTCCTGTTTGACCACTTCCAATTTGCTTGATTCAAGGACCTAACATTCCAGATTCCTATGCAATATTGCTCTTCACAGCATTGGACTTTGCGTCTATCACCAGTCACATCCACAGCTCAGTATCGTTTTTGCTTTGGCTCCATCCCATCATTCTTTCTGGAGTTATTTCTCCACTGATCTCCATTAGCATATTGGGCACCTACTGACCTGC
The DNA here is from genome assembly GCF_054371585.1 of Giraffa tippelskirchi. Lineage (NCBI taxonomy): Eukaryota > Metazoa > Chordata > Mammalia > Artiodactyla > Giraffidae > Giraffa > Giraffa tippelskirchi. The sequence goes on from NC_137279.1 coordinate 24,296,753, forward strand.
GGAGTTCATCTTTCAGTGTCCTATCTTTTTGCCTTTTCATACTGTTCATGGGGTTCTAAGAGAAGACTCTACATGTGGACATCACCAGATGGTCAACACCAAAATCAGATTGATTATATTCTTTGCAGCCAAAGATGGAGAAGCTCTATACAGCCAGCAAAAACAAGACCAGGAGCAGACTGTGGCTCAGATCATGAACTGCTTATTGCCAAATTCAGACTTAAATTGAAGAAAGTAGGGAAAACCACTAGTCCATTCAGGTATGACCTAGATCAAATCCCTTATGAGTATACAGTGGAAGTGACAAATAGATTTAAGGGACTAGATCTGACAGACAGAGTGCCTGATGACCTATGGACAGAAGTTCGTGACACTGTACAGAAGACAGGCATCAAGACAATCCCCATGGAAAAGAAATGCAAAAAAGCAAAATGGCTTTCTGAGGAGGACTTACAGATAGCTGGGAAGAGAAGAGAAGCGAAAAGCAAAGGAGAAAAGGAAAGATATTCCCATCTGAATGCAGAGTTCCAAAGAACAGCAAGGAGAGATAAGAAAGCCTTCCTCAGCGATCAATGCAAATAGAGGAAAACAACAGATTGGGAAAGACTAGAGATCTCTTCAAGAAAATGAGAGATACCAAAGGAACATTTCATGCAAAGACAGGATCGATAAAGGACAGAAATGGTATGGACCTAACAGAGGCAGAAGATATTAAGAAGAGGTGGCAAGAATACACAGAAGAACTGTACAAAAAAAAAAAAGATCTTCACGACCCAGATAATCACGATGGTGTGATCACTCACCTAGAGCCAGACATCCTGGAATGTGAAGTCAAGTGGGCCTTAGAAAGCATCACTACGAACAAAGCTAGTGGAGGTGATGGAATTCTAGTTGAGCTATTTCAAATCCTCAAAGGTGATGCTGTGAAAGTGCTGCACTTGATATGCCAGCAAATTTGGAAAACTCAGCAGTGGCCACAGACTGGAAAAGGTCAGTTTTCGTTCCAATCCCAAAGAAAGGCAATGCCAAAGAATGCTCAAACTACCGCACAATTGCACTCATCTCACATGCTAGTAAAGTAATGCTCAAAATTCTCCAAGCCAGGCTTCAGCAATACGTGAACCGTGAACTTCCAGATGTTCAAGCTGGTTTTAGGAAAGGCAGAGGAACCAGAGATCAAATTGCCAATATCCGCTGGATCATCGAAAAAGCAAGAGAGTTCCAGAAAAACATCTATTTCTGCTTTATTGACTATGCCAAAGCCTTTGACTGTGTGGATCACAATAAACTGTGGAAAATTCTGAGAGAGATGGGAATATCAGACCATCTGACCTATCTCTTGAGAAACCTGTATGCAGGTCAGGAAGCAACAGTTAGAACTGGACATGGAACAACAGACTGGTTCCAAATAGGAAAAGGAGTATGTCAAGGCTGTATATTGTCACTCTGCTTATTTAACTTATATTCAGAGCACATCATGAGAAACGCTGGGCTGGAAGAAACACAAGCTGGAATTAAGATTGCCGGGAGAAATATCAATAACCTCAGGTATTTGGATGACACCACCCTTATGAAAGAAAGTGAAGAAGAACTAAAGAGCCTCTTGATGAAGGTGCAAGAGGAGAGTGAAAAAGTTGGCTTAAAGCTCAACATTCAGAAAACTAAGATCATGGCATCTGGTCCCATCACTTCATGGGAAATAGATGGGGAAACAGTGGAAACAGTGTCAGACTTTATTTTTTTGGGCTCTGAAATCACTGCTGATGGTGATTGCAGCCAGGAAATTAAAAGACACTTACTCCTTGGAAGGAAGGTTATGGCCAACCTAGATAGCATATTTAAAAGCAGAGACATTACTTTGCCAACAAAAGTCCGTCTAGTCAAGGCTATAGTTTTTCCAGTGGTCATGTATGGATGTGAGAGTTGGACGGTGAAGAAAGCTGAGCGCCGCAGAATTGATGCTTTTGAACTGTGGTGTTGGAGAAGACTCTTGAGAGTCCCTTGAGCAGCAAGGAGATCCAACCAGTCAATCCTAAAAGAGATCAATCCTGGGTGTGCATTGGAAGGACTGATGTTGAAGCTGAAACTCCAATACTTTGGCCACCTCATGTGAAGAGTTGACTCATTGGAAAAGGCCTAATGCTGGGTAGGATTGGGGGCAGGAGGAGAAGGGGACGACAGAGGATGAGATGGCTGGATGGCATCACTGACTCGATGGACATGGGTTTGGGTAAACTCCGGGAGTTGGTGATGGACAGAGAGGCCTGGCGTGCTGCAATTCATGGGGTCGCAAAGACTCAGACACGACTGAGCAACTGAACTGAACTGAAGAAACTTATCTGCATAAGAGGACTACCTCCTTTTTTTAATTCCCCAAATATCTCCTCCCACTTCTTGTGAATGACCTTCCTCTTTGCATCCCCAGATCCCTCTCCTTTCCCTGGCTCAGGATGGAATATAAGCTTCAATTACCAGCTTGCCTTTTGAGTCTTCATATCTTTCTGGGGCTCCCACAAGCACATAATTAAATTTTCCTATTAATCTGCCTTATAGTCATTTATGTATTAGGCCAGCCAAAGAACATAAAAGGGAAGAAGAGAAATTTTGTCCACCCTTAAAATATTCCTTCTCTGCTGTGATCACAGAACGTTACTCACATAGATCTTCAAAGGGGCTTCTTTTAACCACAACTTCCTTTCATTCTACTGCTATGGCCCCTCCCTTTTCTAAACCCCACAGCATTCTGTACATTATTTTTATCTAATATTTATCACAACCCTTCAAGTAAAATGCCAATTTTTATATATTTCCTTATTAATAGGAAGTGCACAAAGTTCCTTTGGAGATCAGGTTTTTATTTGAAATATCTTATTCTCACTGTGCCACTAGAATAGATATTACAAATTAACTTTGAATTAACTTGACTACAATAGTCATGGAATTATTTGTACTAAAAACCGTTTATATTCACTAATCCAAATGTCACAGAATTTCAGAAAAAAACTCAGTAATACTACTAACCCACACTATTAGTTTATAATAAGAAAATCAAGGCTTCCAGACATAAAGGTGTTAGCTAGTTAGAATAGGAAACAGGAGTCCAAAATGGCGGTGGCTAAATGACAAGGAAGGGAAAAGCCTGCGAAAATAGAACAAAGGAAGGTCAAAGGAAGGTCCGAGGACCTGAGTGAGAACTTCAGGTGGAACAACACTCCTGGCTAAGCCCAATTTGCATAGGGCAGGCCCAGGGGGAGGAAAAAAAACATATAAAAGGAGGAGCCAAAGTGCGCTCTCTCTCCCCGCTTGCCCCCCCGCCCCGCGTGTGTGTGCTTTTCTTTCTCCCCTACCCCCCACTCCCCACGTGCGCTCTCTCTCTTTCCCCCGCGGGCTAGGGCGTTCTTCTCGTGGTTTCTCTGGGTCCAGGGTCAGCATGCCCTCATGCTTCGAGGATGGATTTTCCTATTATCTTATAAATAAAAGAGCTGTAACACTGATTAGTCTATGAGCTATAACACAGTCTGTTCGAGACCAGAGAAGACCCGAGAGCTGTGACCCACAGAGGGCTCTAATGTTCATCACTCCAAATATTTGTTGTGACGAGGCAGAACCAAGGAGCATACACTCGCCTGACATCTATGGTGCCGTGACTCGGCTTTAACCTGGCTGATACAACCTCGGCAAGGAGGAGGCCAAGCACAGCAGGAGCCCGGGACACCAAAAAACGAACTCAGCAGAGAGCTCACACAGCTCAGTCTCCGATTCCAGAAGACCTCCAGTTAAGGTTGGAGGCCCTCGCTCCTATGGCTGAAGGGACATATGCCTAACAAAATCTTAATTCCTTTATAATCCTAACAAAATCTTAATTCCTTTATAATCTCTCGTTTCTTGTTTCCTCGAACCCCCTGTCAAGCGAGTGTATGCTCCTTGGTTCTAAGGGACTCACAACAGGTTTTTTTATAACTATTTACTGAGAAAAAGCTTCATCTGTCACACTTATTTCATATAAAAATTCAAAACATTTATTTCATGTACTAAATCCAAAATATATGATATACACTACATCTCTATATCAGAATAAGTGACCCCTTCTCAATCAAATGTAAATTTCACTATGTCATTTAAGGCCAGATGCTCCAAAAACTAAACATAACTTAATTTGTTACTATTATTAGAGCTTAAAAATTTCCATAAAAATCAGCAACCCATTTTTTTTTCAGAAAATTTGTTCATCATAATAATCACATGTACTTACAGAAATCTCAATGTAAATTATTTAAACCTTACTAATTCTACAACATATGTTTTGTATTTCAAGAAATGTCAAGCTACATTAAAATATGTTGTACTGGCCTCAAAATGTTCTGCATTTCCTGAATCAACCTAATGTAAATAACATTTCTTAAGATTACCTTTAAAATGAATATAAGTATTTATTTCTTCATAACACGATTTTTTCTCTATAATTGCCTCTGATTGCTCTTTATAGTTTATCATAAATTTACAAATGAAGCAAGGATTTAAAAACCACCCCCTACACGTTTTCAGTGCTGCTGACTCAGCTGACCCTTTGAGAACTGAACTCTATTTTGCAATAACTTCACCTAATCAGCTATTTTTCTTGAAACTATCTTATTTATAAATATGCCTAACTTATGAAATAAAAGATTACTGAATTCATTGAAGTGCTACCTTTTCCAGGCTCCTATCTCCATATGCTTCTACACTTTTATGCCTAATAAAACTTTACTGTTATCAATTTTTACTAAATTTTCACACCAGCACAAAGTAGAAAATATTTTTATGAAGGACAACACAGCTAAGAATGTTGCACACCATTATTGGCAACAAAATCAATTATCTCAGTCCATAGAAAATAATTTCAACATTTCAAACAAGTAGTATTTTAAGAGTAATACTCTAGTCTTAAGTGCAAGAATATTATCTATACCTTAAGAAAGTATATTTGACTATGAAATAAGCAAAATTTCCTTATTGAAATATCAATTAGGTTGCTAGTTCACCATCATACCCTTGTCACATTATTCTCCAACTGAGAAGCCTTTTGTTTTTATTTATTAAATTATCAACACACTAAAAGAATATAAATCTTTAGATAAGAGGATCATTTATTCCTCACTAATAGGCCACTTGATAACATGGCCTTGGTAATGTGTGATTTCTTAAACTCCACACAAATGAAAGACAAGGGAGAGGTGCTAGTACTTAATGAAAATAACCCAAGTCACGGTACTTACCATCTTGCTTTGCTTCACAACTGGCTTATTACTTTTTAAATGCATTGCAAAAGAGTATATATATATTTAATGAGTCTCTCCTCGCTGGCTACAATTTCAAAACTTAAAATACTAATTTTTCATACGTGAAAATACTAATTTTTCAGATCTTAAAAACACTAATTTTTAAGACCTTGATAATGGGAAAGATTGAAGGCAGGAGGAGAAGGATTGAACAAGAGGATGAAATGGTTGGATGGCATCACCGAATGAATGGACAGGAGTTTGAGCAAACTCCAGGAAATAGTGAAGGACAGGGAAGTCTGACGTGCTGCAGTTCATGGGGTCACAAAGAGTCAGACACGACCTAGTGACGGAACAACAAATTTTCAGAATAAATCCTTTTAACTCAGCTAATAATTCAAGTTTTCGATGAAGGCCTATAATAAACAATCTATTCTCATTTCAGTACCCAGAATGAAAACCTGCTTTATTCAACTTTATTTCCTTTGATGTAGTCTCATAGTAAGATCCACTCTATAGCACAATACAAACCAAACCTGAAAGTAAATGGTAACAGCTGAATGTCTTATAGTTCTTTAAGCAAAATAAGACCAGCAGAATATAAAATTATTCAATGATTTTAACAAGTATAAAACAAAACAAAAGCAGTACTACAAAGGTTATATTCTGATAACTTTCCTATCAAAGAATCCTGCCAATAAACACCTTATGGATGATGGAATGCACAGCACTTATTTTTAGTAATAAGAAAAAAATAGAAATAATAATTCATCAAATTACTTCTTAAGCAATTTGTTAATGTAGCAGTAGGTGATGTCACCATAGTTTAAAGACATGAGTATCTTCAATTCATTATGAATTCTATTTTGGGATATTTTAAAACTATCATTTAAGGGAATTCCCTGGTGGTCCAGTGGTTGGGACTCCACACTCTCACTGTTGAGGGCCTGGGTTCAATCCCTGGTGGGGGAATTAAAATCCCACAAGCTGCATGGTGCAGCCGAAAAAACACAAAAACAAAAGTAAACCAAAAAAAAAAAAAAAAACTGTCATTAAAGAAATCACTCTGAAATGACACAGTAATAAGCAGATAATATTTTAAGCATTAGAACCTTCCAAAACTCTCATTTTGCTTCCAGCTGTTTTGGAAGTCCTCCCATAAATTAATAATTTTTTTTTAAAAAAGAAAATATCAAGTGATGCATAATTTCTATTTTAATGAGATATAACTGACATATAACATTGTGTAATGTGTATAATGTGTTGACTTGATACATTTATATACTGTAATACGATTACCACTGTAGCATTAGACAACACCTCACATCATTATTTCTTTCCTGTGGTGAGAATAATTATGATCTAATCCCTTAACAACTTTTAAAATTTATAGTGCAGTACAGTCAACCCTTAGTATCTATGGCAAGACTGGATTCAGGACCTCACTGTGGACATTGAAATCTACAGATGCTCACGTACCCCATATAAAATGATACAGTACAGTTGGCCCTGCGTATCTGCAAGTTCTGCATCCACAGATTCAACCAACCAGGAACTGAGCCATGGACTAATCCAAAGACCAGCTAAACATTGGTTGAATCCACCCTTGAGGAACCCATGGAAAAAGGGCCCACTAGATTGTTGACTACAATCACTAAGTTTTGTATTATACCTCCAAAATGTTTTTTTATCTACTAACTTACAGTTTCTGCATAATTTCTTAACTATAGCGTTTCAGCAGAAAGAAATCAGTTCACTTGAACAGTATCTGCTATGTTATTCCTCTAAATGTTGGCAACAAGAAGTTTTTGGCATTTGCATCCATATTTTGATGAGGTATTCACTCAGCAAAATCACTAGCAGAGGGATAGACTTTCAAATACAGAAAAAAAACAGAAAAAAAAGACTGAATTTTCTAAAAATTTTAACTTTGTATTTAAAGTAAAGTAAAATGTACCATACTACTTTGGATCTGTACTCAGCTTCTCTCTGTCCCCAGTTACGGGGGTGAATTATCTTGTCTCCCATTCAATCCTCAATCAACTGCAGTCTGACTTCTGCCCCAATACTCCTCTCAAGTTGTTCAGGTTTTACAGTCTAAGATCTTTATCTCTTATCTACCAATTATATCCCAAGCTAACATCCCTGCAGTACCTAATGTTGCAGGCTTTTTCTCCTGCTGGAAACAATCTTCCCCTTTGCTTTTCCTGGCCTCACACTCTTGTGATTTTACCCCAAGATCTGTGCTTATCCTTCTACATCACTTCGCTCAATCCTCTTCCTATACCAATCTTTTAAATGTCTCCTCTTTGAACACTTGGTCTTGGGGTAATTTCACCTACTCCTATTCACAATTCTCAAGCATTAACCACTTTTAAAATCTTTATTTCCCAAGCGTAGGATACAAATATCTGACTGCCTACTAAACCTAAACAACCCTTTGAAATGTGAAAATCAGTTCAGTTCAGTTTAGTCGCTCAGTCGTGTCTGACTCTTTGCAACCCCATGAATCGCAGCATGCCAGGCCTCCCTGTCCATCACCAACTCCCAGAGTCTACCCAAACCCATGTCCATCGAGTCGGTGATGCCACCCAGCCATCTCATCCTCTGCCGTCCCCTTCTCCTCCTGCCCCCAATCCTTCCCAGCATTAGGGTCTTTTCCAATGAGTCAACTCTTTGCATGAGGTGGCCAAAGTATTGGAGTTTCAGCTTCAACATCAGTCTTTCCAATGCACCCCCAGGACTGATCTCCTTTAGGATGGACTGGTTGGATCTCCTTGCAGTCCAAGGGACTCTCAAGAGTCTTCTCCAACACCACAGTTCAAAAGCATCAATTCTTCAGCGCTCAGCTTTCTTCACCATCCAATTCTCACATCCATACATGACCGCTGGAAAAACCATAGCCTTGACTAGACGGACCTTTGTTGGCAAAGTAATGTCTCGGCTTTTAAATATGCTATCTAGGTTGGTCATAACCGTCCTTCCAAGGAGTAAGCGTCTTTTAATTTCATGGCTACAGTCACCATCAGCAGTGATTTTGGAGCCCCCCCAAAATAAAGTCTGACACTGTTTCCACTGTTTCCCCATCTATTTGCCATGAAGTGATGGGACTGGATGCCATGATCTTAGTTTTCTGAATGTTGAGCATTAAGCCAACTTTTTCACTTTCCTCTTTCACTTTCATCAAGAGGCTCTTTAGTTCTTCTTCTCTTTCTGCCATAAGGGTGGTGTTATCTGCATATCTGAGGTTATTGATATTTCTCCCGGCAATCTTGATTCCAGCTTGTGTTTCTTCCAGCCCAGCGTTTCTCATGATGTACTCTGCATATAAGTTAAATAAGCACGGTGACAATATACAGCCTTGATGGACTCCTTTCCCTATTTGGAACCAGTCTGTTGTTCCATGTCCAGTTCTAACTGTTGTTTCCTGACCTGCATACAGGTTTCTCAAGAGACAGGTCAGATGGTCTGGTATTCAGCATGTCTAAACCTCCGCTAGCTTTCCTCATGAGCCTGGAAACACTTCTCCTTGAAAGTCTATTTCGATCAAAACGATCAACAACCACCCAGTCACAAAGAAGTAATCCTAGGTTTCACTTTCCCTCAACCTCGCATCAAATCAAACACCAGATCTTGATTTCTACTTCCCTGAAGTATCTCAAATTCATCTTTTCTACTACCCCACTGCAAAATACCAGGCCAGATGAATCACAAGCTGGAATCAAGATTGCCAGGAGAAATATCAACACCTCAGATATGCAGATGATACCACCCGAATGGCAGAAAGCAAAGAAGAACTTAAGAGCCTCTTGATGAAGGTGAAAGACAAGAGTGAAAAAGCTGGCTTAAAACTCAGCATTCCAAAAACTAAGATCATGGTATCGAGTCCCATCATTTCATGGCAAAGAGATGGGGGGAAAATGGGAACAATGGCAGATTTTATTTTCCTAGGCTCCAAAATCACTGTGGACAGTGACTACAGCCATGAAAAAGATGCTTGTTCCTTGGAAGAAAAGTGACAACAAACCTAGACAGCGTACTAAAAAACAGAGACATCCCTTTGCTGACAAAGGTCTGTATAGCCAAAGCTATGGTTTTTCCAGTAGTCATGTATGGATGAAAGAGACAGACCATAAAGAAGGTTGAGCACTGAAGAACTAATGCTTTTGAACTGTGGTGCTGGAGAAGACTCTTAAAGAGTCCCTTGGACAACAAGGAGCTCAAACTAGTCAATCCTAAAGGAAATCAACCCTGAATATTCACTGGAAGGACTGATGCTGAAGCTAAAGCTCCAGTACTTTAGTCTCCAGACGCAAAGAGCCAACTCATTGGAAAAGACCCTGATGCTGGGAAAGACTGAGGGCAGGAGGAGAAGGAGGCAACAGAGCATAGCTTGAATGGCATCATTGACTCAATGGACATGAACCTGGGCAAACTCCAGGAGATAGTGAGGGACAGGGAGGCCTGGCCTGGCGTGCTGCAGTCCATGCAGTCACAAAAAGGCAGACATGACTTAGTGACTGAACAATTATCCCCACTGCCATCGCCTTTCTTCAGGCATTCATCATTTCTTATCTTGGCCACAGCAGCCTTCCTACTTCATATTCATTGCCTCCAGTGTCAATATCCTTTTCACTGCTGTCAGATTGAACTTTCTCAATTAAAAACATATTGTCATTCACAGCTTAAAATTCTCCCAACCTGAGGATAAAGTACTAAGCAAGGCAATGACCTACCTATTCAGAATAATTACCCACCATGCCCACTGATGCTTCAGCAATATAGCAATATCTAATCTCCTAAAGATTTTCAACATGTCATGTTGCATCAGAGCTATATGAACTGACTCAACTATTGTCTCTGACTAAAATACCCTTCTCTGTCTTACCACAATTCAAAATCTTGACCTTTCTACAATAGTTAGTTATTCATTTATTGGTTAATTTATTCATTCATTTATTTTAGGCTTAAGATACAAAAGATTCTGTCCAAAAAGAATACCGACTAGATAGAACACAAGTATTAACTAATATTAACAATAATAGCTAACACTTATTGAGCACATACCAGGTGATAAGCACTGTCCTAATGGGTCTTATATGAATTCATATTTAATCATCATGAGAGCTGTGATGTTGTATATAATAAGAAATACATATTTTGGTCTTCATCCTGGCTCCTGAAACAATGCCATAGCAATAAACGTGAAAGAAACATCTTTTGTTATAATATTTGGTTTTTATCCATTTTCTGAACTAGTTCCAAGAAATCCTCTGATGGTCCAGTGGTTAAGACTCCATGCTTCCACTGCAGGGGGCATGGGCTTGATCCCTGGTCAGGAAACTAAGTTCCCACATGCTGCAAGGTACCACCAAAAGAAAAAAATATATATCTTGAACCATGAAATAGTTCCAGAGCAAAAAGGTAAACTGAGCATTTTTTGTTATTTCTAATGATCTTCTTTCAACTACAACTGAATTTATGTTCATGAGGTGACTTTTAGAAAGCCCCTAAGGACACGAGGGCTGGGAACAGGGCAGGTGGATGCCAGGGGAATCTATCATCTTGATTTGAGGGTTGAAACTTTCAGCTCCCAGCCTGCAGGGAGGGGAAATGGAGTGGTGCTTGAGTTAACTGCTAACAGTCAATGATTTTCTCAATTATGCCTACAGAATGAAGCATCCAAAAAACCCCTAACTTAGCTGTTCAGGGAACTTCTGGGTTGGTAAACACGTGGAGGTACTGACAGGGTGGCAAGACTATATATCCCCGATACCTTGCACTAGGCATCTCTGCTAGCTGGCTGTTCCAGAGTTGTATGTATCCTTTTCTAATACACTGGTAATCTATTAAGCAAACTGTTTTCCTGAGTTCTGTGAGTTCTAGCAAATCATCAAACCTGAGGAGGGGGCTGTGGGAACCTCCAATTACAGCTGGTTGGTCAGAAACACAGGTGACAACCTGAACCTGCAGTTGGTATCTGAAGTAAGGAGGAGGGGGACAGCCTTGTGGGACTGAGCCCTTAAACTGTGAGGTCCATGCTAACTCCAGGTAGTGTTATCACTGAACTGAAGGTCATCCAACTGGGGTCACATTGGAGAATTAACTGGTATAGGAAAAACACTCACCTGTCTAGTGTCAGAAATGAAGTGGTGGAAACAGTAGTAAAGGAAACAGAGTTTTCTTTAAACAAATCTGACGGGGTATAATAAAAATCCCCACTTCGGAGATGAGGAGTATCTTGCCTAAGGCTAAATATCTAGGAAATGGGGGGAAGCTGGGATTCAATCCTAGTAACCTGACTCCAATTCAAGGTGACAAGTATGATTAGTGAGTGTCACTTCTTCACTGTGCATACACTTCTACTGTTGCATGAATTACCGAGTAGGATATTTTTACCATTACACTCTTCACTCTTTAAAGACAAAAGAACATGTATTATTCATTCACATATCCCCAACACTATCATGCTATAGGTACTCAATGAATATTTAATAAACAAAGTACTGAAAATCATTTCTAAAATGAATAGTGGTATCTCAGCAAACTAATTTTGCTTATTATGATTCAGGCCTTTGACTCTCTCAGTTTAGTAATACTTCATATCAAGCATGAATGCCCTCTTGATTTCTGGATCTTGACCCCTACTAAAACCTAGCTGAAGGAGAGTATCTTATTAAACTTATTAACAATGAGGTCAATAAGACTGGTAAAAGTTATGAAGGTCTATTTCCTGGTAACAGGCAGCAAAGCTTTAAGACAGTGGAATAAGCATCCAATAGTAAAATATGGGATGTTCATTAGCAATAAAAAGGCTTTTAGAGCAAGGGATCTTTTTAGCAAGCCATTTTCAAGTGACTCCATGTAAGCAGAGTGCTCTTCTCAGATCAGCATTATACAAAACGAAGTTTCAGCAGCTAAGAACCCGTTTTCTTAGAAAAGGAATCAGTTGCTGCACTTCCAAGGTTTCCAATGTTACAAATCCTTACATTTTCTTATAAAGGCTTCATATACTATATATCTAATGTAATCAGTGATGTCAACAAAGATGATACAAAGAAAGACAAGTTAAGTGAAATGCAACAAAAATGATCAGTGCTCATATGGAAAAATTTTCAGGAAAAAAATACTAGTTTTAGCGTTACAGCTAGCATATTTTCCATTTCTCATAAACATTTCAGAAGGACAAGTTTTAGGGCAAACTGCTTAGGCTTAATTTTTGATCTATCACCTAATAACAACCCTCCTGTGCCTAACAGTTTATCTAAAAAATGGGGTTAATAAAGCTACTTACACCTCAACAGTGGCAGGCTACAGTCCATGGGGTCGCAAAGAGTCAGATACAACTGAGTGACTAACACTACACTACACCTTAACAGAGTTGTACTGAGGAGGTACACCATGTAGGACCTCTCTTTAAATGATGGTTGCTATCATTACTATTGCTCATAGTAACAGTCAGAGAAGTTGTTATTGTTCTTTCCAACAAGAATGGAGAGATTTCCTTGAATATACAGAATACTGAGTAGAAAACACAGAAAAACCTCATCATAGAACTTAACACAGTTGACATTTATAGAATACCCCATCCAACAAATGCAGAATACATATTCCTTACAAGTACTCTTGGAACAGTTACCAAAATAGGTCATGTCTTGGGTAAGTAAGTCTCAACAACTTAAAAAGATTCAAATCTCAGAGTATGTTCTCTGTTCAAAATGAAATTAAATATCAGACTAAGAAAGATATCTAAAAATTTTGCATATATCTGGAAATTAAACAACATATTTCTGAAGAACTCACATGTCACAAAAGAAATAACATGGGAAATCAGAATATACGTTTCAAATTTATGAGCACATAAAAGATCAAGTTTTTATGGGTACAGCTAAAGCAGAAGTTAGAGGGAAATTATAATCTTAAAAATTAAAAGATTTTAGGGAAAAAAGATATTAGTAAATAAATGTTTTTAAAAATCTTCACATGAAGAAACTAGACAAACAAGTTAAATCCAAAGAACAAAAAAAGGAAATAAAAGAGAAAACAAAAGGAATCAACAGAAGATAAAACAGAAAAACAACAGAGAAATGAATGTGCCCCAAATTTGGTTCTATGGGGAAGAATGAAAATCAATAAAATCAATATACTTCAAGCTAGGCTGATAAAAAAACACAAGGGAGAATATATAAATTACCAGTATCAGAAATAAAAGCAGATCATAGAGATTCTAAAGATATTAAAAATAAAGAGGGAAAATTGTAAGCAATAAATTAAATATCCTTGATTAAACTGAAGACTCCTTGAAAGACAAGGATCACCAAAAAATGAGTCAAGAGGAAATAAAAATAATAATAAACAGAGTAACATAGCATCTACTAAAGAAATTAAATTATACTACTAAAGTCAGAATCTGCCTGCAACTCAGGAGCCCTGGGTTCGATCGCTGGGTCAGGAAGATCCCCTGGAGAAGGGCATGGCAACCCACTCCAGTATTCTTGCCTGGAGAATTCCATAGACAGAGAAGCCTGGTGGGCTACACTCCATGGAGTCTCAAAGAGTCAGACAACGACTGAGCAACTAATGCTTTCACTTTCTTTCACTTCTCAAAGTTAGAAGGGCTTCCCAAGTGGTGCAGTGGTAAAGAATCTGCCTCCAATGTAAGAGACATGGATTCAATCCCTGGGTTGGGAAGATCCCCTGGAGTAGGAAATGGGAACCCATTCCAATAGTCTTGTCTGGGAAATGCCACGGACAGAGAAGCCTGGTGGGCTACAGTCCATGCGGTTGCAAAAAATAAGACGCAACTGAGTACAAAGTCAGAAATCATCTTCTTATTTTACATTAATTTAAATCAGTTTCACATTTAATGGAGCTGAGTACTACAAGTGAGTCTAATTTAATCTTTTTAATTCACATGAAATGATGTCAAATAGATTTTTTTTCTTCAAATAGTATTTTTCTTATTACTAAGAAATCTTATGGTACTTACCACTCAGTCACTCAATAGCAGCAATTTTAAAAAATATAAAAATAACACTTAATAATAAAAATCCGCTCATATATTCTTTACCTTTATGTAAATATAAATTCCAGTACTCTTGCAAGATAAACAAGAGTACTGGAATTTATATATTTACATAATTAGATGTATGTGCATAGTATATGAAGCCTAACTGAGCAATGATAAGTTTTGGTAATATGAAAATGGTTAAGTGGTTCCTATATTTGTTCACTGCACTGATGCTTGCTTTTACGTTACTTTTTGCATATTACAGTATATGAAGCAACAAGCATTTTTAAATTTGGGAGAGAGTGAGCATTAAACAGGATATGAGGAATTCCTATCACTCAAACAAAATATTTCATTCTGATTTCATACAATGGATACTGTTAGAATTCAAATTATTTTTCACAGTAACCTTCTTCCTTCATTTACAAAAAGGGTGTTTTACATACTAACACTGCTTAAGAAAGTAAGAATTTCACAGAAACCCTAATATTGTTCATCTAATTTTAAAATAATTGTAGAACCTTACTGATAAGTCAAATAACACATTCATATAATATTATATAGGTAAAAACAACTATAACAATCAGTTATTACTTGGAAACTTTTTCCCTGTTACTTTCTAAAGATATATTTCTGTGCTCTTTCTTTTTGGTTTTATATAATCATATATAAAAGTATTTGATGTATATTTAATATTTCTATTAAGTATGTTGATACTTTACAGGTACCATTACAGGTTTCTAAAACAAATTTCTATATAATTTCACTAGCTGTTTTTTTCCACTGACATTAATCTTACATATTCACTGGAAGGACTGATGCTGGAGCTGAAGCTCCAATACTTTGGCCACCTAATGCGAAGAAATGACTCACTGGAAAAGACCCTGATGCTAGGAAAGATTGAAGGCAGGAGGAGAAGGGGACAACAGAGTATGAGATGGTTGGATGGCAGCACCGACTGGATGGACATGAATTTGAGAAAGCTCGGGAGTTGGTGATGGACAGGAAAGCCTGGCGTACTGCAGTCCACGGGGTCACAAAGAGTTGGACACGACAGAGTGACTAAACTGAATCTTACATATGCATTTTACAAATACTCTATTGTTAACTCTCCCACTCCAGTACCCTTGCCTGGAACATCCCATGAATGGAGGAGCCTGGTAGGCTGCAGTCCATGGGGTCGCTAAGAGTCAGAAACGACTGAGCGACTTCACTTTCACTTTCATGCACTGGAGAAGGAAATAGCAACCCACTATAGTGTTCTTGCCTGCAGAATCCCAGGGACGGGGGAGCCTGGTGGGCTGCCGTCTATGGGATCGCACCGAGTCGGACACGACTGAAGCGACTTAGCAGCATCAGCATCAGCTATTGTTAACTCTAAATATCATTTGATTATCTGAAGAATTTTATTGCTTTTTATTGCTATTTAAAGAATTACACTGGCATTAAAGAAAAAATAGTAGAAAACAATATATGAAAAGAACAAAAAGATCCTACCTGTTTCAACCTCATGAAGAAAGTCTCCGTGAAAGTTTTCCTGCTGAAATACCAAAATCGCTCATTTGCAGGGTACACACGTACTACTGTCTCCAGGAGAAAGCGGACTGGCTCCACCACCTCTGTGACTACCATATCCACTGCCACGGTCATGTATACTCGTTTATCTGCAGTAGAAATGTTCTGTGTTTTATGCTAACTTTATTACTACTTGATTGAGAAAACAAAGTTAAAGAACTTAGGTTCTTTATACTCATGTTACCCTCTATGTTTAAGTGTTTTATTGACACATAGATTGACAAAGTAATCAAGTTTCCCAAGTACATTTCTCAATTCTCCTAATCCCATTTTAATGAAAAGACTAAATCTTCTCTGACAATTTTAATTCTTCCTTCCCAAAAACAGGGCCTTAATATAAAAATAAAAATTCCGAATGTCTTTTACACTGAAACTATCTTTCAGGTTGCCCCCCACAAACAAACAAACAAAAAACACTAGAAACAGAAAATCACAAAAATTTGCCCTTTCATTCTATACAAAAAAAAGATACTAGAAATTATCAGGTTTGTTTAATGAGTTGCATGGGAAGGAATGTCAAGTCAGAAGAGACACTCAATCTTTACTTCATTCAATTTGCTTGGAACATTTTTATTAAAATGATTCTCTCAATGTTGTATGCTTTAAGGGAAGTCTCTGGGAATTTGTTAATACCCACAATGTCCATAATATATATTAACCCTCAGGAAAATCACTGACCAAAGCTCTAATGAAATAGCTCTGTGTAATTTTCATATATATACTCTCTGCATACATAACATATAAAATATTCTCTCTGTATATATTCCATGTATACACACAGTATATTTATATGTAGTATAACTATAAATATATTACAAATATACATATACTATTTATAGTATTTATACACTACAAATATATGTAATTTTCAAATATATACTCTATATATGGTGAAAGTCTCTCAGTCGTGTCCGACTCTTTGCGACCCCATGAACTATACAGTCCATGGAATTCTCCAGGCCAGAATACTGGAGTGGGGAGCCTTCCATTTCTCCAGGGGATCTTCCCATCCCAGGGATCAAACCCAGGTCTCTGGCATTGTAGGTGGATTCTTTACCAGCTGAGCCACAAGGAAAGCCCATACTCTATATATAGCATACAAAATACTCTATATATACACTATATATATATATATATATATATATATATATACTATAAATATACTAGAGCATTCTTGCCTGGGAAATCCCATGGACAGAGGAGCCTGGCAGGCTACAGTTCACAGGGTCGCAAAGAGTTGCACGTAAGTTGTGCCTGAGCACATACTATAAATATATATATAATATATATCAGAGCCCTGGCAAGTGCTTTTTTAGACAACAACAGTATACTGTTATAAGTGAACATTTCAGCTACCATTTAAAATGCTTACTTGCTACAGCCTCCTTTAAATTTTAATCTAGAATTTTCTAGGCCAGTGTCTATTGGTTTTCTTTAGTTTCACTATGATAGGCTGATGGACCACTGGAAGTTGGTGATGGACAGGGAAGCCTGACATGCTGCAGTCCATAGGGTCGCAAAGAGTCGGACACAACTGAGTGACTGAACTGAACTGATGATAGGTTGATATGGATTGATTTACCCTTTTGAAATTCATTGAGCTTTGTGAATCTGTGGTTTCATTAATCCACATAACTGTATTGTTTATTTTTAAATTACTTTTAAAATTTAAAAATTTATTTCGTCTGTACTTTTCAGTTCTCAGTTAAAAGGAAAGTTCAAATAATCAAGCCTACCATTAGAAGAAACCTTCAATGGTTTCTTTTTAACCATTATACAACATTTAAAATCATCAACTATACTGCTATTAATTAAACTCAACAAAAGATGTATTACATTTGTACTAAATGCAAGCATTCTATCTGCCAAGTCAAGAGAACCTGGAATTCTCTCAACATTGTATCAGGATGTTATTTTTATATAGAATTATATAGTTTAATTGAACAAATAAAATTTTAAATATATTATTATTTTTAATTGACAACCAAACAGGTGTTAAAATACAAAATGAACTGAACTACGTGTTACATTAAAAACAGATAAAAACTGCTTTTATAAGTTATTGTTTGAAATTTCTGTATTTTATTCTTCAAAATTATCAGCTGGCTTATTTTTTCCATTTTCATGTTGATTTTCTGAATGATTAAAAGAAAGAAGTTTATAGACTGGTATTCACAAGTCTGTATCCAGAAATAACAAACTGTGGGTGTAAAGATTATTTATTCCTAATATATGAAAACCTATATTTTACATAATCATCATTTTTCTCTTTTTAGCCCTCATTTTGAAATAGCTTGATGTGTAATCAAATGCATGCAATTTATGGAAATGGTAAATACTCCTGTTAAATTCAAGAATAAATATAATTTACTGTTCTTCATTAATATCTTTCCATATCCATATTCACTAATGCTCCTGTCTTTAACCAAAAGTCTATTGTGGATATAAAGTAAATAATATAAAACTAAAGATCAAGGAAACTGATCCATTATTTTCTCAATATAAATTATTGTGTTGAATCACAGTAAAGCATTTAGTGAAGATTATAACTCATGAGGGGCTTCCCTGGTGGCTCAGCTGGTAAAGAATCTGCCTGCAATGCAGGAGACCTGGGTTCAATCCTTGGGTTAGGAAGATCCCCTGGAGAAGGGAATGGCTACCCACTCCAGTATTCTGGCCTGGAGAATTCCATGGACGGTATAGTCCATGGGGTCTCAAAGAGTTGGACACGACTGAACAACTTTCACTATAACTCCATAAGATGAAACTAAATTTTAGTTTAAAGGGAGACAGTAGAGAAGAAAACAACAAAAACCACATGGGCAATGAACAGATATTTAGATAAAGTAGGAATAAAAATAAAAACAATGAAAAATGAGCCTATTTATATCATGTATAAATTCTGTTCAACATTAGACATATTGAACAAAATGAAAAAATAAAAAACTTGAAAAAAAATATTTGCCACAAATGAAATCTTAAATATACATTACTAAATTCCCAAAGGTCAAAAGATGGAATAAACAATTAGTAAATAAAAAATATATATAAGTAATTTGTAATATAAAGAAAAAAGTTAAAATAGATATCAAAGATATGCAAAAGTTCCACAATTGTTTTTCATTTCTTTCATATTCTGTCTTTTCCTCTACAAATAAAACAACCCTATTATGACACATAAAACACTAAGCCCAAATACTTTCCTAAATAATGTAATATAATTAATCCACATATCCTTGGAGGGCTTTCTTCTGAATAAAGGAGGTTATCCCCATTGACACATAAAGTATGAAAAGAAGAATAACTCCATTTAAAATAAGTACCAGAATATTTTTTAAACATGGCAAAACAATATTGTCCATAATGCAAATTTTATAATAAATATTGAGTAATCTTTTAGGAAAAGTCACCTTTTGGGGTTTCTTCATTAAGTGCCAGAAATATTGGTGCATTGGGGTTCCACATGCCAGTGATAACATAAGCTCTCCCATCACAGCTCTTTCCCATGGATTCCTATGACATTTCAAACAGAAATCACTGAGAATATTTACACCCCAAAAATCATCATTTTAACTTATAAGTATATCTTACTTTAAGCAATCCAATTAATTAAACTTGAATTTACACTCAGGGCATTTATTTTCTTAGTAAATTTTTTTCACTCTACAGAAGCATTTCTTTAAATATTAAATTCTCCTGCAGCTTTCTCCAGCATTTCTATTTAGAGACACATACTCTAGGATAAAAGGTATGCCCTTAGCTGCTGACTCACAAAAACATGGTATTGATATGAAGTTATATTTAACTTTATCTTAGGCTGGTTGTCAAAATCTCACATACCCAGACATACAAGGATATATGAAATGAGAATTAAGCTAATCACAGGAAAATATTAAAATTTTTCTTCTAATGTTCTAATTTTTAATATATTCTTAAAATAACTAATTTCCTTTGTCACAATTAACACCTTTAAAGTTAATACTTTTCTACTGTCTATATGCCAGATATATGGACACTTGCTTACAATCATAAATCAATATTAGGAGACTAATACTGGTTTGTAATCTATACCCAAGGTTGTTAACTATTTTTCTCTACCCTTATATTTATTCTCCTTCCATTCTCTCCTTCTCTTCTCTTCTTGCTCTTCACTTCCGCCACTCCTTAAGCCAGCTCTTGACTCTCACTAAAGCAGAAACTTCTATAGTGAAAGCAAGGCCACATTCAGTTGTGTATATGTATGTGTGTATGTGGTGTGGGGGAGCTTAGAGGTTGTCCCATGGGAGAAAAGCACACAGTATACAAATATAAGCATTTGCAAAAGAGTATTATTATCTATAATATTTTCATTTTTCTATACCAGTTTCCTCATATTATGAATGGAGAGCGCTAAAAATGTCAGGCTAAAAGACAAAGAAGTTCTTTTTTTCAGTATTTCCCACACACAGAAGCTTCTCTGAATCCTTATGAAACTATTTCAGTCATTTGGTAATTACTATGCACATTTTTCTAGTGTACTGGTGATAGTTCACTGATCGGACTGTAAAGCAGAGAGGAAAAACACTCAAAACCATGTAAAGGAGTACTCAGTACCTCCAACGCACTTATATACTCACATTCATTCTCTTTCCCTGTCTCCCTCCCTCCCTTCCATGTGCCTATCCTCTCTCTCTACTGTCTAATTAGACCCCCATTCAGAGCAAGAATGAGCACCTGACCCCAAAATATCTAGTTCATTTCTGGACAAGAGCTTATGCTATGCTTGAGTCCAAAAAATGAGCTAGGCCAATCAAATTCTTTCTTTCAATTAACAAATACCAAGGAAAGTGGGTAGTCAGCAGTGGGGCTGAAAGGTTTTGATATGAAAATGACAGATCACATGCAAAATGAAGTTATAACTGAATTTAAGGTAGGGGAAAATATATAAAGAACAGCAGAGTATTAGGAAACTGCCAAGGGTTAAGCAAGAAACAGAGAAAACAAACACACAAAAAAATCCTTAAAAATAATGAATCATGTAGTCAAAAAACAAAGGCACTTACAAAGGAGGTGAGTTGAAGGGGCAGAGAGAGTGGGAAACCTAGAGAGAAGGGCAGAGATGAGACAGGGAGGGAGAGAAAGGGCAAGGAGGGAAAAAGGGAGGAGAGGAAAAAAACGAAAGAGGCGGGCAATGGAGAGAGGAAGGGACGGGGAGAGAAGAAGGTGCAGAAAGAGAAAAGGGAGCAGAGCACCAGAGGCTGTGAGAACAGGGGCAGCTCCTAGGAAAGAGGCTCACTGCAAGAGCAAGCCCATGCGGGGAGGGGAGGCAGACAGGAAGACATCAGACAGAGACCACTTTGCAGGTTCAGGTACAATTTCATCAAGGTCAATAACCTCTTTTGTTCTTCAGGTGCTCTAAGTGAATCTTTGTTCCCTGTAAGCAAAACAGCCTAAGCAAATCAAACATATTTTTATTTCTTTTTAGTCTTCACAACCACAAAAATACTGTCTCATACATTAAAAGCCTTCAATAAAAGTTTCTCCTCGAGTTATTTCTGTTATTGTACTAGATATTTCTATTACATAGCCTGGCTTGCTCCCATCCCCTTATGAAGAGACTTTCACAATCTTTGCTCTAGAGTTCTTTCCCAGCTCCTCTACAGCCCTTCCCTCCCCTAAGAAGGCTGACAAGATCAGGGACATCAGGGAAAGGACATCTGAACAGCAAACACCTCTGCCCCAAAGAGGCCAGGCTAGAACCACCAGATGCCCTCCTCTTAAGAAAATAAACCAGGAAATAGAAACAGAATATAGCACTTCGCAATGGAACATAAGCTGAAGAATCACATACAAAGCCATGAATGAACTACTGTCAAGTTATGAGTAAGCTGAAGCTATGAGGTCAAGTAGGGACAGCAGGGTAAAGCACACAGATGTATCAGGAGGAGAAGATAACACACAAAGAAAGAAAGAAACATAATGCTAATCCATTCATTCCTTAAGCAAATATGAGCCTACTATGAGTCATGCTCTATGCCTGTGAGTATCCGGCAAAGAAAACAAGAGAATGGTCCTGACTTTATGGAGTTGACAGACTAATGATTTCCAAACAGCAGTTTGTGACCCATTTGTGGATCATAAAATCAATTTAGTGGATTATGATCAGACTTTTTAATCAAGTAGAAGAAAACAATAACAGATTTCATCACAATGAATTGTTTCATAAATTTCACTCTCTTAAATTTCATAATTTAAGAATTATTTCATAAAAATTTTACTTCAGCTTTTTTTAACATTTATAAGTGTATTAGATTAAAATGTAAATTTTATTTCTGTGAGTCCAATACTGGCCTAGTGTCTCAATAAATAGTTAATTATGAAGATCCACAAACTTTCTGGACTTCCCTGGTGGCTCAGACGGTAAAAGCGCCTGCCTACAATGTGGGAGACCTGGGTTCAATCCCTGGGTCGGGACGATCCCCTGGAGAAGGAAATGGCAACCCACTCCAGTACTCTTGCCTGGAAAATCCCATGGACGGAGGAGCCTGGTAGGCTACAGTCCATGGGGTCACAAAGAGTCAGACTTGACTAAGCGACTTCACTTTCTTTCATAAACTTTCTGAGGCATCTCTAGGATTATAAGTTGTGTTCCAGTTCCATGAAATCTGACTCTACTCAGTTTTCACCTCTTTTTGGTACTTTCCTGTTCAGCTTTTCCTAGGTACCAATGGTTGTAAATCAAAAATTCTCATTTCCTTATTCCTAGACTACAAGTATCTTCAAAACTATTCTCACTACTGGGAGAAAATTCAGAGTCCCTTATCTGCACCTCCCAAAAGAACTTAATTTTATTTATATGTGATTTTGTTTATATACTATGTATAATATATATAAGTAATTCAGCTGACTAAAAATACATTTTGTTTATAAATACAGCTTTCTTTTTCATGTACATTTTATATTAAACAAAATTTATAAATGTATAGAAAAGTCTCAGCTCATCCTGCTCATTTAGCATTCACGGAACAAAGTAGGCACTGCTCAAAAATTATTCTAGTCAAATAGAAAAGCCTCATAAATTCTGAAGTTCAATTGTATCCTTTTTCAAAGTTTGTCAGAATAAAGTGCAAGGGGAAATCTGTTTTCAAAGAGTTCATGTATTTGGATTTGTCATAGAAGTATTAATATCTTCCTCTAGAAGGCAGAACTAAGACACATTAGGCAAAGTTACAAGGAATATGATTTCAGGTGATTACAAAGGTGTAACCTGTAATAACCACAACTGTCCCATAGTCTTCATTACAAGGTAATGAGTTCCTTTTTATTAGATGTAGTCTGGTTAAAGCTCAATAACTGTGTATTAAGATACCATGAAGATTAATAGCATTGGGTAACAACAAATCACAACTGTTGATAATTGTACATACAAGCCCTCCAACTTGATCAACTATTTGTTGCACTGGTAAGCCCACTGCTCCTTCCAGGAGCTTCAGTGCTGACAAACCTTTGATTTCAGTATGGACTCTTCAAGGTGGAAGGATGCACTACAAATGAGACATGAAAGACTAAGGGGGATCAAAGCTCATGCCAGGTCTCCAAATCTCTGCCAGTGATTCATCTTAATCTTTTAAACTCTGCAAGATCATTACTAATTAGGATCTAGGAGCTGATAAGTATTTAATGTCCTTGAAACTACTCCTCACAGAATTTTCAGGGCTCCAAAATGCTATGTCTTGCCTTAAGCAAAACCACTTGCATTACTGATATGCTGTAAAAATGGATGGAAGAGAGATGAACCAATAGCTAATTTGTTTTCACGTTTAATATAACTGGTTGTCCTTACCTTACCTACCCAAGCAATGCTTCCTCGTTATTTCTGTGGCTCACTGCACGAACTCTATGAGAGCATTTAACCCAGTGATGTCATTACAGATTTAAAGATCTGTTTCCATCACAAGATTATGAACCCAAAGATGTTAGAACTTTATTACCATATCTATAATGCCAGCACTCCACACAACACTTGGCATACAATTAGGTGCTCAAAAACGCTGAATAAACTATCCTACTACCACTAAAAAATCAATGTGGTATTATCATGAAATAAAGAAAGAGTTGATACAATTTGTGATATTTAAATGACATTTGCAAAATACAGCTGAAAGGAGAACATGTAGTGCTACCTAAAAAAAAAAAATCTCATTTAAGTAAAGAACTTTATACTTACACTAAAGTAACTCTTTCTTATAACATTTCTAAACCATAAACTGGATGTTTTCATTAACTGCACTATTAACAGGATTTCTGTTTAAAAGTTAAGATGGCTTGCCATTTTTACATCAAATACCAACTCTTAAATATATATTAACTTTCAAGGGCATTCCTTAAATGAATACCACTCCCACAGTAAACATACTTTGCTAATGAAAGGTAATCAAGAAGGAAAAATTCAGAAAGGGAAATGCTTTAAAGAAAACAAATGCATCCATCACAATACTCAAATTAATATCAATAACACTACATTAAAATAAATGAAAGGAACCATATTCACTCTGGATATGCCTGTTATAATCATGTACTTGTTATTTTTGGTTCAGAGAAAGGATATTTTCCTAAGAAGTCAAACAGATGAGTAGATGAACTTTTTCATAATACTATCCTTTTAACTGCTTTCAACTTGCATATCATTCTTTCTACAAAAATTTTTTAACTCCTAAGTTTCTCCCTGATTAGAAATTTTAAGTATGGGGTTCCAAATTAAATGACTATTATCACACGGCTGAAAGTTAGAAGTAATTTTGACAAAATGACAAGATTTCAAAATAGAAAATACTTTAAAAACATAAAATAACTATCATCTATACTTGGTTAAGGTGCTAAAGATTTTCATTACCATATCCAGTAAATGCATGTCACTGTTCTTCACGTTTCGACCTGGGCTTAATAACATTCCAAAACATCTGAAAATATTGGGGGGAAAAAAGAAGAAATGAGGTATCAAGAATATATAGAAGCCCACTGAACAAAAGCCTTTTAATAGTAACTATACAATCTGTATAGCTCTGTACTTACAAATAACTATTTTTTTTAGAGAAACATCACAAATAAGAATTCATCACAATACATAATAAAATCACACAGAAATAAATTATTTAAATTCCCAGATCTCTATTTCTGCTTCTGAAAGATTATCAATGAACAGAAACTGTGATAAAAATAGCCACAAATTGTTAACTGAAACAAAATACAGTAGTGAGACATGAACTAATTTCTAGGTAAAAATTAGAGATTGTTTGCCTTACAGTTATTCCAAACATACTGATCAAGATCAACTAACCAAATTAAATTAAAAGTAAGAAAACTTAAAAAAAAAAAAAAACAATTAGAATAAAACACTGTACTCTCTCTTTGCCTCAAGCCAGATTAATACAATCAATCACCCTGGCCCTCAACAGTCATGTTCACTGAGTAGACTATCAATACTATATCTTCACTTTGAAAAAAAAAAGTTATATGAAACTTATTACTAAAAAATGCTATTATACTAGTGAAAATACTATCCAGCATATATTATATTATTAACTACTTATTCTGTGCCTCCTGATGCTAGGGAAGTTTTAGGAATCCAATTAACACTATCACTTTATTTGTAAAGGGTTTTCATCAACTCTAAAATTCAGTTAAACCTAACATTTCTTTATATTTGTTATGATATTATTATTGTTTCTTTATTGTTAGGAAACGTAAACTCCAGAAAAGTTAATTTACTTAAACTCATATGGCTATTACATACCTCTTATACTAAGAATCCATGTGATCTATCTACAGTGCACCTCTCTCTGCCAACAATGTATACCCACACTTACTAGAATACAGCAGTTTTTATTAAAGCTTTCCAAACGTTAAAAATATGCTACAGAGCATTTTATAAAAGGAGTAAAGAATATAAATAAACTAAATATAAGATTATTTTAATTTGAAAATAATGGCAGCTGAGCAGTCAATACTAAATCTGATGCTTGTTTTCCAAAGGTTTACTTTTCCAATGGCAGGGTTTTTCCTTCCATAAACAAGAGTGGTCCTATGCAAATATGAGCCTAGTAAGTGGTAAAACAATATTTACTTCCTGTAAATATTTGAGGATACCTTCCAGAAGTCATGTAAAAATGATCAAGTATATAATAAAGATACAACAAAGTCAGTAAGCTTTGAGGAAAACCTTCCAAACACACTATTGTAGCAGTGAGCAAAACATAATCAACTAGAGATAATTATAACCTAATACTCATAATTTCAATATGATTCCTATACATTGCTATGAACTGTCTTTGAACTTACTTAACAAACACTGTCTATACAAATTAAATATTAATTAATCAGGCACTTCATTGTACTATTTCTAATTGTGCCTTAAATTCTTTATAACTATGGAAAACAGTGTGGAGATTCCTTAAAAAACTGGGAATAGAACTCCCACACAACCCAGCAATCCCACTGCTGGGCATACACCCTGGGGAAACCAGAATTGAAAGAGACAAACGTACCCCAATGTTCACTGCAGTACTATTCACAATATCTAGGACACGGAAGTAACCGAGATTTCCATCAGCAGACAAGTGGATAAAGAAGTTGTGGTACAAGTACACAATGGAATATCCCTCAGCTATTAAAAGGAATGCATTTGAGTCAGTTCTAATGAGGTGGATGAAACTGGTGCCTATTATACAGAGTGAAGTGAGTCAGAAAGAGAAAGACAAATACCGTATATTAATGCATGTATATGGAATGGTTTTTTCTAGTAGTCATGTGTGGATGTGAGAGTTGGACTATAAAGAAGCTTGGCACCGAAGAATTGATGCTTTTGAACTGTGGTGTTGGAGAAGACTCTTGAGAGTACCTTGGACTGCAAGGAGATCCAACTAGTCCACCCTAAAGGAAATCAGTCCTGAATATTCACTGGAAGGACTGATGCTGAAGCTGAAACTCCAATACTCTGGCCACCTGATGCGAAGAACTGAGTCACTGGAAAAGACCCTGATGCTGGGGAAGATTGAAGGCAGGAGGAGAAGGGGAAAACAGAGGATGAGATGGTTGGATGGCATCACTGACTTGACGGACATGAAGTTTGAGCAAGCTCTGGGAGTTGGTGATACACAGGGAAGCCTGGCGTGCTGCAGTCCATAGGGTCACAAAGAGTCAGACATGACTGAGCGACTGAACTGAACTGATGGAATTTAGAAAGATGGTAATGACAATCCTACAGGCAGGGCAGCAAAGGAGACATAGATGTAAAGAACAGAGTTTTACACTCAGTGGGAGAAGGCAAGGGTGGGATGATTTGAGAGAATAGCACTGAAACATGTACATTGCCAAATGTAAAATAGATAACTAGCACAAGTATGATGTATGAAGCGGGGCACCCAAAGCTGGTGCTCTGGGACAACCCAGAGGGATGGGGTAGGGAGGGAGGAGGAAAGGGAGTTCAGGATGGGGGGACACATGCATCTCTGTGACCAATTCATGTTGATATATGGCAAAAACCATCACAATATTGTAAAGCAATTATTCTCCAATTAAAATAAATTAATTTAAAACAATTTAGTTTCTCCAACTAAAAAGTCAGGTCAATGAGGACAAAGATGTGTCTCACATTCTCTACATATTTTGCTTCAGCTTGCATCTCTCATGGGTGTTTTACACATGATTTTTCCTATTATACAATTTGGGGTTGGTTTATTTATTTACTTATTTATTTTTTTATTTGGTTGTGACAGATCTTATTTGTGGCATGTGGGATCTAGATCCCTGATGAGGGATGGAACCCGGGCTCCCCCCCTCCCGCCCCCCGCATTGGAAGCACAGAGTCTTACTCACTGGACCACCAAGGAAGTCCCAATTATAGGGTTTTTAAGTTTCAAAGGGCCTTCCTTGTAGCTCAGCTGGTAAAGAATCTGCCTCCAATGCGGGAGAACTGGGTTTGATCCCTGTGTTGGGAAGATCCCCTGCAGAGGGGAAAGGCTACCTACTCCAGTATTCTGGCCTGGAGAATTCCATGGAATATATAGCCCATGGGGTCACAAAGAGTTGGACACAACTGAGTGACCTTCACTTTCATTTAAGTTACAAAACTATCATACAGTCACTGTAAAAAGCTAAAGAATACCAAAGTGTGTAGGGAATTTCTCCTTCGTCTCTAATCTCAGCCCCCTCAGGAACCAATACTAAGAGTTTAGCAAGTACCGTCCCTACTTTTCTATTGCTTGTTTTAAAAATTAAAGTTTTATACTGTTTGTCAGGCTTCCCTGATAGCTCAGTTGGTAAAGAATTCTCCTGCAGTGCAGGAGACCCCAGTTCGATTCCTGGGTCGGGAAGAGCCCCTGGAGAAGTGATGGGATACCCACTGCAGTGTCCTTGGGCTTCCCTTGTGGCACAGCTGGTAAAGAATCCACCTGCAATGTGGGAGACCTGAGTTCTATCCCTGGGTTGGGAAGATCCCCTGGAGAAAGGAAAGCTACCCACTCCAGTATTCTGTCGGGAAGAATTCCATAGACTGTATAGTCCATGGGGTCCCAAAGAGTCAGACACGACTGAGCAACTTTGATTTCACTGTTTGTCAACACGAAGTGACAACAGTGTGACTTTAGTAAAAGCACCTATCCCCTTGGGCCTATGCTTCCTCTTCTACAAAATAGGAGAGGTACAACACATAACTCTTTTGTTGACCATGATGGCTACTCCATTTCTTCTAAGGGATTCCTGCCCACAGTAGTAGATACAATGGTCACCTGAGTTAAATTCACCCATTCCACGCCATTTTAGTTCACTGATATCTAGAATGTCGACACTGACTCTTGCCATCTCCTGTATGACCACTTCCAATTTGCCTTGATTCATGAACCTAACATTCCAGGTTCCTATGCAATATCCAACCAGTAACGCTGAAGAAGCTGAAGTTGAACGGTTCTATGAAGACCTACAAGACCTTTTAGAACTAACACACAAAAAAGATGTTCTTTTCATTATAGGGGACTGGAATGCATAAGTAGGAAGTCAAGAAACACATGGAGTAACAGGCAAATTTGGCCTTGGAGTACAGAATGAAGCAGGGCAAAGGCTAATAGAGTTTTCCCAAGAGAACACACTGGTCATAGCAAACACCCTCTTCCAACAACACAACAGAAGACTCTACACATGGACATCACCAGATGGTCAACACCAAAATCAGACTGATTATATTCTTCGCAGCCAAAGATGGAGAAGCTCTATACATTCAGCAAAAACAAGACCAGGAGCAGACTGTGGCTCAGATCATGAACTCCTTATTGCCAATTCAGACTTAAACTGAAGAAAGTAAGGAAAACCACTAGACCATTCAGGTATGACCTAAATCAAATACCTTATGATTATACAGTGGAAGTGACAAATAGATTTAAGGGACTAGATCTGATAGACACAGTGCCTGATGAACTATGGTTGGAGGTTCGTGACATTGTACAGGAGACAAAGGAATCAAGATCATCCCCATGGAAAAGAAATGCAAAAAAGCAAAATGGCTGTCTGAGGAGGCCTTACAAATAGCTGGGAAAAGAAGAGAAGGGAAAAGCAGAGGAGAAAAGGAAAGATATTCCCATTTGAATGCAGAGTTCCAAAAAATAGCAAGAAGAGATAAGAAAGCCTTCCTCACAGATCAGTGCAAAGAAATAGAGGAAAACAACAGAATGGGAAAGACTAGAGATCTCTTCAAGAAAATTAAGAGATACCAAGGGAACACTTCATGCAAAGATGGGCTCAATAAAGGACAGAAATGGTATGGATCTAACAGAAGCAGAAGATATTAAGAAGAGGTGGCAAGAATACACAGAAGAACTGTACAAAAAAGATCTTCACGACCCAGATAATCACGATGGTGTGATCACTCACCTGGAGCCAGACATCCTGGAATGTGAAGTCTAGTGGGCCTTAGGAAAAATCACAACAAACAAAGCTAGTGGAGGTGATGGAATTCCAGTTGAGCTATTTCGAAATCCTGAAAGATGATGCTGTGAAAGTGCTGCACTCGATATGCCAGCAAATTTGGAAAACTCAGCACGGGCCACAGGACTGGAAAAGGTCAGTTTTCATCCAAATCCCAAAGAAAGGCAATGCCAAAGAATGCTCAAACTACCGCACAATTGCACTCATCTCACATGCTAGTAAAGTAATGCTCAAAATTCTCCAAGCCAGGCTTCAGCAATACTGAACTGTGAACTTCCAGCCGTTCAAGCTGGTTTTAGAAAAGGCAGATGAACCAGAGATCAAATTCCCAACATCTGATGGATCATCAAAAAAGCAAGAGAGTTCCAGAAAAACATCTATTTCTGCTTTATTGACTATGCCAAAGCCTTTGACTGTGTGGATCACAACAAACTGTGGAAAATTCTGAAAGAGATGGGAATACCAGACCACCTGACCTGCCTCTTGAGAAACCTGTATGCAGGTCAGGAAGCAACAGTTAGAACTGGACATGGAACAACAGACTGGTTCCAAATAGGAAAAGGAGTCCATCAAGGCTGTATTGTCACCACGCTTATTTAACTTATATGCAGAGTACATCATGAGAGATGCTGGGCTGGAAGAGGCATAAGCTGGAATGCAGATTGCTGGGAGAAATATCAATAACCTCAGATATGCAGATGACACCACCCTTATGGCAGAAAGTGAAGAACTAAAAAGCCTCTTGATGAAAGTGAGAGAGGAGAGTGAAAAAGTTGGCTTACAGCTCAACATTCAGGAAACTAAGATCATGGCATCTGGTCCCATTACTTCATGGGAAATAGATGGGGAAACAGTGGAAACAGTGTCAGACTTTATTTTTTTGGGCTCCAAAATCACTGCAGATGGTGATTTTAGCCATGAAATTAAAAGGCGCTTACTCCTTGGAAGTAAAGTTATGACCAACCTAGACAGCATATTCAAAAGCAGAGATATTACTTTGCCAACAATGGCCCGTCTAGTCAAAGCTATGGTTTTTCCAGTAGTCATGTATGGATGTGAGAGTTGGACTGTGAAGAATGCTGAGCGCTGAAGAACTGATGCTTTTGAACTGTGGTGTTGGAGAAGACTCTTGAGAGTCCCTTGGACTGCAAGGAGATCCAACCAGTCCATCCTAAAGGAGATCAGCCCTGGGTTTTCATTGGAAGGACTGATGTTGAAGCTGAAACTCCAATACTTTGGCCACCTGATGCAAAGAGTTGACTCATTGGAAAAGACCCTGATGCTGGGAAGGATTGGAGACAGGAGAAGGGGATGACAGAGGATGAGATGGCTGGATGTCATCACTGACTCAATGGACATGAGTTTGGGTAAACTCCGGGAGTTGGTGATAGACAGGGAGGCCTGGTGTGCTACAGTTCATGGGGTCGCAAAGAGTCGGACACGACTGAGCGACTGAACTGAACTGAACAACACATGAACTCAAAGGATTCTTCCAGCATTAAAACTGCATAATTGTTTTCTATCAAGCTATAATAATCATTTCCAAAATTATATTTCATTAAAGCACAACAGGTTTCCTATGGAGACAAGCTGGGTCTATTAGGAATAACATCTCAGTAATTAGATACTATTAGTACCACAAACACCTAATGTGAATATTAAGTGCTTCACTAGGGAATTCAAAGCATTCAACCTTCTCATATTAACTCTATAAATAATGTTTTAAGCAAACTGCTATTACACCTATTTTTTTCAAGGAGCTAACAATCTAGTATGGGAGGAAAATAACAGAAAATTACAACTGTATGGTAAGTTCTATGATAGCTGTTGGTACAGAAGGTTAACAAAGCACAGAAAAGACACTTCCAACATTATTTATTGACAGAAAATTTGAAATCAAAACTCCTGAGTATAAGATGATGGTGTTATCATATTAATAATTACCATATTATAGCAGCTGTTCATTGAATGTTTTCAGACATTTACTATATTGTTGCATCCACATTTTAAAACAACCTCCATATAACAAATGATAAAATTGGTTTCCAGAAAGTAAAAGTGATTTGTGCAAACCACATAGCTATTAGGCCATGACTCTGACTCCAAAACTGCATAGTCACTTAACGTTATAATTTGTCATTTTCTGGCCTATCAGTCATTCTTGTTGTTCAGCTGTTAAGTCATGACCAATTCTTTGCAATCCCATGGACTGCAGCATGCCAGGCTCTTCTGTCCTTCACGATCTCCTAGAGTTTACTCAAATACATGTCCATTGAGTAGGGGATGCTATCTAACAATTTCATCCTCTGCTGTCCCCTCTCCTTTTGCCTATCAAAAAAAAATTATAAATTCCTGGTGTGATCCTGGGCAAGTCACACACTTCAAAGCCTCACTTTCCACATTTCTGAAACACAAATATACCTGCTTACAGTTTCACTATCTTAATATACAGTTAAAATGAAAAAAACTCACAGGGAAAGGACACTGCAAACTCTAGAGTACTTGCCAATTATACATTATATGGAACAATGGACTGGTTCAAAATTAGGAAGGGGTACGTCAAGGCTGTATATGGTCACCCTGCTTATTTAACTTATATGCATATTACAATATGGAAATACCGGGCTCAATGAATCACAAGCTGGAAATCAAGATTGCCAGGTTCAGTTCAGTTCACCCATTGAGTCGTGTTCGACTCTTTGCGACCCCATAGACTGCAGCATGCCATGCTTCCCTGTCCATCACCAACTCCCGGAGCTTACTCAAATTCATGTCCATTGAGTCAGTGATACCATCCAACCATCTCATCCTCTGTCGACATCTTCTCCTCCCACCTTCAATCTTTCCCAGCATCATGGTCTTTTCTGGTGAGTCGATTCTTCACATCAGGTGGCCAAAGTATTTGAATGTCAGCTTCAGCATTAGTCCTTGCAATGAATATTCACAACTGATTTCCTTTAGGATTGAGTGATTGGATCTCCTTGCAGTCCAAGGGACTCTCAAGTCTTCTCCAACACCACAGTTCAGAAGCATCAATTCTTCAGTGCTCAGCTTTCTTTATGGTCCAACTCTCACATCCACACATGACTACTGGAAAAACCACAGCACCGACTAGATGGACCTTTGTTGGCAAAGCAATGTCTCTGCTTTTCAATATGTTCTCTAGGTTGTTCATAGCTTTTTTTCAAGGAGTAAATGTCTTTTAATTTCATGGCTGAAATCACCATCTGCAGTGATTTTGGAGCCCAAAAAAATAAACTCTGTCACTGTTTCCCCATCGATTTGCCATGAAGTGATGGGACCGGATGTCATGATCTTAGTTTTCTGAATGTTGAGTTTTAAGCCAGCTTTTTCACTCTCCTCTTTCACTTTCATCCAGAGGCTCCTTAATTCCTCTTCACTTTATGCCATAACGGTGGTATCATCTGTGTATCTGAGGTTATTGATATTTCTCCTGGCAATCTTGATTCTCGCTTGTGCTTCATCCATCTCGGCATTTAGCATGATGTACTCTACATATAAGTTAGATAAGCACGGTGACAATATACAGCCTTGACATACTCCTTTCCCAGTTTGGAACCAGTCTGTTGTTCCATGTCCAGGTCTAACTGTTGCTTCTTGACGTGCATACACATTTCTCAGGAGGCAGGTCAGGTGGTCTGGTATTCCCATCTCTTTCAGAATTTTCCATAGTTTTTTGTGATCCACACAGTCAAAGGCTTTGGCACAGTCAATAAAGCAGAAGTAGATGTTTTTCTGGAACTCTCTTGTTTTTTTGATGATCCAACTTGGCAACTTGATCTCTGGTTTCTGTGCCCTTTATAAATCCAGCTTGAACATCTGGTAGTTCATGCTTCATATACTGTTGAAGCCTGGCTTGGAGAATTTTGAGCATTACTTTACTAGCATTGTGAGATCAGTGCAACTGTGCAGTAGTTTGAGCATTCTTTGGCATTGCCTTTCTTTGGGATTGGAATGAAAACTGACCTTTTCCACTCCTGTGGCCACTGTTGAGTTTTCCAAATTTGCTGGCATATGGAGTGCAGTATTTTCAAAGCATCATCTTTTAGGATTTGAAATAGCTCAACCAGAATTCCATCACCTCCACTAGCTTTGTTTGTAGTGAAGCTTCCTAAGGCCTATTTGACTTCGCATTCCAAGACGTCTGGCTCTAGGTGAGTGATCACACCATCATGATTATCTGGGGCGTGAAGGCCTTTTCTGTATAGTTCTTCTGTGTATTCTTGCCACTTTTTCTTAATATCTTCTGCTTCTGTTAGGTCCATACCATTTCTGTAGATTGCCAGGAGAAATATCAATTCTCACTGATATGCAGATGACACCACCATTATGGCAGAAAGGAGGATCTAAACAGCCTCTTGATGAAGGTAAAAGAGGAGAGTGAAAAACCTGGCTTGAAAATCAACATTCAAAAAACAAAGATCATAGCATCCGGTCCCATCACTTCATGGCAAATCGATGAGGAAACAGTGGAAACAGTGACAGACTTTATTTTCTTGGGCTCCACAATCACTGTGGAAGGTGACTGCAGCCATGAAATTAAAAGACACTTGTTCCTTGGAAGAAAAGCAATGACAAACCTAGACAGCATATTTAAAAGCAGTGACACCGCTTTACCTACAAAGGTCCTTATAGTCAAAGCTATGGTTTTTACATGTATGGATGTGAGAGCTGGACAATAAAAAAGGCTGAGCATCAAAGAATTGATGTCTTTGAACTGTGGTGTTGGAGAAGACTCTTGAGAATCCCTGGACAGCAAAGAGATAAACCAGTCAGTCCTAAAGGAAATCAACCCTGAACATTCATTGGAAGTGCTGAAGCTGAAGATCCAATACTTTGGCCACCTGGTGCGAAGAGCTGACTCATTGAAAAAGATCCTGATGCTGGGAAAGATTGAAGGCAGGAGGAGAAGGGGACGACAGAGGATGAGATGGTGGATGGCATCACCAACTCAACTGACATGAGTTTGAGCAAGCTCCAGGAGGTGGTGAAGGACAGCGAAGCCTTGCATGCTACAGTCCATGGTGTCCCAGAGTCAGCCACGACTGAGTGACTGAACAATAACTGCCAGTATTATTAAGAAGTGAAGTTCGACCTTCCACACTGCCCACCGAGTCTTTTACTCAAAATAGCTTGAAACAGCTTTTAATACCAAGTTAGCATCTATATGGGCTTCCTCGGTGGCTCAGTGGTAAAGAATCTGTCTGTCAATGCAGGAAACCTGGGTTCAATCCCTGGGTAGGGACGATCCCCTGGAGAATGAAATGGCAACTCACTCCAGTATTTTTGCCTGGGAAAGCCCATGGACAGAAGGAGCCTGGTAAACTACAGTCCATGGGGTCACAAACCAGTAAGTGACTAAACCAACCAACCAACGCATCCATACAAACACCAAAAACTCTGCACATCTTGTATGGCTTTAGGCTTAATTGATGGAGAAAAGGAGGAGGAAAAAAGGATTATATGTTAATGTCCCGCAATAGGAAACTATTTTTTTTTA
This sequence comes from Giraffa tippelskirchi, assembly GCF_054371585.1. Classification (NCBI taxonomy): domain Eukaryota; kingdom Metazoa; phylum Chordata; class Mammalia; order Artiodactyla; family Giraffidae; genus Giraffa; species Giraffa tippelskirchi. The sequence continues at coordinate 24,332,070 of NC_137279.1, forward strand.
CTTTTTTACTCCATAAAAATCATAATTCTACATATCTCCATGAAGACCATGGATAAAAAGAAAGGAGGAAATGAAAAGGAAAAGAGGCAGAGAACTGACCAGTATCAGTTAAAGAACACTGTCTCTTACTAGACTAAACTTGTGCTATTAAAAATGAGAAAGTGACAGTAGGACAGACAGAATAAACAGAACTACAACAAAGAAGAAAAGCTGTAATTCAATCATAATTTTTAGAATACACAAAAAACTCTAAAAACTAAATAATTTCATAAAGTTGGAATACTAGCCACCTTATACAAGTTAAAGCAAAAAAGATAGTTGGAAAAGTCTTCTATATAAGAATTGTTGGAATTATTTTTTCCCTTATTAAAGTTATCAGGTAGAGAAAGATATACAGGCATTCCTCACTATACAGAGCAGTGTGGAACCGTAAGAATAACCATACAAGGTGAAATTGCATTGTGATCTTATCAACAATGGGAAACATTATGACTATCCTGTGACCTGTAAACATATTGTCAAAACTTCAAAAACTCTTGTCAGTTACAAATATATAGGGAAATTTTTAAAAAGGTAAAACTATTATTTAGTACTTTATATTTTAGACCACTTAGAAATATTGAAAACCGAAATATTTTATTTCTTTGGAAAAGTTACTAAGAATAGTTTAAACAGTGTTTACGTGGAAAAGACCCTGATGCTGGGAAAGACTGAAGGCAAAAGGAGAAGGTGGCAGAGGATGAGATGACTGGATAGCATCACTGACTAAATGGACATGAACATGGCCAAACTCCGAAGATGGTGAGGGACAGGGAGGCCTGACATGCTGCAGTCCATGGGGTCACAAACAGGCAGACATAACTTAGTGAGTGAACAACAACAACAAAACAGTGTTTGCTTTCTTCTCATGTGATAAACAATACAGAATAAGCATTTTTTTCCTATGCCTTGGCAAACTGTCATACTCCTTTCTAACTTTGAATGAGCTTCCAGTATTTTATCCTTTGCACTTTTACATCTCTAAGAGTTCCTTTAACATGAAGTTTTTGCTGGTATGACTTCCCAGGACATTCGTCCTTTTCATCAAACCACTTGCCTTATTTATGTTGATAAGTTCATCTTCACTAAGCTCCTCTGGCTGTATACCTAGTGTAAACCAAGTGTCAACATTCCCACAGTCAGCTATCTCTTCTACAACTCCACTTATGCCCTATTCAAATCCTGCCAAGTTATTTGTACGGCGCAATGAATGTTTTGCCACACTACACAAATACAACTCACTGTTACTTCCAGTCATGATGTGTGAATGTTTTCAATTGTATGCCTTCATGTCGCACCTCTTCCAAAACTCAGCTAAAGAAATTGTAGGATCTCCAGTTTCTTATAATTACCATTTATTTCAGTGTTGCAACTAACTGCAAAACTGTGGCATGAACAAAACCTGGATTTTATTTTTAACCGCAGTCTTCAATTCAGCATAAAAATAAACACTCCATTTCAATCATAAGAAGCTTTCTATTCCTAGTGAAATTGAAACAAAAAAATGCTGAAATGCCTTTATCATGTCTTTGTTATATATCAGACTTTATCAATATGCTTCATACTGTAGCTTCATGCAGAGCTAGGTCTCATCCTATCTTCATTTTGCTGTCATCTTCTTTTTTTTTAAATTTTTTATTGAAGTATAGTTGATTTACTGCAGTCACCATTTTCAAATCTTCTAAGATAACATGCAATTTCATTTTCAGTATTATCACTTTTCATTGGTTTGTTGCACTCATCTTTGTTGGCTACCTCTTTCAGTTCAGTTCAGTCGCTCAGTCATGTCCGACTCTTTGCAACCCCATGAATTGCAGCACGCCAGGCTGTCCATCACCAACTCCCGGAGTCTACACAAACCCATGTCCATCGAGTCGGTGATGCCATCCAACTGTCTCATCCTCTGTCGTCCCCTTCTCCTCCTGCCCCGAATCCTACCCAGAATCAGGGTCTTTTCCAGTGAGTCAACTCTTCGCATGAGGTGGCCAAAGTATTGGAGTTTCAGCTTCAACATCAGTCCTTCCAATGAACACCCAGGAGTGATCTCTTTTAGGATGGATTGATTGGATCTCCTTGCAGTCCAAGGGACTCTCAAAAGTATTCTCCGACACCACAGTTCAAAAGCATCAATTCTGCGGCGCTCAGCTTTCTTCACCATCCAACTCTCACATCCATACGTGACTACTGGAAAAACCATAGCCTTGACTAGACGGACTTTTGTTGGCAAAGTAATGTCTCTGCTTTTTAATATGCTATCTAGGTTGGCCATAACCTTCCTTCCAAGGAGTAAGCGTCTTTTAATTTCATGGCTGCAATCACCATCAGCAGTGATTTTGGAGCACCAAAAAATAAAGTCTGGCACTGTTTCCACTGTTTCTCCATCTATTTCCCATGAAGTGATGGGACCAGATGCCATGATCTTAGTTTTCTGAACGTTGAGCTTTAAGCCAACTTTTTCACTCTCCTCTTTCACTTTCATCAAGAGGCTCTTTAGTTCTTCTTCACTTTCTGCCATAAGGGTGGTGTCATCCACATATCTGAGGTTATTGATATTTCTCCCGGCAATCTTGATTCCAGCTTGTGTTTCTTCCAGCCCAGCGTTTCTCATGATGCACTCTGCATATAAGTTAAATAAGCAGGGTGACAATATACAGCCTTGACGTACTGCTTTTCCTATTTGGCTACCTCTTTCAATTATTCATTATTGCAAAATGTTACATGGGTTTATCATCGAGAGACCACGGAGGCAAAACAACAACACACTTTGCTGTCTATGAGTGAACTAAATAACAAATACACCATAACCAATCATCAACATACTTTGAAAGAAGTGATGTGAACAGTCACTGGATATGCATTTATGTAGTGACTGTGAACTGAAGAGCTAACAGCAAAGTCTACATTTTATGCAATTATTCACAGTTAATATACCACGGTTAAAAATTTGAAACATGTGGCTGGGGGACTGGTATTCTTTAACTAAACCATGGTAACATAAATCCATGCATATCATATCTGCAGAACAAAGACAGCATGCATGTACATGTAGGTTCCAAATAAATATAGCCAACGTTTTTCCTTCTCACAGGGGTAGTTTACTCTGATTCTGCAGGCTATTCTGATTTCCAATTATCACTCACAAAGCACCAGCAATCTCAGAAAAAAGCATGACTGTGGTAGTATAGCACACATTTATTTGTTTCAGGGACTATTTCAAATAACTAGCAAGTATCACCTATATTATCCTTCCAACATTCTTAAGAAGTATCATTCACAATTTACAAACTAGAAAGTGAAGCATAGAGAACTTAAATAATTTGATCAAGTCACTGTAGAGCAGGGTTTCAAACCCAGATGAGGGGATTCCATAGATGTGAACCTTAAAAATCTTGCTTGCTTCAGTGCCTTCATAATAGAAAGAGTAAGTTTCATCATTTGGAATTATACTCATCAGCAAGAGATATTTAAAATTTGGTTATATTTTTCTTTTCATTCATCAGTTCAGTTCAGTCGCTCAGTCATGTCCGACTCTTTGCAACGCCATGAATCGCAGCACGCCAGGCCTCCCTGTCCATCACCAACTCCTGGAGTTTACCCAAACTCATGTCCATCGAGTCGGTGATGCCATCCAACCATCTCATCCTCTGTCGTCCCATTCTCCTCCTGCCCCCAATCCTTCCCAGCATCAGGGTCTTTTCCAGTGAGTCAACTCTTCGCATCAGGTGGCTGAAGTACTGGAGTTTCAGCTTCAACATCAGTCCTTCCAATGAACACCCAGGGCTGATCTCCTTTAGGATGGACTGGTTGGATCTCCTTGCAGTCCAAGGGACTCTCAAGAGTCTTCTCCAACACCACAGTTCAAAAGCATCAATTCTGCGGCACTCAGCGTTCTTCACAGTCCAACTCTCACATCCATACATGACCACTGGAAAAACCATAGCTTTGACTCGACAGACCTTTGTTGGCAAAGTAATGTCTCTGCTTTTGAATATGCTGTCTAGGTTGGTTATAACTTTCTTTCCAAGGAGTAAGCGTCTTTTAATTTCATGGCTGCAGTCACCATCTGCAGTGATTTTGGAGTCCAAAAAAATAAAAGTCTGACACTGTTTCCACTGTTTCCCCATCTATTTCCCATGAAGTAATGGGACCAGATGCCATGATCTTAGTTTTCTGAATGTTAAGCTGTAAGCCAACTTTTTCACTCTCCTCTCTCACTTTCATCAAGAGGCTTTTTAGTTCTTCACCTTCTGCCATAAGGGTGGTGTCATCTGCATATCTGAGGTTATTGATATTTCACCCAGCAATCTGGATTCCAGTTTGTGCTTCTTCCAGCCCAGCGTTTCTCATGATGTACTCTGCATATAAGTTAAATAAGCACGGTGACAATATACAGCCTTGATGGACTCCTTTTCCTATTTGGAACCAGTCTGTTGTTCCATGTCCAGTTCTAACTGTTGCTTCCTGACCTGCATACAAGTTCCTCAAGAGGCAGGTCAGGTGGTCTGGTATTCCCATCTCTTTCAGAATTTTCCACAGTTTGTTGTGATCCACACAGTCAAAGGCTTTGGCATAGTCAATAAAGCAGAAATAGATGTTTTTCTGGAACTCTCTTGTTTTTTCTATGATACAACGAATGTTTGCAATTTGATCTCTGGTTCATCTGCCTTTTCTAAATCCAGCTTGAAACTTCAACAGTTCACGTACTGTTGAAGTCTGGCTTGGAGAATTTTGAGCATTACTTTACTAGCATGTGAGATGAGTGCAATTGTGCGGTAGTCTGAACATTCTTTGGCATTGCCTTTCTTTGGGATTGGGATGAAAACTGACCTTTTCCACTCCTGTGGCCACTGCTGAGTTTTCCAAATTTGCTGGCATATTGAGTGCAGCACTTTCACAGCATCATCTTTCAGAATTTGAAATAGCTCAACTGGAATTCCATCACCTCCACTAGCTTTGTTTGTAGTGATATTTTCTAAGGCCCACTAGACTTCATATTCCAGGATGTCTGGCTCTAGTTGAGTGATCACACAATCGTGGTTATCTGGGTTGTGAAGATCTTTTTTGTACAGTTCTTCTGTGTATTCTTGCCACCTCTTCTTAATATCTTCTGCTTCTGTTAGGTCCATACCATTTCTGTCCTTTATTGAGCCCATCTTTGTATAAAATGTTCCCTTGGTGTCTCTAATTTTCTTGTGGAGATCTCTAGTCTTTCCCATTCTGTTGTTTTCCTCTATTTCTTTGCATTGATCGCTGAGGAAGGCTTTTTTATCTCTCCTTGCTATTCTTTGGAACTCTGCATTCAAATGGGAATATCTTTCCTTTCTCCTTTGCTTTTCACTTCTTTTCTTTTCCCAGCTATTTGTAAGGCCTCCTCAGACAGCCATTTTGCTTTTTTGCATTTCTTTTCCATGGGGATGAATTTGATCCCTTTGTCTCCTGTACAATGTCACGAACCTCCGTCCATAGTTCATCAGGCACTCTGTCTATCAGATCTAATCCCTTAAATCTATTTCTCACTTCTACTGTATAATCATAAGGGATTTGATTTAGGTCATACCTGAATGGTCTAGTGGTTTTCCCTACTTTCTTTTTCACTCACCAGGTAGGAAATTTTATTTGTTCCCCAAAGATTTTTAGAACACTAAGACTAATTACTATGGAAGAAAATTTTTAATAGATGCTTAGGATTGTCTTAAATCTGCTACCAGTGCAGAGAATTTAACCTATAGGAAAGTTATGAAAGAACAAATAGTATCTTTAGATCCATTACTGAAAAAAGTATCAGTCAATAAGCTTCAAGCAAGTATAACAACCTTAACACCATCCTTGGACAATAATGTCCCATTAACTCTCACACTCATAATGGATAAAAATTTGAAATGCAGAACCATGATTCAAATATGAATACTTTTTACTAACTCTCTTCAAATCAAAAAAATGAAAAATTAGCTATAGTCAAAAATATAGTCAAAAATGATTAGAACAATCAAAATCTACAACTTGGCTTAATCACTGCTAAAAACATTTAGTAAATCAATTCTTTTGCTTTATTTTCAATAGTAGTAATAAAGGAAATTTGGGTAGTGATACATTTGGGCTTTTGCATGTATCAGGTTTATACATCAAAATAATCAAAAGCCAAACTGCAAATATTTTTATACTTGAGTAAAACTATAAATACAATTTTAAAACATCAAAAACAAAGAAAAATAACATTTTCTCCCTATACTGCTGGTTAACAGGGGCCCATTTTCTCTTTCATAAACATAAAGCAAATGAAGCTGGAGTTGAGCCAAACAACAGCAAAAAAATTACAAATTCAATTTGATGAGAAAGTTTAAGGCATAAGCAAGTTAGCATGCGTGCTCTGTTGCGTCCAACTCTTTGCAACCCGATGGACACTAGCCTGCCAGGCTCCTCTGTCCATTGAATTTTCCAGGCAATAATACTGGAATGGGTTGTCATTTCCTTCTCCAGGGAATCTTTCTGACCCAGTGATCAAATCTATGTTTCTTCTGTCTTCTGTATTGGCAGGTGGATTCTTTTCCACTGTGCCACCTGGGAAGCCCTATAAGCAAGTTTACTTTTTAACAAAATAAAATACTAGTGATTCCACCTGGAGTTCCTGCTCCTTTTTCTTTTTCTTCTAATTATTTTTGTTTTATTGACATTTTCACCTATGACTATTCACATATTTTTCTTTATCCCTTTCCTCAAGAGTTTTATCTTTCTTTAGTTGGAAAGTAGAACGGATAGTTGGAAGTAGAACGGATATGATTTACTGATGAATTAGATGTGCAGTGAAAGAAAAAGAAGTCAAGGATGACTCCAAGTTTTCAGCCTGAGTAACTGGAAAGATTAGACTATAAATCATAATGCTGGGGGAGACACAGGAGGGACAGGTTTGTGACAGGGTAGGGGGCTAGATTTTGAGCACAATGATTCTGAGACATCAAAGAAGTGAAGCTGCAGGATACATGAATGAGGAACTTAGAGGTCTGAAACATCAGGTGAAAGATGAAAAGTTGGAAGTTACCTATTTTACATGTATGTTTAAAGGAATGAGACTGGATGAGTTAACCTCAGGAGTGAGTGTGGTAGCAGAAAGAATAGAATCACATCATCAAGAAGGCAAAATGGATTAAAAATCTAGTGTACAAGTAGGAAGTTGGCCATAGGAACATGGACATTTCATCCAGAGTAATGAGAGAGAAAGCAGAATCTGTATTACAGAAGAGAAAGACTGGTAGACACAGTGATGGGAATATCTTAAGTTCTATTCTTACTGCTTCTATTGCCTTAAAAGATCACTGGCTGAAAGTAAACAGGGTAGAAGATACGATCAAGGTTTAATGAGAAGGTGTAAAATTATCTAGGAAAGAGATTAACAGCTTGTCTAGTAAAATGAAATAGGAATGCTATCAACACTAAAGCATACCTAAGGTTATGGTCAATCAGCACATTTACATACAGTTTTGTTTTGTTTCTTCCCCAGCAGCATTCATTTATAACTGGTGTTGTTACAAAGGTGCAGAAAGCTGGGATTAACTAGAGCTGGGAATATGCCAGGCATATAGGAAAATGAGGAAGAGAGTAAAGGAGTTTGTAGAAGCATATGAAGTAATAATTTGTACAGATAAATAACAGAATCTAAGTTGGGAAGGAGATAAGTAAAAACATGAAGTGAATGGGTAAGGGACACTAAAACAAATGTATGGGTTGATAGGACCAACTATAGACTAACAGTAACATTAATTAGAAAGTTAATGGTATTAAGAAAACAGAAGTGACTTACAGCAGTAAGAGGTAGTGAACAGGATACTTAAAATTGAGATTATGAAGGGAGTACAGTTACAGGTCATGACAAATTCTAAAGAATGACCACAGAAGTAGGTGGTTAGGGTAGGGGGAAAGTCTGACGGGAATTCCAAGGACTTGTGGATAACCACAACAAGCGAGGTTAGCAGATGCTAAAATCTGATAGCATGAACTTGGAAGCTGGGAGTTTTCTAGAAGAAAAGAGAAACATGGTCTAAAAGAAGCAAGGGCATGCAAGAAAGATACTTCCCCACCTTCAATACAGAGATACCAAAGGGTGGCAAGAGAGGAATCTTAGGCACAAACTCCAAGAGTACTCTCCCTGGGGAGTCACACAGAGGACATGCTTTCCCAGCAATGAGGTGGGACATGAGTACCCTGCTTTACTCCTTCTGGTACACAAGACAAGGAAGGGGCAGCATTACTAGAGTAATGAGGAGTTCTGAGTATCCTCTTACTATTTCTGATGGGTAGATGGAAGGGGAACAGAACATGAGTGTGGAGGAGGTTCTACTTGAAGTGCATCAAGAAAAACTTATTCTGGGTGTCTGAAGACATTATCAGGTGGTAAGTTTCCAAAACTATAAACCCATGTATATTTACTATACATTATCATAAACTCATTACTCATTGCTCCTCTGAAGACAAGGTGCAGAAAAGCTATTTTGTATCCTCATAAAGAGATCTTCAATTAGGCAAATACTCATTTTCTGTAATCAATAAAAGCCACACACACACGGAAATAGTTATCTTAAATGTGATTTCTGGATGAAAAACTTGTCACAACAAAATGCTCTTCTGTCAGAGTCTTCAAGACCACTCAAGGTTCAATGACTTGCTACAAGGACTCACAGGACTCAGCATACAGTTGTACTTAGGCTCAGGACATAGTAGAGTGAACAAATACAAAGCAAAATCGGCAAAGGGAAAAGGCACACAGGGTGAAGTTCAGAGGAAACTAGGCACAAACTCCAATAGTACTCTTCCTGGGGAGTCACGCAGAAGACACACTTTCCCCAGCAACGAGTTGTGACGTGTGAGAAATGACATATGTCACATATGTGACATGCTCACAGACAAGAGTCTTTCTCAAGACTAATCACATATGCATCCTCTGCCCAGCATATACCAAAATTCCAGATTCCATAAGGAAAGCAGGAGCCCAGGACAAATCACATTGTTTGTACTAAGTGGCCTAATAACCCGCTAGTCTCAGTTCTAAGAATGGTGGAAACAAACCCCAAAGCCAGGTTTCCAATTGCCAGACAAGAACCAACCTTACGAGCAGAACTTTCAGGAACAGTAGTTTCAGTCCTCCTATGTTAACTCTTTCCTGCACAGTCCTATTTTGGTATTAATATTTTAAGCAAAAAAGAAATTAATACTAAACAACATGATCTGCGTGTAAAATAATTTGGATTCCTCAGAAGCTCAATTCCACTTAAAACAGCTGAATCAAGCTATATGAAGCTCTGACTAGTTATCAAAAGGATAAGAATTTTCTATGTATGGTGGAAAAATAGAATAATTAACCTAAACATATAAACCTTAAAGAAAACAAGTAAAGAACAATTTAAAAAATAACATGAGAAGCCAGGCTTCAACAATACATGAACCATGAACTTCCAGATGTTCAAGCTGGTTTTAGAAAAGACAGAGGAACCAGAGGTCAAATTGCCAAGATCCGCTGGATCATCAAAAAAGCAAGAGAGTTCCAGAAAAACATCTATTTCTGCTTTATTAACTATGCCAAAGCCTTTGACTGTGTGGATCACAACAAACTGTGGAAAATTCTGAAAGAGATGGGAATACCAGACCACCTGACCTGCCTCTTGAGAAACCTGTATGCAGGTCAGGAAGCAACAGTTAGAACTGGACATGGAACAACAGACTGGTTCCAATATAGGAAAAGGAGTACATCAAGGCTGTATATTGTCACCGTGCTTATTTAACTTATATGCAGAGTACATCATGAGAAACGCTGGGCTGGAAGGAGCACAAGCTGGAATCCAGATTGCCGGGAGAAATATCAATAACCTCAGATATGCAGATGACACCACCCTTATGGCAGAAAGTGAAGAACTAAAAAGCCTCTTGATGAAAGTGAGAGAGGAGAGTGAAAAAGTTGGCTTACAGCTCAACATTCAGAAAACTAAGATCATGGCATCTGGTCCCATTACTTCATGGGAAATAGATGGGGAAACAGTGGGAACAGTGTCAGACTTTATTTTTTTGGACTCCAAAATCACTGCAGATGGTGACTGCAGCCATGAAATTAAAAGACGCTTACTCCTTGGAAAGAAAGTTATAACCAACCTTGACAGCATATTCAAAAGCAGAGACATTACTTTGCCAACAAAGGTCCGTCGAGTCAAAGCTATTATTTTTCCAGTAGTCATGTATGGATGTGAGAGTTGGACTATAAAGAAAGCTGAACACTGAAGAATTGATGCTTTTGAACTGTGGTGTTGGAGAAGACTCTTGAGAACCCCTTGGACTGCAAGGAGATCCAACCAGTCCATCCTAAAGGAGATCAGTTCTGAATGTTCATTGGAAGGGCTGATGCTGAAGCTGAAACTCCAATACTTTGGCCACCTGATGTGAAGAGCTGACTCATTTGAAAAGACCCTGATGCTGGGAAAGATTGAAGGCAGGAGGAAAAGGGGTCAACAGAGGATGAGATGGTTGGATGGCATCACCGACTCGATGGACATGAGTTTGGGTAGGCTCCGGGAGTTGGTGATGGACAGGGAGGCCTGGTGTGCTGTGGTTCATCAGGTCGCAAACAGTCGGACACGACTGAGCGACTGAACTGAACTGAAAAAGGATGACTAAATTTAGTAAAATGTATTAAAAATAGATAAAATCAAGTTAATAATTAGAGCACAAATACAGTATTCCACACAGAAGACTTCTTTCACGTTTGTTAATTATTGCCTAAACTCATACTATATAAAAAGAACATTTTATGTAGTTCTTCCTCCTACTTCCTTTCAAATAAACCAAGATCTTAAAAAAAAAAAAGAAAATCTATGTTGCCATTACAAATAAGAACAAAATATTAGTAATTAAACAATGTTTACTAAGTGATATAAAATAATTGTATCTATAGGTACAACAGCTCTCTCAGCTCTTCTCCCCAAAAAAGTCATACAAAAGAGTCAAATAGAAAAGCTTTAGGAAGACTAGCAAGAAGCCCTGCTGCCTCTTACTAGCTGTTCCTTAGCAGGCAAAATAACACGCTTTAGTTCCTTCCTTTGCCAAAAAAGAGTAAATAAAAAGATAATTTTTTTATCTTCCCAACTGGCTCAGTGGTAAAGAATCTGCCTACCAATGCAGGAGACATGGGTTTGATCCCTCATCCAGGAAGATCCCACAGACTTAGAAAACAAACTTACAGTTGTTGGGAGAAAGATGGGGAGAAGGGATAGTTAGGGAATTTGGGATGGACATGTACACACTTCTATATTTAAAATGGATAACCTAATATATAGTACAGGGAACTCCACTCAGTGTTATGTGGCAGCCTGGATGAGAGGAGAGTTTGGGGGAGAATGGATACATGTATATGTATGGGTGACTCCCTTTGCTATTCACCTAAAACTATCACAACATTGTTAATCCAGCTATAACCCATTAAAAAATAAAAAGTTTTTTTAATCATAATTTGAGATAAGAAATGATTCCATTTAACTTTGACTTGAATGAACTCTGACCTGTTTGTACTGTATTTTCTAAAGGTCTGGGGTTAAATTACACGTTTTTATTTGAACAGCAAAAAAAGACTATCAGTTAAAAAGACTGTGTATGGCAACTCACTCCAGTATTCATGCCTGGGAAATCCCATGGACAGAGAAGCCTGGCGGGCTACAGTCCATGGGGTCGCAAAAGAATTGGACACAACTGATCGACTAAACGACAACATGGCATCTATTTCCTAGGTAAACCATTTAGTAGACTATTATTACTTTGTCTTTTCCAGTGCATTTTGTTTTCCCTGGAGCGAAAAGATTTGCCGGTGTTTTTATATTGGCTTAATTTTTCTATGTACTTAACAGAAATTCAAATTCAAACACTTCCTTAATTATGTAAATCTCTTTTACAAATCTTCTGGTACTGTGGGTGTTGTGTTAAATTTGTCTTCTTGAGGAAATCACTCCTGAAGACTGCTCTAACGATCTGGGTTCACTGTTCTCTTGGCCTGGGTCCCCATTACTGTCACCCTCAGGACTCCTCCTGATTCTGTCTTGTGTTGGATATTCTGAATCCTGGACCCTATGTATGTATTTATTTAATTCAAAACCTCATTTTTTGGTAGAGGACATTCTTCAGTAATTTTCCAATAAAAAGGGTTCGGGAGATGGAAAAAAAAAACTATCTAAAATAAACATTTTCCTCCCAGAAATGTATCAGGAACTTTATCTACCAGACTGGCTAATTTCGTTAGATACTAGTTCAATTAGTTACTGTCAGTATAAGTCCAAATAGGGAGAGAGCATAAAAATAATTTGAACAAGGAAATCTTATTAATAAAAAAGAAAAATTATTGTCTATAATAAGAGAGTGACTACAAAGAGAATTTTTAAAACTATCCTAAGGCGAGGAAGAGAAACTGAAAGAAGAGCAAACCAAGAAAGAAGATCCTCTCCCTGAAGCTGGTAGCCTGATCTCACTGTAGAAGGTATGACTGTAGACCAGTGGATGACGAAGAAGCTTTCTGGACTGCCCCAGCAAAGCAGGCAAGAAAACAGGAAACATCCTCTAGGGTGCAGGTAGCCAATGTCAGAGGCAGAGTCTGTGTCTGTTTCTGAAAGACCACAGGAAGATCTCACTGAGCCAGGACCTGGACCCTGAGTTCACAGAGGGAATGCTCAAACTGTGTGCACAGCTGGAGCACAACACCACTGGATATACCAGAATCTTGTAGCAAGAGCAGGGAGCAATCACAACACACCAGAACCAAGAACACAAGTCCCTTCCTCAGGGTATCTCTGCAGCACCCTCTACTGGCACAATTTAATAGTGTGTGTTCAGTGGCTCAGTCATGTCCAACTATTCACGACGCCATGGAATGTAGACCACCAGGCGTCCATGGGATTTTCCCTGCCAGGATACTGGAGTGGATTGCCATTTCCTCCTCCAGGAATTTAATACTGTACTTGCTGTAAAGAATAAGTGCATAAAATTGGACTAATGAAAATCAAGTGAAGAAGTGACAGTTGCTCAGTCGTGGCCAACTCTTTGCGAGTCCATGGACTGTAGCTTGCCAGGCTCCTCTGTCTGTGGAATTCTCTAGGCCAGAATACTGGAATGGGTAGCTGTTCCCTTCCAGATCAAGTGTGAGGGCAGAACTGGAACATGAACCGAGAACTTTCAGATATACAAGCTGGACTTAAAAAAGGCAGAGGAACCAGAGATCAAATTGGCAACACATGCTGGATCACAGAAACAGCGAAAGAATTCAAAAAAAAAAAAATCTACTTCTGCTTCACTGACTATGCTAAAGCCTTTGACTGTGTGGATCACAAGTGGAAAATTCTTAAAGAGATGGGAATACCAGACCACCTTACCTGCCTCCTGAGAAATCTATATGCAGTTCAAGAAGCAACAGATAGAATTGGACAGGGAACAACAGACTAGTTCAAAATTGGGAAAGGAGTACACCAAGGTTGTATATTGTCACCCTGCTTATTTAACTGATATGCAGAGTACATCACACAAAATGCTGGGCTGGATGACTCACAAGCTGGAATTAAGACTGTCCGGGGAAAACATCAACAACCTCAGATATGCAGATGATACCACTTCAATGGCAGAAAGCAAAGAGAAACTAAAGAGACTCTTGATGAAGGTGAAGGAATGAAGCTAAAAGAAGAGAGGGAAAAAGCTGGCTTAAAACTCAACATTCAAATAATGAAGATCATGATATCCGGTCCTATCACTTCATAGCAAGTAGAAATTGTCACATATCATTTTCTTGGGCTCCAAAATCAACGTGGACGGTGACTGCAGACACAAAATTAAAAGACGCTTGCTTCTTGGAAGAATAACTATGACAAACCTAGACAGTGTATTAAAAACTTGAGACATCACTTTGTCAAGAAAGGTCCGTATAGTCAGAGCTATGGTTTTTCCAGTAGTCATGTACGAATTTGAGAGATGGACCATAAAGAAGGCTAAGGGCCAAAAAACTGATGCTATCGAACTGTGGTGTTGGAGAAGACTCTTGAGAGTCCCTTGGACAGCAAGGAGATCAAACCAGTTAACCCTAAAGGAAATCAACCTTGAATATTCATTGGAAAGACCGATACTGAAGCTGAAACTCGAATACTTTGGCCACCTGATGTGAACAGCAGACTCATTAGAAAAGACCCTGATACTGGGAAGGATTGAGGGCAAGAGGAGAAGGGGGTGACAGAGGATGAGATGGTCGGATGGCATCACTGACTCAATGGACATGAGTTTGAGCAAACTCCAGGAGATAGTGAAGGACAGAGAAGCCTGGCATGCAGTTTATGGGGCGCAAAGAGTCAGACGTGACTTAGTGACTGAAGGGAGGATACAGTTAAAATACATCAGCTCTTCTAATTACTTAATAGCCAGGTTATAAGTCAAAATTTCTTTTCCTAATGTAAATCAAGAATGTAAATTGGAACAGATCCATTCAAGATAAATCTTGGTACAGATACACTCAACAATAAAAGTGGATCTTGGTACAGACAATATGGAAAACAAAATAAATGTGGCTCAAAAAGTTAAAACTAGATTCTACTATATGATTCAGCAATTCCACTTCTGGGTATATACCCAAAGGAAATGAAATTGAAAAGTGAAGTCACTCACTCGTGTCCCAGTCTTTGTGACCCCATGGACTGTAGCCTACCAGGCTCCTCGGTTCACGGGATTTTCCAGGAACAAGTACTGGAGTGGGCTGCCATTTCCTTCTCCAAGGGATCTTCCCAACCTAGGGATCGAACCCGGGTCTTCTGCATTGCAGGCAGATGCTTCACCGTCTGAGCCACCAGGATATCAAAGAAATAAATGCACTCTTGTGTTTATTGCAGCATTATTCACAATAGCCATGATATGGAAACAACCTAAGTGCCCAGCAACAGATAAACACACAAAGAGGATGTGGCATATGGGCTTCCCTCGTGGCTCAGAGATAAAGAATCCACCTGCCAATGCAGGAGACTTGGATTTGATCCCTGGTCTGGGAAGATCCCACATGACATGGAGCAACTAAGTCCAGGCACAACTATTGAGCCTGTGCTCTAGAACCCAGAAGTTGCAGCTACTGAGCCCATGACCACAACTACGCAAGTCCACGCGACCTAGAGCCCATGTTCCTCAATGAGAAGCCACTGCAATGAAAAGCCTGCACACCACAACTACAGAGTAGCCCCCACTTGCTGCAACTACAGAAAATACTGCACAGCAACGAAGATCCAGCACAGCCAAAAATAAATCAATAAGTAAATTAAATTTTTTTTAAAGAAAGGGTGTACAATGGAATATTACTCAACTATGAGAAAGAAGGAAATCTCACCATGTGCAACAATAAAAGTGGATCTTGAGGACATTATGCTAGTGAGATAAGCCAGATAGAGACAGACAAAACAGCATGATATCACTTACATGAAGAATCTAAAAAAGTCAAGCTCGTAAAAACAGAGTATACTGGTGGTTACTGGGGAGTGGGGGAATAGGAGAGATGTTGTTTCAGAGTACAAACTTGTAACCAGAGGTAAATAAGCCTTGAAGATCTAACACACAGTATAGTTAGTATAGACAACACTGCTTTAAAGTAAAACTTGTTAAGAGACTAGATCTTAATCATTCCAATCACAAAGAAATAATTGATAATCATGTGACGTGACAAAGGGACTAATGCTACAAATGCAATCATATTACAATATATAATCAACATGCTGTACACCTTAAGTTTATACAATGTTATATGTCAAATATATTCCAATTTTCAAAAAAATTACTGCATTTGAACAATCTGGAACTCTTCTCTGCTAGGACCTGGTAGCCTCTTTGTCCACAACTATCTTGAGCAGTCACCTTAAGTTAAATAAAGCTAAGTAAAGGTCTTTTGCCACTGGAAAAACAAGAAATTATTATTCTATTATAAAAGTATACTATGATTTACAAAAGTATTCAAAAAGAGGTCCAACAGAGATCTATAGACTATACCAATGTCAATTTTCTAGTTTGTGTATTGTACTATAGTTACATCAACTTCTCCTTATATAGCTTTTGCTTTAAGCCAGCAAGCACAAATTAAAAACTGAAACAAATTATCAAAACAGGCACATCTCTGAATCACTCTACAAATGATCAAACTGCTGTCTAGTGGTGATGTGTTTATATTTTATATATATATATATATATATGTATGTATATGTAATGATTATACTCTCCCAAATTAGGATCAGATACAAGTAACCCATGGAAATTTTTTCTTCCTAGCAGTAAATGGCCTATGTTACTCAGTACAAATGAAGCTGCATACTTACAACAAATCTAGTAATTACACTTTGCTTGCTATATCAATACTTCATTCTGATTCACACATCAAGCATCAGGGCAGATACCTGGGAACAAAGTGATCTGACAGACATAAAACCATGAAGCCAAAATCTCTTCCCAATTAACCTTCCACAAAGTCTGAAATTACCATCATTATAACTCCACTTCTTGTTAGGGAACTGTGAAGAGGCCAGTTTTCCAAACATGTATGGTATTACTCTCCCTGAATCATTTTATTACAAATTAAGAAGTAATACTTAGCAAAAATCAACTAGTCAGAAAATAAATGCAACAAAAAGTGAAAATTTTACCACTCACTTTTTGGCTATCTAACATAACCAATGGAGAAGGAAATGGCAACCCACTCCAGTATTCTTGCCTAGAAAATCCCATGGACAGAGGAGCCTAGTGGGCTGCTGTCCATGGGGTCGGAAAGAGTCGGACACAACTGAAGCGACTCAGCATGCATGCATGCATTGGAGAAGGAACTGGCAACACACTCCAGTATTCTTGCCTGGAGAATCCCAGGGACAGAGAAGCCTGGTGGGCTGCCATCTATGGAGTCACAGAGTCGGACACGACTGAAGCGACTTAGCAGCAGCAGCAACATAACCAACAATCCATCAAAGCATCGAAGTGGGTACTATACAATAACGCTACTTATCGTGTATATACTGTATTTCAAATACTAGACAAAGCTTTAAAATCCATATCAATTTCAGGGTATATAAGAAAATCTTCTGCAGTATTTCTACACACGGTGAGACCGAAATCCATGAAAACATCAGCTGGAGAAAGATAGAGAAGATTGTCATCTCCACTTTGGAAACACCAGAAGAGATTGACCTGACTGGATTTGCTTTGACATTTTAACTGGAACATCTCAATAATTAGGCTTAGGCTGCTCTTCTCGCACATTTCAGATTACAATCATCTTGCTTTCACCCCTCAGCTGTTATTGTTGGTCTTCTCCTGAACAAATCAATCAGCTTTTCTCCCAGGGCAAGGTGCCCCTGGGTTTGAAATCACTGAGAAATCACTTGAGTGCCCCATGTATACTCTCCCTTTCAAATTCCACTGGAAACAAACCAAAGAATACCAATCCATTTATTTTCTAACTGGTTTAATTTTAAATTTAGCATATAAACAAAATTCAATTGGGTACAGTCTTCAAAAGTATATACTCAGAACTTAAATGGCTTGGCTTAAACCCTGGCTCTATTAGTTTCTGGCCAACTGACGGAGTTGCTTAATCTCATTAAGCTTCTGTTTCATCTTCTGAAAAAACAATAAGGCAATAATTATAATATCTTTCTCACTTGTTGTTATGACAATTAAATTTTACAATGGCCATTACAGTAAGTCCTCAATAAATGTTGCCTGTTAATATTTTTTTTATGTCCAGTTCCTAAATAAAGCTTAATATGTAAAATCTAACATGAGTGTTTGAGAAAAGCAAAAGAACATGAACAGAACAAATCTTCAAAACATGAGAACAGTTTTCATATATCCTGTAAACAAGTTAGGAGTTTATCAGGTACAATATTCTATTACTCTCCACAAATTACAGTGAATTTAGTCAATCCTCTAACTTTATAAAATCTCTACATACTTTTTATTCACTTACTCGAACAGTGTTTAAAAAGACCAGAGTAAGAATATTTATGTGGTAGTTGGTATTTGATTGTATGACCTTGAGAAAGCTATTTAACCTCTCTAGCCTCAGTTTCCCTAAGTGAATAATGAAGACAATAGCATCTACACCTCATACACAGCACCTAGAACAGTGCTCAGCACAGAGAAAGTTCTAAGGAAGGGCTAAGTAACTATAAAGCACTGGTTCCTAGCACGGTGCCAGATAATGGAGATTCTGGGATAAATGACACAGTACTTGCCTACAAGTACTTGCTTTTGAACTGTGGTGTTGGAGAAGACTCTTGAGAGTCCCTTAAACTGCAAGGAGATCCAACCAGTCCATCCTAAAGGAGATCAGTCCTGAATATTCATTGGAAGGACTGATGTTGAAGCTGAAACTCCAATACTTTGGCCACCTGATGGCGAAGGGATGACTCATTTGAAAAGACCCTGATGCTGGGAAAGATTGAGGGCAGGAGGAGAAGAGGATGAGAGAATGAGATGGTTGGATGGCATCACCAACTCAATAGGCATTAGTCTGGGTATACTCCTGGAGTTGGTGATGGACAGGGAGGCCTGGCGTGCTGCGGTTCATGGGGTTGCCAAGAGTCGGACACGACTAAGTGACTGAACTGAACTGAACTGAACTGAAGGAATCCTTGAACTTGAATTCACAAATAAATAAATTTTTCATAATAATAATTAGCATTTTTAAAAACCAAAATATTGCAAATTAGCATCCAGAATGGGTGATGGGTACACTGGGGTTCAACATATTATTCTTTCTCCCTTTGTGTCTGTTGTAAATTTCACATAATGAGAAGTTGTTTTTAAAAATGATAAATCACTTTCCATCTCAGAAGGTAAGCCAAAATTATGTGATTTGAAGTATTTACTTTAGCACAGATGTCTTTGTACTACAAATGAACTCTGTCAACAGCAGTGCTTAAAATTCAGAGGTTAAGAATTCCCTTGACAAGACTGCCACCTACTGGATCACCTTAAATTCCACTATTCACATTTTGGGATTTAAACACAAATATAATCCAATTAAAAGCAAGGGTTTCTTTTTTTAAAAAAAAAAAAAAAGGGAAATTCAAGTATTTAAAAAACACCTGACGTCACAGGAAATTCTGTCTGCTGTGTTGAACAAAGTATTGTCTGGGCAAGTCCCCATTAGCCAGAAGCAATCTCAATCAAGTTTAGTTTGGATGTTTAGAGGTCATCTGACAGAATGTGTGAAAAAACAAGCAAAAAACCCCAACAAATATGCTAATTATTTTTGAGTGTATGAACATATGGTTGTTAGAATTATCATCTACATTAATTATGTTAAAATAAAAGTAATATATTAAGTAGTTATACATGGAATGAATTTTTTTTAACTATCCTACTGTTATACAAATGGGTACATCTGACTTAGGTAAAATTTCTAATGAAAGCAATATATATGATTCAGAAAGTGCTTCATCTCAAACAACTTAGGCAGAAGTTGAGATACTATGCTCTGGAAAAATGCCTTAAAGTTACTCAAAAAGTAGCTAAGTAATGATGAAGGCATTAATGTAAAAGATTATTGAGGAGAGCCTGAATTAAGCTGTCTTATGAATATGAGAATACGGGCAAAGGCAACATTTCTAAGTAATTATTATGTGCAATATATTTTAAATGTATGTATAAATGTTTAAGTTAACAATGAAAACATAAATAGGCATTCAACTATTTCACCTATATTCACCAAGGTTTCTATATTCAAGTTAATCCATCTTGGAGCTTCTCATTGGTAAAAGGAAGGACTGCTTTATATACAAGCATAGTACAGGCCTCTACAGTACAGGGATAATATATCATTTAATCATAAAACTTCAATATTTGTAATTACTATTTGTTTAAAGTTAAATTATTCAACACCTAACACTTCTTTGCCTGTGTTATTAATATACTACAAACTGGTTAATGCCCTTTGTTATGCCAAAGAGAACTGCCTTTTATTACACCAGAAGGGAAGTGCTCAGAGCATTTTTCAAGGACAAAGGGTTTGACTGGGCTCCTGGCAAATTCTGGGACAATTTGAGCACCTAGATAATTAAACATTACAGTGAATCATGAACTATTTCAGGGGAGAGGGAACTTAAGAGTCAATATCAAAAACAAACAGTGATAAATGGGAAAAAAAAAAAGGAGATGTCGGGCTTACAGGAGAAATGTCAAGGGCTGCCTAGAGAAAATGCAAAAGATGGAAAATTACCACTCTGCATTCATCATGATAAAGATTAGATCAGACAAGAATTATGAACGAAAGCTAAACCAAAGAGAAAATTTTGATTTGATGAGAAGCAAAACCAAAGAGGAAATTTTGATGAGAAGCAAGATATTTTCCTGGGTCTCCCAACAAAACTGCTTACTAGTTGCAAAGGAGGAGGGGGAAACAAGAAAAAGAAAAAAGAAATTACAGTGGAGAAATCAGACATCTTAGCTGGAAATCAAAAATTAACATCACCAGAAAGGGACAGATGGTTATCAAGAGCCTCCATATGTGATACACTGTGAAGGAGAGAAATCATCTATACAGCAATAAATTATCTGCATCTAATCATGAGGAAATATTAGATAAATCCAAATTGAGCAATGTCATATTAAAAAGAGGGAAAAGAGACGTACTCTTCAATAACATCCATGTTCTAAGACAAAGACTCTGGAAATCTTTCAAAATTAAAGAAACCTCAAGATGTATGCAGCTAAACGCAGTATCTAACCCCAATGGGAATCCCAAATTGGATGGGGGGAAAGGACATTATTGAGTTCACTGGCAAAATTAGAGACAAACAGTAGATTAGATAAAAAGTATTGTATGGAAAATAAGTTTATTGAAGATGATACACGTAATGTGGTTACATAAGAGATAGCCCTACCCATAGTTTTCCTAGGAAAGACACATTTCCTAATGAAGTATATAGGGGAAAAGCATCATGGTATATACAAGTTACTCTTCAACCGTTCAGAAAAACAATCATGTTTTTTGGTGTGGGTGTGTGTGTGGGTGTGTGTGTGTCTATGAGTGTGTGTAGGGAAGGAAAGATTGAGACATAGACTGAGAAAATGTTTGGAAAGCGAATGGGATAAAATGTTATTAGTAGGTGATTCTGAGTATACATGTATTTTCTGTACTAGTTTTATTGTTTTAACTCTTCTGTAAGTTTGAAATTTCTTCTAAATAAAAAGTTCAAAACATTGCTGTATCTACTGCTAACAAAAATTAAACATAGAAATAAATACATAATTGCATGCACACCCATGTGTATGTATGTATGGGTGTGTTTATATATTTAAAAGACAAATCTCTTAAAGATTCTAAAATCTCAGCAAATAAATGGACTTTTTAATAATCAAAAATGATTGAGAAGGGAAGGTGTCTGTCCTATATGTAAATAAGGAAGAGCAAGAAAAAGCCCAAATTGGATTGAAACAGTTACTACTGAAAAAATAAAGCCATTTCATGTTTATTTACCCCCATCAACTGAGATTTTTCAATGAACCAGTTACATTTAACTTATTTAAGTGGGGAAAACATTATTATTCTCATTCTCATTTTTAAATGGAGAATCTGAAACATGGTGAAAAGCCACAGTCAGTAATACAGCAGAGATTCAATAGTATGTCTCTTGAAACAAAAACAGTGTCAACACAAGTTTTTGATAGTATGTAGGAGCAAGCTGCTTACCTTTCAATAGCTAATTCTTTGTTAGAAAGTTGCTGCACTGTAATCACAACCTTCTTCTCTATTCCTTGTTTTAATTTGAAATAAAATTTATCTCGATCCTTAGGCACAGGACTGAAAAATGCAAAAAAGAACAGAAATGATCAATAATTAAAAACAATAAAAAGGTCATCTATTTCAAGGTTAGAATGAAACAAGAGTATTTAACAACCTCATTAAGATATATCAAACTTTCACCTTGACACAAAGTAAATACAAACTTTGGTTGTATCAGTTTCAGATGTACAGCAAGTGAATCAGTTATACATATACATATATCCACTCTTTTTTGGATTCTTTTCTCATATAGGTCATTACAGAGTACTGAATAGAGTTCCTTGTGCTTGCTCTACAGTAGGTTCTAATTAGTTGTCTTTTTAACATACCCTACTCTTTGCAACCCCATGGACTGTAGCCTACCAGGCTCCTCCCTCCATGGAATATTCCAGGCAAGCATACTGGAGTGGGTTGCCATTTCCTTCTCCAGCAGATCTTCCCAACCCAGGGAATCAAACCTGGGTCTCCCGCATTGCAGGCAGACACTTTAACCTCTCCATGGAGGGAGGAGTCTGGTAGGCTACAGTCCATGGGGTCACAAAGAGTCGGACACAACTAAGCTACTTCACTTTCACTTTAACATATAGTAGTGTGTATATGCCAACCACAATTCTCCCAATTGATTCATCTCCCCCCACTTTCCCCCTTGTAACCATATGTTTGTTTTAAATTAAAACTTTTTAAATTACATCATTTCAAATTTTAGTTTATAATTTTAACAAATTTGGGAACATGGTTTATTTAATTTTAAGACTGTTATATTTCTGGTTTAGCTGGTTATATGGTTATGAATGCTTTTAACACAGTTAAACCCAAGGCAAAACAAGTGAGAATAAGAGCTTACTTTTAAACATCCAGAATTAGAGATGACTGTGACAAATCCAAGAAAATATAAATAAAAGATGAACAAAGAGGAATAGATCAGGGCAAGTTAAATTCTAGCTTAGGCCAGACTGACAATTCTTAAGAATTAGTCCATTAAAACAGTAAGTGTTTAAAATATAAGCTGTCTTATCTGAAAAGGAAAAATACTTTTAGTAACTTATTTGACCTAAGTCTCAATTTCTATAACTTTAAAAAAAAAAATAGATAAAATACCTACCTAATAATTATTGTCAGAAACAAAGGAAAAGTAAAGGCACATAGGTGATCAATAAGAGTGTAACTGTTTCTTATTATCTGCCTATTTTTGAACTAAAGAACAACATTCCAAATATACAACAGAAGGAAATAGTTAATTAAATGATGGTCAAATCATACAAAATACTACTGACAACTATTAAAAACAATTCTAATGAAAAATATTTTAGGGACTTCCCTGGTGGTCCTGTGGTTAAAAACCCACCTTGCAATACAGGGAACACGAGTTTGCTCCCTAGTCTGGGAACTTGGATCCCACATGCCATGGAGCAATTAAACCTGCATGCCACAACCAGAGAGCAGACATACAGCAACTACTGAGCCCATAACACAAGATCCCACATGATGCAACCAAATAAGTATTTAAAAAAAAAAAAAAAGAAAATTCTTACATCATGAAGTTAAAAGAAAAAAACTACATATATATATATGTATATATAACTATATAAAATACACTCTGGAGGTGGGGGGGGAGGGATAGTAGGGATTGACATGTACATACTGCTATGTTTAAAATAACCAACAAGGACCTACTGTATAGCACAAGGAACACTGCTCAATATTCTGTAAAAACCTAAATGGAAAAAATATTTGAAAAAGAATAGAGACTTGTATAGAGGTAACTGAATCACTTAGCTGTACACCTGAAACTATTACAGCATTGTTAATCAACTGTACTCCAATATAAAATAAGAAGTTTAAAAAGTACACCCTAGTATCAAATATT
The DNA here is from genome assembly GCF_054371585.1 of Giraffa tippelskirchi. Lineage (NCBI taxonomy): Eukaryota > Metazoa > Chordata > Mammalia > Artiodactyla > Giraffidae > Giraffa > Giraffa tippelskirchi. The sequence goes on from NC_137279.1 coordinate 24,355,781, forward strand.
CTTGATAAAATTGTGATAGAATAAAATTTATTAATAATTTTGATAAAATAAATTTAAAATTTGATATTAAAAATTATTTTTAATAATTAAAAAGTGATTATGGCTGACAAGACCATAAAATTTTATTCTAATTTTACTCTTTTACTAATTTTTGTATAGTATGTATATTAGTATTTTAAAATATCAAGAAAATAATTTACTTAAACTATCTGAAAAGCCTGACAAAAGTGAACCATGCATCCACCAATGAAGTTTTTCTGTATCATCTTAAGCTTTATTACAACAGTGTATAGTTTCTGGAACCTATACATTAGTCAATATTATATTTCAGACACAATATTAATTTTTATTTTTTCCAAATAATCTCACCTAAAGTTTCCTTTTCCATCATCTTCTTTTACCTCCAAGGAGACACTGAAGGTAAACACATCACTGTCGGGGGTAGGAATAACCGAGTCTTTAACATCAGATACTTGTCTAGAAGAACGTTTGAAAGCTGTACAGAAACTATATAAAATTCTGCTTACCTAAAAGAATAAAAGTGGAAATAATATTAGACAAAGATTTTAACTGCATTTTGATCACCTCTAATTCTTGAATCTGTAATTTCCCAAGGTCACAATGTTCTTAATAGACAAAGTAGATATAGGGTAAGCATATGTGTGTGTGTGTGTGTATAGATAGAGAGTGAGTTTGTAACATACAGTGTACACACACACACAGACACACACAGTTGACCCTTGAACAACACGGGTTTAAAGTGCCTAGATCTACTTACACTTTTTCAACACTAAATACTACATTACTACATGACCCATGGTTGGTTGAATTGGCAGATGTGAAACAGTGGATAAGGAGGAACCACTAATATGGAGGGCCAACTACAAATTACCCATGAATTTTTGACTGGGCAGGTCAGCGCCCCTCACACACTCCACCTCCCCAGCACACTAGTCAAGGGTCAACTGCAGTTTGTTTCTTTCAATCTTGCATTTAATAAACAGAATAAAGATGTTTAAAGTCACGAAAGAATTTGCAGGTACTTATAGATGTTTCTAGGACTCATAAGATACTATATTGCAAAGAATGAATCCTAAGACAATTACTAGAATGATGCTGGCATCTAAATCTTCCCGGTGAACACACACAAATAAGGTTTTAGCCCAAGTTGTCAATTTCTCTTTTCACTTCCCTCAGCTTCAGAGAGCTAGATCCTGAGCCATACAATAAACTCTGTTCTTTGCAAAATGAAACAAAACAAGGCAACATGATTTAAAGAGCTTCCAGTGTTGTTTCCCAATGCTGTTGCTATATAAATGTGTCACAAAATGAATGAATATGAAACGTTTTTATTTATTAGTATTAAGCCACCCTGGTGATTACTTGATATATACATATGCACATATATATTATAAATGACTTACTCTCCTCCCCTAATATGGAGGAGCACTCTAAATCTCACAATCTTCCAGAGGTTATTATCTTCTTTGGTTCCAAAAGAAGTACCATATCATCTCAAATTTGTATTCTTGAAGCAAAAAGACCTTTCAAATCTCTCAGGTCACCCAAGCATTGAACAAATAAAAACAAGATGAAATAAGAATGATTTAAACAAAAGTCATATTTTCAAAATCTCACACTGGAAGGTACTAGTAAAGAGACTTCTCTGAGTATTGACAAATCCTTCACTTGAAATAAAGTGAATTCAAATTATTCTTGGTATTAGTCTAAGATTATAATATTTTATAATTTACTCAAAATAAGAGCACTCTCGTTAACAGAAATTCTTATACAGAGGTCTTTCCTCAATTTTCTATTTTTGCTACATTCATATATCTTACCTTTTCTCATACACACACTCCATCACAAACTTCAAAAACTTGCAACAGCCACACTTATACCTACGTACTGAATGATTACCCTAACTGCCTTTCCAGGGCCAAATCAACAGTTATCTAAATTAACTGACTTATACATTTTAACTGTATAAGAATGCTGCCTGTCATCCCAAAATTCAGCTTCAGCAACAGCATCATATTTGTATCACACTGCTTGTAAAATGTTAATGCTACTATAATTTTATATAAAAAGTAAAAATAAAGCAACAAAGGATTGATATTAATAAAAACTTTATACTTCAAATCTTTTACAATTAAGCCAATGATAAATTCACTCATTCATGCAACAAATATTCTTTTAGTGTCTTCTGTGTATTAAGTATTTGTTTTAGGGGCAAGGGATACAACAATGAACATGGAGCTTAAGTTTCAGCACAGCTTGGGGTGAGTGGCAAGGAATCATCAGGTAACACAAAAGCAGATATGTTCAGTCTCAACTGGATCCTTAATTCACTTAGCACAATAATTTAAGTGTTAAGGACACCAGAATCAAAGAACATGCTGGAAAGAAGTCACTGAAGAGTATGCCTACAAGGTAAAGTGTAAATAGGGACTTGAAACTTTTTGAGTTGAGTACGCCTCACTTCCTAACTTCAAATACAATGTGAAGTCTATTATTTATTTTATACATTTTTAAGAAAACAAATTTTAAGCATATTTTTAAGAAAACATTATATGTGAAAACAGAATACCTATAATTTTTGATACATTAGTAGAGTTAAACCCTAACCATATTTATTATTCTCTCCTATAATCATTTCATTTTCTTTGTATCAGAGCTGTCAGCAAGCCTGCCATTTGAGTCCACACCAAAAAAAAAGCTAAAGAACTTGGCAAATTCTGAAGCATAGGCAAGGCTCAGGAATTTCTTTTATAAAAAGCTAAGTATATGGGGTTGAGCCAGAGTAGCAGAGAATGATGGGAGTGGAGGGAGTGGAATAAGACTACAACCTTCTGTTTTTGGAGGAAGGACTCAACAGTACATTAACAACAATTTAATCCAATCCTGCATTTAATCCTGACTATGTCTTAGAAGTTGCTATTTCCAACAAGGTTAAAATCATTTGTGACTTCTAGAGTCTGTGAATAAGCTTGAATGATGATCCAAGAACAGGTAAGGTAGAGTGGCTTAAAAGACAATGATTATCAGTATCTATAGTTACTGGAACAAATTGGGTAACTGATTTCATCATGAAAAGAAAATTTAAGACATAATACCATGGAAAATATTCTATACGCATCACACTATTAAAAACACACACACACAAAATCTAGAACAGGCATTTTCTTTGCAGATGTCAAAAGGTTTATTAACAAATAATACAGTACAATTTTTCCCCAGGAGGCAGTACCTATAGAAAGCACTGGTTAAACACAAAACTATCTCTTGGGGTGGTGGCTGTTGTTTTTGAAGAGGTGAGGAGAAGGGCACAGGTAGATACGTGGAAAGGAGATACACAAAAATCTTAATTCTGGTGGAATTCTGAGTAACCGTTGTTTGTTATTTCAGTAGTTTCCAAATTTTCAAATATGTAGTATGTTAACAGTCCAAGAAACACTATTAAACAAAATATTTACTTAAATAACATAGCCAATTTTTCTAAAATAAAGCCTTTTCACTAATAATGGTGAAAGAGAATCACCTCTTTTAAAAACAAGTATCAAGAAAATGTTCACCCAAAAAATAAATGTAGAAAAGTCATCCTATAAAAGAATACCCAGAAAGGTATGTGTTAAAATTTTTAAAAACTTGCTCAAATATACTACTGAAAGGAACAAAAAAAAAAAGGCATATCAAACAAGAAATTTTTTACTAATAAAAATCAACTTATTTGAGAAAAACCCTAACAATATAACTTCCAAATTAATTTCCAAAATAAGGCATTTTGCTAAAATATTATCTCAATAAACATATGTTTAGAAACAGTATTTTCCCAAAGAATTGTGTTTATTTTATGTAGTGGTATATCACCAATCCTAAGAAAAACCAGAGCATTAAGAATAAAGATCTTCTTAATGATATTCTTGGTGTTTATCATAAAATACAGCTGAATGCCTTTAACAGAAGATGATAACAACCTGCTTCTAAAATACAACACTGAAAACTGCTAGTGATAGTAAGTATAACATACAAACAAAAAAATCTGTTTTGAAGGAAGTAGTTACACTGACTAGTAGAAATAAATTCTTTAAAGAGTCAACTAAGACTTTTAACTGTATCTTTAAAAACAGCTTTGTATAATATATCCACAAAGATTAAACAAGAATAAGTGCCTCTATGGCTTTTTTCACTATGCCTTCTGATATTATGCTTTGTCTGCAATTCTTCACCAGAATGTTCCCTGTACAAAGATCATCAGCATTAAGATACTTCTGGCTGGATTCTCCAACTCTTTTGCCATAGACAATTAACATCCACTCCAGCAGAGTCCCTCAGAAGAAGATCCAGGGTAACAGAACAAATATGTCCTAACCCTTCTGTGGGAACCCTTAATCCTCATGTCATAGGTCCAACAAAGCCATCACCCACACTGGGCTTCCCCTCTACCATGGCTGATATCTGCTGCTTGTGCAATTTTATGATGAAATAAGAGCATATCACAGTGACAAACGGTAGTGGCAGCCATGCTGCAACTTTCTGTTTAGAAGTTGTCTTCTTGCTTTTAACTGACAAACTTCTTCAAATCTCATCCAGGGCCTCTGCAAACAATGGAAAACAAATTAGCGACATTGTGCATAGTAAGTATTTAAGCAATAAGAACATCTGTCATCTGTCCCAGAGCTATCTTTGCCACTTGTCTGTGACCATTAAGAGTGGCCCATATACTAAGAACTAATATTGTCCCTTCACCATAGAACAATAAACTTCTGGGAACTAGATAAGCAGACCAATAAATGCAACAAAAGGCAAGTCATTATTTTTTGAGGGGGAGAGAGGAAGATATGAGACACCTTCTATAAAAGGCATGAGTAAAACCCAAAGGTTGCTGGAATGACCAAGATATCCCTTTATAAAGCATAACTGAAAGGTAAAAATCTACATTTACTTTTTATAACAAAGTAACAGGAAAGCTGTTACTGAAAAATACATGGGCCTTCAGAATCATATACTTCCTTTGAAAACTAGCTTTATTATCTATTCTCTTAGACTTCGGATACAGAAATGGTAACCAATTTATCACCCAAACCAGAACACTTTCGAGAATAAAATGGAGGCTTTAATAATATACTTAAACAACAGGCATAATCTATGACTGCTCCAGGCAAAGAGAAGCGTAAGATCACTAGTCTAAATAAATACTATCTCTGTTATGGAGATGTTTTGAGTATCAAGTAAGTATTTAACACAGTGCCTTGCATAAGCCCTATGTCTATACTGGGTTATTTGTATCTAGAAATGATCGCTCATAATAAAGTTGAATGACGACTGTGAAATATTTTTCCTCCAAACAATTTTACCACCAATGTCCCAGAATGTAACTCTTTGAAAAATTTACTCAAAAAAACTAAATACATGAACATCACTTTCTCACAATCTACATGTACCAAATACCCTCTCTGCTGCTGCTGCTGCTAAGTCGCTTCAGTCGTGTCCGACTCTGTGCAACCCCATAGACGGCAGCCCACCAGGCTCCGCCGTCCCTGGGATTCTCCAGGCAAGAACACTGGAGTGGGTTGCCATTTCCTTCTCCAATGCATGAAAGTGAAAAGTGAAAGTGAAGTCGCTCAGTCGTGTCTGACTCTTCGCGACCCCATGGACTGCAGCCTACCAGGCTCCTCCGTCCATGGGATTTTCCAGACAAAAGTACTGGAGTGGGTTGCCAATGCCTTCTCCGACACCCTCTCTAGAAATATACTATTTAATACTATACCCAAAAGGTCGAGGCCGAGAATCCCCCCCTCATTTTATCCACTGCTTACCCACTGTTAAAACTCTCAAAATGACAAATATCCCCCCACATAAACAAGTGGACGCTATAATCCAAAAAGAAAGTTTCATACCATCACAGTTATGAAAAATGCTTGCAACCAGGTGTCTTTCAATTTCCTTCCACAGCAGTGTTTCTGCCTCTTCAAGAAGCAGGCTCTCCAATTCTTCAAAAGTTCATTTTTTTACTGTTGAGTGCCAATTATCCAGAATCCACACAGGCATGTTAAATGATGGTTGCCAACATGAAATGCCAGGATTCTACCATCTGCTTCCCCACCTCTGTAGTGGAGTTGTAAGGATCAGAAATAGACCCCCTAATTCACAAACACACACACACATTCTTTCAACATATTTATATTCACTGTCTCCTATGTACCAGACACACTTGTACTCATTCATTCTATCTATCACACACTTGGCCAAGCAGTCAGTACATGCATATATGTATACATACTGGTATATGTATTGGTATATGTATGTGTATACATATATCTCTATCTATCTATCTATCTATATATATACATGCAACATACACACATGGATAAAACAGAACTATTTTAGATAGTTTCAGAACTACCTAAAACAAACAAACAAAACAAATTTGAACTCCTTACATGGGCACAGTTCTGACAGAGACCTTCTATGTCTATACATGTTTATTTTAGTATAAATAAAATCGATCACCAGGGCATAACAACTGACATACTGCTCACGCTTAGTATCAGACACACAGAAATATACATTTCTATAAGTTCCCATGTTGTGGCCAGAAACAAACTCTCAGAACTCCTGTTAATACAATGGTTTATTTACGTTTCACAGTACAGAGAAAACAGTAACTGCTGCTTTTAGCATTTTCTGGTGACAATTTATATTTCCAAAAGCAAACACACCTGAGATTTACCCATCAAAACCCACTTATTAATGCCTCTGAAATGGTTGTATAATTACCAAAGTTCTAAAAGTGCAACTTATTTTTAATTTGAGAAGAATTCAATAGATACCAAAAAGAAAGCAATCTCCCCATGTATATATGTAACAGCCATTTGACTCTGAGTCTAAAAATAAACTAACATTTAATCATTAGTGTGAGGAACTCATTGGCATCTTAAAAGTACTACAAGTTGACAGTTCTGCTGAATGGGAGCATTTGTATTTACAATTAAAACCAGTTTTATAGAACAAAAGCCAGCCTCTGAACAAATGCACATAATAAATGATCACAAGTGAAAACCGAAGAGATCTATAACACAATCTCAGTGCCATATCTAAGTGTAAGCCTCAGTAGAGAAACAGGTATTGTTATAGACATTTTTTAAAGTCACGGAGAACAACCAACTTGGGCAAAATAATAAAAGAGGGGCAAAAATACTCTTCCTTCCTAAGCCTGAGCAATTACTACCGTGGGGGGATGGGAGGACAGCTCATCAAGTGGGATTTTTCTGTTACATATGTTAAACTGAGAGTACCACTTCAGAGCACAAAGTAACCAGATCTAAATTTCCATATTTCATTCTATGCCATCACAAATATTAACTTTCTATTTAGAAAGATACTCCAAACTTATTATGTAATATGGTATATGGTCATACATACTAAATTATTTGACAGTGAAATCAAATAGTTGATTTGATTTTAACTATAGTTGACTCAAATCAAATATTGAGTCATCTCAATAGCAAATTGCTACAAAATATTATACTTACTGCTTCTTTAATTTCACAGGAGAAGACATGTATCTGGAATTCTTCAGAACCATGGGAACTCTCTGTAAAGGCGAAGCAATTGCTCTCTGTTGTCCCATCATGGCCACGTGCACAGAACAATACCTTATAAATTGGAAAAGATGCTATCTCCATATTGTTGGATTGGTCTATGATTCTGCAAAACAGTTATGAGAAATGAGATTAAATATTAACTATCAAAGAACAAAGGCAGTTTTACTAAGCCAGTAACATACAATTATCTTAAAATCACAAAAATAAACTGGTACTAATAATAATCCAAGAAAACAAATTATCTTCATATTTTTATTATACACACACAAATTCTTTATCTTCTTTTCACAATTACTTCATTTTTGTGTCCTATGATCCAATCCATTTCATCTCAAAGCCAAGGATACACTGTCTGGTAAAATCAATGCCGCCTATCCCTAAATACTAGACTTGTTCTGTTATGGCAAAAGAAACACCCAGAAAAAAAAGAACAAACCATCCCTGGAGAGCTCATTTCTATTTAAAGCAATACCTGTAAGTTTATCTAAGTTCCAGGTCATTCATTGTTCAACAAAGACCTCTCTTACCCTAAAAAAGGTCAGAGTGGTTCCAAAGATGAACTTAATGAAATTTAAGAGGTAAAAGGAGTTTGTGGAATTTTTCAAATATTTCTCTGACTTTCCCTGTATAAATCATAAGGTTTTGGATTGATCCAAAACCTCAAGACCACTTCAGGATCTCAAGTTGTGAAACTAAGGGGTACCCATTAGGAACAGAGAGGCAAATCAAAACACTAAGTCTTTGTTAAGGCATGTTTGGCACTGTGAAATTCAACAGATAACAGTGAAAGGCATTTTGACCCTTATAAGAGATATTATACAAACCGTCCCTCTCCAAAACCCTTTCCTGGAAAATCAAAGCATTTTTACCAAAATCTTGTAAATTTATATTGCTATTATTTTGGTCCTTAGTACTTTTCCCACATTTTAAACTTCAGAGAATGAGGCAAATCAGAAAGGTTTTGTAAAAGATTTAAATCAGCCTTCAGAGAATAGTATAGGCCAATACTTTGGCCACCTGATGCGAAGAACTGACTCATTTGAAAAGACCCTGATGCTGGTAATGATTGAAGGCAGGAGAAGAAGGGGACGACAGAGGATGAGATGGTTAGATGGCATCACTGACTCAATGGACATGAGTTTGAGTAAGCTCTGGGAGTTCGCGATGGACAGGGAAGCCTGGTGTACTGCAGTCCATGGGGTCACAAAGAGTCAGACATGACTGAGTGACTGAACCAAAGATACATTTAACCTAATTTCCTAGACTTGGTTCATTTATGGGTTCATTCAGCAAATATTTACTAAAAACCTGCTATGGACCAAAACTGCTCCAGACAATGAAGCTGCAGCAGGAAGAAATACCAATAACTTGCTTCCATGGAACTCACATTCTAGCAAGGAAGTGAGACAATAAACAAACAAATAAATATGCAATATCAAGGCAAAGAAAAGTTCTTTGAAGGACAAAAGGCCCAGTGAAAACAAAGAAGGATGGTTATGATATGATCAAAGGAGGTTTATTTTGATAGTCTGACAGTTTCTTACAAAACTAATCATACTGTATGATCTAGCAATTACATTCCTCGGTATTATTCAAATGAGTTAAAACCCTGCACACAGATGTTTACAGAAGCTTTATCCATAATCATCAAAACTTGGATGCAATCTCAACGTCCTTCCATAGGCCAATGGATAAATAAATTGTGGTACACCCAGACAATAGCACATTATTCAGCACTAAAAAGAAATGAGCTACCAAGCCACAAAAATTCACATAAGAAAGTTAAATGTCTGTTATTAAGTAAAAGAGGCCAACTTGAAAAGGCTATTTATTATATGATTTCAACTATATAATTTACTGGACAATGCAAAAGCTATGGTGACAGTAAAAAGATTAGCGGTTGCCAGGGGCTGCGGGAAGGGACAGATGAACCAGCAGAAGGCAGGATTTTCAGGACAGTGCAAGTACTCTACATGATACTCTAATGCTGGATACATGTCATTATATATTTGTCCAAACTCACAGCATGTACACCACCAAGAGGGAACCCTAATGTAAACTATGGACTTTCTAAAATATGTCAGTGTAGTTTCATCAACTGTAACAGATGAACCACATGGAAGAGGACGTTGATGGTGAGGGAAGTGTGTGTGGGGGAAGGTGGGGGTGCCTATCCAGGATATGGGCAATCTCTGTACTTTCTGCTCAATTTTGCTGTGAACCTAAAATCACTCTCAAAAGTAAACCCTATTAAGAAAAACAGGGAGAAAAAAAAAAGACTTCTTTCAATAAAAGGTTTCTTGAGGTGAAACTGGAGAGAAGTGAACGAGTCACTGGAAAACCAAGGAAAGCTTGTTTGGGCAAAGTAAGGAGACCACACAAAAGCCCCATGGGAGAACTCCTGACTGATAGGTCCTGAGGCAGGATTCATGACTACCTTTGAGAAAGAACAAAGAGGCTACTATGACAGAATCACAGCAAATGAATGAAGTACATGTAGTGACAGAAGCGAGAGAACAGAGAGGGCGGGAGAGATGATCAGGTCAAAGCAGATCATAAGGGCCAGACATGGTAAGAAAGAACTTCAAAAATAATCACAAGTGTGATTGGAGGCCACTGATAGGCTGAATGTAGGAAAATAACAGTATCTGATTACATTTAAAGAAATTCAAGGTTCAACATATAGCTGATTCACTTTGCTGTTCAGCAGAAACAAACCCAACATTGCAAGGCAATTATACTCTAGTAAAAAAATAAAATAAAGTGTTAGTCGTTCAGTCGTGTCCAACTCTTTTGCAACCACATGGACTGGAGCCTGTCAGGTTCCTCTGTCCGTGGAACTCTCTAGGCAAGGATATTGGAGTGGGCAGCCATTCCTTTCTCCAGGGGATATCTTTCCAACCCAGCAATCAAACGTGGGTCTCCTGCATTGCAGGCAGATTCTTTACTGTCTGAGCCACCAGGGAAGCCAAAATAAAATAAATGGGTTGTATTTACATATCCACAGAGCACAACACACCACATATGCTGGCTGTAATTCTCTCCAACTAATAATGTGATAAATTCATTCCAGATACTATGCAAAACAAATAAATATAGCCAGGCCAAAAAAAGAAAAAAGAAATTCAAGATTCAGATGACATTAAAAATTACTCCCAGCAAAGCATATGAGAAAAAGTCATTTTGCTTCTTTCCAGTCTGATGTAAAGAGCTTAAAATCTAGGGAACAGTCGTGTTCTGAATCACTGTTAAATGACAAGGTGAAACACAAATCATAGGTATTTTTAGGTATAGCTGTATTTATAGTATTCCAAGCAAATTTTACAAATGCCCCAAGCAAATAAGGAATACAGTCTAAACCTAAACATGTTTGCCTTGCACAGCTACAGAGTAAAAGTGAATTCAAAGTAAGTCCAAGGCCTCATTCATGATAAAATATTATCACCACTATCCAAAAAAAAAACTTCATATGTGTCTAAAGGCGGTAAAAAAAGATTAGAGCTTACCTCACAGAACCTTCTGGAACATTTGGCACATACAGAGTAACAGGAAAGGGGTGCTGACTGGAAGATTTCATAGTTGCCATTGCCCGTAAAGCTTCCACTTCATTACGTGGGGAAGAAACCTTCATATATCCTAAATAGGTCAGTTTGTTAAATAAAACACTATCTTCTTCAGGTATTTCACTTGGAGAAGATGGTCTGGGTGTAGAAATTTCTGAGGAAAGAAAAAAAACACTCAAAAGTTAATGTAAAACTTTCCAGTATAATTTCACCTATTGCCCAAAAACAAATGAAAAAACTGCAAATAAAATTTAGGTCTCCAACTGACAAAGAATTAATCTCCAAAATATACAAGCAGTTCATGCAGCTCAATACAAGAAAAACAAACAACCCAATCAAAAAGTGGGCAAAAGACCTAAACAGACATTTCTCCAAAGAAGACATAGAGATGGCTAGTAAACACATGAAAAGATGCTTGACATCACTCATTATTAGAGAAAATGCAAATCAAAACCGCAGTGAGGTATCATCTCATGCCAGTCAGAATGGCCACCATCAAAAAGTCTGCAAACAATAAATGCTGGAGGGTGTGTAGAGAAAAGGGAAACCTCTTACACTGTTGGTGGGAATGGTACAGCCACTATGGAGAACAGTGTGGAGATTCCTTAAAATAAACTGGGAATAGAACTGCCATACAACCCAGCAAACCCACTGCTGGGCATACACACCAAGGAAACAAGCATTGAAAGAGACAGATGTACCCCAATGTTCATTGCAGCACTGTTTACAGTAGCTAGGACATGGAAGTAACCTAGATGTCTATCAGCAGACAAATGGATAAGGAAGTTGTGGTACATATACACAATGGGATATTACTCAGCTATAAAAAAAGAACACATTTGAGTCAGTTCTAATGAGGTGGATGAAACTGGAGCCTATTATACAGAGTGAAATAAGTCAGAAACAGAAACACAAATACTGTATATTAACACAGATATATGGAATTTAGAAAGACAGTAACGACCCTATATGCAAGGCAGCAAAAGAGACACAGATGTAAAGAACAGACTTTTGGATTCTGTGGGAGAAGGCGATGGTGGGATGATTTGAGAGAATAGCATTGAAACATGTATATTACCATATGTAAAAGAGATGACCAGTGCAAGTTTGATGCATGAAACAGGGCACTCAAAGCCAGTGCTCTGGGACAATCCAGAGGGATGAGTGGGGAGGGAGATGGGAGGGGTGTTCAGGACGGGGGACACATGTACACCAGTGGCTGATTAATGTCAATGTATGGCAAAAACTATCACAAAATTGTAAAGTAACTGTCCTCTAATTAAAATAAATTAATTAATTTTAAAAAAATTTAGGTCTCTCTGTATTTTCATTTCTTTTAATGTTTATCCTGCATCTTATGAGTTCTGGAATTGGCCATTTTGTACTTCAGATCTCTCAAAGTATTATCTTACTTATTGATAACTTCTTTAAAGGAAAGGAAAAAAAGTCTAAATTTTGTATTTTAAAAAGTCAAAAACACAGAGTTCAAATGATATAAAACATTGAGGAGAAAAAAACCGTACTAAAGACAGTGTAAATGTGCCAAAAAATAATGAAAAGAACATCAAATTTATTAAGCAGCCTAATTTCCTAAGCAAAAGTCAACAATGTTAAGATATTCCATCTCATACTAGTATTAACAAAAGTCAAACTCCTTATTTTGTTCCATCCTGGCTTGCTGGCTTCTACAAACTATGTAAGTATCCCAATGAAAATTTTTTCCTCAAAGTAATTATTTTGATCAATTATCCTATGACTGCTCCCCCAATTCTTTTTTTTAAAAATCCACTTTAATTCTAGCAGAGCATGCACACAGCAAAGCCCCAACTGTGGTTAGAGAGCATTCATCTGCATATATCAGGTAGTATAAAGCTTCCCCTCCACACTCTCCCCATCCACACCTAAAAACCCCATTCAGCTAGTCTCCAACTCTTCCCGTACCCATATCCATGCTGTACAAAATTAAGCATGCCTGTCTCACCCAAACTAGATCCTTGGGGCATGCTCTAATTCTCATTAGCAGGATTATATTTACAGGATATTAATATATAATTCACAAAAGCCATTCTCAACCTCCCCACTCCAGCTTTCAAATATTATACTAAATCATGCACCCTTCACTTTTTTTTTCTATTGAAAAACTAAAGCCTTTCAAAATGAAGTATTTCATCTACCATGTTCTTCAATCATTGAAGCATGTTTCTTCCTGCTTTGAATCAGTTCAGTGTACTGTATTTCAAAAGAGACAAAAAACTACAAATACAATATAAAAAAGAAAGAAAAAAAAACTACAAATACACTTTAAGGTTGAATGTTAACATGTTGTGTGTGTGTGTGTGCGCAGAATGAATTTTGTTAACTGAGCAAGTACTTATGCAAAAACAATTACATGCCAAAGCCACTGGTAAAACTATGCTCCAGTGACTGATGAACATGGTAGATCAAGTAATTCAAATGGTCTAACTTATGTGTAACTGGAGTCCTACAAAAGAGGGAAGGTGCAGGAAAAGCTTTCTAAAGAAATAAATCTTTTATAAAATCTGTGTAATGCACAGATTCATGAAACTCTGTATACTCCAAATACAAAAACAATACACAAATGGATCCAAAAACAACAGATGGCAAAGTTAGTAGACAAGACCTTTTAAAATAACTATTATAAATATGGTAGAGGAATTAAAGAAAAACACCTAACAAAAGAAGAAGAAAAATGGAAGACAGAAAAAAAGAACCAAAAGAAATTCTAGAGCTAAAAAATGCAAGAGCTGAAATGAAGTATTCTCTTGGTGAATATAACAACTAATTCTAATTTGCATAAGAAAATAAGGAAGTTAAAGAAGTTCCCTATATTACAAAGAACATAACAAGAATGTTAAAGAAAAATGAAACTAGAGGGAAACTGAAGAGCACCAAAAGTCATAAATATGACTTTTTCCTTACTGTTTAACTTCTTTAAAATACAACAGACTGCTGGTTATATCCATTTGGAAATCTTATAAGTTAGTATGTCTAAAATGGAATTCATTAGATGTCTATTCAACTATTCATATCTTGAATAACTCTTGAATCCATCCTACTTTTCTTTGACTCCATACTCATTATCCAAATTACTACAGCAGTAACTTTCAGTTCTTCTTTCCTCCAATTTATTACCTACACTTTAGACACCAAGATTTCCATAAAGATGAAAGAAAGAGAGAGGAAGGAAGGAAAGGAGGGAGAGAGGAAATAAATTAGATATACCACGCAAACATACACCACATAAACACTAACTGCAAGAAAACCAGAATGGGTATATCAGTACCAGAAAAATCAGACTTGAAAACAATGAACAGTAACAGGAGAAAAACAGACATTTCACAATAACAAAAGGGTTAATTTATAAGAAAAATGTAACTTTAAAAGTGGATATGACTCTCATACCAGAGCTTCAAAATACCTGAAGCAAAAACTAGCAGAACTGAATACCCTCAAACTGAGCCAGTCAAGCCAAAGTAACAAGTCTATTACAGCTTCTATCTATTAACTGAAAACACTGGGAAGAATATAAAAAGTAAGTACCTTAGGACTGTTTATGTTTTTTTTAAAAAAAAGCAAATAACAATAGACAAATTGGACAGAGAAGTCAAAACCTGAAGGACTACCAGTATAGTACTGGGTTTCCTTTTATATTTTTTCATCCTTTACATCTCATATTTGATCTAAGGGCAGCCCACGTTGCAGAATTGTGCAGTGAGCAACAAAACTATGAGAGAAATCCAATTTATCTGGCCAAAAAACAGAAAAAGGAGTCCTTGTAAACCACAGAGTGTTTGGGGAGTTACAACATTTTTCTCTCTCTCTCTTTTTTCTCTCCCAGTTCTACCACAAGGCCAGCCCAGTGATAGAGCTGCAGCACTATGTATGTGTGATGGGGCAGGGGGCGTGCGGGGGGCTGGGGGAGAAAATGGAGCACCTACAACTCCAGGGAGAAGAAAAGAAACCTCTCAGTAGTTAAAACACCCAAGCAAGGGGCAAGGCTCTTGTGGTTCAAAAAGAAAAAGGAGGCCTCTGCTATTTTTTTTTCTTTTCTCTCACCACTCTGTGCTAAAGTTGACTCTAGTCATACAAGACCACATAACAGCACAAAGGAACAAAAACTCTAAGTAAGAAATCCATCTTTCTACCCAAGGGAAGAAAGAAAATGGACCCCAAGAAGCCAAAGAGTATGGGGGAAACCCTGAGGAGGAGAGTTGGAGTAGGCAATCCTCTAATTTTGTGTATGAACTAACGTAAGTCTTGAGGTTCACCACATTGCTAAACATGTGTGGAACAGACCAAAGAAGCATAGCAAAGGTTTTAGAATTGACTGACTTTGGAATCAGAAAGCAAGACAGAACTTGCAGTCTGGATGCAACCAACTGGACTGCCTGCTAAAATAAAATCAACATTCTTCAGAAGATTTGACCTGGAAACACAATCTCAAATGTAAGAATCAGAAAGTCTGGAAAAAAATCCAATTACTTAACAACAACAAAAAAACAAAGGTGACCAACTGTCAAGGGAAAAAAGCAATCAACAGAGACCAATCCCCAAATGATGCAGTTGCTGAAAGCATCAGAAAAAGACTTTAAAACTGGTATTATAATCATGCTCTGTGACATAAAGATGAAAAAATTCAGAATGAATGAAAATATTAAAATCTGCAGCTGAGGAACAGAAAAAGGAACAAGGTAAACTTAAAACCAGAAAGAGGAATATCTAAAATTAAAAATTCACTGGATGGGCTCAAAAGAAAGGAGGTAACAGGACTAAGAGTCGGTAAACTGGAGCACAGATAAACAGAAATTTTCTAAACTAAAGAAGAGAGGAAAAAAAGATTGGGAAACAATGAACAGTCTTAGGAATTATAGGAAAATTTAACACTTTTGTTGTCTTAGAGGAAAAGACTATGCACAAAAAAACTTTCAAATTTCATAAAAGATGTAAATTTACAGATTCAAAAATCTCAATAAACATCAATAAAGATAAATTCGAAGAAAAGCATACCCATATAATCAAACTGCTGGAAAATGAAGATATTAAAAGTAGACAGAAAAAAACAGCATGTCACAAATAAGGGAACAACAAATGATTCAAACGACTGCAGATTTCTCATCAGAAACTATGGAGAAGAGAAGACAGCAAAACAACATCTTTACAGTACTCAAAGAAAACAACTATTCAAAGAATACAGCTCCACAGAAATCCAGGGGTTAGGTACGTCAATGGAGATAAAGGGCCTACACCCTGCCCAGGGCCCATTTGAAGCAGATGTGTTGTAACTATCAGGCTCAGACTTAAAACTGTGTGTAATTTTATTTTGAGGTTAAAGATTTTCAGAACTGTTGATGATGACAAACATTTTACTTGGTATTCGCTTTGTGCCACACATTTTACTAACACAAAATACTTTCTACGGATGATATAGATGATATCATTTAAGCTTCTAAATCCCTATGAAATGGTTTCTATTTTATCTCTGTTTTACAGATGAGATAACTTACTATTAGAGAAGTTAAATAACTTTCCCAAGCCACAGACAGAGCCTGGATTCAAACCTAGGTCTGAGCTCTAAATATGTCTTAATCTCTAAGAAAGGTCTAAAATAGAACGAATTAAAAGCAAAATGAAGTATGCTGCTGCTAAGTCGCTTCAGTCATGTCCGACTCTGTGCGACCCCATAGACGGCAGCCCACGAGGCTACTTCGTCCCTGGGATTCTCCAGACAAGAACACTGGCGTGGGTTGCCATTTCCTTCTCCAATGCATGAAAGTGAAAAGTGAAAGTGAAGTCGCTCAGTCGTGTCCGACTCTTCACGACCCCATGGACTGCAGCCTACCAGGCTCCTCTATCCATGGGATTTTCTAGGCAAGAGTACTGGAGTGGGGTGCCATTGCCTTCTCCAAAATGAAGTATATTCTGCTCTTAATTATAGAGAGTATCAGCTCTTCAAAGGAAAGAATTGTTCTATCCTCTTTCTATTCCCAGCACTTCTAACAGTCTCTAAAAGATTAAACACTCAATATACACCAAACAAATCAATCAGTAAATGAATGAAATTTTTTAGAGTTAGTGATCCTTTCAGCAACCAAGTAATGGCAAACACACATCTCTTGACCCCACCTGGATCCTATTCTATCCACAACTAAATGTATCATAACTGCAGCCTCCACTTAGACAAAACTCATGACAAGTGGAAATCCTGGGTTAAGGAGGCAAATGATAAAATATTTTTTAGCAAGCCAATACTTTAAGATCTAGTGAAATCACACACCACTGCAATAAGTTCATATCCTTGTAAATATAAATTCAGTTCTATACAAGTCATTCTTCTTCAATTCTATTATCCCTTCCTCAGCAGAACGATGCAAAGAGTAACAAAGAGCATGAAAGAGAAGACTCATTATGTAACCAAACAGTATTTTAGTACATTGCCATAAATTAGCAAAAATTCCCCGTACAGCTGAATCCACGTAGCCAGGATATATGATCATCAAATGAAAAAAGCCAACAAGTTAACCAATGAGTTAAACCAATGATGTTTAAACAAAACCATTTATCTATTCAATTTTATCACTGGCAAACTACATATCTTTAATATTGACTTCAGCCCATTTAAATATAGATACTTCCAGGTAGTTCCTTACCATTGAAGTTAGGGTTTATTTTAAACTGACCACAAGAATTCTCTTAACAAAAACTGCAACTATGAAGAGGCAGCTGAAAAGTCTTGTCTCAGTTCTTTCAGGCTACTGTATAACAAAATACCACATGGGTGGCTTACAAACAACAGACATTTAATTCCCTCAGCTCTGGATGCTGTGAAGTCCATGACTGAGGCTCTGGCAGATGGCTGCCTCGTGAGAGCTCCCTTTCTAGACAGCATCTCTTTGCTGTGTCCTCACATTGCAGGAGGCACCAGCTAGCTAGCTTGTAGCACTTTGGCCTAGATCTACACTTAGCCTACATAAACATTCAGAAATGTATCATGCGGCCTTAAGTCAATTAGGATGCTATCTCTTCTGCAGAGTGACTTACTGAGGAATCTGAATATAACCAAGACCAGCATGTATCGATTCATGTCATTCCCTTGACCACAAGAAAATGGTTCAGTTGGTCCAATCAGAATAAAATTCACAACTTTTTGTTCCATGGTTAAAACACCAGAGTCTTTCTCTCAACCACCAGGTATTAACAAATCATTTAGTCTTACTTATCAATTTCTGCTGCTAACTAGCCATGACATGGAGAAGATCAAAGCTGAGTAGTTTACAAAGAAATATTACCAGAGCCCAGATCAAACCACACCTCCAGTGTTTAAAACAGTAGGGGTTAGGTTGAGGTAGGTTTGCCTTTTCCTGTTCCAAAATCATTTTCACTTATAAGGCTGGTATTCCTACTATAAATCCTACTTATTCATGCATGTATTTATTATTTATTACACTGTAATAAATACTTTTACAGTATTATTACACTGATGGAGTTGATATGTTATTTTACTTGGACTTCTCACAAATTATAATTTAAAATAACTGTATTTAAACTGAGTAAGAAGGCATATCATATGAAAGAATGTGTATATTAATTAATTACTCTTTGATACCCAAGAATTTATTCAACTGTTAAGCATTTATTGAAGATCTACTATACACCAAGTCATTGTTCAGTCGCTAAGCCATGTCCAACTCTGTGAACCAATGGACTGCAGGACACCAGGCTCCCCTGTCCTCTACTATCTCCTGGAGTTTGCTCAAATTCATGTCCACTGAGTCGGTGATGCTTTCCAATCATCTCATCCTCTGCCACCTGCTTCTCCTTCTGCCTTCAATCTTTCCCAGCATCAGGATCTTTTCCAATGAGTCGGCTCTTCACATCAGGTGACCAAAGTACTGGAGCTTCAATTTCAGCATCAGTCTTTACAATGAACATTCAGGGATAATTTCCTTTAGGATCAACTGGTTTGATCTCCATGCAGTCCAAGGGACTCTCAAGAGTCTTCTCCAGCACCACAATTTGAAGCATCAATTCTTCAAAGCTCAAACTTCTATATGGTCCAACTCTCACATCCATACATGACTACTAGAAAAACCATAGTTTTGACTACACGGACCTTTGTTGTTAAAGTGACGTCTCTGCTTTTTGATATGCTGTCTAGTTTTGTCACAGTTTCCTTCCAAGGAGCACGTGTCTTTTAATTTCATGGTTGAAATCAATGGGTAAATTGAGTACCATGGGTAAAGTGAGTACCCAGACACAGTATCAGTTCTCAAACAACACTCAGACTGATTTTACAGGTAGCAATACAAACAGAAGCTTAAGAACCAAAGTGGGAACTCTTGACCAGAACTGTAAAGTTGGTGGCCTTGATCTTAGAAAGTTAAGCTAATAAAATTTTCTGATTTTCATCTTAAAATTTTCATCATCACTTTTTCTCTTACAGTTTCTAAGAGTTCAATACAGTTACCTGTATTTGATGGATCCAAAATTAACTGAAGAGATGGCTTATTTGTTTGCCGGGCTGAAATATTTCCAAATGAATGGTCTGAAATTTCACTGGAACTTGGACAATCAACAGGAAGGCTGCTTTGCCCCTTCTCCGAGTCTCTCAAAATCTCTTCCATGGCTTTTTCCAGTTGTTCATCACCATTAGAAACTATCTACAGACAAAGGAAAACAATTCCTTTCAATCATAATATGGTTCTAGAACTTAATAAAAATACTGCATTTCTAGAACATATTTAAATTTTAAAATAGTTACTGAATACCAAGCGTTAGGTGTACCTAATTTCATGAGATATAAAAGAAAATCCTGAATTTAAAAAAACAGAACACAATAGAGGACTATTAGTTTCAGACAAGGATTCTCCAGAAACACCCAAGGCAGTTTCCAACTATATTTGGTCTAAGATCTTACAAAGATTTTTGTTGTTTCTTTTTTTTATCTTTCAGTAACACATTTTAAAAATCAAGTAATCCTAAATTTATGTGTTTTAAAGAGAAAAATGGTAAGTTTAAATAGACAGTATTTAGTGTCAATATCATTTAAAAGGTCATATTTTATGTTATCATAGCATAAATATGTTTCTGATTTCTTTACAAATTTTGCTTGAGTGGCCAAGGAGTATTGGTAATTTCCTTATATTTAAATTGGCTGACCTTTTTCTTCAAAGCCAAGTGAGACACACCAAGCATAAGTAAATAAATGCCTAAAGCACATTAATGTGAAAACAGAGTTAAATGAATTTAAATAGCTATTTATTTAAATATAGATATTTCAATAAATTTAAAGGAATCCATTGACTATTTTAATGCAATTATAAAACTATATATCCTCAACATAATGTAAAATGAGTACTTAATCATCTAATTTTTACAAAATTAGATGCAAAATTTTTTATTAGATTTATATTTTATTAGATTAACATACTAACATACCTTTGTATCATAATTAATACTAAATATAAGTCATAAACAATATACAGCACTTTGGACTAATTTCTCTCTCCCCATATCTAGAAGGTGGTTATGCAATTTCCATAGCTGTATACCTGGGTTTGCTTGGTTTTGTTGATTGTTTATAAATAAGAAAACAGTTTTCCTTTGGTCAAAGACCATACATATATCTGTTTGCAAGAAAAAATATATATATCAAACACATACTTGAATTGGTACACAGCTTCAAAGAAAGACTTTTTTTGATAATTCAAACAGTATGCTGCCTAATAAAAATGCAACATAAAAATGGAAAATAAAAAGGACCACATCTAAATAACAACTCAATGACTAAAATTACACAACATATACTTAAAAAATATTCAGACAAGTATTAATCACACAGATGAATGCTACAAGCTGACTTAAAGCATAAAAATTATAAAGCCAAGTCTCTCAAGTGAAAGTAGTACATAACTACATATTTATATAAGTAATTTTTAAAACCCAACAGCAGTAAGAGAGACAAAATTATCGAGATAAATTAAACTGATCTAAGATTTAACCATTAAGTCTAACTTGCCAATTATCCTTTCTCTTCTTTTCTCCCTTCTATTTATTCTTTCTGAATTCTAAAAGATAAACAACCAAAAATAAAAAACTTTAAAAATAACAAACCTAACAATTAAGTCTCTGGATAAATCAAACATTGATTCTATTCTCAAAGTGACTACTTGAGAAAAAACTTTGGATTGTATACACTTCCCAAGATAAGTTTCACCTAGTTAAAAAGAAAAATTTAAAATAATATCATTTGTAGAAAAGGAAAAAATACCTTCAGTTCAGGTTTTTCATCATCTTTTGTAGAAGTATCACCTCCATGTTGAGGAACCAAAACAAATTCTTCACTGTTGAGCGTAGTCACAGAATCCGATGACCCACTAACCTTTTGTAATGAAGCTCTGACCTCCATTTCAGTTCTGCAAACTTCTCTTCCCACATCCACCTGGTCAACACCACAAAGATTAAGAAAAAAAAAAACAGTGAATAAAAACATGAACTACTGAGTACCTGGATCAATTTTTTTTTTTTGGCCTTTAAACATGGTTCAGGCAAAGAATTCTGCTGGCTAGATAATCATCTCAAAACTAGGGAGTCTACCTTCTTGGACTGGGCCACATAATGGAGATATACCCTGAGTTTCCAGACTAAAAGAACCATATTCTTCCCTGAAAAACAACATAAACCTGCCCATATCTCAACTAAAAGGATTTACTACTATACGGCACTCTCTATATTTCTCTGAGAAATACTTTTTGTCCTTTTTAATAAATATAAAAAACAAATAAGAAATAAGCTAGAAGTATGTACAAATTCACACACAAACAAAAATACATTCACTGCTGACTTTATAACCAAATCTAAATGTCTGCATAACTTATCTTCTCAAACTAATAAGCATTGTACCTTAAAATATTTTTTCTGTGTCACTCAAGTTGACTGATTAATACAAAATTCAACATTCTAAGCCATGTATCTTTTCCTTTCCAGACACAAAACAACTTATCTATAGGAACCAGAAAGCAGGGGGTGGGGGCAAGGGTGGCGAGGGGAGCAAAGCTTTCACATTGTACTCATGCAGCAGTATTCATATACCGTGTGATTCTATTTTCCATATAGATCTCTAGTAGCTTGGCTGGTAAAGAAACCACCTACAATATAGGAGACCCCAGTTTGATTCCTGAGTCAGGAAGATCCGCTGTAGAAGGGATAGGCTACCCACTCCAGTATTCCTGGGTTTTGCTGGTGGCTCAGCTGGTAAAGAATCCACCTGCAATGCGAGAGACCTGGGTTCAATCCCCGGGTTGAGAAGATCCCCTGGAGAAGGGAGAGGCTACCCATTCCAATATTCTGGCCTAGAAATATCCATGGACTGTAAAGTCCATGGGGTCGCAAAGAGTCGGACACAACTGAGCAACTCACTTTCACTTCACACCATAGAAACTCAACATTCTCTATCACTTCCAGAAATCCAAATGTTCACACAACTAAATTTAACTGAACATGTACACTATGTAAGAGCCACTATACTCGGCATTTGGGGTTACATGAGTGAATAAGGCAAACAAGATGCCTCCTCTCCTGGAGCTTACAGCTAGTGAGGAAACAAGCAAGCAAGTAAGGAAGGAAATCCCAAATCATTCAACAGACTATGAAGAAAACACAACAGCCTAATATAACAAAGAGGAGCTGTAAGGAGTACACAGACAACTTTAAGGAAGGTAGTAGGAAATATTTGAGCTGAAACCATGAAGATTAAAAAAAAGAACCATATGTTAAACGATCTGCTCAGTGACAAAGGGGGTAATATGACACAGAGGTAGGACAAGTTCAGTTCGGTACAGTTGCTCATTCATATCCAACTTTTTCCAACCCCATGGACTGCAACACACCAGGCTCCCCTGTCCATCACCAACTCCAGGACTTTACTCAAACTCATGTCCATCGAGCCGGTGATGCCTTCAATCTTTCCCAGCACCAGGGTCTTTCCCAACGACTCAGTTCTTCGCATCAGGTGGCCAAAGTATTGAAGTTTCAGCTTCAACATCAGTCCTTCCAATGAATATTCAGGACTGATTTCCTTGAGGATTGACTGGTTTGATCTCCTTGCAGTCCAAAAACTCTCAAGAGTCTTCTCCAACACCACAGTTCAAAAGCATCAATTCTTCACCGTTCAGCTTTCTTTATAGTCCAACTCTCACATCCATACATGATCACTGGAAAAACCATAGCCTTGGCTAGACGGACCTTTGTTGACAAAGTAATGTCTTTGCTTTTTAATATGCTGTCTAGGGTGGTCACAACTTTCCTTCCAAGGAGTAAGCGTCTTTTAATTTTATGGCTGCAATCACCATCTGCAGTGATTTTGGAGCCCAAAAAAATAAAGTCAGCCACTGTTCCCACTGTTTCCCCACCTATTTGCCATGAAGTGATGGGACCAGATGTCATGATCCTAGTTTTCTCAATGTTGAGCTTTAAGCCAACTTCTTCACTCTCCTCTCTCACTTTCATCAAGAGGCGCTTTAGTTCTTTTTCACTTTCTGCCATAAGAGTGGTGTCATCTGCATATCTGAGTTTATTGACATTTCTCCCAGCAACCTTGATTCCAGCTTGTGCTTCTTCCAGCCCAGCGTTTCTCATGATGTACTCTGCATATAAGTTAAATAAGCATGGTGACAATATACAGCCTTGATGGACTCCTTTTCAAATTTGGAACCAGTCTGTTGTTCCATATCCAGTTCTAGCTGTTCCTTCCTGACCTGCATATACATTTCTCAAGAGGCAGGTCAGGTGGTCTGGTATTCCCATCTCTTTCAGAATTTTCCATATGTTGTGATCCACACAGTCAAAGTTTGTGGCATAATCAATAAAGCAGATATTTTTTCTGGAACTCTTTTGCTTTTTCAATGATCCAGCAGATGTTGGCAATTTGATCTCTGGTTCCTCTGCCTTATCAAAAACCAGCTTGAACACCTGGAAGTTCACAGTTGACATACTGTTGAAGCCTGGCTTGGAGAATCTGGGGTATTACTTTGCTAGCGTGTGAGATGAGTGCAATTGTGAGGTAATTTGAACATTCTTTGGCATTGCTTTTCTTTGGGACTGGACTGAAAACTGACCTTTTCCAGTCCTGTGGCCACTGCTCAGTTTTCCAAACTTGCTGGTATATTGAGTTCAGGACTCTCACAGCATCATCTTTAAGGATTTCAAATAGCTCAACTGGAATTCCATCACCTCCACTAGCTTTGATCGTAGTGATGCTTCTTAAGGTCCACTTGACTTTGCATTCCAAGATGTCTGGCTCTAGGTGAGTCATCACACCATCGTGGTTATCTGGGTCATGAAGATGATTTTTGTATAGTTCTTTTGTGTATTCTTGCCACCTCTTCTTAATATCTTCTGCTTCTGTTAGCTCCATACCATTTCTGTCCTTTATTGTATCCATCTTTGCATGAAATGTTCCCTTGGCACCTCTAATTTTCTTGAAGAGATCTCTAGTCTTTCCCATTCTATTGTTTTCCTCTATTTCTTTGCATTGATCACGAGGAAGGCTTTCTTATCTCTCCTTGCTATTCTTTGGAACTCTGCATTCAAATGGGTATATCTTTCCTTTTCTCCTTTGCCTTTCAGTTCTCTTCTTTTCACAGCTATTTGTAAGGCCTCCTCAGGCAATCATTTTACCTTTTTGCATTTCTATTTCTTGGGGATGGTCTTGATCCCTGCCTCCTGTACAATGTCATGGACAGAGGTCCATAGTTCTCCAGGCACTCTATCAGATCTAATCCTTTGAATCTATGTCATTTCCACTGTATCATCCTAAGGGATCTGATTTAGGTCATACCGGAATGGTCTAGTGGTTTTCTCTATTTTCTTCAATTTAAGTCTGAATTTGGCAATGAGTTCATGATCTGAGCCACAGTCAGCTCCTGGTCTTATTTTTGCTCACTGTATAGAGCTTCTCCATCTTTGACTGCAAAGAACATCATCATTCTGATTTTGGCATTGATCATCTGGTGATGTCCATGTGTAGAGTCTTGTCTTGTATTGTTGGAAGAGGGTGTTTGCTATGACCAGTGCATTCTCTTGGCATAACTCTATTAGCCTTTGACCTGCTTCATTTTGTACTCCAAGGCCAAATTTGCCTGTTACTCCAGGTATCTCTTGACTTCCTACTTTTGCATTCCAGTCCCCTACAATGAAAAGAACATCTTTGGGGGGGGGGGTAGTTCTAGAAGGTCTTGTAGGTCTTCATAGAACTGTTCAACTTCAGCTTCTTCAGCATTACTGGTCTGGGCAAAGACTTGGATTACCATGATATTGAATGGTTTGCCTTGGAAATGAACAGAGATCATTCTGTCATTTTTGAGATATCATTCAAGTACTGCATTTCTGACTCTTATGTTGACTATGATGGCTACTCCATTTCTTCTATGGGATTCTTGCCCACAGCAGCAGACAGAATGGTCATCTGAGTTAAATTCACCATTCCAGTCCATTTTAGTTCATTGATTCCTAAAATGTCCATGTTCACTCTTGCCATCTCCTGTTTGACCACTTTCAATTTGCCTTGATTCATGGACCTAACATTCCAGGTTCCTATGCAATACAGCTCTTTATAGCGTCGGACTTTACTTCCATTACCCGTCACATCACAGCTGGGTGTTGTTTTTGCTTTGGCTCAGTCTCTTCATTCTTTCTGGAGTTATTTCTCCACTCTTCTCCAGTAACATATTGGGCACCTACCAACCTGGGGTGTTCATCTCTCAGTGTCCTATCTTCTTGCCTTTTCATACTGTTTATGGGGTTCTCAAGACAAGAATATTGAAGTGGTTTGCCATTCCCTTCTCCAGGGGACCACGTTTTGTAAGAACTCTCCAAAATGACCCCATCCATCTTGGGTGGCCCTACACAGCATGGCTCATAGTTTCACTGAGCTAGACAAGGCTGTGGTCCCTGTGATTAGTTTGGTTAGTTTTCTGTGACTGTGATTTTCATTCTGTCTGCCCTCTGATGGACAAGGATAAGAGGCTTATGGAAGCTTCCTGATGGGAGAGACAGATTGAGGGGGAAACTGGGTCTTGTTCTGATGGGCCATGCTCAGTAAAGTGAAGTCGCTCAGTCATGTCTGGCTCTTTGCAACCCTGTGGACTGTAGCCTACCAGGCTCCTCTGTCCATGAGATTTTCCAAGCAAGAGTACTGGAGTGGGTTGCCATTTCCTTCTCCAGGGGATCTTCCTGACCCAGGGATTGAACCCATATCTCCTGCATTGTACCTTCTGAGTCACTAGGGAAGTCCTCAGTAAATCTTTAATCAAATTTTGTTGATGGGCAGGGCTGTGTTCCCTCCCTGTTGTTTGACCTGAGGCCAAACTATGGTGGAGGTAATGAGATAATGGCAACCTCCTTTGACCTTCCCCATGCAAGCACTGCTGCACTCAGTGCCTCTGACCCTGCAGCAGGCCACCATCGACCCACGCCTCCACTGGAGACTCCTGGACACTCACGGGCAAGTCTGGGTCAGTCTTTTGTGGGGTCACTGCTCCTCTCTCCTGGGTCCTCGTGCACACACAAGATTTCCAAAAGATTTCTTTGGCTGCTCAGTTAAGAGTAGATTAGGGAGGAGAAGACTAGAAGAAGGAGGTAATAGGTGAGATCATGGCTTGGATTAGGTTTGTAAAATGGATGTGGAGAGATAGATGTGGGATTTATTTTGAAGTGAGATTGACATGACTTGGTAGTGGGAGGAATGAAGAAGCAGAGATGAATCAAGGATCATAACCAGATTTTTTGTTTGTGCAACTTAGTAGAAGGTAGTGTTCTTCAGAAATGGGAAATCTGAATAAGAAACAATTTTGGAGGAGACATTAGGAATTCCTCTTAGGTCACATTTTAAGATACTGATAGAATTCCACATGGAAATATCAAAGAGTTGGATTTGAAATCAGGAATTTAGAGGAGACATTTGGTTCTGTTTGTGCCCTCCAAGAGTCTGCTTCCCCAGTACTATGTAAGTTCTGGTGGCTCTATGATGGGTTTAACGGAGACCTCCTCCAAGAGGTCTTATGCCATACCCAGGTCTGCTGCACCCAGAGCCCCTGCCCCAGGCCACTGCTGACCCGTAACTTCGCAAGAGACACTCAAACACAATTCTGGCTCAGTCTCTCTGGGGTCTCTGGGTCCTGGTGCGCACAAGGTTTATTTGAGCCCTCTCAGCAGACAAGCGGACCAGTGCTGAAGAATGCAGGACCTTGTAACCATGGTAAGTCTGACCCATGCCAAAAATTCCCCCAGATATGTTCTTTTTCTCTTTCTAATTAGGTTCTTTTGTTCACTTCCTCATAAAAAAAAAAAAAAAAAAGGCTGCAATATCTCATTTTGCCATTAGGTGACACTAACACCATTACTCTCAGCAAAAAAGGAGGAAAAAAAATTACTTTCCCCTTCAAGTCACAATTGAAAAAATTACTTCCTAACATTATTAAAAAATCAAAGTTTCTACTAATATCAAAACAAAGCATAATTACCACCAACTCCAAGGCCTAGCTCACATTTATTTCTGCTAGGCATGTAAACATACTTCTTTTTTAAAACCCTTCAAGCACATTCATCTGTCCTGTAAAGGTTTTTCTCATTTTGCATGTTACATGTGTATGCTAAGTTGCTTTAGTTGTGTCTGACTCTTTGCAATCCTGTAGACTGTAACCCGTCAGGTTCCCTCTGTCCATGGGATTCTCCAGGCAAGAACACTAGAATGGGCTGCCATTTCCAGGTTATCTTCCTGACCCAGGGATCGAACCTGTGTCTCTCTGTTCCCTGCACTGGCAGGCGGGGACTTCACCACTAGCACCACCTGGGAAGCCCTTGCATATTACATGTTTCTGAAAATGCTGTATGTATTAGCAGCCAAGATTTTACCCTTCAGGCTGCCCCATGAAAGCCTGATTGTCAAGACATTACACACTTCAGGTGTTCTTTCTATGGCCAATCCTTCTTCAAATCCTTTTCAGTTGCCACTCTTCTACTTGACATTTAAATGTTGGAAATTCCCCAAATTCTGAGCTTTTTTCTCTGATTCTTTGCCACTCACTCTTATTGCCAAGGATTTAAATAGCATCTATATACTAAAAGTCTCCCAAATTTCTATCCCAAACCAAATGTCTCCTCTAAATTTCTGATTTCAAATCCAACTCTTTGATATTTCCATGTGGAATTCTATCAGTATCTTAAAATGTGACCCAAGAGGAATTCCTAATGTCTCCTCCAAAATTGTTTCTTATTCAGATTTCCCATTTCTGAAGAACACCACCTTCTACTAAGTTGCACAAACAAAAAATCTGGTTATGATCCTTGATTCATCTCTGCTTCTTCATTCCTCCCACTACCATGTCATGTCAATCTCACTTCAAAATAAATCCCACATCTATCTCTCCACATCCATTTTACAAACCTAATCCAAGCCATTATCTCACCTATTATCTCCTTCTTCTAGTCTTCTCCTCCCTAATCTACTCTTAACTGAGCAGCCAAAGAAATCTTTTGGAAAGCTAAGTTGGATTACATTAAAGCTACAGACTAAAACCTTTTTCACTAAAATTCAAATAAAATCCAAACTTCCTGCCATGACTTCAACGCCTGACACACCCTTGCATCTGTCACCTTTTCATTACAGCTCTT
Source organism: Giraffa tippelskirchi (assembly GCF_054371585.1). Lineage (NCBI taxonomy): Eukaryota > Metazoa > Chordata > Mammalia > Artiodactyla > Giraffidae > Giraffa > Giraffa tippelskirchi. The sequence continues at coordinate 24,384,639 of NC_137279.1, forward strand.
TAGTCATGGAAAGTTCTTTCCCACTTTAAGTCTTAGCACTTATTCCCTGCCTTCATATGGCTGGCTCCTACAGGTATCACCTGCCATTCATAGACTCAGCAAATATTTAATGAGTCCCTACTAGGTGACAGAAATCGTAATGGGAACTAGAGACTAAATGGTTAGTGAGATGAATGTAGGCCCAATTTTCTTAGAGCTAACATTCTTACGGATGTGTTAAATAATACAGAAGAAAGTAAATTAGGATCATATATTGGAATAACCACTAGAAAAGATGCTAAGAAGGCAGGAGGCAACATGGATTCAATTGACATTTGGATTTAATAACGACAAGCAAATCATGGAAAGAACTAGGGAAAAAGAACTTCATGTAGAAGAAACAGCAAATACTGGGTTGGACAAGAAGGTTGTTCTGATTTTTCCACATGATATTTTGAACAATCTTCTTGGCCAATCCAATCAAAAACCAAGATGCAAGAGAAGGCTGGCTCAGTTTCTAGTGGGGTCACTGCTCCTTTCTCCTGGGTCCTGGTGCACAGTTTTGTCTGTGCCCTCTGGGAGTCTGTGTCCGCAGACACAACTGCACTCATCTCACATGAGTAGTAGCAAAGTAATGCCCAAAATTCTCCAAGCTAGGCTTCAACAGTACATGAACCAAGAACTTCCAGATGTTCCAACTGGATTTAGAAAAGGCACAGGAACCAGAGATCAAATTGCCAACATCTGTTAGATCATAGAAAAAGCAAGAAAATTCCAGAAAAACATCTACTTCTGCTTTACTGACTACACCAAAGCCTTTGACTGTGTGGATTACAACAAACTGTGGAAAATTCTTCAAGAGATGGGAATACCAGATCACTTGACCTGCCTCCTGAGAAATCTGTATGCAGGTCAAGAAGCAACAGTTAGAACTAGACATGGAACAACACACTGGTTCCAAACTGCAAAAGAGTACGTCAAGGCTGTATATTGTCACTCTGCTTATTTAACTTACATGCAGAGTACATCATATGAAATGCCAGGCTGGATGAAACACAAGCTGGAATCAAGATTGCAGAGAGAAATATCAATAACATCAGATATGCAGATGACACCACCCTTATGGAAGAAAGCTAAGAGGAACTAAAGAGCCTCTTGATGAAGGTGAAAGAGGAAAGTGAAAAAGCTGGCTTAAAACTCAAAATTCAGAAAACTAAGATCATGGCATCCAGTCCCATCATTCCATGGCAAAGAGATGGGGAAACAATGGAAACAGTGACAGACTTGATTTTCTTGGGCTCCAAAATCACTGCAGATGGTCACTGCAGCCATGAAATTTCTATAAAAGATGCTTGCTCCTTGGGAGAAAAGCTATGACAAACCTAGGAAGCATATTAAAAAGCAGAGGCATTACTTTGCCAACAAAGGTCCATCTAGTCATAGCTATGGTTTTTTCCAGTAGTCACGCATGATGTAAGAGTTGGACCATAAAGAAGGCTGATCAGTGAAAAACTGATGCTTTTGAACTGTGGTGTTGGAGAAGACTTTTGAGAGTCCTTGGAATTCAAGGAGATCAAACCAGTCAATCCTAAAGGAAATCAACCCTGAAAACAGGGTTGATTGGAAACTAAGCCAGCCTCAGATTCCTAGAATCAATTCATCAGTTTCATTGGAATATTCATTGGAGCTGAAGCTCCAATACTTTGGCCACCTGATGCAAAAGCAGACTCAATGGGAAAGACCCTGATGCTGGGGAAGATCGAAAGCAGGAGGAGAAGGGAACGACAGAGGATGAAATGGCTGGATGGCATCACCGACTCAATGGATATGAGTTGAGCAAGCTCTGGGAGTTGGTGATGGACAGATAAGCCTGGGCATGCTGCAGTCCATGGGGTCACAAAGAGTCAGAGACGACTGAGCGACTGAACTGAACTGAGAGAGAAGTCTTTCAGTTGTGTCTGACTCTTTATGACCCCATGGACTGTAGCCTACCAGGCTCCTCCATCCATGGGATTTTCCAGGCAAGAGTATTGGAGTGGGCTGCCACTTAAGAAAAGGCTTACTGAGAAACAGAAAGGAGGCCATGATAGCTTTAAAATAATGAGTATAGGTAAGAACACAGTCGTCCCTCAGTATCCATGGAGAATTGATTCTAGGACCCACCACAGACACCAGAATCCACAGATGCTCAAGTATCATAATTGACATTCCATATCCTCAATTTGTCATCTGTGGCTTCAACCAACCAGACTGTGTAGTATTGTAATATTTATTGAAAAAAATCTATGTATATGTACACTCAGGTCAGTTCAAACCCATGTTGTTCAAAGGTCAACTATACTTGGTATGAAATGAAATATAGATAGAAAGGCAGAGAGCCTGAGGTCACCCCTAAGGCTAACTAAATATACTCTCTTCCCAATCCCAACCCACAAAGGATTCTTCTTCAGTTCAGTTCAGTTGCTCAGTCGTGTCCGACTCTTTGTGACGCCATGAATCGCAGCACACCAGGCCCCCCTGTCCATCACCAACTCCCGGAGTTTACCCAAACTCATGTCCATTGAGTCAGTGATGCCATCCAACCATCTCATCCTCCGTCGTCCCCTTCTCCTCCTGCCTCAATCTTTCCTGGCATCAGGGTCTTTTCAAATGAGTCAGCTCTTAGCATCAGGTGGCCCAAGTATTGGAGTTTCAGCTTCAACATCAGTCCTTCCAATGAACACCCAGGACTGGTCTCCTTTAGGATGGACTGGTTGGATTTCCTTGCAGTCCAAGGGACTCTCAAGAATCTTCTCCAACACCACATTTCAAAAGCATCAATTTTTCTGCACTCAGCTTTCTTTCTTGTCCAACTCTCACATCCATACATGACTACTGGAAAAACCATAGCTTTGACTAGATGGACCTTTGTTGGCAAAGTAATGTCTCTGCTTTTTAATATACTGTCTAGGCTGGTCATAACTTTCCTTTCAAGGAGTAAGTGTCTTTTAATTTCATGGCTGAAATCACCATCCGCAGTGATTTTGGAGCCCAAAAAAATAAAGTCAGCCACTGTTCCCACTGTCTCCCCATCTGTTTGCCATGAAGTGATGGGACCAGATGCCGTGATCTTAGTTTTCTGAATGTTGAGCTTTAAGCCAACTTTTTCACTCTCCTCTTTCACTTTCATCAAGAGGCTCTTTAGTTCTTCTTCACTTTCTACCGCAAGAGTGATGTCATCTGCGTATCTGAGGTTATTGATATTTCTCCCGACAATCTTGATTCCAGCTTGTGCTTCATCCAGCCCAGCGTTTCTCATGATGTACTCTGCATATAAGTTAAATAAGTAGGGTGACAATATACAGCCTTGACAGACCCCTTTTCCTATTTGGAACCAGTCTGTTGTTCCATATCCAGTTCTAACTGTTGCTTCCTGAGCTGCACACAGGTTCCTCAAGGGGTAGGTCAAGTGGTCTGGTATTCCCATCTCTTTCAGAATTTTCCAGAGCTTATTGTGATCCACACAGTCAAAGGTTTTGGCATACTCAATAAAGCAGAAGTAGATGTTTTTCTGGAACTCTCTTGCTTTTTTGATGATCCAGCAGATGTTGGCAATTTGATCTCTGGTTCCTCTGCCTTTTCTAAAACCAGCTTGAACATCTGCAAGTTCACAGTTCAGTACTGCTGAAGCTCAACTTGGAGAATTTTGAGCATTACTTTGCTAGTGTGAGAGATGAGTGCAATTGTGCGGTAGTTTGAGCATTCGTTGACATTGCCTTTCTTTGGGACTGGAGTGAAAACTGGCCTTTCCAGTCCTGTGGCCACTGCTGAGTCTTCAAAATTTGCTTATTATATTGAGTGCAGCACTTTCACAGCATCATCTTTTAGGATTTGAAATAGCTCAGCTGGAATTCCATCACCTCCACTAGCTTTGTTCGTAGTGATGCTTCCTAAGGTCCATTTGACTTCACATTCCAGGATGTCTGGCTCTAGGTGAGTGATCACACCATCGTGGTTATCTGGGTCATGAAGATGTTTTTTGTATAGTTCTTTTGTGTATTCTTGCCACCTCTTCTTAATATCTTCTGCTTCTGTTAGCTCCATACCATTTCTGTCCTTTATTGTGCCCATCTCTGCATGAAATGTTCCCTTGGTACCTTTAATTTTCTTGAAGAGATCTCTAGTCTTTCCCATTCTGTTGTTTTCCTCTATTTCTTTGCATTGATCGCTGAGGAAGGCTGTCTTATCTCTCCTTGCTATTCTTTGGAACTCTGCATCCAGATGCTTATATCTTTCCTTTTCTCCTTTGCTCTTCACTTCTCTTCTTTTCACATCTATTTGTAAGGCCTCCTCAGACAGCCATTTTGCCTTTTTGCATTTCTTTTTCTTGGGAATGGTCTTGATCCCTGTCTCCTGTACAATGTCAGGAACCTCCATCCATAGTTCATCAGGCACTCCATCTATCAGATCTAGTCCCTTAAACTTATTTCTCACTTCCACTGTATAATCATAAGGGATTGATTTAGGTCATACCTGAATGGTCTAGTGGTTGACAGTTAAACTAACAGTTAATTCTGAATTAGCATGTAACTCAATACTAATGTGAATTGTGGTAGCTTATTTAAATAAGATATCCATTTTTAATAGAGGTTTTCTTTAGCCCAAGAGAATGTCAGATAGTCTGTCCTGCTAACAAGAAAACTAATAGTTTACCATATGCAATTTTGTGACCTCTTCCAAACACAGCCTGGCAACTCTCATTCTACTCAAAATTAAGACAGCTCTTAATACAACCATAACAACCCTGCCTTGAAGGGACTTTCAGATACTTTTAGAAGTTTGCCGAGTACTACTACTATCTTAGCAGTGAAGGTATTAGTGTACCTTCCCTACTAAAGCAGGGTGGAGGAGGAAAATTTAAAAATGCCTTAAAACTCATTATTAAAAAAACTAAGATCATGGCATCCAGTCCCATCACTTCATGGCAAATAGAAGGGGAAAAGGTGGAAGCCATGACAGATTTCCTCTACTTGGACTCTGAAATGGTGGATGGTGACTGCAGCCATGAAATTAGAAGATGACTGCTTCATGGCAGGAAAGCTATGACAAACCTAGACAGAGCGTTAAAAGCAAAGACGTCACTTTGCCGAAAAAGGCCCGTACAGTCAAGGCGGTAGTCTTTCCAGTAGTCATGTACAGATGTGAGAGCTGGACTATAAAGAAGGCAGAGTGCCAAAGAACTGATACTTTCAAACTGTGGTGACTCTTGAGAGTCCCTTGGAGTGCAAGGAGATCAAACCAGTCAATCTTAAGGGAAATCAACGCTGAATATACATTGGAAGGACTGATGCTGAAGCTGATGCTCCAACACTTTGGCCACCTGATGCAAACAGCCAGTTTAATGGAAAAGACCCTGATGCTGGAAAAGACTGAAGGCAGAAGAAGAGGGTGACAGAGGATGAGATGGTTGGATGGCATCTCTGGTTCAATGGACATGAACTTGGGCAAACTCCAAGAGATGGTGAGGGACAGGGAAGCCTGGCATGCTGCAGTCCACAGGGTTGCAAAGGGTCAGACACAACTTGGCGACTGAACAACAACTAATACCTTACAGGACTGAAGACTGCTTTGAACCTCAATATAGAGACAACATGCTTATCAAATTTGCACACAAACACAATAAATTCAATACTTTAAAGTGCAAAGAAAGAAAAGTCAATACTTAAAATATTTCCACCAGCAAGTAATAAAATTTAAACAGGGAAAGAATAGTCTTTTCCATAGATAGTGTTGGGAAAATTAGGTATCAACACGCAAAAGAATGAAGTTGGACCCCAACCTCACACCATACACAAAATTCAACTTAAAATTGATTATAGACCTAAATATAAGAACTAAAACTATAAAACTCTTAGCATAAAACATACGAGTAAATCTTCACTTCCTTGGATTAAGGATGGTTTCTGATATGACAGTAAAAGCACAAGTGGCAGAAGAAAAAAATAGTTCAACAGTTAAAAGAAAAATGGTTAAACACATTGAAATTAAAAATGCACTGAAAATGACACCATGAAAAAGTAAAATCCATAGGATGAGAAAATATTTACAATAGTTGATTATCCAGATTAAATGAGGAACTCTCACAAGTCAATAATAAAAAGACAAATAATTAAACTTCTGTTACCAGCTAAAGAGCGTGGACATTATCACTTTCTTCCCTATAAGAAGAAAACATTGGACAAACCGAAAAGCAATAGTTTTCTTGGATCTATCAGAGAACTGAGGTCACAGGACAAACTGCCATTTCAAATCTGGGGCAAGCAAGAGAAAGACAGCAAGTAAGAGCTGCTGGAGCCATAAGCTGGAAGGAACACTTAAATGCTAATTTTGACAAACTGCCGGAAGCTAAGTATGGGATTTGAGTGTGGGAGTGGACAGTGGGCTGTGGAAGGGTGGTTTCAAATTTTTTCATATTTAGTTGGTACTTAATAATAAGTAATAATAAAGAAATTTCTAATGTTCAAAAAAGAAGAAAATGTTGAAACAACTATATTGATTTTAGCCAAAGTGGTTTCAGAACCAGAAAGATTATCAGAGATAAAGAGGGGTATTATAAAATAATAAAAGGGTCAGTTCTCTGAGGAAATGTAACAATCTGAATTGAGTATGCACATAACAACAGGGCATCAAATTACTTGAGGCAAAAACTGGTAGAACTTGAAAGGAGACACAGAAAAATCCACTATTATAGTTGGAGATTTCAACACCTCTATCTGAAACTGACAGATCAAGCAGATAGAAAATTAATCAAGACATACATGACCTAAATAGCACTATTAGTCAACTTGATCTAATTGATGTTTATAAAATACTAATCTAACAAGAGAAGAATGTACTTTCTTACAGGGAACATTCACCAAGGGAGACCATATTCTGGACCATAAAACACTCCTTGGTAAATTTTTAAAAATTAAAACTATACAAATATTATTGACCTCATAATAAAATTAAACTAGAAATCAAGAACAGATAGCCCAGAAATTCCCAAATATTTGGAAATTAAATAACATATGCCTAAGTAACCATGAGTCAAAAATGAAACAATGAAAGATTTTAAATACTTTTAACTAAACAAAAATGAAAATATAACACATTAAAAGTTGTCGGGTATAGTGAAAGCAGTACTTAGAAATTTGTTGCACTGAATGCATACATCAAAGAAAAAACATCTAAAATCTGTAACTTACGCTTCCTTAGAAACCTTAGGAAGCTAAAAAACAAAGACGGGGAGCATATAAAAAATAATAAACAGAAATCAATGAAATTGAAATAGAAAAGCAATATAGAAACATTTAAAAATCAAAAGATGGTTCTTTAAATTTAACCAAAAATAATTAATAGGCTTCCAAAAGAGAAAGCACTGGACATAGATGGCTTCATTGGTAATTCCACCAAACATTTAAGGAAAAAACAGTATCAATTCTCCATAATCTCGTCCAGAAAATAGGAGAGGAAATACCTTCTAACTTATTCTATGAGGCCTAATATTAAAAACTAACACCAGGGTACAAGACAAGAAAACTATAGATAAAATATTATAAACTCATATTCAACGATGTATAAAAAGAATTATACTCTAGGTATTCATGACTGGCTCAAAAATTAATCAATGAATTCAAACATTAATAAGCAAAAGTAAAATCACTATCATGTCAATTGATGCAACATCCATTCATTATAATAACTCTCAGTGAACCAGCAATTGATGGAACTGCCTCAACTTGGTAAAGAATATCTACCAAAAAAAAAAAAAAAAAAAACCCCACAGCTAACATCATACTTAACTGTGAGAGACCGAAGAGACTGGACACTTTCCTTTAAGACTGGGAACCATGTAATGATATGATTAACATTAAGAAATAAAACTGTCTTTATTCACAAATTACATAACATCATAAGAAATAAAAGCTATGAAGATTGAAAAGGAAGAAATAAAATTGTCTTTATTCACAGATTACATAATTATCTATGCAGAAAATCCCAAAAATCTATCCAAATTGAGTGAGTACGAAAAGTCACAGGATACAAGGGCAATATAGAAAAGTCAATCTCTTCCCTACATACAAACAATGAAGAATTTGAATTTTTAATTTTTTAAAAAGCAATACCATTTACAATAACACCAAACAAATGAAATAATTATGTAAAAAATCTATCAAAATACCTGTAGGATTTGTTCGTGAGTAGAAACCCACAAAACACTAATGCAAGAAATTAAAGAAGATCTAAAAGATGAAAAGATACTCAATGTTCATAGATCAGAAAACTCAGTATTGCTAAGATGTTGATTCTTTCCTACTTAAATACTTAGATTCAAAAAATAACTTGTTAAGACTGAATAAACATATTTAGCACTCACCTATCGACACGAGGACAGGGACTGTATCTATTTTTATTTTATTCACCAACACATCCCCAGCACAGTGCCTATACATACTATGGACTCAATAAACATCTGTTTAACAAACAAGTCAATTATTTTGGATATAGCAGGCTGGACTCCTGCATCAGATAGGAAGTTGTACTGAATGGATTCTAACGTCACTTAATCTTAAGATTCTCATTCTACATAAAGTGCAGAAGAATTCTATTCCAACAAGTCAATTTAAAATATAACCTTCTAAGTCTCCTATTATGCAGCAGAATAAACACTAAGCAAAATGTTACTTTTTCTTTATATATGGTGATTTGCTATCACATCAAATCAAAATAGCAGTTGGAAAATTTTCAGTCTTTTAAATAACATGGAGCTTCACTGTTCTATGAACTCAAGACTAATACATCCATTTCAACTCAGCATGTAAAACAGAGCAATGCACAAAAGCAAAGCTGCTTTTAAAATGCACTTTGTTAAAAGTCTGGCCTATTATAATCCCCAAATTATAATGCAAAACCTGACAAAGGATTTTTATATCTCTTCAGGCACAGAAGAAGGAAAAAAAAACAACACCAACACTGGGAACTACAGTCTAGGCATAAACATTTTTATTTTTAGGGCATTTTAATGGTATATGAAAATAAGAAAACTAAGCAGCGCTACAGAAAATCTAATGTTTCTTCTATCCATCTTCTTCTCCCCTGCTCTAAACCCAAAGATATTCTATAAACTGACTGACTTAAATCACTTAAACACACATTTCCCCCACACCTACAGTAATTTTGAGCTTCCCAGGTGGCACTAGTGGTAAAGAATCTGCCTCCCAATACAGGAGATATAAGAGACACAAGCTCGATCCCTGGGTTGGGAAGATCCCCTGGAGGAGGAACCCACGCCAGTATTCTTGCCTGGAGAATCCCACGGACAGAGGAGTCTGGTGGGCTACAGTCAATGCGGTCGCAAAGACTTGGACACGACTGAGCATCAGAGCACATAGTAATTCTAGAAATTCTATCAAGTGAAAGAGCTTTTAATTCTTACTTTAATACCATATAATTTTTGTCAAATGAGCAATATATCTATATTAACACCTCACTTGGAGTGATGGACAGGGAGGCCTGGCGTGCTGCGATTCATGGGGTCGCAAAGAGTCAGACACGACTGAGCAACTGAACTGAACTGGAGACCTAAAACTACAATTTTCACATGTACAAGAAACAGTACAACATTTAGCAACGCCTAACTGGAAGCTATCTTCTTCCCAAAATAACAAAACACATTCAGAACTATAAAATCGTGGTGTGGTACACATGGTCCAATTTCTTTCTGTGCCAAATGTGGTTGTTAGCCTACTTCTTCTTGCTTTAAGATTGAGGGCTTGTACCTATTCATTTTCAAGTGATTCTTGAACTAAAATAAGAAACTGAAAATATGAGTGTGAGTTAAAACTGGGTAAGCTGGGAGATAACCAGACATGAAAATTAGAATGACTATAGTAGATCCATTGTAACAGCGGAAACAGGAAATACTCTTCACTTACAGAAAGAAAACAGACATGCATAATTTAAAACATCATTTACCAACCATAATTCCTCTGTGCTTTGAAGAATTAAGTTAGTCCTAGAAAAAAAACTACCATGACCTCTGTTTACTAACCAGTCCATCTACTATTCTAGTTATCAGGCAAGGGCCACACCAATAGTATAGGTATGTGTGTCCCTGCTTCTGATTCAAGGCACAGAAGGACCTTATTAATTCACATTGCTTTAGTGGATACCTATTTCTATTTGTCCAGCAATACTCTCCAAATCTTTTTTTCTGAAAATAAGCTTTCCCTCTACTCAGATCACATGGATTTTACAGAAACCTCAACCCTGTGGCCAAACAGATCTAAAGGTGAACACTGAATCCAAACTAGACCAATTAACCCATATCCCTTCCTATAAATGGAGAAGGAAATGGCACCCATTCCAGTATTCTTGCCTGGAAAATCCCATGGACAGAGGAGCCTAGTGGGCTACAGTGCATGAGGTCACGGAGAGCCAGACACGACTAAGAGACTTAACACTTTCTATAAATTCTTTTTGGATAAGCACATGCTTAAATTGTGTTTCTGTCGCATGAAGTCTAATTAATTAATAATTATATGCTAGCAATAAGATGTACAAGATATATTTAATAGGCTGAAGATGGCCATATGGTTTCATATAGTAATGTTTGTGAGAAAAGAAATATAGGTGAAGAAGAGATTCTGAAAAGCTGACAATAATTCCCAGATAAATGGTACAGTCAAAGAAATGAAAGAAAGAAAAAAAGTAGATAAAACACTTACTTGAAATAATTGTAGGAAAAAAAGATAATACAAGTACTTATACTCAAAGCATGATTTAAAAGGCAATAGGAGAATGTTTTATAACCAAAATAGGAAGCCATCAAAACAGGACAAAGAGGAATTTTAAATGGTTGGCACATTATGATTACTGCTATATATTTAATATTCCTATGTCATAAAAACAGACTGCAATAGAGGAAAAAAATTTTAACCTAAGAATTTATATTAGGGAGGTGAGATGTGTGGAGTGATTGAAGTAGATCGGATTACTGTTACCAACTTTTTACTTCCTCCCTGTTACAGAATTGTACATTTATGCCCCTTGCCGTGATGATTTTTTAACATCTCCAATTGGAGTAAGTGAAGTAAAATATTTCCCTGCCCAAGTAAGTTTGGACTTAGCCATGTAATTTGCTTTGATCAATGAATATCAACAAACAAAACCTGAACAGAGACTTCAAAGGTACTTGAGTTTTTTGACTTGGTTTCCTGAACTTATGTCATTTATCATAAGGAGAATATGTGCCAGGAAACTAGTGAACCCAAAATGCAACATGAAAAGACCTGAATCCAATCTACAGCCTGAAGAGTCTCCCTCACAGACTTACAAAACATGCATTAAAAACTAAATGTTTATCATAAGCCAAACACTCCAGCACTGTTATAGAGCATTACCAGAGTAATAGCTAATTCAGAGACTTACTATATTTAAATTCCTTCAGCATTATTATACTATCTTCAAATAAAAATTGGCTAAATGTGAATCATTGCAACTAATAAATTAATCTCCAAGACGAGATTGATATACTTAAACTATTGCCTAAAAAAATCAAAGGGACTCTGTAATTTTCATTTATATTCCACTGACTTACAATGCACGTCAATGGTCTATCTTTCTAATACTAACATTCAACCTTAAGTATACTCAGTTGTGTAAAACTTTGACCCATGCATTATACTGCAGTTTAGAAAAGCCTACTCAGCAATATCTCCTAGGCAATAATACAAATGAAAAATATTCTGAAAATAAATACAATAAAAAAAAATTCTAATGAAGACTAACTTTAACTCTAGATTTTCCTCTTGGTTTTTCCACCACAACTATATATGCAATCTATTCAAGAACAAAGTTGATGAAGTTATATGCACTATACACTCACTTTTTGCTTGGAAAACCAAGGATTGTCAGCTAAGCAATTTGGTCAGAATTCCAGAAACTTGGCTTAAGACTAATAGCCAGCTTTATGCCCAGCAGGTACAGGCATATGGTCAAGAGGAAAAAGTCCATCACATGACAGACTACACTAGGGAGTCCACTTAACTACAGTCCCCTTCCTCCGCTGGTCTAATAAAACCATCTAATGCTTCATATGTTGTATGCTGCTGCACAAAAGCACAAAACACAGTAACAATCTTGAGTTCTTTCTGGCCCACTGTGTTCATGGGAAAGGCATCTATCTCACTTCTGTGAACATGCTGGTTTATCTGAAAAATAAGAAGTTTGACTAACTGACCTCGCTCTAAAAAATGTACACATCATTTATTTTCTGAATATATCTGTAGATGAAGAAGAAACAGAATATAGATGAAAAGGTTGAGGCAGAGAAATTAAGTAACTTCTCTAAAAAGTTACAGAGTCAGAAGTAGAATTTAGAAATCCCCTGTTAAGAAATCTATTTACTAGCAAACTACCTTTCCAAGAGTTGGAAACTATTACACTACTATAACCCAAAGTGGGGTCCAGCTGCTCGCCACACAAAAGCCAATGAAGAGGTGAGGCTGGAGGAAAGAACAGTCTGCTTTATCTTGGATGCCAGCAAATGAGAAGGGGGCAGGGGACTCTGTCCAAAGGCCGACTCCCCCCTTCACTAACAATCAGTAGGTTAGAGCTTTTATAGGCTGAGGGAGGGGGCAACATCCAGAAACAGCACAGTCAGTTCTGACACGCGTCTTGAAATTGGTCATCAGTGGTCTGACCAGCATTATCTTGACTGTTTTAAGTACGGATAATCTTCAGTTCCAGGGTTGGTTTGTTTCCATTTCCTGAAGCCAGTTCTCGGAATTGTGGCAGTTTATGTCACAGCTATAGTCTGGTCATCGTGTAGTTAACTTCTTCCACCTGGTGGGGGTTTCAGTAGCTACAAGACAGCTCACAGGATATGGCTCAGACTATTATCCATAGCCCTTGAGAAGGAACTAAAGGTCTTTATCTAAGCTTAGTGATTATTATTATTTGGTTTCCTTTGTTTGCTTTCCTTTGTTTCTGCATGTTCTTACTTCTTTGATTAAACTTACTCTTTGGCTAAACTTACTCTTTGGCTAAACACAAAAAGCAAGCAGAGAACATGGGGGGACAAGGCACATAGGGTCCTGCTCTGTTTGACTATTGCAAACATTTTCATCTAATTATCTCTTCTGCCTTCACATAATACACTCTAGAGAGTATACCAAATCCCCCAATTTGGCATAACTAAGCAGAATTTGGTAACAATAAGCAGAAGTAAGAGAGGAAAGTAGTGAATTAATATTTACTGTGTATTTCCTATATAAGTGGCACTAAGTTAACAGAAGATATAGTCATTACCAGTTTGTTAGTTCTAGTATGGAGAGATTCAAAGTAGCAACCAAAACTTCATGAACTGGACAACCAGACATGGTTTCTCAAGCTAAGGAGAAGAATAAGGGTTTCCCTGTTGCTCTCTTCAACTATTTGATCCATACAAGCTCAGCAGTCAGAGGAGACTCAGTAACTGCCCAAGAAGACATTGCCCAAGCATCAACACAAATCAGGAAATTAAGTCAGAAGATTTTTTTTTCCCTATTAGAGCCTATACACAAAGACCTGACTTCTGTCTTGGAAGCATAGGTCCTTCTGGGTATACTAGAACATTAAGTATTTCTAAGATGACTGACTTAACACCTTCCTGCTCATGAGAAGAAATTTAAATGTACAGTACACAAAAGCTTCTTGGCATACAGTGTGAATGTATGTTTGTATCTGTGTATGTATTTGTACCTGCCTAGTTCTACAGAATTACTGACCCATATAAAAGAGCTAAAATTCATGAAAATCCCTCAAATTAATTAGGTTCCATGAAAAGCCACTTTTCCTTGATTTTAGAATTTCTAACAAAGTGATAATATATAATACTACTTCCTAATTTTTTCAATAAAATGACTCAGCAGGATGCTTATGGGGAAAGTTAAGAAATGTGAGAAAAAAAAAAGTTTTGAAATACTAAAAAAGGATGTCCAAATTCTGTTAAACAAAATTAAAATACCAAGAATAATCTGAAGAAGCTAATATTTCCTAAATATTAAATTTCATAAGAAAACAATTTCTATGAAATTATATAATGTCATGTATCTACAAAAGCAAAGGAGAAGAGGGTTTTGCTGAGTTGAAACTATAAACTAAAATCAGTTTTCACTGTTCAATGGAAAAAGAAGTCAAAATAAAAATTGTTCTAGTACTGGTTTCTACTTTACAAGTTTTCACTCTCACAAGGCAAACAAAACCCAATGATACTTTATATCATTAGAAGAGTAAATGATTCAATGGCTTCATAACCATTTCTATTGAATATCCTACATGAAGGATGTTTTTCAAATGTTTTCTGATATTTTAAACAGGAAAAATGCAACAAAATACAAACCATCACAAACTCAATATTTGATGGTTTCTCACCGTCCTAAACCCACATGTCCATCTTGGTATTTGTCATGTCTTTGAATCCTGGGTTACAAGCCACAACAGACTTGCTGCCATATTGTAGGTAAAGAATGGAGTGTTACAGCCTCATGGTCTTCAATGCCACTCACACAGAATCCAGTTAATTTTTTAAGAACCTTTCACTGTTGTTGCTAATGCTGAACATGTATTATTTGACAGGCATACCAAATATCTAAGAGACATTCCAAACTCAACACATTCAAAAATCATACTTCCGAACTTTAGAACCAACCTTCCCCAGAACTTCCCCACCAACCTTACCAAGTCATCCCACACCACCCTCCTATAGATTTTCTCATCTTGACTGATGGCAACTCCATCCTTCTAGTTACTCCAGCCAATATTAGTCATGTTACTCCTTTCTTTTTCTCTCCTTCACCAATCAATCTCTTTCTCCCTCACTCACTCCCTCTGACTTTACAGCTATACTGTCAGCCAATTCCCTTGGTTCTCCCTTTAAATCACATCCAGAAATCATCCATTGCTCATTACTTCTCCTGCCACTATCCAGTCGTAGCCACCATCATCTATTACCTGGATTATTCTAAAAGCCTCCTAATTAATTTCCCTGTTTCTTTACTTGCTCCCCTATGGTCTATTTTCAAAAGCAACCAGAATGATCCCTTTAATGTAGTTCTTATCTGTCCTCTGAACCCTCCAATCACTCCTCCATTTCACTCATATAAAAGCCAAATAAGTTTCAATGCCATTACATGCCTTTACTACAAACTTACGCCTCCTCATTACTTTCCTCACCTCATCTTACTTTACCTTTGTGACTCAATCCCTACAATTCTCTGCCTGGTTGCCTCAACTCCACCTAAATGAGCTCCTGACTGAGCAACTGAACTGACTTTCTCTCAAAAACTCCTGATGCATCTGCTCTGATTGTTCCAAAACAGAACACTCTTCTCTCAGATGTCTGCTTGAGTAACACTTTTAGTCCCCTGTTCAAATGCTGCGCTGTGCTTAGTCACTCAGTCGTGTCTGACTCTTTGCGACCCCATGGACTGCAGCCCATCAGGCTCCTTTGTCCATGGGGAGTCTCCAGGCAAGAATACTGGAGTGGGTTGCTATGCCCTCCTCCAGGGGATCTTCCCAACCGAGGAGTTGAACCGGGGTCTTTTGCATTGCAGGTGGATTATTTACCAGCTGAGCTACCACGGAAGCCCTATTCATAACTTTAATAACAGTTCCCCACCTGTTTCCCCATCACCAACTTCTAATACCCCTTTATCCTACTCTACTTACTCTGTTCCCAGAACACTTATTTTCTAACATACAATCAATTTCACTTTTGTATTATATTTACTGCTACACTAGAATGTATTAATAGCATCTTCAAAGGCAAGGATCTTTCTTTGATTCACTGATGTAACCCAAGCACCTAAAAGAATGTCTGGCTTGTAGCAGACAGGTAAATATTTGCTGAATAAATGAATGTCCAAGATGAACAAACACAAAGTTCCTAAAACCCAAAGAGCCCTCTAATGCCTTCCAGCCTGATCAGTACTTCATCTCTAAAGGGACATGATAAGAGCACTGCTGGTCTCTTACACTGGGTAACTAACCAGCATACCTTCTTGACATTATATAGTACTTCCAAGGGTTTATGATTTAATGAAATAACCAGAAGCCAGAGTAAATTAAAATGTTAGAGACCTCCTCAACGAATTTCCCATTTATGCAACAAAAATGACAACACTTACTAGAGAGTCAGTCATATTAAGAAGCTACTGTTGATATTTTCGCGAGTGTGAATATGGTGGAATCGTTCTGAGGAAGCCTTTAGAAATACATAGTGAAATATTTACTAATTAAATGATATGATATCTGAGATTTATTTCATACAATCTGGGGTAAGCACAGGGGAAACTAGATTGTGATCATTTTAACATTGCTAAATTGGTAAAAGGTCATAGGAACACTTACATCATTTGCCTTGATTTTGCATATGTTTGGAAATTGTCAGAAAAAAGGCAAAGTAAGAATAACATGGAAAGTTAGTTTTAAAAAAAATAAAAACACAAAACAAAAGCCTATATCTCCTTTAGCATCTAACACATTAGTGGCATCTAAATAATAAATAAAATAAATAAATGATGAAAGACTAAAGTATACAGTAAAACTAAACAATAGTTTCTATAAACTACCATTATGACAAGCAGACTAAAACAAAAATTAATGACTAAAGTTAGGCCCGCCTTCAAAGAAAAATGAGATTCCAAGTGATGGTCACAGTGACTTCAGATGTATATGGATGACTTGGACAGAATGGGGACATAATGAAAAGTCTTCATATTTTTCCAAGATAAAAGGCAGTGCACTATATTCCAAAAAGGTCATTTATATAAATGTAAACTATAATTATCAAGGATAAGAGAACATGGTTGAAATTTTATGTACCAAATAACACTGCAGTCTAATTATTAGAAATACAAGTATCTGTTCAGTGACTCAGACTCCACACTCCCACTGCGTTAAGCGCGGGTTCAATTCCTGGTCAGGAAACTAAGATTCTGCATGCCGCAAGGCATGGTCAAAAAAAAAAAAAGAAAAAGAAATATAAGGACCAACTTGACTAGAAAACAAATATAGCAGGAAACAAAAATACTATCTCAATCCCAGAAAGAGCAAGTAAACAAAAAAATTTTAATCTTAGAACTATAAAGGTAATATAAACTAGATATAATTAAATTTGCATTCTTCAAAACATATCTTACAACACTAGCAGCAGTTTCAACAATCTCCTTGGCTGATTAAATCAATTCTAGTAAAATATTTGCCTAATATCAAGATGAGAGCTACCCATTGTGCTCATGTACAGATAAATGTTTATCAGTTTTTAATTCACATTCAAGAACTGGAAATAAAGATCTAATGGATTAAGTACAAAAAGGTATAAAATTTTCCCATCAGGAATAGAAACTGTTATTCATGACAGCTTACTCTGATAATTTGCCAAAGAGTAAGATGTTCTATATGTGTTTCACATTCTAGGAATACCAGACTGTTAGCTACCACCTACATAAGAACACATATAAAAACATCTCAAGTACCTAAGACTGTCTGACACATGGTAAACACCAAATATGTACTAAATTAACAAAATTAAAAATCACTAAACACTTGGACCAACAAACACATCAGAGCTACCATCACAGATTGTTTAAGATGTAAAAATGAGAATACTACATATCAAAATCTTGCTGGTTTTGTTCCACAATACCTTTACAGTAATATTATTGCACAAACGGCCACAATCTGAAAGTGTCAACTGAAAAATTATTAAAACTAGTAAAAGATTTCCAAAAAAATAACAGCTCTTAGGACACTGCTACTGCTGCTAAGTCGCATCAGTCATGTCCGACTCTGTGCAACCCCATAGACGGCAGCCCACCAGGCTCCTCCGTCCCTAGGATTCTCCAGGCAAGAACACTGGAGTGGGTTGCCATTTCCTTCTCCAAGGCAGGAAAGTGAAAAGTGAAAGTGAAGTCGCTCAGTCGTGTCTGACTTTTAGCGACCCCATGGTCTGCAGCCTACCAGGCTTCTCTGTCCATGGGATTCTCCAGGCAAGAGTACTGGAGTGGGTCGCCAGTGCCTTCTCCTCTTAGGACACTAAATACACAAAATAGTGCTCACTGTTGTTATTTTGATATTTCTCTATTTTCACGCATTTCACAATTTTGACACTCTCAGCCTACCTTTCTTATGCTAAATGCAGTAATTTATAACCACAAGGCAAAGATTATTTCCTGTTCTTCTCTGGTGACAAGATCTGCCCCAGAGGAAGAAGGTCAGATCTCCTCTGCAGCAGTGCCCATCTAGTAAACCACCCCCACACACACTGCTATGGACAAGTGTGTGGTCCCATCCAAAGACTCCCTGGCCAACCAGGTATTAAAGTGAGTGGGCCTCCCTCCCAACCCAGAGACCCTAAGTCTCTGGAACGAATTTCAACTAGCTACAGGATTTGCCTCAGCCTATTATCCAGATATTTCACACTTTTTTAGCTGAGTATAAATAGAATATATTCACCACCACCCCACACACACACACAAATCAATCAATGTTACTATTAGACATTTAATTTTTAAACATTTTCGGACATATATTCTCTGTGAAGATAGCAAATAATCAGTATTGCTTTTATTATTAAGCAAGACTATCAGGCATAAAATATATTAATTCAATAGCTTTCTTGTAGGCCAGGGGTATCTCATTTGTTGTTCAGTCGCTCAGTTGTGTCCGACTCTTTGTGACCCCATGCACTGCAGCACACCAGGCTTCCCTGTCCTTCACCATCTCCTGGAGTTTGCTCAAACTCATGTCCATTGAACCGGTGATGCCATCCAACCATCTCATCTTCTGTCGTCCCCTTCTCCTCCTGCCTTCAATCACTCTATGCCAAAAAGGAGGTGGGGAGGAACCCATTCATAAGCACCAATAAAATAATTGCCCAAGATAAACTTCTTACATATACAGACCTACAAAAAAATACTAGTAAACTCTACTGAAGACCAAAAGAAAAAAAGAGCCAACAAATAGAAACAATGTTCCAGGAGAGTAGAATAGAGAAAACAGACCATTAGGTAACTAACTACAGAGTGTAAAGATGCCAATTCTCTCCAAGTTTATTTACCAGTTCGATCAAATTACATCAAAATTTTAAAAAGAAGTTCTTATGAAACTTAACAAAATAATCTACATCAAAATTTTAGAAAGAAGCTCTTGTGAAACTTAACAAAATAAGCTTTGGGATGGTGGGTAAGTGCCTGCGCTCTAAAGCCAGAGACAGCCTGAGTTTGAATTCTGGTTTCTCAGCTTAATGTGATCTCAAACTAAGTACTAAACCTTTCTGCATCTCGGTTTTTGTGTCTCTCAAGTCATGATGTAACACCAGCATCACTGGGTTGTTACGAAGACTGAACGTGCCAATCAGCTCAGTTTAGTTGCTCAGTCGTGTCTGACTCTTTGCAACCTCATGGACTGCAGCACAACAGGCTTCCCTGTCCATCACCAACTCCCAGAGCTTGCTCTAACTCATGTCCATTCAGTTGGTGATGCCATCCAATCATCTCATCCTCTGTCATCCCCTTCTCCTCCTGTCTTCAATCTTTCCCAGCGTCAGGGTCATGTGACATTAAAAACTGGATTAAAGATTTACTGAGCACAGCCTCGCCCATCAGAACAAGACCCAGTTTCCCCATAGTCAGTCTCTCCCACCAGGAAGCTTCCATAAGCCTCTTATCCTTATCCATCAGAGGGCAGACAGACTGAAAACCACAATCACAGAAAACTAATCAAACTGATCACATGGACCACAGCCTTGTCTAACTCAATAAAACTATGAGCCACCATGTAGGGCCACCCACAATGGATGGGTCATGGTGGAGGGTTCTGACAAAATGTGGTCCACTGGAAAAGGGAATAGCAAACCACTTCAGTGTTCTTGCCTTGAGAACCCCATGAACAGTATGAAAAGGCAAAAAGACATATAATAGGCTAGACAAAGTAGATAAAGCTAAATTCTATACCTATTTATCTCTTTCCACTTGTATGAAAAATTTAAACTCATATTTTCATTGTCTAGGAAAAGTAAATGTGCTAGAAAATTATAAAGCCCTGTATAAATCTTATTGCAATTGTTCAGATGGAAAGAGAGGTATAGCTTCTCTAGAAAGAAAATTGATCATCTCTACCTGGTCTATGAAAAATAACACTTATATTAAAACTTAACTACTCATGCAGGAGGAAGGAGTGAATAATTAAGTAATGAAACAAATGTTCCATCGTCAAAAAAGAAAAAAAAATCATTCAGCTTTGTGGCAAAGTCATCCAAAATGACACTGTTTTCATCTTCTCTGAAATAGAATAAAAATGAAAGTAATACAGAAAGAAATATTTGAGGACTTCTTGAAACTGGTAAAAATATTTCCCTCAAGAAGATCCAGCTGTTAGAATTTAATGATGTACAAGCTGGGTCTCAAAGAGGCAGAGGAACCAGAGATCAAACTGCCAACATTCACTGGATCACGGAGAAGACAAAGGAGTTTCAGAAAAACATTTACTTCTGCTTCACTTACTACGCTAAAGTCTTTGTGTGGATCACAACAAACTGTGGAAAATTCTTAAAGAAATGGGAATACCAGACCAATTTACCTGTCTCCTGAGAATCTGTATGCAGGTCAATAAGTAACAGAACCAGACATGGAACAAGTAACTGTTTCAAAATTGTAAAAGGAGTATGACAAGGCTATATATTGTCACCCTACTTATTTAATTTATATGTAGAGTACATCATGTAAAATGCCAGGCTGGATGAATCACAAGCTGGATTCAAGATTGCCAGGAGAAATATCAACAACCTCAGATATGCAGATGATAACACTCTAATGGCAGAAACTGAAAAGGAATTCAAGAACCTCTTAATGAGGGTGAAAAAGGAAAGTGAAAAAGCTGGCTTAAAACTCAACATTTGAAAAACAAAGATCATGGCATCCAGTCCCATCACTTCATGGCAAATAAAAGGGGGAAAAGTGGAAGCGGGGACAGATTTTCTTTTCTTCAAAATCACTGCAGACAGGGACTGCAGCCATGAAATTAAAAGACACTTGCTCCCTGGATAGAAAATTATGACAAACCTAGACAGCATATTAAAAACCAGAGACAGCACTTTACCAACAAAGGTCCCTCTAGTCAAAGCTAAGATTTTTCCAGTAGTCATGTATGAATATGAGAGTTGGACCAAAAAGAAGACTGAGCACTGAAGAATTGATGCTTTTGAATTTCTGGTGCTAGAGAAGACTTTAAAGAATCCCCTGGACAGCAAGGAGATCAAACCAGTCAATCCTAAAGGAAATAAACCCTGAATATTCATTGGAAGGATTGTTGCTGAAGCTGAAGCTCCAGTATTTGGCCATCTGATGCAAAGAGCCGACTCACTGGAAAAGACTCTGATGCTGGGAAAGACTGAAGGCAATAGGAGAAGGAGACAGCAGAGGGTGAAATGGTTAAATAGCATCATCGCCTCAATGGACATGAATTTGAGCAAGCTATGAGAGATGATGGAGGACAGAAGAGCCAGGCATACTACACTCCATGGGGTCTCAAGGGGTCGGACATGACTTAGCAACTGAACAACAACAGTAACTCATGTGAAAAAAACAGATGATCAACCACTCTAAACAAACAAAACACAACTTCAAAGAAAGTAACAGAGATAAACTGAAAGACAAAACAAGTTTTTCGTAAGGTAGAAAAGAAAATCATAAGTAAATTCATCAAACTATGGGAAAGGATGTCTTTCTCTAAAATGTATACTCTACATGGAAACAGATAATGGTGCACAATCTTGTAAATATACTAAAAACCACCCAACTGTACACTTTAAAATGGTAAATTACATCTCATAACAAAAATTTAGTGTCAAATTGACATTTATATGCAAAACCTTCCAAGATAAGGAAAATATACATAAATGATTGTTATTCATCAGAAATTTTGTGTTTTGCAAGAATCTACTATTAAGCCATAAATTTCTATATGTTCCAAGATTTATCTTCTCAAAAAAGGAGGGAAAGGGCATAAGTACATATTTAGTCTCCCTAAGAAGCCACAAGATTTGAATATCTGAACGGACATGTAAATCCTTTGTTAATCTTCTCCATAAACAGTCTCTATGCGTGAGAACCTTGTGAGAATCTGCTACAGTTTCAGTTTAGAGTAGTTGATCACTGTGTTTTTTTTTCCCCACAGTAGTCAGTGATGCTCAGTAAATTCTAACAGCTAGATCCTCTCTTGTGGGAAAAATGTTCATACTTTTGCAGACCTAAACTGGGAGCTGGGCTGCCTGATCCCCCTGACAGCTACAGCTCTGCTCATACAACAAAGAATGTGACAATAAAGAAAAGACCCCTGCCACTTCTGATTAGGAGTTCCATGCTCTGGGCAAGACAAGCTCTAAGTTGTCCACCTCAAACAGATAACTGTCACTTCTCTGAAGCCTCCAAAGCCTAGAAACAACCCCACATAAGTAGGATTTCTCTTTTCCAGGACACACAGGGCAGAAGGCATCTAAGGGAAGTCAGAATAGCACTTCTTTATCCTGAGCCGAAAGTGGTGTTGCTTTTACCTCTGTTCTACAAAAATAAATAAGAGAAACCCCCAGAAGTAAAATCTAATATACATAATTTGAATTTCATTTCAAAATATTACAAAAAGTAAATACTAAACTGTTATTATAAAATTGTATCGTTATAAAAAAGGCATAATTGACTTCATTATAGACTAAGTACTCAATTCAGAAAGCCATCAGTGTCAGGGAAAAATCCATACAGCTGGCTCACACTGCCAACCCAAGAAAATACTAATGACCTGAATTATAGGCATCATGCCTATGATAATTACCATTCACTGAGTATCTGTGTATTTATAATATTTCCAAAAACTCTACAAGGTACCTATTAGCCTCGCTTTATAGATATGAAACAGGAAAAGAATAGTTATTAAGTAATTTGCCCAAGGACAGAGTTAGTATACAGTTGAGGCAAAACTCAAAACCAACTTAACCAGACCCCAAAGATTCTGCTTTTTCACTGTGAAATGATGCCTCTCAAAAGAAATATATACAGTAATAACATCTAACATTTACTGAGTGCTTATTTTGTCCTACGCACTTTACACTCCATTTCATGTAACCCCAAAAACATGAGATAGAGCTAACATTAATCTATTTTTATAAATGAAGAAACAACAGGATGCCAAATGACACCCTAGGTCACATGACTAGTACGACAATTCAAACAGAGAGACCACATCCTTAACCACTACACACACACACACACACACACGCATTTGCTGCCAATCATTAAGCTCATTACTTAGCAGGCACTGTGTTACATACTTTTCTTTTTCTTTCTCAGAAGAACCTCCAAGAACAACTAAACAAACTCTAGATTTCTAAAAGTTCAGCAACTATTATTCCTCGACTAAAACAGCCTTTTACTTCACCATTTCAATGAATTTTAAGATGGTGTGTTTAACAGAAAAAGTAACTTAAATCTAGAAGACAAATTTAGAAAGTCACCAATACATTAACAATATCTTTACTATGTTGCCACAATTTTATCAATTGTGCAATCTCCCCTCATCCTCAACTATGCTGCTGCTGCTAAGTCTCTCTAGTTGTGTCCGACTCCCAGTGACCCCATGGACTGCAGCCCACCAGGCCCCCCCATCCATGGGATTCTCCAGGCAAGAGCACTGGAGTGGGGTGCCATTGCCTCCTCAACTATCAACACATTCTAAACCTGAATGATTAACTCTGCTTTTCCTTTAGTTAACATAATAGTTAGAAACAGATAGTTATCATTAGCATTTTTGTCATTCTGTCGCTCAGTCCTGTCCAACTCTTTGTGACCCCTTTAACTACAGCATGCTAGTCTTCCCTGTCCTTCACTATCTCCCAGAGTTTGCTCAAACTCATGTTTATTGAGTCGGTGATGCCATCCACCATCTCATCCTCTGTCATCCCCTTCTCCTTCCTTCAATCTTTCCCAGCATCAGGGTTTTTTCCAATGACTCAGTTCCTCACATCAGGCGGCCAAAGTATTGGAGCTTCAGCATCAGTCCTTCCAACAAATACTCAGGACTGATTTCCTTTAGGATTGACTGGTTTGATCTCCTTGCAGTCCAAGGATTCTCAAGAGTCTTCTCCAACACCTCAGTTCAAAAGCATCAATTCTTCGGCACTCAGCTCTCTTTATGGTCCAACTCTCACATCGTACATGACTACTGGAAAAACCATAGCTTTGATTATATGGACCTTTCTCGGCAAAGTGATATCTATGCTTTTTAATACATGGCTAGGTTTGTCATAGCTCTTCTTCCAAGGAGCAAGCATCTTTTAATTTCATGGCTGCAATCACCATCCACAGTGATTCTGGAGCCCAAAAAAAATAGTCTGTCACTGTTTCCACTATTTCCCCATCTATTTGCCATGAAGCAATGGGACTGGATGCCATGATCTTAGTTTTCTGAATGCTGAGTTTTAAACCAGCTTTTTCACTCTCCTCTTTCACTTTCATCAAGAGGCTCTTTAGTTCTTCTTCGCTTTCTGCCCTAAGAATGGTGTCATCTGCGTATCTGAGGTTATTGATATTTCTCCCGGCAATCTTGATTCCAGTTTCATCCAGCCTGGCATTTTGCATGATGTACTCTGCAAATAAGTTAAATAAGCAGGGTGACAATCCACAGCCTTGACATACTCCTTTCCCAATTTGGAACCAGTCTGTTGTTTCATGTCCAGTTCTAACTGTTGCTTCTTGGCCTGCATACAGGTTTCTCAGGAGACAGGTAAGGGGTCTGATATTCCCATCTTTTCAAGAATTTTCCATAGTTTGTTGTGATCTACCCAGTCAAAGGCTTCAGCATAGTCAATGAAGCAGAAGTAGACATTTTTCTGGAATTTTCTTGCTTCTTCTATGATCCAACAGATGTTGGCAACTGGATCTCTGGTTTCCCTGCCTTTTCTAAATCCAGCTTGTACATCTGGAAGTTCTCAGTTCACACAGTGTTGAAGCCTAGCTTGAAGGATTTTGAGTATGACCTTGCTAGCATGTGAAATGAGTGCAACTGTGCAGTAGTTTGAACATTCTTTTGCACTGCCCTTCTTTGGAATTGGAATGAAAACTGACATTTTCCAGTTCTGCGGCCACTGCTGGGTTTTCCAAATTTGCTGGCATACTGAGTGTAGAACTTTAACAGCATCATCTTTTAGTATTTTAAATAGTTCAGCTGGATTGATTATTAGCACTTACTATTTGACTATTTTTCAGTTGCTTTGCCAGGAGTCAATTAGTCAGTTAACTGGGATTAAAAATGAATTAAGTAACTCATCCAGGAACCACACAACCAGTAAGCAATGAAAATGAGATGGAAACTCAATTCTCCTCCAAAGTACCACTCTCAAATTATTCATACCTTAAAATCTAGGGAATTTATTACCAGAGATGTATCTAGATGAAGAAAGGGGGGGAAGGGCAGAGCAATCTTACATTCGCAAGTAGGAAAAATCTTGGAAATAAGAAGCTAGTCATTCCATATCTGAATTACTTAAGAAACACTTAAATGATTAATTGGTTAACAACAAAAAAGTACAAGAACATGGAAACCAGATAAAAACTAAAAATTTCTATAAATGGTCATGTCTTTCCAATTTTGAAAAAAATAGAACAAACAGGATATGTCACAATTTCTGAAAACAATCCCCCCAAAGTAGAAGAAAAATCATTAAATACTTGCCTAAAGGTAACAAAGAATTATTTTTAATGTGTATGACATAGATTCATTAATTCAAGCATTTACTGGAAGTCCACTATATACTTAGCACTCTAAGCTGGAGGATGAATCAAACCTGTGGGCTTTTTTAGGCCCTGATACCTGCAACAACACAGAAGATCCTTGCAGCTTCTCCACTGCCACATATGCTTTGGGGATTATTTGATCTCTTTAAAAATAAACAAAAATCTCAGCACTTTCAAGTAATTCTCCCTACTCTCCAAAAATACTATTTAGACTCTTGGAGCAAACCATTTATCCAACCCACTTTTTGAACTTGACACAGAATCAGACTATTTTGAAGCGTAAGAATTAGATGGATAGCACTAGTTCCATGTGAGAGGTTCACAAATGGAAGCACTCATCTACAGCAGGGGTCCCCAACTTCTCGGTTCTAATGCCTGATGATCTGAGGTGGAGGTAATACTGATAGAACTAAAGTGCACAATAAATGTAATGGGCTCAAATCGTCCTGAAACCATCCCGCACACCCCCAGTCCTCGGAAAAATTGTCTTCCACAAAACCGGTCCCTGGTGCCCAAAAGGTTGAGGACTGCTGAGAGAGGAATTTTAACAGCTCCACTTAATACTGGCTCTTTCAGCTGCAAGTCACAAAGCACGCAGCTTCTCTGTAAACTTAAAACAAAAATCAGTCTTATCTGAATTCAAATAAGGCTTTCACAACTTCAATCATTAGGATAACAATTTTCAACCCTATACTAATCTTTACAAACATAAGATGAAACCAAAGATATAAAAGAAAGTTCCAGTTATACTGAGCTAAATTTCTATACCAAAACCAATTCCACCAGGAAGTTATAAAATAAAGAAGTGAGTATAGTGATCTAATTGGTTCCCAAAGTCTGACTACTGCTACATTTTAAAGTCACCATCAAAACTTCATATATAAAAAAGCACTCCAACTAAAAGCATGGAGCAAGTACAAATAAAGGAAGTGTTCACCCTAATTCTATCAATTAATAAGTTAAAAGTGGGTACAGGTCCTCCAACGTGACAGTCTCACTTACTTATTAGTTAATTGGGAAGATAAACTCTGCTTGCCCCAAGGCATTTTTATGTTACTACATTGTTAGGAGATTTGAGTTCAGTTTAACAAAAGGTATTTTCTTTTCATCTACTTAATCCAGTCACAGATGAGATAACAGAGAAATGAACAAGTATTTCTACCATAAAAAAATATATCATAGGTTATAAATACAAAATAAAAATTGACTATTCCTAAAGGGTATGAATAGGCCCAGACAGTGAATATATAGTCATAAACACAGTAATGCTACTTTATTCAGGCAATACCTTCTTAATTCCCAAAGTTTACATTTGGGAATTTAACAATTGCAAGCCAATACTCAAAGTGAGAAGTCAAAGGTCCCCCCTCCAGTTAAATTCTCCAGCTTATCTTTTTAACACACAGCTAAACGTTATTTGTTATACTTTTTCCCTAAAGGTAAAAAATGAGGCAGGGATTCTCTCCTGCTTCTGAACAAAGGAATTCAGATAAAAACTCATATATCTGATATCAAAATTACCAGCTCTAAACCAATTTCTACAAATGGGAAGCTGTTTCCAAGAAAAATCAACAAAGAAACTCGAGTAGTTAACTTGACATCTGAACTTCACTTCCTTTTTTCCCCCCAAATAGCAGCGAATAACTTTCCTCCCACTAGTCAAAGCCCATCTCAGGGCCTTAAATTTTCTGTCCCTGACTTTATTTTTTATTTATATGTGTTGTTTAAGTAACTTGCACCTAATATGCTAAATACCACTAGCTTTTCATAAGAGTACTAAGCATACAAATTCAGTAACACCTGACATGACAAACCAGAAGATGAAAGCTTAAAAAATGGAAGGATGGGGTCTTTTACAACTTGTCATAGTCTTCTCAAAACATCAAACTTCTGTAAGCCAAGAACATATTTCAGTGTGTTGTGAAAATAAACAGCTGGAGAAACACAGAAATAAAACTCACATTTGACATATCCAGAAATAATATTCAAACACTACATCTGAAGTAAATCCTAATCTATTATGCTATAGATATAGCTATAGTAATCACATACTGCACTTGGGAGAAAAAAATTCTCAGGCTCCTCCTTGCTTCACAAAAATACAGTATTCCAAAACCCCAGGTCACACAGAGATGAACTCACACACGTACAAAGTTCATGCATGCCCTAACAATAAGCAGTGGCCAGGGATCAAGGCCACCTAGGCAGAGAAGACATCCAAGAGCATTACAGTAGACCAAGGCTGGCTTCCATGAAAATGATATCCTCATCTAATTGCAGTTGAAGGCATTTTCCCACATTAGGCATTTTACTAACTTCTGGTGCCTATCTCTTCACTTTCTGGTTTCTAAAAATCCCCTGGGGGAACTGCTGTCCTTTCAATTCAGATCCAATATGTAGTAGTTTCTACCTTTCAAATAAGAAAAACTTAAGATTAGCATACTTCCAACGCAGAGTAACTACTGGGTGTGGGGGGAAAGGGAGGGAGGAGAAGGGGAGGGAAGCAGGGAAAGGTTTAATGCAGGCAATTAAGAAAACTCAGCAAAGTCCATGTCTTACATGGTTTTCTTCATATATATTTTTAAAACCAAATCAGTAAACAGTAATTAGTCTGAGAAAAGCTCCCAACTTCTTTAGCCAAAAAACAACATAATTCAGTACCAGGAATCCCAGCCCTTGTTACAATTTCTAACATCATACAGACTGTACACAACTATGTTTTAACCTTATCTCATTCCATAGATACAGGGACTCGTTACCCTGTTGCTTGCCTGTACCAGTGCTCAGTCATGTCCGGCTCTTTGCGACCCCATGGACTGTAGGCCACAGGCCTCCTCTGTCCATAGCACTATCCTAGCAGAGTGAGTTGCCATTTCCACTTCCAGGAGATCTTCCCGACCTAGGGATCAAACGCCCTATCTCCTGACTGGTAGGCAGATTCTTTACCACTGAGCCACCTGGGAAGCCCACTTACCCTGTTATACATATCCAAATCTTAATGAAATACTTTAGGATCTTCCTTAATCTGAGTATATGAGAAAATGAATGTACAACAACAGGCCAGTCAACAAATATTTATTAAACAATAATCATGTGCAAGGCATTCATATAAAGTTTAAGGCAGGTCAATGCTTTTGGGGTGTGTTGCTACACACCAATATAAATGCCACCTTTCTTACAAAATATCAACATGTCTCAAATTAAAGCTCCTACTTCAAATGACACAAGACAGTTAAGATAAGCAAGTGTTCATGAATGTGTGGTTGACCCTTCCCTCAAAATGTGGAAAATATTACTGAGATTTCATTCTGACAAGAAAATGAAAACTTATACCTACTTGTCTGTGTAATACTCAGTAAACTCTGCAGTATAAGGGTACATCAGCATAAAAATAATTGTAACCTTTGCTTTGATGAAATGAGTAAGCCAAAGAAGCAATATTAATTTGAAGGCACACATGTCTATTAACAGTACAATTTAGAATGTAACAAGTATCACATATTGTGTGTTTAATGTGGTAGTTGTAATTTTTAAAGATTTAAACATTCAGGGTCTAGTCTGTTGAAATAACAGTTACCATTTTATTACTATTATTTACTAAATGCTTACTATGAACCAAACAGTATTGGGCATTTTAGTTATCTTTTTGTTGTCTATGTTCACAACAGTCACTGAACTAATTGCATTCCCACCTTATAAATGAAGAAATACATTCAAATGATTAAACAATTTGTTCTAGTTAATACAGCTAATTAAACACAGAGACCAGATTCAGAGCAACCGTCTCTGGCAAGGATGGCCCACAGGTTGGGTGCCTGGTGTTGGTCTGGGAAGCGACCAAATTAAAAACATGCCTGCCTAGTTCCCTGACCAAAGTTTCCATCTGAATGAACTGTGGCTGTGGCAGGTGTCATGATTCATCGCACCGGGGGGGCAGGGGAACTATTCTTCTGTTCTCTTACTTCTGTGTGGGGGCTTTCACTTCTTGCAAGGAAGAATGCAATATTAGAATCCTTACTACATTTCACAATTCATCCTTACTAGTACTAAAGCTTAACAATTTTTTCCTACATTTGGGATGCCCTGGTGGCTGAGATGGTAAAGAGTCCGCCTGTAATGCAGGAGATGTGGGTTTGATCCTGGGTTGGGAAGAACCCCTGGAGAAGGAAATGGCAACCCACTTCAGTATTCTTGCCTGGGAAATCCCATGGACAGAGGAATCTGGCAGGCTACAGTCCATGAGGTCGCACAGAATTGAACACAAGTGAGCAACTAACCCTTTCACTTCACTTGGCTCCTTGTTTCTGTTCTCAATGAATTAAGAGCCTGGAAATGTGGAGAAGTGACTTCAACAGACGTTCCTGAAACTCCAACTGACATGTGCAGCATAGTAAGAAATAGAGGAGGTTAGAGATCAAGCAGCTGTCATTAATGAAACACACTAACATCAAGAGAACCACAGGAAGGGATATTATCATCTACAAAATAAACCAGTAACATAATTCTTTTTGATATTGAACTACATAGTTTCACAGATAATCTATCTTTGAATATGTACTTAATTTATGAAACTTTTAGACCATTTGGTCTAATACCCTGACCACTTTGGGAAAAAACTAAGTCAACACCACCAGCTTCGTTGTTGCTATGAAACTGAACTTCTATCTTCTAATACCAAACTTTATAGTCTGGCCCATCTTTATTAATTGCTTGCCTTATTAATATACTAATATTAATATACTTGCCGTATTAATATACTTGCCTTCCTAGACTTTTGCTAACTCTCATGAGCCAAATCTGACCCTTTCCTTGTGTACAATGAGTGCTCTTGACTCAGCTTTTCTCTGTTATTCTAGGAACACCCTTGGCTATGCCCCCAAACATCTTGTAGCAATGTTCTCTATTCACTGGCTGATAAAGGCCTGCAGGGCAGTAAGCAAAATGATCATGGCATACCAAGCAATTATAAGAACAGAGTAAAGGAAAGGAGAAAGAAAGTAACAGGAATGTGGGAGGGAATTGAGGAAGAAGAATGCAATGTTCCACGATCTGACTGACCAATCTATTTTTCTCAATCAGTATACACATACCCTCAGGCACAAACTGAGGCATGCTGGGGATACACTAAGACAATGAAGGTGTCTCAAACATGGTGTCAGGCCTCTTCATTCACCCCAGTCTTCCAAAATTAACAGACTCTCAGGATTTTTTTTTCTGAGAGTGAAATATTACTACATTTATATAATCAGTATGCAATAGAAGGCAACATTCACATGACTCAATATAAAACACAATTTAAGAAATTTCCGGGGGGGGGGCGTCCAGGAAGGGGAACACATGTAAACCCATGGCTGATTCATGTCAATGTATGGCAAAAACTACTACAATATTGTAAAGTAATTAGCCCCCAACTAAAATAAATAAATTTATTTAAAAAAAAAAGAAAAGAAATTTCCAAGTTGCTCTGAGGTATATTCAAAGGGTAGTCTTACTCTCCTCTGTCTGTGAGGTTCTTTTCAGGTAGCTTAAGAAGCCCTATTTTATACAAATTTGGGAGGGTAAAATCCCAACAGTTTGATCTGCCTGATTAACAACCTTTACAGAAAGAGTAGATCACTCCCTCTACAATGTTCATACAACATTTTATATTACTTTATATTCTTACCTAAGCATTTATCAATCACATAATAACTTATGTGTCTACCTCATCAATTACAACTAATTTCTCCTGGACAGCAACCATATGTCTACTTTTCTTTTATTTAGAGCTCCTAGGAAAATGGCAAGAACATAGTACACCACCTGACAATATCACATTTGTTAGAGTAAACTTACACATTTCAAAGACCAAATAATTTCTCTCTAGCAAGATCATGTCAACACAGAATCTTATAATATGTTAATCACATTAGACAACTCATACAAATACCTAACCCAAATCTACTTTACCACTATAATGGGATTTGAAAAATTAATCCACTCACCCACAGTCAAGAAATTACATTCCATAGACTTAATATAAAACCAAAAGCTGAACAATTACTGCACACAGTTCTCTTATATAAAATATACCCTTTCAAATCAGAAAATTTCTGGTCCTGCAAAAACAAAACTATGATTAAAAATCTTTACAAATGATGACTGCCATTCTCTTCATCCCAGTACATCTTATTAAGAACAACAGATCTTAAGATACAACAAATCAGAATTGCAGTGTTTGTTTAGCTTTAATTGCCCATGCTCTACTTACTTCTAGTGCTATCCTTTAAACCTATCTGATTCTCCAGAGGGCAAGCATAACTACATTATGCAGAGTCCCAAAGAAAACTTTAATTACTTCAGTGGGAAAAAAGGCTACAACGCCTATGATCTTCCTAGGTTTTCAAAGATGATCAGAATTCTCAAGACAATATCAATAAAAAATGAATGAATGACTAATTTCAAAAGGATAAGCAACATTTTCTCCCATGTTTTAAAAAGGGTTCTATTTAATTTAGTAGAAAATTTGCATATTCTAATATTATCATCTGAAAAGTTTAATGTCATACATTTTATTAAACATGATGCATACCAGAATGTACACACTTCCATTTAAAAATATACTACAGGCTACCAATACAGTGACCAAATGGCATTTTATTAATGCCCCAACAGTACTGACAAAAACACAATTAATAAATATTTGATTAATTAAGTCAACAAATATTTAAGCTTCTTCTTATATCCATACACTGTTCTAAGCACAGGCTATGGTAAGTCTAACACTTAAAACCCTTGCCTTTATGTAGTCTTTAATTTTCTGAAAAGGCAGAAATTCAACAAATCAACCCACAGATCTATACTCATCAAATGCTGCAAGTAGAATGAAGGAAAACAGTCAGGTGATATTAGTGGTGGCGGTGGGTGGGGGGTAATCCTGCTTTAGACTGGAACACTTAAGGATGCCTCTCTAAATACAAGACACTTGAGATTAAGATTCCACATTCAAAGATTTGAAGAAAAGATCATTTCAGGTTATGGGAACAGCATGTGGGAAAGTTCTAAGGCAAGTTTCAGAAATTGAAGAGTCAGCATAACTTGATCATAATAAACCAGAGGAAGAGTAGACTTCTTACAATCTGGTAAGGAACAAGATTGTATACAGCTTTGTACCACATTTAAGGATTTAAGGTGTTACTCTAGGCGCACTAAAAAAAATCTAAAATGAAGCATTATAGGTGAGGTGCATGCAAGAAAGACCAATATACAGAATGCCAGAAGGCCTTAGCCCTACCTCAAAAGCTTGGTAAATAAAGGTACACATAGATTTCAACTTAACATGTTAAAAGGTGTATTTGTGTTATGTTTGCATGATTCCCTATTTTGAACAACTTTTTCAAATAACCCATTATCTACGAGACATGATCACACTCCTTCCTTTTCCTTTATACATTCACATTAGCAGAGATATAGCTGAGCAATAAAGTGGTTAACTACAAAGGAGAATAGAAGTACATGGATATGCAAAAAAAAAATCACAAAAAAAAATGTTGGTGAGGATGTGGAGAAAAGAGAAAGCTTCTACACTGTTGGTGTGAAAGTAAATTGGTACAGCCACTGTGGAAAAGAGTATAGAGGTTCCTCAAAAAAACTAAAAACAGAACTACCATATGACCCAGAAATTCCACTCCCGGGTATGTATCCGGAAAAAAGCAAATCACAATCAGAAAAGATACATGCCCTCCAATGTCCATAGAAGCATTATTTACAATTGCCAAGATACAGAAACAATCTAAGTGTCCATCAACAGATGAATGGATAAAGGAGAGGTGGTATACACAATGGAGTAATACTCAGCCACAAAAAGAATGAAATGCTACCATTTGCAGCAACACAGATGGAGTTGGGAAGCATTATGCTAAGTGAAATAAGTCAGAGAAAGACAAACACTGTATGGTATCACAAGTGGAATCCAAAGAATAAAACAAACTAGTGAATATACCAAAAAAAAAAAAAAAACCACCCAGACACATAGACATAGAGAACAAACTAATGGTTAACAATAGTGGAAGGGAAGAAGGGAAAGACAAGAAAAGTGTAGACGATTAAGAAGTATAAACTATAATACTATGCATAAAATAAATAAGGTACATGGATATATTGCACAGCATGGGGAATAGAGCCATTATTTTATAACAATTATCAATGGAGTTCACTTCAGTTCAGTTCAGTCGCTCAGTCGTGTCCAACTCTTTGCGACCCCATGAATTGCAGCACGCCAGGATTCCCTGTCCATCACCAACTCTCGGAGTTTACCCAAACTCATGTCCATTGAGTCGGTGATGCCATCCAGCCATCTCATCCTCTGTTGTCCCCTTCTCCTCCTGCCCCCAATCCTACCCAGCATCAGGGTCTTTTCCAATGAGTCAACTCTTCGCATGAGGTGGCCAAAGTATTGGAGTTTCAGCTTCAACATCAGTCCTTCCAATGAACACCCAGGACTGATCTCCTTTAGGACGGACTGATTGGATCTCCTTGCAGTCCAAGACTCTTAAGAGTCTTCTCCAACACCACAGTTCAAAAGCATCAATTCTTCAGCACTCAGCTTTCTTCACAGTCCAACTCTCACATCCATACATGACTACTGGAAAAACCATAGCCTTGACAGACCTTTGTTGGCAAAGTAATGTCTCTGCTTTTTAATATACTGTCTAGGTTGGTCATAACTTTCCTTCCAAGGAGTAAGCGTCTTTTAATTCCATGGCTGCAATCACCATCTGCAGTGATTTTGGAGCCCAGAAAAATAAAGTCAGCCACTGTTTCCCCATCTATTTGCCATGAAGTGATGGGACCAGATGCCATAATCTTAGTTTTCTGAATATTGAGCTTTAAGCCAACTTTTTCCAGTCTCCTCTCTCACTTTCATTAAGAGGCTTTTTAGTTCTTCACTTTCTGCCATAAGGGTGGTGTCATCTGCATGTCTGAGGTTATTGATATTTCTCCTGGCAATCTTGATTCCAGCTTGTGCTTCTTCCAGCCCAGCGTTTCTCATGACATACTCTGCAAATAAGTTAAATAAGCAGGGTGACAATATACAGCCTTGACGTACTCCTTTTCCCATTTGGAACCAGTCTGTTGTTCCATGTCCAGTTCTAACTGTTGCTTCCTGACCTGCATACAGGTTTCTCAAGAGGCAGATCAGGTGGTCTGGTATTCCCATCTCTTTCGGAATTTTCCACAGTTTATTGTGATACACACAGTCAAAGGCTTTGGCATAGTCAATAAAGCAGAGATAGATGGAGTAGAATCTTTAAAAATTGCGAAACTATGTTGTACACCTGAAACATATAATTTACCTAATATTGTATATCAACTGTACCTCAAGGAAAAAAAAGTACATGGAAATGTAATGACAAATTGGGAAATCACCCTCTGCATAACTAAACTCGGTAGTTCTCCTGAAGGTTAGGGTGGAATGGGAGCAGGGCTCTATGCAGAAGATACTGACATTCTGAAACTGCTTAAATTTTAACCATATGCATCCATCACTTTTAAATCAAAACATCAACTATCATCATTACATCTCTCACTAGGAAGCAGCTTAAACTGATGTAACTTCTTGCCAAAACATCACCAAGTCTTTCAGAAATTATTTCCACTTAATTTTAATGACAATGAAAATGTATTAGCTATTATTTTGTGATATTATCCTCACATCTTCATCTACCTGAAACTCAACTATGTAGAAATTTCCTTGGGAGTTTCCACCTGCAATAGTCTATTTGATAAACATTTTTCATTATTAAATGAAACATTTTTCATCTCTACCAAAATGAGTTTGAGCTTTATTGTCCCCCTAAAAATCCAGAGGTCAACATTTAATTCTACTGTAATTTTTTTTAATTTTAACCAAATTTTAAAAGTAAAGGTACACTGTTTTCCACCTGCAAAAATCTGTCCTAGATAAATATCCATTAATACAAGAAAATACAATGACAAGAACACTAGATTTGCTTTCAGGGGAGGTGGTGGTGTAGTCTCTAAGTCGTGTCCGACTCTTGCGACCCCATGGACTGTAGCCCACCAAGCTCCCCTGTCCATGGGGATTCTCCAGACAAGAATACTGGAGTGGGTTGCCATTTCCTTCTCCAGGGGATCTTTCCGACCCAGGGACCAAAATGCATCTCCTGCACTGCAGGCGGATTCTTTACCACTGAGCCACCAGGGAAGCAAGGGAGACCCAGATTCTATGCAACAGTAAGGAAACAGTTCCATAAGTTATGTAGTATTATGCTGCCAAATATTTGTCACAGAAAGATATCAAAAATACACTGTCTACTGCAAGCTCATTTCTTTTATTTTTAAATGTGTGTATTTAGTAAACAATGTATGAGGAGAAGGAGATTTCACTTTTTACTTGTACTCTTAAATACGTTACAATGATTACATACTACCCAGGATTTTAAAATAAAGGTGGAAATTTTCAGGAAATAATTATTTGAATGTACAATTTTACATCTTTTTAAAAAATCATTTCAACAAGTAAAACCTAAAACAAATAAAATTCTAAATTACCCTTCAAGTACTTTAAGCTCTATAGTTCTCAAAGCAAGCTGTATACAATTTTCTGCCTCTCAGCTGGATATTTTCTTAGTGAACAGTAGCTAGCCGGTAGGCTCTGAAGTTAGAGCTAAAAAACTGTAAGGCATGTCCAGGTCTGCTTACATTTCCCAGATCAGTAACAGGCGGATGGCCCAGAGCACTGACACATCCCTCCTGATGCCTCCTATTTCTACAATCACATTTCAGTGGAGCCCATCATGAATCCTAAGCAGTCAAGAATCACTGCCTTATACAGAAAATGTCAACATGAGCAAGCTAAGGTTGCCACCCATAACTCCACCCCGACCTTGAGTGACCTGTGGGATCACCGTCCACACCACTAAGGCTGAGCATCTTCCTAAATAAGCTGGGAATTCTTAGCATACAACTGCCAAGATGAGAAACTAAATACCCTGACTACCACAAACTGAAGAAGTAAACAAAGAGCAGTAGATCGAACTCAGGGTATTGGATCTACAAATAAATCCTGAGGAGAGTACAAGAGATTAACACTGCAAGGCTTCGTGAAACTTCTCTACTACAAGAGACTCTAGATTAGAACAGCTGCCAGGAGACTTCAGATTTTAAAATATTTTTAAGATGGAACATCACAGGCCTATCTGCTCAGCCTCAATCTACTATTAACTGTGAACAGTACTTAGCATCTGGAAAGAGGAAAGGAAGTAAGGGGAAGAGGTGTTACATGCAGGGGAACTTTTTTTTTTTTTGGAACTTTATTTTTAACTAGATATACTTGTGTATTTATTAAACATTTTACCAAGAGAATATGCTCATATGGTACCAACATGATTTTTAAAATTCAATTAAGACTGAAAATATAAATATTCCTAAAAATCATACACAAGTTAGTGTGAATAAGTTTAACAGAAGTTTTCTAGAGGGAATATGGTAAAGAGCAGTGACTGCTAACAATTACATGAAATGATGGGATAATAAATACTATGTACTAACATAGGTCAAGCCCTACTCCAAGCCCTTTTTATATTATATATATCAATTTATTTAACCATCACACATTATAACCCTTCTTTTACCAAGAAGGAACCTGAGGCACAAGAGCTTATTTTAACTTTCACAAAGCCACAGTGATTAAATGATGGAAGCAGGATTTTAACAGTCTGATTCTAAGGGACTTCACTAAGACACAATGTCCCTCACATTAACTGTAAGAGGAAGACAAGAAAAAGGAAAGGTGTGAAAATAATAGCATAATAGGAAAATTAACAACTTGATTTTAAAAATGGGATAAAATAGATTATCTCAAAGAACTTATACAGACAGCAAATAAATATACAAAAAGATGCTCCACATCTAAGTCATCAGGGAAATGCAAACTGAAACAGTAAGATACCACTATACACCTATTAGAAGGACTGAAATCCAGAATACTGACAATACCAACTGCTGACAAAAACATGAAGTAACAGAAATTCAGTCATTTCTGGCAGGAATGCGAAATGATATGGCCACTCCAGAAGACAATTTGGTGGTTTCTCACAAAACTAACCATATGATCCAGTGATCACACTCCTTGTTATTTACTCAAAGGAGCCAAAAAGTTATGTTCACACAAAACCTGCACGTGTATATTTGCAACAGCTTTATTTATATTTACAGGAATGTAGACATAACCAAGATTCCTACAGTAGGTGAATTCACAAGTAAATAATCCAGACAATGGACTATTACTAAGTGCTAAAAAGAGACAGCATATTAAAAACCAGAGACATCACTATTCTGACAAAGGTCCATCTAGTCAAAGCTATGGTTTTTCCAGTAGACATGTACAGATATGAGAGTCGGACCATAAAGAAGGTTGAGTGTCGAAGAATTGATACTTTCGAACTGTGGTGTTGGAGAAGACTCTTGAGAGTCCCTTGGACTGCAAGGAGATTCAACCAGTCCATCCTAAAGGAAATCAGTTCTGAATATTCATTGGAAGGACTGATGCTAAAGCTGAAACTCCAATACTTTGGCCACCTGATGCAAAGAATGGACTCACTGGAAAAGACCCTGATGCTGGGAAAGATTGAGGGCAAGAGGAGAAGGGGACAACAGAGGATGAGATGGCTGGATGACATCATCGACTCAATGGACATAAGTTTGAGCAAACTCTGGGAGATGGTGAAGGACAGGGAAACCTGGTATGCTGCAGTCCATGGGGGGTCACAAAGAGTCGGACATGACTGAGTAACTGAACAACAACAATCGAGACATGAAAACACATGGAAGTACTTCAAATTCATAATGCTAAGTGAAAGAAGCCAATGTGAAAAGACTACTTACTCTAAAGATTCCAACTTTGCAACACTCTATAAAATACAAAATTACTGGTGGCAGAAGAAAAATGAGTGGTGGTCAAGTGGGATGGAAGGATGAAAAAGCAGAGCATGGAGGATTTTTAGGGCAGTAAAACTATTCTGTATGATACTATAGTGGTGGATACATGTTGTTATACATCCACACATAAACTGTACAAAACTAAAAGTGGATTCCAATGTACACTACAGACTTTGGGGATGTGGATTCCAATGTACACTACAGACTTTGGGGATGATTATGTATCAACCTAATTTCATCAATAGTAACAAATGTATCACTTTGATGTCTGATGCTGACAGTGAAGTAGGCTCTGCATGGAGGGTAGGGCAGGAGGGGTCTATGGAAACTGTACTTTCTGCTCAAATTTGCTATGAACCTAAAACTTCTCTGAAAAATCATCTATTCAACTATTTTAAAGAAATAGAAATAATAGCATCATGAGGTTAAAAGAAAAAAGATAAAGCAGGGCTGCCTGTGTAACTTGAGAGTCATGTTGCCACTTTTTTCCCAAGCTTTACTTACATTTCAAATGAATAGATAATCATGGCCCTTCCTTGCCAAGCATCTTTAGGAGTTTGAAATCCCTGAGAATGCCAGGTTGTGAGTAAGGATGTTAGCTGCTCCAGGATCAGCATGTTCAAATTCACCAACTGAATACTTCTAATTAAGTTGTCCACACATCTTTGGTATTCTTACTGTCCCTACCAAACTTTAATTCCAATGACATAGAGTTTTCTCCCTCACTTGCCATTGTGGCCAGCTCCTATGTAATCCTTTATAAGAATTTCCATTCAAAGAGATTCTATTCTTTTTTAACACCTTTCCCTTTGGCATTTACAGGCTGTAAGACTGAGGAAAGGCCCAAATCAAAAGAAAAAAAAGAAAGAGAGAGAGAGAACAAAGGATATATACCATCTATCACTTAAGCCAAGTTACAACAGTACTTCTACTTACATTCCAAGGGCCTGAACTTAGTTATATGACCACGCCAGCTTTCAAAAAGGGCTGGGAGATGTAGTCGTTATTATCAATGAACATGAGCCCAGCTTAAGAAGATATTACTTCAGAAGAAAGGACAAACAGCTGTTGAGGAAAAATTAGCAGGCTCTCCCACACTCATCCTTATACCCTCGCCGCAATGGCTGACATATTCAATAAATATTTTGAAATAAAAATGTCTAATAAATCAAACTGAAAAAAATCAAACATTTACAGATTCCCCTGTACACATTTAAATTCATCAGCTTCAATATTCCTTCAGAAGCTAGTACCATCCTCATTATATAAACTTATTTTTTAATATTTAAGAGGCAATTTAGTGTGCTCCATAAAAGAATAGTCCTTGGAATCCAGTTGTCTGAGTTTAAATCCCAATTCTGCAATTTACTGATAGTGTGACCTCAGGTGAGTAGCATAATTTCTCTGTGCCTCAGGTTTCTCATGTGCAAAATGATGATAATAATAATAATACCAACTTTCTCAGGTTATTTGCATGTATGAATACATTAAACTTAGATCAGTAATTGACACATAGAAAGCACTCAATAAACGGCAAGCCACTATTACTCCCCAGCATTACGAGCCAACTAATTGTTCCACAGTCCTTCCTTTATCCTCCAGAGTTTATCAGATCCCAGTACATGAAGATCATTTTTACTTTTATTCTACCTTTTGAATTCAAGGCAACTGTTTCAATCTTTTGATCCTGAGACATTTAATTTTCCATAATTTTGTTTATATTATTTGTCCCCAACAATACTTTTCTATTTCCTCCTGTTTACCTAATGCCTACGAACCTCATCTCAAATCTCATCTCCTCCACAAAATCTTCACTGTTTATCTAATTATGGTTAAACAGTATGCAGAGGAGACCTTCAAACACCTACACTCTCAGCTCTTCACTCCTTGCCCCAAGATGAGTGGTGGTTAAAAGTAAAGGAAAATGGCCAGACTCTCTTCAAATATTTCACCCCAAACAACATACTACCGTGGAGTGAATGTAGTAGTAGATATGAGAATCTGTCTTCTACTAAGGCAGACATTAAAGGAATTCACAAAATATAAAACCATGCTTTCTCACTAAATTGTTTTGTTTTAGAAATACTTTCCAATAAAATGTATGTCATTTATGTCAACATGCAATGGATTTCTTACCATTACCGTTAATGAACAAATTAAGCATTCTAAATTAACAATTTTGCTTCCTAATAGAATAAGTGTCCCCATATACACATTCAACATCTTAGCTCTGGTCATGCTATTCCCTTTACCTAAAGCCCCCTTCTCTCTCATCTGGCTGTACCTAGACACTACCATGCCTTCAAAACTTAGCTCAAATTGTACCTCTTTCATCATCTCCTACCCCTCCTACTGCAAACAATTTCTTCCTACTTGAACTGCCAATGCACTTTATCTGAACCTCTCTCAAGATGAACACCTCTGTGTGATTTATCTTCCTCGAGGGCAGATTACTATTCATCTTGTTTCTCCAGCTCACAGTGGGCATAAAATAAATGCTTTTGCAATGAATACTTCTAAAACTTAACAACTGGTGACAAATTGTATTTCAAAGAACAAGAAACAGGAAATAAAGACAAATATAAAGTGACTTTTACAAACCAAGAATGGGTAGGCAAACATAACTACAGATTTAAAGAGGATCTAAGATGACACTGGGTCCAACTTCTGACCTAAATTATCCCCAATTATCCCCTCAAAGTGTTTCTCCCAGTACGATTTCTTAGTTATTAAGAAGAAAAAGAAATTATAGCTACCTGAGCAGAAATGGAATTTATTAAAATATATCTCAGAAAAGGGAACTGGACTTGTAAAAGGCCACACAGCCGAGGCTATGCCTGAAAGCAAGCCTCAACCTTTCCAGTGATGACACCGCTGCCGCTGGCAAAGATGTGAGAGCTTGCACCACCCACAGTACCGTCTAGTACAGTCTAGACACTGGGTGGATGCCACACTTAGAACCAGTGCCCCTGCTGCTTTTTAAACTAAACAAGATTGTGGCTACTGCTACCAACCCTCACTGGAATGGATTTTTTCCCAGGGTCATCTTTATATTACAAGCTTCTAGTCCAAAACTGGAGATAGGTATTTGACTGATAGAACCCAGGTATGTATCCATGCCCTAGATGAAAAGGGGACTGGGAGTAAAGCACCTAACATTTTCAGCTTCTCTAGTAAAAAGAAGCCTCTGCCTCATAAATTGAGGAAATTTGCCAAATACAGGCAATTTTTAAGGCTGGAAAGCCTTAAAAATGAGAAATATTCACTATTCGTAACAACCCTTATTGATGGCATTCTAGCAACCACACTACCCTAAACTGCAACGAGCAAAACCATATGATACTTACAGTACTGTACCACAGATAACTTCTTAGTGATAAGGAAAAAAATAAACTTTATAACAGAACAATTCGATTCTGTTACCACTTTACCCAGTGATCAATCTCAGCATCACTAAGAGTGGGACAATGAGACATGTGCCTCCAGACACAATCATTATGGCCCATACAGCACAAACTATCAATATTGGTGCCCAAAATGTTTTAGTTTAAATAAACCTTCTTCAGTTCTAGCTTTCAGCTTATAGGAAACAGGAAACAATGAAATAAGTCAGACAAATTCAAAACATGGAATACCTTACAGGACAGTTGGCTAGATGTCTGTATTGTCAAGAGAAGAAAAGAGGTAAAGTGGGGAGACGTATGTAGGTTAAAGCGTACATAAGAAATTTACAACTAAATGCAATTGCAGTCCTTGATTAAATCCTGCTTTGAACAAACCAGCAGTATAAAAGACATTGTTTAGGACTGAATTGTGCCCCCCACTCCCACCACAAAAAAATAATACATATATTGAAGCCCTAACCCCCAGTACCTCAGAATGTGACTATATTTGGAGTTAGGGCCTTTAAAAAGGTACGTTAAAAGGAGGCCATTAGGGTGGGTCCTAATCTAATCTGACTGGTGCCCTTAAAAGAAGGAAAGTCAGACACACAGAAACGCCAGGGATGCACTCAGAGAGGAAAGACCACGTGAGGACACACAGAGAAGGCAG
The DNA here is from genome assembly GCF_054371585.1 of Giraffa tippelskirchi. Classification (NCBI taxonomy): domain Eukaryota; kingdom Metazoa; phylum Chordata; class Mammalia; order Artiodactyla; family Giraffidae; genus Giraffa; species Giraffa tippelskirchi. The sequence continues at coordinate 24,427,460 of NC_137279.1, forward strand.
CCACCTGCCAGCCAAGGAGAGATCCTCGGGAGAAATACACTGATTTTGGATTTACAACCTCCAAACTGTGAGAAAATAAACTCTGTCGTTTAAGCCACCTGGTTTGTGGTATTTGGTTATGGCAGCTCTAGCAAACTAACACAAGCATTTTGGGTATAACCGGCAAAATTTTAATTCGGGCTGGGTTTCTCAATGATATTAAGAAATTGTTAATTTAGTTAGATGTGATAATATGATTACAGTTATATAAGAAAATGTTCCTACTTTTGAGAGATACATTCAAGTAATTAGGGATAAAAATAAACCAATTTCTGTAATTTGCAGTGCTACATCCAAAAAAAGAGATTAAGCAAAAATGAGAAATATAAGAATTGTTTGATTTAGATTACTATGTGGACATTAGGTAAACTGTTTTCTTTCCCATAAATTTCAAATTTTCCATAATGAAAAGTTAAAAGAAAACATACCTATATGATACTGATTGTGAAAGCTGGACCGTAAAGAAGGCAGAACGCCAAAGAATTGATGCCTTCAAACTGTGGTGCTGGAGAAGACTCCTGAAAGTCCCTTGAACAGCAAGGAAATCAAACCAGTCAATCTTAAAATAGATCAACCCCAAATATTCACTGGAAGGATTGATGCTGAAACACCAGTATTTTGGTCATCTGACGCGAACAGACAACTCACTGGAAAAGTCCCTGATGCTGGGAAAGATCAAGGGCAGAAGGAGAAGAAGATGTCAGAGGATGAGATAGCTGGATACATCAACCATGCAATGAACATGAACTTGGGCATGTTCTGGGAGAACATGAACTGGGAGATGGTGAGGGACAGAGAGGCCTGGAGAGCTGCAATCCATGGGGTCACAAAGAGTCGGACATGACTGGGTGACTGAACAACAACATGATACTGATTGAAAGAGGACAAACTGATCATACAGTAGAACAGAGATTCCGGAAATAAATGCCCACAACTAAAGACTCAAATGAGGAACAAAAGTAATAGGGAAAACCATATTCATTTCACAAACATTTATCAAGTGTATACTATGTGCCAAGTACCGTGCATACAGAGGTGAACAAAAGAGACATGGTCCTGCCCTTAAGGGGCTTATAATCTAACAGAGGAAAGACATGTAAAAACAAAGTAAATACAGTAAGCAAAAACGGAAGAAAAACAAATAAAAATGTAAGCCTTTTGAAACGATCACTTTTTTTTAAAGGGAGCTCCTCAGGGTTCTATTCCAGGTCTCTTCAACTCTACCCACTTAATCTCAATTAGTACATTTCAAACCCAGACATCTTTCTCACATTTTATACCATTTGTCAAGCTGCCTACAGACATCTACAATGTCAAACTTTGAACTCATTTTCTTCCCCCAAAACGCTGCTCCTCCTTTAATCCCTCTTGGTCAACCTGCCCAAGAATTATGACTCCTCTTTCACTCCTAAATCAAACATATCACAAAGTCCCAATGATTTTGTCTCATAAAAACTTCTTAAATCTGTCCACTCCTTTCAAGCTTCACTACTCCCATCCTAGTTCAGTTACCTGGATTACTGTAATAATTTTCTAAATTGTCTTCCATACTCTAGCCTACTTCTCTCCAAATCAACTCTACACACCCAGGCCAAAATAATCTCTCTAGAACAAAATCTAATGTGTGTCTCAGGTGGTAAAGAATCCATCCACAATGCAGGAGACCTGGGTTCAATTCCTGGGTTGGGAAGATTCCCTGGGGAGAGCATGGCAACTCATTCCAGTATTCTGGCCTGGATAATCCCCATGGGCATGGCAGGCTACAGTCCACGGGGTCACAAAGAGTCAGACATGACTGAGCAACTAAGCACAGCACAGCATTCTTAGAATAAAGCCCACATCTTAAATGATCCGTAAGACCCAGCATCACCTGGCCCCTGCTTACCTTTACAGCCTCATGTGTCACCACGACCTCTTCCCGTTCCTTCAAATACACTGCTGTCCAATCCATACTGAACTTCCTTTTTTCACTCTTCAGATTTGCTATGTTCTTCCCTACTTCTGGACCTTCATATTTGCTCTCCATCTCCAGGACTCCCACATCATTTTCCCTGGCTAACTCCTACTCCTTCTGATCATAGAATCTCTCCTCTGGCTAAGGTGCCCCTCCTCTGAGCTACCCCTGCAGCTCAAATGGCCTATCACTGTACTTATCACAGAGCACAGTAACTGCCCAACTCCTCCCTAAACTATAAATTCTATGATGGCAGGCTATCTCTGTCATTAGTACCTAGCATATCAAAGCCCTTGATTGGATACATTAACTCTGTCAGCAATAATTACTAAATTGATCTTCATTTTCATATGATTTATCTTCAGTTGGACCCCAAAATTGCATCTTTTTCAATCCAAAAAGTCCTGACGTGTTATTCTGTGGGAGGATTACTTAAGATTTAGAAAACTGTCAGAACTTCTTACAAGTGCATTTTATTTTCACTTCAAATATGAAACTTAAAAAAAGTTCCAGTTTTCAAAGCAGAGTAGTTACAATCCTATTTCAACTTCCCTCCTTATTCTCATTTCCTTGACCTCTCAAACATTATATCAGTAGGTCTCCTATAGGGAAAGCACCTTCCCAGATATATGTTTCACTGCAGAAATGCCTCTTTTTTTTTTTTTCCTTCACCACAGCTAGTGGTTTGCGGGACCTCAGTTCCTCAGTTCAGTTCAGTTCAGTTCAGTCCAGTCGCTCAGTCGTGTCCAGCTCTTTGCGACCCCATGAATTGCAGCACGCCAGGCCTCTCTGTCCATCACCAACTCCCGGAGTCTACCCAAACCCATGTCCATCGAGTCAGTGATGCCATCCAACCATCTCATCCTCTGTCGTCCCCTTCTCCTCCTGCCCCCAGTCCTTCCCAGCATTAGGATCTTTTCCAATGTGTCAACTCTTCGCATGAGGTGGCCAAAGTATTGGAGTTTCAGCTTCAACATCAGACCTTCCAACGAACACCCAGGATTGATCTCTTTTAGGATGCATTGATTGGATCTCCTTGCAGTCCAAGGGACTCTCAAGAGTCTTCTCTAACACCACATTTCAAAAGCATGAATTCTGCGGTGCTCAGCTTTCTTCACCGTCCAACTCTCACATCCATACATGACCACTGGAAAAACCATAGCCTTGACTAGACGGACTTTTGTTGGCAAAGTAATGTCTCTGCTTTTAAATATGCTATCTAGGTTGGCCATAACCTTCCTTCCAAGGAGTAAGTGTCTTTTAATTTCATGGCTGCAGTCACCATCAGCAGTGATTTTGGAGCCCAAAAAAATAAAGTCTGACACTGTTTCCACTGTTTCCCCATCTATTTCCCATGAAGTGATAGAACCAGATGCCATGATCTTAGTTTTCTGAATGTTGAGCTTTAAGCCAACTTTTTCACTCTCCTCTTTCACCTTCATCAGGACGCTCTTTAGTTCTTCTTCACTTTCTGCCATAAGGGTGGTGTCATCCGCATATCTGAGGTTATTGATATTTCTCCTGGCAATCTTGATTCCAGCTTGTGTTTCTTTCAGCCCAGCGTTTCTCATGACGTACTCTGCATATAAGTTAAATAAGCAGGGTGACAATATACAGCCTTGACGTACTCCTTTTCCTATTTGGAACCAGTCTGTTGTTCCATGTCCAGTCCTAACTGTTGCTTCCTGACCTGCATACAGGTTTCTCAAGAGACAGGTCAGATGGTCTGGTATTTCCATCTCTTTCAGAATTTTCCACAGTTTATTGTGATCCACAAAGTCAAAGGCTTTGGCATAGTCAATAAAGCAGAAATAGATGTTTTTCTGGAACTCTCTTGCTTTTTCGATGATCCAGCGGATATTGGCAATTTGATCTCTAGTTCCTCTGCCTTTTCTAAAACCAGCTTGAACATCTGGAAGTTCACGTTTCACGTATTGCTGAAGCCTGGCTTGGAGAATTTTGAGCATTACTTTACTAGCATGTGAGATGAGTGCAATGGGGCGGTAGTTTGAGCATTCGTTGACATTGCCTTTCTTTGGGATTGGAACGAAAACTGACCTTTTCCAGTCCTGTGGCCACTGCTGAGTTTTCCAAATTTGCTGGCATATCGAGTGCAGCACTTTCACAGCATCACCTTTGAGGATCTGAAATAGCTGAACTGGAATTCCATCACCTCCACTAGCTTTGTTCGTAGTGATGCTTTCTAAGGCCCACTTGACTTCACATTCCAGGATGTCTGGCTCCAGGTGAGTGATCACACCATCGTGATTATCTGGGTCGTGAAGATCTTTTTTGTACAGTTCCTCAACCAGGGATCAAACCCAGGCCGCTGGCAGTGAAAATATGGAGTCCTAACCACTGGATCATCAGGGAAATCCAGAAATGCTGTTATTTCTAAAACTAAAAAAAATGTTAACTCAACAAATCACCCTTCTATCTAAGGTAAAAAAGCAGTATCCAGTATCATGTTTTTGTTAATTAACATGAGTTTTTAATTACTCTTGCCAAACACTGAAGCATATTTCCTTCAAGCATCACTCAAAAAAGTTCTGAAAAAAATTAGACCATAAGAGTAATTTTCCTAGCTAAATAATTCTAGTTTTTAACTAAATTAAAAACAATTGTTGGAATTATTTGGGAGGCAGAGTGTCCCAACATTTCTCAACAACGTTCAACTATAACCAAAATGTGTTACACTTAGGGTTGTCAGATAAAACATATGGCACTCAGTTTAACATTGAATTTCAGAAAAATAATTTTATTGTATTTGGAATGTACATCTCAAATAGTGTATGTATTTTTATTTGTTAAATCTGGCAACCCTAGTTATACTAACAAAATTATCATTGCTAGCAAAATCCGATTTTACTTATGCTTTTTTCATTATAAAAGTTACAGAAATTTAGGAGAAAAAAAGATCCATAATGCTATCGAGCTAATACAGTTGGCATTTTAGTGCATTCCTGATATTTTTCTTATAATTTTAAATGGTTACATGCACTCTTCCTTAAAATGATAGTCTAATTATTTTTATGCTACACAATAGTTCTTGCAATAAGTGTACCATGTCTTAAAGCCTCCTATTGTTGAAAATTTAAGTTGCTTCCAATAAGCCACTACTATAATGTTGCTCTGAATAGTCTCCTGCAAACACCTGTTTCTTATCTTTTCCTTCTTTCTTCTGTAGTTATTTCTTTAGGATATTCTCAGAAGGAAAGCTACTGATCAAAGATTTATAAAACAATTATGAATAGTCTAACAATTCTAGATACATCTCACCAAATTGCGATCCAGTAGCACTATCTGAATACTCCTGCTTTACTAAAATCTAACCAGCATTACATACAACTGTTTTTGAAAAAATCTGAAATAAGCATAAAGTAGTATTCCATTTTGTTTTAGTCAGCATTTCTTTGATTACTGAGAAGATCACACATTCTTCTGACAGTTGCTTACAGGTTGTATATCCTCTAATATCAACAGTCTGCTCATTTCCTTTACCCACTTCAAAAATGTTTTTGTTCAATATAATAATAAAATATTCCCAAATTAAGACTAAAATAGCCCACTGTCTAAAATTCTAGTCACATGCACCAAAGGGAAAACTAGTTTATATCTACAATTCCAACTGCCTTCCAGAAATTACTACAAAAGTTACTTTTAATGTAAACTTTCATTTTATTTACATGTATATTGTCTCAAAATTCATTTCATAGAAATCATAACTCTCAATCGAAATTAATTAAAAAGAGACTAAAATTTCCTGATATTTAGAGTAAATACCAGAAAGATCAGTTCAACTTAATACTTGGATATGCCACAGAACCTAATTTGATCATCAAAACAGAAATCATGTTGCAGATCTAATCTCTTTAATAATCTAGATACACCAAAAAACTGAGTAGGCAATCAGAGTTAACTCTCCAGTGCTGTGAGCAATCTCACAAATATAAATATGCACTACTGGTTTCAAGAGAAGAGTAAGAAAATAATTAAGTAGCTAAACCCAACTTCATCAACACCATTAGAGCAGGACTCAAAGCTCACAACAAGCTAACAACAGAGATTTTAGAAATAATCTAATTCAATCTCTTTCCTCTCCCATCCTCCACTCATTTTGCAACAGAAAAAACCAAGGCATAATGAAGTAAAATGAACTTTCAAGACAGTCATAAAGCTACTTAGCAGAAAGAATGTCTGCTTCATTCTATAGTAACAAAACTTTATTGAGCTAATTATTTGAAGCTCTAGAGATAACAGAAGTGATAAAAACTAGTTTAAGTCCTTGCTCTCAAGGAGCATACAAGCTACTAGAGAATGGAAGAAAGGAAGGAGGCAGTGAAGAAAGAGAGGAGGGGTGGAGAAAGGAAGGAAGAACGTTTCTATGACAGGGGTAAGTATTCTGCATGAAAATACATAGGGCAACGTGGCAGAGCAAGCTGAGAGCATCAAGGACCACTTCAGATCAGGTGGTTTGGGAAAGACTCAGAAAAAAAATTTTTCAAGCGGAGATCTGAATGACAGGAAGTCAGCAACAGGAAAATCAAAGGAGAGAACAATCTGATTAGATTCTTTTATATACAAATGTTAGTCAAGGTACAGCAGGAGGTGACAGGGAGGGTGGCAATATTTCTTTTGATCAAAATGTGCACCATTTTGCAGTAAAGATACTACATTTATACTAGATTTAATAATACTAGATTTAATAATAAATACTGCACTAACTTGATGATCTGTTGCAAATGACGCACAAACTAAGATAAAATACTGCCATAGGAAAATATCTAAATCATGATGATTTAACTTAATCTGCTTTGAAAGACACAATAATTAACCAACTTTTCAATGATCACATTTGAAAGTGACAAAGAACTTTAAGATTTACAGATAATTTTTTAAATTCTTAGAAGATATTAGTGAAGGAATCAGCACAAGATAATGCTAATAAAGATTCACAAATAAGATGGAAAAATTAACATTAGTCAGAAACTTCAGTTTCCAACTTTTCTAATCCATGGTTTGACACTTGCATAACAACAGCCTAAGACTTTTTTCCAGCAAAACTATTTATCTTAAATGACCCTAGGGATATTGGGCTCAGAAAGTAAGACGTTTTAATTAATAATTCTGCCTTTTTAAAAATTATTTTTAATACATGTATGTATCACTTTCCCCACTGCAACCAATTTCCTGAAATACATGGTTTTACTTCTTTACATTCCTCCACAGCACTTAACATGACGCCTTGCAAACACCAGAGATGTAATGAAATGACAGATCCCAACAGGAGCAGCAGTCATATAGATCTCAACAACTTGTGGCACTAAGGGGGTAAAGAACAGGTGGGGGGGGGATGGGACACTTCATTTCTAGAAATGTCTTAACACATTATCACAGAGGAACAACTCTACAGTCCATAAGCCTTGAAAAGTGCTCAGCTCACTGAAAAATCATTCTGTAATCAAGTAAGTAGTTTAGTATTGTAAGCATTTTAATAACTAAAAAATAAACAAAACTTTTAAATTTTAAGTAAATTAAAAACCACCCAACCAACTGATGAGGGTTTAAGCCAGAATACAGATGTTATGCTACATCTGACCCAATCAGGTTTCACTCATTCTCCTTCACATAAAGCCACAGGCCCTTCCCATCCATCTCCCATCCGAGGTCAAGAGCGCTGGTGGAAAATCTCTGCTATTATTCCCCCGGTGATCCAGTTCTCCTTCACCCTATTTCTTGGTTTCCTGCTGTCAAACAAAGTTACTAATAAAGAAGGAATACCGAGGATTCTGGCTTGATAAGAGAGCTAGGAAAACTTACCATCTACGGAGCACCTTCCATACACCAGGTAGCTATTTCTAAAATTTCAGAGTCATGAGGTTTACTATTTCATTATACAGATGTATAAACCCAGAAGTAAGGTTACTTATCCAGGGTCACACAGCTAGTAAGTTTGTCAGACACAGGGTTCTTTCCTTCCAAGAAACAGATCAATAACAAGGCCAAGATAATGGCAGTAAGAGGCACAGCCACCAATACATGTGAACAAGGTCAGAAAGCAGCAAATTCAAAAAAAGGAACTCTACAATATTTTCCACCTACTTTATTTTTTTATATTCAGAAGCATCTTTATTTTTTTTGTTTTTAAATTGGAAGAAAACTGCTTTACAATGTTGTATTGGTTTCTGCCATATAACAGCACAAATCAGCCATAATTGTATATATCACCTCCCTTCTTGAGCTTCCCTCCTCTTCCCCTACCCCCATCCTCCAAGTCACCACAGACAGAGCACCAGGCCCACCTACTTTAAACCCACTGCCATCACAACAATTACATGCTTAACAAGGCCTGGAGAAAGTTTTTCAGGCTGATAATGAAATTTGGAGACTACATGATTTGCTGATATCTAGCTCAAAGACTGGATTTTTATATACAGTTATTATTTCATTTTAAGAAATCTTCATTTAATAATGTTAATGATAGATCCAAATGAGCTCTAACACAGTTTACAAAACCACTTTAAAAGTACTACTGTAGTAATACTTTAAAAAGTATTTAAAAGTAAATGCCAGAGACAATAAGAAAGAAAAGGAGGATGAAGAAACATTTATGAGAACTAAACAATGTGCCAGAAACTGTGTTATTTCTCCTCTACATTCATTAATGTATTCAAGATAAATAACTCTATGCAGTACAATTATCCCCAATTTACAGATAATTTCCCCAATGCCACACACAGCCAAGATTCAAATCAAAGGGAGACCAATTCCAGAGCCCTAAAGAAAATAATAGCTTTTGTTCTCAAAAAGCCTATACTGTAGTCTAAAGTAGAAACAGACAAGCTACAATGCAATGTTATTAGTATCACAACAGGGAGGAAAATAAGATGCTCCAAAAACACAGATAAGAGATATCTAACAGATTTCTAACAGTCTATAATCTCAGTGAAGGCTTTCAAGATGATAGCATCTAGACTGAGAGACAACTCATAAGTCATCCCGAACAGAAAAGACAACCTGGTCCATACTCTCAAAAGGACATGATACCCAAATGGTCAAGAATCCCAACTTTGATATTTTATATAAGCAAATACCTAGAGAAGGAATGGCAACCCACTCCAGTACTGTTGCCTGGAGAATCCCATGAAAGAGGAGCCTGGTGGGCTATAGCCTATGGGGTCGCAGAAAAGTCAGACAGGATTTGGTGACTGAACAATATAAGCAAATAATTTCTAGCCAATGTTATATAGCAAAGACTGTGCTCAACTATGTCTGAAAGTGAAAGAAAGAGAAGTCTCTCAGTCATGCCCAACTCTTTGCAACCCTGTGGACTGTAGCCCGCCAGGCTCCTCCATCCATGAAATTTTCCAGGCAAGAATACTGGAGTGGGTTGCCATGCCCTCCTGCAGGGGATCTTTCCAACCCAGGGATCAAACTTGGATCTCCTGCATTGAAGGCAGACTCTTGACTGTCTGAACTATGTCTAATATTCTATAAAATATGCAGTCTATGTGTCATATGGGGTTCCCCAGTGGCTCAGCAGTAAAGAATCCGCCTGCAATTCAGGAGACGTGGGTTCAATACGCGGGTTGGGAAGATCCCCTGGAGAAGGGAATGGCAACCTACTCCAGTATTCTTGCCTGGAGAATTCCATGCACAGAGGAGCCTGGACAGAGGGGTTGCAAAAAGGGTCAGATATGACTGAGCAACTAGACAACAACAAAGATGTGTCATATATAAGAAGAAAACTAAATCTAAGGTTTTTCAAAGCCCTTTGGAAATCAATCACTCAAGGTAAACAATTTGATAACTAACATAAGGGTTTACCCTCCAGTTTTCACACTATTTCATATTTTAAAATCTTTCTAAGAAAAAACTTTAATGCCTTCATAAATGTACTATACAGACCATATATTTAACCTTTTCTTGTAAGGGAGAACATGACAAACTTTCATTATTATTCTACATATACTACTAGAAATACAACAGATACCCAAAGCTAAATAGGTGTGCAAGCCTGTTTTCCTTTACTATCTATGGTTTTTATAGTTGGGCTGTGTGTGTGTATAGTTTTTTCTATTTCTTCTTTGCTATCAGTGTCAGCAATCTCACTGTTATTATCAATATGTATATTTATAACACCATTTCAATTCTATATTATTCTTTTTAATCTGCTACTTTAGAAACCACAGCATCATATATAAAATAAGAGTTAGTTCTTGGTGAGAACTTTATTTTTAAGTAATTACTTACAAAAAATTACATCCATTTGGGGGTTTCTACATGTTTCAGGAAGATTAGGAGCTACTGGGTCTACCCAAGTAAAGAGTTACAACTTCAAATTTTTATACCTCTAAGATGCCTCTCTGACCTTCTTTAAACTCAACTCAGACCAGGTTACAGAACCCTCTGAAGCTTTCCTGTAAGAACATCCTACACTGCCCCCATCCTGGCTACACTCCACGGTATTTGTATGTTTCTCCAATATGACTGTCATTTCCTTAACGGTCTCTTATCTCTGCTTCTCAAGCACTGAATCCATTCCTTGCCTTACAAACGCCTGCTAAATAAAACAGTGTCAGAGAATGAAACCCAACTGTATAAAGAGCCATAAAACCGTAACACCTCATACAATGAAAACGACCTTTCATACTCATAATGTTAACTATCATGTGAAAATACACACTTACGAAATCTAAATTGAGGGCCAATCACAAGAAAAGTATTAAGTGCAAGCTAGCAACAATATACTATTAAGCTGTTTTATCCACCGCACCCTCAAAAAAACCTGTTTATCTTGTGGGGAAGAAAGCAAAATACATATTCTCCCCAGGCAACCATAATATATTTTTCCACCCTCAGTGCAAAAAAATAAACAAACTGACATTTAAAGAATAGTGATTGTTAATTATCCAAGCTAAAATAAAAACATTTGGGGGTATATCTAGCTATTTTGAGGTACGAGAATAAAATAAAAATCACCCATTACAAACACTCATAGATCTTGCTGTTGGAAGCATCTCTGAGGTCACCTAATGGTATTTAAAACTCCTCACTGCAGAAAGAATTCAGGCTGCTTGGTAATAGACAGAGAGGCCTGGCATGCTGCAGTTCATGGGGTCACAAAGAGTCGGACATGATTGAGCAACTAAACTGAACTAAGAAATGATCCAATCCACTTTCTACTCGATACATCCCTACATTTCTGCCTCCACTTGCCTTTCACTCACTGATCCTCTGGACCCACACAAAACACGTCTTCTGCTGTTCAGATAGCAGCCTATCAAAATCTGTTTGCTCGATTTATTTTATGGCTTGACTTATTTTAGTGATTAAAAGTAATATATGTGCTTATCTATTTCAAAGATTTCTTTGGTTTCTCAAAAATTTCCCAGTAAAATGAAAACACCAGGCACGTTTATAGATTTCCTATTGTAAATCTTACCTTTTTAGGTTCTCATAATTACCCTATGAAACACACAAGGCAAGTCTCATCAACCCCATTTAAAGAAATCATCAATACAGAGTAGCAGTTGAGAGCTGCTATGAGGTAATTTAGGAGCAAAAGAGACCTGCCTCTTATGAGCTGTATAATCATAAGTTACCACCTTCTCTAAGCCTGTTTCTTCATCTGCAAACTGGACACTGTAATGGTTCCTACCTCAGGTAGTTATTGTGAAGATTAACTAGATAATGCACATTATCTTATAGAATAACCCATTCAACACTCAATAATGTTAGTTGTTGTTATTATTATTATGCAAAGAGGAAAAACTGCAGCAAATCACTCATGCTCTCAGAATTTCATTGCAGCACTACATCAAGAATTGAGCTCTTAGGTTCAACCTACCTTGTCTTCCACAAAACCAAAAAATGTTTTCAGTAATTTGTGGCTTAAAGCTGATGCTTTTTTCCATTCACTTTGACCAACCATAATTTATAAAATCTACTATTGTGCTCCTCTTCCAAATGAAATTTTCACAAGTATGAAAATTACTAAAGTTCTCTATCTGGAAAAATTAATTCTCAATGGCACATAATAATAAAGTTCCACCATGACTAGCATGTAAACATAATGAAACTTACAAGTAAAATGAGAAGCATCACATTAATTGCTAAATGAACTAGTTTCTCTGAAGTACTATTATGGATTATCCTTTAAAACCTTTATCTCGTATCTTCAAATAGTAGAGATTGCTATTTTATTGTTTGTGAAATCAAGTGCAACAGGAGAAACCTGTTTCACCTATCAAAACTATTGACAGTACCAACAAGAAATATAAAATGCATGTCAGAATTTTTAGAAAATTAGAACACCCCACTGTTTATAAAAACAGCACTATTTATAAAAACCAAGTCATGCAAGCAACCTAATTATCCATTGTCAGATGAGTGGATAAAGAAGATGTGTATATATACACAATGGAATATTACTCAGCCATAAAAAAGAATGAAATAATGCCATTTGCAGCAACACGGATGGACCTAGAGATTATCATACTAAGTGAAATATTCCAGAGAAAGACAAATGTCATATGCTATCAGATATTATATGTGGAATCTAAAAAGTGATACAAATGAACTTATTTACAGAATAGAAATAGACTCACAGGCACAGAAAACTTATGGTTACCAAAGGAGAAAAAGAGGGTGGGAGGGATAAATTGAGTGTTTGGTATTAACATATACACACTACTATACATAAAATAAACAACTAGGACTTAGTATTTAGTACAGGGAATTATATTCAATATCTCATAATAATCTATAATTGAAAATAATCAAAAATTATATATATATTTGTGTGTGTATACATATATATAACTTAATCACTTCGCTGTACACCTGAAACCAACACTTTTTAAATCAACTATTCTTCAATTTAAAAGTTAAATAAATACATAATTATGGGAATGCAAACTAGTATAGCCACTATGGAGAACAGTGTGGCGATTCCTCAAAAAACTGGGAATAGAAATGCCATATGACCCAGTAATCCCACTGCCGGGCATACACACTGAGGAAACCAGACTTGAAAGAGACACATGTACTCCAATGTTCATCGCAGCACTGTTTATAATAGCCAGGACATGGAAGCAACCTAGATGCCCATCAGCAGACGAACGGATAAGCAAGCTTATCTGTATGTGGTACATATACATAATGGAATATTACTCAGCCATTAAAAAGAATACATTTGAATCAGTTCTAATGAGGTGGATGAAACTGGAGCCTATTATACAGAGTGAAGTAAGCCAGAAAGAAAAACACCAATACAGTATACTAGCGCATATATATGGTATTTAGTCAATCGGTAAAGATAACCCTGTATGCGAGACATCAAAAGAGACACAGATAAATAGAACAGTATTATGGACTCTGTGGGAGGGGGCGAGGGCGGGATGAAATGGGAGAATGGCATGGAAGCATGTAAATTATATGTGAAACGAATCGCCAGTCCAGGTTCAATGCATGATTCAGGGTGCTCGGGGCTGGTGCACAGGGATGACCTGGAGGGATGGGATGGGGAGGGAGGTGGAAGGGAGGTTCTGGAGGGGGAAAACATGTACACCCATGGTGGATTCATGTCAATGTATGGCAAAACAAATACAATATTGCAAAGTTAAAAAATAGAAAATAAACTAATTAAAAAATAAATAAATAAATACATAATTAGAGGCCTAGATTCATTACTGAAAAATTAAGCTGCCTAACTCATGCAGAGGATGAGATGGTTAGACAGCGTCACCAATTCAAAGGACATGAATCCGAGCAAACTCTGGGAGATAGTGAAGGACATGTGAGCCTGGCATGCCGTAGTCCATGGGGTCACAAAGAGTTGGATATGACTTAGCAACTCAACAACAAACAAACTTATGCACAAAAATTTTTATAGGTTCACTAGTACTAGTAAACAGGTGGTCCAAAGAGTTGAACAATAACATCTAATCTCATTTTTCCCATTAACTTTACCAGGAAGCTTGGGTTAGTGTTAAAAGTAGATTCTAGAATATTAAGAGAAAAAAAGAGATGCAGGAAAGAGGACATTAACTAAATTACAATTTAGCACCAACTTAATAAGCAACATCTTTGCACAGAAAGACTAGGACAAAGTCTTTAACATTAGTCCAAATCTGACCACTAACAGCAGGGCAAAATATGAGAGATTTTAAATGAAAGAATACAGCCCATAAGAGAAGATCTCTGTGGAAATAAAATAATAAATGATTAAGGTCTGATGGCCATTAGCCGCTGAGACAACAAAATTACTATAAAACAACCTAAGAAACCATATCGTCTGCCAGTACATGTATAGTCTCCCTTCAGAGGTTGACTTCTCACTAAACAAAGATATAATTTATCCCAAGTGTCTTACCAAGATAAATTTACTAAAGAGAAACTATTGAAGGAAATACCTAATAACCACTCTAACAAACATTAGCATTTATACGATGCTGTTAGAAAGGGGGCTCAAAAATGACAAAAGTACATCTTGAAGCACAGAATAAACATAAACACTCAACACTGTTTATCAAAAACTAGCGTTACATTTCTCTTAAACCTTCAAAACTGAAAAACCACAAGTTTGTGTTTTCTCTAAAAATAAGTGTTTGTAATTTGCATCCCCTCTGGTGGAAGTTTGATTTTTAAGGTCCTGTAATTTTGCCTGGCTTCTTTGGTGGCTCAATGGTAAAGAATCTGCCTGCCAATGCAGGAAACGTGGGTTCAATCCCTGGGTCAGGAAGATTCCCCTAGAGGAGGAAATGGCAACCCAACCCAGTATTCTTGCCTGGGAAATCCCATGGACAGAAGAGCCTAGTAAGCAAACTGAGTGTCTGAGCGTGCACATATACAATTTTTCCTACTGCTGATAATGAGGGCAGAATACGGGTGCACATAAAACACAGGGTAAGGGTGAAATTCGGAACTCCTTCACTGGTACATGAATGAATTCTATGCTTGACTTTTAAAATGTGCTACTTTCCTGGAAATGTGGCATACAAAAAAAAAAAAACACACACACTGGGTGTGCATGGGTCTTATATTTGTGACTTAAAAGATAGTCTTCAAAGAGCCAAACCACTTCCTTTTAGTCATTTACCAGGTAGACTGTATTCTCACCAAAAATTCCAATAATTGGTGGGTGGCGTGTGTGTTATACATACACATCCATGTGTATGTGCTTAGGAAAACGTTTGCATAGTTTAAATTAAAGACACTTTGTACCACATACACACAAAAAAACTAATAGTAGAAAATTTTAATAAACTCAACTTGTAAAACCTAACATGTAAAAAAAAAAACCTACCTCTGTGCTGACATGATTAGCTGCAGCATTCAAGTGGTGTGAAGTATCTGAAGCATGCTGCATCTAAACTCTTATCATGTGAAGCAGTTCATGTGAAACTGCCAAAACTTACAGTAACAGGACCATATACATATCAGAACTTTAAATGAGGAAAACAGTATGGTAAAGACATCCATTCATATTTATTTTGGAACCAAATCTCAACCCCAAAATTTCTTGTCAACCATCCAGAAGTAGCCCAACTTTTTACCAAGAAGTTTTGTTGTTTTTTTTTTTTTTTACTATAGTAACTTCATTACCAAGATTACCAAAATTTTCCACACACTTCCAGCAGTCTGTATGTGTTACCTGGGCAACATTCTAAAAGGGCTTTTACTTTATAGAATCGGTAGGTCAAAGAGAAGTAAAGCTTCTTCAAACTGACTATGCATTAATTAGAAGCAGTGAGTATGAAATCTTCAACAGGCAGAAAATCTTGAGAATCAATCTGATTAACAGACACGATGTACTGTCATTTGTCTTCATTTCCAGCCATCTAATTCCCCTGTGGAACAAAGCAAGCTCCATCCAGGGCTTCAAAACATCCCCAGTCATACAGGTTGTCAAAGACATAAATGCTGAAATCAAAGGAACTTCTTAAGTAAAGAATTTAGCAAGCCTTCACAACTGACTGTGGTATGAATAACCTGCTTTGCTGTCCTAAATTCTGAAAACTAGTCAGCTCAGCTGTGGATCTGTATCAACCGCCTTTCTGCCTAAGCCAAACCTGCCTCCAAATTAAGACCCAGTCATTTAGAAAGCACATTTTAGAAGGTGCTTTAAAAAGACTTTCAAAACTGCTTCCTGTTATGCTACAACCAATCTGATGCTATTTGGCAAAACAGAAAATAATGGTATCTCCTTACAAAGAAAATGTTTTCCCTTTCTTTCCAACAGTTTTAGGATTAATATACTCAACTTTGCTTCTCTTACACTAATAATTTTTCCCTCAGCTTTTACTCTAAGGATACTTAAGTGCTCTCTGGGTCATAGTCAAGTCAGGAACAAAGCATACAGAGCTTACTGAACGTTAAGAAGTAAGTACCAAATGACTGCAGAGACAAAAGTGAAAGACCAGCTGAAAAACAGAAAGGAAAACTGGCATTCAAGGCTCTTCATCGTCTGGTACTGACTTTCTCGCCTAGCTCTTTCCCTCTATACCTCTGATCACCCTGGCCCAGAAAGATCTTTCTCTATTTACTATGTGTCCTGTTTCCACATGTCCAAATCCTACCCGTTCTTCAAAGCATGGTCTAAATGTCACCTCTTCCCATATCCTTACAACTAAAAGTAATCTCTCCCTCCTCTAACTTGCACCTCATCTTTATCTCTTTATTACACATTACTTTCTGCCTTACATTATCTTCATTTCCATATTTAATCTCCCACACAAGCATAAAGCCTCAGGGTCAAGGTTCATGCCTTACTCATCTCTATTCAAACTGCTTAACATGTCTAACACATATTAAGCTCTCTGAGTTCCATGGGTTAGGAAAAGAGATAAATCCACTAGATATAAATCCAGATTAGGAGTCCATAGACCCCGCTTTGCTAATGACTAGCTATATGACCTTGAACTTCAATTTTTTAGTGTATCCATCCACAAAGTCAAGAAGGTGGACTAAGCCAGTTTTTAACCATGCACGGTTATCCATTATTGGGCTGTAAAATCAGTTTTGGCATCAAAACCCAGCATTATTTTTTTAATAAAATAGAAAATACCAAAGTGTGTTGTAGGCAGTGAAGTGGGACGCTATGAATGTTTAACTGGCTATCCAAAGGAGAGAGAAAGCTCCGAACTGTAACATCTGTGGATGTCCCTGGTGTCAAGACTCCCACCAAAGCCAGCTTCAAGATACACATGCACCTGGGTGGAAAGAGAGGCACAAGTGCTCTTCCAAGTCACCTGAGAAGCCAGCTCCAGCAAAGGCCTGAAACGACAAGTAGTATTTCACCAAAATTTTCTTTCAACTTCGTGTGTGTGTGTGTGTGTGTGTGTGTGTGTGTATTTCTTACTGTGAGTCACAGTCAAAACCGTTCATAAATGTTCAGCTAAACAATCTCCTAGTCCTCTTCCATGTGTACTACACAATGCAATAAATTGCACTCTTAGTTACATACGTAATCTCTTCAACACCAAAATTTATGTCTCTTCAAAAATGAGAGTAAGAAAGATGCCTACTGGTATCATCAGAAGGCAAATTATAGGAAGTAAAAATTTGGCTTAGGAAGTATTAGCAAAAGGTCAAGGTTCTCAGCCTTTGTTCAGTTACAACCGAGGGCTACAACATCCTCCTACTAGTTGCAATGGCTCATTTAGCAGAGGGTTAGGGGAAAGAGGAGGAAAGGAAAAGGAAATCTTTAGTATGAAAAAAGGTCCATGTAATTGTGAATATGTCCCTTCACACATCCCACTAAGAACCTTGTTGTTTTTGTTTAGTTGCTCAGTCCTGTCCAACTCTTTGCAATCCATGGACTGTAGCCTGCCAGGTCCCTTGAACCATGGGATTTCCCAGGCAAGAATATTGGAGTGGGTAGCCATTTCCTTCTCCAGGGGATCTTCTCGACTCAGGGATTTAACCCGCATTTCCTGCACTGCAGGCAGATTCTTTACTACTGAGCCACCAGGGAAGTCCTTACTTAGAACCTGGGTACAAAGAAACTCAAAGCTATAAAAAGGTGAATTTCCATCCCTGATGCTTCCCTGTTAAATTCTCCAGCACAAGCCTGCATCCCTCAATAGACTTCCATTACTGAGAATTCCCTACTACTAAAATTAAGTTTTTGCCAGGGACTAGAGACATGTAGTACTTGTTGGATTTAGAATAGGCAAGGGGAAAAATAGCACAGCAAACAGTTGTTAGACTTGATATTCTGGGAAAATCAAGCTTTTATTGAAAAACATACTTTCTTATTTTCTTCTTACTTAAGCTTACTAAACTGGGTGAGAAGGAAAGTTTATTGAATATATTTTGGGCTGTACTATGTCTATCACAACAACACAGTCTGTAACCAGATTTTTCCTGAGTGTTTATAAAGAATTGTGTTTTCTATTTTTAAGGTTATTTAGAAAACAAGGAGGCTCAGAATTTCAACTAGGCTAATAATGTTAGCTCAAATCTAACTCCAAATCAACTGAATATATGCACAGAAGTTTCCCAGGAAAATCCCAAAAATTACACCAAAAAATACAAAAGATGAAAAAAAGAAGTCAGCATGAACACAAACTGGCAATACTCAATTGTAATATCCTATCTGTTGAATGAGTGCAATATGGAAAGTAAATGAAGTATGAAAAAGAGAACATTGAGATACAAGTTCTGCTTAATTCCATTAACTATTTCTTATTAGGGTCCGCTGATAGGTACTTCTACCCAATTTGAAATATTGACCATCAGGTGAAAATTATTCAGTTCAGTCGCTCAGTTGTGTCCGACTCTGAAACGCCAAGAGTCAAGTCAAGCAATGTCTTTCTTCATGCTCACAATATTAAACCTTGCCTTAAAAACTGAGTGTTTTACCATACTCAGGCTCTAGTCAGTATTTTCTTTGTCTCCACTATCTGTGGTGCCAAATGCTCGTAAGACCATCTCTATAAGAGGCTGTACCAGAGGCTGGAATAGCCTGGGGCTGCTGGTCATGCTCAGACCCACTGGCTGACCTATTTATAGAAAGTAAGTGCTATTCCTGGGCTTCCCTGGTGGCTCATCAGTGAAGATCCACCTGCAATGCAGGAAACATGGGTTTGATCCCTGGGTCAGGGAGGTTCCCTGAAGGAGGAAATGGCAACCCACTCCAGTATTCTTGCCTGGGAAATCCCATGGACAGAGGAATCTGGAGGGCTATAGTCCATAGGGTGGCAAAGAGTGGGACACAACTGAGCAACTGAAAACACACAAACACACATACAAGAGCTATACATGTAACAACTCATTAAAACTTGTGACACACAGCAAAAAGAAAACTCTGTGCCTGGGAATCCCATAGCCTACAGTATCTCCATCCTCCAAACATCCTCTATTCAGCCATTAAGACCCCTACACCACTTCAAGACAACAGCAGGCTAGAATTCAGACCAATTTCTATACCCTCAAAACAAGAAAGTTTTGCTACTCAGCTACTACTCTCTTCAAAGCTCATCTCTCAAAGCCTTGTTAGCTCTCACTCATAATATTTTAACTTGGCACAAGAGAATTCCTTCTTTTGATTACTCCAAAAGAATGGGTAAAAGGACTTTGAGCTTCAATGCTGTATCATCTGAGTTCAAATAAACAGACACTAGCTAAATGAGCTCAACTTTGGGTTAAGGCAAAGAAAACTAAGTTTTTAGAAATCACAAATTTAGAACTGGTGAGCTGATAAAACATAAAAACTGTTTCACATACACAATAAAATTCTGTTACTCAAGTTTTAAAACACCATAATAACCACTGAGGTGAAAAGAAAATTATCTGAATCATGAAACAATTAGCAAGGGCACAAAAATTCACAGAACATTGCAACTATAATGTATAAAAATTACCATCAAATAACTCAGGCCAAAAAAAAAAAAAAAAGTCACACATTTACACCTTTTATGCCTTTTATGTCAGTTGGTATATTCACTATGTCCCAATAGTAGTGGGAACTACTACTTTGTTTCCAGCTTCCTAGAATAGAATGTAAGCTATGTAATACATTCACATATAAAGACTGCCCAACTACATCACTTCTCCCCAGATGATCTGTCAATACAAAATATCAGGGCACATTTTGACCTGATTTAACAGACTCCAGTCTCAATTTCAACTAACCCCCCAAACAAGCATTTAATACAATTTGAAGATAATGTGTACATTAAATTCACCTGGTTTTTCTCCTTTGTAGTTTCACTGTCAGTTTCACATGGGACTCTGTTGAGATAATGAATCACAGGCCAGTTTCCCAATACTAGCAACTTGTGGACCAGTATTTTCCATGGGCAAAAATATCCACTTCCAATTTTACCACAAGCAAACTTCATGTTTGTATTTTTTGCCATCATTCTACAAATGCGCAGATCTTCTACAGAAGTGCAGCAGAAGCCACACATAAACACTATTATGAGAAAAGTCAGGTTTTCGTGATACCGTGTTTTCAGAATGTAAAAAGCAACTACCTATCTCCCAGTACGTGCAAGAAAATTTACATGTATTTTCAAAAAGCCCTAAACCTTCCAGCACCAGAACTGCAGACCTTGAAATCAAGTTTCCAGTCAGCGTTGAAATCTATCAGGCAAGTGAAAGCTGTCCTTACCATTCGCAAAATGAGGTTGGCATTTCTCGTCACTTACATGAAACTCTCAATTCTACAAGTGACCACGTAAATTTCGGTACGTTTTCTAAACTGAGCCTATCTAAGAAGTATACGGAGAATACACAAGCACCTGGACCCACTGCCCTGGGATCAGAAACAACCCTATCGGTCCAGTTCCCTAGCACCCGAACACCTCCCCGCTGGCCAGTGGCCCCTTTCCACATGCTGACGCACTGCCCAGCCCTGCACCGCTGGCGACCAGTGCAAAGTACTCGTCCAGTCTCAGAAACTTTGACTCAGTTATCAGGACACTGAGGACCCACGACCTGGACGGGGGATGTTTGGCATGGCCAGGCGGTCAACTTTGAAGCGGGGCATTCCTTGCAGGTAGAGATCTGCCCAGCACGCAGCCCATCCCAGCCAGCAAAACCACAAGCATCAACAGCAGAAGCGGGGCAAAGTGCCTGGCGGAGACAGGGGGAGCGCGAGGGCGAGACGCGGTCACGAACGGATGCCTGAACGTGGGTAAGAAAATACCCTCACCACACGCCCACCCCCACCCCCACCCCCGGACGTGGGGCTGCTGGGACGGCGATGCAGGCAGCAGCCGGCTGCAGTGTCAGGAGGGCACATCTGGAGGCGAGCGCCCAAGTCACCACCCCCGCCCCCAGGTGGAGGGGCGCCGACCCCGCCCGCCCGCCGACCCGCCCCGGCCGCGAGGAGCGGCCGCCCGGGAGAACCACCGATGTCCGCGAAGCCACCTACAGTCCCGAGCCTTCCTCCCGCGGTCCTCTCGCATCCCGTCCCGGCCCGGCCCCCACCGCTACCCTCCCCCGGCGCAGCCCCGGCGCCAACACCCCCAGCCCAGCCCGCGGCTCCGGGCCGCTGGTGCGCCCGCCGGCCTCTAGGAGGCCGCCCTCACCTCACCTCCTCTCGTCTCCGCGGGAAGGGCCGAAACAACTCTGCCAGGCGCCCGCGTCGCACCCGCCGCCCAGCGTTCTGCGACCCGGCCCGTCCCGTTCACTCTGCCGCCGCCGAAGCCCTGAGAGGGCGGAGGGAACAGGGCGGAGGGAGCGGAGGGAGGCGGGGAGGAGGACCGCCCGGCAGGAAGAGGCGAGGGAGGGGGCGGGGCGGGGAGGAGGAGGAGGCGGTGTCGGGTCGGGAGCGCGCACGTCCGGGCCCCTCGGAGCGGCGTGCGCGCTCCTGACGGCGGAGGCGCCTTCTCTGCCCTGGGCGGCGGGCGCGCACGCGCGTACACGTCCCCTCCTGCCGTGTTTGGCTTAGCGTCTGTGAGTGAAGACCTGGCCCACCTAGACTGTGAAGAGTAGGGACCCGGGAAGGGGCTAGAGACGCTCGCGGTGCTTCAGAACTTCCCAGAGCTTAACCGTGCCGGGAGCCCAGCCGCGCGGGTTCGCTAGGGCGACGCCGATCTCCGAGCAAGTTGGGCTGAAGCCTTGCCCAGCGATTACTGATCTCTTAGATAATTCTTACTTTGGAGCGATTGTGTTCTTGCTCATAAACCTGGTTTACGTATATTGTCATTCTTAATCCCCAGTACTCCTCAGGGAAGTCACCTTAAAGAATTCTAACTTCTCTCGTCAGTTACTCTTTTCTGTGGCTCTTTCAAGGTGTCTTGTGGGCTTATAAAGGTTCCTTCTGTGGGACTCAGGAGAGATTGAAGTGGAAAATAACCAGTGGGGATTAAACAGGAAGCGCTATTATGTATTTATGAAGAAAACTTACCCTCATTTGCACCTTTTTATCCTGTGGGGTAATAAATTTGGGGGTACAAACTAGCAGAGATAAAAAGAAGCCAACTCTTTCATCGACTAATGCTGTACTGATCCTTAAACTGTGGATATCCTTCTTCCTAGATCTTGTAGGCAAAAAAAAAAAAAGACCAGGAATTTTTCTGAATTTCCTTAGTACTTTGTTTCTAAAGGTTTGTGGCACCGAATATATTCAGCCTTATCTGGGTAAATTTGTGCGATACTTTAGCCCACTAAAGAATCTTTTGAGGCTCTGCTTCATTTTTATCTTCCACCGTGCCTAGCATAGTGTCTGACTTAAGAGAAAGTACTCCATAAATGTTATTGTATAAATAAGTGAAGACATCGCAGGAGGAGTTAGATGTGTCCAATGATTTCCACTCTAAAGTGACTTCTTTAGTTTAAAATTCTCTCTCCTACTTAAATTCTTCTGCACTCATTTCCCCACCTGGATCCAAAAGCTACCCTGAGAAATCCTTCATTTAAATGTCTATAGATGCTAGGGGGCTTACCTCATAGCTTGGTATACCTACAATGCAGGAGACCCCAGTTCGATTCCTGGGTCGGGAAGATCCCTTGGAGAAGGGAAAGGCTACCCACTCCAGTATTCTGGCCTGGAGAATTCCATATATGGTATAGTGGACTACACACTGTATAGTCCATGGGGTCACAAGAGTCAAACAGGACTGAGGGACAGGACGGAGGGACTTTCACTTTCTTAGATGCTGGGACAGACCAAGAGTATTACAACTGTTTAATATTTCCCCTAGGTGCTGGGCTTCTTCCTAGGAAATCCTTTAACCTCTATATCCCAAGAGACTACCTAACTCTGAGCCTGACCCAGTAAATGCTGAACTTTCGGTATTTAATAAGGTTAAGGTCAGAATAACTCAGATCATTTGTATCTATTAATAAAGAAGCCAACAAGTATGTACTGCTGCTGCTGCTAAATAAAATACTGGTAAAGTTACACTGGGTACAAGGATGTCAACAGATGAAAATGACATGGTTTCTGCTTTCTGATATCTGCTAACTGGAAAAAACTTCCTGACAAAAAGGGCAACACCGTGACAATTATCTGCACTCACTAAGAAACAGACCCCCCAAAAAAGGAACTAAAAGTTTTAAATCGTAAGTTCAAAGTAAGTTTAGTGTTCCTATATTCAGTACTACAAGCCTTTGGCAGCATAAGAATGTCTACCATTGGCTGTTGCTAGTTAATTGTCCTATCAAAGTGGAGCATAACGGCTTAGTCACTATTATAGGATCACTGATGTGCCAGCTTGCTACAAGGAAAAGTACTCTGTTCCATAGCCACATGTTACACCTCTTAATCACGAGGGGTCATTCTGTAAAACTGAGCTGTTCCTCACAATAGAACTTGGATAAGAGATGTCACAAGAGAACCTAGATAAGAGGCGAGTCACAAGAGAACACAGATAAGAGACAGTGAAGGTGATTTGATACAAACGCATCCTCACTACCAGGAAAACAGTTCTAAGTATATGCCAGAGAACTGTTAAGAAAGCATTCTTCACAAACTGAGTACTGCTCACTTCTTTCCCTACTATGGCATCCTTAGCATTAAACATACACCAGCAGCCCTGGTTCATAAGAGGACTGAGGCTCTCACTTTGAGGGAAGGGGTTATAAAATGTTCTAACGTGATTCATAACATGAAACCAGTGGCCTAGATCCAGATCTAACCCACAGATGCATTTTGTTTAGCCTGCATGGTGCTTAAAAAGTTAGCCAAAGTTCAAAGCCAGAAGATTCCACATTCTTTTCAGCCTTCTTTTTAAAAAATGGAAAATTTGGAAACAGTGGGATTAAGTTTCACATGGTGACAGAAAGCTACAGGACATGCACTGTCTCTTTTCCAAAGTCTCTACATTCCTCATTGTACCTCACATTGCCCTGTTTCTTTCATGTGGGTCTGCAGTTCCCAATTTTAAATATCAGAATATCGAAAACTGGAAAGAAGTTCAATGTTGAACAAAAATGGAAGAGCTTAAACTATAGTATTTAAGTAGGTGGAATTTTTTTTTTAAAAAATAAGGTTTTATAATCTCTTTATAGCTTTATTTGTTCATTATCTTTTGGTTGCACTGGGTCTTCATTGTTGCACCCAGTCTTCCTCTAGTTGCAGTGAGCAAGAGCTACTCTTCGTTTCGGTGAATGGGCTTCTCATTGCAGTGTCTTCTCTTGTTATGTAGCACAGGCTCTAGGCATATGGGCTTCAGTAGTTGCAGGACATGGGCTTTAGTTGCTCCAAAGCAAGAGGGGTATTTCCAGACCAGAAATCGAACCCATGTCCCCTGCAGGCAGATTCTTATCCACTATACCACCAGAGAAGTCTGGAGGTGGAATATTATCTTATTTTTATGATGAGTATTATTGGTTGATTCCCACCCACGTGTGTGTTTCCAGCCCTCTGCAATTATAGGGCAGCTAATGATTTGAATGGGAATAGGCCCACCTCCAAGTGTAGACCCTGACTGAGGTACACAATCAGTCTAATCAGGTCTTCACCTGATTCTGTCAGTGATCAATGCTAACATAGATCTAAATTGGCCCAATGTAACGAAAGCCTGAACTTGTGTTGAGAGAAGAAAAGTGCCCTCCCACATTTCTCTTTCTCTGTCTCTCTTTGCTGAGTGTGATGGATCAATGTGAATCTCCTAGTTACTGTAGCCAGTTTGCTGCCATAAGTGAAGCCAGCCTGAAGCTGACACATGACACACAAGCTCAAACCCAGAATGAAACTGACAACCTTCCTCTGCATTTAGTAACTTACCTAAGCCAATAAATTTCCTTATCTATTTAAGAAAGTTTGAATTTGGCTTTTTGTTACTTGCAGCCAAAGCTAAATTTTCCATGCCTGTTACAGAAGAAAAAGCTGTGGTTGCATTATTTGACACTTCTAAGAATATACTTCCAATGGGATGAATAGGTAACAACCTACTTGATAAAATTCAACAGGATCTTAAAAGGAACTTCACCACCACCATCCCCCAAATCCTTCCCTGACTAGGTAAACTTATCCCTTGGGATCCATCACTACATTAAAAACAAAAACAAACAAAAAAAAACTGTGACTTCAATCCTCTGCCCTGTTTAAATCAACTTTTGCTGAGAAGAGTATCAGTAATCTTGTGTAAATGAGTTTATCATATGGGTTTGGAGTGGTTTTTTACTATTGGAAAGATAGAAAATGAGACAATGGGAACCTGAGGAAGGAAAGAATCAACAGAGAAAGATGTAATAGGAGAGACTATATATTGTTGGGACTTCCCTGGTGACCCAGCAGTGACCCTGGTGACTCCACACTGCCAATGCAGAGGGCCTGGATTCGATTCCTGGTCAAGGAACTAGATCATACATCTTGCTGAGACTGAAAGATTCTGCAAACCACAAAAGCTTGCACATGCCACAACTAAGACAGAAGATCCCACATGCCACAACTAAGACCTGATGCAGCCAAATGAAAAAAAAATTTTTTTTTTTAAAGAGACCATAGATATAATGTAGAAGACAAATTTTTATATTTCACAGTTCTATGTAGGGCTGAAATTCAGATTGCGTGTGCGTGCGTGCTAAGCAGCTTCAGTAGTGCCTGATTTTATGTTACCCTATGGACAGTAGCCCGCCAGTCCCCTCTGTCCATGGGATTTTCCAGGCAAGAATACTGGTGTGTGTTGCCATGCCTTCCTCCAGGGGATCTTCCTGATCCAGGGATCGAACTCACATCTCTTACATCTCCTACATGGGCAGGTGGGTTCTTTACCACTAGCACCACCTGGGAAGCCCAAAATTCAGAATAATTCACAAGCACCATCATGTAGGCTTCATCAGACTAATTCACGCAAGTCGTACTAAGCCTACGTGATGGTGCTCATGTAAGCCTCACAATTTTGCCACTCTGAGCTAAGTTGCTTCAGTCATGTCCAACTCTGTGAGACCCTATGGGCCATAAACTGCAAGGCCCCTCTGTCCATGGGTTTCTCCAGGCAAGAATACTGGAATGGGTTGCCATACCCTCTCTCCAGGGGATCTTCCTGACTCAGGGATGAAACCTGTGTCTCTTGCGTCTCCTGCATTGGCAGGTGGGTTCTTTACCATTAGTGCCATGTGGGAAGCCCAAGCCTACATGATAAACCAAACCCATTAAATCACCCTTTTAAGACTAAATAAGAGCAAAATCAAACAATATGTATATAGGAATCAGAAAATTTCCTCAGTAGTAGAAAAGGCAAGCAGAATCATAGATATTTCTCTGAAGAAGAATGCTGATGTACTACTTTTGTGATTCAATAAAAAATAAAAAGGACACTTACCAAAACTTTTCCCATACCTTGTGGCAGATGTCGGAAATTCATCTTCCCCTCAGAGCTCTTTTCTTTGGTCTAGGGCAGCCTTCCTCTTTCATGTATAACAAAATCACCTTGGGAGTTCATTTTTAAAATGCAGACTTCTATACTCAGCCCCAAAGAGATTCAGTAACTCTGGGATGAACCTCAGGATTTGTTTTATTTTGACATTTTATTACAAAAATGTTTAAACACGTAAAAAGTAGACAGAATAGTATTATGTCATCTTGTCCAAGCATTCAGCTTGAACAATTATCACCATTTGGCCAATCTTCTCTTCCCTATCCTTCACATGGATTTTACTTATTAAAAAATACAATAAATATATGTATACACTTCATTATACAGTTCTAAAAGGTAAGGAATTTTTTTTTTTTGCAATCAATAAAATCCAGAGTATGGGAGAATTTATAGGACAAACCACCAAGTTCCTTACCAAATGTATCGCATAAATTAGGAAGGAGAATATGTTTAACTTGCTTGAATCTTGATTTTCTTTGCTTGTTTTTAAAAGTTTCATGCATGCATGCTAAGTCACTTCAGTCATGTCTGACCCTGTGATGCTATGGACTGTAGCCCACCAGGTTCCTCTGTCCATGGGATTCTCCAGCCAAAAATACTGGACTGAGTTGCTAAGCCCTCCTCCAGGGGATCTTCCCGACCCAGGCATTGAACCCGTGACTCATATGTCTCCTCCACTGGCAGGTGGGTTCTTTACCACTAGCACCACCTGGGAAGCTGCTTTAAGAGCTTCATGTGATATAATTGCCATACAATGAACTCTACATATGTACACTGCACAATTTGACAAGTTCTGCCATATGTATACACCTGTGAAACCATCACGACAGTAAAGATAGCAAATATATTTATCGCCCAAAAAAGTTCCCTTGTGTCTCTTTGTAAGTTCTCTCTCCTACTCCCCAGTCCTCAGGCATTGCTGTCATTATAGACTAGTCTGCATTTTCCAGAGTTTTCTATAAGTAGGAACCACACAATATGTATTCTATTTGATATTGCCTCTTTCTCTCAGCGGAATTATTTGAGATTCATTCTCCCTGAACAACAGACTAGTTCCAAATAGGAAAAGGAGTACGTCAAGGCTGTATATTGTCACCCTGCTTATTTAACTTATATGCAGAGTACATCATGAAAAACGATGGGCTGGAAGAAGCACAAGCTGGAATCAAGATTGCCAGGAGAAATATCAATAACCTCAGATATGCAGATGACATCATCTTTATGGCAGAAAGTGAAGAGGAACTAAAAAGCCTCTTGATGAAAGGGAAAGAGGAGAGCGAAAAAGTTGGCTTAAAGCTCAACATTCAGAAAACTAAGATCATGGCATCTAGTCCCATCACTTCATGGCAAATAGATGGGGAAACAGTGCAAACAGTGTCAGACTTTATTTTTTTGGGCTCCAAAATCACTGCTGATGGTGATTGCAGCCATGAAATTAAAAGACACTTAGTCCTTGGAAGGAAAGTTATGACCAACCTAGATAGCATATTTAAAAGCAGAGACATTACTTTGCCAACAAAGGTCCATTTATTCAAGGCTATGGTTTTTCCATTAGTCATGTATGGATGTGAGAGTTGGACGGTGAAGAAAGCTGAGTGCCGAAGAATTGATGCTTTTGAACTGTGGTGTTGGAGAAGACTCTTGAGAGTCCCTTGGACTGCAAGGAGATCCAACCAGTCCATCCTAAAGGAGATCAGTCCTAGGTGTTCATTGGAAGGACTGATGTTGAAGCTGAAACTCCAATACTTTGACCACCTCGTGTGAAGAGTTGACTCACTGGAAAAGACTCTGATGCTGGGAAGGATTGGGGGCAGGAGGAGAAGGGGACGACAGAGGATGAGATGGCTGGATGGCATCACCGACTCGATGGACATGAGTGTTGGTAAACTCCGAGAGTTGGTGATGGACAGGGAGGCCTGACGTGCTGCGATTCATGGGGTCGCAGAAAGTCGGACACGACTGAGCTACTGAACTGAACTGATCCACATATCAGTTCAGCCACTCAGTTGTGTAGATGTCAGTAGCTGCTTTTTAGCCTTCCAGTCTCACGGCATGCTTCCAGCTTCAGTACCCATGTGAGCCTGTGGCTTCAGCTCACTCTAATGCTTCGTTTTTCTTTTCTCTTTTTAAAGAAATTTTTATTGTAGTTGATTTACAATGTCAGGTGTACAGCAAAGTGAATCTGTTACACATAGACATATATCCATTCTTTTTTAGACTCTTTTCTCATCCAGGCCATTACAGAGCATTGAGTAGAGTTTAATAATCCATTTTTCTGTTTCCCTTTTTCTAGAATCTGACAATTTCCCCTTTCTTGCTTTCAAAACATACTGAAATTGGCAACATATTTTTTCAATTTTTTACATTATTATCTAGCATTTTTATATTTTTGGAAAGCTGCATGTGTGTTAAATCACTTCAGCTGTCTCCGATTCTGTGAAACGCTATGGACTGTAGCCTGCCAGGCTCCTCTGTCCATGGGATTCTCCATGCAAAGATAATGGAGTGGGTTGCCATGCCCTCCTCCAGGGAATCTTCCCCACCCAGAGATCGAATCCCCATCTCTTATGTCTCCTGCATTGGCAGGCGGGTTCTTTACCACTAGTACCACCTGAGAAGCCCTTTTGGAAAGGTAAGGAGTCACAAAAGAATCAAGATGGGATTTAGTAACTAGAACAACAAAACAGAGTGTCTTCCTTTATCAGCTGACATTTGACTCCACCATTTTAATATGAATTTGATTAATTTTTTAACAAAGTTTTTGAAAACTGTTGAAAAAAACTCCCTTTTAGCTTCCCAGGTGGTACTAGTGGTAAAGAACCTGCCTGCCAATGCAGGAGACCTAAGAGGCGGGGGTTCGATCCCTGGGTTGGGAAGATCCCCTGGAGGAGGACATGGCAACCCACTCCAGTATTCTTGCCTGGAAAATCCCATGAACAGAGGAGCCTGGTGGGCTACAGTCTGACTGAGGCAACATAACCCATAGTAGAAAGGAACCCTTATTTTTTAACAAAGTAAAGAAACTATACAGAGCTTCCCTGGTGGTCTAGTGGTTAGGAATCCGTCTTGCAGTGCAGGGGACATGGGTTTGATCCCTGGTCTGGGAAGATCCCACGTGCTGCAGAGCAACTAAGCCTGAGCACCACAACTACTGAAGCCGGCACACCTAGAGCCCAGGCTCCACAAGAAGAGAAGCCCCGCTGGCTGCAACTAGAGAAAGCCCGCACACAACAATGAAGATACGGCACAGCCTAAATAGATAAATTTTTTTTTAAAAAAGAAGCTATACAAAGAGGGATGTGTTGATGTGGTATCAGCCATTTTAGCAGAGTTCTTGGTCCTCACTGAAATCCCAGCACCAGACAGGCAAACAACTTTGGCAGTGACCCCATGTTCCTTTGAAGTACTTACCACAGGCCTAGAATTTAGATTTTGGACATATAAGATATATTCCTTAAATACATATGTTTTTCAGGAAAGCAACTTTAAAAATTACAAGCACTTTCATGGTAAAGGGAGCAAAATTACCACTTTCCTCTTCTGGTTGAGAGAAATCTGCCCTCTCCACCACCTCCCACCCTTCCCCCAAGACACCCTTCCCCCCCTTACTCCCTTTTCCCTCTGCCACATTAAAAAATAAACTGCGATTTGAAGCAAAAAAGATTTATGCCAAAGTTCTGTAAGAGTCTATCTAACATTAAAGTAATTGAGAATTATCAAATGACACTTTTGCTTTCAGTTCATTTCATTTCAGTTCAGTTCAGTTCAGTCGCTCAGTCGTGTCCAACTCTTTGCGACCCCATGAATCGCAGCACACCAGGCCTCCCTATCCATCACCAACTCCCAGAGTCTACCCAAACCCATGTCCATCGAGTCGGTGATGCCATCCAGCCATCTCTTCCTCTGTCGTCCCCTTCTCCTCCTGCCCCCAATCCTACCCAGCATCAGGGTCTTTTCCAATGAGTCACCTCTTCACATGAGGTGGCCAAAGTATTGGAGTTTCAGCTTCAACATCAGTCCTTCCAATGAACACCTAGGACTGATCTCTTTTAGGATGGACTGGTTGGATTTCCTTGCAGTCCAGGGGACTCTCAAGAGTCTTATCCAACCCCACAATTCAAAAGCATCAATTCTTCGGCACTCAGCTTTCTTCACCGTCCAACTCTCACACCCATACATGATTACTGGAAAAATCATAGCCTTGACTAGATGGACCTTTGTTGGCAAAGTAATGTCTCTGCTTTTTAATATGCTATCTAGGTTGGTCAGAACTTTCCTTCCAAGGAGTAAGTGTCTTTTAATTTCATGGCTGCAATCACCATCTGCAGTGATTTTGGAGACCCCAAAAATAAAGTCCGACACTGTTTCCACTGTTTCCCCATCTATTTCCCATTTTAGAATATACTAAAAGTCCTAACACTTTCTCTAAAATTTCCCCAATTTCAGGAAGATTCTCACTTCCCTTTAATTCTCTGATTTGATGACAATAAGAACTTCTTGTGGAAGATCATTTGTCTATAATATTTATACCTGTATATATTATTACTAGTAATTTTAAATTTCATATCAAAATACAGGTTTGAGGATTATTTTTCTTAAAAGGTATATCCTGTGATCTTATTCACAATATCTTATAAGATAACTGGTGATGACTGGACGTTCATTATGTATTTTCTATGTCTTTCAGTGTGCGTAAAATTGCATAATAATTTTTAATTTAATTCCACTGTCACTTTGTGCCTTACTTTGGATACATACCTTTTAAGCTCTTTTATAGAATTAATATCTCTCTTCTGTACCCCCACAACACCTGGTACACACTTCCTTACAGCACCTATAACACTTTCTTACCTTTGAATTTTTTCATGACTATTTATCTCCACTAGATTCTAGTCATGTACGATGTGACAGTTGGACTATAAAGAAAGCTGAGCGCCAAAGAATTGATGCTTTTGAACTGTAGTGTTGGAAAAGACTCTTGAGAGTCCCTTGGACAGCAAGGAGACCCAACCAGTCAACCCTAAAGGAAATCAGTCCTGAATATTCATTGGAAGGACTGATGCTGAAGCTGAAAGTCCAATACTTTGGCTACCTAATGCGAAGAATTGACTCATTGGAAAAGACCCTGAAAGAGTGAAGGCAGGAGGAGAAGGTGACGACAGAGGATGAGATGGTTGGATGGCATCACCGACTTGATGGACATGAGTTTGAGTAAACTCCACGAGTTGGTGATGGACAGGGAAGCTTGGCGTGCTGCAGTCCATGGGGTCGCAAAGGGTCAGACACAAGTGAGTGACTGAACTGACTGAACTGAGATTCTGTCTCTTGGAAGACAAAAATCATGTCTTTCTTCTCCTAGTACCTAAACATTTAGTAAATGTTTATTGTATGAATAACTGAATAACCATATTCACACATTCGTCTTAGAAATGCTTTTATTCAGTTCATTTATACAGAATAAAACCTTGTATATTTAATCCATTATTATTTTTTTAACTTTGGTTTTACTTACTGCAGCTAAACCTAAATCTAAATGTTGCTATAATACTTAAGTCATTTTCAGGTAATCCTCCGTCACTGATTCACATGATTTTAGAATAGAGAGTTAAAATAGTTTCATAATACTCTAATTCCTTTAAAATGAAAATTCTTTATTTAGATGCATCATACTTATGATAGCTGATACAGGAAGGCTGGATAAAAATTTCAGTAATTATTTTATCTCAATAACCATAGCTAAAATGTATGATTTAAGTACATTTGGGTTTGATATTCTTTTTACTGAAAGGACACTGAATTTTCTCCCTGCCTTAGGAAGGTTGAATTTTTTCATTCAAATTTTACATTTATTTCTTCTGTAAGGTTTGAGTATTCTATACTCATTTATCTCAGGATTCTGCTGCAGTGACTGGTGAATAAAACTAACACAGGAATTGTACATTTTTTATTTTATGAATCTGGATTTGCAATGCTTATTTCCTCCTAAGACCTGAACTTGCAAGTTCTGAAAGGTTTCCACTAACTATACATGGAAAATCTGTGTACTTGTTACACTGAGCTAGTATGACTTGCGAAATATAGTCAAAACATAACTAATCTCTTTGATTTTTACCCTCTGCCACTAAGAAGAAAATTCCAGCATGTCTCATGACCTTTTTGCTCACTTATCTTACGATCATTTTAAAATCACAAAAGTCAGCCTCAATTTGACATTTAGAAGGGAAAGCCTTAGAGAAAAGAAGAAATGTGGTCAGCTGCTTCATCTTTCCTGCTTACCTTCTCCCTATTAAGTAGTTGCTGTTCTTGACTCTCTGGGTTGGAGTACAAGCAGCAAATAGGAAACAGGGAGCAGAAAGGTCTTACTGTAGTGAGATGATTTTGTATTCTCTAGGACTGGCAGCTGTTTAAAACTGATCCTCTGTCTTCAGGGATTTGGATGCTTGGTCAAACAAGCTACAACTCTTTCAGCAGCTCCTGACACTGGGCATATACTCTATTCTTGCAGCCACTTATCCCTCATCCTCAGATTTCTTGGACATCTACATCATTTGGTTCTTTCTGTTAGAGCCCAACTGACATTTTAGTCAGCTTTCTTGAATAGGGAGTCAAAAAGATCTCTGGACTGATTCTTTCTCCCCTGTGTGGCCCACATCTGCTCTGTGGAAAGCTTTTTGCATCCTTCATCCTTCAAACTCTGAGAGAGTTTACTGATCCCACTGTGTTTGAAGCATGGGTCATTCAGTTGTGTCCGACTCTTTGCAACCTCTTGGACTGTAGCCCTCCAGGCTCCTCTGTCCATGGGATTTTCCAGGCAAGAATACTGGAGTGGGTTGCCATTTTCTTCTCCAGGGGATCTTCCTGACCCAGGGATCAAACCTAGGTGTCCTGCATAGGCAGATTCTTGACCACCAGAGCTACCAGAGAAGCCAGATCCCAGTAGTATTGGGTATATCCTCTCCAATAACAAAGAGCCTACCAGGCCATCTCTTTCTGGCCATCTAGATTTTCTCAGGGAGAAGTCAGACCTAAGTCCTTTATACCTCATCCTTCCCACCACTGTTCTCTGAACAATCCTGTAAGCGTCCACACTCACTAGGCTGAAGGTGAAAGGGTAAGCATCCTTTCCTCCTTCACCTTTGTGAGAGAGCCTAGGGTGCACAGCATAGCTTTTTCTAAAGAAGGCCTCTTCGCAAATTCAGTCTTACTATCCATCTGTTTGACCCTTGTGGTTTTTAAGAACTGTCTAATCAGTGGAAATTTGTTTGAAATTTCTGCTTGGAGGCCTGGTACTTTACCCTGAAGAATCACACCTGTTGCACTGGAGTGCTTCACTCACAATTTCCTATTTAACTTCCTGTTACATTTGTTACAGCTTCAGGATTCAAATAACCAGGTTTTTCACAGAATTATATAACCAAGAGAAAACTAGCATATTTTCCAAATAATTATGCTTTAAAAAATTAAAATCCTTTATTAGAACAACAGGAATACCAGCTGACAATAATCACAAAGTAGTCACTCAGTTCAAAGTAAATTTTGGTATTTTTCTCTCTGATCAGTAACTTTTATCAGTAGTTTCTTTGAATTACTACATCCTCTTCCCTACTTCACCATGAATACTTTCAGGCCTAAGAAACCTTCCTCTAATAAATCCTGCATTCTTCATCTCAGAGTAAAAAAAATCTTTCAGAATACACATTTGTCTGTCCTCTTTAAAATCAAACACCTCTTTAAGAATCAAACTTCCTTTTAGATATATGTGTTGCTGCTTCTACATATTTTAACTTTCCCAAAGACTTTCCTTCTCTTCTAAGTGGGTAAACAGAAAGAAGGAAACATGTAGGCATGTAATAGACTTGTTTCTCTGTCATGATTCCCTTATTACTTTTTTCTCTAACCAGAATAAAATATAACAACTTTTACTTACCCCTGAAACTCTGCCTTTTGAGGATAAAAAAGTACTTTAAATTCCTCCCCTTCTTTCTCAGTCAAAGTTTTCTATATATTGACTCATGGTTTCTTATAACATTTAATGGGTTATAGTCTATTTCCATCAATATTTAATTTAATGCTCAAAATGTGCCAGATTTGCCCATAGCCACTCTTCAGGCTAGATTCTGCAACTAACCCCCCATTCCTGGAACACTTTGCTTTCTGGCTCACCTGGATATTCTAAGCTTATCTTGTACTGTTGCTGCCCCAGGACTGGAACTGGCTACTTCTCCAACAATCCTGGTTACTTTTGTGGAAAATGGTATTTAGAAGCCAAAATCTAGAGAATAGATGTGCTCAGTTGTATTGAAATGTTTTTTCTCCCAGGCCCTTTCAATGGACAGAGCTAGGGAAAATAGATAGAGAGATACAAAAACACACCTTTAGTTCTATATTTATTTTGTATCTCTTTATATCTATTTATTTATCTATTTATCATCTATCTGGATATAACCACAAATTCACACAAATACCTCCAACAACAACCTGACACCACAATATTGTAGTTTTCTTTTTTTTCCATCTGATAGTGGGAAACCTGGTCCCAACTTTTTAATATATTTACTTAATCAACTCCCCTATAAGTAACAGATCTTCCAGGATCACCCCACTCCCTTTTCTGCATAGATTTCCTCCTCATCCATTCAGGTTCTGACCTGTCTGCTCCTACATTATAAAGCTTCTCCTCATATTGCTGAGGCTTTGCCACCTCATGCATGGCCAGTCCTCCTAACTTGGATCAGGCTAGGACTATCCATTCTAGGCAGTCCTCTTATACAGGCACTCTCCTTTCCCAGATGGTCCTGAAACCCTTCTCTGAGCGTCTGTGATTCTTCTCATTCATACTTAATGCTAGCCTTACTCTGTCTTACCTAATGGTTTTGGGAAGGAAGAGGAAGTAAAAGAAAGAGGCTAAGTCATATACATAGTGTGCAAAGCCACAAAACTGGTGAGATCTCCTAGAGAATGAGGATAGAAGAGAAATAAGCCTTGGGGGAACTCCAACTTTGACATTTATTGTCAAAATAATGAGGAGGAACAAATAAAGTAGACTGCAAAGAAGGAGCCAGAGATGGGGGAAAACCAGAAGAGAGAAATTTCTTGGAAGCCAATGTAGAATGTGTTCGAAAATCCAAAAAGATGTATTCCATGCAGTTCAGTTCAGTCGCTCAGTCGTGTCCGATTCTTTGCGACCCCATAGACTGCAGCATGTCAGGCTTCCCTGTCCATCACCAACTCCCCGAGTTTGCTCAAACTCATGCCCTTCAGTTCGGTGATGCCATCCAACCATCTCATCCTCTGTCGTCCCCTTCTCCTCCTGCCTTCAATCTTTCCCAGAATCAGGGTCTTTTCCAGTGAGTTAGTTCTTCACATCAGGTGGCCAAAGTATTGGAGTTTCAGCTTCAGTATCAGTCCTTCCAATGAATATTCAGGACTGATTTCCATTATGATTTCCTTTATTCAATGTACTCCATTGAATACTACTAAAAGGTGAAGCATGATGAAGAATTTATCATTGGGTTTAGTGATATGGAGAGCAAAGATATACTTGATGAGACTATTGCTAGTGAAATGGTGAGGGAAAAAAATGTAATTGGAGTAAATTCAAGATAGAATGAGAGTTAATGATATGGGACAGCACATATAAAAAATTCTTTTGAGTTTTCTGTAAAGAGGAATAGAGACATGGGGCAGTGGCTAAAGAAGATTGTGAGATTGAGAGGGCTTCTTTTATTAATTGAGATATTAAATATATTTGTATGTTGGTTGTCGTGGTCTGGGTGTGAGTTGGAAAAGAATTTCCAGACATGAGACAGAATGAGAGGGAAATAAAGTTTATTAGAGTGGGAGATGCTATTAGAACAACTGGTCAACTCAAGGGAGAACCAATGTTGGACAGGTGTCCTTAGTCCACTTTTATACCCAGGGTACAAGGAGTGGGATAGGGGGTCTTGTGGGTCATTTGCTGATTGGATGAGGTATGTATACTGGGTGGGGGAAGAGTAGGGAAAATACCTTCTCTCTATGGGGTAGGAGGGGAGACAGGTTATACTGTTCCATTAATAGTTACAAGATGGGGGAGGGAAGGATGATAAGGGTCTGGTTTTTCCATTCCTGCATTCCAAGACCCTCCTTGGTTTTATCTGCTCTTTCATCCTTGGGTCACCCCATTAGCGTTAATAAACCCATGAAGTGGTGGGGGGGAGGGTGACACAGGAAACAGATGGGATCATTTTAAGAGCAAAATTCTTGAATGAGCAAAAGGAGCTAGAACCCAAAGCACAGGAGGAGAGTTTGGATTCAGACAGAAACAGAAACAGCTCAGCCTTCATAATAGGAGGGAAGGTGAAATGCAAGTAGGTGGGTGGAATTAATGGTGAGAGACTGTAAAAATTCTCTTCTGACTGATGCTTTTTACTCAGAAATAGAAAGCAAGGTCATCCCCTGAGAGAGAGAAGGGAGGAAGATGCTTGAGGGGAGTGGCATCATCTGGAAGAGTGGGAGAGACAAATGACTAGAGAAATGTAGAGAATGGCTGGATAATGCTGAGAACCCACTTGAAACTTGAGGCCATAATTTTAAAGTGAGTCCAGTCAGCATGATGATTTTTTTTTCTTTAACTGATTAGGTGCAGGCACTGAGTAGGTAGGGAGTTGTATTACAGCAGGCTTGGAGCTCTGCAAGCAAATACCAAAGGAGAGAAAAGTAAGAGTGTTGAGGGTGTGACTCTCACAGTATAAACCATCTCATGACAGAGTTTAAACAATATTAGCTATAAAATGTTTAAAAATGCATTTCACTAAAAATTTAAATAATTATACAATAGTTTCACAAATGTATATGTGTTGTGATAGATAAAAATATTATCTTCTTAACTATAATTGACAGCCACTTTTGGAGATAATATTATTTGTGTGTGCAGGAGATACAAATACTAAATAAATTCAGAAGTCAATATTACTGTAATCATCAGTATTTTCACTATACATCCATGAGCTCTATAATAAATAGCTATTGTTTCTTATTTCAGAACTGAATGCAGTTTAGGAAATTCTGGGCTAAAACTTTTCTCTTTGCATCTAGGAAGCTATTAACTGTTTTGACTCATCTCACCTCTGTTCTGTCCTGAGGCACCAACAGCTTAAAGAGCTATTACTTCAGTAATTTTATTACCTCATTCCAAACAATATAAGCCAATAAGAAAATCCATTAGTATTGACTTTGTGAGAATAGTTACATGTGTGTATCACAGATGGCTCCACTTTGGACATGCAGATGTGCCTTAGGCCTCAGTCCCTTTTAGAACTGGGTGGGTCAAGGTCTTTGCATAGTCATCCATTGTATATTCTCTTAACAACTATTTGAACAACTGCCTTGTGTTGGCTCAGTGGGGGGACATAGAAATTAACATACTATGCTTTCTGCCCTCAAGAGGTTTCCTCAACAGTAGCCCAGATTCTATAAAGCAGTCTGTGATCAGTGTTATATTGTTGATATAAATTGCATCTATGATTATACAGAGTGATTGTTCATTCCAGGAATGAACAAAGAAGTTATTAAGGAAGATGTGGAGATGTGGTATTTGAACTTGAAGATGGAAGAATTTTGAAAGACAGAGACTAGAATAAGAAAATTTTCCCTGCAGAAAGCATGGATGAGCAAAGACATGGAGATAAGGAGGGGGGAAATGAGTGGAAAGAAGAACATTATTTTATTTTATTTTTTAAGATTTAGGTTATTTTGTTTCTTTTAGTTTTTGTCTTTTGGTGTTTTTTGGCCACACCACATGGCTTACAGGATCTCAATTCCCTGACAAGGGATTGAACCCAGGCCTCAGATGTGAAAGTGCCAAATCCTAACCGCTAGACGACCAGGGAACTTCCAAGAATAACATGTTTTAGATATCATTTGGTAGCAAGAGCAAAAATCCACTGATAAAGTTTAAAGTAGAATTTGTTTAAAAAGAATTTTTCACAGATTCAAGAATGTGTACAAAGTGGATCTGGGCCAGACAAGTATGTAGAACCAGGAAGAAGAAAGTTAAGAACCAAGATTAATCTTTCCTTCATTACTAGTTTTCATTGTCTATTTCTTTTATCTTTCTCTCCACCCTGGTGAGTCAGTCTGAAGCCTCCAAGAGGTAAACATCGGAGTATGCACATAGGATCAGCTATACCCCAATACAAAAAGTTAAAAAAAAAAAAAAAGAAAAAAGACTCACATGGGAAAAACCCACCTTCGCTCCAAGCACTAGTCCCCAGTAACTCAGAATCTCTGCGATCCGTTTCCAATTTCCCGGAAGGGAGAATTTGAATGACTCAGTTTGGGCCAAATAAAAGAGCATCTCTATTTTTTTAAATGCGCAAGTTGGAATAAGAAGATCTGGGTGTATAATGCACAATGCAGAGAATATAGCTAATATTTTATCATAACTATAAACAGAGGATAACCTTTAGAAATTGTAAATCACTGTATTGTACACCTATAACTTTGGAGAAAGGAATAGCAATCCACTCCAGTATTCTTGCCTGGAGAATCGAAAGGACAGAGGGGCCTGGTGGGCTACAGTTCATAGGATTACAAAGAGTTGGACATGAAAAAACAATGATCTGGACTTGAATCACAGATCTGATATACACTGCCTATGTGATTTTCTTAAGGAATAGTTTCTCTATGCGTTGCTGCCTTGTCTGTTAAAGGAAGGTTGATAATTCTTTACAGGGTTATTATAAGAATTAAGCAATATAATAAATTAAACTCCTTGAAATTTTTAAAGTCTTATACAAAGCAAAAATGAAAGAATTAAAGGAAGAAAAGTAGTTCAGATTCTATAAATCAGGGTTTCTTTTAAATAGAGGAATGGGTAATGAATCAGAGCAAAGAATATAGAGTCAAAGAATCTGTTAGGAAACTATACAATAAATTGGTTTGTAAAGATGTGGTACCAGTTCATGGTAGGGATGAAAGGCAGTGGTGGTAATGATACAATAGTAATAATAGTAATAGAATTAGGATAGAATAGTATTAGAATTAGGATAGGAATGGAATTAGATAAGAAATTGGACGGAAAATAATCTTTAAACTTTACACAATGTGAGCCAATCCATGCAGATAAACTCCTCTTTTGAGTGATCTTCCAGACTGTAGATAAATCTACAAAAAAGGGAAGAGGCTATGTTTCATTCAGGAATACTCTTCTGGAAAGAGAATTAGGCTCCTTGCATATAAAACTCTTAAGAAGAAAAGAAGATAGAAAAATGTTAAAATGATACTTTTAAGTCAGAATTCCTCTCATAGAGAGGGAGAATTCATCTATGAGAAATGTAAGTAGAGGGCCAAGTACAATATTCTTGACTGATACCAAAAGACTATCTTGCCTAATAATATATCCTCCACCGGTCATGTTATAGTGGCTAACATTATTGCTTTGAATTTAAGACATTGAAGGTTTCTGTTAATATATGCATGTTTTCCTGAAATAATTCAGTGAGGAAAAGTGGTTCCTTATAAGATACCTAAATATTCATTGGAAGGACTGATGCTGAAACTGAAGCTCTAATACTTTGGCTGCTTAATGTGAACAGCCAACTCATTGGAAAAGACCCTGACACTGGGAAAGATTGAAGACAGAAGAAGAGGGTGACAGAGGATGAGATGGTTGGATGGCATCACCAATTTAATGGACATGAACTTGTGCAAACTCCGGGAGATGGTGAGGGACAGGGAAGCCTGATGCGTTGCAGTCCATAGGGTCGGAAAGAGCCGGACACGACTTGGCGACTGAACCACAACATAAGATACCAGCAGGGAAACCCACTAACAAAGGGAAGATTTTTAAGGACAAAAACTTTGTTGACAAATACCACCTTAAGGCTAATCAGTTTATCATAGTATCTGTCCTATGACCTAGAAGGACCAGAAAGAAAAGCAGATTAGGACTGGAGAATTTTGCTGCAGAGGTAGGGGATCACGAATGGGCTCAAACTGAGATTCGCAACTTCTGAGAACTGTTGTACTATCACAACTCATCTCTTCCTCTTTACCCCTGGCTGCTATGTGTAATATGAAGCAGAGCATTGAAAAAATACACCAGGAGAACTGCATTTTAGGTTCTTCTAACAGAAAGGGGAACTAGAAAGATGGAGTAATTATATTCTGCGATAGGGAAAACTTTAGTAGTGAGTACATAGGAGCGGACAGAATCAGGACATAATTTTTGGATGCATTAAGTTCCAGGTGCCTGTTAAATAACCAAATACAGATGTCAAAGAGGCACTTAGATATACAAAGTTGGATTTATGAGACTGAAGTTCAGGAGAGAAGCAGAGATATAAATTTGGGATTGCCAGTAAATAGGGACAATATTTAAAGCCACAGACTTAATTAGATCACCAAGAGAGGGAATAGAAATAGAAAAGAGAAAAGAACCAAGGACCAATCCCTAGAGCAGTTCAACATTTAAAGGCTGAAGAGCTAAGGATGAACTCTCAAAAGGAAACTGCAGATGGCTAGAGAAGTAGAAGAGAAATCAGATTAAGTGTGGTATTCAGTTCAGTTCAGTTCAGCTGCTCAGTCATGTCCGACTCTTGGTGACCCCATGGACTGTAGCACACCAGGCTTCCCCGTCCACCACCAAGCATGGTGTACATACAGCCAAATAAAGATAATGTTTCAAGGTGAAGGAATGATCAGCTGGTATTGAAGGCCGCTGATGGGGTCAAGAAGATAAGAAGTGAGCAATTCAGTATCAGTCCTGAGTTTTGATGAAATGAAGATAAAAAAGTTTTTTTTCCATTTGTCTGTTTTTATTTATTTATTTATTTTGTTTGGCTGTATTAGCTCTTAGTTGTGGCCTTTGTAGCCCCACAGCATGTGGGATCTTAGTTCCCAGACCAGAGAACTGGGAACCTACATCCCCTGCATTGCAGGAAAGATTCTTAAACACTGGTGATTTAGGTGCTAAGTCGTGTCCAACTCTTGCAACCCCATGGACTGTAGTCTTCCAGGCTCCTCTGTTCATGGGATTCTCCAGGCAAGAATAGTGGAGTGGGTTGCCATTTCCTTCTCCAGGGGAACTTCCTGACTCAGGAATCAAACCAGGGTCTCTTGCATTGTAGGTGGATCCTTTACCAACTGAGCTACAAGCAAAGCCTAGGTAACTATAGTGAAGTGAAGTGAAGTCAAAATCTTTCAGTCATGTCCAACTCTTTGCAACCCCATGGACTGTACAGTCCATGGAATTCTCCAGGTCAGAATCCTGTAGTAGGTAGCCTTTCCCTTCTCCAGGGGATCTTCCCAACCCAGGGATCAAACCCAGGTCTCCTGCATTACAGATGGATTCTTTACTAGCTAAGCCACAAGGGGAAGCCCCAGGTAACTATAGGGTACTATCTTAATGGGTTTCCCAGGTGGCACAAGTGGCAAAGAGCCTGCCTGACAATGCAAGAGGTGCAGGAGACACAGGTTCAATCCCTGGGGAGCCTGGTGGGCTACAGTCCATGGAGTCACAAAGAGTCGGACACAACAGAAACGACTTAGCACCCTCAGAATAGCCACTGAATTTACTACAGTTCCCCAAGTAGTCACAATTTTAACTGAATTCCTCTTATGAAGAAAAGCCTGTGCCAGGTGCTGGAGAAACAGAGATGAGGAAGATATGGGTCCTGACTTGAAAAATCATTCCCCCCGCCAAAAAAACACTGCCACCAAATTCTGAATATATACTATGTGTCCAGCACTGTGTAAGGCACTTTACAAGTACTATCTCATTTAATTATAACCATAATCCTATGTGGCAGGTATGTTTTATAATCATTTTTAAATCAGGAAATGGAGGCACAGTCAGGTTAAGTAACTTGACTAAGTCACTCAAGCACTAGTAGTCAGAATAGGAACCGTGTGTGTGTGTGTTTGTGCGTGTGTGTGTGTAAGACTTAAAACAATTCTTGAACTCATGGTTTTATGGGTCAGAAGTCTGGGCTGGGCTTACATGTTTAACTCTTCTGGGTCAGTTTGACTGATTCATGTGCCTGCAGTCAAGAGCCCAGCAGCTCAGAGGTCCTACTTCAGGCACTTAAAAAAGCTGTCAGTTTAGGGGAAGGGGGTAGTTGAGCCCGCATCCTCTAGCAAACTAGACTAGACTAGTCTCTCATCCTTTCACAGACTAGCCCGGGCTTAGCCCACGCACTATGAAGGTTATGTAAGACTGAAAGTAGAGGCAAGCAAGGTCCTTTAAGGTGAAGGCTACAAACTGGCACTCAATATTACTTCTACCACGTTGTACTGTTCACAGAAAATTATGAGGCCCACATTCAAGATGTGAGGAACTTGCTCAGTAAATATGTCCACAACATCTTGCATTTAGTAGGTGCTCACTAATTGCTTATTAAACAAATAAAAATAAAAGACTCTGCATTTCCAATGCAAGGGGTGCAGATTCAATCCTTGGTAGGGGAAATAAGATCTTATGTGACAGGCAGTGTGGCCAAAATATTAAAATAAATTTGGGTCTTTAAATAAAATTTTTTTAAATAAAATAAAGAAATTCAATCTTCTGCTCAGCATTGCTCATTATTAGAGAAACACAAATTAAAACTACAATGAGGCATCAGCTCACACCAGTCAGAATAGCCATCAAGCAAAAATC
The DNA here is from genome assembly GCF_054371585.1 of Giraffa tippelskirchi. Classification (NCBI taxonomy): domain Eukaryota; kingdom Metazoa; phylum Chordata; class Mammalia; order Artiodactyla; family Giraffidae; genus Giraffa; species Giraffa tippelskirchi. The sequence continues at coordinate 24,470,874 of NC_137279.1, forward strand.
TACAAACAATAAGAGCTGGAGACACTGTGGAGAAAAGGGAACCCTCTTGCACTGTTGGTGGGAATGTAAACTGATATAGCCACTATGGACAACAGTATGGAGATTTAAAATCTAGAAATAAAACTTCCATATGACCCAATGATCCCACTACTGGGCATATACCCTGAGAAAACCATAATCCCAAAAGACACATGTATCCCAATGTTCACTGAAGCACTATTTACAATAGCTAGAATATGGAAGCAACCTAGATGTCCATCGACAGATGAATGAATAAAGAAGTTGTGGTACATATATACAATAGAATGTTACTCAGTCATAAAAAGGAATAGATTTGAGTCAGTTTTAATGAGGTAGATGAAACTAGAGCCTGTTGTACAGAGTGAAGTAACTTAGAAAGGGAAAAACAAATACTGTGTATTAACACATATATATATGGAATCTAGAAAAATGGTACTAATGAACCTATTTGCAGGGCAGGAATAGAGATGTAGACTTAAAGAACAGACTTGTGAATACAGAGGGGGTAGGAGAGGGTGGCACAAATTGAGAGAGTAGCATTGAAACATATACATTCAGTTCAGTTCAGTCGCTCAGTCGTGTCCGACTCTTTGCGACCCCATAAATCGCAGCACGCCAGGCCTCCCTGTCCATCACCAACTCTCGGAGTCTACCCAAACCCATGTCCATCGAGTCAGTGATGCCATCCAACCATCTCATCCTCTGTCATCCCCTTCTCCTCCTGCCCCTAATCCTACCCAGCATTAGGGTCTTTTCCAACGAGTCACCTCTTCGCATGAGGTGGCCAAAGTATTGGAGTTTCAGCTTCAACATCAGTCCTTCCAATGAACACCCAGGATTGATCTCTTTTAGGATGGATTGATTGGATCTCCTTGCAGTCCAAGGGACTCTCACGAGTCTTCTCCAACACCACAGTTCAAAAGCATCAATTCTGCAGCGCTCAGCTTTCTTCACCGTCCAACTCTCACATCCATACATGACCACTGGAAAAACCATAGCCTTGACTAGACGGACTTTTGTTGGCAAAGTAATGTCTCTGCTTTTAAATATGCTATCTAGATTGGTCATAACCTTCCTTCCAAGGAGTGAACATCTTTTAAACAAACCATTAGCAGCAGAAAAATGAAGAGTGTTTTCTAACTGGACAGAGAATGCGTTTCTGAGCCACAGAGTGCAGGTGGGTGAATCCATAATGCATGTGGCACAACTCCTCTTAGCCTTCATTTTCCTAAGTATACTAAGTAAGATGATTCCAATAAGTGGGCAAGGGAGATCTGAGGTTTGGGTTGTGCCCTGAAGAGGATGAACAGAGAGCTCTGGGAGCACATATGAGTGACATCTAAGGAAGGAGGGCTCTGAAGGAATGCTTCCCATAGGAGAAGACATCTGAGCTGCATTTTGGATTAATAACATTTTTCATAAACTGTCTAGCAAAACCAAGTATATGTAACTTTGTTCTGTATTTTCCTAGTCTTTTGTAAATGTGTTATCACCCTTCCATAACTTAAAAAAATTAATAGGAAAGAGAAAAAAAGAAATCTTGATGAGCAGAGTTTTTAGGAAACTGATGCATAGATAGGTGAATATATTTCCCCAGAGAAAATGAAGCATATGGTCGGACATCTGATTTGGCAGTATGACAGAATATTTGAAATTGGGACTCTCCAGTAAAAGACAGCATATGGTCACTGTGAGCACAGGGTGTAGTTTGGGAGAAGGCACTAAGGTGTGAGAGGACTGAGCCAAAGAAACGGTGAGTGACTGCACTGGGATGAAGCAAATGTCTGAAGTCATCAGCATTGACTGCAGAGAGTTAAAAATAGCACTAAAATATAGAAGCCAACCAAGATCCCCTACAGAGTTTCTCGCCCACTCTCCTCTCTCTGATGTGACAGATATCAACAGCCTCCAGCAACGCCCACCAGGTAGGCTTTAGAAGTGGGTGATGATAGATTTTGAGGCAACAGTGGACATGAGGGTCAGCAAAAAAACAGTGAAGTAGTTGGGAAACAGACAGCAAATCCTGCTGCAAAGATACTGATTACACCTCCTCTTAATTCCCACCTTGTGACAAAGGCCAGCATTGTAAATATTTTACTTAATAGTTTATATGTCCCTCAGAAGACAGGATACAAAAGGTGTTCTTTTTTTTTGAAAGGGAAACAATATTTTTAACCTAAAGAGAAAATGGAGGGATGGGTGGGAGCAGGCTTGAGGGAGGGGATATATATATACTTATAGCTGATTCACACTGTTGTGCAACAGAAGCTAACACAACATTGTGAAGCAATTATCCTCCAATTAAAAAATATATCCTATGATAAACCACAATGGAAAAAGATATTTTAAAAGAACATATATATATATATGTACAACCAAATCACTTTGCTGTATAACAGGAATTAATGACAATGTAAATCAACAATACTTCAATAAAAATAAATAAATAAGGAAAAGAAAAGAGAAAATGGATTAGATTAATTACATTTTGGTACTAACTACTTGACTTCTTCCTCTGCAAGGCATAAACTCCTAAAACCTGTATTTAAAATAGTGTAATATTATTATGGTACTTCATGGGATAAGAGAAAATAAATTTTAAAAATCTAAGGACTTCTTGAAAAGGGAATAAAAGGGTGAAAATCAACCAGAAACCTAATTCAGGGAGGAAATAATTTGTGAAAATCAAATAGGTAGATGATGGTGACAAAGCAAATCATGACATTTCTTGGAGGGGGTGATAAATTTTCAGAATCTGAGTTTACTTCTTTGCATTTCATGACATAGTGAAGTGGTTAATCTCATACATTCATGTTAAAGAAAACAGGTACCTTGACAGAAGCAAACACTTTTTTTTAAGTTTTTATTTTTTATTGGAGTATAACCGATTAGCAACATTGTGATAGTTTCAGGAGGAAAGCAAAGGGCCTCAACCTTACTTTTACATGTATCTATTCTCCCCCAAATTCCCCTCCCATCCAGGCCATCACATAATATTCAGTAGAGTTCCCTGTGCTGTACAGTAGGTTCTTCCTGGTTACCCATTTTAAACATAGCAGTGTATACATGTCCATACCAAACTCCTTAACTATCCTTCCCGACAACCTTCCCCTCAGCAATCACAAGTCTGTTCTCCAAGTCTGTGAGTCTGTGTAAGTTCATTTGTATAAGTTCTTTCTAGATTCCACAGGTAAGTGATGTCATACAATATTTCTCCTTCTCTGTCTGACTTACTCCACTCAGCATGACAAACTCTAGGTCCATCCATGTTTCTGCAAATGGCATTATTTCATTCTTTTTAATGACTGAGCAATATCCATTGGATATATGTACCACGTTTTCTTTCTCCATTCCTCTGTTGATGGACATTTAGGTTGCTTCCATGTCTTGGCTGTTGTAAACAGTGCCACAGTATTGGGCACATGTATCCTTTCAGATCATGTTTTTAGGAGCAGATAATTTTAAAAAGAAGGAAAACAAGGTCAAAAAAATACATAAAAATATTTAGCCTCACTAGTAACCAATAACAATGAGATAATGTCTTTATCAAATTAATAAAAATTTAAAAAAACAAAGTGTTCAAGGTTGTTGAGGGTAGAACTGTAGAGTCTCACAGGTGGCTAGTGGGAGCATAAAAAGTATGACTTTTCTGGGAAGCAAAATATAAGAAAAATCTCAAAAATGAGCCGAGCATCTAATGTAGAATTCTACTTCTAGTATTTATTTTGGGGAAATAAACAGAAGGGATACAGTCCATAGGGTTGCAGAGTCAGACACGACTGAAGCAACTTAGCATGAATGTTTAAGGCTAGATATAAAATTTTAATAGTATTGTTTACAAAGCTGAAAATATCCAAGAGTTAATTAATGAATATGATGATATTTTTATCCATTAAGTGTGCAGTCATTTAAAATTATACCTATATGCATACACCTGGGAAGAAATTCATAATACTAATAATAAAGTAGGTTCTGAAATAGTATGTATAGCTTGACCTCAAATTTTTTAAAATTTATAACTATAGACATGAATGCTTACCCCCCAAAAAGCCCAAAATGTTAGCAGTGACAGAATTATGGATACCTATTCTGTCTTCTGATATTTTCTACTTTTTTTAAATAAAGATGTACTATTTAATAATTGAAGCATAATCAATATACAATATCATATTTGTTTCAGGTGTACATCATAGTAATTATATTCATTGAAATGGTCACTGTGATAAGTCTAAAAAATGTGGAATGCTTCACAAATTTGCTTCCTCACACAGGGGCCATTCTAATCTTCTCTGTATCATTCCAATTTTAGTGTAAATGCTGCCAAAATAAGCACTGTAATAACATTGTAATGACTACTTCATGAACAGGAGTATTTTCCCTCAAGGTTTTATCTCCAAAGGATGAAAAATCAGAATGCAGGAGTGTGAGGATGTCCAGAAGATGAAGCTGAATGAGAACTGCATGTGTTCAAGAGTCTAACTTTCAGGAGGAATGTCTAACTATCAGGAAAAATAATGAAGAACTTTTATACATGCTCCAGAAATGATTAATTCAGCAAAGATTTTTTTAGGTCATCATTTTATTCTATTTTTCTGGCTTAAAAAATTCTTCATCTGGAGAATTACACTTTCATAAATTTGGGGATATAGGATGAGATGGAGTGGGGAAATTCAAATATTTTCTGTCAGCAACTTTACTACTGTCAGTGTTTATCTCATCACCAAGGAAAAATGGTTCACAATAGTCCTCAACCATCAGAAATATCTCAAGATTTCAAAAATACAGTAAGAACCATCATACCGATGCTTTTGCAGCATCTTTCAAAATGTTAACATGAAACAGCATCTGTAATAACCCTACGTTGTTGTGTTGTGTTAGTTGCTCAGTCAAGTCGGACTCTTTATGACCCCATGGACTGTAGCCCACCAGGCTCCTCTGCCCATGGGATTTTCCAGGCAAGCATACTGGAGCCGACTGCCAATTCCTTCTCCAGGAGATCTTCCTGACCCAGGGATCAAACCTGGGTATCTTGCATCACAGGCAGATTCTTTACCACCTGAGCCACCCAGGGAAGCCCATATAAGCTATATCAAAGCAATGTGATTCATAGGTCATCATGAAATGCAGGTTGCCAAACTACACACAAAAGTGTCTGTTTTAGCCAAGGTTCTCAGTAGCAGTAGTTAGAAACCAATTCTCACTGATTTAAGCAGATCAATAGTGGATTAAAAGGATATTGGGTTATACTCCCATAATTTTTAAAAATGATATTGAGTGCCTCACAGAATTGCTAGGAAGGCTTGAAAAACTAAACTTGAAGTCAAGCAGTAGGGATAAACCACCCACAGAACTGATCTGATGAAGGAGTTGGCTAGAATAACCAACCATCCTGGTTTTCTTGGGGTTGAATGATTTCCAGAGATTCAGAGCTTTCCATGCTAAGACTGGGTAAGAGCTATGCAAGCTGTGAGAAGAGGGTCCCCCTGCACCTCCCGACCCCAGCCAGTGCCAGGGACATCAGGCTAGACCACACAGTCTGCCTTTTGGCTATCTCTACACTGGAAACGGTAGATTGCCATAATCTTTCCTGCCAGTAGATTAAGAGAGAGAGACTGTTGCTTGTATCTTCAGGTTTGAGTCAAAAGTCCTGCAGAGATATCTGACTGAAGAGCCTGGGTCATAGGTCATATGCCTTTACCCTAGCTGCAAGGAAGGCAGAGAAAGATTATCTGACATCTTCCACTTCCACTATGGGAGATATCTTTGCTTACCACCAGGGTTTACACAATGAGGAATTCTCTAAATACAGGCAAGCAGTGCAGGTGGCCCAAATAATGACCAATTCCCCTACAGAATCCAAATTATTAATATTCTTAACTCTCTAACATTATTTGAGGACACTAAGGCAATCATTTGTCTTTTTTTTTTTTTTGTCAATCAATTGGCTGACTATATTGACAGGATTCTGATTGGTTACATGTTAGAGAAAACATACAATACAAAATACAGAAAAAGTTCATTCCATCCCTTCCCACTAACCCCCCCTTATACACCCACCCCTAAACACTCGTCACTGTGCTTTGGGCAGAACAGGACTCAGAACCAGAGGTCAAGGTGACCAAGGACAACGAGGCAGAAGGGGGCTGTGAGCAGTGGGTTCATGTCTGTCACAATAATGCAGTGATAATGCTGTGAGTCTCCCAGCTGTGAGTCAGTGGGTGAGAGAGGCACTGCAGCCTGATGACCGCCAGTTGAGGGAAGAGCTGCCCCTCCTTTCCCTGACCCCTCTGGCCTTCCCCTCCACTCAGAACCAAGAGCACTCCAAACACAGTAAGGATATGGATGCTCCTGCTGACATTGTAGTTTCTTTGATTTAAATTAAGTTTTAAAAGTCAGGCTAACAACATGTCACTGTAATACTATCTTAATTACCTGGTCACACAATAGTTTATGTCTATTAAAAATTTTACAACTATATGACAAACATAATCCTGTATTTAGGTTGTAAAAATTTTAATCCTCTGATTTTTATCCACCACAATGGATTGTTCCCTTTTCATTATTTACTCAGGAGAAATCTTTTCTCTCTTTTGTTTTTAATATTTCTAGAGAAGACAAATATTTGCCAAGGAGAAATGGATTCGAATGGAAAACTTTTATCGAGGACAAATGTTAGGAACAGTAATGGACAATGTGTTCTGCATAACTCTTTGGCCTTCACTCTTATATTTGTTGTGGTCAAGTGACTTGAGCAAAGGATTTCAAGTCAGCGCTTGTGTACTTTTCATAGCTGTTCGTTTCTCTTGCAGAATGACCTGGAACAAACCCATTAAATTTTTTTGTCTTATCTTCATATACTGAACTATAAAAGTGACAACGCCCATAATAAATCAAAGATACAGTTTTTACTGATCGTAAACAACAAAACAACAGACTCAGAGCCTGGTCCTGCCTTTCATTGTGTAATTGTGCATTCTTGAGGGTATCACTTAAATTCTCACATGTCAATTTCTTTGATCTATAAATGATAATAATATCTACACTATTTCAAAATATACATGACAAAAAGCATTTTTAAAAGTACAGAACAATAAGTGCAAAGTGTTATTATTGAATGATTCTTCCAGTATTTAGTGCTAAAAATGCAGAGTGCTTCCTTTGATTTTATCTGGAAAATATGTCTCTGAAAATCAATATAAAATTATAGAAGCTAATAGATTAATCTTTTTACATTTATGGTTATCTTCTGTATGGTAGATTTTTAAGTGGTAATTATTAATTCAGTTTTCTTACACTTACTGTTTCCTAAACTCCATTTTTTCAAAAGCTTTCTGAATTATATTTATAGTCTCTGAAGTCCTGGGGATGCTCTTTTGTGGTTATTTGTTTGTTTTTTTTTAAACCTAAGATGTCCAAGATAAGATTGCATACAGGAGATAACCATTAATACAGGAAAGAGTAGCAGAATGATTCTACTTAAAATAATTGCCCCCTAATGGAAGTATAGAATGTAAACTCCATTTATACTGAGAAGAACAAATGGGGAGGAGGAGAATCTGTTGAAAGAGATTTGCTTGACAAATATACCATATCTACTTTGTGAAATTACCAAGTGCCTAAGGACTAGAAAAGTACTCACATGCCCCCAATGAAGAGGCTCCTTTGTTTCCTTGATAGCTGGCCCTTTAAATAGTGTCTGGATAATCTCACATTAACTCTTTGGAGCTGTGAATTTATAGATTAAAAATTGCTGATATAGGACAGCCATGTGATTAATCAAAATACCAGAAATACAAGCAAGCAGGCAAGAGGCTTATCTGGCAGCTTCATAACTGGGGCTCTTGGGTAGGGAAAAAATATCTCAATCCCACTCCTTTACAAAAGTCCTTTCTATATCTCAGCCTTCACTGTCTAAACCTAAATAGAATTCCTTTCTATTTTTAATCCCCTTTCAACATAGTGAAAGCAGAATTTACACACCAGATTTTGTCTTTTATCCATCAACACTTCAGTTGAAGACAAACTATACTGCCTGTTAATCTCAAGTAGGATAAACCCTTCTGACTTTTCTCTCACACCTACTTTAAGTGTGTTTATCACAAAAGTTTGGCTTAGGCAATTGGTTTGATTTGCAGAGATGGTACTGCCTATTTCTCTGGGTGACCTTGGGCGACCTCTCAGATTCTTTTCCTAGAGAATGTGCTATAGTTAATAAAGAACTATGTGATCTGTCTTGCTCATGATAAAAAATTTTTGTTAGTTGATTTCTTGATTGAGAGGCAGAGCTTAGATTCACAGTGCTGAAGAGAGTAGATCCTATTTGTAGAGTTAAATATTCAACTCAGGATTGTTTATACCTAAGAATAGGAAGGAATTTGACTTACTTCTTCATGAGGCTAAAACATGCAAAACTCTACACATTAATACAAGTAGAATGCAGATGATGCCACACTATGTCCTGAAAGAACTATAAAGATGTATAAGAAATAATCCCTGATCACAAGGATATCACGGCCTAGTAATGACTTGCTACAATAACTTCTGACACATTTTAAAAGATTCAGTTCAGGGTCTTCCCTAGTGATTCAATCACTAAGATTCCGTCCTCCTACTGCAGGGAGCCCAGGTTCAATCCCTGGTCAGGGAACTAGATCCCACATGCTGCAACTAAGAGTTCCCATGCCACAGCTAAAGATCCTGCATGCTGCAATGAAGACCCGGGACAACCAAATAAGTAAATAAAAGACTCAATTTAAAATACAATTGAGACTATTCACCATGTTCAAGGCATGGTAAAAAAAATAATAATAATTTCTATTGCAGTGTTCTAAATAATTTTTATGAAATGTGATTATCAATTAAATCTTCATCTTTCTTTTTAAAAGTCAGTAAGTTTTACAGGATATTTAAAACAGAGAAGAGTCCTAAGTCCTTCCACCTATCATTCCCCTGTTTCCAAAGACAGTGACTTTCAACTCTAGGTGATTTTCTTCATATGAACTTCCATACTGCAAATAACACACTTGTATTGCTGGTAGCTCAGACAGTAAAGAATCCACCTGCAGTGCAAGTGACCTGGGTTTGATCCCTGGGCTGGGAAGATTGCTTGGAGAAGGGAAAGGCTACCCACTCCAATTTTCTTGCTGAGATCAGAGGAGCCTGGTGGGCTACAGCCAATGGAGTCTCAAAGAGTCAAATATGACTGAGTGACTTTCACTTTCACTATTGCTATACCATGTTCTTTCTGTTGTAGGAATTCTCTGTTGTCTTCATTCAGTTCAGTTCAGTCATTCACTTGGGTCTGACTCTGTGAGACCCCATGGACTGCAGCACGCCAGTCTTCCCTGTCCATCACCAACTCCTGGAGCTTGCTCAAACTCAAGTCCATTGAGTCTGTGAGGTCATCCAACCATCTCATTCTCTGTCATCCCCTTCTCCTCCTGCCTTCAATCTTTCCCAGAATCAGGGTCGTTTCCAGTGAGTCAGTTCTTCGCATCAGGTGGCCAAAGGTTTGGAGTTTTGGCTTCAGCATCAGTCCTTCCAATGAATATTCAGGACTGATTTCCTTTAGAATTGACTGATTTGATATCCTTGCAGTCCAAGGGACTCTCAAGAGTCTTCTCTAACACCACATTTCAAAAACATCAATTCTTTGGCACTCAGATTTCTTTATGGTCCAGCTCTCACATCCACACATGACTACTGGAAAAACCATAGTTTTGACTATGTGGACTTTTGTTGGTAAAGTAATATCTCTGCTTTTTAATATGCTGTCTAGGTTGGTCATAGCTTTTCTTCCAATGAGCAAGAGATCTTTGAATTTCATGGCTGCAGTCACCATCTGCAGTGATTTTTGGAGCCCAAGAAAATAAAGTCTGTCACTGTTTCCATTGTTTCCCCATCTATTTGCCATGAAGTGACAGGACCTGATGCCATGATCTTAGGTTTTTTGAACGTTAAGCTTTAAGCCAGCTTTTTCACTCTCCTCTTTCACTTTCATCAAGAGTCTTCCCTCATTCCATCACAATTAAACAGATATACACACAATCAGTTCCCATTCCTCATCATCCCAATATGCTGCTGCTGCGTCGCTTCAGTCGTGTCCGACTCTGTGCGACCCCATAGACAGAAGCCCACCAGGCTCCGCTGTCCCTGGGATTCTCCAGGCAAGAACACTGGAGTGGGTTGCCATTTCCTTCTCCAATGCGTGAAAGTGAAGTTGCTCAGTCGTGTCTGACTCTTCGCGACCCCATGGACTGCAGCCTACCAGGCTCTTCTGTCCATGGGATTTTCCAGGCAAGAGTACTGGAGTGGGGTGCTATTGCCTTCTCCCCATCCCAATATAGTGATTAGATAAACGTATACTGTTTTTATTATGATTATATATGCTTTCAGAACAGTAGCCAACTAGGGCCATTTTTGCAAAATGTTTTGCTTTCTCTAGAGTTGATAACTTCTATGTAAGTTTAGCTAATATTCTAATCCCTAATTCAATCAAACTATCAGTCAGGTACTTAAATTCATTAATGTATACTATCAATTTCATCTTCCTAAATATTTCTATCCCCAGCCTCTGACCTACTCCAGCTTGAACTTGTTGCATAGCTATGGTCCTAGGATCTCCCTTGGCAAACACCTTGAAGAGTCTTTCACTCCTCTCCTATGAAGATGTCCTGATTGGAACACAACCTTCATTAAGTTCATGAGAAAGGATATATACATGGAAAATAAGTTTTTTGAGACCTTGCATGTCTGAAAATGCCTTTTCCCCCTTCTACTTGCATACTGAGTATAGAATTCTAGGTCAGAAATAATTTTCCTTCATGATTGTGAGACCGTTTCACTGTTGCTTTCTTCTTCTAATATTGCTTCTGAAAAAGCAAAAGACATTCTGATTCTTGATTGTTTGTATGAAACCTTTTCTTCTTTTTTATTTTTTTTTGGAAGTTTATAAGATCCTCTCTTTTTCTCCAGTGTAAATCCATGGTCATGTGTCTGGGTGGGGGTCTTTTTTTTCCTGATCATATATACCCAAATGAGATTCTTCAATCTGAAAACTCATGGCTTTCAGTTCTAGGAAGTTTTTGTAAATTATCTTGTTAATGCCTTTCCAGTTGTTTTCTTATTTCTTTCTGTCAGGAACTCCTATTATTCAGTTGTAAGACCTCTTGGACTTGTTCTCTGGATTTCCCCGCCCCCTCCTCTTATTTTCTAGCTCTTGCTCTTTTTGCTCTGCTTTCTGAAAGGTTTCCTCAATTGGATCTTCCAAGCTTTCTGTTGAGTTTTTCATGCTACCATGATTTTCATTTCAAAGAATAATTTTTGCTGTCTGAATATTGTTTTTATGTAGCATCTTGTTTCATGAATGTAACATCTTCTCTTTTATTTAAGTTTTTTCTCCTTGCCTAGTTGCTATCTCCTCAAACTTTTTTTTTTTTTAAATATTCATTTTGGTTTTTATCTGTTTTATGATTTCTTCAACTTGGTATTTAATGGTATTAAATTGATTGTTTGCTCATGTAGGACACTGAAAGCAATTGAAAGCTTTGAGTATAAGTCAATTTCAAGTTTTAGTGTGAAATGATATGGCTGAGTTGTTTGTTGTTTATTGGGGGATCCCTGAAGTGTTATCTTTAGCTTTATTTACGGACTGTGATCCTCAGACAAGGATCTTCCAACTTCTTGCCTAGAAGGTCTAGACCTGATTGCTGGTATTTTGGAGTCAACTGTGGTAAGAGTACTCGCTCAGACACTCAGTCATGCCTGATTCTTTGCGACCTTATGGACTGTAGCCCACCAGGCTCCTCTGACCATGGGGTTCTCCTGGCAAGAATACTGGAGTGAGTTGCCATTTCCTCCTCTAAGGGATCTTCCCAACCCAGGGATCAAACCTGTGTCTCTTATGTCTCCTGTATTGGCAGGCAGGTTCTTTACCACTGAGCCACCTGAGAAGCCAGTGAAAGGACTTAGGATTCAGCATTCAGCATGCACTCACATTCTCCCATGTTCAGTACAGTACTCAACATTCAACTGTGACTGATGACCCTCAGACCGGAGACCTCTCTGTTTTACCCTCTCCAAAGAAAAAGTCTATAGTCTCTCGTGGGGGGCAGGGAGTAGATAATCAATCTGCAGTGTGGACTGAGAAATAAAATCTATCTGTGTATTTTATTATCTTTCAACTAACATTCTTTTTAAAAAAGTGCCCCTACTTTTATTTCCATTTAAAGAGATACCTAGTCTTGCTAATTCCTGGCATTGTAAGCATTTCTGCAGCACAAGTCAGTTTAGTTCTTGGCTTTCCTCCTGCTAGTTTAGTAAGCTACTTTCACTGGACTCCTCTCAGTAACCACCAATCTATATCTATCTGCTTCATAGCAGACAAAATGTCATTAATTTTGTTTATTCTCCTGTTTTCTAGCTTATCAGTTTATGGCCTTATTTTTTTAAAACCTAGTTTTACTGAAGTTTCAGGAGGAAGCAAAATTAGGTGTATGTGCTCCCTTTTACTGAGAAACCCCCATTTATTTTTTTTACTGGGAGGCTAGCGAATCAAAGGAATTTAATGCAAACCAGAATCATCAGAGAGACACCATCAAAAGCTAACATAGCTCTCCTCTTGTTCCAGTAGGAGCTTATGAAGAGAAAAAAATGGCATGTTGCTCCACACAAAAAATGAAGACCCATTAAAATATGGGTTGGGTGAAGCATAACTAATCAATGACATATTTCCTTCTACAATATTGATTTAGGTTGTACTATTAGTTAAAAATTAATACAAGTTTTTTATTAATAAACTTCATTTTTAGAGCAGTTATAAGCTTACAGAAAAACTACACAGAAAATATAGAGTTCCCGAATACCCTTCTCTACCCCCATGCGGTTTCTCCTGTTATTAACGTCTTGCATTAGTGGAGTACATTGTCACAACTGATGAACCAATACTGATGTGCTAGTAAAGCCCATGGCTTCCTCTGGGGTTCACTCTTTGTGCTGTACAGGGTTTTTTTGTTTGTTTTGAAAAATGCAGTGTCATGTATCCAGCACTATAGTGTCATACGAAATGGTTTCGGCACCATAAAATACCCTTGCATAACCTGTTCAGTCCTTCTTTTTTTCCTCTCTTCAAATCACTCACAACCACTGATCATATTACTGTCTCCACAGTTTAGCCTTTTCAAGAATGTCCTATTGTTGATATTATACAGTATGCAGCCTTTTTACACAGACTTCTTTCACTTAACAGTGAAAGAACAGTGTGAACAGTGAACAGTGTGAATAGTGTGAAAAAACATTTAAGGTTTTTCATATCTTTTTGTGACTTAATAACTTATGTCTTTTTATCACTGCAAAATAATCCACTGTATGGATGTAGTACAGTTTGTTTATCCACTCACCTAGCAAAGAATATATTGGTTGCTTCCAAGTAGCAGCAATTATGAATAAAGCTGCTATAAACATTTGTGTATATGCTCTTGTGTGGACATGAATTTTCCACTTATGTGGGTAAATACCTAGCGAAATATTTCTGAATTAGATGGTAAGATTATGTTTACTTTTTAACAAACTGCTAGACTGTCTTCCAAAGGGGCTGTACTATTTTGTATTCCCATCAGAAATAAATGAGAGTTCCTATTATTCCTCATCCTTGTCAGCATTTGGTGTTGACAGTATTTGGAATTTTAGCCACTCCAATGGATATGTAGTAGGAAATCACTGTTGTTTTAATTTGCAGTGCCTTAGTGACATATAATGTTGAGCATCTCTTCACACATGCTTATCATATGTATATCTTCTTTGGTGAGGTGTCTGGTCAGCTCTTTTGCCCATTTTTAAATTGGATTGTGGGACTTCCCTAGCAGTCTAGTGGTTAGGACTGCACACTTCCACTGCAGGGGTTGTGGGTTTGACCCCTGGTTAGGGTACTAAGATCCCACGTGCCACAGGGCAACTAATCAAGGCAATGAAGATTCTGTGTGATGCAACTAAGACCCGATGCAACAAAATAAATTAATTAATATTTAAAAAAAGAAGAAGAAGAATGGGGAGAGTTTCCATGAGTAATTTAATCAGTCCCTGAACTAATAAAATCAGCATGCCTACAATCATACTGTGGAAATATAAAAAAGGTCATCTAAACAGTAGACTCCATATGCTCCTTTGGCATGAAAACAAAAGACTCTCATTCCCTTTCACCACCACTCCCAAACTTCCCAGCATGACTTCTGTGGCATCAAGCAACATTTAATATCAAGGTGAGGGCTCAAGTATGCTACCTCAAAATAAATGGCTCAAGTTTGGGGCATTTTATCAGATGGAGAGGTCATGGAAGATTTATCCAGTAAATTAAATATCTATGAGTATAAGGTTTTTCCAAATAGAGATATTACTAAAGTAAACAACATCTAGATTTCCCTGGTGGTCAGTGGATAAGAATCCACCTGCCAATGTAGGTTCCAACCCTGGTCCAGGAAGATCCCACATACTGTGGAGAAAGCCTATGTGTGCCACAACTACTGAAGCCTGCATGCCCTAGAGCCTGTGCTCCACAACAAGAGAAGCCACTGCAATGGGAATCCTGCCCACCGCAACTAGGGAGTAGCCCCCGCTTGCTGCAACTAGAGAAAGCCCATGTGCAGCAATGAAGATTCAATGCAACTAAAAATAATACATTAATTAATTTAATTAAAAAAATCTCATCTCAATTTGGGAGATAAATTGCATGATCATTCTACTTACAAGGGAAGTGAAAACAGTGCTCAAGAGTTCTCCAGAAAACCCTATTCTTACTCATGTAGGCTACAAGAGTCCCCATTCTTAAAAAAAGAAAGAAGAGAGAGGTCATACAATTCAGTTAAACATTCATACATGCATTAATAACAGAAATTCCTGAAATCAGAGATGATAGATCCATTGTTGCTTAAACAGCTGTCAGAGGCATTTTAAGCTATCAAATGGCTTTTTAACTAGATTATCTCATATCTCCCTGCTCACTTTCACCCAGCCTGGAAAGTCCCTCTGAATTTAGAAGTTTTTCTCTGGTCTTTGAGAAAATTTCCATGCTCCAAATAGCCAAACAACCTGCCACAGGAAGATCCCTAGATATTTAGATGATCTAATAGTTTATGTTTAGAACTAGGTCACAACATTTTTTTTTTCCCATTCAGGTCCTCCTTCCTGTTACTATTTTGAATATTAAATAGAATCCTCACTGAGAGGAACTGCCTAGTTTTAAGGCAGAAAAAGTCAATCAACAATTTCTGAGCAACCTCTATGTAGGTCCTTAGGTATGTTGTCTTTGGGTACAAGAGCTCACAACATAATCAAACAATAAATATATTAAATAATTGCTTTAAAAGGCAAATAGTATTGTGGAAGTATAAAATAACCCGATGATTTATGCAGTTTAGAAATTAAGCACAAAAGGAATTAAAAGAAAAGGGAGCTGAATGTCTTAATAAGTATTGGAAGAGCTTTGGTTAAAAGGACAGATTCTCTATGTGTGTATGTGTGTGTGTTTGTGTTTGTGTGTGTGTTGGTAGTAAAGTAATGAGAATATCTTTGAATTACTCAGATTAAAATAGTACCTCTCAAGTTAAATTGTAGTTATCATGTTGACATTTTGGGGAAAAAAAAAGGAATGATGAGAAGCAGAGTTGTACTATTCATAAACTCTAGCTATGATAAATCCAGCACTATTTAAAGAAATACAGGAAGGAACCATGGTAGGAAAGAGACATAAGATATTATTTTTTAAGGCAGATTAAGAAAACCAACTAGATCTTTTATAAACTAAAAAATACCATAATTGACATAAAAAAACCCAAGGGAAAATTACTTAAGCTAGCTGATCATAATTTATAAAAAGAGCTTCATGACTGTGTCAAAGGATTGTATGATAAATGTAAAAGGAATGTAAATCTGAATTATTGGTTCTAGACAATAGAAATCAACTCTGGCTGATTCAAATAGAAAAGGAATTTATGGATGTTGGATAACTTACAGAATCTACTAGAGAACTGGAGAACCAGACCCTTAGGCTACTAACCTTAAATGATATTCATAATAACATTTCAGGACTGGCACAGGAAGGACACCATTCCTCCTAACACAAAAAAGCATCCACAACAACCTGCACCACCCAATACCACTACCACAAATACATGACACTGTATCACCAAAAGACATGTCTACCACTCTGCTCCAGGGAGTGGATCTTTCAGCAACTTCCCCTGAGTTCCTCATAGTCTCAGCCACCACTACCACCTGCTAAATGTTCAGGAGAGTGGCTCTGACTGGAGCTGGAAGAGCAGGTATCTGGAATAGTCAGTTTTTCTAATATAAGACAGAAATCCTGTATATTACAAGCATTAGTTATTCACTCATGTTCGACTCTTTGCAACCCTATGGACTGTAGGCTACCAGGCTCCTCTGTCCATAGGACTCTTCAGCAAGAATACTGGAGTGGATTGCCATTCCCTTCTCCAGGGGATCTTCCCGACCCAGGGATCAAACCCAGGTCTCCTGCATTGCAGGCAGATTCTTTACCATCTAAGCCACCAGGGAAGCCCATCCATATTACAAAAGAGCTTCAAATACTAGGCAGTCAAAAAGAAAAAAGCCAGTGTTGCTGTAAGTCACTCTGTAACTGCCCGTAAAAGCAAACACACTTCTTCCTATTGTTATACAACTAATTACTTCTGCTCAATAATACTGTAACATATCCTTCAACAAATGGAAACCTGTTCTCTATCACCCCCAAATGGGGACATCATCAGTTGGTGCAGGGGGTGGTTAACTATTATTATAAGCTCTTCCTGTTAGTAAAGTTGTATTGGAACACAGCCATCCCCATTTGTTACATATCACCCATGGCTACTTTTGTTCTATAGTGTCAAAGTTGAACAGTGGTAAGAGACTGTCTGTCTCACAAAGTCTAAAATATTTCCTATCAGACAATTTACAGAATAAGTTTACTGACCACTGAATTAGTTCATTCAGCTCCAAGTCCACAGTTTTTCAGTAATATCTATTATTCCTTTAATCATATCATTATCCCATCACAATATTCTAACCTCCAGACTAAATTATAAAGACAAATACCAACTACAAATCCAGTATAAAATGGTGGGGAAAATAGAAAACATTTTTTAAAATCTTCAAAGATAAATTTTTACTTTATTACTTAATTCAACAATTGTTTATTGAATACTTACCATGTGTACTCTTCTATATACTGGAGTTACAGTTGTGAACAAACATTATTAGGAGTAACAAGCAATAAATATCATTTAGATAGTGATGAGAAGAAAAATAAAATGGGTAGTGGGAGGAAATATATGGAAGAGGAACAGAGTTGCAATTTTAGACAGGGTAACCAAAAACAGCCTTGATGAGAAACTGACATTGAATAAAGACCTAAAAGAGATGATGAGATGAGATATGAGATATGCAGGTATGTGGGGAAGATCGATTGAGATAAGGGGAACAACATGCATTGAAGAGGTAAAGAAGAAAACCAGTAATGGAGAGATTAGTAGAATATGAGATCAAAAGGGGGCAGATGACCCCAGTGTTCACTGCAATACTATTTACAATAGCCAGGACATGGAAGCAACCTAGAGGTCCATCGACTGATGAATGAATAAAGAAGTTGTCATACATTTATACAAAGGAATATCACTCAGCCATAAAAAGGAATGTGTTTGAGAGTTCTAGTGAGGTGGATGAAACTAGAGCCTGTTATATAGAGTGAAGTAAGTCAGAAAGAGAAAAACAAATACCGTATATTAACGCATATATATAGAATCTAGCAAGGATATCAAACCAGTCAATCCTAAAGGAAATCAATCCTGAATATTCATTGGAAGGACTGATGCTGAAGCTGAAGCTCCAATACTTTGGCCACCTGATGAAAAGAGCCAACTCATTAGAAAAGACCCTGATGCTGGGAAAGATTGAAGGTAGGAGGAGAAGGGGGCAACAGAGAATAAGATGGTTGGATGGCATCACTGACTCAATGGACATGAGTTTGAGCAAGCTCTGGAAGACGCTTGAGATCTCTCAAGGACAGGGAAGCCTGGCGTGCCACAGTCCATGGGGTTGCAGAGTTGGACATGACTGAGTGACTGAACAGCAACAATGGAATCTAGAAAAATGGTACTGAGGAATCTATTTGCAGCGCAGGAATAAAGATGCAGAAATAGAGAACAGACTTGTGGACACAGTGGGGGAAGGAGAGGGTGGGACGAATTGAGAGAGTAGCACTGAAACATATATACTACCATATGTAACATAGATAGCCAGTGGGAAGTTGCTGGATAACACAGAGAGCTCAACCTGGTGCTCTGTCACAACCTAGAGGGGTGGGGTGGGGTAGGGGGTGAGAGGAAGGTTTAAGAGAGAGAGGGGAGGTGTGTATACTTATGACTGGTTCATGTTTTTGTATGACAGAAGCACATATAACATCATAAAACAGTTATCCTTCAATTAAAAAGTAATACAAATTTTGAAAAAAAAATTTAAAAAGAAGGGGCCAGATGATGTAGAGTCAAAAAGTTATTATGAAAATTTTAACTCTTTCTCTGATGTGACACAGCAGAGGAGAAAACACAGATCTATGCTGCAGTTCTTTTCCCTGAAAATGGTTATGAGAGCATACGAGATATCTATGAACTTAATTCTTAGATGAAGATGGCACATTCTCTTTGCTTTTAGCAAGATAGTCACCAGATAGTCATTCTTCATTCCTGAAAGATCTGAACCTTTGGTGGTCCTGCCTGTATAATCTCCTACAGTCTTCCATCACCTTATACCTCTGAATATGTCAATAACAAGTCCCAATAGATGGTCTCCATCTGTAACATTCCTGCCCCTTTTTTTGGAGCAGCAATCCTATTTTCCTGATATCCAAAATCAGTTACCTCAATAAATCATCATAATATCCCCCCTTTTTTTGTCAATTGGACCAATGGTAAAAGTATCCTAAAATGACTAGATAAAATTATTAAATTGCTCTTATATTCCCCGTAGAAGCATTCTTCTCTTGCTTTCTTAGATTAATAAATAATCAACGCTCAGAGCTGCAGGTACAGGAAGCGAAAACATTTGAGGAGACTATTATGCATTCATTTAGAAGACATCTGTCAAAACTGGCATGGACTCTTTAAAACTATCAATGTTATAAAGTAAAAACAAAGTAGCTGGGGAACCATTCTAAACTTCAAAATGTTGAGACATGACTACTAAGTGCAATGCATGATCCTTGATTGGCTGTTGTGTCAAACTTTTTTAAAAAGCTATAAAAACATTACTGAGAAGTCGTGTCAGACTGTTTGTGATCCCATGGAACTCTCCAGGCCAGAATACTGGAGTGGGTAGCCTTTCCCTTCTCCAGGGGATCTTCCCAACCTAGGGATTGAACCCAGGCCTCCCACATTGCAGACAGATTCTTTACTAGCTGAGCCAGAAGGAAAGCCCGTTCCAAATGTTGAGACATGACTACTAAATGCAATACATAACCCTTGACTGGCTGTTGTGTCACTTTTTAAAAAAGCTATAAAAATATTATTGGAACAATTGAGAAAATTCAAAAATAGACTAGATATATACACAAATGTGAATGATCCTGAGTGTGATATGGTTATGTACTATATGTATCATAACTGATGATTATGGAATTATTATTATTATATTTATAATTATTAACTGAATTATTTAGGAATGGAGTATAATGACACCTGCAACTTACTCTCAAAGGAACAGCAGCAACAACAACAACAAAAATGTGTGTGTTTGTGTACATTAATAGTGCAACTGACAGAGAAATAAAGCAAATGTAGCAAAATGTTAACAATTAGTGAATCTAGGTATTGACGAGATCACTCAACAAACACTTGGGTGGATGGGAAAAAGAGTATCGGGCATTTTGTCTACCTGATTATTGAGATCTTCCTCTGAAATGGGCAATTTTAGTGAGCATTCTCATGGGATATAAATATTCTAATAACGTGGGCCCACTCTAAGAAATGTGCCCTCAAACTGTTTTTCTAAAACTTCTTGTAAGCCACTCTTCAATTATTTTACTTCCAAGTCTCTGCCCATTCATCAAAACTATGAGTTATTGCCCATGAATCAGTAGATATATTTACCTTATGACATCTTTTTTTCTAGGTGAAGTGAACAATGCAATGTCCTGCTTAAAATTTAATTGATGGGGTGGTAGGAGGGGCTCTTTCTTCCATTGCCCTTCACAATCACCTCTCCATGGAGCTATAGTCTGATCCTCCTCCCTAAAATCCAGACTCATATATCCAACTGAAGACATTGTCACCTGGATGAATAATAGATGTCTCAAATTCAACTTGTTCAAAATTAAGCCTCTGTTCTATCCTTCTGGCTGAAGAGAACTGTTAGCCTTCTGGTTGTAAAACCTGAATAAATGTAAGCCAGGATGGGATTTTTTTCTTCTCCTCAGTGAATGAACATAGAGAATTCCACATGAAGCCCTAGGTATGGGCTGAGGAAAAAGCAACAGAAAAGATGCTATGAATATCATTTACTTGTACTTTGCTTGTTCATGGCCATACATATATCACTTTCACTTGATGATGGAATACTGCTGAGAACATCAGACTTTATGGTTTGGTTTATGGAGGGCTCCTCAGAATTCATAGCCCTCTGATATCTTATGGTCAAGTATTCAATCTCTGCAAGAGACTGGTATCAAAAAAAAAAGAGTTGCTTATCAAAACTAGCGTAGTTACTTGCCAAAAAGAGTAGAGTTTTTCTCCCAGATTGTAGGATGCCTACATTTTTATTTACCTATTAGAACTTTCCAGGCTTCTCAGGTGGCTAAGTGGTAAAGAATCCGCCTTCCAAAGCAAGAGATTCAGGTTTTATCCCTGGGTCTGGAAGATCCCCAGGAGGAGGAAATGGCAACCCACTCCAGTATTCTTGCTTGGACAACCCTATGGACAAAGGACCCTGGTGGGCTACAGGCCATGGGGTCGCAAAGAATTGGACACGACTGAGCGGCTAAACAACATTAGAACTTACCATCATCTCCATAAAGCTCTCAGACCTGCCTTAATCATTTAGAAAAACTGTGCTTGCTTTGGATCTGTCTCAAGTCAAAAACTTTTCATGTTAACCTTAAACTGGGTCAGAGTAGCAGGCTCATGTGACACATGTTGCCTCTAAAATCCAAGGGGGCTCACCAAGCATTGTGTCTCTTTCTTAGTGGTAGGCAGAGTAGCAACCTGATGTTCATTTTAGAGAAAAATATCCCAACTTTTTGAGGCTAAAGTGCAAGTAGTTCTGTGCCAGTGGCTGCATTTGATTATTTTAAATAGAGAGCATGCCAAAGTTTGTTAGGTGAATAATACCAGGATGTTAGAGCAAAACAAAATTATTTTCTCTTATTAAAAATATACTGTATAAAGTATAGCAAAAATACTTGTATGCATGTCATTAATTTTTTTTTTTTTTGGCTTGGTTGGGTCTTCATTCCCTTGCATGGGCTTTCTCTAGTTGCAGTGAGGGGGGACTACTCTTCATTGCAGTGCAAGGGCTTCTTATTGCAATGGCTTCTCTTGTTGCAGAGCATGGGCTCTAGGTGCACAGGCTTCAGTAGATGCAGCAACGCAGGCTCAGTAGTTGTGGCACATGGGCTTATGTGTTCCATGGCATGTGGAATCTTCCTGGACCAGGGATCAAACCCACATCCCCTGCATTGTCAGTTGGATTCTTATTCACTACACCACGAGGGAAGTCCTACATGTTGTTTTTAAAGAAACAGCCTGTGGCTTGCTATATTGATCCTGAGTACGTATTGATCCCTGGTGGATACTGAGTGCATGATCATGAGATACCTGTATCCATCATGAACTTAATATTATCTAACTACACACAAAGTGAAGCATCAGCACATCATAATCAAGTGGAAGAAACATAAACAGGACTACAGCCAAGCAGGTCTAAAAGTCACAAGGAAGTTACACATGTAGTTTTGTCACACCTCCAGCATGTTTTTTTCTGACTTCACTGCCATGCCTCCCACATCCCACTTCTGTGGCCTCCCACTTCTGTTTGCTTCTGATCACTTGCTTGAAGAAGGGGGGCAGGAATCTAACAAGTTCATATAAAGTGCTGTACAATATAGTAGCTCTTGCCCTAAACGGACTTCTGTGATATTTGGCTTCCTTCAGGTGAACCCTGAAGGACAATTGGAAAGAAATATTCCCCTGTGGCAAAAACCTTAAGAACAATAACTTAGAGGATTTTCTGCTCCATGCAACTGAAAACATTTTATATGATATGAATTTTCCATATAGCATTGCTGCAAACAAAAGAGCTCTGTGAGTCCATAGTATGACATCCATTGGATTTACAAATTTTATCTGACACCTCATCCCCCAGAAGCAGTTGGTACTGATCTTATAGAATGGTGACATGGCTATCAAAAACTCAGGTACTGAGTTTGCCAACTGGGGGATCATGCTATATTGACGTGTGAAGTTGGCATGGTCCTATACAATGTGATAAATGCTCTAAACCTCTGATTAATATATGATACCCTAGGAATTCCCTGGAGGTCCAGTGGTTAGAACTTTGTGCTTTCACTGCCAAGTGTTCCGGTTCAATCCCTGGTCGCAAACTAAGATCCTACAAGCTGTGCAGTGTGGCCTATACATGTGTGTGTATGCTTAGTTGCTCAGTCATGTCTGACTCTTTGCAACCCCATGCACTGTAGCCCACCAGGCTCCTCTGTCCATGGGGAATCTCCAGGCAAGAATACTGGAGTGGGTTGCCATACCCTCCTCCAGGGGATCTTCCCAGTCCAAGGACCGAACCCAGGTCTCCCGCATTGCAGGTGGATTCTTTACCCTCTGAGCCATCAGGGAAGCCCACATATATTTATTTTTTCTGTCTCCAGTCTTCAGGACTGGAGACAGCAGTTTGACAGTCAGCAGGTATCAAATGTAAAGGTATAAGAGAGGATTAATCCTCTGAAGGAGAGTGCAGACTGAACAACCAGCCAAAGACCATGCCGTGGGAAATCCCGCAATCAGAGGCTTGATGGAATGAGAACAGACTGATGTGCAACTGTAATAAAAATCAATGAGGCATTTCTAGTTTTAAGTGGTATTTGGCAGCTCCTGACTCAGTCTCTCCCAACTGCTGCCTAAAACACATAAAAAGACAAAGAAAAATGATAAAATTTATACCAATGCAGAGCATGAAGATGGACAGGGGGCTTATTACCAAGAGGAATTAACCCAATTTATGAGGTCAATGGAGTTGAATTCAGAAAAACAGTTGGTGGCATGACCACGTTCTGCTTCATGATTCAGAGCAGATCCAACCATGTAGAAAAAGGTAGGATGTCTGAGCATCCCTCTCCCATTGTCGGCTTGTTGACCCAGAAAGCCAGGATCCACACAGAGCTGCAAACTGAGCCATCAACCTTCTTTTGCCTCCAAAATCCCAAATCATGCTTTCTGGTTATAATACTATTAGAGGCTAGCATCTTTCTCTCTATGTCTGAAGACAGCAACTTCCAAACTTCATTGGGGAAGGATGGGGTAGGAATGGAGAAACAGGTAGTGGTCCACTGTGCCCTGGCAGATTTGTCTGTATGAACAAAGTCTACAGACAGTGCTGGTCATGTTTTCTGAGCTGATAGCAGATCATGAATTCCACTGGTTTGTTTTGTCAGAGAATCAGTTAGTTCCTATCCCTCAGGCAGTACATAAATAGCATTAGGTTCTCAGTGTCCCATCGCCATAAAGCAGAGCCAGGTAAGAAGAAACACTGGGAATGACCCTGGCCTTGGGCATACCAGTCTGGGCTCTAGCTAAAGATCTAAGTGAAAGTTTCTTAATCACTCAGTCACGTCTGACTCTTTGTGACTCCATAGACTGTAGCCTGCCAGACTCCTCTGTCCATGGAATTCTCCAGGCAAGAATACTGGAGAGGGTAACCATTCCCTTCTCCAGGAGATCTTCCCAACCTAGGGATAGAGCCAGGTCTCCTGCATTGCAAGTGAATTCTTTACCATCTGAGACACCAGGGAAGCCCCAAAGATCTAAGAGTAGAGCCAAAGGAGATCCATACTTCCTCCTATATGAACGGTATACGGTTGAGGATGAAAAAATAAAGAGTGGGAAAAACTTTCCAAACTGACTTAAGGTCTTCATAATTCCCACCAAATCTAGCACTATGAAAAGCTATCACATGCTCATGTGTTTTATTTCCTCAGGTTAGCATTCCTGGTTTTGTCTTCAGAACCTACCAGCCAAGGTCAATCTTTTTTTTTTTTTTTTAATCATTATTTATTTATTTATTTTATTTTTGGCCACACTGGGTCTTGGTTTTTGCCTACAGGCTTTCTCTAGTTGCAGTGAGCACAGGCTACTCTTTGTCATGGTGCCTGGGCTTCTCATTGTGGTGGCTTCTCTTGTTGCGAAGCACAGACTCTAGGGGTGTGGGCTTTAGTAATTGCAGTTCACTGGCTTAGTTGCTCCATGGCATGTGGAATCTTCCTGGACCAGGGATCAAACAGATGTCCCCAGCACTGGCAGGCAAATTCTTATCTACTGTACTACCAGGGAAGTCCACTAAGGTCGATCTTCTCTGATAATCTTTGAAAAAGATCCAGTTCTTGGTTTACCTTCCCCTACAGATTTCACATTTCAGATTATTGTCTACTTTTCAAGATTGCCAGGGATCAAACCTGGGTCTCCTGCATTGCAAGTGGATTTTTTATCTCTGAGCCACCAGGGAAGCCTAGGCATTGAGTAGATTAAAACAGATTACTTCTAAGTGACCAAAAATTAGGTAGTCCTCATTCAGAGTTTCCACTGTAACAGAGTTTGGAACAAATCTGCAGTGATTCCCTCATAGCTCAGTTGGTAAAGAATCTGCCTGCAATGCAGGAGATCTGGGTTCGATTCCTGGGTTGGAAAGATCCCCTGGAGAAGGAAATGGCAACCCACTCCAGTATTCTTGCCTGGAGAATCCCATGTACAGAGGAGCCTGGTAGGCTACAGTCCATGGGGTCTCAAGAGTCAGACACAATTTAGGGATTAAACCAACACCACCACCACCACCACTGTAACAGAGTTTGTAACAAATTTGCAGGGATAAAATTTGAAATCCAAGCTATGGTTTAAGTATGCATCAAGCGTGAACCACTGTGTTTATGTGTGATGTTAAGAGAAAAATGAGAGGCTTTGGAATACCATTCATGTTCATTTCTTTAAAGAAATCTTAAGTATATATTCAACTAAGTAAGAAAGAAATAAAAATAGGAATTCCAAATGAGGAAGCTGTGCTGTAAAATATGGGCAGTGGACATTAAAGCCCGTTAAACATCATTCATTCATTTAATTAATAAGTATTTATTGAGCTGTTACTATGTAATAAGCATTGGAAATGCAACAATGAACAAGACTTGTCCAGGAACTTGTGGGAAATAGAAAAAGGAAATTCAACAAGTAATCACAATCATGTGTGGCAATGAAGCATATAATAGAGGGGGCTAGCCTATTTTAGGGGTCCAAGAGGACAAACCAGAGGTGAAATTTTAACCAAGACCTAAAAGATTGCTAAGAATTAACCAGGCAAACAAGAAGAGGGGACAGTGTTCTAGAAAAAATAAAGAGCTTTTGTAAGCCTCAGAAGCAATAGACGACACTTGAAGAACAGAAACATGTTCACTTGAGAACTCGTTTTCAGTCCAGTGGTTAGGACTCTGCACTTTCAGTGTCAAGGGTGCGGGTTCAATCCCTGATCAGGGAACTAAGATCCCACAAGCTGCCCCATACAGTCTAAAAATAAAACAAAACATGTTCACTGTAGCTGGAACTTGGACACCAGGCTAGAGAAATAGTCTGGGCCTGGATAGTAACTCAGTTCAATTCAGTCGTTCAGTCGTGTCCGACTCTTTGCAACCTCATGGACTGCAGTACGCCAGGCCTCCCTGTCCATCACCATCTCCCAGAGTTTACTCAAACTCATGTCCATTGAGTTGGTGATGCCATCCAACCATCTCATCCTCTGTTGTCCCCTTCTTCTCCTGCCTTCAATCTTTCCCAGCATCAGGGTCTTTTCCAATGAGTCCATTCTTCACATCAGGTGGCCAAAGGATTGGAGTTTCAGCTTCAACATCAGTCCTTCCAATGAACACCTACGACTGGTCTCATTTAGGATGGACTGGTTGGATCTCCTTGCAGTCAAAGGGACTCTCAAGAGTCTTCTCCAACACCACAATTCAAAAGCATCAATTCTTCAGTGCTCAGCTTTCTTTACAGCCCAACTCTCACACCCATACATGACTACTAGAAAAACCATAGCTTTGACTAGATGGACCTTTGTTGGCAAAGTAATGTCTCTGCTTTTGAATATGCTGTCTAGGTTGATCATAGCTTTTTTTTCCAAGGAGTATCTTTTAATTTCATGTCTGCAATCACCATCTGCAGTGATTTTGGAGCCCCCCAAAAATAAAGTCTGTCACTGCTTCCACTGTTTCCCCATCTATTTGCCGTGAAGTGATGGGACCAGATGCCATGATCTTAGCTTTCTGAATGTTGAGTTTTAAGCCAACTTTTTAACTCTCCTCTTTCACTTTCATCACGAGGCTCTTTAGTTCTTCTTCACTTTCTGCCATAAGGGTGGTGTCATTTGCATATCTGGGGTTATTGATATTTCTCCTGGCAATATTGATTCCAGCTTGTGCTTCCTCCAGCCCAGCGTTTCTCATGATGTACTCTGCATATAAGTTAAATAAGCAGGGTGACAATATACAGCCTTGACGTACTCTTTTCCCTATTTGGAACCAGTCTGTCGTTCCATGTCCAGTTCTAACTGTTGCGTCCTGACCTGCATATAGATTTCTCAGGAGGCAGGTAACGTGGTCTGGTATTCCCATCTTTTGAAGAATTTTCCACAGTTTGTTGTGATCCACATAGTCAAAGGCTTTGGTGTAGTCAATAAAGCAGGTGTTTTTCTGGAACATCTTTTGTTTCGGATGGATTTTGGCTATTTGATCTCTGGTTCCTCTGCCCTTTATAAATCCAGCTTGAACATCTGGAAGTTCACGGTTCATGTATTGCTGAATCCTGGCTTGGAGAATTTTGAGCATTACTTTGCTAGCGTGTGAGATGAGTGCAATTGTGTGGTAGTTTGAGCATTCATTGGCATTGCTTTTCTTTGGGATTGGAATGAAAACTGACCTCTTTTCCAGTCCTGTGGCCACTGCTGAGTTTTCCAAATTTGCTGGCATATTGAGTTCAGCACTTTCACAGCATCATCTTTTAGGATTTGAAATAGCTCAACTGGAATTCCATCACATCCACTAGCTTTGTTTGTAGTGATGCTTCTTAAGGTCCACTTGAGTTCATGTTCCAGGATGTCTGGCTCTAGGTGAGTGATCACACCATCGTGATTATCTGGGTCATGAAGATCTTTTTTGTATAGTTCCTCTGTGTATTCTTGCCACCTCTTCTTAATATCTTCTGCTTTTGTTAGGTCCATACAATTTCTGTCCTTTACTGTGCATGAAATTTTCCCTTGATATCTCTAATTTTCTTGAAGAGATCTCTTGTCTTTCCCATTCTATTGTTTTCCTCTATTTCTTTGCAATGATCACTGAGGAAGGCTTTCTTATCTCTCCTTGCTATTCTTTGGAACGCTGCATTCAAATGGGTATATCTTTCCTTTTCTCCTTTGCCTTTCACTTCTCTTCTTTTCACAGCTATTTGTAAGGCCTCCTCAGACAACCATTTTGCCTTTTTGCATTTCTTTTTCTTGGGGATGGTCTTGATCCTTGCCTCCTGTACAATGTCACGAACGTCCATCCATAGTCCTTCGGGCACTCTGTCTATCAGATCTAATTCCTTGAATCTATTTGTCACTTCCACTGTATAATCGTAAGGGATTTGATTTAGGTCATACCTGAATGGTCTAGTGGTCTTCCCTACTTTCTTCAATTTAATTCTGAATTTGACAATACAGAGTTCATGATCTGAGCCACAGTCAGCTCCCAGTCTTGTTTTTGCTGACTGTATAAAGCTTCTCCATCATCGGATAAGCCATATCAAGAGGGTTGGCTTTTATCCCAAAGGTAGATTGAAAGATTATGGAAAAGTGTAACAGGAAAGAGGTAATCAGGCTTGAGAAAATCTTATTTGAGAAAATTCAGGAAAAAAAAATTATTTAATGGATTGAACTGTAACTCAGGTAAAGTGGGTAGATTCAAAAGATACTGACCAAGAAAAGACATTTAGGAGACAGAACCAGTAGGATATTGTGAATGATTAGATACTGCAGTAAAGGGAGAGGAGGAATTAAGACTACTAGTTTCTAGCAGGGGCTACAAGGAACCCACACATCATGGTAAAGACCCTATATGCCACAACTAAGACCTCACACTGCCAAATAAATAATTTTTAAAGTTTTTATTAATTAATTAATTTCTTTTGGCCATGCTGGGTCTTTCTTACTGCACGTGGGCTTTCTCTAGTTGTGACGAGCAGGGGCTACTCTCCAGTTGAGGTGCGTAGACTTCTCATTGTGGTGGCTTCCTTGCTCAGCAGTTGTGGTGCATGGGCTTAGTTGACCCCATGGCATGTGGAATCTTCTCAGACCACAGATCGAACCCATGTCCCCTGCATTGGCAGGTAGATTCTCAATCACTGGACCACTGGGGAATCCAATAAATAAATTTTTTTTAAATAAGTAGAAAAAAATGAATAGAAACATACTGACAAATGAGACAGATGATGTAATTACTATATAAAAATATAAAGAGTTATTATAACTATATTCCGTGTGCTCTACAGGGTAGAGGAAATATTGAATAATAAATATAAACACACAGAAAATAATAAAAAGATACAAATTGAACTACAGAAGATGGAAACAGCAGTAGTTTAGATGCTGCAGATGAAGGTTTTTGTGAAACTGTAGGGATAGTGATAAAAGTTATCCAATACAGTTTTTCTATATATATGTCCAGATTTAAAAAAAAAAAAAAAGACTGAAAAATGAACAGAGAATCAGCTGTGAGATAATTTTAAGCAGCCTAAGATAAATGTAATTGGAATCCCTGAAGGAGATTTAACTTTAAATGTGAATAAACATCAAGAATCATCAGACATTTCAGGATAGTCTCTAACATGGAAGAGACCAATAGAAATACTCCAAAAGGAACTTGGAGAAAAATAGGTAATGAGGAGAAAAAAAGTTCCTATTAAAAAAAAAAGTAGCTTGTTCTCAAAGAGATAAAAGAGATAGCATCCATGAAATGAGATGACAAATCTATTTTTAAAATGGATGACACTTAGAGAGCAACAAAATATTTTAGGAATTAGATAATATAAAAATAATTTTAAAGACATAGAAGAATTGATAAAATTGAGGAAATCTCCCAGAAAATAAAACAAAAACAAAAACTGAAGGAAAATGAGAGTTTTAAAAAGTAAGAAAATTTAAGGGTCAGTTGAGCTCTAATACCCAAATTTGGAAAGAAATGAAAAAGAATAAAGCATGCAGGAAATTATTGAAGAAATAATACAAGAACATTTCCTATAGTTGAAGGACAAATTTTAGGACTGAATGAAGCTCATTGAGTACCCAGCGCAATAAGTGAAAAAGACCCACATCAAGGCACATCATGGTTAAATTTCAAATCTGGGATTAGGAAAAGATTATAAGAGCTCTTAGAAGAAAAACAAAGTCACATGCAAAGAGTTAAAAACCAGAATATCTTCAGACTTTTCAGTAGCAACAGTTGAAGGTAGAAAACAATGAAGCAAGAGCAGTATGAGGGAATATTATTTCTAACCTAGATATCCATACCTGCAGAGCTAGTGGTCATGTGTACAGATAGAATTAAGACATTTGTGGACAAACAAGAGTATTTTTTTAAGAAATTGCTTCTTAAAAAAAAAAATGACTTCTCATATACCCTTTCTCAGGAAGCTGCTGAAGAACGTATCACCAAAAAGAAGGAATGAACCAGATGGTACATCAAACTGGGTAACTGAAGACAGTTTAATAAAGGGACTGTTTAGAAGGGTATGGACAGGGTTTAGGGAAAGCAATAAGGTGTAGCATAGCACTCTGGGCCTAGTAATGCCCCTAGGCCTGAAGGGGCAAGGGACGGGAGTGGTTAGTGAAACTGGAGACAAGAGACAGTGCTATCTGGTGGAGACTTCCAGACAGGAGCTGTGACTTTAGACAGAGGGAAGGAGTCAGGAGAATAAATAACCCATCTTCACTTCCCTCCCTCATATCAAATGCTGAGCCTCCAATTAGCCTAACCCTATCAAAAACCAAAGAGAATGGCTTATCTCAGAGTTATTACAGATTTGGCTCCAAACCACACAATAAAGCCAGTATCACAGCAAGTCATACATACTTTTTGGTTTCCCAGGGCATACAAAAGTTATGTTTACACTATACTGTAGTCTATTAAATGAGCAATAGTGCTGTGTCTTTAAAAAAAAAAAAAGTATGTACCTTAATTTAAAAATGCTTTATTGTTAAAAAATGCTAACCATCATCTGAGCCTTCAGTGAGTCATAATTTATTTTGCTAGTGGAGGGTTTGAAATAGTCTAAAAATTATGAAAATGTGATATCGAGATACAAAGTGAGTAAATGCTGTTGGAAAAATGGTGCTGATAGACTTGCTCAATTCAGGGCTGCTGTAAAACTTTAATTTGTAGAAAATGTGTTATCTGCAATGTGAAATAAAGCAAGCTATGCCTGTATGTAGCAGAGTGGCAAAGGGAGGAGAGGAGTTGAGGGGGCAGAATCTGGAATATTGGATATCTAGTATAGAGGTAGATACAGGACCCAGGAAATGGGATCCAATACAGCAGCAAGGCTTCCTGGGTGGTGCAGTGGTGAAGAATCTGCCTGCCAGTGCAGGAGACTCAAGAGATGTAGGTTTGATCCCTGGAGCGGGAAGATCCCCTGGAGTAGGAAATGGAAATCCATTTCAATATTACTCAGCCATAGAAAGGAATGAAATTGGGTCATTTGCAGAGATGTGGATGGACCTAATGACCATCATACAGAGTGAAATCAGAAAGATAAAAACATTGTACATTAATGCATGTATGTGGAATCTAGAAAAACGCTACAGATAAACCTATTTGCAGGGCAGAAACAGAAACACAGATGTGGAGAATGGACTTGCAGACAAGGTGGGGAGGAAGGAGTGGGTGGGATAAATTGGGAGATTGCGATTGATGCCTATATACTATTGTGTGTAGAATGGATAGCTAGTGGGAAGCTTCTATATAGCACAGGGAGCTTAGCTTGTTGGTCTATGCTAACCTGGACGGGTGGAATGGGGAGTGGAATGGGAAGGAGATCCAAGAGGGAGGGGACATATGTGTTCATATAGCTGATTCACTTCGTTGTACAGCAGAAACTAACACAACATTGTAGAGCAACTATACAACAATTTTAAAAAAAGAAATAGCAGTATAGGCATGTTATTTAGACATTTGAGTGTAAATACCAGAACAGCCAGCTCAAAGGTTTGAAAGCAGTGACTCATGGAAATGGAGGGAGGAGAAAAAACAGGTCCAGAGATCGCATTTTTCATTAAAAGCCTTATAATATAATTTGACTTTTTAAACTATGTACATCCCATAATGTGACAAAAAATTTAGATTAAATAAAAACCCTGAAAACTGAAGATTTTTCTTTTACTAAAACAAAATTAAAATGTAGCCAACTCCTTTATATAAGTATAGCAAAATACACAAAATCTTGTTTGTCCGATCTTCTTCCACTTCTATGGTTTCCAAATTTCCTCTTCTCGGTGCTCTAGTCCCTCAGATTTTATTAAATGAAGATTATTTGCCACCTTCACATAGAATGAGGAAAAACAAAAAATGGCAAGTATAAAGAGGCTCAAAAGAATAGGAGTCTTGGGCAAGTTTTTTTGGCTAAAAATTGTTAGAACATGAGATATGAGAAAGAATTCTAGAATGTGGAGATTTTCTTCAGAAATTTCCTTCCTTGAAAGAAAAAATTGTTATTAAACAAATACATTCTGGAGATGCTGTTAAGTATAGCAACAACCAGTCCTCCAGTGCATTCACTCAGCCAGTGAGCTCAAAATTCAAGACAAACCTAATACATAAGCTAAACTGTAATAAAAAAAATTAATAGTAAAAGCTAACAGTAACTGAGCAGTTGCTAAGTGATAAGCATTGTGCTGAGCCCTTTATTTGCATTACATGATTTCTATCCTCACAGTCATCCTAGGAGTTAGATTTGACTATTTCTCCATTCTACATATGGGAAAATCTTTTAAAGGATGAGTAACTAACTTGTTCGGGAGAAGGCAATGGCACCCCACTCCAGTACTCTTGCCTGGAAAATCCCATGGGCGGAGGAGCCTGGTAGGCTACAGTCCATGGGGTCGCTAAGAGTCAGGCATGACTGCCCGACTTCACTTTCACTTTTCCCTTTCATGCACTGGAGAAGGAAATGGCAACCCACTCCAGTATTCTTGCCTGGAGAATCCCAGGGACGGGGGAGCCTGGTGGGCTGCCGTCTATGGGGTCGCACAGAGTCGGACACGACTGCAGCGACTTAGCAGCAGCAGCAGCAACTAACTTGTTCAAGGAAGTGGCAGTCTGGATTTAAACTCAGATCTGTCTTACTCAAAAGCCCAAGCTCTTATAAACTTCCAGTGTACTTCGAACAAAACCAAAACTGACAACTGGGGGAGAGGGGGAATGGGGAAAGATTAGAAATCACTCTGGCTGTCAAGTCTCAAGGCTCTAGGAGTGGAAGAGGAAGTTACTGACGACCAATTAAAACTGCAAAAGAATGATATTACTTTATAAAAGAATGCCACTGTAGACTGTCACATGAGCACTATTAGAATAAACCAAAATACAGGTAAATTAACTCACCAAACATTTATTGAGTGACCTCTGAATTGGTCGCTGAGCTAAGTATTGGCAATATAATTTCTTCATATATAATATAATACATTTAGAAATAAAGATTTGTTGAAGAGTCAGTACAAAATTGAAAGCCCTTTGTGATCCCAAGAACAAGAGATTATCAGTTTCTTAGAAGAAATTAATTGTTATACTATGGCTGTTTCAGTAGAGGGCACTAGGCGATCAAGATGGTTTTGAACTTCAGGTGGCAAAATAGTTAACAGATGCATATTTTTAGAACTGCGTAGTCATTACAGTAAGTCCCCTACATATGAACCTTCAAGTTGCAAACTTTCGAAGATGTAAACATGAGTGCCAGCCCCTATATGCCAGCTGTTGTATTGTACTACTGTACTTTTCAAGATACTGTACTATAAGATTTAAAATGTTCTACTTTTATGTTTATTTTTTATGTATGTATTATTTTTGCGAAAAGTGTTATAAACCTATTACAGCCCAGCACTATACAGCTGATTGTATTATTTGGGTACCTAGGCTAACTTTGTTGAATTTAGGAACAAATAGGACTTATGAATGTACTCTCAGAATGGAATTTGTTCATATGTGGGGACTTACTGTATTTTAAAAAGCGTATCAAGTCATGAACCAAAGAAAAGAGGTTTTATGAATATTGGTGATATCACTAAGGTTAATATTCTAGATGCTCGCATGGTTACAAATTTCTGTAATTGAGTGATTCTGTTTATAAAATGATTTTCACTACTTATTTGCAAGTGTCAGGACCACCAGGAAATGTCAGTTTAGCACCTAGTGCTTATGAGAAAGATAGCTTAGGGTAGTGGAATAAACTATGGGCCAGAAATCAAAAGGCTAGGGTTTGAGAGTACTTACCTACCTCCATCTCTTGACTGCCCTCACCCTATTAGTTCTTACTAATTATATAACCTGAGGGCAAACTGTGTAATTTCAGTTCCATACCTCTAAAATATTGATAATTTTGCTCCTGTTTAGGAATGTAAAAGTGTGTTGCAAAGTGCTGTAAATATGTAAGGTAGGTACTGCTGCTGCTGCTAAGTCGCTTCAGTCGTGCCCGACTCTGTGCGACCCCATAAACGGCAGCCCGTCAGGCTCCGCTGTCCCTGGGATTTTTCAGGCAAGAACACTGGAGTGGGTTGCCATTTCCTTCTCCAATGCATGAAAGTGAAAAGTGAAAGTGAAGTCGCTCAGTCGTGTACAAAGTATAAAAATTCAAGCTGTTAGAAAAAAATTCCAGAAACTAAATGCAATATACCCTTTTGATTCCAGGCCTACAGAGATTGGCTTTAGAATCTTCTGACAATAGTGTTCGTCTTGCTAGTGTAGACAAAGATAAAAGGCATAAACCTACTATCACAATTTCAGGATACTTTCTCCCCTCTTAAGATTCTGCAAGTCTCTTTTTTTTCCCCTAAATCTTTAAGAAGTACAAATTAATTAATGAATATTTGATAAGAGATCCTTTTATCATGTAATCATCTCTATCAACAGAAAAACTTCCATTAATTTGCACAGCAGATTTCCCAGTTTTGGGGGAGAAAACACATCCATCTGTACACTTTGCACTAAACATACACATGTATACACACACCCCGTTTGCATGCCTAATTAGCAGTCTGGTCACTCAGCATCACTTCCAAATGCCTTGATGAGTAATGTTTCCATTAACAAATTCATAGGATATGATTATGTTCTACTTATGTATGGGAAAACTGAGGAACAGAAAGATCAAATTATTTACTTAAAATGACATAGTGTCAATCATAGACATTTGCCTTCTAATCATCCTGGAACCCCTTACTATCTTAAAAGTCCCTTCAACAGCAAGGAGATCAAACCAGTCAATCCAAAAGGAAATCAACCCTGAATATTCACTAGAAGGACTGAAGCTGAGGCTCCAATACACTGGCCACCTGATGTTTAGAGCTGACTCACTGGAAAAGACCCTGATGCTGGGAAAGATTGAAGGCAGGAGAAGGGGACAACAGAAGATGAGAAGGTTGGATGGCATCACCAACTCAATGGAATTGAGTTTGTGCAAACTGCAGGAGATGGTGAAGGACAGGGAAACCTTGCGTGCTGCAGTGCATGAGGTCGAAAAGTCGGACACGATTTAGCAGCAGAACAACAACAACATGGGACTATTGAAAAATTAGCATTCTAAGTTCCATTCTGTTTATCTTATTATTCATTTAGTTATGAAATTAACAAATACATTCCGAATAGCTACTATATGCCAGGCCCTGAGGAAAGCTTCAGAGCTACAATAAGGAGGGAAAAAGAACCCAGCACAGTCCCTACACAAGAAGTTTATCATCTGACAGAGGAAACAGAGCCCCCCCAAAAAATGTGAGGAGAAAAATTAAATAGCTGTGAGTCGTGAACATTCCAAGAAGAAAGGCAATAAACATGAATTCATTATGTTAAAATAGAAACAAACAGAGGAAAATGATCTTAGAGAGAATGCAGGAAAAGTCAAGTCAGTAAAAGATGATGACATTTAAGCTGAGTCCTAAAAGTACAGGGTTTCCCTGTGGCTCAGCAGTACAGAATCTGCCTGCAAGGACACGGGTTTGATCTCTGGGTCAGGAATATCCCCTGCAGGAGGAAATGGCCACCCACTCCAGTATTCTTGGCTGGAAAACCTCATGGACAGAGGAGCCTGGTGGGCTACAGTCCATGGGGTTGCAAGAGTCAGACATGACTCAGTGACTAAACCACCACCATCACCACCTGAAAGAGAAGCATATTGTGAAGGCTGCAGCTCTCTTGACAGAGGTAGCACATGCAAAGACCCTGAGGAAAGATCCTGATGTGCTCCAGGAGCTGAAAGAAGACTGGATAATCAGAACAAGATGAGCAAGGGGAGAGTGACTTGAAAAATGAGGTTTAAGACATATGGTGGGGTCAGATCACAATGAGTTTTACTGGCCATGGGAAAGTTTGGATATTTTTCTGAGTACAATATGTACTCACTAGAAGGATTTTAAAGAGAGGGATGACATGACTGGATTTGTATTTCACGAAGATCTTTTTGCTACTGTGAGAAGAACGAGCTGGAAAGGAGCAAGAGGAGCAACAGGGAGCCAAAATGAGAGTGTAATGAAGTTATTATTTCATTTTATAATTATTATTTCATATTATTTCTTTCAGATAGATGACAAGAATTCAACAAAGATGGTGATGTATATGAAAAATTGTTCACAAACTGGAGGTGTATCAAATATACCTATTGTTCTACTGGTTATCAGTAAAGTATTTCTATGCATAATACACAAGATAGAATCTTTTCTCTTGACAGGATGAGTTCTCTTTCAATGAAATCAAAGCTGTTATCAAGGAATGCAATCAATCTACCAAATATTAACTGAACACCTTCTAAGTATAGAAATGAAATTTGAGAGGTTTTGCTCCTCCTCAAAATATCTACCAGCTTGGAAATCAAAAGCTCTCTGAATTAAACAATTAGAAAGTAACCTATTGCTTAATATAATACTAAATACTAAGGGCAGAAAGTAAGTTCTCAAGAAGAACAGAGGTTTAAAAAAATTTTTTTTGGACTATCCAGGTATGTTTATGGTTCTAAAAAGGGAGATTCTTTTGGGGATTTTAAGGATACATAAAGTTTAGGTGAACCAACAAATTCAGGGAAGGAAAGGATTTGCATAAGATTATTATGGCAAATATTTTGGGAATTTCTGCTCAGCTCAAAATACTGGGTTGGCCAAAAAGTGCACTCGTGTTCTTCTGTAAGACATTACAGAAAAACTCAAACTTCTTGGCCAACTGACCCTCCCTTCACAGGAATGAGAACCTGATAACCAAGTTCTACTGTCTGGTCCCTACTCTATGGCAAGACTGACTAGAATTCCCTGGATGCTTGACCCAAACCAAGTCAGGCCAATCAAATTCCCTATCTCATAAATTATGAATTGGAACTCAAAACAGGTAGGTTAGTCTTTAAGCAAGGCTGAACTGTAACATGTAACATCAGGAGCCATAAATAGGCAGAGAAATGGGGGAAATTGATCTGCAGGAGGAAGGAGCAAGAGAAAAATCCTGATTTGTTTGGTTCAAGAGTCTCTACACCCTTCCAGAGTCTCTCATTGCGTTATCCTTGAATTCTGTAAGAAAACTCCTTGTTGTTAAGATAAGTACCCTGTTTGCTTAAGTTGCCTCAAGTTAGTTGCATAGAAGCAATTTGCCTTATCTGAGCCCAGTACAGTCATGAAAATGGAAATGATCATGAACAGACAGGATTGACTACAGCAGATCATTCTATACACAGAACACTGAGCAGCAATGGAAAAGGATAAGGCTAGGCACCATCTTTAATAAGCATTGAGCTAGTGAAGTATGACAAACAGCATACCAGAAGAGCAACAATCTCTCATGGATGTTATCAAAGATGCTTCACACAAAAAATGTAAACTACAATGTCAGACAAGAAAGGGACGCATGAGCTAGGCACTCACAGACTCAGGGTAAAGTGTTAATTTATGGAGATTAATTTGTCAAGATTCTTTAACCGGACATACTCTTTTCAACAAACAGAATTTATTGAGTCCTTACTATGTTTCAAGGAATCTTCTAGATTCTAGAAATTAAGTACTAAATAAGAAAGACAAATTTTCTGTCTTCCTGAAACTATTCTTACAGGGGCAGGGAGTCAAGGAAGAAATAATGAATAATAAATTAGTTAATGTGGTTCATAATTTCTAAGAACTCAAAGTAAATAATTAGATAAATGTACAACTAAAGAGCCTCTTGATGAAAGTGAAAGAGGAGAGTGAAAAAGTTGGCTTAAAGCTCAACATTTGGAAAACTAAGATCATGGCACTCAGTCCCATCACTTCATGGCAAATAGATGGGGAAACAGTGGAAACAGTGGCAGACTATTTTGGGGGGCTCCTAAATCACTGAAGATGGTGATTGCAGACATGAAATTAAAAGACACTTACTCCTTGGAAGGAAAATTATGACCAACCTAGACAGCATATTAAAAAGCAGAGACATTACTTTGTCAACAAAGGCTATGGTTTTTAGTCAAGGCTATGGTTTTTCCAGTAGTTACGTATGGATGTGAGAATTGGACTATAAAGAAAGCTGAGCACTGAAGAATTGATGCTTTTGAACTAAGGTGTTGGAGAAGACTGTTGAGAGTCCCTTGGACTACAAGGAGATCCAACCAGTACATCCTAAAGGAGATCAGTCCTGGGTGTTCATTGGAAGGACTGATGTTGAAGCTGAAACTCCAATACTTTGGCCACCTGATATGAAGAGATGACTCATTGGAAAAGACCCTGATGCTGGGAAAGATTGAGGGAGGGAGAAGAAAGGGACAACAGAGGATGAGATGGTTGGAGGGCATCACCAACTCAATGGACATAAGTTTGGGTAAACTCCGGGAGTTGGTGATGGACAGGGAGCCCTGATGTGCTGCGGTTCATGGGGTCGCAAAGAGTCGGACACAACTGAGCGACTGAACTGAACTGAACTGAACATAGATGTGAGCACAAAGATATTGACATATTACAATGCTTATTTACAATATTAAAAAATTGAAAACCACCTAAATGTCCAATAATAAGGGATTAATTACATAAATTACAGAATATCTAAGCAATGGGGAATTATGTTTCAATTCAAAAATATTTTAAAATAGTAGTAACTAATGTTCACTTAGTGCTTACTATGTGCCAGGTATTCTTCTAGTGTTTGTATATATAGTAGTTTACTTAATAAACACAGAAATCCTGAAGTAAGTACTTCATTACTTCGTTTTATAGGACATGAAAACTGGCACAGAGGCTAAGTAACATACCCAAAGTCATATAGTGAGTAACTGGGAGAGGAAAGATTTGAACCAAGAGACGAATTTGACTGTAGAGCCTGTGCTCTTAACTACATCTCCAGAAAAGCATTCCAATATGGGAAAATATCCACACTATAATTTTTAGGTTAAAAAGTGCAAGATATTGAAATAACTTCATATATAATTTTAATCAAATTATGTATATAGCATATTTGTGCTCTAAAAAAGCATTAGAAGATATTATAAAATATTAATAAACTATTTTCTCTGAATGGTAGGCTTACACAATTTATTTTCCTCTCTGCTTTATATTTCCAAAACTGTTTTTCAATTAAGGAAGA
Organism: Giraffa tippelskirchi; assembly: GCF_054371585.1. NCBI lineage: Eukaryota > Metazoa > Chordata > Mammalia > Artiodactyla > Giraffidae > Giraffa > Giraffa tippelskirchi. Next base: position 24,510,028 of record NC_137279.1, read on the forward strand.
TTACTTATTAAAGGGGGTAAAAATTGTGCTGAGTCTTGACAAATGAAGAGAAATTAAGCAAAAATTTGCAGAAAAGTAAGTGGGAGGAAGTTTAAGGTTTGCTCTCAAAATCTCTATAGTGAATCAGAAAGCAAGGGAATCACTTACATGTTGAATCTAAAATATGACTCAAAGTAACTTATCCATGAAACAGACTCACAGACAAAGAACAGACTTGTGGTTGCCAAGGTGTGGGGGGCGGAGGGTTAGGGAGGAATGGGTTGGGAGTTTGGTGTTAGCAGATGCAAACTATTATATAAAGAACTGATACACAACAAAATCCTACTGTGTAGCATAGGGTATATTCAGTATCCTGTAATAAATCATGATGGAAAAGAATATGAAAAAGAATATATATATATGTATAGCTAAATCACTTTGCTGTATAGCAGAAATTAATACAACATTGTAAATAAAAATACATCAATACAATACCTTTTTTAAAAAAAGAAAAAGCAGGCAAAAATTGAGTTTCTATAAGTTGCTTCTTCCAAGATGTTTTTCAAAAAGAGATTTGACATTTAGGGCATTTTATTTGTCATTTTTACAAAATGAAGCTGAGACCAAGATAAGAAAGCTTACATGTCCACAAAAATTAATAATGAAGCTAGAAAAAGAAAAGCCCTTCTGATACTCCAGGCTACATTGCTAATAGTATTGGGGAAAAGGCCTTTTCTAGGATTAAAAATGAGTTTTTTAGAACATCTCTGTTGGAGAATAGCATTAATATAATCAGACTGATTGTATTTGAACAGAGACTTATAAATGTAGAATAAATGAGAATGACTAGATATCTTATCATAAGCATTGTCAACCATCCATAAACTAGATAATGTTAGTAGTTAGTTTCAAATTATTTAAGAATTAGTAGTACCTGCTGCCATGGAAGTTTCTGACAATAATTTGGGAGCAGGAAATGGAGACAGTTTTATCTTAATATCTATATATTTGACCCTTACGGTTCCACATGGGAGCTAGCTGATACAGGAAGATGGTGGGCCATTTCATCTCTATTTTTGTTATGTTTCCAACCACACAATGTGCTTTTCTGAATGATATCTCTAAAGCCAAATGAATAAGATAAAAACAATCTCTCTCCAGAAAGACCAAAAATAAAGAATAAGTAAAGATACGTCTTGGAGAATAGCAACGTAATTTTGTGATCACTGGTCACTCAATAGGTATTTGTTAGAAGCCTATAAAGGGCAAGATAACTATGATATGAACCTCCATTGTATAGACACAGTCACTGCCCTCAAAGAGCTTGTCTCTAGTACAGAGATAAGTAAACAAGTATTATATATGATTCAAGGCAAGTGTATTTAATGTGCTATGAGTGGTATGAATCATATTTTAAATCATCACAAAAGAGGGAAGGATTACTTCTAGGCAGGTCAACTGAACTGAGTTCTGAAGAATGGTGGAAATTCAACAGACAAAGATGAGGGGTAAAGAATCCATTCTAAGCACTCCACCAGGTGTGAATATAGAAAACCAGGGCATATATTAATATTGATATCACAACACAGAGAATTCTGAATTCCAGATATATTGCCAGGAATATACACCTTCAGTTCTTTCCCCCATTCAGCTCCAAGATGCTGAAAATGAGCCCAAAAATCTCCAATAAAAGGTTTTGCAATATATTTCCAGGACTATCTGAGTCATCCAAGAGAAAAGATGTAAAGATACCAGCATTGGGGTTTCCTTAACCTAGCGGCCAACGCAGCACACTCTACAGTAAACTTCACAATAGACACGCTTTCCTCATGGGCTCAGGCTTACAGTCAGCTCTTCAGCAGTTTAAAACAGATAAGTAAAGTTCACAGTTATCTCAGAAAAGCCTCTAACAAATATATTAAAGTAACCGGAGGGAAAAAAGACCATGTGGAGAAAAGAATACTCAAAAAAACATCCTCATTAGACTCAGAGAAATAAGAGACAGCACTGCATCAATGAAACAAGAACATGACACCAAATAAAAAGAACATTGATAATATTAATACAAACAAAACAAAAAAACAAAATCAGCCCTTGTAAATTAAGACTTAAACAACCCAGATAAAAATTCAATATCAGGAAGATGATGTTGTAGATAAACAAGTACAGCAAAGAGTAAAAAACAGAGATTAAAAAATGGGAAAGGGAGTGGGAAAAAGAATAAGAATACTCATCCAGATGGACCAACATCCAAATAATTCAGGTCCCAGAAAACAAGAACAGAAAAAATGAAAGGGAGGAAATAATCAATAAACATAGTCAAACTGGACTGAAAGATGTGTGTTTCCTGACCGAGAAACACAACACATCTACTGTGCAACACAATAGATAAAAATAAACCTATATGAATACACATCATGAAATTTCAGAAACCTGAAGACAATGAAAAATTCTACAAGCTTCCAAAGGTAAAAATAGGACATATAAATGAATTCGAATAATTTTGAACTTCTGTGGTGGGCAGAATTCTAACCTCCAGATTCCCCATCACTTACGTACATGTGTACTATGAAAATGTTTTACTATAAATACAGTGGATATCACTCTCATAATTAGGTGTGTTATATGGCCCAGTTGACTTTAAGAAAAGCTTGACCTAATCAGAATGAAAAGGACACTTAAAAGTGATGGTGCTCTTCCTGAGAAAGGAGATTGTCCATAGGTGACTTTGAAGACAAGGAGGTCAAACAGCAAGAAATGCCTTGGGCTTCCCTGGTGGCTCAGACAGTAAAGAATCTGCCTACAATGTGGGAGACCTGGGTTTGATCCTTGGGTTGGGAAGATCCCCTGGAGGAGGGCATGGCAACCCACTCCAGTATTCTTGTCTGAAGAATCCCACGGTCAGAGGAGCCTGGTGGGCTACAGTCCATGGGGTCGCAAAGAGTTGGACATGACTGAGTGACTAAGCTCAGCATGGCTGAGAAGGGTCCCTGGCTACCAGTCAACAAGGAAATAGGGGTCTAAGTCTTACAACCACAAGGAGCTGAATTCTGCCAATCTCCTGAATGAGCCTGGAGGTGATTTCAGCCTTGTGATATCCTAAGCAGAGAATTTGGTCATGCTGTGCTCAGATTACTGATCTATAGAACTGTGAGCTAATAAATAGGTATTGCTTAAACTGCTAGATTCGTGGTCACTTGTTAACAGCAAGAGAAAATGAGCACAGCTTCTCAGCAACAACGGAAGCTAGACAACAATGGAGACACACTCAATGTTCTGAAGAAAAGCTATTTCTAACCTAGAATTACATACCTCACCAAACTGCCAATTAGCTGTTAGAGTAAATTATGGATATGATCAGACATACAAGGTCTCAAAAATTTAGCTCCTATGTATTCTTTCTTAGCAAGCTACTGGTACGTGCTTCATCAAAATTTGGGCGGAGGGTGGGAGGAGTGGATAAATCAAGAAAGAATATGTGGTATACAGGAAAAGGTGTGAAAATTCCCAGGATATTGGTGAAGGGAGACCATAAAATGACATGCACCAGACAGCTAGTCCACACTGGAGCAGTTCAGAATACTTGGAGACATTTCGCCATGAAGATTAAATCACAAGAATGACTAATATAGCTGAAGGAATAGAGAGGAGATTTAGATATGTGGCAGAGAGCTGGGGTTGAATTATTGATAAGTATATAGAAAACTAACTGTATGACAACAGCTTCAAAAAAAGACCCGTAATTCTAGGGGAAACAAAAAGTTGTATAAGAATAGTTGTCATAGTTTATTACTTGGTTTAACTGTTAACAGTTTTTACATGGTCACTATAGAACATTTAATCACAGCAAAATTACAGTAAGACTTAAAGTTCAAAATTAAGAAGTATTAATAGCTGTAGAATCTAAAAAGTAAAACAAACCAGTGAATGTAACAAAACAGAAACAGACTCAATAGACATAGAGAACAAATTAATGGTTACTAGCAAGGGGAGTGGAGGGGCACAATATGGGAGAGGGGATTAAGAGGTACAAGCTACTATGTTTAAAATAAATAAGCTACAAGGACATACTGTATAACATAGGGAATATCGCCAATATCTTATAATAACTTTAAATTGAGTATAATCTAGAAGAAATTTGAATCACAATATTATACATCTGAAACTAATATAATATTGTAAACCAACTACACCTCAATTAGAAAAAGAAAGAAAGGACTTCCCTTGTGGTCCAGTGGTCAAGAATCGGCCTGCCAATGCAGGGGACATGGGTTTGATCCCTGCTCCGGGAAGATTTCACATGCTGCAGAGCAACTAAGTCCATGCACCACAACTACTGAAGCCTGCACCCCTAGAGCCTGTGCTCTGCAACAACAGAAGCCACAGCAGTGAGAAGCCCATGGGCTGCAAGGAAGAGTAGGCCCTACTTGCCGCAACTAGAGAAAGCCCCTGTACAGCAGTAAAGACCCAGCACAGCCAAAAATAAATAAAAATTAAATTTTTTAAAAAAAGAAAAAAAATAAGAAGTAGAAAGATAGTATGCTTACAGATCTGGAATACCAAATGAATTAAAGAGTTGAAAAGTGCTACCTCTATAGAGAAGGAAAGTGTAAGATGTGATGGACTGCTCATTTTAGTTTCAAATCTTACAAAATTATTTTTATCTTTAGAGACATGTATATCTTTCATGAAGATAAACACTAAAAAAGAAGAAGGTAGTGAATGGGATCTTTACAAATTAATCAGACATCAACGGCTTTCTTGAAAGGGAAACTACTGATAATCCTCTGATCATAATAAAATGTTTTCATGTTAGTATTCATTTTAAAAGGCAAAGAAGTTTTTATTTGCCAAACAATAGAGCATTGTACATTTTTGAGCAAAAGAAACCTATTCATTATGACAAGTGGGGATGGAAAGAAGTAGATTTTAAAAATCTTAGGAAATAGACTCAACAGAACCTGGTAATTGATTGCTAAACTGATGGGAGCAATGATAACACAGAAGGTATGAGAAAGGAGGAAAGAGTCAAGGATGGTTCTCAGGTTTCTGACTTGGAGTACCTGAGTAGATGGTGGTACCATCTGCTGAGACAGAAAACTCAGAAGAGAAACAGAATTGGAAAGACAGGAAAGAACGCAAGCTTGATTTAGTTCAGTTCAGTCGCTCAGTCGTGTCCAACTCTTTGCGACCCCATGAATTGCAGCACACCAGGCCTCTCTGTCCATCACCAACTCCCGGAGTCTACCCAAACCCATGTCCATTGAGTCGGTGATGCCATCCAACCATCTCATCCTCTGTCGTCCCCTTCTCCTCCTGCCCCCAATCCTACCCAGCATTAGGGTCTTTTCCAATGAGTCAACCCTTCGCATGAGGTGGCCAAAGTATTGGAGTTTCAGCTTCAACATCAGACCTTCCAATGAACACCCAGGATTGATCTCTTTTAGGATGGATTGATTGGATCTCCTTGCAGTCCAAGGGACTCTCAAGAGTCTTCTCCAACACCACAGTTCAAAAGCATCAATTCTTCGGCGCTCAGCTTTCTTCACCGTCCAGCTCTCACATCCATACATGACCACTGGAAAAACCATAGCCTTGACTAGACGGACTTTTGTTGGCAAAGTAATGTCTCTGCTTTTAAATATGCTATCTAGGTTGGCCATAACCTTCCTTCCAAGGAGTAAGCGTCTTTTAATTTCATGGCTGCAATCACCATCAGCAGTGATTTTGGAGCCCAAAAAAATAAAGTCTGACACTGTTTCCACTGTTTCCCCATCTATTTCCCATGAAGTGATGGGACCAGATGCCATGATCTTAGTTTTCTGAACATTGAGCTTTAAGCCAACTTTTTCACTCTCCTCCTTCACCTTCATCAAGAGGCTCTTTAGTTCTTCTTCACTTTCTGCCATAAGGGTGGTGTCATCCGCATATCTGAGGTTATTGATATTTCTCCCGGCAATCTTGATTCCAGCTTGTGTTTCTTCCAGCCCAGCGTTTCTCATGATGTACTCTGCATATAAGTTAAATAAGCACGGTGACAATATACAGCCTTGACGTACTCCTTTTCCTATTTGGAACCAGTCTGTTGTTCCATGTCCAGTTCTAACTGTTGCTTCCTGACCTGCATACAGGTTTCTCAAGAGACAGGTCAGATGGTCTGGTATTCCCATCCCTTTCAGAATTTTCCACAGTTTATTGTGATCCACACAGTCAAAGGCTTTGTCATAGTCAGTAAGCTTGATTTAACACATGATCAAATAAAGTACCTACAAGACATCTAGGCAGAGAAGGCAGGTGGCAACTAGATATAGAAAACAAGAGTTCAGGCATGGAAAAAAAAAGAGAGAACAAGAGTTTATACAAAAGATTTGGTCTGGAAAAAGAGAATGGGAAATGTAACAAGATAAATAAGAAGACTGTGGGGAAGGGAGCAGATGAATCCTTCCCCAGGGGCAGACCTACTTTGCTAGACCAATTTAGAAAAGGTTAGGCTTCAAAAGTCTATGGGAAGATTGAATGACATCACTTTTTGTGAACTCTAAAAAAAAAATGACACAAATAAACTTCCTAATAAAACAAACAGACCTACAGACATAGAGAACAAATTTATGGTTACCAAAGGGGGAAGGTGGAGAGAGGGATAAACTAGGAGTTTAGGATTAACATATATGTGCAACAACATATAAAATAAAAACAAGATCCTGCTGTATAGCACAGAGAACTGTATTCCATATATTGTAATAACCTAATGGAAAAGAATCTGAAAAATAATATACTATATATATATATATATATATATATATATATACACACACACACAAACACACATATATTACTGAATCACTTTGCTGTACATCAGAAACTAACAACACTATAAATCAACTATAATAAAAGTCTATGGGAAGGTTGAAAATTGTAACTTGGAGAAGTTGAAAGTCCTAAATTATTCTATGGGGAGAGTATATAAAGGGTTAGAAGACAGTGAGACACCCTGTGGCTGACAGAATTTTGGGAAGGGGATAGAAAAGTCCAGCTGGGAATTGAAAGTTATTTGTTGTGTGATATGCCTTGTAACTCGACACTTTTTTCTTCCTATGAAATCAATAGTAAAAACTGGCTTTCCTTCTCAGTATTTTGTGGAGCAGAGTTGTTTTAGGAGGAATGTGGCAAAAAATGAATTGTGTCTCAAGGTTTGTACAAGGAGAAGCCAGACATGGTCTATAGAAGGATGGCTACATGACTATAGTTACCAACAGTAAAGTGCTAGGGGAAGCATTTGCAAACATCTCTGGTAAGACTAAAACCAAGAGGGAGTCAGGGAAGTAACTGTGGTTACACAGGAAGGTCTCTGATAATCTCAACTCTTTCTTTTTAATATTTATTTATTTGGTGGTGCTGGATCTGAGTTGGGGCATGCAGGATCTTTAATTGCCGCATGCGGGATCTTTATTTGTGGCACACAAACTCTTAGTTGCGGCGTGTGGGCTTTAACACAGGGATGAAACCCAAGACCCCTGCATTGAAAGTGTGGAGTCGTAGCCATTGAACCGCCAGGTAAGTCCCTTGATTCTTTTTTTTAATAGCTTGTTGTTCTTGTTCCTCCAATACTGCTTTTTTGTATTTTTTTAAAGTGAGATATAATTGACCTATAACACCATATTAGTTTCAAGTGTGCAACATATGGTAAACTCAATTCTTAACAACAACAACAAAAAAAACCAGAAGACAGAAAGTAAGGTCCATAGCCAAAAGCAAATATAAGAGATTGGCTCTAACATAAAGTATCAGCAAAGCTGAAATGAACTAATACGACTTGTGAATAAATGCTAAGGAGGATGTGAAGAAAAATGAACTAACCTACCTCCTGGGTCCAATGGCAATGCTAATTCATTGGTTCCTACCTTTGTGTCAACAAGGGGCCCATCAACTATGATTTATCAATATTCCACTCCATTGTGCCTCCACTACCTTCACACCCGAGGTTCTTAACTCTGCTTTACTCTATATCATGTGTGTGTGCTAAGTTGCTTCAGTCGTGTCCAACTTCTTGAAACCCTATGGACCACAGCCTGCCAGGTTCCTCTGTCCATGGGATTCTCCAGGCAAAAATATGCAGCAGGTTGCCATGCCCTCCTCCAAGGGATCTTCCCAACCCAGGGATCAAACCTGAGTCTCTTACGTCTCCTGCATAGGCAGGCAGATTCTTTACCACTAGCGCCACCTGGGAAGTCTACTTAAATCCTAGCACCTATCAATACCTGAAATTGTATTATACGTTGTTAATTTGTTTGTTGTCTGTCTCCCTCATTCTAAAGTAAGTTCCACGAGCAGAGGAACTTTGTCGTCAATACTCTGTCTGCAAAAATTGTACCTGTCATAAAAGATATTCAATAAATATTTATTATTGGCTGAATCCAATAATTCAGTCAATAAACAAAACAAACCTGTCTTGTTTCTGTCTTTTGTCAAAAATGAACTTTGGATTAAAGCAAGGAGGAAAAAGGAACTTCCCTGGCAATCCAGTGGTTAAGACTTCATGCTTCCAATACAGAGGATATGGGTTCAATTCCTGGTTGGGGAACTAAGGTCTCATGTGGCATGGCCAAAAAAAAAAAAAATGAAGTAGGAAAAAACTGGTTAAGAAGAAACAAAGTATTGAAAATTGAGATAACTTGTTAAGCACCAAGTAGGTGTCAGGCACTTAACCTATATTATCTAATATAATCCTCAAAGCAAAGGGATTGTTATCCCCTTTGGTAGATAAAGAAGGTAAGTAAGCCAAAGGCTTAAGGAATTTGCCCAATCTGGCCAATGTCCAAGCCAGAGTTCAAACTCAGGTCTCTCTGACTTCAGAGCTTGTGTCCTTAAACATGCTGTGATTCTGCCCAATGAATGCAAAACATTTCCATACTATATTTAAATCCCTTGCTGTTATTCAGTCACTAAGTTGTGTCCAACTCTTTTCAACCCCATGGACTGTAGCACCCCAGGCTTCCCTGTCCTTATCTATCTCCTAGAGTTTGCTCCAATTCATGTCCATTGATTCAGTGATGCCATCCAACCATCCCATCCTCTGTTGCCCCCTTTTCCACCTGCCCTCAATCTTTCCCAGCATCAGGGTCTTTTCCAATGAGCTGGCTCTTCGCACCAGGTGGCCAAAGTATTGGAGCTTCAGCTTCAACATCAGTCCTTCCAGTAAATATTCAGGGTTGATTTCCTTGCTGTCCAAAAGGCTCTCAAGAGTCTTCTCCAGCACTACAGTTTGAAAACATCAATTCTTCAGCTCTCAGCCTTCTTTATGGTCCAACTCTCACATCCATACATAACTATTGGAAAAACCATAGCTGTGACTGTATGGACCTTTGTCAGCAAAGTGATGTCTCTGCTTTTTAATATGCTGTCTAGGTTTGTCATGACTTTCCTTCTAAGGAGCAAGTGTCTTTTACTTTCATGGCTGCAGTCACTGTCTGCAGTGATGCAGTGATTTTGGAGCCCAAGAAAAGAAAATCTGTCACCATTTCCACTTTTTCCCCATTATTTGCCAGGAAGTGATGGGACCAGATGCCACAATCTAAGTTTTTTGAATGTTGAGTTTGAAGCTAGCTTTTTCACTCTCCTCTTTCACCCTCATCAAGAAGCTCTTTAGTTCCTCTTGGGACCCAACCACATTATCTATCAGGATCCTAAAAGTTTTAAAGTGCTTTTTGTAATTATGAAGAAATTAGGAAAAACAGACTGTTAGAAGACTTAGTCTTACCAATACTAAGTGGTGGGTAAATATATTTATGATTTTAAGAAGAGCAAATTATACAATAAGGGACCACAAAAGTAGATAATTCAGTTGAACTACATATATAACAGTCTTGGTATTTGAAATACATTTAGACTGGGCACTTCAGTTTGTACCCTGCCCTCCACTTCCTGCTGTCTTCTCCCAGCCATCTTATATATTTTGATTTCCTGTCTGGCCCTCAAAGAAATTTTAATATATAACCCCAGAAACCATAGAAATCTGTCGCAGGAGAAATTCGAGGACATACACACATTGTACAGGATCACTTTTAGAAAAAGTAGTAATTGATCATTAAGAGCCAACAGAGGTTTTCTATAAACTCCTAAGATAAAATTCTTTTTCAAAGTTATTTTATTGATTCTAAATGACAAGGAGGTAATGGCAGCAAAAGTAGAAAGTAAAGTGTAGATTTTTAAAACCTACATTTTAGAATATCTTAGGGGCAAATACACAGTGGAATGGAATGGAAACAATGTTTGCCTCTGGCAAGGGAATGAGAAGGCTGGAGAACAGAAGAAGGAGGAAGACATATTTTACTGTCTATGTAAAGTATCTTTTGAATTGTATGGCTCTAACATTTCATGGGTGATGAAGCTCTTGTTGACACAAAGGCAGGAATCATTGCATACGTGGAACAAAATTCAACCTAATGAGCCTAACCTCCAGAGTTTTCTGAAGATTCTCTGAGATGATGCTGACACTATCTCCCCAGCCTTTATCACAACACAGACAAACCAACTTACTTTGTTCTCAATTACCACGGGATGCTAAATTCAGATGTCTGTTGAAGCTTAGTTGTTTCCTACACATGACTCAGCTACCACTTGTCTTCACAGTGCATCTTGTCATGCTGAACCCATTAAGTCACCACCTAACAAAAATTTGCTCCCTCCCTCTTTTACAGTTTTGGGTTAGTTGATTAATGTTCTTCAGTTTCCCAGCAACAAGAAATAGACTTGTAGGCTGTGAAGTTCCCCTTTCTTTATCTTCGGTTTTCCACAGACTTTAAGTTTGAAGGGAAATAAGTAAAGTTTCAAGCCATTGTTTTATTTAGCTAGGTTTTGAATGATTTTGATATACCTTGGCCTAGAAAATACTGAATTTCTGATTTTTAAAAAACACCAAAATGCATCAAAAGATGTTATTAAATTTCTCTTTTCCAAGGAGTAAAATGTAATTATTAGAGATAAAATAGCATACATAAACCTTAGTTATGGAAATGGAAGGAAAACCTTAAGAAAAATCTTAGTTAAGGAAATGGAAACCTTAGTAAGGAAAACCTTAGTTAAGGAAATGGAAATGGGAGTACTCTAACTGATACCCTGTTATCCTCAATCATTTTTTTCTAAAGCATTAAAAGTATTTTTACTAACAACAACAAAATACAATTTTAGAGCATGCAGTATAGGCAATATTATATATCACTGCTATAAATATTAAAATAATGTACTAACAAAAAAATATATATATATATGCTCAAAGACATCTATTTCAGTAATGAGTCACTAGTTTGCTCTTTCTTCATAAATAAAGAGTGAAAAATTAGTGAGAATTTTTGACCATGACTTTTCTGTGCTCTGTTAACCAAAGTTGAAATACATTCTGAGTGTTTTCTTCCTCCTGGAGGTATTCTCTTTGAACTTACCCCAAATTTAACATCATAAACCTAAAAATAACAACTTTGGCTTCATTTTTAAAACCTAAGAACGATTGCTAACCAAAGCAAATATACTCAAAATGCACAAGTGCAAGCAATAATGTGGAATAAAAATACTCAAACCCTTGGAGAATTTACTCCATTCATTCTGTTTCTTGGAGGATAATTGTCTGGTTTATGGACTGAACAGATCTTTTGTTCCTTCTCACTCCAAATATAGTTGTACTTTTGCCATTTAACCACTCATTTTATTTTCCCCATAAGAATCTAGGAGAAATAAAAAGAAGAACCAACATCTCAGCTCTTGGACTTTCAAAAGGACAGTACTGTATAAAGTATAGTCAATATCTGCTACTCCAACTCACTGGTGGCCCAAATTTCAAAACACTCTGGAAACTGCCATCAGCTAATGAGAGCCACTCTTTCAAAAGTTTATGCTTCTTTCCCAAAGGTAGTTCTCATCCAATAACTGGTCAATGTGAGGTTATAAATGACTGGCCTCTTGTCTCAAGGTGGAATATGTGTGAAGGGACTCCCAGCTCCAAAACTTCTTGTGGGGTCAGTGGAGGCTTCTCTTGTGACTGGATCAAAGATCAGCTTTTCCCTTTGCCTTCATTCCTTAAAGGTGCTGTCCCTGAAAGTACTTCTCAATAAACCTTTCTCCATCAATTGCTAAGTAAGAGTCTGCTTCTAGGAGACAATCAAAGGCATATTTGATTTTCTTCCAGCAAAAGTAAATTGCTTTGTAGTAATGACAGGGACAGAGGAAAGGGACAAAGTCAGTGATTAAATAGTTAATCCCACTAGGGGATTGTAAGTAGAAAAATATGGGAGACCCCTGTAAGTTGATGATTACTCAAGAGAGCAGGTTTACTTAATCACAAAACCAAGCAGGCTTGCTTAGCAATAAAACCCATGCAGCAGAAGCATGAGACATGCCCCAAAACAGTAAAACAATGATGCCATGAGACCTACATCTTGCCCAGTGAGCTCAGTAAGTTAATGATCCCTAGGACATGCTTTCTGCACACACCAAAAACAATAATTTGTGGACCTAGCTTGACCAAGTAGGGACAAGAAAACTCACCTGCCAACCTGGTGGAGGAACTGATGATGAAAGCATGAGCTCTACTCAAGAAATACAAAGAAGTTATTTTCCCCCTTCCCATTTTTCCTATAATTATAAAACTATAGCCAAGTAAGTTCTCAGGGTGTGGTACCCCCTTGCCTACCTGCTTGTAAGTCTCACAAGCATCCTATTCTAATAAATCACTTCCTATCTATCACCCTGCCTCTCACTAAATTATTTTCTACACTGAGACATAAAGGACTGTGGTACCAGAGCCATACAAAGCCCCTGAAATGACACCAAATGGTTTCAACAACACCCCTGTACTCTTTTCCTTAACATTTCCCTTCAATTTGCCAGTGGTTTTTGTTCTTTTTAAGTTCCTGCAGCTGCATAGGACACAGAATATTAATAACAGCAATAAAATGAAAGCTGTATTATTCCCTGCCTATTTCATAGCTACCCAAAACAATATTCTTAATTTTCTCAGAGATGAGGGAGAAGATGGAGCCCGTGAAATTAAGTAAGTTTAATTGACCTTCATGGAAATCAAACTCATGACCTTGGCATTATTTGACTGTGCTCTGCCCAGCAGAGCTAATGGGTTCACACAGAAAGCTTAAAAATGAGATTTTAAGACTACTTCCATAAATCTTGCTGCCTTGTTAACAACCACCACCAAGAGTAATCCAAAAATTGTATTTTTGAGGGGTTTTACGTTTCTCCAACAGATTCTAGCTAAAAATGACAGGCTGATCACATAAATTCTTCTCCTTGCCTGCCTAAGAACCTCTTTAAAATTAAGAGAATTGGAGAAGAAACAACAGCAGGTTAAAAATGTCAACAGTTTTTTAAAACCGAGATCAGATGAAGTAGCAGTTAATGACTGTGCAGAGCAGAAACTGAAGAATAGCTCCAGAAAAAATTACATTTTGTAACCCTCCAGTGAAACAGCTGGCTTCCGCCTAACCATCCTAAGTAAACAGAAAAAAGGGGCCCAGAGAAGTCAGAGACAATGTAAGAAGAAGAAAATTCTTTTTAAAACTCTAAAACTTTCAACGAAGATTATATGACAATAAGAGATTATATGACAATCAATTAAAAAAAAAACAGACTTCTGTAAAAAAATTAAACAGAAAATGTAAAAGCTATATAGAAATTAAAAATATAATAGCCAAAATAACAATGTGATTTGAAGTATTGGAAGAGAAGGTTAATGAATCCCCCGGAAAACAGAGAAAGAGAAAATAAAAGAGGTATAGATGATCAATCTAGCAAGGCTGAAAACCAAGCTGTAGAATTTCTGCAAAAAGAGAAAATACATATGAGTAAATTATCAATGAAATAATACTAGAAAATTCCCCAGACCCAAATGACAGGAGTCTACAAATTGAAAAAGCCCAGATACCTTAAGCAGTGGCTAAAAAAACATTCACACAAAAGTTTGTCATTGTGAAATTTTATAACACTGGAGATGAAGATTCTGAAATCTTCCAGAGAGGAAAAACAGGTAATATGCATAGGAGCAAGAGAGAATGGCTTCACAATTCTGTCATCAATAAGAATGCTAGAAGATAATGAAACAATGCTTTCAGAATTGTGAGGAAAAAGTACCATTCAAGGCCATAACATAGACTCAGGATATTTTCACTGATTCAGGGACCCAGATATGTTATTTTCTGTCCATCCTTCTCTGGATTTTACTAAAGATGTACTACAACAAAAGAGAGATATAGATAAAGACAGAGAAAGACATGCAATCTGGGAAACACTACAGTGCAACATATAAGGAGCAGGCCCAGAGAACAATCAATACAGATTGAAAAAAGACAGAGGTATCTAGGAATATGGAGATATGTTTACACACAAAGAAACAGTTAATATGGATTTTTTTTAAAAAGTAATTGTTTCGGAGGCAGTCACTGAGAGGTAATTTGAAGGAGTGGGGCAAGAAACTACTGTTTGTTTTTATAACTTATTTGGTGCTATTTAATTTTTTAAAAAAATATGTGCATGTAGCAAATACTTTGATTAAAATGTTAATGAAGTAAAATTGATAAAAGGTTAAATAAAATAATTTTCTATTATAAAATATCTTTTTAAAGGAAAGTACTATAAATAGAAGCTGAACACAAAAGGATCACTGGTCCTAAATAAAAATATGCCAAACAAACTCCCACTTGCTCTTTTGGCACCTTGACAATCAATTTGCTATAAAAGGTAAGGATGACTAAGCCAATGAAATTCAAGTTAATGCACTGTGCTTGAATGATGCTTATCATGGACTTAGAGAATGTACTAATGATTTTGCACGGCTTCTGATTTAACCTAGCATTATATCCATAGGAAGTTTAAAATATTCTTTATTATGCAATTATGGCTATTTTAAATGATTGTATTGCTGGGCAAATGATATATTTATTCATTTTGTCATGTTAAGATGTCTAGGGTTCTTTTCAAATTTTTAATTTATTTTTGGCTGTGCTAGGTCTTCAGTGCTGGGCACAGGCTTTCTCTGATTGCAGGGATCCGGGTCTGCTCTTTGTTATGGTGCACAGGCGTCTCGTTGCAGTGGCTGCTCTTGCTGCAGAGCTCCAGCTCTAGGTACTTGGGCTTCAGTAGTTGTGGTGCACGGGCTTCGTTGCCCCATGGCATGTGGAATATTCCTGGAGCAAGGATTGAACCCATGTCCCCTGCGTTGGCGGGTGGATTCCCAACCAATGGACCACCAGGGAAGTCCTAGGGTTCTTTTAAATGGAGCAAATGCAAGGTAGACTTGACTAACTCCCTTGCCTTAGCTTTGGTGTTAAACTTCAACAATTCTTAAGGGTTTCTTTTCACACCCTCCCCTCAAATTAGAACCATTTTCTTTCTCCCTCTAACGTTAGTGACATATGCCTTTTGAATCAAGCTCTAGTAGATCCTTTGACTATAGTTTGTAAAACAAAGCACATGATACTTGTTAGTTGAGTGATGGATACTTAGGGTCTTGATTGTAGTATTCAATCTACCTCTGTTTGTACAGGAATTTTCTTTACTAAAATATCTAGAATAAAGGTGGGTGTCCAATAAAGGAAGGCTTCCAATAAAGGGTTTCCCTGGTGGCTCAGCCAATAAAGAATCTGCCTGCAATGTGAGAGACCTGGGTTTGATCCCTGGGGAAGATTCCCCAGAGAAGGGAAAGGCAACCCAATCCAGTATTCTTGCCTGAAAAATTCCATGGAGAGAGGAGCCTGGCAGGCTACAGTGCAAGAGATTGCAAGGAGTCAGACACCACTGAGTGACTAACATGTTTCAGTTTCCAATAAAGGAAAGCATTTGTTAATATCTATCTTTGATTGTTCAGTGAGTCAACTTAGGAAGGCAAGAGTCCATTTTCTTTTCAATCTTTTCCATTATAAATTCTATTTTTGTTTTTAATATAAAGAGCAGCCTACATAACAATAATAAAGATTTCATCCTCATCAGCAAAACAGGCCTTGGCCTGCTAAGAACCTGAAGGAGAGACCCTCCAGGGAAACCTCTGTAGGAGGCAAAGTGTTGATGAGTCAGCTGGTGGCACACTTTCTCTGCCTTGATAATAAATCAGAGCTTCAGTTAATGAGTAGGATTGCTTTGTTGCTGAAGCACTTGTTTTGGGAGTGACCATAGGTCTGAGGGTGTAGATATTAATAGACTCTAACTAAAAAATAACTCCTTTTTTTTGGGGGGGGGCAATTTTTGTTTCAAAGTGTGAAGTGCTACTTATGGAAACCTAGACAAGTTGTTATTTGGATAATTATTCTCTCACTGAAACTCCATTGGTGGTTATAGTTAAATTAAAAAATGATACTACCTTTCCTGCTCTAAACTGTTCGACTGGGCTGTTTACATATTAAGCTGTGCCAAGCCTAATCTTCCTCCCAAAGCCTGTGTTTTGCTGATCCTTCAGGTGATTCATCTACTATATACACATGAAAGTTATAGTTCACAAGGTTGTTGTTAAAATTAATTAATGTTTGCTGTGTACTTTATGATCCTCAGATGAAAGGCATAAAGGAAATGCAGTGTGTCTACATAAAATAATAAGATCAGTACACATTGTAAAGAATGTTGGGATCTTTCTTAATGAAAGGTGAAGTATTAACTTCAGGTTATTTTTTATTAGTGTTTGTAGAAAAATCAAACAGCATTTGGAGGAATATAATGAAACTTAGTCAACAAAGGTCCATCTCGTCAAGGCTATGGTTTTTCCAGTAGTCATGTATGGATGTGACAGTTGGATTATAAAGAAAGCTGAGCGCCGAAGAATTGATGCTTTTGAACTGTGGTGTTGGAGAAGACTCTTGAGAGTCCCTTGGACTGCAAGGAGATCCAACCAGTCCATCCTAAAGGGGATCAGTCTTGGGTGTTCACTGGAAGGACTGATGTTGAAGCTGAAACTCCAATCCTTTGGCCACCTCATGCGAAGAGCTGACTCATTTGAAAAGACCCTGATGCTGGGAAAGATTGAAGGCAGGAGAAGAAGGGGACAACAGAGGATGAGATGGTTGAATGGCATCACCGACTCAATGGACATGGGTTTGGGTGGACTCCGGCAGTTGGTGATGGATAGGGAGGCCTGGCATGCTGCGATTCATGGGGTCGCAAAGAGTTGGACACTACTGAGCGACTGAACTGAACTGAATGAAACTTAAAAAGTTTTCAGGTAAACATGTAACTGACAAAAGCAGATATAATTCTGTTGTAGACTAAGCAAATACAGACTAATGATACCTAAATATCAAAAAGGATGAAAGAAACAAAGAAAGGAAAAAGGAAAAAAAAACACATACTCAATGTTCAAAGAAGGCAGACTGAAAATAAGAATGATTCTTGATTCTCAAGATTCTTTTCCCATTGAGATAAACAACTCTAAACTGGCCCCAAAAGAGTTTATCAGAAATGTTTGATCTTATTTTACTCTGCATAGTTTTACACATAGCTGATGGAAGGCTGTTCAAAGAAAGAAAGGAGGAGGGTGGAAACACTGGGTAAGCATAAACATCAGTGAACAGAGGAGACCCCCCGAGAGTTATTTTTGAACCCATTCTTTATTTCCCTCCTCTTGATAATGAAGGCCTAATAATATTTCCTTTCAAAAATCACTTCCTCCTGCCGTTCACACCTGCCTCACCCCAGCTGGATCCCTCAGCATCTCAGATCTGGATTGCCACAGTAGTCACCTGGCTGGCATCCCTGAACACTCTCACTCTGTATACCAAATTTATCCTGTCTAAACCCCCTTCCTGCCTTTGAAGTCCTGTTATCATCAGGCACCCTCTTCTTACCCGGTGTAACTCTCTATTCAGCTGCATTGTTCTCCTTGGAGGTTATGCCCTCCTTCATAATCTTTACACCATTGAAAAGTACTATCCTTCCCCTCCACCCATCTAAATTAAAACCATTCTCAAGGTTTCTGGTCAGTTTTAAAGCCTTCTCTAACTATGCCAGCTCTCAAAAATACTTTCTCTTTTCTGATATTTTTGACGTTTAGGCACCTAGAGTTTGTGCCAGTCTTTTTTTTAATGCAGTTTTATTTATTTTTGGTTGTGCAGGGTCTTCCTTGTTGCTTGGGCTTTTCTCTAATTGAGGCGATCAGGGGCTACTCTTTAGTTGTGATGTGCAGGCTTCTCATTGCAGTGGCTTCTCTTGTTGCAAAGCATGGGCTAATTGCAGAGCACGGGCTGAAGGGCGTGGGGTCTTCAGTAGTTTTGAACATGCAGGCTCTAGAGTGTGGGCTCAATAGATGTGGCCGATGGGTTTAGTCATGCCAGAGCACGTGGGATCTTCCTGAAACAGGGATCAAACCTGTTGCTCTTATGTATACAATGAGACTGTCATCTCCTTGAGGACAAAGACTGGGTTTTTTAAATAAATTTTTAAATTAATAAATTAATTGATTGATTTTTGGCTGCGCTGGGTCTTGGTAGCTGCACATGGGCTTTCTCTAGCTGCAGTGTGGCGGCTTCTCATAGAGGTAGCTTCTCTTGTTGTGAAGCATGGGCTCTAGTTGCCCAAGGGCATCTGGAATCTTCCTGGACCAGGGATCAAACCCATGTCCCCTGCATTGGTAGGCAGATTCATAGCCACTGGACCACCAGGAAAGTCTGGAAAAGACTGTTCTTGATATACATTTGGCATGTCACAGAGTGAAACACTTAACAAGGAACAAAGTAAATATTTGTCTGATTGGCTGATCCTAACTGTGGTCTACTGTTGTCTCTGTTTGAAAATGGGATTGTGGGGTGGGGCCAGGTTCATATCATATTTCATCCTAATATTGGGGGTAGAGCCCTCTAGGTCCTGGCTTTAGGAGGGAAAACTCTCATTTTAGAGTTTACATATTGAATCTTCGTTTTTTGTGCCCCTAGTCCTTCTCGGTCATGAAAACTGAATTTACCAAGAGAGACAAATTCAGCAAATGTTCTCAAGGAGAAAACTCAGAGCTCCTTGTAAAACTGAGACCTCCTGACTTTATTCAGAACTTGGTCTGAATATTCCTAACTTTCTTGCCAGCTTCTATATATATATATATATTATGTTATATATATATATTTAAGATCTTTTTAAAAATTATTTATTTTTGGTTATGCTGGGTCTTCATTGCTACGTGTGGGCTTTCTTTACTTGTGAAGAGTGGAGGCTACTCTTCATTACAAAGCACAAGCTTCTCATGGTGACTTCTCTTGTTAGGTGGTTGCAGCACTCAGGCTTAGTAGTTGCAGCTCACAGGCTCTAGAGTAGTTGTGGGCTTTAGTTGCCCACAGCACATGGAGTCTACTGTATTGAACCCATGTCCCCTGCACTGGCAGGCAAATTCTTATCCACTATACCACCAGGGAAGTCCCTACAAGATAATTTTTAATAAAATATTTCAACCAACATTTTTTGTTGCTTTCAACAGGAGGGTCTAAGTCACTGATATTATTTTTCTTTGTTTATGTTATTAAAAAGGATCATATTCTATCAATGCATGGTTTCATAACCTGCTTTTTAATATTCACAATGTATAAAGAACATATCTTACTTAAGGAATATGTGTCTGCAATCATCAATTGTTTTTTCATTCAACAAATATTCCCTGAAGACCTGATATCTATAAGATATTTTTGGTCCCTAATGATACAACAATGGATAATACACAGTTCCTACATGTATGAAACTTAAATTCTAGGAGAGGGGAAATATCAACCTATGATAACACAGTAAACTATATAATTGGGCTTCCCATTTGGCGCGAGTGGTAAAGAACCCACCTGCCGATGCAGGAGCTGTAACAGACATGGGTTCAATCCCTGGGTCAGGAAGATCCCCTTTAAGAGGGCATGGCAACCCACTCCAGTATTCTTGCCTGGAGAATCCCATGGACAGAGGAGCCTGACAGGCTATGGTCCATAGGGTCAAAAAGAGTTGAACACCACTGAAGTGACTTAGCACACAGCACAAGCTACATAATTACAAACTTTCTTATGAAGAAAAAATAGAGGGTACTATGAGAGAGGCACTCAGTTTAGACTGAGAAGTCAGGGAAGGCCATTCTAAACAAGAAACATTAGAGACTAAAAGATGAATAAGAATTAGTCAGGTGAAGAGGGAAGGGAAGAACTTCCAGGCAGAAGGGACAGCATGTATGAAGTCCCCAAGATAAGAGGGAGCATGTCACGTTTTGAAGATGAAATCAAGCAGAGAAGTTGTAGTAGAGATCCACGGGGGAGAGAGTGAGACACAAGCTGGAGAATAGGCTGGGGCCAGATCATACATGGTCTCCTATGCTCTGTTAGTCAGCTCTGGCTGCTACAAAAGATGGGGTGGCCTAAGCAACAGAAATTTATTTTCTCACAGTTCTTCAGGGTGAAACTCCAAGATCAAGGTGCTAGCTAGCATGGGCAGGATCTGGTGTGAGTTCTCTTACTAGCTTGCAGATGGTGGCCTTCTGGCTGTGCCCTCACATGGTGGGGAGAGAGCTCTGGTAGCCCTTCCTCTTTTTATAAAGAACATTGGTACTATCAGACCAGGTGTGTGTTAGTCACTCAGTCATGCCTGACTCTTTGCAACGCCATGGGGTATAGTCCACCAGGCTCCTCCATCCATTGGATTTTCCAGGCAAGAATACTGGAGTGGGTTGCCATTTCTTTCTCCAGGGGATCTTCCTACCCAGCAATCGAACCCAAGTCTCCTGCATTGAAGGCAAACTCTTCACCATG
Organism: Giraffa tippelskirchi; assembly: GCF_054371585.1. Classification (NCBI taxonomy): domain Eukaryota; kingdom Metazoa; phylum Chordata; class Mammalia; order Artiodactyla; family Giraffidae; genus Giraffa; species Giraffa tippelskirchi. Next base: position 24,530,751 of record NC_137279.1, read on the forward strand.
TGAGTGACAGGGAAGCCCTATCAGATAAAGGCTCCACCCTTCATCTCAATTACCTCCTTAAAGATGCTACCACCAATACAATCCATGGGAGGTTAGATCTTCAACATACGAATTTGGGAAGGGGACACAGTTCAGCCTGTAGCATATGCCATGGATTTCAAATTCATTTTAAGTGTGATAAGAAGCCATTGAAGAGTTTCATGCCAGGAAGTGACATGATCAGTTTATGTCTTGAAAGAATCGGTGTGATTCTTCAAAGACAGAAGGGGAGAGACCAGTTAGGAGACTAAATAGCCAAGATAAAATAAGGCAGCTGGGGCCTCTTTTGTGTCAGTGATGAGCAGAGAGAATTCAATGCATTCTAGGACAAATTTAGGAATAAGCATTGTCATCATTTAGTGATTATCTGGATGTGAGGAAGACCTGAGTGTCAAGGAGTTGTCTAGATTTATGGCATGGGCCAGGACTGGATGGTGGCATAATTTACTGAGGTTCAGTTCAGTTCAGTTGCTCAGTCACGTCCAACTCTTTGTTATCCCATGGACTGCAGTATGCCAGGCTTCCCTGTCCATCACCAACTCCTGGAGCTTACTCAAACTCATGTCCATCACGTTGGTGATGCCATCCAACCATCTCACCCTCTGTTGTCCCCTTCTCTTCCCGCCTTCAATCTTTCCCAGCATCAGGGTCTTTTCCAACAAGTCCGTTCTTCCCATCAGGTGTCCAAAGGATTGGAGTTTCAGCTTCAGCATCAGTCCTTCCAATGAATATTCAGGACTGATTTCCTTTAGAAATGACTGGTTGGATCTCCTTGCAGTCCAAGGGACTCTCAAGAATCTTCTCCAACACCACAGTTCAAAAGCATCAATTCTTTGGCACTCAGCTTTCTTTATAGTCTAACTCTCACATCCATATATGACTACTGGAAAAACCACAGCTTTGACTGGATGGACCTTTGTTGGCAAAGTAATGTCTCTGCTTTTGAATATGCTATCTAGGTTGGTCATAACTTTCCTTCCAAGGAGTAAGCGTCTTTTAATTTCATGGCCGCAATCACCATCTGCAGTGATTTTGGAGCCCAAGAAAATAAAGTCTGTCACTGTTTCCAATGTTTCCGCATCTATTTGCCATGAAGTGATGGGACTGGATGCCATGATCTTAGTTTTCTGAATGTGAGTTTTAAGCCAGCTTTTTTACTTGCCTCTTTCACTTTCATCAAGAGGCTCTTTAGTTCTTCTTCACTTTCTGCCATAAGGGTGGTGTCATCTGCATATCTGAGGTTATTGATATTTCTCCTGGCAATCTTGATTCCAGTTCATGCTTCTTCCAGCCTGGCATTTCGCATGATGTACCCTTCATATAAGTTAAATAAGGAGGGTGACAATATACAGCCTTGATATACTCCTTTCCCGATTTGGAACCAGTCTGTTGCTCCATGTCCAGTTCTAACTGTTGCTTCTTGACCTGCATACAGATTTCTCAGGAGGCAGGTCAGGTGGTCTGTAATTCCCATCTCTTGAAGAATTTTCCAGTTTGTTGTGATCCACAGAGTCAAAGGTTTTGGCATAGTCAATAAAGCAGAAGTAGATATTTTTCTGGAACTCTTGCTTTTTCGATGATCCAACGGAGGTTGGCAATTTGACCTCTGTTTTTTCTAAATCCAGCTTGAACATCTGGAAGTTCATGCTTCACGTACTTTTGAAGCCTGGCTTGGAGAATTTTGAGCATTACTTTGCTAGTGTGTGAGATGAGTGCAATTGTGCAGTAGTTTGAGCATTCTTTGACATTGCTGTTCTTTGGGATTGGAATGAAAACTGAACTTTTCCAGTCCTGTGGCCACTATGAAACTATGAGCCATGTAATGTAGGGCCACCCAAGGAGGAAGGGTTATGGTGGAGAGTTCTGACAAAATGTGGTCCACTGGAGAAGAGAATGGCAAACCACTTCAGTGTTTTTGCTTTGAGAACCCCATGAACAGTATGAAAAGGCAAAAAGATAGGACACTGAAAGATGAACTCCCCAGGTCAGTAGGTGCCAAATATGCTACTGGAGATCAGTGGAGAAATAACTCCAGAAAGAATGAAGAGATGGAGCCAAAGCCAAAACAACACCCAGTTGTGGATGTGACTGGTGATGGAAGTAAAGTCCGATGCTGTAAAGAGCAATACTGCATAGGAACCCGGAATGTTAGGTCCATGAATCAAGGCAAATTAGAAGTGGTCAAACAGGAGATGGCAAGAGTGAACATTGACATTTTAGGAATCAGTGAACTAAAATGGTATGACCTAAACCAAATCCCTTATGTTTATACAGTGGAAGTGAGAAATAGATTCAAGGGATTAGATGTGATAGAGTGCCTGAAGAAATATGGACAGAGGTTCGCGACATTGTACAGAAGGTAGGGATCAAGACAATCCCCAAGAAAAAGAAATGCAAAAACGCAAAATGGTTGTCTGAGGAAGTCTTACAAATAGCTGAGAAAAGAAGAGAAGCAAAACGTGAAGGAGAAAAGCAAAGATATACCCATATGAATGCAGAGTTCCAAAAAATAGCAAGGAGAGATAAGAAAGCTTTCCTCAGTGATCAATGCAAAGAAATAGAGGAAAACAATAGAATGGGAAAGACTAGAGATCTCTTTAAGAAAATTAGAGATACCAAGGGAACATGTCATGCAAAGATGGGCACAATAAAGGACAGAAATCGTATGGACCGAACAGAAGCAGAAGATAATTAAGAAGAGGTGGCAAGAATACACAGAACTATACAAAAAAGATCTTCATGACTCAGATAATCATGATGGTGTGATTACTCACCTAGAGCCAGACGTCCTGGATTGCAAAGTCAAATGGACCTTAGGAAACATCATTACAAAGCTAGAGGAGGTGATAGAATTCCAGTTGAGCTATTTCAAATCCTAAAAGATGATGCTGTGAAAGTGCTGCACTCAATTTACTGAGGTGAGAAACACTAAAACTGTAGGTTTGGACCAAGAAGAAGATAAATGTAAGTCTATTTTGAAATGCTGAGTTTGAGATGTCTACCCGACATTTAAGTGAGACGTCAGGTAAGAAATATATGGATCAGAGGCTCAGCAGATAAATCTAGCATAATGATACAAGGATGAGGGAATCATCAGTTGGTACTTAAGTCATAGGAGTGGGTGAGATTAGACAGGAAGAGAGAACAGAAAAAGGAAAAAAGGGGGCCTAAAACTAAGCTTTGAAGAACATAATTTCCTCATCAACACTTTATGATGAAAAACTTTAAACATAAAGAGTTACACTGTTAGCATCCATATACTCATCACCAAGATTCTATAACTGGCTTTTCACTGTATTTGCTTTTTCCCATTTCTATTTATTTGTCTAGTCGTCTATCCATCTATCAAGGTATCTTACTTTTGATGCATTTCAAAGTAAGATGCAGATATTAGTACATTTCACCCCTAAATGCATGCACATCAACCAGAGTTCAATATTTATCTATGAGACTTTTTAAATTGAAATTTATGTATAATGAAAATGTTCCATTTGATGAATTTTAACAAAAGTATAACTGCCTGTTTAATGCAAATTCCTATCAATATATACACATCATGACAACCCCAGAAAATTCCCTCAAGTTCCTTCTAGTCAGTCTCGACCCCCTCTCCCACAGAGGCAACCATATTTCTGATATTTTTCCCCCAAAGACTGCCTGTTCTAGAATTTCATATAAATGGAATTATATAGTATATACTCTTTCTTATATGTAAGGCTTCTTTTATTCAGCAAGATGTTTTTGAGACTCATTCATGTCATTGCAAGTATAATTAGCTTGTTCTTTTTTCTTGATGAGTATTACTATATTGTATGGCGACACCATTGTTTAGATTTTCTTCTACTGATAGACACTAAAATGCTGTTTCTCATGTGAGGTCATCATAAGTGAAGCTGCTACGAACATTTATGTATAAATCTTTGTGGGCATAAGTTTTCATTTCTCTTGAGTAAATATCTAGAAGTGGAATTGCTAATAAGGTCAGAAAGTTGATAGATGGTTTGTTTTGTTTGGGGTTTATGTGTGAGTGTGTGACAGAATATTTTACACATTAGCATCATAGCAAGACAATCCATCCAGGCATCATCCTGATCTGAACCCCCACCCACTATGTTTGCACAAATACTCTCCCATGATCATTTGTGTTAAATATATATAAATACAGAAAACCCCTTTTCTGCATATCAATCTCATCTGAGAAGCAAAATGATGTTTATAGGCATATATAAGAAAGTGAAAGTGAAGTTGCTCAGTGGTATCTGACTCTTTGCAACCCCATGGACTGTAGCCCACCAGGCTCCTCCATCCATGGAGTTTTCCAGGCAAGAGTACTGGAATGGGTTGCCATTTCCTTCTCCAGGGATAGGCATATATAACAGGTTATCAAATATTTCCTGTGATTCCTTGTGATAAAGTCGATGCAAATTAATTTTGTTCTGTGACTTTTATATTGTCAGTTGAGAGCATCTGATGCTTGGATAGATGTTGCTTGAAACTAGGTTACAAATCTCTGCAGAAAAGAACCACAAATGAACACTTCAATTATGAGAGTGGAAATAGTTTTGCACAAAATTTTAAAAATAATTCTTTTTCCATGTAATTTTAGCAAAGAAGGTTTTGCGCCAGATGAAATGCTTGATTAGAAAGAATGCCTGTTAGCAAAAGGAATTCGAGAAAAAATAAAAAGCACTTCGCATCTGTCATAATTTTTAGCTAAGAGAGATATTTACATGGAGACTTTTCCCTTGAGAAATCTGTGCAATATTAGTTTTTAATGTAGACACTAAACATTCTTGGCAGAATAAGGAAAACAATCACATCAAAAGCTTGAGAGGACTGCTTATTATTTGAGTATAATCAATGAACTGAGTAACAGAAGGAAACTTGTAATTTAGGATATCTCCACTTCAGTTTAAGTGAAATGGATGCAGATGTTAAGTTTTGAGATTGTTATGACTAGGATCATGATATCAGGGCCCAATGAAAGAAAAAACATGGATAACTCCTTTAAAGTGAGTAAACATCAACTATATGAAAAATGGGAAAACGGCTTATTTCTGTGGACCCTTGATTGCTGTACCCTTTCCCTTGTATGTTAAACTATTTTGGTGGTTAACATCGGCAGAGAGGGAATTTTCTGGAAGAATCCTGAGTGGCTTATACTTTTAATAGTAAGGTAGGGAACTGAAGGAAGCTAGATGGCCAGAACCTAGGCTAAAGTCAGTCCAGAAATGGCCTGGTACAGGTACTTTTGATCTGACCAGTGGAGGCTGGACCCCATCTCAGGATTGTTGCCAGTTTCATCAGACTCTGGGTATCACAGTTGCGAGTGGGATGAATTCTAGTTACTTCTTTGTAACTCAGTTCAAACTCAAAGTTCCAAGTAACAGCATCCAGCCTACCAAGCTTAGATCACTTTCTCTTACCCTAGGATGCTGTGGGGTACAGGGGGAGGAGGTGGCGGGTGGAGGGCAGAAGGCAAATATCTGGATTTTCTGGCTGTACTGGGAAGAAAGATCCTGCCACCCACAAATATTCCCAACTGGAAAATTCCCAAACAGTATAAGAAGGGTGATGAGCAGTCAAAAAATCATAAATATCCATTATATACATCTATCTGTCAGGGGTACGGGGCAATATAAGAGAATCTTGCTCTGCCCAACAGCTATTATAGCATCATTTCTGCAACTGTAGGCAGTAGGTTGGGGGCTTCCCAGGCAGCTCAGTGGTAAAAAAGAATCTGCCTGCCAATGCAGGAGGTGCAGGAGATGTGGATTCTGTCCCTGGGTTGGGAAGATCCCCTGGAGGATGAAACAGTAACCCACTCCAGTATTCTTGCCTGGAGAATCCCATGAACAGAGGAGCCTGGTGGGCCCTGGTCCATAGGGTCGCAAAGAGTCGGACACAACTGAGTGACTGAGCACACGTGAGGCGGTAGCTTACTAAATCACCAATTATTGATATAAACATATCCGTATATACATGTACACACAAGCACACAAATTGATCCACTGAAGTTTGTTGTTTTTTTTTTTTTCCTAAGTTTACCGTTCCTATTGAGAAAAGGAAACTTCTTTCTTTTTTCCAGGTCAAATAAAGGGTATGGTCACAGGTGTTATTAAACAACAGCTATATCATAGTACCTAACCTCAGAGAATAAATTTGAAAATAATGTATTTTGATGAAATGACATTGCGAGAAGGCAATTCAGCCATGTAGAGTCATAAAGGTTCTGTTTAAGGGACTTCTTTTAAAAGATGCTCCCTTATATAGCTTACTGATGAGAAGGAAGTTCTAATCAGGGGCATTGTTCTCCTCTCCATATTGGTTCCTGAATGACCCCTTGTGCTCCTTTGATTTTATCTGATGTTTACAAATCAAAAGTATTAGGAAAATCTGCCCACCTCTGAACTCAGTTTCCCGTTTAGTCTTGTAGAGTCATCTGTTTACGTGACAATTACTCATACAGGATTATTTGCAAATATTATGTCCTGTTGTTGTTCTGGATTACTAATTCCTTGAAAAGGCAGCATCTCTGTCTAATTGTGTTTAACACCAAATATTGGTCATTACATGTAGGGAAGATTTTTAAAGCTGCTGTTGGACCTTATAATAATAAATAGCTTGCCTGGCTACAGCAAATAAAATCTCTCTTCAGGGAAGACAGGTATGACAAACAACAGTGTGGGAGCCAAATCCAGCCCACCAGCATCTCTTTATATCTGCTTTTATAAACAAAGTTGTACTGGAATCCAGTCATGTTCACTAGTTTACACATTGTTTAGAGCTGCTCGCATGCTATAATAACAGAGTTGAGTAGTTGTGGCAGAGACCAGATAGCCTGTAAAGCCTAAAATATTTACTATCTGGCCATTTACCAAAAAATCTTGCTGACCACTGATCTATGTCAGTGGCTCTGATCTCAGATCACAGGATGGGATCTTCTGTAAAATCCCCCAAAAGAAAAATTCCCTGGTCCCACACCAATACCCCAAATCGAAATCTCTGGAGAGCTGGAGATACAGTTTTAAAAGTTCACACAAAATTGAGAATCACCAGTCTAATATAATACACAGTACCTAGTAATTTTGGCTTCCCGGATGGCTCAGTGGTAAAGAATCCGCCTGCCAATGCAGGAGACCAGGAGACATGGGTTCAATCCTTGGGTCGGGAAGATTCCCTGGAGAAGGAAATGGCATCCCACTCCAGTATCCTTGCCTGGAAAATCCCATGGACAGAGGAGCCTGGTGGGCTATGGTCCATGGGGTCACAAAGAGTCAGACATGACTGAGGGACTGAACACACACAAGCACAGTATAATTTTAATAATTTTCATTCACTGAGTGTCTACTACTAATAGATGTCAAGCATTGCACTAGATGCTCAACATGTATTTTCTCATTTACCTACATAAAACCCATCTTAGATACATTTTAATTTAATACATTTAATACATTAAATACATTTACTCCTTATTTTACAGCAAAGGAAATACAGCATTCTAAGGTTAACTTGTACAACACAGCCAGTAAGTAACGGGACAAGTGTTTGCACTAGGTCTTTCTATCTGTCCAAGACTGACAACAGAAGAAAAATACACAGGTGGAAAGAGATGCTGATTCTTATCCCCTGAGATGTGCATTTTCTCTGGGGGAGCTGTAGTATTTCCTGTTACTAATGCTACACAGACCTCCATAACAATGGTTGGCCTAAGTATGACTTAGGCCTAGGTATAACTGCTGAACTCTCCCGTTAAAAGAAGGTAGCACATCTGAGAAAACACTGGAACATTCAAATAAGATGTTATTCAAATTTAGAGGATAACAAAACAGAAACAAACTTATGGAGTAACACGAGGGTGAAAACTCATCTTCAATGAGGAGTATGCCACAGGACATTTTCATATCTGGTTCATGACATGTCTCCCACTGGTAGAGCTCAACTTTAATCCTTAACCTCTTAGAACATCATAAAGAACTCTAAAGACTCACCTAAGCCCAGATCTTAGAAATTAAGGCATGGAGCAAAAGGCAGTTTCCTCTCCATCTTGCTTACAGCACAACTTTCAAATGCTGGTTTCCTGAATGATTTACATATCAATGTCCAACTTTTTCTTAACTGGTTACTTATAACAAGGTAAATCTAATAATGCCTAAGAAATATTGAACATACATTTTTTGCTGCATGATATAATTTGGTTACAAAATGTATTTAACCTCAGTATATCAGAGCAACTAAAGAGCCTCTTGATGAAGATGAAAGAGGAGAATGAAAAAGCTGGCTTAAAACTCAGTATTCAAAAAACTAAGGTCACGGCATCCAGTCCCATCAGTTCATGGCAAATAGATGTGGAAAAATGGAAAACAGTGACTGGTTTTATTTTCGTAGGTTTTAAAATCACTGTGGATGGTGACTGCAGCCATGAAATTAAAAGACACTTGTTCCTTGGAAGAAAAGCTATGACAAACCCAGATGGCATATTAAAAAGCAGAGACATCACTTTGCCAACAAAGGGCCATCTAGTCAAAGCTATGGTTTTTCCAGTAGTCACGTACGGATGTGAGAGTTGGACCATAAAGAAGGCTGAGCACTGAAGAACTGATGTTTTCGAACTGTGGTGCTGGAGAAGACTCTTGAGAGTCCCTTGGACAGCAAGGAGATCAAACCAATCAATCCTAAAGGAAATCAACCCTGAATATTCATTGGAATGACTGATGCTGAAGCTCCAATACTTTGGCCACCTGATGGGAAGAACTGACTCACTGGAAAAGACCCTGATGCTGGGAAAGATTGAGGGCAGGAGGAGAAGGGGTCAAGAGAGGATGAGACGGTTGGATGGCATTATTGACTCAATGGACATGAGTTGGAGCAAACTCCAGAAGATAGTGAAGGACAGGGAAGCCTGGTGTGCTGCACTCCAGGGGCCACAGTTGACTGAGCGGCTGAACAACAGCAACAATATCTACAATTGCTTATTTAGGCAGAGCTCTAAATGCTGTTCAAATCATTAGCTCAATAAAAATGTTTAATCCAGTCACACTAATCTTGGGTCTATTCAAGTTCTAGTATCTGTCTTCTGCTAACTCTCATTGTGATGTGACTTAGATAATTTGGTTTTTATAATTCTAGTATCCTATTTATTGTTGCTAATTTATGCCTCCCAAAGCATTGATATTTTACAGTGCAAGGAGTAATTAGAAAAAGAAAAGCAGCTTCAGATTTCACTGAGTAGATTTAAAATTGTACTTTCACTAGGGTGCCTTTTACTTATGATACTCTAAAAATGAGCACTTATTATTGTTGTGGGCTGAACTGTGTCTATTCATCCCTCTTGCTCCCACCAAAGTCACATGTTATAGCCCCAACTCCGAGTACCTCAGAACATGACTGAATTTGGAGGTAGGGCCTTTGAAGAGATAATTAAGGTAAAATAAGGTTATAGGGGTAGGCCTTAATCTAACATACCTAGTGCCTCTATAAGAAGAGGAGATAGTACACAGATAGACATGATGGTGAAGACCATGTGAAGACAGAGGGAGAAGATGGTTGTCTACAAGCCAAAGAGCAAGGCCTTGGAAAAAACCAAGCCTGCCTATACCTTGATTTGGGACTTCAAGCCTCTAGAATTTTGAGAAAATATCTGTTGTTTAAGCTATCCAATCTGCAGTATTTGTTACCACAGCCCTAGCAAACTAACACAATAATGAAAACGAACAACATTCCAGTGAGTTTTGCCCAATTTAAAAGTGGAGCTACTTTCTCCTATGACACTGTTTAAAGTATTATAGAACCTGGAATGCACCTCTCTGCCTCAAGTTGTCTGATGTCTCTTTCATAAAGGGGTGCTGTTTACTATCACCCTGGAATCGGTCTCAGGAGATCAGTCGAAGTTCAGATATTCTTAATTCATAGGTGGTAGGCCAGTTCAAAGGCAATTACAGGCAGGACTCAGAAACATCATTTTATTTAGCTCTTTTGGAATCAAGTCTACAGGAATCTAGTTCCAGAAATCCCAGAACTAACTTGGCTACATCTTCCATGATCATTTTGGATTGTTACCCTGGATTGAAGGCAACCCCTTAGGTTTATTTTGCAGTTACTAACTCGGGCCTATTTTGAGATTGGACTGTAAAGATTAAGGGCAGGTCAGGAACTATTGATTTCTTCCTATTTTCTTGGAACACCTTCCTCTATTTCTTACCCTACAGATTTATCTTAATGAACACTGGTAAAGAAGTGTAGACCGGGGGAAAATGTAGATTATGGGGAATCTATATACAAGGAAAGGAGGGTGAGAAGGAGAGGACTAACTTGGCCTCCCATATTAATTTACCTAAAGCAATTTACAAAATTCAAATGACTCAGCTCCTGTACCCTCTATTTTGTGCATGTGTTCATTTTTGAGGCTGTCATTCCCTCTGCATACATAAATAATTTACACTGGAGAGGTCTCAGGACCTAGCTGTACTTTCAGTTCAGTTCAGTTGCTCAGTTGTGTCTGACTCTTTGAGACCCATGGACTGCAGCATGCCAGGCTTCCCTGTCCATCACCAACTCCTGGAGCTTACTCAAACTCATGTTCATCACATTGGTGATGACATCTAACCACCTCACTGTCTGTTGTCCTTTTCTCCTCCAACTTTCAATCTTTCCCAGCATCAGGGTCTTTTCCAACAAGTTGGTTCTTCCCATCAAGTGGCCAAAGATTTGGAGTTTTGGCTTCAGCATCAGTCCTTCCAGTGAATATTCAGGACTAATTTCCTTTAGGATGAACTGGTGGGATCTCCTTGCAGTCCAAGGGACTCTCAAGAGTCTTCTCCAACACCACAGTTCAAAAGCATCAATTCTTTGGCCCTCAGCTTTCTTTATAATCCAACTCTCACATCCATACATGACTACTGGAAAAACCATAGCCTTGACTAGATGGACCTTTGTTGACAAAGTAATGTCTCTGCTTTTGAATATGCTGTCTAGGTTGGTCATAACTTTCCTTCCAAGGAGTAAGTGTCTTTTAATTTCATGGTCACAGTCACCATCTGCAGTGATTTTGGAGCCCAAGAAAATAAAGTCTGTCACTGTTTCCATTGTTTCCCCATCAATTTGCCATGAAGTGATGGGACCGGATGCCATGATCTTAGTTTTCTGAATGTTGAGTTTTAAGCCAGCTTTTTCACTCTCCTCTTTTAGTTTCATCAAAAGGCTCTTTAGTTCTTCTTCACTTTCTGCCATGAGGGTGGTGCCATCTGCATATCTGAGGTTATTGTTATTTCTCCTGGCAATCTTGATTCCAGTTCATGCTTCATCCAGCCTGGCATTTTGCATGATGCACTCTGCATATAAGTTAAATAAGCAGGGTGACAATATACAGCCTTGACGTGCTTCTTTCCCGATTTGGAACCAGTCTGTTGTTCCATGTCCAGTTCTAACTGTTGCTTCTTGACCTGCATACAGATTTCTCAGGAGGCAGGTCAGGTGGTCTGGTATTCCCATCTCTTGAAGAATTTTCCACAGTTTGTTCTGATCCACATAGTCAAAGGCTGTAGCATAGTCTATAAAGCAGAAGTAGATGTTTCTCTGGAACTCTCTTGCTTTTTCGATGATCCAACAGATGCTAGCAATATGATCTCTGGTTCCTCTGCCTTTTCTAAATCCATCTGGAACATCTGGAATTTCCCGGTTCATGTACTGTTGAAGCCTGGCTTGGAGAATTTTGAGCATTACTTTGCTAGCGTGTGAGATGAGTGCAATTGTACGGTAGTTTGAACATTCTTTGGCATTGCCTTTCTTTGGGATTGGAATGAAAACTGACCTTTTCCGGTCCTGTGGCCACTGCTGAGTTTTCCAAATTTGCTGGTATATTGAGTTCAGCACTTTGACAGCATCATCTTTTAGGATTTGAAATAGCTCAACTGAAATTCCATCACCTCCACTAGCTTCGTTTGTAGTGATGCTTCCTAAGACCCATTTGATGTCTCCTGTGGAGGTATGGGTCAGCAGTGGCCTGCTGCAGGAGCTCTGGGTGCAGCAGACCTGGGTATGGCATAAGCCCTCTTGGAGGAGATTGCTATTAACCCCACCGTAGAGCCACCAGAACTTACAGAGGACTGAGGAAACAGACTCTTGGAGGGCACAGACAAAACATTGTGAGCACCAGGATCCAGTAGAAAGGGGCAGTGGCCCCACAAGAAACTGACCCAGACATGCCCATGAGTGTCCAGGAGGCTCCAGCTGAGGTATGGGTTGGTAGTGGCCTGCTGCAGGGTCAGAGGCACTGAGTGCAGCAGTGTGTGTATGGGACCTTTCAAAGGAGGTTGCCATTTTCTCATTACCTCCACCATAGTTTGGCCTCAGGTCAAGTAACTGGGAGGGGACACAGCCCTGCCCATCAGAACAAGACCCAGTTTCCCCCTCAGTCTATCTCTCCCATCTGGAAGCTTCCATAAGCTTCTTATCCTTAACCATCAGAGGGCAGACAGACTGAAAACCACAATCAAAGAAAACTAACCAAACTGATTACATGGACCACAGCCTTGAATAGCTCAGTTAAACTATGAGCCATGCCATGTAGGGCTACTTAAGATGGATTGGTCATGGTGGAGATTTCTGACAAAATGTGGTCCACTGGAGAAGAGAATGGCAAACCACTTCAATATTCTTGCCTTGAGAATCCCATGAACAGTATGAAAAGGCAAAAAGGTATGACATTGAAAGATGAACTCCCCAGGTGGGTAAGTGCCCAGTATGCTACTGGAGAAGAGTGGAGAAATAACTCCAGAAAGAATGGAAACAGAGCTAAAGCAAAAACAACGCCCAGTTGTGGATGTGACAGGTAATGGAAGTTTAGTCTGAAGTTTAGTTTAGAGCAGTATTGCATAGGAACCTGGAATGTTAGGTCAGTAAATCAAGGTAAATTGGAAGTGGTCAAACAGGAGATGGCAAGAGTGAACGTCGACATTTTAGGCATCAGCAAACTAAAATGGACTGGAATGGGTGAATTTAACTCAGATGACCATTATATTTACTACTGTGGGCAGGAATCCCTTAGAAGAAATGGAGTAGCCATCACAGTCAACAAAAGAGTCTGAAATGCAGTACTTAGATGCAATCTCAAAAATGACAGAATGATCTCTGTTCGTTTCCAAGGCAAACCATTCAATATCACAGTAATCCAAGTCTATGCCCTGACCAGTAATGCTGAAGAAGCTGAAGTTGAACTGTTCTGTGAAGACCTATAAGACTTTCTAGAACTAATACCCCAAAAAGATGTCCTTTAAATTATAGGGGACTAGAATGCAAAAGTAGGAAGTCAAGAGATGCCTGGAGTAACAGGTAGATTTGGCCTTGGAGTACAAAACAAAGCAGGTCAAAGGCTAACAGAGTTTTGCCAACAGAATGCACTGGTCATAGCAAACACCTTCTTACAACAACACGAGAGAAGACTCTACACATGGACATCACCAGATGGTCAATACCGAAATCAGCTGTACTTTAATAGATCTAATTCAAACTCCATTCTCATATCCTCCATTGAGCCATCTATTTAAAGCTGATTGTACTTATATGCCTCTACGTACAGATCTAACACACAGTATTGACATCTGTCAAAAGGTAGGTTCTATGACATTAGAATGACGATTCCCACTAGTTTTTCCTTTTAATTTTCACAGAACTCTATATTTTTATGCAAGTATCATTAAGTTATTTTATACTCTAGCTGTAGACAAGTACTTCTCATTGTATTCTTCCCACTAGATTATTACATTTCTTTAAGGCAGGGACACATGATTCATTTATTTTTGAATTTTTTCTCCTCTTCCAGTCCTTCCCACTCTCTAGCCCCCCTCCTCAATAACATGGCATTTATCTATAATAAAGAGTTGGGTATATATGTGACCTACCTAACTTATCTTAGTCTCTGTTTCAGCTCTTGCAGTGAGTGAGTTGGTAGCTAAGGTTTTTTTCTAGCCCTAATACAATAAGCAATGCTTTAAGTTGACAATTACACATTCCAGATCAATTTTAAAGCATGTGGTAACTTAAAAAACCACTTAGCATAAACTAAAAAGCATAGCCTATTCTAAATAAATTATCAAAAGAAAAACATTATATAGGCATATCAGAAAACACATTTAAAAGATTTATAAGGCTTTATTCTAACTGATTTGTGTGTGACATTAAAAAACAGCACTAAAATTTTTTTAGGGTTCATGCTAAGAGCAAAACTGTATTTGGTTACTGTCATCCTTATTTGACTGATCAAGAAACTAAAGACTATAACGATATATATCTAAAATGGATTTTTAAAGAACATTTGTATACCTTTTGTGTGCCATGTGCTGTTCTAAGCCCTTTACATGAAATGATGCATTTAATTTTCATAGTATATCAGTAGTAGAGATCAAGGAAGAGTCTAAATTTTTAGAATTAGATAATAAAATATAAGATAAAACCAAATTATTTCAGTTCCGTTAAAGCTACAACATAGTGATTTCTAAGCACAAATGACTATGAGACATTTAAGTTGTCTTTAATAATTTATTCTTAATGAGTTAGCGTAAGGTACTTCTCAAGCACTACTTCACTGTATTAATATAAATTTCACTAGATTAAAACAAATTATATAGTTTAAGCATTTAGAAGCTTAAATATAATTTAAATTTCAACATAATTATTTAATCTTATTCATATAAACTCTCAACACCCTAAAAATAGTTACTATTATTTAACTATAACATAGCAAAAATTTTAAACAGCAGTATCAGGGGAAAAAAGTGTTGAATTCACTAGCTAGAATTCTTAGAGTTAATTTGGGAATAAAATCCAGGATATCTTTCCACTGAATAACCATATTATCTGCTAAATAGACTCAGTCTCATGGGATAAATTATTCTCTGCACTTTATACGTCTATCCTATCTGGGGCATTCAAAGCCTATAAACTACTTTTTGTAGATTAGTTTTTATTGCAAACACTTGTTTTCTTCAAAGGTGGTCTTTTTTGCCAAATGTTTGTTTAATTATATCACTAAAATAAATTTTGGGAAGCCCCTCCATTTTAAACTTATTTTTAACCAAAATAAAAATAAATCTAACTTAAAAATCTTACTTTTTAAGGGAACCTTGAAGCAGGTCTACCTGTCGAGGTGTAACTATTAACAGTTCAAATAAATTATATTATTTAGGTTAACTGTAATGAAAGTTGGCTTACTTGCTTCACCTAAACAGGGAAGTTGGCATGTTTGCCTAGCAACAGCCGCTGAAACCTTCTGTTGTGGAAGGTTCCCTAGGAGTGAGAAGGGAGGAGGAGGAAAAACTGGAGGAACAGATTAATCTGTTTTTCCCAGCAGGAGACTGGAGGCCTGGCTGAGAAGGGAAATGCTATCCAAAAGATAGTCTTTAGATTAGCACACACCCACCTAGTCCTCCATGGTAGCTAGAAATTTGCCCTTGGCAGGACTGGGGTTACTATTTACTGGGTTGAAGAGATGGTTACAGATTCAGCCCACTTCAAAGAGACTAAATTCCAGTCAGTATAAAGACATCAATAGGTCTTCTAGAAAGAAGCTGAAATCTGAGTAGCAGGAGGGTGTTAGCAACTAAAAAGAACTGTTCTCTGCTCAGAATTTAGGAAGGTGTGTGATATATTATTTACAAATAATATAAAAACACTGGCTGTTATAGTAATTGAATTTATCACCTTAAAAGCAGAAGCTTCTCTAAATATAGTACTTCTCTTGGTATTGGGGATGTATGCGGGGAAGAAAGGACAGAACAGCAAAATCTCTCTTCTCTTGGCCAGACCTGAGGAAAAAACAAATGGGTGATAATTCAGAGGAGTATTAATTGGGTGCTTATTCTCTATTCCAGAAGATTTATTTTGAAATTAGGACTGTATGGTATAAGAAGAATCCCATTTCTCTCCTTTCTTAAAAGCAAATATTTGGTTAAACTGAATTGTCTCGAAGGGGTCTCCCATGACCCCAAATGAAAATGGCTTCTTTTCCATAAGGGAATAGAAACTTTCAATAACCACAAAGTTAGCTTTTAGATCCGATTTTTTTCTTCTAAGAGCCAGTTCTTTTCCTGTCCTTCCTCAGACAGCTCTTAATTGGTCACATAGGCCTGGAGAGACGTTTTGAGGCAGCCGAGTGCCCAGGCCTTTGGACTGTTTAGCCCTGTTGGGAGGCTGAATCCTTCAGAGACTCTGTAAAAGGACTGACTAGGGCAAAGCTGGTGTGATCAAGAACCAGGATAAAACGAGATACGAACAATTCTTCTGGGGTTTAGGAGGAGAGACGTGAAAAAGAAACAAGAGTAGAGGGACGAGTTGAGAAAGCCAAGGGGCTAGAGGTGAACGCGGGACCGGTTGGAAACGTCAGAAAATTTTCAATTCACCCTCGCCGTCTGGCCACTTGCCCGCGGGACGCCGAGGCGCTGGGGGACCAGTTCTTCAGCTCAGGGCGTGGGTGCACGCCGGGTCCAGGGGGGGAGCGACGCCACCCTCCCTCCACGGCGTTGGTGGCGGGTGACTCAGAGCTTTGCTCCCGCGCCCGTCCCGCCCCCTTCGCCTGCCCCGCCCCTGGAAGGAGGAGCCTCGCCCTCGTCTCCGCCCCAGTTTCTGGGGCGGGCCGGAGCCCGAGGAAGAGGAAGGGGACGAGGACAACGAGCGACGGGGCGGAGGAGGAGGAGGAGGAAGAGGAGGCAGACCAACAAGATGGCCCCTGCTGCAGGAGCAGCCTCAGCAGCAGGTGGGGGGCCGGAGGCGGCGCTGGTGGTGGCGGCGGCGGCCTTGGCCCGGCGGCCTGGGACAGAGTCAGAGTCGACGGTGGCAGCGGCGGCGGCGGTGGCTGCCCCGGCGGTGGTGACGGCCGCGGGGACTCGGAGCTGAGAGGAGCTACTGCTCGGACCAGCGCGGTGAGCGAGCGGCGGGCGGCGGCGTGGGGAGCCGGGCGGCCGCGGCCCGGCCTCCGTCGGGAACAATGGGCGGCCGCGGCGGGGCAGGGGCTGTCCTCGGCCGCCCTCGGCTCCTCGGCCGTAGCGTCCGCCCGCTCGGCCTCGGGCCCCGCCAGTGGTCCAGGGGCTTGTCAGTGGCCGGCGTCCTTTAGGCCTCAGGCCTCCGCGTGCCGCCGGGAGGGCCTGCAGGAGTGGGTAGGCCGTGGGGAGGTGCAGACGCCGCCCTGGACGAGGGGAGGGCGAGGGAGGCTTCGGCCATAGGGAGGGGGCCACCAGGCTGCCCAGCCCCTCCTGTTAGTCCGAGGACCTCGGCGGGAGCAGAGAGCGCCCGGGGGATGCTTTTTGGACCCTCAGGCTGCGGGGGTGGAGGAGGTGAAGGCGTCTGTAAACAGGCGTCGCCTCTGCCTCTCTGCACCTCAAGGCTGGTCCTTCTCCCCTACCCCTTAAGCGCTCCCCTTCCTTGGCCAAGTGGGTTTTACGAAGTCTGTTTGCCTGGAGCTACTGCAGAGCGAGCCCGGTAGTCTTTTTTTCTTCCCGGCGGCGCTAGGGCGGTTATGTTTGCAGGTGTTTTTTTTAAAAAAATTTGAGTGCACGACAGCAAGCAATCTGCCAGGTGAAATGTGATTATCGACAAAGGATGGCGAGAGAGACAGAGAGCTAAAGGCTGTTCCTCTTTAAACATCTCTAGGCATCGGTTCTCAGTAAACATCAATTGTGTTCTCGTCCAGGATGAGAGTGAAACAAGGGCTCTTTTGGAACAGTAAATAATATAACTCTTGACATCCCAGAATAGTCCCAGAAACTGGAAACAAAGCCGCTTACTGGCAACGCGGAGACAAATTGTAATGTTTGAATAGAACTTTTCTTCAAAGAAACCTTTTTAAATTATTAATGTGCCTCATAAGAAGCAACATTAACTAGATAAAATAGACCTAATGAAGCATTTCTTAAGGAGACAGAAGAGGTTCACCTCCAGGCTAGAACTTGTCTTTTTTTTTTTTTAACAATTTTCAAAAAGTAGAAACAACTGTTCTCTGTTGAATATTTAGGCTTATCAAGACGCATTATAATTGCCCTGTGTCGTGATTTCTGAAACGTCAACAATTAACTACTATTTCTCCTAAACTTAATTTCTCAAGGAGGAAATTATCCAAGTTACTTCTATTTCAGTTTCTACGGCAGTATGGAGAAATTTATATTAAAATTGTTTGAATGCCTCCGAAAGACTGCTTTCCACTATTTAACATTCACTCTCATGGTCCAACTCCTTTGCGTTCTTCACAGGACCTGTGCTATGCAGAGAATATGCCAGTTAATATCTTTTACACAGTTTTAGGGTGAACTTCTAATTAAAATTGTCCATATCTGTTGTAATTCAGAGCATTTTCAGGTTATATGAAGTTTAATGAGAGGCACTGGTCCTTGGTTCTTCCACAAGAACTCACGGTAAATAGACCAGCAATTGAGTAAATGTGGAGGTGGACTATTTTTTTGTTGTTTAGAATTGAAGTATAATAGATGAATATGAATGGCTTTCATTTTGTGTCTAGTATAAATAATGTTGTGGATGTTTTGACTTTAGGTAGTGGGGAAAGAACAGCTTTCACATGGCTCCTGCTGATGTGAATTTTCTGGGGATACATTTCAAAAGGGACATTTTTTAAGTGTTCAAAGTTATAATTTAATCAGTCTTTTTATTTTTTTTTTGCTGAATTTTGTTAGATTGATACAGAGTGCAAGTAATCTCTATATCATAATGATACTTAAATTTATCTGTGACTCTAAACCTATTGGAACAATTGTAGTAACTTATGATTTTGTAAATTTTAAGTGGTCAGTGTGCTTTGTTGTGAAAACAGATCTTGTGTTAAGGACTAATTTGCCTCCTCATCTTCCTGAAAACAAAGATTTTTAAGTGTTGATGGTTTTGTGTTTGAAATTAGATGCTGACTCAACAAGCATTGAGGCTAGGTCCCAATTTCTATTTGATATTAAAAAAGCTCTTGGAGAATTGTGCTTTTGTTTGTGTCAAACTATTTTAAGATGTGATCCCTCAATTGTCATGTCCTCAATATCAATGTTTATTCTGATTATGTCAGTTCAGATATTCTCAAGTGATAATTTAAGAATTTCCTGTAAGAAGTTTTGGGACCATAGCTTAAGAAATAGATTTGTATTTTCAAGGTAATATTAAAAGTTACTATATGTTTCATTCATTTGGAGAAATTTGAAAGGCTTTTTTAAATACATTAAAAATGTAAAATTACAGTTTTTCAAAGCGTATTTATAAAATGAATAAAAATATTTGCATTTATCCCTCCTACTCATCTGTAATATTGGTGGTATTCGCATTTTATATAGGAAGAATCTGAGTCTAAGGAGAAGCTACTATAACTGACAAAAACACCACTTAATAGGTGAAAAAACTTACTCAAATCCAAGTCTTGTGACACAACTTATTAATAGATGTTTTACTACTGCTACTCCTGCTATATGTCCCAAGGTCAAATTTGCATCTCCTGTATGACGGATTTCTTTTTTTTAAACTATGAACTATGTTTTGTAACACTGTGCTTGCCTTTTGCTCTAATATCCTTTCTATTATCATTATTTGTACCCTGCCAGTATTCACTTACAAGTTTGAGAAAGTATTTACTCATGTAAATTACAGAAAAAACACTTGTTTTTGGTTTTAGTACATCTGAATGCCATACATATAGAAACTCATACTGTTTACATAGAACAGATTTGTGGTAATGTTGTAATTGTTTCATGGCTTTAATTTGTTAACTGAATTGTGCCTTTGAAATAAATACTTAGGAAGATTTTAAAATGATTTTAGTAACATTCAATGATGTTAAGGTCAGGTCAGCTTACATTTGAAGTTCTTCATTTATAATTTTTTAAAGCCATAAACCATTTAGAATTCTGCAGCATTTTTTATCTCCAGGTATTAGAGCTTGAAATGGAGTTTGGTGGAGTCTAATGAGTCTTTTCTTGCATATATCTTGGAAGTGATTGGTATCCAGTAAAGTGAAGAATAAACTGATAAATGATCCTTGTTTGGTGGACACTTTGGAGCAGGATGTTCCTTGGCAGGGTATGCTGACCTGGTTTAGCTTTGGCCCTGTCCATGCTCAGGAGTTCAGGTATTCTTTGGGATTGGATTCAAGTGGATTTAAATTCTCAGATTGACCTGCATCAAGACAGTGACAGATTTCAAAATCAGCCTGTTATTAGGATCTACTTTAAGATTACCGTCTCTTTTGTTTAATCCTAAAGTCTAGACTGTATTTGGACTAGCCTCTGAGGGTATAGCATAATATTAATTTTGTCAATCATTTAGATAAAGAAATTTTTCTTATTCCAAAGTTTCTTAATGTTGAGTCTATACATTTTCATGTGTGAAGTTTACTCAATCTGAAGTGACGTTGCACTATATCCGCAAGACAGTTAGCTTTAGCATGTTTATTTATATCCAGTCTTGGTCAGATTTGTGCTTGTTTACTTCTTGTATTCTTGTTTACTCTTTATGTAATATTAGACATTTCTCATCAGTTCACAGTATTTCTGATTGTTTGAGGTTTGAGAAAATTTTAGTAAAAATTTTGAGTTCACCTTCCATGCACAGCTGAGCTGACTAAAATTGTGTTCTGTCCTAGAAGACTAAATATTGCAAGGTTCATTTATATATTTTTTGAGATTATTTTACAAATGTATGTCAGAACAATATTTTGATGTTTGTCAGGCATTTTAGCACTGATATCAATACGTACCTATTACTGTACATATACGGTGATAATTTAGCTTGTAATGCTTTTTTTCTAAATATCTCTAAGATCTAAATAGCATTTGAATGTGGTAGTTTTGAAGAACTCTAAAATAGTCTATATATTGTAACATAAAGTTTTTTAAATGGAGGTTTAAATTGCATAATATAAAATTAACCATATTTAACAGTTCAGTGGCAATACATTCACAATGTTGTACAACCACCACCTCTGTCTAATTCCAAAACATTTTATCACCCCAAAAGGGAGCTCTTGTACCCATTGAGCAGTTACTCCCCATTCCCTCTCCCCCAGTCCCTGGCAACCCACCATACTACTTTCTCTATGAATTTAACATAAAATCATTTTGAGCCAAGATTGAACATGAGTACTGTGTATAATTGAAGTTGCAAGGAAAGACTTTGTGATATGATTGTTAGGAATCAAAAACCACCTCATTCTTTGTGTTCTTCTCTAAGTACAGTAGGCATGCTGCCAGGGATTCTTTATGGGAGAAAAGTTGGAAGTCACAGCATTTTGAAGTTTTTGTTTTGATCACTCCAGAGAAGTTGTACTTAAACTCTCAGATTCATTAGGGTTGTGAGAAGTAACTAAATTTTAATGTTCTCTACAATTGTGAGCAATGAATACTTAGTCTGTTGTCTGCAACTTGTTTGCCTTTTGTTTTTTCTTAATATATAGAAGAAACTTGGAATATTAATAAGCAAGAACTTATTTGAAGTTACAGTAGAAAATGTTTGTTAGATTGAAGCTCTTTTATCTTTATGAGTCTAACTTTATGACTTATTCAGCTAACATTTGAGGCTGTTTGGAGTTAGGATTTGCTTGTTGACTAAATCTTCAAAACCTTGGTCTTGGCTCTATACGTAATTCCCTCCAAAAGCATGGACACTGTTAAACAGAAGCAATTGGTTTGTAAATGTTTGTTGGTTGATTGAGGGAGAAAATAAACAGACTTTTTTTTTCTTTCTGGAATAAAGTATAATAAAGTTGGACTTTTGTAAATTTAGAATTACTGCTGAATTTGAAGCTTTAGTTTTGGGGTTTGAAAATACTTTTATTCTTTTCCAAAATTCAAAATTAGGTACTTCCCCTAATTAAATTTAAATTTTAATGTTTATGGTGAGAAGTGAAATACAGAGTTTATATTATCTGTTAAAGATTTATAATACTTTACAGATACAGAAGCTCTAAGCAGGGAAGAAGGATTTAAATTTTGATGCTAATTTCCTCTCTTTTAGGTAAAATTTAATTATTAAATTTAGTTTTAAGCGGAACTTTAAAAGTGATAAAAAAGAATTATATAGATATATTTAGAATTCAATGCAGTAAAATTCCTGCTTTCTTTTCTTCTCTCTTTTTTTAAAAAAATATTTATTTATTTGGCTGCACCTGGTCTAAGTTGCAGGTGTGGGATCTAGTTCGCTGACCAGGGATCAAACTCAGGTCCCCTGCATTGGGAGCGTGGAGTCTTAGCTCCTGGACCACCAGCAAAGTCCCCTTCTTTTTTTTTACTCGTGACTTTTTTCAGAAAATGTCAACTCTCTTTGTAAATATTTATGTTTACAGCAGCAGCATACCTCATTTGTGTTTGATAGTAACATTTATTAGAAAGCTAGTGTGCTAAATTAATACATTTAATCATAAAAGAACATCTTTAAATGAGGTTATGTTTAGAGATTATGCTTGAAAATACGGTTAGTGTAAGATTTGTGAATGAAACAGGATCATTATATTCTTAGCTTTATTATAAAACAGTGTATCATCTGGCCAGATCCCAATGCAGAATAAGAAATAGACAAAAAAACCTTTATTAAATATTAATGAACTAAATCATCTATATGAAGGCAACTGGCTTAGAACCTCTCTTGCACTGTGTGTAATTCTAAGAAGTTTGATTATCTGCTTTATAATTTCACAGCAGATTAAAAATGCAAATTAGATGTGGGAGTAGAGGCACTCTAGGTGAGATGGACAGCAGGAAGAGTAGTAAGATAAAAAATCACCTTTGTCGTTGTTCAGTCTCTAAGTCGTGTCTGACTATTTGCAATCCCATGGACTACAGCATGCCAGGCTTCCCTGTCCTTCACTGTCTGCCGGAGTTTGCTCAAACTCATGTCCATTGAATCAGTGATGCTATCTAACCATCTCATCCTCTGCCACCCTCTTCTCCTTTTGCCTTCAGTCTTTCCCAGCATCAAGGTCCTTTCCAATGAGTCGGCTGTTCCCATTGGAGCTTCAGCATCAGTCCTTCCAATGAATATTCAGGGTTGATTTCCTTGCAGTCCAAAAGACACTCAAGAATCTTCTCCAGCACCATGATTTGAAGGCATCAGTTCTTCGGCGCTCAAGCTCCTTTATGGTCCAACTCTCACATCCATACCTGGCTACTGGAAGAACCATGGCTTTGATACGGACCTTTATCAGCAAAGTGATGTCTCTGCTTTTTAATATGCTGTCTAGATTTGTCATAGCTTTCCTTCCAAGGAGCAAACGTCTCTTAATTTCATGGCTGCAATCACTGTCTGCAGTGCTTTTGGAGCCCACTGTTTCCACTTTTCCCCCTTCTATTTGCCATGAAGTAATGGGACTGGGTGCCATGGTCTTTTTTTTTTTAATGTTGAGTTTTAAGCCAGCTTTTTCACTCGGCTCTTTCACCCTCATCAAGAGGCTCTTTAGTTCCTCTTCACTTTCTGCCATTAGAGTGGTATCATCTGCATATCTGAGGTTGTTGATATTTCTCCCAGCAATATTGATTCCAGCTTGTATTCATCCAGTCCTGCATTATCACATTAGCTTGGGACAATGAAATACAAAGACACTTTAGACTCCTGAGTATATCATTAATTAATTAATTAATTATTGTATTTTACTGTATAACCTGTTGTTCTTCTTGATAGATTCATTTTGGGGAAATTTACTTATGTGTGTGATTTGGGGAATCATAAAACTATATACAGAGTATATTAAAACATAGACTTTGGAGTCAGATGTATCTTAGTTCCCATCTTTTATCATATAACTGTATAATTCTTTGTCTCTAAAAACAGAAACGGTAATATCTTAAAGGATTGTTTTGAAATTTAAGTGAGTTAACCCGTATCTTTAATATAGTATGCATTCAATAAATGTTACTTTCTTACTTAAATTTTGTTTAATGAAAATCACTTTAGAAAGATATTTATCTAGAATATTTGAACATTTTCTGCTGTCAAATGTTAGTGTTCAACATAAACTTTGTGTACTGGTGGAGTTGGTGGTAAAAAATGAAATACCATTCTCATTCTTCCCACATCAGTCTTTCATTAATATGAACCTGTGCTGTTTAATACCAGCCACTAGCTACATGTGATTATTTAAATTTAAAATTTTAATGGACTTTCTTATAAAGCAGTTTTAGGTTTATAGAAAAATTGCACTGTAAGTACAGCATTTCCATGTATGCCTTTCCCCACAGTTACTTCTGTTAACATCTTACATTAGTTTGGTGCATTTGTTATAATTGATAAACCAGTATTGACAAATTATTAACTAAAGTCCATAGTTTACTTTACAGTTCGTGATTTGTATTGTACAGTTCTATGGGTGAGATTGTCTTTCACTTAGCAACGTACGTTTAAGGTTCTTCCCTGTCTCTCCATGACTTGATAGTTCATTTCTTTTTATTGCTAAATAATGCTGTGTTGTATGGATAAATTTAAATTTTAATTAATTAAAACCAGAATTTAAAATTTAGTTCCTCAGTTGCACCAGCCACATTTCCAGGGTTCAGTAGCTACATGTGGCTCGGTTCAGTTCAGTCACTCAGTTGTGTCTGACTCTTTGTGACCCTATGGACTGCACTATGCCAGGCTTCCCTGTCCATCACTACATGTAGCTACATGTGGCTAGTGGCTACTGTATTGGAAAATGCAGATATAGCACATTTCCATCATCTCAAGAAGTTCTATTGAAGAATGCTGATGCCAACCAAAGTCTGATTCTCCATTTACATTCACTCTCACAGAGAATTTACCTATTGGCACAGCCTCAATGTCTCATTAAGCCTACATTTTCAGTGCTTTGGCTTATGCTGCCAGCAGTCCTAAACTTAACATAATTTAAAATTCTTTACTCCCTCAAAGAAACAGCCTTTCCAGATGCTGTCCATTATAATGTGGTTTCCTATCAGGGCATCATCTTTTACTCCACTCTTCTTGTCCCTAAAATCTAGAGTCATCTTTTTCTTTATTTTTTCTCTACACCTTTTGAATGTTTGTCAAAGGTAAACATGTCTCAGAGCTAATAACTGGCAGAGATTAGATCAGAATCTAGAACTCCTTTTTCTAGTTCTCTCTGGGGATTTCCACTAGTTGGGGGTGCTTTTACAATAATTTTAAAGTTGCAGTCGCGTTTGAAGAGTTTATTGGGGACTGTGTGATTTATATCAAAACTGTAGAGGTTATAGCTATAGATTTAATAAATAGTGATGTACTAATTCTTTTAAAAATAAGAACGTGAAAATGAAGACATTTATCTTATTTCACTGATTCTTCTCTATAATTTGGTTATGATGGAAAATTTTTTTTGCTCTGTGTGTGACCCACTTTGCATAATAAAAATTAATTTCCTGTACTAATATGAATTGGCTGGTAAGAGTGAATAGAATTTTAACTGAACTTTGTTGCCATCCAAAATTCTCTGTTGGTGCCCTGCTGTCCTTTATATTCTATTCAGATACTTTGTAACATCCAATTTGGTTACCACATGAACTTGTATCTTCTTAAACATTCTTCACATTATCCTGTTCAAGTTTCCAGAACTTGAAAAATGGAGAGCCTTTTGTCAGTCTCTTTTGCTTTTCTTTTGAGGTAAGCTGTACCTCTGCTTTTGCTGAAAATAGCCATACTGTGTATGGTCTTGATTTGACCTTCACTGTACACTGGTTATGCTTGCTCAAAAGTTCATTTTTGTGGAAACCTTCTGTTAAAGAGTAGCAGTCTTGCATGTTTAAGTACTGTATTAAAAAAAAAAAAAAAAAGCCTGAATTTTAACCTTCATTTTGAAATGCTTTCCCTGTAATTACTGCTCTTAAAACCCATGTTTTATATGTCAGTTTTTACATTAATTACTGTTTTGATTAAAACTGTCACTCTTTGCTTGAATCTAGCCTCTCTTTAAATTTATTAAAAACTTTTTAAAAATGTAAGGCTCTTCATATATCTAGAAAAGTTGAGTTACGAGTTATCTGAGTCAAGTTTTTCCGAAATGTCATTTTACTAGGTAGGTCTGCAGTTGATAAAATCTGCACATAAGGGCACAAAAGTTCCTTTCAACTTACTCTCTTTCTCCTGCTTTAGAAAGAAGAGGAGGAGGGAGAGAGGGTTTTTTGAATAAGAAAATTCTTAGGATAGAAAATGTAATATTTAAATCTCTTTAAAAGCATTTAAGAGTAACTTAGAATATCACAAAGCTTAGAACAGATAATCTCATGAAAACATCTTTAAATATTGAAGCTGTAGCACCTATTCCCCTAATGATTGACATGCATTATTAGTTAATTCACTGTATTCAGAGTATTAAAATAAAACTTTAAGCATCTTCACAGCTGTATAATGACAAAATGATAAGTGGCAGAGGAGAAGGAAGGGGCGGGGAGCAAAGTCCTATCAATTGAATCTCCATTTTTGAGAGATTTCAAATTCAGTTATTGACTTTTTAAAATATTCTTTTTAGTTTTAAAAAGACTGGTTGTTTTTGTTTGTTTTTAGAGCAGTTTTAGATTCACAGTAAAATTGAGAAGGTACCAAGTTTTTCCCCACACATACATAGCCACCCTTATTATCAACATTCACCACCAGAGTGGTACATTGATTACAACTGATGAACTTAAAATTGATGTTTAAGTCTATAGTTTATATTAGGGTTAGGGTTCACCCTTGGTGTTGTACATTCTATGGATTTGTACAATATGCATTCTTCTTTCATTTAGTAATATGCCTCTTCCATGTCTCTTCCTGGCTTGGTAGTTCATTTGTTTATTTATTTATTTTTTTATTACTGAATAACATTCCATTGTCTGATTGTACCACAGTTATTTATCCGTTCACTGGTGGACGTCTTGGTTGGTTGCTTCCAAGTTTTGCAATTATGAATAAAGCTGCTGTAAATATCCACATGCAGGTTTTAGTGTGGATACAAATTTTCAGCTCCTTTGGGTAAATATCAAGGAGAGTGATTGCTGGATTATATGGTAAGAATATGTTTAGTTTTGTAAGGAACTGCCAAATTGTCTTCCAAACTAATTGGCCCATTTTGCCTTCCTAGCCACAATGAATTAGAGTTCCTGTTGGCCCCACATCTCTGTCAACATTTGATGTTGTCTGTGTTCCAGATTTTGGCCATTCTAATAGTGTGTAGTGGTGTTTTATTGTTTTAATTTGCATTCCCTGATAACATACGATGTGAAGTATCTTTTCATATGTTTATGTGGAATCTAATATTGTATAGCCGGAGTCACACAATATATAGCCTTTTCAGATTAGCTTCTTTATCCTTAACTTTTTAATCTGTCACTTCAGTTTTAGCTTTACCTCATTCGTAGATATTTTTAAGAATGTGGTTAATTTTGGAGGCATACTTTCTTCTAAATATTAAGTACTAGCATTAAAAAAATAGAACCAATGTGATATATTCTGCACTGTTACCTTTCATGTGACTTGTCCAGCACTATCTTTAGAAATATGAAACATGCCACAATCAGGTAGTGATATTTTTCAGTCATTTAAAAATTATTGAGCAAATATGTGCCATACAGCAGCTTCCCTGGTGGCTCAGTGGTAAAGAATATGCCTGTAATTCAGAAGACATGGAGATGTGGGTTTAATCCCTGGGTTGGGAAGATCCCCTGGTGGACGAAATGGCAGCCTATTCCAGTATTCTTGCTTGGAAAATTCCATGGGCAGAGAAGTCTGGTGGCCTACAGTCCACGGGGTCAGAAAGAGACACAACTAAGCAACTAAACAACAATGAAATGGCATACTGCAGTATGAAACAATATGGATTTTCTCTTATAGATAAAGTTTAGAATGTATTGGAGTCATCCGAGGGGCAACCTAATATACTCTGGGCTTTAAAGAGATTTCTTGAGTTTCCTGAATTGAATGAGACTTAAAGGGTGAATAGGGGTTTAACATCCCTGACTTATTTGAGCCAGACAAGACCTAGAGTGAAAAAGCATATGTTGTATGTGGGGAAATCTTCATACTTTTGTTGCTAAAATATAAAATCTGAGGCAGATGGTGATGAAAAATAAAGCTGGAGAGGTGGGTAGGGGCCACATCCCAGGGGTCTTGTATGACTTGTTCAAGCAGTTGGGATCAATTCTGCTAAGGCACCATCAACGAGTTGTGTTGTGTTTTGTTTTTTTTTAATGTTTGAGGTACAAAACACACCCACTAAAGGGCAAAAATCATAGGTGTACATCTCGATGACTTTTTACGTATGTACACTTGTGTAACCACCATCCAGATCAAGATATTCAGTGTTTCTGGCATCCAAGAATTCTTTCTACTCTTTCCTCTCCCCAATGTTTCCTGACTTTCCCAAGAGTAAATTCTCACTTCTAGCACCATAGTCTGTTTTGCTTCAAAATCGTACATCATGTATTCTTTTTGCTCCTTCTATAAACTGAATCCTGCAGAAGGTGCTATTTTGTTTTTGGCGTTGTTGACTGTAGTATCTCTGAAATTTGGCCATGTTATATTTAAGAGTAGATCAGTTGGTCTATTTTTATTTTTGCTGTATAGTATTCCATTGTATGAAATTGTCACAGTTTATCCCCTCTACTGTTTATGAACATTTGGATTGTTTACAGTCTGTTTTTGGCATCTTATGAGTAAAGCTGTTATGAACATTATTGCATACGTATTTTGGTAGCCATATATAGTCATTCCTCTGGCAGTGAAATTTGGGAGTCATTAGTAGGCTTTTGTTTAGTCTAAGAGGATACTGCCAGTTTTCCAAATATACCAGTTTACACTGCTAGCAGCATTGTATGAGAATTTTGCATGCTCATATAGTCTTTAATATGTGGTATTGTCAGTTAATTTTTTTTTAGCCATTTTGCTAGGTATAGTTTCTCATTGCCATTTTACTTTAAACTCCCCTCGTGATGACTCTTTAATAAGCATCTTATACACTTATTGGCCATTTTGATATCCTCTTATGAAAGAGGATCTTTCAAGTTATTGTCCTTTTTTTATTGCTTTTTTTTTTTTTGGTCATAGAAGAAAACCATAAGTGAATGAGCAGCTGCTGTGAGGAGGGTGAAGGAAGACAAAGCTGGAGACAGATCACTTAGAAGGTTACTGTGAGATCCAGGTGAGAGAGACTATATACATCCTGTATGAGAGCAGGGACTTTGTTTCACTCAGGAACTACATCTTCAGATCCTAAGGCACTATGTGGCACATGGTCAGTGCTCAATAAGTAATTTTTGAATGAATGAATGATTACAGCCTTCAATCATGGAAGGAGAGATAGGAAGGAAGATACAGATATAAGAGATAATATACAATTTTTAATGAAGGTAGAAGAGGATGGAATCTAGGATGCTTGCCAGATTACTAGGTGTGTACATTGAGTCAAGTTGTGTAGTGAGGTAACTAAAGAAACAAAGGCTACAGAAGAAATTACCGGTTTAAAAAAATAGGGACAGGTTAATTACCATGTGACCTTGTGCATATTACCTAACATTTGTGCTCAGTTTCTTCAACTGTAATATTAAGAAATAATGATATCTGATATCTAATAGGGCCATTGTGAGGACTAGGTGAGATAATCCATGTAAAATTTAGAATAGTGCCTGGCACATAAAATATACTCAAAAACGATGAGAGATAGAAACAAACAAAAATCCCTGTCTTCATGGAACTTAAATTTTACTAGTGGCAGTTCCACACTGTAGCAAAATAAGAGAAACAGCATATTGAATGGTGAGAAGTATTTTGGAGAAAAATTAATCAGGAATGAGATGGGAAGCACAGATTGTGGTGGTAGTGTGATTTGGGTTGAGGGGTCCATTTTAAATAGGGTGATCAACTATGGCCCTCCCTAAGGGAATTCACGTAGTAATATGTGTAGGGAAATAGGGAGAAGGTTCAGGATTGGGTGAGGGACAAATTGTTCGTAATTTAAGATGAGAAAGGAGGCCCCCTATTTTATGAAAGAATAGAGTGTAAAATTAGATGTGTTTATTGTATAACCCACGACGGTTTGGCATATCCCATCCTTTTATCCTCTGTTACCTGTTGCACACACAGGTAATGTGTGTTACACAGACCTAAGCATGTATTTATTCCCTTAAAGATCATTGTTACCTATTTTGTGCTTAATTCTGATACAGTAGTAACAAATCAGTAGGTTCTCTAACAGTAGCTACTAGTTGGGAACAGCAAAATATCTTTTTTACAATTTATATGCCTTTTTCAAACCACTTGATATATGTAAATAAGATACGTTGTAGCTGTAGGCTTCTGGGTTTGGACTCTATGTAGCAATTGGTTCATTCTTTTTAACTCTTCAAAATAAAAGTTTGCCTGAGATTAACAGTCTAGAAATAGATCAAAAGTGGAAAATGAATCTATACTTTTTTTTTTAAGCATTCTTTTTCAAGTATGTGCAGTTGAATACCCTTGTGTCTTTGTGTTCTGGAAATAGTTTGAATTTTTTCAGGCATATTTCACTAAAATAAACAGTGATAAAAATGTCCTTAGGCCTTGGCCAGTAGATTATGGGGACTTTTTAATAATACTAATGTTATTGTTATTTTGCTATTATTAAATAGGTTGTATCTTTAACACAAAGATTCCCTAGGTCAGAGTGTACACTTAAGTATCACCCACCCATTGCAAAAGAAGCACATTGCATTTGAAGCTTACCTATTCTGAATACATCTGCCTGTTTTTTCTTTGCTGCCCAGTTCTAGACTCAGTCAGAGCCCTATGGTAGGTAGCTATGAAGTTCCACAAGGAAGTCTAGGACACAAGCTCCCTCAGGAAAAAAAAGTAGAAACAAGTAAAAGTAAAGGCCTAGGGCTATTAGTGTGGCACATGTGCTGCTTTGTTTTCTTGAGTAAAGAGGGAATTCTTTGCTCTCCCGTTTTGTTGTTTAATACCTGGTATTTTCCTTCTAGTTCAGCACCAGAAATTTGCTTCATTCAAAATCCAAATGTCATCAGTATTCAAAAATGAGTTCATGAAGGTTTGCTTTCTAATTGTAGTTTAACTGGAATGTTTTGTAACAGATTAGTAATGTAAATGTAGGAAAAAGAATCTTAATATGTTGAATGAAAGAAGCCAAAATAGAAAACACATGCTGATGACTTCATTACATAGAATTTTAAAATAGTTAAAATTAATCTACAGTATTAAAAGTTAGGATAGCAGTGGCCTCTGACAAGAATAAAGAGATAAGTGACTGAGAAGGATAGCGAGGGGGCTTTCTGGGAAGGGTGGGGTATACAGGTATGCTCACTTTGATAATTCATTGAGCTGAACACTCTGTATACCTTTTATGTATGTATGTTATATTTCAATATATTAAGGATCTTAAAATACTTATAAAATTAAAATTCACTTTGTTTTTTAGTCCCCTGATTATTTCTCAGTGAAATATTCTAATATGCTTTGTGGGTCTCTTCCAAAGAAATAATAGAAGTTTCTGTAACCTGATCAGAAGGTTGTTGGAGGATTAAATGAGATGGTTTGTAAGTGCTTAGCACCCAGATCCCACCCCTGCCACATACAGGTTTGGGATAGAGGGGGAAAAGATTCAGGGAGTACGTAAAGGTAGTTATAGGTGGGTGAAAGCAAGTATAGCTTGCTGAAGATGACTAAGGTGATACTGGTAAGGAAGGTTAGGCCTTTAGATTGTACCAATGAAGACTAATAACACCTAATGGGAGTATTTGAATCACTTTGAATAAGAGTTAATAATGCTGCTCTGGCACATCAACATGGAGGACTGTTACACAGATGACAATTTAAGTGTATAGGTTGGAATAGAACACAAAGGTTCAGATAAATTTAAATTAAGCCTAAGTAGTACATATTGTTAAGTCTAAGGATTTGTTGTTCGTGCTGTGCTTTGAAAATATCACCATTTTGGTACACTTGAGTGCTCTTCCCCTCAGTTACTGATAATTTATGCTGCAAGAATAAGAAGCTAAATTTAGGCATGTGGTGTTTGTGAAGGTACTTAAATATATTGGTAATTTTTAGGCCTTATAAAAAGACAAGATTCACTTTATTAAAAGTTTGCAATTCAGTTGAGGGAAACTTTTAGATTCTAGTATGAATATTATATTCAGTATTACTCTTTTCTCAAAAGGCTATAGTGAAATTTATAAATGTAAAATTGTGTCTTGACTATATAAACAATTAGATAGTCTATTTCTGAGTAACAAACCACTCCAAAATTTAGAGTGGCTTAAAACAGCAACTATTTACTTATAATTGTGAGTTAGTGCTTGGAGCTAGGTTAGCTGCAGGTGGTTCTGCTGCTGGTCTCTGAGGTTAGTCATGCAGCTTCAGTCATCTGGCAGCTAAAACTGGGGCTGATTGTTCTAGGGGTCTGAGCTGGGACAATTTTTCTCTGTTCTGTTGGTCTTATCTCAGGTCTAGCTCAAGTCCCCTTACATAGTGGCACCATGTTCCAAGAGAGCAAGAGTGGAAAGTTGCAAGGTTTCTTGAGGCTTATGTTCTGTCTGGAGCTCTACAAACATCACTAATGCTATATTCAACTACAGTTTTCAGAGTAAGCCAAGGTCACCCAGATTCAAAGTGGGGGAATAGATTCTCTTTCTTGATCGAAAGAACAGCAAAGTAAAATTACAAAGGCGTGTAGCTACAGGGATGGGAGGAACTGTGGCCATCTTTGCAGACTGTCACAGTAAATGATTAAAAAACCTAAGGGAAAAGTTTTTTAAGAGTAAAGTTAGATAAACCAGGTTGGAATCTCAACCCTTGGTGACTGTGAGATCTTAAGAACATTGCTTGCCTTTTCTGAGCCCTGATTTTCTCAAAGTTGTAATAATATTTTGCAAGGTTATTATGAGGATTAAAAAATAAGACACTTTAAGTTTTTAGAATATTTTGACCCATCACAAATTCTATTATTATTTTAGAACTTGTCATTCCTTTAAATTTCCATTTGCTTATGTTGTTGTTGTTCAGTTGCTAAATCATGTCTAACTCTTTGCAGCCCCATGGACTGCAGCATGCCAGATTTCCCTATCCTTCACTATCTCCTGGAGTTTGCTCTAATTCATGTCCATTGAGTCCGTGATGCTATCTTATCCTCTGTTGCCCTCTTTCTTTGCCTCCAGTCTTTCCCAGCATCAGGGTCTTTACCAGTGAATCGGCTCACATGGCCAAAGTATTG
Source organism: Giraffa tippelskirchi (assembly GCF_054371585.1). Taxonomy (NCBI): domain Eukaryota; kingdom Metazoa; phylum Chordata; class Mammalia; order Artiodactyla; family Giraffidae; genus Giraffa; species Giraffa tippelskirchi. The sequence goes on from NC_137279.1 coordinate 24,563,956, forward strand.
GAGCATCAGCTTCAGCATCAGTCCTTCCAATGAATATTCAAGGTTGATTTCTTTTAGGATTGACTGGTTTGATCTCCAGTCCATGGGACTCTTAAGAGTCCAGCACCATAGTTCAAAAGTATCACTTCTTTGGCTGTCAGTCTTCTTTAGGGTCCAACTCTCACATCTGTACATGACTACTGGAAAAGCTGTAGCTTTGACTTTATAGATCTTGTCGGCAAAGAGATGTCTTTGCTTTTTAGTATGCTGTCTGGGTTTGTCATCTTGCTCACTTATTACCTTAACCTGTGATAATCTCCTTCAAAGATAGGAATGCCAGCATAACTTGCTACTAATGGTGGTGTCCCAGAGGCCCTCTGAAAGATACAGTTGAGAATTTTTTCCTCTATTATTTGCTAGCTTTGATGTTAAGACTCGATTGCTTATAAGTTGTCTGCTGAAAATAATCAAACAAAACCTAGATTTTATATTTGGGTACATCAGCCTTGAAGTATCTCTCTACCTCCCTCTTCCAAGTTGAAATGTGTATAGTCATTGTAAAAAGCAACTGTCAAGATTTTTTAAAATTGCATTTATACCTCATAAACAAACTAATATTAAACTATTTGGGACATTAGAATATTTGGGTTTTTAAGCTTTTAATGTCTTTTGTTTATAAGTTTTTCTTTTGTAGTGTTTAGGGAAGAAATCATCTAAAATTGACATTACTTGACAGTATCAAATTCAGAACTTATATTTTGGCCACATAGAATTTGTCATCATGTTGCTGGTGTCAGATATCTTTTTTCCCCAATGTCTTAAGGTGGGAAAGTAAGATTATTGATTTGAGACTTTCTTCTTTTTTAATATGGACACTTAAAGCTATTAATATCCATCTAAGCCTTGTTTTAGATGTATCCCATGAATTTTGGTATGGTGTGTCTTCATTTTCATTCATTTCAAAATATTTTCTAATTTCCTTTTGATTTCTTCTTTGACTTATTGGTTATTTAGCAGTATGTTGTTTAATTTCCCTATATTTGTGAGTTTAAGTTTTTTTCTGTTGTTGGTAATTTCATTCCATTGTGTGCAGAGACAAGCTTACTGAGACTTGTTTTATCATCTAGCATATGGTCTATCTTGGAGAATGTTTCATAAGCATAAACACTTAAAGAGTTCTGTTGTGTTGAGCATTCTATGGATGTCTTTTAAGGCTAGTTGATTTATAGTGTTATTCAAGTCTTATCTATCCTTGTTTATCTGTACACGATACTTTGGATAGTAAAGCCCTAGGTTTCTTCTCTAGCAGCTTTCTATTAATTCAGTTGACTTTCTGTTGGTGAAAGCATAAATATTCCAGCTTGATATGTTGGCTATTGTATATTAGCTGGCTTCTTCTGTATTAAAACCATAGCTGCTGCTGCTAAGTTGCGTCAGTCGTGTCTGACTCTGTGCGACCCCATAGATGGCAGCCCACCAGGCTCCGCCGTCCCTGGGATTCTCCAGGCAAGAACACTGAAGTGGGTTGCCATTTCCTTCTCCAGTGCGTGAAAGTGAAAAGTGAAAGTGAAGTCGCTCAGTCGTGTCCGACTCTTTGCGACCCCGGACTGCAGCCTACCAGGCTCCTCCATCCATGGGGTTACCCAGGCAAGAGTACTGGAGTGGGGTGCCATTGCCCTCTCCATAAACCATAGAGAAGATATCAAGAAAGGGGGTGGGGGGAAGCCCAAGACATTCTCTGATTTTAAAGAACCTGCTCTGTTGAGGATAGTTTTAACATGAACTTAAGAAATTGTCACAGCAATCCAGGTAAGAGATGTTGGCAGCCTAAAGTAAGGATTTAAGAATGGATGGAAAGGTTTCAAAAAACACTGAGGAAATAAAATGAATGGGACAAGATGATTGTTAGTTGAGGGGAGAGCAGGCTTGAGGAAAAGTGAATAGTGAAGGATGATTTCTCATGCTTCTCTCAACAGGTAAGTCACTTCATCATTAAAATAGGGAACAAAAGGTTTGGTATGGTTGAGATAGTTTGAGACCCCAGTTGGACATGGATGACTAGTAGTCAACTGGTTATATGATGCTGGCACTCAGAAGAGTGGCTTGAAATTTTGGAAGTCAGAAGCATCCAGTTGGTAGTCAAAAGCTGAAAGTAGCTGAAATCACTCAGGGAAATTTTTTAGAGAGGAGAATTGAGGAAGGAATTCTGAAGAACCGCATATATTCCAAGGATGGGCAGAGAAGGAGAAGCCCTCAAAAGGGACATGTAAGGAGTGGCCTGCTAATTAGTGGAATACCTGGAAAGTATGCCATTATAGAAGCCCAAAAGGGCAGCATTTGCAGGAGAAACTGGTTAACATTACTAAACACTATATAGAAAGAAAGAAGATAAGGATTGAGATGTGACTGTTGAATTTCATAAGAAGATTGTTGATATGCTAATAGTGGTTGGGATAAAGTGATAGTTTGAAAACTCAAAGGTGCGGGAGAAGAGAATAGAGACCAGAAGACAGGCACAGGGATTGAGTTACTTTTTTTTTTCTTTTTTACTTATAACATTGTGGAGATAGAAGTCAATTTGTTGTTTTTTGTTTTGAGCTCCTTTTCACAAAGATATAAGCTTAAATGCTTCCATATAAGCAAGGAAAGAACTAATAAATTAGGGTACATTGAAGAAACAGTATTAGTGTTGTGCCTTAAAATGTATCAATTTCACTGAATTCCTCAGGAGCAATTTCACTGAATTCCTCAGGAGTTTTATAAATTAGTATTTAACAATCTGGAATATAAATTTATGAGACACAAGTTAATTTTTTTTTATAGTGAACATTTTCCCTTACATTCAAGATTATTGAGGACTTGCCAATCAGATTTGTCATTGTGTCTCAGAATAACTTCTGGGGACAGGAGGAGTAAACTTCCTTTATAAAAAGGAGCCATTATTTTAGCAGGAGGACAGATTTCAAAAGATAAGTGAGTTATCTTTATGGCTTAAAAAGAGTCTTAATTAAGGAGACTTCAGACTTTTTTTCTTTCTTTAAGCTTATTTTCCTTTTTTTAAAGGATATTTAATTTTTAAAGTAAAATGAATTAATATACAGAAAGGGCTCAAAAAGTTTCTGTGCATTGTTCTTGGTGTTGGTTTTGTTATTGTTTTTTAGGAAGTGTTATTATTAAGAAGACATCAATTTTCACAAAGAAAACAAGTTTCAGACATCTACAATTAATTTGAAAGCAGTTAACAAGATAACAGATCAACCAAAATGCATTGACACATTCCAAAATATATCTGACTTTGGTTATTATCATTATTCTTTGATGTTTGGGCCACCATTAAATGGTGAGGACATATGTACATACAGCGTATGTAGTCTTCAGCAGAATATTAATGCAAACTAAAAAAAATAACTCTTTGCTATGACAGATAAGTTTCCCTGCCTACTACCTGACAGCTCCTTTTAAGATGATACTTTTGACTTTGGCCTTTTTATTTCATCACCTCTTTAATAACTCTAATGATCTCTTGTGGAGCACATTTTACACACAATGTAGAACTTTGCTATATAAAATAGAAACCTGAAGCTTCAAACTATATACCCAAAGCTGGTAGCTGTCCTTCACTTATAGTGTTTCAGCTTGATCAGGCAACTTCTCTTTGAATGGCTTTACCCTTCCTTACTATTTCCTCGTCTAAATTTGGCTTTACGTTGGAAGTAGAAGTATTTGTTTTTGTCCCTCTGAACACTGGGAAAATAAGCCACCTAAATTAGCCCTTTGCAGCTTTCTTAACCCTTTTTATCAAGTTCTATTTTCCTGTTCCTCCTCTTAAGTCAGAAGCCCTTCTCTTTATACCGGTCCTAAGAATTTGTCTATATTTGCACTAACATTAACATATTAAGTTATTTATATCTAGGATGTTGTGTACAATATAAAGTTACAATTCAGTTTATTTTGGGAAGAAGTGTTTTTACAGTCAAAATTGGGTCTTCACAGGCTGTTATTGCTGGAGAAACCTTGAGCCTTCAGAAATCTCACACTTTTATATACGAATTAATTAATATTCTGCTGAGAATTATAACACTGAGTGGTATTATACTAAACCTTCATTTATTTTTCTTCTTTTTGTTTTTTTTTCTGTTCTTAACATCACTTTCAAGATAGTTAAAAATTTTCTCTTCTCTGATGTTGCCCTGTTTATTGGTTGCTATGGAAATGGCCCAGGCAAATGGCAAATTAAGGCCAAAAATAATAATTAAACTCATCTCATGGGGCAGGGTGGGGTGGAAGGAGATCCAGGATTTTCTTCTTACAGACAATAAGGTTTTGTTTGTTTGATGTAATATCTTGCTCTAGGTAACTTAGCTGTGAATTCACATAAGAACTGAGTTTTAGTCTCAGCTCGACAATTTATTAGCCTTGGGCAAGTTATTTAATGCTGCTGAAGATCAAGAGTTACCTATTAAATGGGTATAATAATGCTTCTGAAAAGTGACTAGGCCAGAATAGATACTTGAGGAATTTTAATTTTCTTATTTCTCCCTCTAAATCAGACACACATGGAGAAGGAAATGGCAACCCACTCCAGTATTCTTGCCTGGAAAAGTCCATGGACGGAGGAGCCTGGTGGGCTGCAGTCCATGTGGTTACATGACTGAGCATGTGTGCATGAGGGTGGAGGGAGATGGGTTGGTAGCAATAAACTGGTAGAACTAAAAAAATAAATAAATAAATCAGACACACATAAAATGAACCTTAATAGAGGAGATGGTAATAACTTTTTAACAATTTTTAAAATGTGAGTTTGTAATATATTTAAATTAAATCTTCAAAGCAGTATAATTTCGCTATTTATTTAATTTAGCTATTCCCTTGTAGCTCAGTCGGTAAAGAATCTGCCTGCAATGCAGGAGACCTGGGTTCAATTCCTGGGTCAGGAAGATCCCCTGGAGAAGGAAATGGCAACTCACTCCAGTATTCTTGCCTGGAGAAACCCATGGACAGAGGAATCTGGCAGGCTACAGTCTATGGCATTGCAAGAGTCAGACACGACTTAGCAACTAAACTACTACTACTAGAATTATTGCTGTGCTCATAGAACAATCTGAAAGATATCTTTATATTTTTAAATTAGTACATTAAAATTAAAAACTGTGACTTTATAAAAAGCCTTTAATGGCTATTTAAACAGCTTTATTGAAATATAATTTACATGCTGTAAAATTTACTTAAGTGTACAATTCAACAATTTTTAGTAAATTTGTAGAATAGTGCAACTATCAGCACAATAATTTTAGAACGTTTCCATCATCCCTAAAAGCTCTCTTGCCATAATGACTTAATTGCACATGTTAAGTGACAGAAATTTAGAGAATTTTAAAGTACCAGCTTATGGGTTAAGCTGGCCCGAGTTTGAATCATAGTCCAGCCACTTTAGTAGTATTTTGGTTTCTTTATCTTTAAAATGGAAATAACTGTATCACAGTGTTGCTGTGAACATTTAATTAATTAGGTATAGTATATAGAGCATTGATAGTATTGGCACCTAGTTGGTGCTTAACAAATACTGGTTACTGGTGGTGGTTTATATTGTGGTTTAGATTTGTGGTAGACATTTAAATGAGAGATGCACCTGAAAACACCTGGCATAAGACATGACATGTGGTTTACTTTTGGAAAGCCAAGCTCTGTTACACATCATGTTATCATAATTTTGTCTGTAGTAGCTCTTTGGGAATTGCTTTAATCACCCATAAACCTTAAGGCTCACAACATGTAGTTGTTTGTTGTTTTGCAGAGGCATGGATTTGAAATGAGTTACTACAAGGCATTTACATGACTTGGAGTTTGATGTCTGCAAACTAGTCACTTAGCTGGTGGAATGAGTCAGTGGTTTAATTGTTTACTGTTCACTGAAATAATTTTCTTACTCTGATAAGATTTTATTTCTTTTTAAAAGAAAAAAAAACTCTGGGAAAAGTCTAATGATAATATTGAAGATTAATTTATTAATATAGAAGGATAGGGATGAGATGATTAGATAGCATCACGGACTCAGTGGACATGAATCTGAGCAAACTCTGGGAGATGGTGAAGGATAGGTGAGCCTGGCATGCTGCAGCCCTTGGGATCGCAGAGTCGGACATGACTTAGTTACTGAACAACAACAGCATAAGAGATATTTTGAGTGATGGTTTTTAATCAGAATTTAGAAGTTGGGAAGAATTAGTAAAATGTCAATGTCACATTCTGTATAGTAACTCCTATCAATGATATGGAAGAAGGCACAGAAGACAACCTTCTAAATGCTGTCTAAGCATACTCCTACTGGTGTAAGAATGTGTATTTTATTGGGGAAGTTATATATGATTTTTTAAAATAAGTTTGGGCTTTCTTCAAGGTCAGACTGAGTGCTGTTTAATTTGTATTTTGAATTATCTATTATTGGTTATCAACAGTATGATCACCCAATTGTTGCCATCTACATAGGAGAGTAGGTCTTATTTAAACTGATGGGAAAGTTAACCATTGCTGTCATCATTGAGCAGCAGAGTGACTCTTGTATTTTTTTAGAAATAAGAGGATTCATCATTTATGCTCTGTTTCTGATTAGGAAGGTTCCAGTAGAATTACTCCTAATGAGCTACATTTAGTCTGAGCCCTAACACATAATGATTTTACCTGAAGACTTTGAGCACATGTGCATTAATTAATAGAATTTTTTTTGTTCTGACACAGCCTTGCTCTGAAGAAGTTTAAAGACTCTAGATGTTGGTATTTAGTAATTTTATCTTGTGTTTACTCTTTTTAATTTATTTATTTTTAAATTGAAGGATAATTGCTTTACAGAATTTTGTTGTTTTCTGTCAAACCTCAAGATGAATCAGCCATAGATATACATATATCCCCTCCCTTTTGAACCTCCCTTCCATCTCCCTCCCAATCGTACCCCTCTAGGTTGACACAGAGCCCCTGTTTCAGTTTCCTGAGACATACTACAAATTCCCATTGACTATCTGTTTTACATATGGTAATGTAAGTTTCCATGTTACTCTCTCCATACATCTCACCCTCTCCTCCCTTCTCATGTCCATAAATCTGTTATATATGTCTGTTTCTCCATTGCTGCCCTGCAAATAAATTCTTCAGTACCATTTTTCTAGATTCTGTATATATACATTAGTATACGATATTTATCTTTTTCTGACTTACTTCATTCTGTATAATGAGGTTCATCCACCTCATTAGAACTGGCTCAAATGTTCCTTTTTATGGCTGAGTAATATTCCACTGTGTATATGTACCACAACTTCCTTATCCATTCATCTGTTGGTGGACATCTAGGTTGCTTCCATGCTCTAACTATTGTAAATAGTGCTGCAATGAACAATGGGAAATGTGTCTTTTTCAATTCGGTTTCCTCAGGGTTTATGCCTAGGAGTGGGATTGCTGGGTCATATGGTGGTTTTAGTCCTAGTTTTTTAAGGAATCTCCATACCATCTTCCATAGTGGCTGTATCAATTTACATTCCCACCTACAGTGCAAGAGTGTTCCCATTTCTCCACACCCTCTCCGGCATTTATTGTTGTACACTTTTTGAAATGATGGCCATTCTGACTGGTGTGAAGTGGTATCTCATTGTAGTTTTGATTTGTATTTCTCTAATAATGAGCGATGTTGAGCATCTTTTCATGTGTTTGTTAGCCATCTGTATGTCTTCTTTGAAGAAATGTCTGTTTAGGTCTCTTTCCCACTTTTGATTGGGTTGTTTGCTTTTCTGGCATTGAGTTGTATGAGCTGCTCATATATTTTGGAAATTAATCCTTTGTCAGTTGTTTCATTTGGTAATATTTTCTCCCATTCTGAGGGTTGTCTTTTCACCTTGCTTATAGTTTTCCTTTGCTGTGCAAAAGCTGTTGAGTTGAATCAGGTCCCACTTGTTTACTTTTGTTTTTATTTCCATCACTCTAGGAGGTGGGTCATAGAGAATCTTGCTTTTGATTTATGTCATCAAGTGTTCTGCCTATGTTTCCCTCTAACAGTTTTATAGTTTCTGGTCTTGCATTTAGGTCTATAATCCATTTTGAGTTTATCTTTGTGTGTGGTGGTAGGAAGTGGTCTAATTTCATTCTTTTACGTGTAGCTGTCCAGTTTTCCCAGCACCATTTATTGAAGAGGCTGTCGTTGCCCCATTGTATATTCTTGCCTCCTTTGTCAAAAATAAGGTACCTATAGGTGTGTGGGTTTCTGGGCTTTCTATCTTGTTCCATTGGTCTATATTTCTGTTTTTGTGCCAGTACCATACTGTCTGGGAGAAGGCAATGGCACCCCACTCCAGTACTCTTGCCTGGAAAATCCCATGGACGGAGGAGCCTGGTAGGCTACAGTCCATGGGGTCGCTAAGAGTCGGACACGACTGAGCGACTTCACTTTCACTTTTCCCTTTCATGCACAGGAGAAGGAAATGGCAACCCACTCCAGTATTCTTGCCTGGAGAATCCTAGGGACGGCGGAGCCTGATGGGCTGCCGTCTATGGGGTCGCACAGAGTCGGACACGACTAAAGCGACTTAGCAGCAGCAGCAGCAGCACCATACTGTCTTGATGACTGTAACTTTGTAGTATAACCTGAAGTCAGAAAGGTTGATTCCTCCAGCTCCATTGTTCTTTCTCAAGACTGCTTTGGCTGATCAGGGTCTTTTGTGTTTCTACATGAATTGTGAAATTTTTTCTTGTGGTTCTGTGAAAACTGCCATTGGTAATTTGATAGGGATCACACTGAAACTAGATTGCATTTGGTAGTATAGTCATTTTCACAATATTGATTCTTTCTACCCAGGAACATGGAATATCTCTCCATTTATGTCGTCTTTGATTTCCTTCATTAGTGTCATAATTTTCTGTGTACAGTTTGTCTCCTTAGGTAAGTTTATTCCTAGATATTTAATTCTTTTTGTTGCAGTCGTGAATGGGATTGATTCCTTAATTTCTCTTTCTGATTTTTCATTGTTAGTATATAGAAATGCAAGTGATGGCTGTGTATTGATTTTGTATCCTGCAACTTTGCTAAATTCACTGATTAGCTCTAGTAATTTTCTGATACTATCTTTAGGATTTTCTGTGTACAGTATCATGTCACCTGCAAACAGAGCTTTACTTCTTCTTTTCTGATCTGGATTCCTTTTATTTCTTTTTCTTCTCTGATTGCTGTAGCTAGGACTTCCAGAACTATGTTGAATAACAGTGACAAAAGTGGACACCCTTGTCTTGTTCCTGATCTTAGGGGGAATGCTTTCAGTTTTTCATCATTGAGAATAATGTTTGCTGTAGGCTTATCATATATGGCCTTTACTATGTTGAAGTAGGTTTCTTCTATGCCCATTTTTTGAATAGTTTTGATCATAAATGGGTGCTGAATTTTTTCAAAGGCTTTTTCTGCATCTATTGAGATTATCATATGGTTTTTATCTTTCAATTTGTTAATATGGTGTATCACATTGATTGATTTGCATATGTTGAAGAATCCTTGCATCACTGGAATAAACCCAACTTGATCATGGTGTATGAGGTTTTTGATGTGTTGTTGAATTCTGTTTGCTAAAATTTTATTGAAAATTTTTGCATCTATGTTCATCAGTGATAATTGGCCTGTAGTTTTCTTTTTTGTGTGTTATCTTTGTCTAGTTTTGGTATCAGGGTGGTGACCTTGTAGAATGAGTTTGGAAGTGTTCCTCCCTCTGCAATTTTTTGAAAAAGTTTTAGAAGGATAGGCATTAGCTCTTCTCTAAATGTTTGCTAGAATTCTCCTGTGAAGGCATCTGGTCTTGGGCTTTTGTTTTTTGGGAGATTGTTGATCACAGCTTCAATTTCAGTGCTTGTAATTGGGTTGTTCATAATTTCTGCTTCTTCCTAGTTCTGTCTTGGAAGATTAAAGTTTTCTAAGAATCTGTCCATTTCTTCCAGGTTATCCATTTTATTGCCATATAGTTATTCATAATAGTCTCTTATAATCCTTTGTATTTCTGCATTGTTTGTTGCTACCTCTCCTTTTTCATTTCTTTTTCATTTATTTCTGCTCTGATCTTTATGATTTATTTCCTTCTGCTAATTTTTGTTTTTTTTTTTGTTGTTGTTGTTCTTCTTTTCCAGTTGCTCTAGGTGTAAAGTTAGTTTGTCTATTCTATGTCTTTCTTGTTTCTTGAGGTAGGATTGTATTGCTATAAACTTGCCTCTTAGAACTGCTTTTGCTGCATCCCATAGGTTTTGAGTTGTGTTTTCATTGTCATTTGTTTCTAGAAAGTTTTTAATTTCCCTTTTGATTTCTTCAGTAACCTGTTGGTTATTTAGAAATGTATTGTTTAATCTCCATGTGTTTGTGTTTCTTACAGTTTTCTTCTTGTAATTGATATCTAGTCTCATAGTGTTGTGTCAGAAAAGATGCTTGATAATGATTTCAATTTTCTTAAATTGACTGTTCCATGTGCACTTGAGAAGAAGGTGTATTCTTCTATATTTGGATGGAATGTCCTGATGATATCAATGAGATCCATCTCATCTAATGTATCATTTAATACTTGTGTTTTCCTCACAAGGAATACTTGTGGTTTCCTTTGTGGGAGTTCTCACTATTTGATACTCCCTAGGGTTAGTTCCCGAAGAAGGCAATGGCAACCCACTCCAGTGTTCTTGCCTGGAGAATCCCAAGGACCGGGGAGCCTGGTAGGCTGCCGTCTATGGGGTCACACAGAGTCAGACACGACTGAAGCAACTTAGCAGCAGCAGCAGGGTTAGTTCCAGAGAAGGCAATGGCACCCCACTCCAGTACTCTTGTCTGGAAGATCCCATGGACAGAGGAGCCTGGTAGGCTGCAGTCCATGGGGTCACAAAGAGTCGGACACGACTGAGCGACTTCACTTTCACTTTTCACTTTCATGCACTGGAGGAGGAAATGGCAACCCACTCCAGTGTTCTTGCCTGGAGAATCCCAGGGATGGCGGAGCCTGGTGGGCTGCCGTCTGTGGGGTCTCACAGAGTCGGACACTACTGATGTGATTTAGCAGCAGCAGCAGCAGCAGCAGCAAGGTTAGTTCTCTGGTAGTCTAGGGTCTTGGAGTCAGTGCTCTCACTCCAAAAGCTCAAGGCTTGATCTTGGTGATATTGAGAAGAGCCTTTTGTTTCACTGGAGTGATGAGACCAAAACAGCGCAGTCGCCGTAGGTGGGGTGTGGCGCTGTCTTCCTGTTACTTTTTTTTTTTCATTTTTATTCCAGGTGCTCACCTGTTGCAATAATCTCTTTGGACACATCTAGAATTCCAACAACGTCACTTAATTCCTGTTTCTTTGTCCAGTTATAGCTCCTTTGTCTTCTCAGCCTCTCTTGCTTGTTATGATTAAAGTGTGTCATATTTACTCTTGATTGAAAGAATGTTTATTATATTCACAAAATCATATGTCCTTTGTGGTTTAGATGTGTTTTGTAGTTGAAGATGGTGTAAAAAACTGTCTTTGAGAAGCTTGAACAATGTTTTAAAAGATGACTTTGGAGAAAGATGTTTAAAGAATGAGGAAGTGGAAATTCTTCTTATATCTACTACAACTTAATGACAATTTGAGTCTTTAAAAAAGCTTTGGTTTATGATTTTACTGATTGAAATAGAATCGTCAAAGAGTGACTTACTATTCTTATTCATTAAATTTTCTACGCAGGGTCAAACTTTTAAAATACTGTTTTCTCTTAGTGTCTCAAACCCATCTTTTTGGTCAAAAGAATGCTTTTATTTTTAGTGAAGAGCTGGGTGCTGATTCTGAATGATAATTCTATCAACTTTGTTATGTCTCTAAGAGCTACTTTAGTGGAATGTATGAGGGGTTAGCAATTATATACTTCATTTTACTAGGTTAATACAGATGGAAATGATACATTTTATTATAAAAGTAATAAATTATACTAGTTCTTTGAAACATAAATTCTAGAGAAGTTCTTAAAGCAGTTTTTAATGAATTTTATAAAGAACTAATAAGTAATTTTGATGATTTTACTATCCAAATATGTATACTAAAAGATCAATTTATTAAAGAAAATGTTTTAATAGTTTTATAGTAATTCTTTATGTTCTAAATGTGGTTTATCTTCTCTTGTTTTCATTCTTTCAGTTTTTTTGTACTTATTTAAGTAAATTGTGATTGTATACATTTTGTAAGTTGCCCAACTGTGTAACTGCTGTTAAGTTTGTTAGATATTTTCTGTATCTTTTTCTTCTATCCATTTATCTTAATTGATACCAAGACTGTAGGATTTTTTCCCCCAACACAAATGACATCATATGTATTGGTCTGAAAGTTTTGCTTTAACTTAACATTTCTACATGCTTAATTCTCTTTTTAATTATTCTGCATGTTTTGAAAGTATAGGCATACCCTGTTCTAAAAAACAATGAAGTAGATCATTTCCTGCCTCTTCAGTGCCTTAACATTACGATTAGATACCACTGTTGTTGTTTAGTCACAAAGTCATGTTTGACTCTTTTGTGACTCCATGGACTATATAGCCTGCCAAGGCTCCTCTGTACATGGGATTTCCCAGGCAAGAATACTGGAGTGGGTTCCCATTTCTTTCTCTAGGAGATCTTCCTGACCCGGGAAAATCTCTTGCTTTTTAGGTGGATTCTTTACCATGAGCTACCGGTTATGAGTTAAAAGATCCTATAGTTTTTGGTTCCTTCTAATTCTTTAGTCTCACCTCATATCTTTTTGTCTTGCTCTCTGTTTTATTTTTTGTTTTGTTTCTGGCTTCCCTGTAGCTTTGATTTTTTTTCAAGCTTCCCAATTGTACTACATTGAATTTAGTCTCAGAATCTGTGATTATGCTTTTCCTTTACCTGTTATAAAATCTATACATGCATATTGGGCTTCCCTGGTGACTCAGACAGTAAAGAATCTGCCTGCAGTGCAGGAGACCCGGGTTCGATCCCTGGGTTGGGAAGATCCCCTGGAGAAGGAAATGGCAACCCACTCCAGTATTCTTGCCTGGAGAATCCCATGGACAGAGGAGCCTGGCGGGCTACAGTCCATGGGGTTACAAAAGAGCAGGACATGACTTAGCAACTAAACAATAACATCTGGGTTATTATTGCAGCTCGTTTTGTTTTTAGCTTATTCAGCCTTACTAAACCTCCATTTCTCATGGAATTGACAGTTGAACTCCACTGACCCTCCGATCAGTTGAAAATCTATGTTTAATTTATAGTTAGCTCTCCATATGTGTGGCTCCTCCTTGTCTGTGGTTCTGCACCCAAGGATTCAGCCAGTTGCAGGTTGTTGTGCTGTGCTTAGTCGCTCAGTCGTGTCCAACTCTTTGCGACCCCGTGGACAGTAGCCCACCAGGCTCCTCTGTCCATGGGATTCTCCAGGCAAGAATACTGGAGTGGGTTGCCATGCCCTCCTCCAAGGGATTTTCCCAACTCGGGTTGAACCCAGGTCTCCCACATTGCAGGCAGATTCTTTACCATCTGGGCCACCAGGGAAGCAGGTCATTGTAATACTACATTATTTACTGTTAAAAAAAAATCCACATACAAGTGGACCCTTGGTATTCAAACCTATGTTGTTTAAGGGTCAACTGTATCTGTAAAATGGGATAACAGTAGCTACCTACTTTTTATCATTTTGTTCTATGTAAAGCATTTAGTACATTTACAGTATGTGGCACATAACATACAAATAGTGAAAATTATAGTGATTGTGCAATAAAGCGTTTATGTTTTGTGCTCTTTTGGGTTTCTATAGTTTTATAGTGTTAACGGAATAAAGTGCCATGTTTTAACTTTGTTTCATGATTAGTTAACAAATGTTAAGTTCTCTACACAGCCATACTAGTAAAAAGGAAGGAACCATTTACTCTCTGAAGGTTTAACTTAAGATCAGATTCTTCTTAGGCATTAATTTAAGCTGCATGCTAATTTATAGAAAAGATTGGATGATACTTAATCAACTTCAGCAAACATTTCTAACTAATAACCAGTTCTTATTCTAAATATTATGTCTTTTAAGCACTTTTCTCCTTTATTTTGGAGCATTCTACAACCCCATGCAAATTGTAGCATTTGACTCTACAATTGAGTAATTAGGTACTTCATTTTCTTTTTTAGCATTTCATATGATGGTCTCTTTTTATTAAGTAATAAAGATTTAATATAAACATGCCTGTAGCTACTCATTCTATTTGCAGGTACATTTTATTTAAAATATTTATAATTAATTATAGAAATAAAAATGTAGGCATTTTCTTTACTCACTCTGTCCTGCTATTGCATGGGCCATTTGAACATATACACAGACAACTTTAATTTTAGATCTACATATGAAATTAACTTGTTAACTGTCTAGGTTCTTACATTTTTTTTCCCCTTTATCCATTTATTTGATAGCACAAAAATCCAGACAAAGCTCAGGTTACTCACAAGGCAGATACTACAGAGTTTCATTGTTTCCCTAATAATTCAGAGTCTGGCACACAGTACTAGTAGTGCTTAGTAAAATATTTGTTGAATGACTGGATAAAATTTTTTAGCATACTAATGGGAATTGTTCTCTCAATAACGGGCTTGCATTTAAGGTTGAATTGCTTCAGTAAAACCTGAATTAAATGTAATGCTTGGAAAATAAAATGTGTAGATAATTTACCTTTCTAATTAATTACAGCTTAGATGAGTTTTTCTTTTCTTCCATAAGCAGTTGCTAGGGAGCATAATCAAATCTTTAAGAACATGTAATACTGTGTTACTTTATTGTTCTGTTCATCAGTTGTCATTTTTAGAAACTACAGTTAAAGTAAGTATAGCAGGTATTGTTTAAGATATGTGCAAGAAGTTTCAGATTAGATTTTATATGTAAAGAAAATTTCTGTTAGACGCAGATGATAAGTTTTGTAACTTGATTTTTATCCCCTACCAAAAGGTAGTGGATAGACAGTAAAATTTGACTGTATGTATATATGTTCTGGTTAACTGTATTGTTCTATCATTCTTAAACTTGGGAATTTAAAAAATCTTTTGAAGTAAATCATGTTAACTATGTTATAACACAAAACACTATAGCAGCAAATATAAGCCATAACAGAGGCTTAAAGATCTTTACCAGTTTTAAAAAAAACTCTTTAAGATAAACGTTAAAATCCCCACAATCACTTTTTAATCTCATTACCCACACTGAATTTGATGAGAAAAATATTTTAGGGTAGTTTTTACTTTAGGCCAGTTTTTAAAAAACTCTTTATTAGGGTATAACATACACTGAAATGGATACATTGTTAAGTGTAGAGCTTCATGAATCTTCACAGATGAACAGATTGTGTGCAGATCAGAGTAGTCTTAGCTGTCTTAAGTCTAATTTTAAAATATAAAACAATCATAAACTTAGATAAATTGAGAGACTTAGATCTTGGATCCAACTTTGTTATTGTCACCTACAGCAAATTACTTTCTTTTTCTGAGGTCTGCACTCCATCTCTAAAATGAAGGGATGAGACTAGATGTTTTATTATGGCTCTGATTTTGTAAAAATGCAAAAAAGGTGGACTGTGTTGATATAAATGTGGTATAAAATGTTATAGGTAGTAGGGTGAGAATGTACAGTAAAGGAAGACAGTCATTTTCTTTCTTTGTTTTTCAGGTTATATTTCACACTATGTGCTGACTGTATTTACAGAAGATATTTAAAAAAAACAAAAAACTTTTTTCAAAGATTTTGATTCCAGTGGAATCTTTGCTTTAGATTTTGTGTGTGTGTGAGTAAATTGTAACTCCAGAACAATGCCTGTACAAGCTCCACAGTGGACGGATTTCCTCTCCTGCCCAATTTGCACTCAGACTTTTGACGAAACAATTAGAAAGCCCATCAGTTTGGGTTGTGGCCATACTGTCTGCAAGATGTGCCTGAACAAACTCCACCGCAAGGCTTGCCCATTTGACCAGACCACTATCAATACAGACATTGAACTCCTCCCAGTGAACTCAGCATTGCTGCAGCTAGTGGGTGCTCAGGTTAGTTGGGTAACTTATTACATTTTTAAATGTCTGTATATGTGTATTTTCCTCCTGAGAGAAACTGATTAAGATTGAGTAATATTGCCTTCTATTTAAATAGATAAAATTCTGTTCAGTACTGTTTAGATCCTTTATTTCAGTACCTTAGGTTTTGTTGTGGTAGTACAGTGTTTCTCAGTCATTGCACAGTAACATTCAATCTAGTGGTCAGATTTTCTCAACAGCCTTAGCTTTCAGATCACTAGAGAAACAATAGAGGTAAGTCACAAGGACTTCTTAATATTGAGGAAGATATTATTTGCTAAACAATTGCATTTTACTTAATAAGAAAAATGAAGCTGCTTTAGACAGTTTTACTTGGTAGATACTAACTGAAATGAAAGATACAGAAAGTAATGAAAACTATAGAACACTGCCTTTGGAACCTTTTGTCTAGAGTAGGAGCAAATGCTCCTTAAATACATAAAATATAAAAGTTAGTGATTCTGAGGGTGATACTCTGAAAGCTTTGTGTCAGTATTCTCAAGTTAGAGATGAGTGGTATCTTCAGAAGGTTTCACAAAGCCAAGGAAGGCAGGCTTTTCAGAGATAGATATGATTCACTTAAACAATCCC
This sequence comes from Giraffa tippelskirchi, assembly GCF_054371585.1. Lineage (NCBI taxonomy): Eukaryota > Metazoa > Chordata > Mammalia > Artiodactyla > Giraffidae > Giraffa > Giraffa tippelskirchi. The sequence continues at coordinate 24,580,590 of NC_137279.1, forward strand.
TCACTGATTTGCATAGTGTGAGTCTGAAGTGTCAAATGTTTACTGTGAATCATTTTCTGAATAAATATACTACAACTTGGACATTAATACTTTTATTAATATTAGTACCACTAATATTTGCTGGATCAGTCTATAAGTGGATAAAAAGTAAGGAAGGTGGATACTATGTACACTGGAGATAAAGAGAGCAGTTCTAGAACAGGTTATTCAAAAGGAAAACTTATTAGACTTCCCTGGGCGTCCAGTGGTTGGGATTCTGCACTTCATTGCTGAGGGCCCAGGTTCAACTCCTCATCAGGAAACTGAGATCTCACAGTTCAGTTCAGTTCAGTTGCTCAGTCGTGTCCGACTCTTTGCGACCCCATGAATCGCAGCACACCAGGCCTCCCTGTCCACCACCAACTCCCGGAGCTTACCCAAACTCATGTCCATCGAGTCAGCAATGCCATCCAGCCATCTCATCCTCTGTCGTCCCCTTCTCTCCTCCTGCCCCCAATGCTTCCCAGCATCAGGGTCTTTTCCAGTGAGTCAACTCTTTGCATGACGTGGCCAAAGTATTAGAGTTTCAGCTTCAACATCATTCCTTCCAATGAACACCTAGGACTGATTTCCTTTAGGATGGACTGGTTGGGTCTCCTTGCAGTCCAAAGGACTCTCAAGAGTCTTCTCCAACACCACAGTTGAAAAGCATCAATTCTTCGGCGCTCAGCTTTCTTCACAGTCCAACTCTCACATCCATACATGACTAATGGAAAAACCATAGCCTTGACTAGACAGACCTTTGTTGGCAAAGTAATGTCTCTCCTTTTTAATATGCTGTCTAGGTTGGTCATAACTTTCCTTCCAAGGAGTAAGCGTCTTTTAATTTCATGGCTGCAATCACCATCAGCAGTGATTTTGGAGCCCAAAAAAATAAAGTCTAACGCTGTTTCCGCTGTTTCCCCATCTATTTCCCATGGAGTGATGGGACCAGATGCCATGATCTTAGTTTTCTGAATGTTGAGCTTTAAGCCAACTTTTTCACTCTCCTCTTTCACTTTCATCAAGAGGCTTTTTAGTTCTTCTTCACTTGCTGCCATAAGGGTGGTGTCATCTGCATATCTGAGGTTATTGATATTTCTCCCAGCAATCTTGATTCCAGCTTGTACTTCCTCCAGCCCAGCGTTTCTCATGATGTACTCTGCATATAAGTTAAATAAGCAGGGTGACAATATACAGCCTTGACGTACTCCTTTTCCTATTTGGAACCAGTCTGTTGTTCCATGTCCAGTTCTAACTGTTGCTTCCTGACCTGCATACAGGTTTCTCAAGAAGCAGGTCAGGTGGTCTGGTATTCCCATCTCTTTCAGAATTTTCCAGTTTATTGTGAGAGTGAGCTGTTCTCTTACTCTCTTGACAGTGTTGTTTGAAGCACTACACTTCTGGTTTCGTTTTTGTTTTTTGGCTGCAGCTTGTGAGATCTCAGTAGTATGAGATCAGCTCACAGAATGGAAGAAAATAATTGTGAATCATGTATTTGAGAAGAAACATGTATCTAGAACATACAAAGAACTCTTTCAACTCCATTATAAAAAGAACATCATTTTTAAATGGATAGAGATCTGAACACCTCACCAAAGATATGCAGATGGCAAATGAGCAAATAAAAACTTGCTCAGCATTGTCTGTCATTAAAGAATTGCAAATTAAAATGACAGTCAGAGGTATAACTACTATGTATAAAATAAATAAGCTGCATAGATATATTTTACAATAAGGGAAAGATAGCCAACATTTTATAGCAAGTATAAACAAAATATAACCTTTAGAAATTGTGCAAACAGCAACGAGATACCACTACACATGAATTAAAATAGCTAAAATTCAAAACACAACGCAAAATAATGGTGAGGATATAAAGCAACAGAGACCCTTCATTTGTTACTGGTGGGAATGCAAAATGGTATATCTACTTTGGAAGTTATTATATGATTCTGTTTATATAAAATGTTGTAAATAGGCAAATCCAGAGAGACAGAAAATAGATTAATTTCTTCCTACGACTGGAGGAGGTTTGAGGAGAAATATGGCAGGCATGACTGTGGGGTTCTTTTAGGGGGCCATGAAAATGTTCTAAACTTTTGATGTTGCATAACTGTGAATATACTTAAAGTCATTGAATATATAACTTAAATGGGTCAATTATATGTTATGCAAATTATGTCTCAATAAAGCCGTTACAGAAATAAAACAAAAATTTTAAAATGCTGTAATTTTATATGTATGTATAGAAAAGATCTTTTGAAAGAATTCAGTAAATCTAATGGGTTTTGATAGTGTCAGTGATAGAGTGCAAATGTAAGTGTTAGTCGCCCAGTTGTGTCCAACTCTTTGCGACCCCATGGACTGTAGCTCATCAGGCTCCTTTGTCCATTGGATTCTCCAGGCAAGATATACTAAAGTGGGTTGCCATTCCTTCCTCCAGGGGATCTTCCCAACCCAGAGATTGAATCTGGGTCTCCCACACTACGCTACCACTCCTGGGTGAACTGCACTACAGGCAGCTTCTTTACCATCTGAGCCACCACAGAGAGTAGGAGTGCATAAAATATACTCAACAAAGCATTTGATCATAATTAATTAGTGAGCACTCAAACACCCTTTTTTTGACCTCTAGGTTCCTGAGCAGCAGCCCATTACTTTGTGTAGTGGGGTTGAAGATACAAAGCATTATGAGGAAGCCAAGAAATGTGTAGAAGAATTAGCACTGTACCTGAAACCACTCAGCAGTGCTAGAGGTAAATTGGATGAAATTATCCATGCTATTTAACCACATGTTCATCAAAGATGCTTTTGTGACCATAAAAATTGTCGACTGTGTTAACAAAATTCATTTATTTATTATAAGCCAAACCCACTGATGCTAAATAATATCATTATAAACCACATCAAATAAAGTAGTGAATTTAAAGTTTAGGTACTGTTTATTGGAAACATTTTTTGAATGGGTTGCAAAAGTAGGTATAAACATAGTAGTAGTTTCAGAAGGCCTCTTTGTATCATTTGACAACCCTGAAACTCTGAATTGTCTGCCTTCTATCCAGTTTTGTGTGGTGTGCTGTTGGGGATATAATACAATTGGAAGTTACCATTACTGTCTTGCCAATATGGCTTGTTTTCATTGAAAAGGTGAGCTTAACCACTATGAAATGTACCAAATCTGTTAGGAACTAAGATTTGAATTTTTAATTATTAATATTGATTAGCCTTTTTTATTATGATTAAAATGAATAATGATATATTTAATGTCATAGTGAGTATTCCATTTGCATGCAGTTAACAGCTTTGTATACTTTTAAACTACAAACGAGGCTTCATTTGTGTGATTTGTATTGTTTATTTTAAATATCCTGATAGAACCCAGAACTATTCCATATATCTGTAAGTCAATCAGCCCATTAGAGGAAGTTTTTCTGGACTCCAAAATTGCATTGGAAACCTAGAAATAACTCTTTCTTCTATTTTAAAGGAGTGGGTCTGAATAGTACTACTCAGAGTGTTCTGAGTCGCCCAATGCAGAGGAAGCTAGTGACGCTGGTCCACTGCCAACTAGTGGAAGAAGAAGGGAGGATTCGTGCCATGAGGGCAGCTCGATCTTTAGGTGAACGAACAGTTACAGAGCTCATTCTCCAACACCAGAATCCTCAGCAACTCTCTTCTAATCTTTGGGCAGCAGTCAGAGCTAGAGGCTGCCAGTTCCTCGGACCAGGTATATAATTAAAATTTGATATTTAAAGTATGGTGTAGGCACTATAGGTGATATAAAAAGGTCAGTTCTTTGCAGTATTCTGTTGTTATCAAGGAATGTTTCACTTGGTTTCCCATAATCATGGCTTGGGTAATTCCAAGTCAGTTTTTCAGTATACTTGGAACTTTTCTCTTAATGCCAAAAGTTTATTCATTTTGATAGAGATTTTCCTTAACTGTATTAACCTGCTTTCTTAAATAAAATATATGGAATGTAATACAAAATTGCCCCCATATGGTTCAGAAAGTGTAGCTGTGAAATTTGGTTGTTGTTGTGTTGCCCATTAATTAAGTGATACCTGTAGAAATGATTAAATATTGCCCTTCTAAGAAATGGATTTATCTTATATCTGTACATGAGAAATTTTGGGTTTTTTCAACTTTTCCTAGCAATGCAGGAGGAAGCCCTAAAGCTGGTTCTCCTGGCCTTAGAAGATGGTTCTGCTTTGTCTAGAAAAGTATTGGTTCTCTTTGTGGTGCAAAGATTGGAGCCACGGTTTCCTCAAGCCTCTAAAACTAGCATTGGGCATGTTGTCCAGCTCCTTTATAGAGCCTCCTGCTTCAAGGTATGGTAAATTTCAACTTAAAAGGAAACTTCCTTTCTCCAAACTTTAGTAGTAAAACTTGAGTTTAATAAAGTTGCCTGTACCTTTTCATAAAATTTTAGCAGATTATCTTTTAAAGAATGTAGATGATAGTCCAGTAGTTAAGACTTCTTCCAATACAGGGGGTGTGGGTTGGATCCCTGGTCAGGAAGATAAGATCCCACGGGCCAAAAAACCAAAACATAAAACAGAAGCAATATTGTAACAAATTCAACAAAGACTTTAAAAATAGTCCTCATGAAGAAAAGAAGAAAAAAAGAAAAAAAATCTTAAAACAATAAGAATGTAGTCACTTAGCTGTGTTTGACTCTTTGCAACCCTGTGTACTATAGCCTGCCAGGCTTCTCTGTCTATGGGATTCTCCAGGCAAGAATACTGGAGTGCGTTGCCATTCCCTTCTCCAGGGAGATGGTATCCTATTAAAGTTAGATCTTGTTGCGTTGAATTTTGTATATTAGATATTGAACAGCATAGATCAAATCAAGGCATATAGATTTTTGTATTTGAAGAGACTATAAAGCCATGTCAGTTTTCCATCAAGACTACAAACAATTGATCTAAAGAGAGAGTCATTAAAGCAGGAGTACGTTTTATATGGCTATTTGCTCATGATGTAATTCCACATATACAGCACTGGAGCTCCATTTGCCATTTTGGTTTTAGTATATGCAGTAACGCAGAACATAGTCCTTTGTATGCCAGATTGAATCAGCACTACTTCAAACACTGGTATCCAGTATGTTTCTCTTACTGTTCATTTTGTTTTCCTTCTTAAGGTTTCTTGCTTTTGACACAACACATAACAAGTACTTCCTGGGCCAGGGGAGTCTGTCTAAAAAATTGTTAATTGATAACAAGCTATAAGGAGGCCATCGCATCCCCTCATCTGACACTCAAACTAAAAAAGGCACAGTGTTTTTCAGAATAGTTGTATGAGAATTTTCTTCTTTTCAAAGTATTTTCATGTCTCTGTGTGGTCTTATAATATATAAACACAATTTGTTTCTTACTTGACTCATTGTGAGATTACATATGTCTTATTAGGTCACCAAACGTGATGAAGACTCTTCTTTGATGCAGCTGAAAGAAGAATTTAGAACCTATGAAGCTCTGCGGCGAGAACATGACTCCCAGATAGTGCAGATTGCTATGGAAGCAGGCTTACGAATTGCACCAGACCAGTGGTCCTCTTTGCTGTATGGGGACCAATCTCACAAATCTCATATGCAGTCCATTATTGACAAGGTAGACTCTTTTTTTGTTGCTTACTTCTTGGACTAATCATGGAGTTTGGTAATTCATTTATTTAATACATATGTATTAAAATGAATACTATATATCAGGCTCTTATAAATTATATTCTCTGTAGCTAAGTGTCATGTCATAACTAGTCACATCATATTACCAGTTTGTTCATATAAAGGTGTAATTGACATTGCTTATATAAGAATTGATTTAATTAATGTTTTAAGTTTTATCTAGTGCTGCCTTCCATCCCTTTGAGAGTCTCCCATCTCTATTTTCTCACTGCCTCTCTCCCTTTTATTTTTCTCTGAGGTTTGATCACTATATTCATTTAAATTTTCTAAATGCTTTTATCTTCTTCCTGGAGCACCTATTTAATGCCTGAAAGATGTGTACACTGAGGTTTCTTGTGACTCTCAGCCAGGAAAATTTCACATAATAAGTTACCAACCATTCTAAATTTGATCAGATTTTCAGTTTATTTCTACTTTTAATTGTTGCTTGTTATAATGAAAAGATCACTTAAGTACATATGAATTTTAGGTCAGACCCCTAAAATTTCTGACTCTGAAAGCTCTATTTAATTCTCTTAAAGCTATAGAGTAATATTTAAGCTGGTTTTGTTGTAATTCAACATGAAATTTGTGAAAGTGCTGTATTCAAAGTCTTTAAGTGCTATTTGTATATATTATGTTCAATAATTTTTTAAAAATTTCTACTATTTTCCTTAATTTTTGCTATTTTATCTTAAATCCTTATAATCATAGAAATGAGACTATATGTGAGAGTCCACCCTGTATTTAATTTAAAGAAATGTCAGTATAGCCTAAATAAAAAATATTTAACACTTATTGAGGGCTTACTGTGTGCCTGGTAGTTTTAATTGTGTATTTTTATTTTAATGTGTTAATACTTTGCTTAGAATGTTTTACTTTTTGGCCATACCACATGGCTTGTGGGATCTTGGTTCCCTGACCAGGGATTAAACCCTGGCCATGGTAGTGAAAGTGCCAAGTCCCAACCACTGGACCACCAGGGAACTCCCTGTCTGGTAGTTTTAAATAATTCATTTAATCTTCTCAACAGCCCTGTAATATTCCTTTTATACAGAAACAGAGGGAGGTTAAGTACATTTCTCCAGGGTCATATTGGTAACAAGTGATGGAGCTGGATTTGAACTTGGACATTCTGACTCAAGAATCCAGCTCTTAACCATTCAAACCTCTTTCCAGGCTATTCTCCCCACCCCACCTTTTTTTATTGTTGCTATTCCTAAAGATAAAATTCTTGAAATAAATAGTAGGTTGATGTCAAAGGAGAATTAGGAAATGTGTTTTATAACTGTGTGTTGCATAATTTTCAGTATATATTATTTGTTCTGTCCTGTAGATACCTTTACCAAAACTTTACCTCCCGCTCCTAGGTGTGAAATTATGTAATAGACTGATTATAACCTTAATCATGGTGTTTTAGAGGAGTTCCTTTCTACTTCTGAAGAGAAACTTGACTGACTTTTGTGAAAACTCTAATAGGAGATTATTAACCTTCTTATCTGAACTGGACTATATACCTAAATGTATACTCTGTAATAATTTGCTCACATCGTGAGCATTAATTTGAATTTAATGTCCTAAACTTTCATGCAACAAACTGGTAAATGAAGTTTGCAGTGTGACATCTTATTACTATATAGAGCAATAGAACTTCCTGTGATAATGAAAATGTTCTATATACATGCATTGTCCAATATAGTGATCACTAGCCATACCTGGCTTTAAACACTTGACATGTAACTTGTGTAACTGATAAACTAAAATTTTTGTATTACTTAAAGTTTTTAATAGTCTTACATAGCTAAGGGCTACTGTATTGGACGATGGAAATAGAGAACTTATTAAAAGTGACAAGAAAATCAATAACTGTGCTAAATTAATAAAGAAATATGAATTTAGAGTTCACAAAGAGGAAGTATATCTAATTGATGGGATAGAATGGGCCCCAGTAATAAATACACATCTAAAACAGTAACATGACAAATACTGTCTGTTAAACTATAAAGAAACAAATACTCTCATTCATTGCTGATGGTTTGTAAAGTGGGTTACAGATTTTTGGGGAATTAACTTGTCAGTGAAGCCTCAAATTTTTCCACTTTTAAATTGAAATATAGTTGATTTACAGAGTTCTATTACTTTCACATGCAGGATCTTAGTTCCTTGCAGCGGAAAAGGAGTCTTAACCACTGGACTACTGGGAAGTCCCTGAACCTCAAAATATTCATGTCCTTTACCAAAGTTACTATTTCCAGGAATTTATTTTAAAGGAATAATCCAAACTTTCAAAAAAGTTACAAACTCAAAAGTGTTATTTGCTAAATTATTTATAAAGGATAAAATAAGGGGATGGTTAAAGTAGTAAGTTTATTTAGAAAGATGCACATGTCATAGGCAGAATGCAGTCCGTTTCATGAGGTGAGAGCAGCCCTCTTCTATATTAATAAACCACAGAGCTAAATGTTTTCAAGTAAGACCCCTTAATTGTGAAAAATGGAGGTTAGTTGTATAGTCATATCTGACTCTGCACTCCCATGGACTGTAGCCTGCCCGGTTCCTCTGTCCATGGAATTCTCCAGGCAAGAATACTGGAGTAGGTTGCCATTTCCTTCTCCAGGGAATCTTCCCAACTCAGGAATCAAACTCGGGTCTCCTTCATTGCAGGCAGATTCTCTACCAACTGAGCCACTAGGGAAGCATCACCTAATCTTTTTCTTTTCTTTAATGGTCAAATGTATTGGCCTCCTTAGGAGAGTTAGGGCAAGTATGTGTGTCCATTAAGCCTTAGGAAAACATGCAACCTGATAGCTTCCAAGAATCCCAAACCAAATACAGAATTTTTCTGAACTGGAATGAACTCAAATTATGTAGTCCATGTAACAGATGAGTTCAGATCGAATCTGTAAATGTTGTATATGGCACCAAAGGTGCTATAACCTTTGGTCTATAACAGAACTTGAACTCAAACTCAGTTTGACTCCAGTTTCATTGCTTTTGTTGTATAACATTATCTCTAGACTGTATTTCCAAATTTCGATTATTTGAATGGATCCAGGAGGCAAACTAACATGGTGCTGTAAGAACCTGAGCTCTAAAGAGTATTTCCAAATTGAGGAGTTGAGAAAGATCTCACATACAAGGAGTGTAATGGCAGAGAGAAGAGAGTATACAATATACCAACTTGTGGATGCAGAGAAGCCCAAGGCTTCTTCAGGAAGCAAGTGATCCAGTTGGCCAAAGCATGGGATGTGAGCCAGGATAAAAATTAAATATAATTAATTGCGAAAATGATTGTGATCTTGTAAATAATATTTATTTTAAAAGGATTATCTGGTCTTTGGGGGAAGTTAATATTTATCTTTTTTTAAGTTGCAGACCCCAGCCTCTTTTGCACAAAGTGTTCAGGAACTAACAATTGCTCTCCAGCGGACTGGAGATCCAGCAAACTTGAATCGACTAAGACCCCATTTGGAGCTATTAGCAAACATTGACCCTAGTCCAGGTAAATCTAGGGGGAATTAATGGACTATCCTATATGTGCCTTAGTACTATTCAGTGATTCTTTTGTCTTTTGTTACATTTCTCTAGAATTTCCCAGAGTAGTAATTCTGAATTTTTTCTGTAAGTGGTTAAGTTTCTGGCCCCGATCTTGTCTGTCTCTTTATTACTTCAACTAATATTATTTAATACCTTTTACTGTTCTGTTCACTTCACCAGGAAAATAGATTCTTTCTGGGATCTTTTATGTTTCTTCCCTGTCTCATCACAAAATTGTGCTTTATTTTTACCATTTTCATCTTTTTTGACAAAACTCCAGTTTTTTCATTTTTTCTGTATAATATGTCCTTAGTTGCATTTTTTTGGTCCCATGTTTCCCTTCTCCACAATAATCTTGTTCCATCACATATCCTCTTTTGCATGTCTAATTTGTCAAGCCATTTTCTGTTCCTTCTCCTTAACTTGAAAATCAACCAGCCTTCATTTTTCACCTGATACTTAGATCTTGGGTGTGTTAGCTTATATGCTCCTGTCCTTGTGTTTATTCCTACTACTGAATTAAAAAGCTCTTAATATTCACTAGTAATTTCCTAGTTTCTAATTCCAAAGGCTTCTTAAACTACTTGTCTTCAGCATTTGGTAATGTTGTTGAGTACTTCCTTGATAAACTGTCTTGATACCTTATCTTTCGGTCCTAGGATTCTCTCCTGGCCTGTCTGAATGTAGTGCTGTCTTACTTTGTTCACTTTGTCTGCTCTTTCCTCTCTTGCCCCCTAAAGAGTAGGCTGCTTGTGTTCTTGGAATTTTGCTTTCTCTACACTCTCTGTGGAAGATGTTTGTTATTCATTCTCAGCATCAGGTATTATTCCTTCACAGATAATAGACTCCCAAAAACCTGTGTCACTATTATCTGTTCATCACTCCAGACCTACTTTCCCAAATGCTTTCTGAGATTCTACATCCTCTGCTCAGTGTTTCAAAGCAAACTCATCTTCAGTTGATACTTGCTCTTTCTCCTGTGTTCCCTTTCTCAATAAATGACCTGATTCTCTGAGGTATGTAAGCTTAAAACCTGAGTCTTTTGTCTTACCTCATATCTTTTCTTTCACTTGCTCTACACACCATTTCAAACAAGATTTTCTGTTCTTTCACAGTATCTCTCTATCCCAAAGATTAATGCTGCCTCAATGAGTGCCTCATTCCTTTTCCTGAAACTAAATGCCTTTCAGTCTCCTCTACTCTTTTGATTCTTCTGATCTAATCTGCTTACTGCTGCAAAATAAATCACATCTCTGATGTTATTTGACACTCAAACTTTTAATGATACCCATTGCCTGTAAAATAAGGCTTGGAACACTTGACCATGACATTTCAGAGTAGTAAATTTATTACCAAAATTGCTTAATCAAATCAGTTAAGATCTATTTTTATTTTTTTATTTTATTTTTTGGCCATGCTGCACAGCATTCAGGATCTTAGTTCCCTGACTAGAGAGTGAACCTGGGCCCCCTGCAGTGGAAGCCCAGAATCCTAACCACTGGACTGCCAGGGATTCTAAGATCTATTTTTAGAACACAGTGATTTTATTTTTTCCCACTGCTGTGCTTTGAACATTCTGAGCAATCAAAAGAGCACTTCATAAGCTCACTACTTCATCAATCACCAATCTGTCTACATCAGTCTGAGCCAATATACTCTACTCCTTCCTTGTGTGACAGTGGATAAACCATACTTCCAGCTAAGGCCACCCCCTTTCCTTATGTACTAATATCATCTTGTCAAGTATATCCTTCCAGTAGCCTCTGTTTCTTATGTCATCAGTTTTCCTTCTCTATAGAGTAGCTCTGTCAGCATACATTTTATCATTCTTTTCATCGGAACCCACTTTTGACATCATTTGCCATCTACCTACAACTCCAGTTCTATACTTTTTATAGCACTCTCTTGAACACACTCCAATCAGACATTTATCTCTACCACTCAATAGAAGTGGCTTTTGTCAAGATCACAAGTGACTTCCATGCAGCTAATTCCAAATATCAATTCTTGATTCCCTTTGTGTTTGACCTGTTAGCATTTAACATAGTTGTTTACTCTCTACTCCTTGTACCACTCTTTTCACTTCTAGGCCATTGTACTCTCCTAGTTTTCTTCTTACTACATTGAAACCTCCTTCTCAGCCTCTTTTGCTGATTTCTTCTTCTCTCCATAACCTCTAAACTTTTTTCTTTTTCCCCCCATATTTTCTAACCTATGAAGTGCTTCCAGAATTTAGTCCTTGTGTCTCTTCTCTTTTCTATTTATACGCATTCCCTAGATAATCTCATCTAGTCTCACAGCTTTAGATTTTGTTTGTATGACTCACAAACTTGCTATATTTCATCAGTACTGAGGCTCACATTTTTTCAGATTTTAGCATTTCTGAAATTGGGCTGCATTTGTATAATCAGTGACGTAATAATTAGCAATTTTTTAAAAATTTTGGTAGCACATAAAATAATGATACATATTACAGTTGATGGTGTTTTAAAATCTGTGTAATTTAGTATTTACCGCCTAGACTTTCTTCTTAAATTCTTATGTATATCTGCCTGCCTGTTATCTAATAGTTCTACTTGAATATCTAATAATTATAAGAGTAGTCTGTCTAAAAATGAGTTCCAGCCCATATCCTTCACCCACCCACCCATCATTCCTTTTAGTGTCAACTCCATTCTTCCATTTCCTCAGGCCAAATACCTTGGAGATATCATTAACTCATCATTCTCTCATAAAGTACATCTGATCTATGAGCATACCCTATAGGCCCTACCTTTAAAATCCATTCAGAATCCATCTACTTATCACCTCTCTACTACCTCCCTCTTTTATCTTCATGGATGATGGAATAGCCTCCTATTGTCTGTCTGGTTTTAACATAGGAGCCAGAGTGATTCTATTACCCCATTGCTCAAAAACTCCAGTGGTTTCCATCACTCAATACAAGCCAGTCTTTTCTATGACCTACCAGACCTCACATGATCTGGTCTTCCTTTACCTCTCTCCAACTTCTTTCACTCTTTTCCCACCTCATTCATTCCAGATTTCACCTCTATTAACATGTCAGGCATACTCCCATATTAGGGCCTTTGTACTTATTCTTCCCTCTTCTTGGAATGCTTTTCTCCCTATATATAGTAGTAGATCCACAAGGCACACTCAAACCCTACTTTTGAGTCTGTAATCAAAATGTAACCTTCTCAAGGAGGCCTTTACAGGAAACCTTGTCTAAAATTTTACACATACCTGTGCCACTCTCTTTCTTTGCTCTATTTATTCAACTCATCATTCTCTAGATAATTTGTGTTTTGATTACTTATCTTATTTATTGTCTGGCTTTTCTCCTTGAATAGAATAAGAGTTTTTGTTTTGATATCTACTGCTTCTCGAGCAACTAGAATAATACCTGAAACTTTGTAGGTATTCAGTAAAATACTTTGTGTATGACTGTTCTCTTTACTTTTCTCTGTGCCTTTACCCTTTTTTCCTGATGAAGTTCCATGTGTCTTTCAAAGCCTAGTTCAAATGCCATCGCCCAGAAGTTTTTCAGAGTGTTCCAACAGGAAGTCATTTATACATATGCATTCTTGCTTTATTTTGTATTTCTTTTAGAGAACATTTCATATTTAGCTTTGTAGTTAATTTTTTCTTTAGAAAATCACAGCACTTAGTAAATGATGATTGTGCATAGCACAGTTGCTTTATGTAATAGCTATTCTATTAAACTTTTTAAGCATTCTGTTTACCAATACTTGCCTTATACAAAATTTCAAAATAGACATTACAATTTGGCTTGACTATAGGCAATTCACAATTACATTTGATCCAAAGTGTGTTGGTCTGTACTATACTCTCATTTTTTAAGGTGCAAACATTTAGAAACTAAAACTTTTTACCTAAAAATGTCAAATTTCAGTTTTCCCTGGGAAACAGAAGTATATCTGGAAGTGTCATCCTTGCATCTTCACATAACAACAGTCAGCTGAAGTTGAGTAGTCACGGTAACCTTAGATGGGAGACATACTCTTCAACACAGTCCCTGTCATTCTTTTTTTAAAAATCACTTTATCTCTTTGAAATTTATTTTTTATTCTATTTCTCAGTGATTCTAATATGAGTTATTTTTTTTAATTGGAGAATAATTGCTTTACAATGTTGTATGAGTTTCTGCCATACAATAACATCAGTCAGCCATAAGTATACTTATATCCTCTCTGTCTTGAACCTCGTTCCTTCCTCCCACCCCACCCCACCCCACTAGGTCGTCACAGAGCACCAGGCCTGTCACTCTTTATTGTTATTTCCAACAATAAGGGTCTGATGACAGTTGCTGTTTATTATCTGTCATATTTCATTCCTGTATGTTACCTTCACTGTCTCTGTAGTTATTTTAGATTGCAACCTATACTTTAAAAGGATATATTTATTTCTTTAAAATGATGTTTAGGTGAATAAGCTATTTCGTGAATAGCTATATGAAACTTAGCTTAATTCCTCTGCAGTGCTGGCACTCCTTTGCTAATTTAGTACTGGGCAGAACTTTGAATAACATAGTTTGAAAAAAATTTTTTTATTTGTTGTATAGATGCTCCTCCTCCTACTTGGGAACAGCTAGAAAATGGGTTGGTTGCTGTGCGTACAGTGGTACATGGGTTGGTTGATTATATCCAGAATCACAGCAAAAAAGGAGCAGATCAACAGCAGGTAAGGGAGGTGTTTGAAATTTAGAAGTAAGCTACTGTGGTTATCCTTACAGATAAAAATTAAGCCAATAAGATGACAAGAATATTTTTAGACTCTGTAAAGACCAGAAATTAAACTAAAAATTAAAAATCTATTTAACTCCCTAGTCCATTAGTGGGTCCCTATTCCGTAACATCAAGAAAAATGTAACAAAAATAATAAGATTTATAGTTTAGAATGGTTAGCAGCCAGTTTACTGGATTAGCCTAGTAATTTTGTCTGACAGCATTGAAATTAAGTAATCCTTATTGGCCTGATGCCGTGCTGGAGTCACTTTTCACACTGGATATAGCAGCATTTGATTCCGTGCTAAAGGTTATTCCATTTATATAAACTTATTCTTTTCCTGGCTACTATTGCTTTTCTGTTTGATTGTAAGTATTACTTTTTATTGCTAATGCTGTATTTCTCCAGTACTGTTCATATATTTTGTAAATGCTTTTCTGTATTAGTATTTAAATATTTTTCATTCATAATGTCTCTTATGCCAGTGGGCCAAATTTTCCTCAGATATTTTTTAATGGAATATAAGGCAGTAAAATCTAATAGCCTATGTTATGGCTGGCATTTTAAATTTTACTCCCAATGATTTCATTTCACCCTCAGAATTTGTTAGGTTCACTTTATCTTTTATTTTGCCATAGTAAGATTGAGAAATTAAAACTTTGATACTAATTTATCTGACTCAGGTAAATATTAATAATTTCTTTAAAAGTAAGAAATATTAGAAGTGTCTGCTAAATCGAATAGTACAGATATGCTTTTCCCAATCTAAGATCAGAACTTTATTTTTTGATTAAGACGTTTAGAAAAATTAACGTTAAAATTTAGTTAAAATTACTTTTAACTCCCTGTTACAAAAATAATATTAACTTTTAAGTTCTGCCCATGTAGATTTGTAGTATGTTATAAAGGAACATAATTGTAAGCATAGTTACATTGAACACTGTCCAAATCAAGTATTAGAAGACACGGTAAGTATTTGAAGGTCCTAAACTCCAGGGGTTTGCTTGTCCACTGTAAAATGTTGGAAGGAAGATCATAGAGCCCTCATGAGATTGAATCAAGAATTTATGTGATGTTACATGTTTGATAGTTAATATCAACATAGAAAAATCAGGGCTACATTTTTTAAGTAATTTATTTTTGGACTCTCTTAAGACCTCAGACAGGATGATGTTCCAGCACTTTTGCTCTGAGTAGTCTAGATAAGTGTATAAGTTAGTCTGAGTTATTCATCTAGATTATTAAGTTCCTTAAATAGCGACACAAAATTTACATTATTTTAAATAGCTAATGTTTAATTTTGATCTTAGCCTCCACAGCATAGCAAATATAAAACATACATGTGTCGAGACATGAAGCAGAGAGGAGGATGCCCTCGGGGGGCCAGCTGTACATTTGCACATTCACAGGAGGAACTGGAAAAGTAAGTTTGAAAGTCATCAGACTCACCCTTCCAATAATTTGTTAGAGAATAATTTGCTGCCATTGAGAAATAGGAAGAAATGTATTTGCATTTTGATGAATAGGAAATGTTTAGATACAATACAAAACTGAAAAGAAAAGCAAATCAGTTTCCTTACCTTTCATTACATTGTGCCTACAAATGAAAAACTACTTAGGGTTAACTAAATCTAGAAATGAGTCATTTTCAGTACCCCCTCCCCCAAATTAAAAATCTCAGAGTTTTCATCAGCTTTAACTGCTTCACCTTAACTAATTGAAAATTTCATTTCCAATGGAGAAATTTGCCCTTTGGTCTATCAAGAAATTATTTACTGCCAGGCTCATTTTCACAGATTCTTTCAAATTTCAAGGACCAGATAATTTCAGTGAAGTTAAATCTCCAGCACAGAGTAAAAAGAAAGGAAAAACCTCTTAATTGTTTTATAAAACCCGTGTAACACTGACACTAAATTTGACAAAGATAACACAATTAAAGAAAGCTACAGATTCATTTCACATATTTTTTAAATCCCAACTATTATAACTTAGAATTCAGTACATTAAAATAGACACCATTACAAAGGTGCAAAGGTAGCACAGTATAATTACTGTAGGTTAGAGAAGAAGGGTTTTATAACCATGTGATCATATCCAAAGATACCAAAACGCATTTGAATAATATTTGATGTCCATCAAGGTTCCTTAGTAGAACAAAAATGTCGTAGACATTTTCCCAACATGATAATTATATCTCAAGCCAAGAGCCAGCATGATAGCCTGATGCTTACTTGGTATTAGTTTATTAGATACAGTCTTGTTTCAGGCAAGAGTCAGGGAAATTTTTCTGCTAGTAAAAAGTGTTATTTAACATTCTGGAAGTTGTAGCAAGTTGTATGTAAGCAAGAGAATAAAATAGCCAAAATCATTAAATAGGAAAATTCAAGGGAAATACTAGAATCAAAAGAACCAAGAATTTAGTAAAGTAGCAAATCAAAAAATTATACGAAAGCAAAAAATTAATTGCTTTCATATAAACTAAAAAGGGAAACATAACCAGTTCAAAAGCAAGGTGACATTAAAATCCCTTTTGCATTAACAACAAAAACAAAAAAGTTAAACACCAAATAATCTAATAAATACCCAGGATCTGTATTGAATTGAGTTAGTAAACTACCTAGGAACATAAGAGTTGACTAAATGAAGCATACTATGTTCTTGGATGAGACTTAGCATTATAGAGATTTTATTTTCTCTTAAACAGTAAATTCAGTGAAATCTCAGAGTCTTAACAGGATGATTTTGGGGCCCTAACAAATTCATTCATTTGGAAGAAAAAATATGCCAATAACCAGGAAATTCTGGGGGGAAAAGTCTTCAGTGGGGACTAGACTAATAACTGTTAATATTAACCTGTTTTATGAGCTAAAGTATAAAAACTGTGGTATTAGCATAGGAATAGATAGACCAATGAAATACAGTAAAAAATCTAGAAAGGATTCCAGATACATATAGGAACTCAGCAATGTGAAAAAAGGTGGCATTTCACATCAATATCAAAAAAATATGATGATGAAACAACTCTATTTGAAAAATAAGTAAGGCTGGATTCTTAACCTTTACACCAAAACGAATTACAAATTTACCCGAGATTTAAATATTTAGGAGAAAACTATAGACTACTTAGAGATTTTTGTTGTTGCTGTTACATCGTCTTATGTAGGAAAGGATTTTTTTTTAATATTATTTTATTTATTTATTTTTGATTGCACTGGGTCTTCATTGCTGCATGGGCTTTTCTCTAGTTGTGGTACGGGGAGGCTACTCTCTAGTTGCAGTGCACAGGCTTGTCATTGCTGTGGCTTCTCTTGTTTGCAGAGCATGGGCTCCAGAGCACTCAGGCTTCAGTAGTTGCAGGACATGGGCTCAGTAGTTGCAGCTCCAAGGCTCTAGAGCACAGGCTCAGTAGCTGTGGCACACAGGTTTTGTTTCCCTGTGGCAAGTGGGATCTTCCCGGACTAGGGATCAAACCTGTGTCTCCTGCATTGGCAGGTGGATTCTTTACCACTAAGGTGCCAGGAAAGCCCAGGAAAGGATTTTTGAAGAATGACACCTGGCATGCATAAAGAAGATTAATAAATTTGATGAAGTGAAAGTTAAAAGTTAAGATAATGGCTCAAACACCACAAATGTAAAAAGAAGGAAAAATGGTGAAATGACATGATACCCATAACACAAAATGATCTCCTACAAATCTGTAAGAAAGAGAAGAACCAGTAGATACATGGATCAGGCATATAAACAATTCACTGAAGAAACACAAATGGCCAGCAAACATGTGAAACTATGTTCAATTTCACTAATTGTTAAAGAAATGCAAATTAAAATAAAACCTGATTTTTTTTTTAACCATCAGAGACTGAGACTAGCCAGTGTTTAATAAGATATTGAAAAAAAGCCTTTTTTTTTTCTTTTAATCAGTAGGAGTTATAATAGCAATTTCTAATGTGCATAAATTAGACTTAGTAATTCTGCTTTTGGTTATTTACACAGGTGTGAAGTATATGTATATAATTTTCTGTTACCACATTGTTTTAATAGCAAAAATTAGGGACAACCTAAAGTATACTGACATAAAGAAATAGTTAAGATTTTGAAGTAGAGGAAAAAATTTACTAAGCAGCCATCAGTTCAGTTCAGTTCAGTTCAGTCGCTCAGTCGTGTCTGACTCTGCCATATTTAACCCTATTTCTGTAAATAATAATCTTACAAATGTAAGAATATTAAACTAGTGCATAGAGTGGAAAAATCTGTATTATATATCAAACTGCTAACAGTAGTTACTACTGATGGGTGGTCTCCCCCAACCCGTACTCCAAAGTGTGTGTATGTGTGTCTATATGTATATATACAGACACACATAAATATATACAAGTTTCCAAGATGATAGCTAGAGCCAGATGCTCAGAATCTTTTCCTTTTGTATCTGTTTCTTAAATATGTTTTATTTCTTGATTTTTGCTTCGACAATTTTGATTTTTGTTGTGCACCTTTGCTTTTTTTATAGATTTCGTAAAATGAACAAACGCCTGGTTCCCAGAAGACCCCTGAGTGCCTCTTTAGGTCAACTTAATGAGGTGGGCCTGGCTTCAACAGCTATCCTTCCAGAAGAAGGGGCAGTGGATCTGCCTAGCAGAAAAACCCCTGCTCTGCCAAATGGGATTGTATCAGCAGGGAATACAGTAACGCAACTGATTCCACGAGGGACAGACCCCAGCTACGATTCCAGTCTGAAACCAGGAAAGATCGATCACCTGAGCAGTAGTGCCCCTGGGTCCCCTCCTGACTTGTACGTTGTTTTTACTAACTTTTGTTTATTTATTCCTATTTCATGTGCCAGTGATTTTTTGAGAAACAGTATAGGTGACATAAGATCAAAGTTTGCAAAATTTGTGGAAAAAAATGGTTATTGAAAGAAACCTGTTTCCCAAATTTTGGCAGTTTTTTTTTTACATGTAACAAAAACATGTCTGTATACATTTAGAAATGTTTTCCAGACCTTAAACTTGACATGCAGACTCTTGCTCCCATAGGCTAGAATCGGTCCCTAAGAGTATTTCTGCCTTGCCTGTTAATCCGCATCCTGTACCTCCAAGAGGACCAACAGAGCTGCCCGCTATGCCTGTCACTAAACCTCTTCAGATGGTGGCGCGAGGTTCTCAGCTCTATCCAGCACAGCAGGCTGATGTTTATTACCAGGATCCTCGAGGAGCTGCTCCGCCGTTTGAACCAGCACCTTATCAGCATGGTAATGATCTTTCATTTATGTCACTCACTTTTCTTAGGAATTATAAAAATGATTTCAAATAAGAGTGACCATATTTTCAGTAACCTCCTCAAAATAAATAAATGCTTTTTTTTTTAATACTTGGGGAAAAACTGAAGTTATATGATCAGCTAAATAATATGAAATACATGAAGTAGCAAAGCTAGGAAAACCAGTTTACCCTAACTGCTAGAAGCAGTTGTATATTAAAAGTGTTTACATATTTATGGAAATAAGTTATTCAAGTACATAATGGAAATTTGCTGAGGCAATATATATTTTCCTGACAAAAGTTTTCTTCAAGCATGAGAAAAGAATGTAATATTATGGTGAATATAAACTAAACACACTTAGTACATTTTTTCCCTTCAGTTGTCACCTAATATTTTTTTCTAGGTTCTGTAATATACATGAAAAATGCAAATACGTACTTCTAGAGAGTTTATAGTATAGAATCAATATTAGTAAAGAATGGAAAACTATATGTGTTAGAGTATATCTATATACATGTTTGAAATTAGGTGTTCAGTTGTGGTGGTTAATGTTAGTGTGGTAGAGATTAACTGCAAGACTCAAGGAAGATCATTGAGAACTTGAGGACTCAAAAGACTCTGGAAGAATGCCCTAAATAGAGGTTTTGGGAATAGAAAGGAAAATTTACAAATGGATTGTAAAAATGAGAGTCTAGAGTCAAGGAGGAGTAAGGAGACTATTGTTAATCCAGGTGTGACTTGAGGTCTGGACTAATGTAGTGAGAAAATAGGAAGCAGATATTTGAGAAAATAGACATAGCCAGTTTTAATGGTAATACTAGGTATGGAGAATGAGTTTTCACATAATGTAATTCATGGAGAAGGAAATGGCAACCCACTCCAGTATTCTTGCCTGGAGAATCCTATGGACAGAAGAGCCTGGTAGGCTGCCGTCTATGGGGTTGCACAGAGTCAGACATGACTGAAGCGACTTAGCAGCAGCAATTCATGTTAAAAAAAATACACAATGAAGAAAATATATATAGGACGCTTCTGTCCTAATTGCCAACAGAGGAGCTCATCAGTTGAGGCAAATGTCTTGAAATTGGGAAGCTACTGCTACAACTGTTGGGTCGGGAACTCTAGGAGACTTCCCTGGCAGTCCAGTGGTTAAGACTCCATGTTTCCACTGCACGGGGCATGGGTTCAGTCCCTGGTTGGGAAACTAAGAGACTACGTGCCTTTCAGCATGGCCAAAAAAAGAACTCTGGAGTTATGCAGTTAGCCACTCTATCTGTACCAGCAGAATGGATCTTTTGAGGGCCCTATCTCTTTCCAGTTAACTCAATCTCACATTCAAAACTTATGCAAATGAAAGATTTGTGGAACCTAAGCTTCAGGATTCAGGATAACCTAAGTCCAAATTCAGACTTATATTGAAGAAAGTAGGGAAAACCACTAGTCCATTCAGGTATGACCTAGATCAAATCCCTTATGAGTATACAGTGAAAGTGACAAATAGATTTAAGGGACTAGACCTGATAGAGTGCCTGATGAACTGTGGACAGAGGTTCGTGACATTGTACAGGAGACAGGGATCAGGACAATCCCCATGGAAAAGAAATGCAAAAAAGCAAAATGGCTGTCTGAGGAGGCCTTACAGATAGCTGGGAAGAGAAGAAAAGCGAAAAGCAAAGGAGGAAAGGAAAGATATTCCCATCTGAATGCAGAGTTCCAAAGAATAGCAAGGAGAGGTAAGAAAGCCTTCCTCAGCGATCAGTGCAAAGAAATAGAGGAAAACAACAGATTGGGAAAGACTAGAGATCTCTTCAAGAAAATTAGAGATACCAAAGGAACATTTCATGCAAAGATAGGCTCGATAAAGGACAGAAATGGTATGGACCTAACAGAAGCAGAAGATATTAAGAAGAGGTGGCGAGAATACACAGAAGAACTGTACAAAAAAGATCTTCACGACCCAGATAATCACAATGGTGTGATCACTCACCTAGAGCCAGACATCCTGGAATGTGAAGTCAAGTGGGCCTTAGAAAGCATCACTACAAACAAAGCTAGTGGAGGTGATGCAATTCCAGTTGAGCTATTTCAAATCCTCAAAGGTGATGCTGTGAAAGTGCTGCACTCGATATGCCAGCAAATTTGGAAAACTCAGCAGCAGCCACAGGACTGGAAAAGGTCAGTTTTCGTTCCAATCCCAAAGAAAGGCAATGCCAAAGAATGCTCAAACTACCGCACAATTGTGCTCATCTCACATGCTAGTAAAGTAATGCTCAAAATTCTCCAAGCCAGGCTTCAGCAATACGTGAACCGTGAACTTCCAGATGTTCAAGCTGGTTTTAGAAAAGGCAGAGGAACCAGAGATCAAATTGCCAATATCCGCTGGATCATCGAAAAAGCAAGAGAGTTCCAGAAAAACATCTATTTCTGCTTTATTGACTAGGCCAAAGCCTTTGACTGTGTGGATCACAATAAACTGTGGAAAATTCTGAAAGAGATGGGAATACCAGACCATCTGACCTGTCTCTTGAGAAACCTGTATGCAGGTCAGGAAGCAACAGTTAGAACTGGACATGGAACAACAGACTGGTTCCAAATAGGAAAAGGAGTACGTCAAGGCTGTATATTGTCACCCTGCTTATTTAACTTATATGCAGAGTACATCATGAGAAACGCTGGGCTGGAAGAAACACAAGCTGGAATCAAGATTGCCAGGAGAAATATCAATAACCTCAGATATGCAGGTGACACCACCCTTATGGCAGAAAGTGAAGAAGAACTAAAGAGCCTCTTGATGAAGGTGAAAGAGAAGAGTGAAAAAGTTGGCTTAAAGCTCAACGTTCAGAAAACTAAGATCATGGCATCTGGTCCCATCACTCCATGGGAAATAGATGGGGAAACAGTGGAAACAGTGTCAGACTTTATTTTTTTGGGCTCCAGAATCACTGCTGATGGTGAATGCAGCCATGAAATTAGAAGACGCTTA
Organism: Giraffa tippelskirchi; assembly: GCF_054371585.1. Lineage (NCBI taxonomy): Eukaryota > Metazoa > Chordata > Mammalia > Artiodactyla > Giraffidae > Giraffa > Giraffa tippelskirchi. The sequence continues at coordinate 24,602,807 of NC_137279.1, forward strand.
CTCCTTGGAAGGAAGGTTATCGCCAACCTAGATAGCATATTTAAAAGCAGAGACATTACTTTGCCAACAAAAGTCCATCTAGTCAAGGCTATAGTTTTTCCAGTGGTCATGTATGGATGTGAAAGTTGGACGGTGAAGAAAGCTGAGCGCCGAAGAATTGATGCTTTTGAACTGTGGTGTTGGAGAAGACTCTTGAGAGTCCCTTGGACTGCAAGGAGATCCAATCAATCCATCCTAAAAGAGATCAATCCTGGGTGTTCATTGGAAGGTCTGATGTTGAAGTTGAAACTCCAATACTTTGGCCACCTCATGCGAAGGGTTGACTCATTGGAAAAGACCCTAATGCTGGGAAGGATTGGAGGCGGGAGGAGAAGGGGACAACAGAGGATGAGATGGTTGGATGGCATCACCGACTCGATGGACATGGGTTTGGGTAGACTCCGGGAGTTGGTGATGGACAGAGAGGCCTGGCATGCTGCAATTCATGGGGTCGCAAAGAGTCGGACACGACTGAGCGACTGAACTGAACTGAAGCTTCAGGAAAATACAGTTTTTTTGCTTTCCAGTGTTTGCAGTATATTAGGCACACCAGAAAGATGATCAGAGAATTGAGAGAGCCAGTTTACTATTGTAGACTGTGAGTAGGTTGGTGTTTTCAATAATTTGGGAGGAGAATTTTTGCTTGATATTTTTCATATAAGTCTAGCCTGACTACATTCCTAAGCAGAGGGGAAAACATCTAAAGAAATGAGTGGATTTTTGATTCTTTACTGTTGAAATATTTTAAAAGGAAAAGTCTTATATTGAAAAATAGATGGGCTGATTGTTGCTTTTGGTTGCTCTTTTGTGTTGTACAGGTATGTACTATCCTTCACCACCACAGTGTGTGTCCCGTTTTGTCCGACCTCCACCATCTGCTCCTGAACCTGGTGCTCCCTACTTGGATCATTATCCGCCATACCTCCAAGATCGTGTAGTAAACTCACAGTATGGCACACAGCCACAACAGTACCCACCTATGTACCCACCACACTATGATGGCCGTCGAGTATACCCTGCTCAGTCTTATGCAAGAGAGGAGATTTTCCGAGAAAGTCCTATACCTATTGAGATTCCACCTGCAGCAGTGCCACCCTATGTACCAGAACCCAGAGAAAGATACCAACAAATGGAGGGTTACTATCCAGTGGCTCCACACCCAACTCAGATCAGACCTTCGTACAACAGAGTATGCTGAGTTCTTTTTATTATTATTAATGTAGATTTAATTTGACTATCGCTTACAGTGATTTTTTGTTTAACCTTTTACCATGGTAATAACCCTTTGATCAGTTAATTCTTTTAAAAGAAAGCATCTTTTGTCACCTTTTCATAATCTTCATAGGTTTAGGTTTTATTATTTTTTTTTTTTTTACTATTAAAAGGGAAATAAATTTATGTCCCACTCCCACTAACCCATCTTAGTTTCTAAAAATGTTAGATGATTTTATTAACATTTCTAGATTCATTTAGAAAGTATGGTCTCTGACCAAGAAAAAGAAACTTATATTTAGGTCTTTGGGAAATCCTGAGAACTTTTAGGGGTTTTGTTTTGAATTATTAAGTCTTGCTATTTCCAGATGTTAAGATGAGTATACAGGCTAGTTATTTAAAATATGTGCTAAGTCAATCAATGTGTCCTGAAATTCATTTTCAACTTGTACTCATCTTTTCATTTTTAGGAGCCCCCATACAGTCGGCTTCCGCCTCCTCCCCAGCCCCATCCTAGTCTAGATGAGCTACATCGAAGACGAAAGGAAATAATGGCACAGCTAGAAGAAAGGAAGGTTATCTCTCCACCTCCTTTTGCACCTTCACCAACATTGCCTCCTACCTTCCATCAAGAGGAAGTAAGCCTGTGGCTTTTTAGTCTCATTTATCAATTTTTCCTTTATCAGCAGTTTAAGTAATCTTCACCTTTCCCAAGATCATGAAGATATTTTTCTGTTTTCTTCTGAAAGGTTTATTATTTCACATTTAGATCTGTAATCCATCCAGAATTGATTTTTGTATAAAGGATCGTAATCTGGTCATAGTCATAGTCAGGTGACTGTATATGTTTCCGTTTCATTGATCTATTTCTCTGTCCTTCTACCAACACCATACTGTCTTCATGTGGTGATGTTTGTTTTCCAGTTTTGGTCTTCAGGTTTATCTTTGCTGTTCTTTGTCCTTGGAAATTCCAAACATACTTTAGAATCAGCATGTGGATGTCCACAGAAATATCTGCTGCAGTTTTTATTAGGATTACGTCGAATCTCTGGATCTGCACAACCCAGTATGCTAACCACTAGCCACATGTGGATAATGATACTTAAAATATGCCTAATCTGAGTTCCCCTGTGCTATAAGCATAAAACATATATTGGATTTGAAGAATTAGTACCCCCTCAAAAATATTTCAGTAATATATTTATATTAATTTATATAGTCTATATATTAATTACATATTAAGATTATACTACCTTGGATTATTAAGTTAAATAAAATGTATTGTTAAAATCATTTAACAATTTAACCTCTTCCCCAGTGGATCTTCCCTTCCCAGGGATTGAACCCGGGTCTCCTGTGTTGCAGGCAGATTCTTTACTATCTGAGCCACCAGGAAAGCCCCCTTTTCACTTTGGATTTATTAAATTAAGTGTATTGTTAAAACTAATTTTATGTTTTTATTTTTTAATGTGCCTATTAAAATTTTTTAGGTTACATATGTGGGTCAGTTGTGTTTTTCACTGGACAGTGTTGCTTTAGATCCATTTGGGGAGAAGTAACATCTTTCCAATAGTGAGTCTCCAAGAACATGGTATACTCTCCATTTCCTTGAATATTCTTTAATTTCTCTCAATAATATCCTACCTCGTATGGTTTTCAGTGTCTTTCACATCTTTCATTAAGCTTATTCCTAGAAAACTAATGTTTTTGAAGATGTTTTAAATGGAATCCTTTTTGAAGTTTCATATTCTCTTTGTTCTTATTACAGAGAAATTAAGTAGATTTTTATGAATTTTGATCCTTGTGTTCAGCAGCTTTGGTAGATTTCCCTATTAATTCTAGTATTTGATAGTGGATTCTTTTGGATTTTTGTGTTCTCTATGAATGGTGACCATTTTGCTTTCTCCTTTTCAATTCTTAAGTATTTTCTTTTTCTTATATTAGTTGTGTAAGCTAGATCCTCCAGTGTAATATTAAAAAGAGAGATGATGATAGATTTTCTTATTTCTGGTCTTTGAGCAAATGAAACTTCTAACAGTTTACCGTTATGATGTTTGCTGTCAGCTTTTTTGTAGATAATCTTTATCAGATTAATAAAATTTCCCTGTATTCCTGGTTTTAGACTATTTTTATAACTGAGACATGTCAAGGTTTTGCTAAACTCAATAACAAGGAAAACAGGATGAAAAGGTTGATTCAAATACAAGAGACAGGCTAATATAGATAGTGAAAGGCAGAAAAACACTGAAATAGAGTTGCTAGAATAAACTGTTTAATCAACTAGAGAGTAATAAACAATAATTTCAAGGTTATCAGTATTTCAACAGGACAGTGCTAAAAGTTATTATGAGTGAGTATTATCTTACTATCTTTTTAATGTCTACAGGATTTATTCCACTTCTGATGTTAGTAATAATTTTTTTCCTTGGTTAGTCTTGCTAGGGATTTATCATCAATTTTATCTTTTCAGAAAGCTATCTTTTTGCTTTGTTGATCTTATGTATTTATTTTGGCTTGTTGTTATACATACTGCCTCAGCTCAGTGTGTTTAGCCATTTTTTTTTTAAGTCAAATAGATTTTTTTCGTATGGTTGCAGTTTATATTATGTAAGGAAAATGTCTTACATGCTTTATGTGTAAAATTATAATTCTAAACAGTATTTCTAAGCAATGAAAGTTGAAAAGTAAAGTATACCATATTGCATATAATAGTAAACTTTGGGGTGTATGAAAGTAAAATTACTAAAGATGGTTCACAGTATCTAGCTTTCCTATCTAAACACTTTGGATGAATTTTCCACAGTAATGTAGGTTAATTAGTAAAGCTGTGACATCTTAATATAATTTTACTTGTAAAGGATAAACATGACATGATACTTTTTCAAACACTGACTATTAGAGACATCCCTGAGCTTTGTTATGCTATACCATTTTTTGAGAAATATGGAAAGCAATATGACACTCTGAAAAGTGAGCCAGTTTTAGAATGAAATACACTTATCTGTCAGGTTCAGCTTTGTGGCTCAGATCTTTTGTAAGTTACTTAGCTTTCCTTAACCGTGAGGCTCAGGTTTCTCTGTTTGTAAATCAAGCATAACAAAACCTACCTCATAGTGGTGTGGTGAAAATTAAATGTGACATAAGGCATCTGGCACATAGTGGACATTCAGTAAATAGTGACTATATGTATTATTTCTTTTATTTCTAAAAAATAATGTGTAACTGTTAAGGAGCTTTAGAATTTGTCTCATTACTAACATAACAAAGCTATATAATTAAACTTCAGTCCTGATTATTACAATCCGCATATAGTTATACTAAACTCATACATTATGAAAATAATGTAACATAGAAATTTTTCCAAAATCTCATTTTCTGTATCATTGTCAGTTTATTATATATTTCAACTTTTTAATATGTATTTCAACTTTTATGTACATGAACTAACATATTGTTATAATTTTTAAAAGAATTATTTAGTAATTACAACTTTAGGTTTTGTGTTTTGTATATTTTTGGTTTTTGTTTTTACTTAACCAATTATCCTGCATGTCTTGCTGTTGGAGGCAGAAAACACTCTTCTTAGTAGGTCATGTCTTTTAAAAAACTAGTTGTTTTATACAAAATTTGTGTGTGGAGGAGACATGTAAAAAAGAGATGGAATTTTTAAAATAGAAGTAGGACCAAAAAAAATAACGGAAAGAGGTTATAAACAATGGAAACAGGAGTTGTGCTTGAAAATGAGTGATATTTTGTGAACAGCAGATCCTTCTGCCAGTGCAGAAGACCAGAATGATGACTCAGAAAATAGAATTTTTTATTTTATTTTGTTTCAGTATAAGGGAAGCATAGAGCCATTTAAATGTGCCAGTACCCCCCTGGAGTGTTAGTATGCCAGTATATACATCTGTGATAAAGTGAGGGCAATTTAATAGTGTCCTGGCACTCCTTATACTGGTATAACCTTGGTCAGATCACCCATGTTGTCTCACCTGGACTTGAAGAACATATGAGATAGTGTATATCTAAAGGCACTTAGAAGGCTGTAAAAGGTTACACAAATGTGACTATAAGTAAAAATACATCAGACTTAGAATACCTATTTGGTTATTATATAACTTCAGAGCTCATCCTCAGAAAATTTGGAGTCTTCACTTCATTGAATCAACATAAGGACCAGATTTTATTCAAGATACAAGTTGCTATTAGAGAGATTTCAGGGAAAAAGTCATTATGTCATCATGTACTTATATAGAACATTTAAGATTACATTTAGTGTAATCTTACATTTAAGTGTAAAGTGTTTAGTGCTCTTGTTTACCTGAAATATTATTGAAAGAAACATTAAAGAGGGTCTAGCAAAACCAGGGTGTAGTACTTATTTGCTTAAATGTTAACTTAATCTTTTGAGAAAGAGGATGAGCAAATTGCTTCAAAAATCCTAATTTGATTCTTTGAAAGATTTTGAGATACTTCTTTTTGACCTTGTGTTAACAAAGTGAAATGGCTCAACATCAGTTTTTGTTTGTTTTATATTTTTCATAGTCAACAAAAATCTTCTATTGTGACACAAATCAAAAACCATTATTTTGTTGCTTTAGCATGATGTTCTAAAGAAATTCCTGCTTTCTCTGTGTTGTTACTCATAGACCTATTTCCTATTTTGTTTCCTTTTTCTTTTTTCTATCTCTAGTTTTTGGATGAAGACTTGAAGGTAGCTGGGAAATACAAAGGAAATGATTATAGCCAGTACTCACCCTGGTCATGTGACACTATTGGCTCCTACATTGGAACCAAAGATGCAAAACCTAAAGATGTTGTGGTAGCAGGGAGTGTGGAAATGATGGTATGTGTACAACTAAGCCATAATTCTATACTGCGTGATTGAATTATTTTTAAAACTTTAAATTTCTTTTATAATTCTTAAAACTCTTAAGTTTAAACAATAAAGTTGAGTCTAGTGAACAACACTAGTTTTTGAGTCACAATTATAGTTACTTAGTTTCAAATAAGCTATGGTATACTGAAATGTATTACACTAAAATCATCTTATTTTTCAACAAAAAGTAGTGTAACACCAGTGTATCTAATACTCAAGCTTAAAATATATGACTATTTTATCTTAATTGCTTCTTTATCCTTTAAAGATATAAAACTTTACCTAAGTAATTAAATCCGACTTTCTATACCTCCCTAATCTCATTTTCTGCTCCTCTCCTTCCTTGGAGGTAAGGTAAATCCTATCCTGAATTGAGAGTTTATCATTTCATGGATACTTTTATTCAACTTATAAACAATTTTGTTTTGAATATTTATAGACCTTATACATATTATAAATTTCAGCTTATGTTTTCTTTCAGCATTTTTTTTGAGATGTATCCAAATTTATATCTAAGTTCAAATTCATTCATTTTCACTTCTTTTATCAGATACCATTTATGATAACTGATATCATACAATAAATATAATTGTTTATTCATTTTTATGTTGACATTTTTAGGCTGTTTTTGATCTTTTATTATTATCTACAGTGCTACAGTAAACATTCTTGCTTATGTTTCCTTGTTTACATGCATGAAATTTATGCTTAGGAGTAGTGTTGATGAGTTAAAGGTATGCCTTGACTTTTTTTTTTTTACTATTATTCTTAAGCCATTTGCCCTTATTAATTTTAAGAAAGGTTCCCTGGGTTGATAGATACAGATTTTCAAAGAGAAAGACTTGTCCAGCAGGTTGAGAGAAGACCAGTTCTTGATAATAGAAAAGGAAGACTTAGATGCCAGGATAGCTGTAAATGAGTGAAGTGGCATCTATAGCATGAATATGATTAGATGCCAGGCAATAATAAAAGAAAAAAGAGAAAGAAAGGAATATAGAGGAGAAAAAAGCAGAAAGGAACCTTTTGCTTTTCTGTAGTGGGTTTAGGGCAACATTGTTTTTAGGCCATAAAAAACAGCCTCTCTAAGAACAGGAATGAGATAAGGAGGCAGAGTAGATAGAAACCCTTGTTTCAGAAAGAGTAATTAAAATAACATAAACATTATCAAAATAAAACTCATTTCTTTAAATTACTAAAGAATAAAAATGTTGTCCAACCTAACCTACATGTTATTGAACATTTCCCAAATGGATAAAAAATCTCCCCCCAGTGTTTCTCAAACATGAATCTGGATGTGAATTCTGATCTTTAGAATTTAACCTAAGGATCTGTTAAAGTTCAAGTTCTAATTCAGTAAGCCTGGGATGAGACCTGCATTTGAAATTCTGCATTTCTAATGAGTTCTATAGTGATGCTGTTGCTGCTGGACTTTGGGCTATACTGTGGGCTTCCCTGGTGGCTCAGCTGGTAAAGAATCCACCTGCAATGTGGGAGACCTGGGTTCGATCCCTGGGTTGGGAAGATCCCCTGGAGAAAGGAATGGCTACCTACTCCAGTATTCTGGCCTGGAGAACTCCATGAACTGTGAAGTCCATGGGGTTGCAAATGGTCAGACACGAATGAGTGACTTTAAGTTGCTACTTCACTTTAAGTAGCAAGGGTCTGACAATCAGTTTCCATTTATCTTTCTGACTGAAATCCCTTTTAAAAGCCTATGTTGGCACGTTTTTAAAGAATGTTTACATATATATCTATTTGAATGTGTACATATACATATTTGTATATGTATATATATGTGTGTGTATATATATGTATACTGGATAATGATGTAAAAAATATTTCTGATGTTGTAGAAAAAGATACCATTATAAGGAGTGATCGGAGATTCAAAAGGTAGTGTTTTATATGACAGCTAAAAGCAACCAACGATTTTAGTCTTTACCAGTAAAAACATTATACTCTATTTTAACCTTATTACAGAGCTAGAGGAAATTATGTTAGAGATCTAAGTGAGGGGTGGGTTTCTCATTTCATTTTTTCTCAGAATGTGGAGAGTAAAGGAATGAGAGACCAGCGATTGGACCTTCAGAGAAGAGCAGCAGAAACCAGTGATGATGATCTCATCCCATTTGGAGACCGACCAACAGTATCTCGGTTTGGTGCCATTTCTCGAACTTCCAAAACGATATATCAGGGTGCTGGCCCAATGCAGACTATGGCACCTCAGGGAGCTCCCACAAAATCTATTAACATTTCAGGTAAGAATCTCAGAGGTAATCAGATTTTAGAGGGCTCACAATCACAACTGCCAACACTACCTTCTCCTTATTTACCATCAGTGCTCTTCGTAATCCTCAGGGGCAGTAGTCTTCAAAGTTTTCTGTGGCATTAGCCCTGTAGAAAAGTAATTATAACCTGGGGAATTATAGGGGTACAAACTAAAATGTCTGTATATGAGGATAACCTATGTGTTTTTTAATAGTTTCATTGTTTTTGTTAAAATAACACATCTTATTTTTTAAAAATTCATACCAAAGGAAAAATTACAAAGACTGATATTTTAGTGGGGAAAAACAAACATCAATACCTTATTACCATTTTGGTAGCCATCTTTGAAGATAACTAAAGAATATAACTTTGACTTTTAGATTGTGACTACCTGAAAAGAAGAATCAAATTTATGAATTGCATCATTTCACTGTAACTTACTCTCTTACAGATTATGGTCCGTATGGAACCCATGGTGGCTGGGGAGGTTCTCCATATTCACCTCATCAAAACATACCTTCTCAGGGACACTTCAATGAGAGGTATTACATCATTCTTATTACTTTTACACACTTAAAATTACTCAGCTTGCTTTGTTTTTCTGGTCAATAGTTTTTTTTTTTAAATAAAATTTAAAATTTATTCCACATTTTCCTTTCCACAAAAGGGAGAGAATATCTATGTCAGAGGTGACTAGTCATGGAAAACCCCTTCCATCTGCTGAGAGGGAACAGCTACGACTAGAATTACAGCAGCTAAACCATCAAATTAGCCAACAGACCCAGCTACGTGGACTAGAGGTACAAGCTTAGAGATATTCCAGTTTTTAAAGCGTTCTCAAAGAGATTTTAAAAGGAGGAACTTTTGAGGTTCAATGAACCTCAAACTTTAAAGTCTTTTTCTTAAGAGTTAGTTTAGGTGTCCATTTTTCAAAGAATTTTAATACTTTGAAGTTCTCAGACTTTAGGAAATTTAGAATTTCTATTATTTGAGAATAGAAAACATATATTTTATATGTTTTATATGTTATTATTATATATTACATATATAAGCTCCTTTTATATTTTTATACTGTATAATATTTTAGATAATCTAAATTTCCTAGATTATCTAAAATATTAAATTAAATAAAATACATAAAAGGAGCTTATATTCCCTGATAATACATTTAAGTTGAAGGTATACTATATAGTTTTTAATCAACAGATGCTTTTAACTTAAATTTTGTTTTTCTCACATTTTCTTTAATTTTTAAAAATTTCTCTCATTTCTTTTACTCCTCAGTATCTTTAGTAGAAGCTCACAACTTTGACCTAAAAGAAAAAATCCTCTACATAATAATAACACCTTTCATTAATATAGTTCTTTCACTTTATAAATTATTATTGTACATCTTATTTGACCCATACGGGTTCCTGACACATAGATTGGGCAGGTGGTATTTTCCTCCCTTTTTGGTTGAAGGATATGAATTTCACAGAGACTGAAACATGAACCCAAGTCTTCATACTCCAAGTTCAGTGTTCTTTCCACCATGCTATCTAGTACTTAAGAGAAACAGAATGTCAGAAGACAAAAAATTCTTGAAGTCCTTTAAGTGCCACATCAGGAAGACTAGGTTTTGTTTATATTATCCTTTGGATTGGAACATAGACTTTGAATATGAAAAGCTAAAGACATTCAGTGATAAATGCATTGCTCCCTTCTGAAGAAAAAGATGCTCTTAGAACGTTAGTCTTTTTCTTTCTACCAAGATCTTTAATAATATATAAGGCATTGCTTTGGAAATAAATTTCTAACTAATTCTGTCTTAGACTTTCTTATTAGCAAGACCAATAGGTAGGATGTTCTGTGTGTTTGCTTGCTTGTTTTTCAGCATGTGTCTGGCTTATACTCTTATGTAAGTGATAAAGTTTAGAAATATAAACCTGTATAGTATTCATGTTTGTCTCCTTTTTCCATTGCTTTATTTACATTGGTCCAAAACGTCTTGCTAATTCCTATTGTTAGAAAAAAGAATGCTATGTTTACTATGTTCATCTTCAGGTAACTAGTTATTAAAGATCTGGACCTTTAACTTCATAAAATATAATTCCTTACCTTGCTATTTCATGGCTTTTTATCTTAGTTGAAATTTCCTAGACTGATTTTCTGTTCCAAAAAATCTTAGCATTGTTTAACTCACTGTGGTTAAAAGTCATTGTCATTATTGAAGTTTCATTGAAAGAAATTATACAATTTATTTCAGAGAAAGTTCAGTTAAAAAAGAAAAAAAAAAAGCACTTTTATAGTTTTTTTTCCCCCACAGTTATAGTTGACTTCTCTCTTGAATAAGAAAAGAAGAGCAACTTAAACCAAAGATTAAATTACTGTTCACTAAGTTTAAATCCCCCATCGTTTTCCTTTTTTATTCAAATGATAATTCAAAGAAACAGTGCCTTATAGTTGCATCATTTTTACTGCAAATATATATGAGTAATAAGCTACTAAAGGCTGTGGTCTGGAATCGGGCCTGGTCATTCTGTGCATGGTGTGAAATGTGTTGAGCTGTGTATGTGCTTGGCTTTATGCACTAGGCTATTAGTAACAGACTGGTGTTGCAGAGGGAGGCGAACACCTTGGCAGGCCAGTCACAACCCCCACAACCACCACCTCCTCCAAAATGGCCTGGAATGATCTCAAGTGAGCAGTTGAGCTTGGAACTGCACCAGGTGGAAAGGGAAATTGGGAAGAGAACCCGGGAACTGAGTATGGTAAGTATTACTGTGGAAAGAGAGAGGGAAGGTGAAAGGGAACCCTGTGTGTAGTTCTGTCACTGAACTTGTGGCTCTGGAGTTCTAGAATCATCTAGAGCTATAGAATCATCACCCCAAGGCTAAAATGAATGATTAATACTTAGAAAGTGTCGTGAAGATGGACTGCCTTCTTATTTTATCACTTTTCTCCTCATTTATATTTTGGTTTGAGTGTGTTCTTTGTCTTAGTTTTCTGTATTTATAATAAAGTTTCAAGGAAAACAGGGTGATTATCTGAAAGTTACTAAATTTCTGCTAAACAAGTTGATTAAGGAAGCAGAGGGGATGGCATTTTTTGCAGTGCTGTATTATCCAAGGGCTTCCTTGAAGCTCAGTTGGTAAAAGATCTGCCTGCAATGCAGGAGAACCCAGTTTGATTCCTGGGTCAGGAAAATCTGCTGGAGAAGGGATAGGATCCCACTCCAGTATTCTTGGGCTTCCCTGTGGCTCAGCTAGTAAAGAAGCCACCTGTAATGCGGGAGACCTGGGTTCAATCTCTGGGTTGGGAAGATCCCCTGGAGAAGAGAAAGGCTACCCACTCCAGTATTCTGGCCTGGAGAATTCCATGGACTGTGTTGGCCATGGGATCGCAAAGAGTCAGACACAACTGAGCGACTTTCACTTCACATGTTATACAAAGGTATATTACCAAGTAACATTTCTAGGTTTCATAGCCCTTAAGTTATTGATGACCTGTTTTTTGTCATGAATGAAATGCCATCAGCATATTCTTTCCTGTGGAATTGAATCCACAGATATGCTTAGGATTTATGTTATGGTACGTGAACACTCATTTCAGTAAATTTTGAATCTTAGGAGATTGAAACATTCCTTCAGATTGCATGGTAATTGATATTTCTTTTTGTTGTTGTTGCACAGTTTTCACATTCTTTTAAAGGAAATACATGGGGCTTATTTGTTTTTCTGTTTTCAATAAGTGTATTGTAGATACTATATTTTGACTTGATTTTTCTGAATCATCAGTTTTCCTATGAGATTTTCCAATGTTAACATGAAGACATTGCCCCCTTATTGCCCATCTTGGATGATGAGCAAGTACACCATACTCCATTATATTTTTGTGTTGTCATTCTTTTAATCTGCCTGTTTCTTTGGTCATTTTACAGAACTAAATATGATTTCTGTTCATCATTTTGTATTACTTGTAGCTGGTTTCTCCTCCATCAGCACTGTTAAATAGAAGATAATTAAATTTATTTCCTTTTCTTTCAAAGGAGAACCAGTGTTCTCTGGACATGAAAAGCAAATTAAATACAAGTAAGCAAGCAGAAAATGGACAACCAGAACCACAAAATAAGGTTCCAGCTGAGGACCTTACGTTGACATACAGGTAAATAAAGGGACACTTTCATATAGTCTCATACAGCATGATAGAAGCACTCTCATAAATATAATTTGATTTTTACAATATCATTATTTTGTATACATTGAGAAAAGAATATTTTTGCATAAATTTGGGAGTTAATAAAGGGGTTTCCTTGGTGGCTCAGTGGTAAAGAACCTGCCTGCCAGTGCAGGAGATACGAGTTCGATCCCTGGGTTGGAAGATCCCCTGGTGAAGGAAATGACACACCACTCCAGTATTCTTGCCTGGAAAATTCCATGGATAGAAGGAAGCTGGAGAGCTACAGTCCATGTGGTCACAAAGAGATGGACATGACCTCGCAACTAAACAACAAAAAGGAGTTAATAAAACTTATTTTAGAACAGAGTCAAGGTTGAATTATCTGTTAATATCCAGGAAATGAAATTTTCTGTTTCCATCTCCTTCTTCCCCTTGTTTTATAATTTATTTAAAACCGTTGTTACTGTTTTGATGTATATATACCCTTAAGTGTGCAGGCATTTAGCCTCTTTCACCCACATATCCCCTGTTCTATCCTCCTGGTTTTTAATTTGGTCTATCCATATCACCCATTACAAGTACGGAAGAAATAATATCAACTATTATGAACAACAAAATATTATTTGCAAAAAAATATTGTAGTTAATTCTTTGTTTATACATCTTACACTTTAGGATATTTTGCAGCTAGGGCACTTTGAGGCTTTTAATGCATAGTCCTGAGTTGCCTTCCTGATGATATACAACAACAATTTCTAATGCTCTGTTGCTTCCAGGCTTAGGTTTTTGTCTGTTTAAATCCATGTATTATCTTGTCCTAGTAAACCTGCTAAAGCAGGGGTCAGCATTTTTCCTTAAAGGCCAAATAGTGAATATTTAAAAATTATTAGTCTTACTATCCATGTCAGAACTTCAGTGAAAGCAGCCATAGACAATATGTAAACAGATGGGCAGGCTGTGTTCCAATAAAACTTCATTTACAGAAACAGGCAGCTATACAAAACAAAAACCAGTCAACTAGCTTGTCTTGGTTTGCCAACCCATATGCTAAAATAAAGCATGGATATAGAGCTATAAATTAAAGTTTGAAAGCCATTCATGTATTTTCCGTAGTGCTATATAGAAAGGCCCTGTTGATTTTATTCTACTAATAATCAGTTTTCTCTCTCCTCTTTTAAAATTCCAACTCTTTTTTTTTTTTTTAATATTAACAGTGATGTGCCGAATGGATCAGCATTGACACAAGAGAATATCAGCCTCCTGTCCAACAAGACCAGCTCTCTGAACCTGTCAGAGGACCCTGAGGGAGGAGGGGACAATAATGACTCCCAGAAATCAGGAGTTACATCCAGTTCTAGTCCCTAAAATATGAGGAGTCCTACTTTTATCTTCTGCTCCTAACCAATCTGTGGGGCATAGGGGTAGGAGAACAGATAACTTCTAAACGTTCTCTGAGAGTGGTCAGAGAAATCCAGGAAAAGCACCGGAGGCAATGTGCACAAACACCACTACTAAAAACAAACCCTGCACATAGTTCATATTAATGCATTTTTTGATTTAAAGAAAAAGAAAATTAGCAGTATCTGCAAGCAATTCAGATTAAATTTGTTTTTGTTCTGTGAATGAACTTTATTTTAATAACTTTGGACGCCTTGGATCCAGGGCTTTAAAAAAAAAGAAGATATTATATATACACTCTGTTTGATTAATTGTATGATCTTAATGAAGTAGGTTTTTCTTGTATTTTGGTATTATTACATACCCAGTGTATAATTTCATACCCGCAATCCTTTCCAACTCTCACAACCCCATAAAATACCATAGACTAAAAGCACCGGCTTTTCTGAGAATTCTGTGGTGCTTGAGAAATAGTAATAGACTAGTTATTAGAAAATGTGCAGCAAACCAACTTTTCCAAGAGTCATTATTTGGAAGCCATAATTTGCTTTCTTTCTGGGTCACAAGCTTCATGTGTAGAGAGGTTTTTCATATGACATTAAAACTTTTTGTTGTTGCTCAGGAGGGCTTTATTTCTTGTTTTTGTGTTTTTTTCAGCTTTTTAGAGAAATAATTACCAATTAATTTTTGAAGACCTCATTTTCCTATCATGAACCGCTTTCATTCGCTTAATGTAATCAGAAATCCAAGTCAATTTTAGAGTGCTTGATTAGATTTAAATGGAAATTATTTTAAGGATGAACTATAATTTATTAGCACTGAAAATACATATTTAGTTTATTACCTATATTGAGCTAATGGCTGGAAATTCAGAGCAGTGCTTTTCCAAGTTGAACTTCTGAAATCATAGAATGTTCAAAAACCACGACAATCCACCATGTTTTAAAACTGCTCAACACTTGATTGAACTTAAAATGAGCAGAGCCACACTATTTCAATGAATGTTTTGTTTTACTCTCAAAAACCAAAAGTACAAAATTCCTATATACTGGAGCCCCTGGCTTTCAAGGAGATTTGGCAAATGAGAACTGCCTGAATCTTAAGGATAGTTTACAAATTGATCAGTAGTTGCCTTATGGAATCATTAGTACAAGTAGGTAGTAAGTACCTAGAAGTCAATTTTTGTCGTCTTGGCTTCACTATACTGAAAAGACTCTTTATGAAAATGTTGAAGAGAATAAGGAATAATTTTTCTCATTTAGTTCTGCTGCACATATTCTGATGCCACATGTCTATACTGAACTAAGACCATAAAATGTGTTTAGTGGGGATTTGATATAGTCACCCACCATAGCCCTATGTTTGCCTGATTTTCTAGAAATTTCCCTTTCTGGATTATACTACTAAAACAGAAAGCACTGGTTATGTAATAAGTTACTGCATTGCTTTGGTTGGGTAAAAGCAAGAGTTTGTATTTTTCTTGTTTCTTATTTTCTTAACCCTTAACTCCTGCTGAGGTCATAACCACCTCAGTCTAAGCTCTGTGTCTATTGTACTGTTAAATGAAACAAATGAGGGGTAAGGGAGGGGGGAGGGTGATACAGTCCTGCCATTGCCTACCAGTAGGAGAGTCCAAACAGAACACTCTTTTGAGTAGCAATTATTTAATTTGCCCAGTCAAGGCACCGTGTTTATATACTATTTCACATTGAATTTGATTATGCCCTACAGACCTGGCTGGTCAAGGATTTGATATACACATATTGGCTTGGGATTCGAGCTTTCTTTTTTATTTAAATAAAAATTTATATATATATTATATATATACATATATACATAGCTATATCTGTATATATATTGGGTATGTTTTATGGATTTTTTCGCATGAGCGCAGCTGTTGCGATAAAATGACTGATTGGGAGGTAGAAGCACTGAATGAAGATGAGGCATTTTATCAGTTGATATCCATATTTTCCTATTTTTAAAAAATACATTTGCTTTTTTGCCTTTTTTCGTTTATTTTGCTTAAAACCCTCTTACATTTGCTACTTAAGTACTTATTGATTTTGGGAGGAGAAGGAGAGAAATTTTATGTCTGACAGAGTCCTGAGATTTTTAATTTCTCTCTGTAACTATAAAAGGCAACATTCTTGGCCTCTAACCTTCTGTAGGCAGATTTGGGCAGATCTTATTTCTCCTTTGGATGTGTTAGATAATTCCTAAATTTTAGGAGCAGTTGGTTCAGTTTGGAATTCAGAATGATTCTGGTATTAAAAAGAAATTTATGGGTGTTGATTTTGTTGAAATATGGAGTAAAAGTAAAATTCCATTTTGGGTATCTGTTGAAACCCCTAATAACTCAACTTCTGTTGTTCTTGTTTATTTCCTTCAAATACACTCATTCTTTCACCATTTTGATTTTGTAAGCTAGGTAGAAAGAGGGATTAATTTATGTTTTCCTATTCTGAATAAAACCAGAAAAGCCACTGTTTTGAACGGACTTAAAGTAGTCTCTCTTTTTAAGGTATTTTCATGGAGTGAGGATGGGGGATCTCTTAAATTGTAGCCTTAATTCTAGCTATACCTCTCTAAGACCCCGCCCTTGAGAGGAAATCTGGGTGGGTAGAAAAGCAAGAGGAAGGTATACTGTCCCACTGTGCCTGTAACTCACCTATTTAAGATTAGTTATTCTGCCTTACCTCATGGAAATTCTTACAACTTTTCCAGTGCTCATAAGCAGTTTTAGGAATTCAATAAAACCTCCAAAAAATTTGTTTTTCTCTTACTTTCTTTTCCTTTTCTCTGTGATATTCCTTGTCATATGATGAGCCTATAATGGTAAATGGCCTGTTTTGGCAAAACTGTTTGACTTTTTAACTGCTTTTTTCTTAAAATCTGTGAAAGATACTGACTTTTCTGGCTTCTTAGATTTATTCCCAGAGACAGTTAAACAATGAAGCCAGTCAGATAGGAGATACCATCTTTAGGCTTTCTACTTATTCAAATGTTAATTTCTTCTGAATTAAAAGGCAGTACTCAGACATCTCAGATGAAAATGAACACTTTTGACGAGTTAAGGTAGGAGTAATAAGCATTACTTTCAGTTCTGTTTGGATAACACCATAATTTTATTATAACCAGAGTATAATAAAGTACTTTGACCTTTTCTTTCAGTGAGTCTTAGGAAAAGGGTAGAAGAACTGAGAATAAGATATCTAGACTCAATTTTCTAACCTATATGTAGTTTTTTCGCCTTACTTATAGGTACTGTCGTAAGTTCAGTAGCTGCCGTGTCTTGGGTAATTTACAGAGGCTGACATGACCAAAGATCCATTCCTTGTTACTTTTCTAATCAAAAGAAAAATTAGTTATAACATAGGTTTCTAGTAATATTCAAATAGTAAGACAGTATTTTTAATACCAGCTACAAAATACTTAACTACTCAGAATGTATAAAAATATATTTCATACAGCATTTAATATGGCTAATTTCCTTCTCCGATTTTATTTCCCTTTCCTTCTCCTAGTCTTTCCCTTTTTTTTTTTTTTTTTGGTCTGAAAGACCTAAAATTGGTGTGATTCTCATTTGCTACCTTGAATATGTAACTCCATCAGATTTTCCATAGGTCTTTAAAGTTGGAGCTCAAAGTTTGTTTTTGTTTCTTTTTTCTCTGGCCCTTCTCTTGCAAATTCCCCTTGATTTACCACTGCCCTCCCCCAATCTGCAACAGTGACAGTTTGCTGCCTCAAAACAGAGCATTCAAATGAATTCGCTTAGCCAATAACTTCTGTGAAGTTGCCTTTTCTAATGGTGTTATTACTCAGTGATGCACAAATGTGGTATTTGCCCTACTGGTAGGCAAAATAAAGGTCTGTTTAGGAATGGTAACCTGCTGTTTTCTTTAAAGGAGAGCCAAAGACTTGTGCTTTACTCTGTTTTGGTTTGGGAGGAAATAGTAGCCATTTTGATTGTGAAACCTCTTAGTATTCGTGAATTGATTATACTGTATAGGGAGATGTATCTAAAGTTAACTCTTAAAGTTAGCTGGACTTATAAAATATAAAAGTAATGAAAATCCATCAGTTTTTCTAAAACCATGAATGTCATCTTTTACAGTATTGTGTATAAGCAGTTCCTCTCCCCATATACTGAGATTGTCTTGTCATGATAGCATGTTATATTTTGTTATTTTACTTGTGCCTATAGGACAGTCTGCTGTCACTATGATCAAGTCTTGGGACTGAGTAAAAGAATCCGTGAACATGTGATTGGTGAAAAATAATTAACTGTAGTCACTATCTGTTAGATTATATTCAGATTCAGAGAAAAAGAGATTCTTTTCACTAAAGATAAAGAGTACTCAGTTGCTGTTGCTTATATACAAATGGTGATAGATGGAGATCTAACCATCTCTTTTTTGCTTTTTTTAAAGAGTTGAGTAAAGTTTCATGTATAAACTATATCTGTGAAAAGCACTTGTGATGTTTTATATGTCATTAAAAGGCCCAGTTACTTTTTAGGGGAAATTAAGAACCTGTCTGGAAATTAACTGCAGTGTTTACTTAGATTTTTACCCAAAAAGTCCAATTGTGTTTTGTTGTTATTGATGATACATGATTATTGTGTTTGCAAGATGATATCTTCCCTGAAAAATCTGCCTATCCTTTTAGGTAAAAATTAGGGCTTCTAAACTAAAGCATATTTTACACTCTACATTAGGGATTGAAAAAGCAAGCAGTCTACTGTTGTCATTATTTTACATGACTGCCCATTTTGCTGGCCTATATGCATACTTTTCTGCCTTGGACAACTATGATTTTTATATTTATTTGTAGCTTCAACTCAGCTTTATGAAATTTTCCTGCTGAAATTACTTATTGGGAATTACAGGTGGATTGCAGTTAATATATTTTTTTAAATTCTTATTTCAACTTTCCTGAGCCACTTGGAAAAAGAAAGATGTTTTTGTCAAAAGACACTATTAATTGTAGTAAATGCCAGCTTACAATTTAATTCTTAAGATTTTCTTTGCTAAAGATGTTTTCACATGTTTTAGATTCTAACTGATAGTAACACTAGCAGCAACCTTACTTAAGAATAAAAAAACTGCCACCACCAAGAAGTAGCACCTTTTAATAATAAATATGTTCCCAATGGGTGAGTTTTCAATACTGCACTGAACAAAGTGGATAAAGATCCCTTTGAAATCCTATTGTGATAAAGGGACTAACCTCACCACTGGAATTACAGAGCTTGTGAGTTTTCAGCCAAACACTGAACTTCCCCTAAACTTTATTCCTGAGCAGAACATCTCAAGATTAATAGCCTTTATTTTCAAGAGAAAATAAGGCACAATAACTCAAGAGAGAGAGAACTTAAAATAAGCCTCACGACAAAATATTGTGTCCAAAATATGTATTTAGAAAAATAAAATCCTGTGGAGTTTGTTATCCTAATGTATGTTATATACTAGATAAGGTGATTCATTTTCTTGTATTGAGGTCTCATTGTTTCTAGTTGGGGTTTTTTGTGTGTTTTTTTTCTTTTTTTTTTTTTGGTTTTGTTTTGTTTTTAATTTAAACTCTTAAGTAGACAGAGCTCACAAGTCTTTGGCATCCATTCTAGGTTGTACACTCAAGAGTCATCTTATAACTGGAAACTGTCAGGTGGCCCCCTACTCTAACTCCAGCTGATATATGAAAGGATCAAGAAAAAAATGGAAGCAAACTATTGGGTGGATAATCAGTAGCCTTTTATTTTTTTTTCTTTAAGAAATCACCATTTATTAATGTACTCTTTCTCCACTAATTGACTGCCATTCTCACAGTAATATCTGAGCCACCCTGTAAAATATTCCTCTGATTTCAAGGCATTTTAAGCTTTTGCTTATCATGTTTACATCCTCTGTTCAACTAAGACACTGTTCTGAGAGCTACTTTTTCCAGGTGTGTTGTTGCCTAAATTTCCTTTATTTCTTCTTCATCCTCTCTCTTCTTTCCTACATTCTGGGAATGAAAGGAACTTAGAGAAAAAAAGTTGATCCCCCCCCCCCCCACTGATCCATAGGGTTCATTATTTTACTTTATAATAAATCTATGACTTTTTAGAACAACAGAAACGGAAAAAGTGAATTAAGATAATGAACAAAACCTTTTACCCACTTAAACATTTTCCAGTTGTGAGATTCCTCTTCTTGTGTGTGGTCTCTTGTTACCCCTTGTTACCCGTCTTCCCCTGACTATAGTCAATTTGGTCTTTAGGCTCATACCAGTCTCCCGGAGACATTCTGCAGTCATTATCACCTTTTTGGGTGGATTTTATTTTGTTTGTTTTTTTTTTAAATAACTTTTTAATATTGATGCATATTTGCTTGGGATAGAGCTTGTGTAATTTACCAATCGTATTGATTGTATGTGATTGTGCCCTGCAGAGGTATATTTAACAAGACAAAAATAATGTAGGTTAATAAAGGAGCCCATGAGATTTGAGTCAGGTTATAAATGACCATGAAATCATTTACAGTTTGAACAGTGAAAATTTATGTCTCCTGTTCTTAAATTAGTGCTAGACAGAATATCATTTTTAAAAGTTTTTGTGCGTTTCTGTTATTTTCTCCTCGCCTTAGCTCCCTGTTTGTTCTCTCCTGCCTCACCCACCTGTTAAAAATTAAAAATATTGAGCCTTAAAGGGACAGGTCATTTTTAAATTGCTAAAGTGTGTGAAATTTTACTTTTTCCAAGTGTTTCCAACTTTTCTTTAAAAAGTGAAGACAGATAATGAGTTGGAATTTCACAAGCTGTGAAATTAGCATCTGGCAAACTGTGAAATCTTATTATTTGAAGACTTTATCTCCTGGAAGTTCTTTGGGAATAGGAAAGAAGAACCCTGTTTTTGAAATAGACTATTTTTCTCTCTTTTTAAAAATCTGTTTATATGTTCAATTTTTAAATGGCTTTCAAAAAAGTGAGGTGGGAAAAAGTAGTAATAGAAAGATAAATGCTGGGTCTGAGTAAGTACGTAGTCTACTTGTTGCAGGGTTTTGAGAGGATGAGGCCATCTCGTTCAGCCTGTGTGCATGCTGTTTATATCAAAGTTGCCACTTTTGTTAAAATGGTATTATTTTCTTTATTATCTTGGAAACTGACTCAGCCTCATGTTGCTCCAAATTAGTGTTTAAGGCTCCCACAAGTTGCAGATAAAAGGATTATTTTAACAAGTAGAAGGAGGTGATTCACCTTTTGGTTTGTAAATATATGAAACTGTCTACAAGGTCTTTATCTGCTTTCTGTCAGCATTTATATTAAATGATAAATTAATGAGGAGAAACACGTAGTCTTTTTTGTAAATGAGCCTGTGCCATCTTATTCTAATCCTGGGATTGTGTACTTGTTTGTACCTTTTTTATGGAGTTGTGTTTGTTTTTTAGGTGAAAAATAGAGAAGTAGATAATATACACAAACACATACTCATAGTGCCAGTTTTATAGATTTCACAGGAGTTAATCCAACACCACAGTCCAGAATCCTTCATTTGTTATACAGTGACTGCACATTAGGAATAAAGGTAATGGTTCTCAGATCCTAGAGTCAGCGTTCAGTGAGACTCCATGGTTAACATGCAAAGTTCTGGTTTTTATGCCTTCTCTTAAAAGCAGGACCTTTTTATGCTTAAGCAACATGGCCTTACTCTGAATACCTTCCTGATGCAAATATTTTTTGTCTTTCTTACTCACTTTTCCTAACTGTCTTGCAATCCCCACCAATTAATCAGTCCTGACATTTAGAACATTTTTCGAGGCTACTGTAAAATATACCCTGTTCAAGAACTCAGTGGCTTAAAGAAAAAAGAGGGGGAGGGGAGGGGACTACTTTAGATTAAAAGGAACTTAGATACAAAAGTCACATACAGTGTGTGGACTTTGGATCCTAATTTCAACAAACCAAACATTCAAAGATTTATATATATATATATATATATATATATATATATATATATAGTTAGGGGAATTTGACTTACACATTGAATATTAGAAAAAACAAAGGAATAACATTTTGTTCAGGGCTATAATAGCACATTGTTATAGAATAAAATGTCCATATTTTTAGAAGACACATAACTGACAGTGAGTAGAGTTTCCTTTAAAATAACTAAATATTTTTAAAAGAAAAATGATGTATATTACCATTGAACAAATGTCATGGCTTCTACTATCAGTTAGCATTAGGTATCCATTTGGTACCATTTTGGACCTCAAGAGAAGTGGCCACAGTCAAAAAAGAAAAGCTCAGGGGGTATGGGGGATGGTAACTATTGCCTAAGATAAAATCAAGAATGGGAATTCCAAAACCAGACCTACTTCTTAACCACTTACCTAGGCCCACCCTGCTTACAAGCAACAGGTTACTTTCTGATCCCTTACACTGAGACTCATTGATTAATAAGAGTTTGTATCTTTGTGTATCTTTATTAGCATTTCAGTCCCAGTAACCAGCTAGTCTGCATGATCAATTTGTAAACTCTGCTTTCCAACATGGTGGCTCAGTTAATTAATGGCTGCCACCTTTACTGGGAACAGCTAGCACATCAGAAGTAAACTTGCAACTACTCACTGAATACTTACTACAGTAATTACTAAAGTTATTTACTGAGTACTCCCCATATGGCACAATACTGTAGAGAACAAAAAATATTCTCTACCCTCAAGGAGCTCAAACTCCACTTATGGAACTTGACATGTACATTTATGGATAGGTAACATCATCTACAAAACACCACAGACAGAATTACCAAAGGATCATTGTTGTGTTAGTGGCTCAATCATGCCCCAATCTTTGCGATTCCATGGACTGTAGCCCATCAGGCTCCTCTGTCCATGGAATTCTCCAGGCAAGAATACTGGAGTTGGTTGCCATTTCCTTCTCCACCCGAAAGATTATTCATCCACGATTATCTTCAGAAGAAATGAGCAAAGAGCTGTGAGACTGACTATACACAAGGAAGATTTGACCTTGCCTAGCTGGGCAGCAAAGGCTTTCCTGAGACAGTGGCCTTGAAGGTAAGAAATGGCTTGGGCCGGGGGTGGGGGGTGCTGGTGGGGGTGGTTGGAGGAGGGAGATAAGGAGACTCCTAGTCAGAGAAAAAAAAGATGTGTGAACTCCACAAAAAAGAATGTTATGGAAACTGAAAGAAGGTCACTGAAGTGAGAGGAGAGAGTGAGATGGCTTCAGATGCAGAGCCAGATCACAAAGCTGGCTGGGTTTTATTCTGAAAGTAAAAGCCATCCAAGGAAGGGTCATAAGTTGGGGAACTAAAGCGATCAGATTTGTGCCTCTTTAGTCATGTTTATTGAATAGGCTCTGTGTCAGCGTGCTTCTCAATCCTAAGGTGAATGCAGTTCACCCAGGGCTCTGGTTAAAGTGTAGCTCCTGTTTCAGCGGGTCTGGAGTGGGTCTGAGATTGTCTAACAGGCTCCCAGGTGATGCCCATGTTGTCTGTCCAAAAACCAACCCCAAAGACCACACTTTGGAGTAGTGGGGTTCTTTCTTGATAGGCAGTTTTAGAAGCAGAGGGATCCAGTTTCTGCCTGGTTTAGTGAAATGAATAAGATGTGAGGCATAATGAGACAACTGGAGACCACTTAAAGACAAATTTAAGGCTGGAGAAGCACGGTGACTCAGCAAAGTTTTTACATTTCGGGAGTTGGTCCTGAAAGGCACAGAAGTGTTTGTATGGTGAACGGAGAAGAAGTAGAAGTTCTAAGCCTGGGAGCACATAGTATATGGCCTGGAACAGAACTTCAAGGAGTTGGCGATATAGAAAAGTTTGGTTGAGGGCAGGTCTTGGAAAGCTTTATGTACCTCTTCTGAGTTGTTGTGATTTTTTTCCCTTAGCAATTAAACACTAGTAAAGATTTTCAACCTGAGAGTGACGTGATGATTGTGATTTGAAGTGGAACAGGGCCTAAGGCATGGCTTCCTTGGTGGCTCAGTGGTAAAGAATCTTACCTGCAATGCAGGAGACTCAGGTTTGATCCCTCAATCAGGAAGATCCTGAGTGGAATGACAATTCACTCTAGTATTCTTGCCTGGGAAATCCCATGGACAGAAGAGCCTGGAGGGCTACAGTCCATGGAGTCACAAAGAGTCGGACACAGCTAAGTAAGTAACAACACATGGCCTAAGGCAGAGAGCTTAGTTACAAATCTGTTGCAATAGACTTAGAAGAAATGATGAGGGCTTGCAGCAGGACAAAGAAAATGAAAATGAGGGGAGGAATTTCTGAGACAGTATTTAGGCCATACTTTAGGACAGCACGAGTATGATTGGCATTTCTAAACACCCAAACGGGTGCCACCAAAGTCAGCAGCTTCCCGTAATTCCCTTGACCAAGTGCATGGACTGATCCAATATTATCAGGTTAAAGGGAAAAAAATTACCTTTACACTATCAAAGCCCTTAAAAAATTCAGTTTTAAGGAAAACGTACAGTGACCTTAGTTTGTCATCATCTTGTTATCCTCTCAAGTCCAAAAATGTTCAGGTTATTAGGATCTAAAGCATGCCCTCTAATTTTCCTCAGTCCCTATGCTTACCATTATCATTTAACTGGGCATTTTGTTAACCTGACAGCAAGCTAGACAACCAGGTGAACTCCTGGCCTTAGGGCATGATGTAGGCTGCCTCTCCAGAGTGGATTGGCCCATTTCTCTCTGAGCAGCTGGAGGGTTTTGTATCCAGCACCATTTCCTGGTAAGCTGAACCTCTGAAGCCACATGAGGTGTGATTCCTAGAACTTGTTTCTGTTCAAAGTTAGAAGCCTGTGCCCATACAGTATCTGTTGATTTTTAGCACTGGCTGTTTGGGAAGGACCTGAAACCAACTGTGTCTTGATGGGATAAAAGCTGCCAAGCTACATTCATTTCTACCCCCTCATTTCATCCTCCACCCTCAAGTGGACTTAAATTTGCTAAAGCAGCCCTTGGCAGAAGTGGGTATAAGACACCAGTCACACAATTGACCTGTGCTTACTCTTGATTTCAGCTTTACTGCAAGTTTCTGCCTGTTGCTTCTTGGTCTGTCCAACCCACCCTCTCTCTGTCCAGGGAACTTTCTCCCACTACCTCGAACCTCTGCCCCTGCTGTCTTCTCAATGTCTCTTTTACCACCTACAACTTCCTGAACTAAGCAATGAACTTTGACCACATGCGGCCCTCTCTTGCTCAACCTTGCAAGAGGTGTTTCTATTCATACAAGGTGTCGATTCCTCTGGATAAGTAATCTTTTTTACTTTACTTGATAATCTTAACCTTCCATTTGGGAGAAATTTAAAGTACTTCCTTCTTAATAAGTCAGCCAAACTACTCTGAACCTGGGTTTCTTCAAACACAAATATTTATTGAGTACCTGGTACATTCAAGAACCAGTGGCATGTGCACTGGACATGTTCAATAAGTATTTATTTTTATTTGATTTCCGTGAAACTGAAACTGAACTTTCTCATATTTGTGAGAATTTGGACAAATACAAATGAGATGCTTTGAGATTAGCTGCCAGATGATAATGCAGGAGTTAGTTTGATAAACTTTACTTCACCTTAATTACTAGATGGTCGTAGCCATCTAGTAAACGAGAAACCCAAGAGAGTTGGCGACAACTCTGTGTGTGTGTGTGTGTGTGTGTGTGTGTGTGTGTGTTTGTGTGCTAGATGTTTTGCCGAATTTCTGTGGAAGAGTTAAGCTTTGAGTTACTCAGTAACCACAGCAGGAGCTCAGTTGTACTGTTTGTTCTCTGCCAAGGTCTTACTCTTGGATCCAAAGAAAAGAATAGAAAGAAAAGCCCAGGATATGAGGCAATGGTGAGGACCTGCTCGATTTCCTGCTCACAGGAGTTACTACTGAGACAAGAGGCAGAGCTAGGGAAAGAGGAGTCATATTTTATTACTGGCGTTGAAGGAAGCATTAAAGAGAGGGCGATTGAATGCTACATTCTTTCCTCTCCATGGCTCCTCAAACCTACCCCTAACATAGCAAAGCATGGAGAGGCCCTCTGAGCTCCTTCCAAGCTTGTTTTTGCTCAGCATAGAAGTAGTGCTAATTTTTATCTAATAAAAATTCCGAAAGTCTGCCTCCACTTCCAGAAATGGTTAGACGTTTCCATGAAGAATTTGATTTTAAGGTACACAATTATTTGATTTTAAGGTACACAATTTGAATTTAAGGTACACCTTACAGGGCTTTCCTGGTGGCTCAGTGGTAAATAATTGGTTTGCCAATGCAGGAGACAAGGGATCGATGTCTGATACAGGAAGATCTCACATGCCACAAAGCAACTAAGCCCATGTACCACAACTATTGAGCCCTGTGCTCTAGAGCCCACATGCCGTAACTGCTGAAGCCAGTATACCTTAAAGCCTGAGCTCCACCGCAAGAAAAGCCACCACAATAAGAAGCTCCCACATTGCAACTAGAGAGTAGCCCCTGCTCACCACAAGTAGAGAAAGCCTGCACGCAGCAATGAAGACCCAGCACAGCCAAGAATAAATAAGTTATTTAAAAAAACACTTTGCTACTGCTACTGCTAAGTCGCTTCAGTCGTGTCCGACTCTGTGCGACCCCACAGACGGCAGCCCACCAGGCTCCGCCATCCCTGGGATTCTCCAGGCAAGAATACTGGAGTGGGTTGCCATTTCCTTCTCCAGTGCATGAAAGGGAAAAGTGAAAGTGAAGTCGCTCAGTCGTGTCTGACTCTTAGCGACCCCATGGACCGTAGCCTACTAGGCTCCTCCGTCCATGGGATTTTCCAAGCAAGAGTACTGGAGTGGGGTGCCATTGCCTTCTCCGGAAAAAACACTTTACAGAATACTAATGACTCTGTATGTGTCTGAGTGTGTGTGTGTGTGTGTGTGTGTGTGTAAAAAACACTTTACAGAATACTAATGACTCTGTATGTGTCTGAGTGTGTGTGTGTGTGTGTGTGTGTGTGTGTAGACAGAGATAGAGACCCAAATTAGTTCACCCAACATACCAGCTGCTTTTTCCTTTCCTCATCAAACCAGTCTAAGATGTACCAAGAGGAAAGGGATTTGGGGTCATCAAAATCTTCACAATGTAAGCCAAGGGGAGTTGTATGCAAGAGAATTAAAGACTGGGCTGGTATTAAAGACTCCAAAGGACTGCCTGGAAAAATCACATTTGGAATGTGCCTCAAAGACAAATGCTCTCTGATAAAATGTGGGTAGACAAAGGAAATGGTGGCAGCCCCTGAGTTTGCTTCTGGGCCCTGGATTTTGAGGGACTCCTGGACAAACTTAATAGAGACTACTCAGAGGAGGGGCTTCCATTGTGGTTCAGACTGTAAAGAATCTGCCTGCAATACAAGTTCCATCCCTGGGTCAGGAAGATCTTCTGAAAAAGGGAATGGCAACCCACTCCAGTATTCTTGCCTGGGAAATTCCATGGACAGAGGTACCTATAGGCATTTATTAAACACATGTTAATTAAATGAGCATATGACTCAATGAATGAATGAACATATTAAACCCAGTTGCTGATGTATAGTTCTTCGCTACCAGGTCAGGTGGTATCTGCATCCTCATCTCTTTTCCCACGATGTTCACCAGACCCCCTTCACCTCATGTGCTCCATCTCCTCTTCTGCCTTCCTCCAAGGCACAAGTCTCACAACTTCTACAGGCTGGAACAATAGGTCTGAACCGCATATTCCACCTCAGGATGTTTGTTATCTCCTGTTTCTTCTATGTGGAAAGCTCTTCCTGAAAGTACTATGTGGCTCCTCCCCGCCCCCGACCCAACTTCTCCCCAATTACTAAAATAAGTAAAATTAACAATATACATAAATATGATTCATTCTGTTTGCTTTTTAGAAGTATTTCAGCAGATGCAAGCTTGTTTTTCACCTGCCCCACACTGTCTCCTAATCCCCCAATAGAATTTTTCTAAGTATTCCTCACCCAGCTCCTCCACCTTAAGAAATGTCTGTGGTGGCACCCTGAGGCCCCTGCTATTGTGTCCCTCTCCAACCACTTCAAGGCTGAATGGGGAATGAGGCCATTTTACACAAAGGTGTAACCTGTCTGGGTCACCGACACATGGTCTCTCAGAGGCCTGAAGGTAGCACCTGTTTCAAAATATTTCTCTTCTCTCCCCTCTGATTAGATAACATCATAGCGCCTGTTTCAAAATATTTCTCTTCTCATCAGCTCCTGATTAGACAACAATATTCTGTCTCCTTAAAAAGCTATGAGAAAAGAAGGCATTGCACTGAGAAGTAGAAAGCTAGAATTTTCTGGACATTCAACTTAGCTAGTTATATACTGGGCTTCCCTGGTGGCTAGATGGTAAAGAATCTGCCTCCAATGCGGGAGACCTGAGTTCAATCCCTGGGTCGGGAAGATCCCCTGGAGAAGGGAATGGCAACCAGTATTCTTGGGACTTCCCTGCTGGCTCATACAATAATACTATTTTATTTATATAGAATATGTACTATTTTCTACTTACTGGTTTGGTTAACCAGGAAAAAAAAATTCCTGCAGACAGAGTTCTCCTCTGTCAGGTATTTTCTGATGAAGTTTTGTGAACCTGTCCTCCTTTTCCTTTCCTATAAAGATGAAGAGAGTAAGAAAGGTGGGCCTCTTTCTCTGGACCTGACTGAACTTTAAAACTTCTCTACTAATTAACCAACACTGGGCTCCACACTTTGCTTAACCCTGGGAGCTGGTCATCAGCCTTTGACCTTGGTCCTCCCCTCCTCACCAGCTCCATCCCCCACCCTAGCCTCTGGAAGCCCAGTCAGATATAGAGGAAAGAACCAGTCCAGAGGGATTGCCTCAGACCACACTATCTCCACTCGCTGAGACCTGTGGAAGATTAGCGACCATGATTTCCAATGGGATAGGAACCGTCACCACTGGAAAAAGGTAAGAGGGGTGGGCTTTCCCTCTGCATGCCCTCACTGGGTTTCCTGACCTCTGAGGGATTTGCCAGGATGACCTCAACACCTTCAAGAAGACCAGGCCCTCTCTCCCTGGTAGTTACAATCAGACTTGTTTGGAAGATGTCATTCTGAGTACCCTCCCTCCTGCTTTGTTGTTGGGATAAGGCCTTTCCCTAAGCCGCACCTTGGATTCCCAACCCAAGAAACAAGGGGGATGTCTTCCCTCAGAAGAGACGCTGCTCCACCGCAGCCCTCACAGCAGCCCAGGAGACACTCCAAGGGGAAGCGTTGGGCCTGCCATATATCTTTAAAGAGGGAGAATGTAATGTGTGCTGCTGCTGCTGCTAAGTCGCTTCAGTCGTGTCCGACTCTGTGTGACCCCATAGACGGCAGCCAACCAGGGTCTGCCGTCCCTGGGATTCTCCAGGCAAGAACACTGGAGTGGGTTGCCATTTGCTTCTCCAATGCATGACAGTGAAGAGAAAGTGAAGTCGCTCAGTCGTGTCCGACTCATCGCGACCCCATGAACTACAGCCTACCAGGCTCCTCCGTCCATGGGATTTTCCAGGCAAGAGTACTGGAGTGGGGTGCCATTGCCTTCCTCCTTCCACCCAATTCCACCCTGCCCCCCTCTTTTCCGTCACACCCCCCACCCCCTTCCAAGGTGTCAGTGACCTTTGACAAAGCATCCCATGCCTTAACATCATACACATTCCTTCCTTGATCTTTTTTTTTTTTTTAACAGGAAGCTTAAAGTGAGGCTCTGGCTTGAACACCTTGGTTTTTCTTTGTGCTTAACCAGAGCTCCCAGGGCCCCCTCAGCCTCCGCTTGTATTTCTAAAGGTAGCTGAGGGACGATATGGGAAACAGAGACAAGCCAGCTGGGGAGATGAATGGCAAGTTTCTCTCTGCTTCCTCACCCTGTCTTCCACAGCACCTCTGCACCTCTGCTCTCCCACTCAGTGCCTCTGTTCTTACAAAGACTTCAGGGTTGACTTCAGATCATGCAAGAAACCAAGTACCTCTCAGTTGCCCCCAGCTTCCAGCCAGCCCCACATTTGCCCAGAAGACCACTCTGGCGAGTCCTTTCTACACTGCCTGCATGTCTTGTCTTTTTCTGCTGGGGGAAGATTGTGAAGTCAGTACCCATGTACAGACTTCCTTCTGTAGGCCTAGGGCCCCAAGTCAACCAGAGGAAGCGTCTGGCCCCTCATGTCTTATCTATAAAAACACTATAATAGAGTTTATTACTTTGTTTACTTAATTGGGTGTCCCAATTTTCCTAGTTTGTCAATTTCATGATATCTTTTTTTTGAAAGTGAGACAGGTTTTATTTACTTTAGTGAACACACTTGGGAAGTTACTAAAATTTCCAGGCATCATAAAATGATGAGGACCTGATCTAAGGCAGCAAGAGAACAAGAAAACAGAATGCATAGAATCTAGGGTTTGACTATTGAGAAGGGAGAGAGGGAGATCTCCTGGATGGCTCTCAGTTCTCTAGATTGGATGACAAGGTACCTGAAGGTCCCATTTGCTGAGCTGGGGGACATAGAAGGAGAAGCAGGTGTATGGGTAAGAGACACAAGCTCAGTTTACTTGTATTTCACTAAGGGATCAACAGGACATCCAGGTGGGATTGTCCAGCAAACTACTGGTCTGGAACTCAGTGGAAAGATTAGGACTGGAGATAGAGATTTCAGAGTTTTCAGCACTTAGATTGTAGTTTTGCCCCAGGCATTCCTTCTTAGCCCTCTGGTGTTGCTGTCAATCAAAGTCTTCCCAGTCCTTTAACATCCAGGTTAAAATCCCTTCCCTAAATAGCTTCTGTTAATGGTTCCTCCAACTGACCTAAGTTTTCACTGGGCACTAAAATTCCCTGCCATTTTTCATGTGTGCATGGTCCAGTTCACCAGTTCAAAGCTTCACATTCTTTATTTCCTCCAGCATGAGTCCTTGAACACACAAGACTTCTAATAACATCGTTACTCCAACAGTTGACTCTAATTTCAACAGGACTATGTCCAGGGTAAGGAGTCCAGGATGGAACTTGTCCTGGGCCCTTGTACTTTTCAAAGGTGTTGGCCCTCCTTCTGGCCACACAATGTGGGCTGGTAGTCTATGATCTACTAGGGTAAATCTGTGGTGGGCAGTGGGGAGGGGATTTCTCAGCCTAGCTTAACTCAGCTTTCTGTCCCTCTATAGGAGCATATGTCTTCTCCCTTTGCTGCTTATTGGCCTCTGGGGCTGTGTGACCTGTCATCGGAGCCCTGTGGAGGACATCTGCACAGCCAAACCTCGGGACATTCCTGTGAATCCCATGTGTATTTACCGTTCCCCAGAGAAGAAGGCAACTGAGGGCGAGGGCTCACAGCAGAAGATCCCCGGGGCCACCAATCGGCGGGTCTGGGAACTGTCCAAGGCCAATTCCCACTTTGCCATTGCCTTCTATCAGCATCTGGCAGACTCCAAGAATAACAATGACAACATTTTCCTGTCACCCCTGAGTATCTCCACAGCTTTTGCTATGACCAAGCTGGGTGCCTGTAACAACACACTCAAGCAGTTGATGGAGGTACAACTCAAAGCCCTTCTGCCCAGCTCCTTGCTGGAACTCCCAAGAGAACATCCATGTGCTTTAGCACCCTTTAGAGACTTTGGGTAGTATCCCCGGCTCTTTGTGTTTCCTTCTCTCTCTCTCCTTCCTACCCTTTTTTTAAAAAACAAATTATTTATTTATTTGTTTATTTATGGCTGTGCTGGGTCTTTGGTGCTGCATGGGTTTTTCTCTAGTTGCCCAGAGAGGGTGATACTCTTCTGTTGTGGTGCTCGGGCTTCTCATTGTGGCGACTTCTCTTGTTGCAGAGCATGGGCTCTAGTGCACACAGGCTTCAGTAGTTACAGCACACAGGCTCAGTAGTTACAGCACACAGGCTCAGTAGTTGTGGTGCATGGGCTTAGCTAACCCACGGCATGTGGAATCTTCCTAGCCCAGGGATCAAACACACGTCCCCTGCACTGGTGGGCAGATTCTTAACCACTAGACCACCAGAGAAGCCCCCTTTTCTTCTTTTTTTCCATTTATTCCTTTAGAAAGCATGAGTTGAATGTTTATGCTGTGCCAGGCACTGTGCGCGATGACTACTGGTCAGGGGCTGACTGGCATGATGCTCACTGACCATGTGAGCCAGGCTGTCCCACCAGACCCACCACTGTTTTCTTTGGCTTCTACAGGTTTTTAAGTTTGATACCATCACTGAGAAAACTTCTGATCAGATCCACTTTTTCTTTGCCAAACTGAACTGCCGACTCTATCGAAAAGCCGATAAATCCTCTGAGTTGGTATCAGCCAACCGTCTTTTTGGAGACAAATCCATTACGTTCAATGAGACCTACCAGGACATCAGTGAGGTGGTATATGGGGCCAAGCTCCAGCCCCTAGACTTCAAGGTGAGTTCCAGATGTCATCCCACACCTCAGAGTTCTTCCTCTCCACTCAGAAGTTAAAGAGACAAGGAAGCAGGATCCTAATGAACACTGCTATGCTAGTTGAAGGCAGGAAGAGGTGTTTTAAGTCAGAGCCCCTGAGATATGTATTCTTATTTGAAACCTGCAAAATCAGTGCTATCTATGGATTGCAGAGGCTGCTCTGAAAGTTATAAAAATCCTGTACAGTGGCATTCAGAACGTGGTCACTCATTCACACAACAGAGCAAGTGTAGACCAACTTCTCCTAAAGCATGACAGGGAATGACCTAGGAAACTTTGGGGTTTTGAAGTAAATTCTTAATGTCTCATATTATTACTATCTTGAAAGTTTGTTAAATGTTGAAAGCCTTATTACTATTTTCAAATATTTTCAATAAACAGACTTATTTAAAAAGTAAAAAAAAAAAAAAAAAAGTCCTGCAACGAAGAAGTCTACTGATTTTATTCAAAAGGTATTTCTCAAACTTTTTGGATCACATAGGCATCTCTCCTGTGCCCCCTGCACCCCTGCATCACTCCTTAGCTTCCCAGAGAACGCATCTCATGAATACTCATAAGAGTTCAGGTTTCCAAAGTCAAAGAAGATAATATTTTGTTTGCTTTTCCCAGATGATTTTTCTCTTCTTCTATTTCTTTATTTCTTCCTCTTTTTCTTTCCTTTCTTCCTCTTTCTTCTGTTAATATTTATTAACTCTATGGAAGATCCATGATAGTATGCTAGATATGTGTGGTTTCTCCAATCTGGGTTAGAATGACGGTTTAACAAAATGGTGGGAAAGAGTGGAGGGATGATGGACAAAATAAAATTCTGCATGGGGAGACGGAGAAGCCGATTGAATAGCACAGTTGGGTAGGTTTGTTTCCTGTTCTCCTCAGGGAAATGCAGAGCAGTCCAGATTAACTATCAACCAATGGATATCCAACAAGACTGAAGGGCGTATCACTGATGTCATTCCCCCACAAGCCATCAATGAGTTCACTGTCCTGGTGCTAGTCAACACCATTTACTTCAAGGTACTCAAAAATGGTGCTGGAGGGAGGCTCAAGAGGGAGGGGACATATGTATACTTATGGCTGATGCATGTTGATGTATGGCAGAAACTAACACAATATTGTAAAGCAATTATCCTCCAATTAAAATTAAATATATTTTTTTAAAAAATGCAAAAAATAAAATAAAATGACCCTGGAGAGACCTCAGGGATGACATATTTCCCTCTAGCTCACTCTCCTTCATAACATTGGGCATGTGTAGGCAGATCATTTTGAGAAATAGTACATGCGTGGGCTGGGCATAAATACAAATTTGCTGAATCTAGAGTCGTGTCTAGGGCTGTGGTTGCTGGACTGAAGTCCAAAGGGGGCCTGGTAATGTCTCTGGGCCCAAGGCAGAGTGTACACATTCATAGACCAGCATGCCCAGCAGCAAGGTGGACATGATAATAAATTCTCATTAGTATGTGACGATTTCTTCTGTCCAATTAACTTCATTTTGAAATCTGGAACAAAATGAGAGTCTATGGACAATCCTCAGTGATGAGGTTTTCTCCATCATCTAGAGCAGCTTCTGCAGCGTCTCAAAATTCCTCTTGCCTGAAGCTTCTGAACCTCCTGGTACCAGACTAACCACAAATTTTGCAGAGGCCTTGTGACATGATCATGCAGATGGCTTTGTCTTTCTCAGAGAGTCAAGTTGTGAAGATTGTTCCAACCTGATTACATTTAGGAAGGAGGATGAGGGGAGAGGGTACGGGGAATAAACAGACCACTGATACTCAGGAGGCCCGCCAGCTTAACGCAGGGTGAACTGTGCCCTCCCGGGTCGTGCTCTAGATGCGTTCTTCTCCCCGACTGGGCCTGGGGGGTTAGCCCGTCACTGCTGTTGCCAATTGCTTTGTTGCTTGGGGGTTCCCTCATTCCAAGAATGCAGTAGGTTGCATTTCTACAATGTGTACTGACTGCTGTTTGCAGTTTATGAAACACTTTGCCTCCTGATTCTCATGACATCACAAATGAGAACTTGAGCTGCTCAGACAGATTACTTATATTCTTACTCTTCCACTTCTGACTGCAAACTTGAGCGAGTTACTTAAGACCTTTCTGTGTCCCAGTTTCTGCATCTATAAAGTGGTAACAATGATACATCTGCCTCACAGGGTTACTGAGGGGATTAAGTCAATGCATACAAAATGCCTGGAGTGGTGACTGGCACACAATAAGCATCCTACAAATATTAGGGATAACCAGCTCCTAATTTTACAAGCGAAGAACCACCACTCAAAGAATTAAGTGACTTGTCCCCAAATCAAAGAGCCAGAAGATGACGAGGAATGCTAACTACAACTTGGAAATGTCACAGCAGTATCTTGTATCCCTTCCTTCTTTGAACAGGAAGTTGGCCAGGCCTCACCCTCTGCCTGGCAGAACTCCCAGATGACCCCCCTGGGGTTACTACCTTTGTCTGGCTTGATTAATCAGGGACAGAGCCCAGCATTTTTGGAGGATGGTCTTTGAGAAGGAGGCTGGTGGGAGGCAGAAAGCAAAAGGCAATTAGATTTAAACTCCAGAAGAGACTTGCCAAGAAGCCAGTAGGTTATTCTTGTTTTTATTTTTTTCTTGTTATAAAAGCAAATAGTCATTGCTGAAAATCTAGGAAATACAGAAATTCACTCAAAAAAAACCCCACTCATGATTCTGTCACTCTGACATAGTCAGCGTTAAAGCCTTTTTATGCATATTCCTCTAGGTCTTTGTTCTTAAAAATTGTACTTCCTGTAGTCTTCCCTGGTGGCTCAGATGGTAAAGTGTCTACAATGCAGGAGACCTGGGTTCAATCCCTGAATCGGGAAGATCCCCTGGAGAAGGAAGTGGCAACCCACTCCAGTACTTTTGCCTGAAAAATTCCATGGACGGAGGAGTCTGGTAGGCTACAGTCCATGGGGTCACAAAGAGTCGGATATGACTGAGCGACTTCACTTTTTTAATGTAATAAAATATTGTGACTGTTTTTCATGTCGGCATTCTCCTACGGATGTTTCTGGTCTTCTTGCTTTGTGATTCTCCCACCTGGTGTCTTCCTCCAGGGCCTGTGGAAGTCAAGGTTCAGCCCTGACAACACAAAGGAGGAACTGTTCTACAAGGCCGATGGGGAGTCATGTTCAGTACCCATGATGTACCAGGAAAGCAAGTTCCACTATCGGAGAGTGGCAGAAGGCACTCAGGTGCTCGAGTTGCCCTTCAAGGGTAATGACATCACCATGGTGCTCATCCTGCCCAAGCTGGAGAAGACCCTGGCCAAGGTGGAACAGGAACTCACCCCAGACATGCTGCAGGAGTGGCTGGATGAGCTGGCAGAGACACTGCTGGTGGTCCACATGCCCCACTTCCGCATCGAGGACAGCTTCAGCGTGAAGGAGCGGCTGCAAGACATGGGCCTAGAAGACCTGTTCAGTCCTGAGAAGTCCAGGCTCCCAGGTGAGGGCAGGAAGGGCTTTCCTCCTCTCTGTGCCCTCAGAGTTGTCTGACCAAAGGTGGAAGAGATGGGGAAGGAGTAGACCAGAGGGAGTCAGGACACCTGGATTCTAACCCCAGGCCTACTGCCAACGCAGGGGAATCCCTTCCCTCTCAAGGGATCAGTTCTCTCCTGTGTACGAGGGGAAGCTGGCTCTTGGATCTCCATGGGCCCAGCTGGCACTGGAACCTTTGGAGTCTGTAACTGATAGAAGAGGTGGGACCAAGTAGAGAGGAACTTGAAAACCACCAGAGAGTTCTGAGCAAAGAGACAGATAGGATTAAGATCCAAGGACATCCGAGTCCCACCAAAGAGGTGTAGCTGACATTTAATAGCCCTTCCTGATATTCTAAAGGGCTTCTGTGTTTTCTAAGGTCACATGGACAGACGCAGTCAAGCCTTCCCAGTTTTGATACTCTAATAATAGTGTTAAGTTGGTTTGGTTCTTCCAACACACCATTGAAAAATATGCATTAAAATATCTCATTTTTAAAAAGAAGTTTACAACATTGATTAAGTGGATTCACCTGTAATGGGCTGTCTTTAAACTAGGTCTCAGAACCACAGCTTTTCTTCAAGGTGTTGTCACACTGGAAGGAAAGACATTGCTACTAGATGGAGTGAGCGTTTTTTTAAGAACAGAGTCCTCAGCCTCAACTCCCAACCCCCCATGAGCTAAAGCACCAGATTAACTTCAAAGGAACCAGATGGAATAAACCCAAAGTATTTTATTATTTTTAACATGTATTTATTTTGAGAGTATCATTAGATGAGGGTCCAGGATTTCTATTTTTCGAAAAGTCCCAAAGGACCTCTTAATCCAAACTGAATTCCTCTCTGTGGATTGAGGCCAACTTTCTCCCATTTCACAGATCCTTCTCTGGTCTTCTTTCTAGGTATTGTTGCAGAAGGTCGGAACGACCTCTATGTCTCAGATGCATTCCACAAGGCATTTCTTGAGGTAAGTACACCTCTCTCTGCTCTTCTTATGCTTGCTTTTTTGTTACCATGCTGCTTTATTATTCAATACATCGGTATCTCATATGATGAGTAACTTTGGAGTCATTCCTTCATTGGCTCTTACAATGTAGACAGCAGATGTTTGAACAGCAGGTGACAACTGTGATAAAAGGCATGTTTCCAGTGTCCCTCAAACCCCAAGTCTGTAGTACCCTCCTCTACAACATAACTCTGACTTGAAGCCCTCATGGTCTAATTGTTCCACCCTCCATCCGCTACCTCTCCTGGGAACACAGACATTAAGGTGAAGGTGATACTGGAAAAGCAGCCAGCAAAGGCATTCAAAGGAGAACCAGGAGAGGATGAGCTCATGGAAACCCAGGAAGGAGTTTTAAGAAAATGGAAAGCATCTAGTAAGAAGATTGAAAAGAAGATTGAAAGTGACAGTCAAAAGTGACTGTGACTTTTCCCTGAGGCATTTGGACATTGTAATGGGGGCACATCCCAATTGTAATGATAGAAGAGCAAATGGAAAATAAGAAAGGAGAGCTGGTGAGTGTAGATCATCATTGTAGTGTCCTACAATGTGTTCCAGAAAACTAGAACTCTAGACTACACTGCAGATAATAAAAAGTTAGGTGGTCAAATAAATGTATATCCTCTTCTAGGGAAATTAACAGAAAATCAATGCACTTTGGAGTTTTGATGTCTGAGCAGTTCCACAGTGAAGAA
Organism: Giraffa tippelskirchi; assembly: GCF_054371585.1. NCBI lineage: Eukaryota > Metazoa > Chordata > Mammalia > Artiodactyla > Giraffidae > Giraffa > Giraffa tippelskirchi. The sequence goes on from NC_137279.1 coordinate 24,640,405, forward strand.
AATGGTTCAATATTGCTTAACCTCGTGTTGCCCCAACTAAGATGCCCATGGAAAACTTTACTGGAGTAAGAGCTGTGTAAAGCCTCTAGAACTTCTGGCTCTCAAATAAATACTGAACTATGGATCAATAGCGTTAGTTATCTAGAGAGCTTGACTCAGGGTCTGAGCATCTGTATATTTACAAAGCTCCTCAAGGAATTCTGATGCGCATCCAGGTTTGGGAACCACTTATGTAGACTATTCTTTGCGGGACCCAGGCTATGAGGGAAATGTGATAGGCCAATGTTAAGAGAAGGTCATAAAATTTAGGAATCTCAAAGAGAAGATTGTGGTCAAAGAGAAAGATTTCAGAACATGGTGCTAGTAAATATAGTTGCAGAGTCCAAGCTCAGTGGGAAACATGTCATTAGGAGGAAAGTGGAAGGATCAAGGGACATGAAGAAGCCAGGTAATTGTAATGGGAGTGAGGAAATGGGATAGTTTGAAAAAAACAGAAGGTTATAGTCTGAGAGGATAATGTAATTATAATTTCAAAGGTCAAGATGTTCTGAGAGATGGCAAGTTCAAAGTGCATCCATGGGCTGGTTTGCTGAAGTGAAGGCAATGCTAACTGGGTTCAATGAGATGAAAGAAATGGAAGTTTAGAGTACTGGATGGGTCTCCTACCAAGATATTTTGTCTAGGTCATACGAGAGCAGGAGTTAGGTTAGACAGGCAATGGGCTAGGCAATAAAATCCTCAATGTGGGACTATATTCTGTAGAGCAGTAGAGACCTATAGGACCAAAGCAAGAGTAGAAAGATATATATCTTAAAAAATACTGAGGTCAGAACAGGGGATTTTACATGAATACTGGATTAATGATTTTTGAAGTGAAAACAACACTGAAGCCGTACCAATTATGGAAGAAATAACATTTAGAATGCAAGAGAAGATGAGTCCTCAGGATTTTAACTGTGACTGAGAATCTTCTTCCACGAACCCCAAATGGAAGTGGTCAACTCAGACCTCCACGAGGACCCTGAGTTACGATCAAGAAGAAGCAAAAGTTCAGTTTCATTTGTCTACCTGAGCCCACTAAACAATGATGCAAGGTTCCTCCATGGCTCTTGGGAACCCTATACACAGGACCCTAACTGACTGTCAGTCTCCTGAGAAGCCGCTGAAAACCAGAATCTGATTTGAGTAAAACAGTCCTGGTCTTACAAAAGCTCGTCTGCTCTTAGTTCTAAAATGATCATGAATTAGATAGCATGTGTAGAAGGAAGAGGTGGTAAGGAACAAGGAAGGGAAAATCATCAACCAGGTTCTCTCAAAGCTCAGGGATCTGAAATGCTTTCATTAGAGGCAGGGACAGAGTTTTAGTGACATTCTAGGTGCCTACGCAAAATTTCTAAAGGTATCTCCCATCTCCCTCCAGATCTGTGGCAGTTCTACTTGTCAGTAAGTTCCAACACCATCCTTTCAATCTATTACTCTGAGAAATATTCATCTCATCCAGCCAGAGGACCCTCCTCTTTTCACAGGCCCTAGCTCCTGAGTGGCTGTTTACAGTAGTTCTATCTAGGATCTTGATGATCCAGAGTGGAACTACCTCAACTATGGTGCTCTAATTTTGAGTCAGTATGTCTTTTAGTATAGAGTTCAGTATCACGTACAACGTTGCCAGCCAGAAATGTGACAACCTTGTGTACATCCAGATTTCTGGTTCAGAGAGTATCTGAATGGACCCTGACATTTACTTTCAGCACAAGGCTTGGATCAATACAAGTCTTACATCAGTATTCAGTGGATGAAAGAAAGACTAAAAGTAAGGTTCCAGAGGGGATCTGACCTAACTCGTATCCTTTCAACTGGAAAATAAATGGCATTTTGAGGAATTGCTGTGTCCACGGATGATGCACCTGCTTGTAATGAGCTGCAGAGTAGCTAACGTGGCAGTTTGTTTCCCATTTAACCTGCAGGTAAATGAGGAAGGCAGTGAAGCTACAGCAAGTACCGCCACTATCATCGCTGGTCGTTCACTGAACCCGAACAGGGTGACCTTCAAGGCCAACAGGCCCTTCCTGGTTCTCATCAGGGAAGTAGCACTGAACACTATTATCTTCATGGGCAGAGTAGCCAACCCTTGTGTTAATTAAAATGTTATCCTTTGTACTTCTTCCTGTTTTGGTTTGTGAATACAAGTAAAAATAAATACAGCTATTCTCATATCTGACAATTATGAATGGACTTTGCCATCTGAAATGAAGGCAAGGAAAGGAGAAATGGACAGAGATGCTGCTGGGCATTTGGTATAACGAGGCTTTCAACTTTTCTCTACTGGTGATCACATCTGGGTCAAGAAAGTGAAGGAGGGAGGTATGTTACTACTTCATCTTGAAAGATGGCAGGCATCTTGAGAGGGCAGGGAAAGCATGAAATCTAGATAATCCCTTTATACTAAAAAAAAAAACCCAAAATTTAAAAAGAATTTATCTCTATACAGAAGAGACAGAGATACAAATCTGAATATTAAATCATTTAATTCTCAAACCACTCACATGCATAATGTTCTTTTACACAGTGTTAAAATAAAGAGGAAAATGTATTTTTATACAAACAGAATTTCAAGTATACATTAATAGACTTTTCAAATTACTAACCAAGTTGCTAAGATTTCATTCACATTGTTCTTAAAGCTGTTCAATGAGAAAGCTTTTGCTAAACTGCTTTAAATATGTTTATATAAACCCATATATCTTCACTCTTTCTCTGAATCTCCCTCCCCCAACCCCAGTCTCTGCCCACCCTCCGGCCCCCCCCTCCCCTGACACAACAGGGCTCCTGGGGCTCTAGGAGACATGCAACCCCACCAAGAACTATTGGCTTGTCATCAGGGGAAGGACAGAATCTACAGGAGGAGAGACGGAGAACACCTGTCAAATTAAGGGAGAGAACGAATCTGATACTTAGAAATGACACAAATCAGGATGGTATTTTATAGCCTGTGTGATTCACTTGGCCTTTTCATTAAAAAAAAAAGTCTCAGCCTCCCACAAAATCACCCTCAAGTTTCTGATAATTTGGTAGCTGAGAAAATAATATTGGGTATATCCCCTAGTGAAACATCTCAAATTAAGGTAGGCATTTTGAACTTTTCCATTTGGTTCTTTTGCCCTTTGGCTGGGGGTGGGGGCAGCCTACAAATGGTTGACTTGCATGTTTACATTAAGGAATTTGGTTAATTTCACAGGGTCTGCCAAGGGTTCTCCCTCCTCAACTCTCCTCCTGAAGTAATGTGGCTTCAGGGCCAGGAACAGCCACTCTCCTTAGGAATTAAAGTGCATTATTTTCAGTAAAAGTGGGGGTAGGGGAAGGTGTGGTTTACACTTAAGTGATAATGATTAAAAGAGAGTAGGGTGAAAATCCTATTCCTATATATAGGTATTTATAGTTAAGAGCATAATAAAAACAGATATTCTCTAAGGAAATAAGATGTACAAACCCAGTCCAGCACCCTCAGGGGTGTGAGAATGCTAGCCTTGGCTCACTGACTGTTTTGAGACATCCTTATGGAGTAATCGTTGCAGACAAAAGACACAAACCTCAAGTGTTAGTTTTTTCAAAGGGAAAAAAACAGACAGGTTCTTCTAGTTAAAAACCAGATCTCATTCCCTTTCAGGGATAACAAGATTTTAGAAACTGATTGTCGGTTTTAATATGAATCCTTGATTAACAAGTTGTGAAAAAAATGTTAGATAACTTTGTTGCTTAGAAATATTATGCTATCCTTAGAAACTGAGGATAAGGAGGCATAGTTGGTCCTTGCTATCAATAAATATCATCTGAGGGGAAGCTAAAATGTTCCTGTCATCTCTTTGATAGCTACCACCAGAATCTTACTTTTCCTTTAAATGCTTTACTATTTCTTGGGGGGGCGAACCCAAGAATTTTCCAAAGAGAAGTATATGCTACATTATTAGCTGTATGAAGAAGTGATGAGAAGGGGGAAATCGTCCTGGATTCTGGCCTCTGAGTCCAGTGTGATCTGCTTTTCACAGTGACCAGTGGGAAGGCACAGTGCCAGGGACGGGAAGATGAGAGACAGCTGTCACCCATCGTGTAAGCACCATTGAGAACAGCTGGACAGATGTCTTTGAGACTATGTCCATCTGAAGGAAACCACATTTCGACTACATTGACTTTTCTATCTTTGAACCCTCCGTCTTTTCTTCTCAGACACAAAGCGTAAGTGGGTCCCACCTGAAATTATGAGAAGCCAGGAAATCTAAGTGGGTTGCAGGATCCTATCAGTTCCTCAATCAGGGATTGAATCCTGGCTCTCAGCGGTGAAAGCGCCAAGTCCTAACAACCACTGGATGGCCAGGGAATTCCCTAAGTGTTCTTTCAACGTACTTCTCCCTTTACTCACTTGTGCTGACAAGCCAAAAATTTAGAGTTCTGATGTTAAGATTTCTTAAAGGAGAAGACAATGGTTCCTGACTCATGTGGCAGATCTATTTAAGTTCTGCCATTACATTGCAAAACAATGCAATAGGCTACAACAGTGAACACAGACCACAAAGGATGAAAAGTTAACGTACTGAGACTTTGTTTTTTTTGCCTACAGTTTGGGTATGTTTTTCTTTTGTTGTAGGTAAGGGAATGGGGCAGGGTGGTGAAACTGCAGTCAGACCAGTTTCTGTTTAGCTCTTTCAGAAAGGATTTCTTAGAGGTTTAAGATGAATCAGCAAGCCAATCAGTAGGACAGAAGAATTTGGCTGAACTTAGTCCTGACAGAGAATTCCTGATAGGGAATTTCATTACTTGTGTAAAATATAGTACAAGTTTATATATATATGTGTGTGTGTGTGTGTGTGTATATATATACACACACACACACTTTACCATTACTTCCTCCTTCTCCTCCTCTACTCTCCTTCCCCTAAATCTTAAAATCCAGTGCGATGTGATCTGCGTAAAGTTCAACAACATTTCACAGTGCTCTACAAGGTTTCTCAGTATGAGAACCCTAATGGGCTCCTCTCTGGATGCAGACAAGTCTCAAAGGCTACTGCTTTTCTATTCCACCCACCCAAGTAAGGAAGCCTTCTCAGGTCTTCTAAGGCATAGGAGGCATTTCTGACACTGCAGCATATCCATGCTAAGCAGATAAGTCAGGCCTAAATGTTATTTTAATGAAATGTCAGAGTCTGATGCTAATTCAGTCCTCTGCACTTAAAATCTTTCCTTCCACCCACTTGTTTCTTCTCAAACACACCACCTATTTGAAATTTAAATCATCGATTATTTGTAGGCAGAATAGGAATGAAAGTTTCCACAGTGCCAGCAGTCTCTCAGATGAGACCATCACGTTTGAACTTGCTCTTAAACCCAAATTTCTTTCATGAATTAGAAATTACTTGGTAGTTTATTAGTTTGAATGGTGGCTCTCACTTTTTAAAGGATAATCAAACAGTCCTCCTCTCCCCATTACCACACTGAGGTTGCCACGGGCAGGTATTTTACACCTGGGTGGGTGAATGAACCAACGATATGAAAACTTGTTTGGGAATTACTGGGTTAAGTCTTTGACATTCTGGAACAAAGCTGCTAAAAGGACTCATTTCACATTTCATATAAAACTCAGAAATATTTACGCCTTAGCTAGTGCATTTAATTCACAAAGGAACATGGAAAAGTGAAAGTCACTGTACACTGAAATCCCACTTAGAAGACAGGCTAAGGGACAAATAATCAACTACATCACCATCACACCAGGAAGGACCCTTCTATTTCTTCATTAACAATGCTACCTGATTATTTTACAAATAAAAATCACCCTAGGTGGCTTGGGCCTGGCTCTTTTAATAAGTTCAAGTGCTCTATTTTAGCTAGCAGAGTTTTAAAAATCTCCACTTAAATCACATATGAAAGGGAAAGAGGATTCTAGGGAGCAGACTCAGAAAATGTCTTCTGCTGACTTGTGCAGGCTTTGGTACAGAGAGGAAACTGGGTGCATGGCGACAGCTCTCTACTGAATGACTCTGAGGACAAATGGATGGTCCATTTTACCACCTGAGCCTTGGCCCACGCTAAGTTTTAAACTCCGAGCCATGCCTGTGATACTGATAAAGGTATCTATGACAAAAGACAAGCGGGTGGAGGTTATCCTGCCACAGACCATTCAGGACTACCTAGGAAATGATTCTCAACCTTGACTGCCCATTAAAATCACCTGAGGAGCTTTTAAAGCCCAGGCTGCACAGCCAGCCAATTAAACATGCATGTCCGGAGGGGGCCCTAGGCAGCAGTCATTTTGTAAAAAGCCCCAGGTGATTCTAATGTGCAGCCAAAATTGAGAACTACTTGCCGAGGTCAACTAGCTGTGTAGTATTTTAATAGAAAGCATTATTAAAGTCACTGTTCACCCAAGCCAGATAGAAGATAAGACTCTATGCTTCCTCCCAGATTCACAGATTGATTCAACATGCCTCCAAGAAATGACCTAGGCATCTCTCACTTTTTTTGTTTTGTATTTCAATAAATCACTTTGGCTATAAAACAGACTGCATGGCTGACAGTGTATTATTGGCTTAGGTAAGATTGCACCTTAAGTATGTGTTTGTAGCAAAACAGCTGGGGACAGGTCTAGGCCAAGACTCTGGGCGCAAACAAAAGATAAGCCAGAAGGAAGAATTTCCCTAAGCAGGAGTTAATTCCTGAGTCTAGGTTTTTAGTAGCATGGCTTATAGGCTGACAATTATCCTATAGTTAGAAAAAAAATAGCTGTGGTGAATAGATTCACATGATTTTACTATCTCATCTCCTTACAGAATTCATACTGTTAGACAGATGAAAGTTACTATTGGGCTGGCCAACCCAATACATCAGTCATCACCAATAAGTACTGCTTATTGAATTTGGAATTTCACACTGTCAGTACTGTCACTTGCCCTATCCAGTCAACAGGAAAGTAAATACTTACCAGTTAGTACCTAAAACATGGATATGAAACTCTCAAAAGTCTGCAAATGGATCACTCTCTCGTTTTCACTCCTAACCAGCGAGTCCCTGTTTGGACATTACAACCAGCCATTCTAACCAATGCGTTTGAATGAAAAGGTGGAAAGCATTCTGGGATATTTCTGAAAGGCCCAAAAGTCTTTTCTCAGCTGTAACAAATGTTCAAAAGGTAGGTAACCGGATTTGGCTCAGTGGATTAGTGTGCCCCCAACAGCAAATCAGCTGAGTGCTCCAACTGCATTTAAAGATCAGGTGGTCTGCCTAGTGGCATTTACTATCGAAACTGAATTTCCTGACACCCACAATAGGCCATCCTAACTATTATAACATTATTGGCATTATAAAGAGAAAAATTTCAGAATGTCTAAAACCAAAATAGGTCATCCAAAAATCCAGGTCATGCAAAACTGCATGTCAAGATACTGGCAGAAGGCTCAACATCAGGAAAATAGGTTGATATTCCAGTCCCCAAAATGGGCTGCAAATGGCAATTAAAAAATAAAAAAAGCTCAGGATTCAAACAAAATTTTCACATCAGTAAAGGAATTGAGTGCATCTTTAAAAACAGCAGAACGACTCCACTTACAAGGGCTACTCTTGCCAAACAGAGGCCAGTGGATAAAAGCACTAAACCCAAGTGTTCTGACACTGATCTGGGCAACAAAACCAAACATTAACATGTGAAGATGACAAGGAGAAGTGAGATACTGCAACCTTTATATTTTGGGTCTGGCTTTCCTTTGCTTGCTACAGAAAGCTACACTTTCTTCAGCCAAGTGCTCAGAGGTAGAGGAGCTAAAGCGAGTACAAAAGAGAATGAGGTGGACAGCGGCTGAGGAATCCAGCCTCCTGCGTAAGGGGCTACAGGGCAAACTTGGAATATTCTGTCTTTAATGGGAGGTAGAATTTTCTACACTGACTTATATGCCTTCATCAGACATCTTTTTCTCATACACATACATAAAATCACATACATATAGCGGGCAATTCATAACGATATTGCAACTTGCAGTGACTGCACACCTATCCCAACAGATATTTTCAACCTAAATTTTGTATTAACCCCCAGCTTTTCTCTGGTAGATCCAAGCCAAATTTGTTCTTTTGAGAGCTCTCCTTTTGCTGGGCTTCTAAACATACATTTCACTTTAACGCCTACATCTTTTGTCGCTAAAGAACAGCTGCACTAAGTGGGTGCAAAGTGTTATAACATCTTTATAAATACAAAGTGCAAGAAATACTTTTCTTAGCCAAAATACAAAGAAAGCAACTAAAAGCTCTCATAGCTTACTATACCAAGAAATTGATTTTTATAATCAATGATACAGCCAACAAAATGCTTCTAAAGCTACCAAGGTTATAGTGGATGAGTAAATATATTTATAAACATACATTTATGAAAAAAAGATATTAAGAAAATAGCCAAACTTCCCACAAAAGTTATTTGCATGAACTATCTTTAGTATACCACTCTATGTTCAATGCACATGCATATACAATTGAATTATATTAGTGTTATTTTTATTGGCCCACTTTTCCAAAAAGAAAACAGGCTCACTTTTCAAGTTACATGATTTAAAATCATTTTTGTAAAAATAGCAAATACCATATAAATTTTACATATCTTTGCTATCTGACTGATAGCCATTCTTGAAGTGGATTTCAGCCATACTCTTAGTGACCCCTGCTTTAGCATCTTGGCTTCCAGAGGAAACACATTTTAAGCTTTGTTCCCTGTGTTGTAATTCTGTTTCTGCAATGGCTCTTTAAGAACCACTAGAGTTAGGATTCTGTTAATTTACAGGAAACTCAGTAGATCATCTTCAAATATGTCAAAAACATCTGCTTTAAGATGTGCTAAATGCAGAAATCTAAACCATAGGAATTTCTCAGGCAGTTGTTATTAGCTTTAATGGTTTAGACTTATGATGCTGAAAAGAAAGAATAAGTATTTTGTCAATCTACAGGTTCCCTTTCTTCTTTGTCCTCTTTTTCAATTTGAGATGATAGTACAGTTGACCCTTGATCAACACAGGTTTGAACTGCATGAGTCCACTTATACCCAGGTTTTTTTCAATAGTAAATGCTACATTACTACACCTCCAGCAGTTGGCTGAATCCCCAGATACAGAGGAACCTCAGAAACAGAGGCCCAACTATTAAGACATAGGCGGATTTTCCACTTGCAGAGGGTTGCACCCTAATTCCCACATTGTTCAAGAGTCAACTGTACTCAGTTTTTGTGCAACCACCAGATGATTTCAAATTTAAGAGTCAAGAGAATCTAGAGGAGGGCCAAAGGGCAATAAGACACCGAATGAGAGGCATCTTCATAGATTATCAAAGATTTTTCAAGTAACCAGCATTTTTGCTATAAGCTTCTTTGCTGCAAACATTTTTGCACCATGACTAATTGGCCATAAGAAAATTTTGCCACAAAAGATAAAATAACTGGATGACAGTTTTTCCTTTGATAGTTTGGTTTTGACAGGCATATCTCCCAGTTAGTGACATTACTGATGGTTTTATTGAGCTGACAGATAATGATGATTGGCCCCATGAGTTGGTTTCTTATTTTGAAACACACTACACTGGAAGATAAACAGGCCAAAAGTCTCAAAGGTGCAGAGCTGAACCCACATTTCCTATACAACTATGGAAAGTATGAACAGACATATGACAAGATGCCAAGAACAAACAATAGTGCAGAGGCTTTCACAACATGATACAAAGCATGGTTTTGAATATGCATCCTGGTTATTTGGAAACTGACACCTCTCTCAATGAAGGAAGAAGTTTAAGAAAAAAGAAAATGCAAAATGCTGATGAGGAGATGATCAGAATACTCAATACTAAGAATGAAAGACCTGGAAGACAAGTGCTTAGGTACAACACACAAAATATGAAAATCAGTTATTTGTGCAGGATTGCCATGTGAAGAGCTGACTCATTGGAAAAGACCCTGATGCTGGGAAGGATTGGGGGCAGGAGGAGAAGGGGACGGCAGAGGATGAGATGGTTGGATGGCATCAGCGACTCGATGGACATGGGTTTGGGTAAACTCCGGGAGTTGGTGATGGACAGGGAGGCCTGGTGTGCTGCGATTCATAGAGTCGCAAAGAGTCGGACACGACTGAGCGACTTAACTGCCATGAACTACACACATTTTAGATGTATTCAAATATTTTGTAGTTTGCTTTCAAGTTTTTTTTAAAAAAACTAACTCATTTATCACGTTTCATTATGTCCTCTTTAATATTCCTCTTTTATTTTTTACTATTTTATCTTTTACAGGAAAATTGCCTTGTAGTGAATTAGTAATTAAGGTGAAAATGCCTGCAGCAGAGATGTAGATGTCTATGGCGAAGATGCTTAGAGCAAAAGTACCTAGAACCAATTTTTCATTCCCTGGGAATATATTTTCAAAGGCTTTCTCTGTCACAATGGGCAGACTTTGAGGTACAGCAGAGTGGAAAATGTTAAGGCTCACTGATTTTTATTCATCAAAATTTGCCCCAATCATCATATGATAAAACCTTATTTATCCGGATGCCTAAATGACTCAAACATTCCATACCTGGTTATTCAACCACAAATGCCAAAGTCCTTTTTTCCTGTCCCAGCATTTTCTAGACTCCTAAATTTTCAGCCCTGAGTACCCCTTTTATTTCCTGTATTTGCAATTCCTGAGGCCTGACCCGAGAACAGAGATCCCTTCAACAATATGATCTAACTGGGGATGACCAGCAAGAAGCCCTCACAACTAATTCTCTAAGAAACCACTGCAGATGGAATGGATAGATAATACCAAACCTTCTTTAGAAAGTTGATTTGGGGATGATCGTTTTTCCAACAGAATTTATTCTTTGCCCTTATTTCTTCTGAAAGCAATAGAAGTCCTTTTATAAGCCAGCAGGAATTAAAGCATCCTAAACTTGACAAATCTAACCCCAAATCATAACACTTCAATGATCTATCATTTCAGGTAACAGAAGCCAGTAGCAACTGATAATTTTAAAGGATTAACAACTATAAAATGGAGCAACAGAGTTAACAAAATGGAAGGTAATATAAATGGAGTGAACCTCTTCTCCAGCACAAATTTGTGCCAGAGGTGGCATTAAAGATAGGTAGGGGGCTTCCCCAGTGGCTCAGTGGTAGAGAATCCACCTGCCAATGCAGGAGACACAGGAGATGAGGGTTCAATCCCTGGGTTGGGAAGATCCCCTGGAGGAGGAAATGGCAACCCACTCCAGTATTCTTGTCTGGGGAATCCCATGGACAGAGGAGCCTGGTGGGCTACAGTCCAAAGGGTTGTTGCAAAGAGTTGGACATGACTAAGAGACTGAGCACAGAACAAAGATATGTAGTATATGTGGCAAAATTTTCAATTATGTCAAAAATAGAATCCATCTAGCCACTTAATAGAAACTCCTGTTGAAACAGATTTAGCAGCCATATGAATTTTCCATACCACAGGAGTTTTTGCCTATTTGAAAATGAAGTACAGCTGACATCTCTAATAAATCAAGGTCTGTAACAGCAAGGTTTTTACTCCCTCTATAGATTATTTCTGGTTTAGCATCGACAGTTACTGTTGCTTCACAGGAAAAAAAAAAAAAAAAGGGTGAATGCAACAATGTGGAACTTGCACAAAAGAAAACATGGAAATTTTGCTATAAGTGAAACTTGGGGGTGGGAAGCTAATGAAATCTGTTCCAGGTATTTGTTTCATTCTCCTTCTAGCTTCTTCTAACCCATGGTAAGTAGAAGAAATGGTTTCTTATGGCACAAACAACTGACCTAAATGAACATGAGTTAAGACAAATCCAAAACACCTACTGCTGCCTGTAACAGATTAAAGATGGTCTCAAATCCTTGACACATCTTCCATCAAGTGGTAAGGCATCTCCTCTCCCTTTGAATCTGGGCTGACCAGTGACCTCTTTGACCAATAGTGTGTAGTGACGACTCTTATGAAAGCTCTGGGCCTGGCTCTGAAGAGGACTTGGAGGCCTGAGCTGCCATTTCCTAAACTTGAGTACTCTGATGGAGAGATCAGATGGAGGGTCCCCAAGGCTCCAGAGATGGGGAGGAGGCCTGCTGGGCCTAGTTTTCCAGCCCTCTCAACCAAGGTGTCAGGACTGTGAGCTCACCTTGGACACCCTGACCAGTCCAACCACCTGCTGAATACTATCAGATGACCTGAATCGTCACCACAGGGAACATGAAAATGCCTAGACAAGCTTTTCCTGAATTTCTGATTCACAACATCATGAAATATATAATGTAGTTGCTGTTTTAAGTTACTAGGTTTAGATAGTTCATTACATAGGGGTAACTGGAATGCTATCTTTCAATTCCTATCTCGGTAGTAGTAACTCAATCGGTTGTTCACAATTAGAACCACCAAATGGGTGACTCCTCTAAATTGGTGGGCAATATCCCCAGAAAATGTTCACCATTTAACATCTACTCGAAATCAACTGCATTATCTCTTGGAGAAACTGTCCGATCACTTATTCTTGAATTAAAAGTTCACTAGATCACTTATTCTTGAATTAAAAGTTCACTATAAGCAGTGCTATTACTGACTATGGTATATTCTAGTTCACTCCAACTCTGTTAAGTATACAGAATTAACATGATGTACTGGATACAGTCTGGGCTTTGGAATCAGATTGGTAAATATTGGCTCTGCAATTTATCAATCGTGTAATCTTGGGCTCAACAGTTTCATCTATAAAATATGGTATAATTATACCTGTTAAAGGCATCATAGTCCATTAGGAGTGTCAAGTCTAGTGAAAGACTGCCTAGGTCAACCTCTCTGGGTCTCAGTTTCTTTTTAAAGTAAAGATAGTAACAGCATCTACTCTAATGGGTTTGTCATAAGGAGTAGCAGAGTTAATGTGAGGCACATAAAATTGTGCTTAACACATAGTTAACACTCAAAGTCAGTGATTTTTAGCTACTTCTGTTACTACCTCAGAGAATTATTTTGAGAATTTACTGCAGTTATGTCTCTAAAGCACTTAGTATGGTTAATTCCATCCCCTTCTTTTTAACCCTCATGGCTTTTAAACGCATATACCAGCCTCTAACCAAGTGGGTTTAGGACTCTCAAGTATAGGAAGCCACATCTAAACTATGTATAAAATCAGTTTTGCTATACAAATTCCAAGCACACTGTCTGGTACCAAAAATTAGTTAATGGAACAAAAATGTACTTAATAGAACAGATTCTCCTCTTGCTACCTACCATATAAGTGATTTCACAGGATAGGAAACATTTCCCCATGAGATACATACTTTTGACTTCCGGCATTATGGATTAATTTAGATTCTAAGAGTCACAGTATATTAAATTGTGCTGTTGGTCATATGAGATGCTGAACAAATATCTTAAGTGGGTGGTGAATTCTAGTTTCCTTAACAGGACTTACTGAGTAGACATAAAAAAAGGAAGCATTAGAAAAGTGGCTTCTCCCCCCTTAACTGCTCTGCCTTTGTAACTAAGCTTTGTGTTTAAAGCTTCCACTATTTGGGCTAGTGGACCTTTCTCAATTATGTTACGATGAGAGGTATTTATTATACAGACAATGGGGAAGATGTAAGATAAGAAATTTATTTATATGTGTACCCTCTGTGAACGTAATGCATATTTCAGGCAATGCTTGCCTTCTAAGTCACTGCTGTTCTTCACAATTGAGGGAAAAGATAGTCTGCCTACACAAACCCAGATAGTCTGTACAGATATCTCGCAAGCTTTGATATCACTGTTCCTATCAACAATTATATCTTTTGGAATGTAATTAAGTTAGGTTTGAAAGTATGAAACTATCCAACTTTGGTTTGTCCTGAGCAAGAAAAGTTACTTAATGCAAAGTAAAAAGACTGGTCCTGGGAAAAGCACCACTTAATAAGAAGAAGAGTGAAAAACAGAAAGACACTAGAAAGCAAAGGAGGCAAAACCACATTAAGATTGATAGTTATCAAAGAAGTCATAATGCTTGGCAAACTCCATTATTTTCAACAGATTCTTAATTAAATGACATCTGTTACCAAGACCTCAAATGGAGGTGTATGCAAATGATTCACTGGACTACCTAAATACAATTTCTTTCACAAGTCCTATACCCTAGATTAACTGGAATCCCAAATTAACCAGGAAAACAGCATTCTAAAATCTCAAGAACTCATTATCAATACAAGTGCTCCAAGACACAGCAGATCTGACCTATGCAAATATTCTGGAACCTCCTAGATGAAGGTTATCTATTTACTCGGAGGGTATAACATATAAAACCTAATTTCCAACTTAGTGAAGAGGTACCATATATGCATCTAGGTCACTCATCCAAACTTTGCATGTGTTGGTAGAACTCACAGCAAAGTAAGAATCAAACTCACTGTATCGTATGAGTGTGGCCTAGAACACTTTGCCCAGATAAATTTAACTCAGAAGTCCATGCATTGTTTACAAATGGGGAGCCATTATATTTTCCTCTTGCAAGGAATGTTTATTATCATCCTAACATTTTCCATTTACTTTTCCACATCTGGCATAAATAAACTAATTGAACAGTAAGAATGAACATTCACAAGGCAAATATATAATAGGCAAATATATAATGTCCCAATATATACTGAGAAGAATTACAAACAATAACAGAAATTGGAAGATAGTTCTAAAAAGAACTTTAAGTCTTCAGATGTTTAAGTTTTAAAATATTTTCTTTTTTTAAAAAAGGAAGATTTTGGCTTTTTACTACTCCACATAGAACAGAGTAAGTTTACTTGAGTAAACTAAAATAAAGATTTAGTAAAGAAACGGGTAGTTTCTAATCTAGAAAAACAGTACTTTGGATAGGAATCAAACCACTTATTCTTAAGAGAAATTAATTTTAATATTGGTGGGAATAAATCCATTCTTGCCATCATCATCATGTTAACTTAGAGAAGTGGCAAAATTTACTTATAAAAACATTACTTCTCTTCCCCAGTATTTCTCTAAACATGGTATTCATTTAACCCTACGTTATCATGCATGGGAATTATTTTTAAAAATTACTTTCTTAAATCTGTACTTACCATCCTCAACTTAATCTACCTTAAAGGCAAGGACAAATCATAAGGCCTGCTCTAAATGCTTTAAAGCAATGGGATTCGAGAAGGAGCGCATATGAGACAAGGATCTAGAAAAAGATGGCAACTTCTTTCAAGAAACTGATGCATACATGGCAGTACAAACTTAAAAGCTCAACCAACCTGTTATAAAGGCAAAATGACAAGAGTGACAAATTGAGGGGGATGGTGTAATTCTTTCGAATCTATTAATAATTCTGGACTTGGCAACCTTTTCTGTCAAGAGCCAGACAGCAGGCCATGTAGTCTCTGTCAACTTTGCCATGACTGTACAAAGTAGCCATAATACCTAAATGAATAGGTATGGCTCTCTTCCACTACCCCTTTCTTTATACATAAAGGTGATCTCAGGATTTGGCTTGGGGACTGTGGTTTGCTGAATCTTAATCTAATTCCTAAATCCTAGAGATACACATTGCCCCCTTAGGGCATCCTCTCAAATGGAGGGATTTACCTGGCTTAATTGCTACTTGTTCTTTTTCTAAATCTCAGCAACCAAAATACTGAATGAACGAATACACAGATAAGGAGAACATCTGAGGAAGAGAAAAAACAAAACAAAAAAATCCACATGCCTGTTACAGCTGAAAAAACAAACACTTCCAAGATTCCAACTCCTCCCTGATTAAATGTCTTTCCACTATGACTAAGACTTTTTATCTTTGTTCCAATTTAATTTCCTTCCTATTGCTCATTGCTTTCATTTCTTTAAATTAGATCTTCTAGTCAAACAAAATGTTGGTTTTGCCAGTTAAAATAAAATTAGTGTTAAGAAACAGCTAAAACTTTTAAAAGTTATTTCCTGACCAAAGACTATTCAGCTATTAAGGATGAAGTTCGCTATTTCACTCTTCTATCAAACCACTTCCAACCAAGGTCAGATTTCAACTATGAAGTTAGTAGGAATGGTTTATTTCTATTGTCATGCCATCTTTGGAAAACCCTGTTTCAATGATATAGAGGGAACTGGAAACACTAAAAAAAAAAAACCCCAAAACTTCCCTTAACTGCTATCTTCCTTGTTTTCCAATCTTTATCCTTCAGGAACTAATTTATACTTATGTATTCAAGACTAGCTTTGACCCTCTGGCATAACGAACAACTGGGGGGTAGTTTGCAACTCACAGAAAACTCAACTCTGTTCAGAGGTAAATACGGTTCTGAGTAAAGAGAGAACAAGTCATTAGAAAGAGCCTTCTGCCTAAAGTACAGTATTACTATTCATGCCAATGCCATATTTTAAACTGGTATCAGAATTCTGAGAGAGAAAATAAAAGGTACCTTTTCGAATGAAAGTAGATTAATGTCATCTCTCTTCTTTTGCTGAGAATATTAGGTAGCTCCTCTGCTATTAAGGGCCACTCAACAAACAAAAACAGTCCCAGTGTTTGCTATTTCACGGCATTAAAGTATTTAATGATGATTTAGCTCTCACTGCTAATGCTGTTCCCTTCACAAGGTGACACGTGCAAGTTAAAATTTGGTAATAGTTTTCAGCATTAGCTAAAAGTCCATTTAGTACATCCTTAAGAGAGGTATCCTCTGTGCACATACCTATAGAGCTATTCATTAATGTAGATAGAACACGACTAACTCCTATGTCTCTACAAGGATGTTAGCTAAGAACTAGGACAATGTCACAGTGAACCTGGATAAGAATCTTGGATAGTTATTTAGACTAATAATATCTCTTCTAACTAAAATGGAGAAATTGTTTTCAGAAACTTAAATCTGTTTAAAAGTTAGGCTGGTTTGAGTTTTCATGAATTTCATGGCTCTGCACTAGGCCAGTTAAGAAGAGAGAACCAGCAAACATGATTGTGCTGAAGTGGTCCTAGATGACCGAAAAGCACTCTATTCACAGTATAGATACAGCAAAAACCTGTTAGTAGTGAATAAAAAGGGAGGGGGGAACCCATCAAACTCTCACAGCATTTCCACATCTATCAACAGTCCCTATTTCACTTTAAATGTCTGCTGCTCACCCTGGATGGAGTACTGACAAATACTGCAGAGGTTCCTCTTCACAGAAATGAGTGCACCTCACTTTTACAATTTGGTAATAGTTTTAAAAGCTCTATTTTCTCATATAACATTAAAAAACTAACAAAGCAATACAGAACTTTCCAGCATACTTCTTCTCAAAAGTAGGATGGACTTACATTTTTTTGGTAGGCTTCAACAGTCCTTCTAAAGCAGCGTATTCTGTACCTCTCATCTCCCTATTTAGTAATGGCAGAATCTGTCCACTGAAAACCCTGATTGCCAGCTGAAATGCTTCTTTAAAGATTTCAGTCTAATTTCAGCTCCACTTTTTCTATGCCACAGAGCACAGTTGCTCCCTAAGATGGCCCGAGGTGGCAGTTTTCACCCTATCATGCTGTTTGTTGCCCAACTAAAGAGAATGCCACAGTCTGTTTTCTGAAGACAAAATATGGCTTCAACATGACTTTTAAGGGTAGGCGCTAATCAAATGGTAGTAGCATTATTACATTTCTGTTAAAAGATGCATTCTGTCTTTCCAGAAGAGAAAAATAACCATTCACTAGTGATATGGTACAGCTGTATGTATATGTACAGGTCTCAGATTGCTTAAGAGTTACCCTATGCATTCTAACTTCCGATCATCAAAGCAAGGCCATTCTTCCCTACCCACTTTTCCACATAACCAAAGCATTCTCAGGAAGGGGGCACACCACTAATGTTCTCATGAATGGCTCACCACCAGTGCAGGCATGATCAAACCCTCTCCCAAATCTCTTTTACAATCATCTATGCCCCTGTACCAAAACGATTTCTTAAACCACTACATATTTAAATACTCTCTAAAAAATCAATGATCAATTATGAGAAGCCAGAGAGTTTTCTCCTATTTGCACTGTAACTTGTAAGCATCTACTTGCCTGCATCCCTTAATAATCCTCCTTCATTCTCTGCATGCAAGACAGGGCATCTGAAGCTCTACATTTGGTAAATTTTTTCTGACTCTCAGTGCTGGATTAAGAATCTCAGAAATACCCAGAATTACCAAAAAAGGTCCCTTGAAGTTTCAAAAATCTTAGGAATGATTAAGTAACCAAACCTGATCAAAATTGATCCCCTTGATCAATTTATTGCAACATGATTGTGCATGATGTTTTCTGGTAAATGCCCTGTAGTGTATTATTAAAATGCAAAGCTCTTGGAGTCACCAGCAATTTGCTAATGGTTGGTTTATGAATTACTAGGTTTGCAGACGCAAGACATGATTAGTGAGGTTCTTCTATTGGACCGAAAATATAAATTATCACATATGCAGAAGGAAATGGAATCGTGGTTGCAGTAAGAACCATAGTGTTGAATTTCTACAACCACAATATTGCAGAAAAAATGTTTAAAACGTCATATAAAAGTTATCAAATATGGAGACCTGTGAATTTAAAAATAGAATCCAGGCTCATTTCACTGTAAAGTGACATTTTTGATGTATAATATTGCTGTTATGTGAAACTAGGAGCCGAAGAGACTGGATGAAACTTTGGTAGTCAGCCTTACACGTTTATCCATCTGGACTAGAGCCATTTCTTAACACCCGAAGATATGCAAGCATTATGGCTTACAAATACTGATCAGGAAGTTACAGTACAGCTGGCTCTGTGTTATTTGATATTCGGTAACTGCGAAACAAAAACACTTCCTTCCCTTGCTCCCCTCTTCCTCGACACAACACTCGAGCCCCCAAATGCAGGAATACCTATTGTAAACACTTCTTTGCTGCTCATTTCACTTCCAGGTGCCTAAAGTGCTTCAGATGATGCTGCCCATCAGAATACTGCTCCAAGATGGCCGCTTACGTGAAACAATCAGGCAAAGTATCCGGTGCCCTGCCTGGGCAAAGATTAAGTCTAACCTTTCAAAACAAAAAGAACTACCAGGATTTTTTTTTTTTCGCTTGAAATATGCAACTGCAAGTTCTAGCAGGGAAGGAAGAAGAGAAACTCCCCCTTATCATCACCATCATGATGACTTCCTTCTCTTTCGTGGTTGGCTGGTTCAGATGACCAAGGCTCCTGCTTTGTGTTTTATACCTGGGCAATGACAGCCACCAGGGTGATATGGACCAAAGTACAGTGTTCAAACATGACTGGTAGAGAAATGATCATTTATCACTGTTTTGTTAAAAAAACTTTTATAAAGTTAACAAACCAAGGCTGTTGATCCCTGAATTAGAAAGTTGATTTGCTTATTTTCCAAGTGTGAGGTGGGAAGAAAGAGGGGAAGAGCCTCTAGTGCTTTTGTGTATGTTGCTAATGCTCTAGTTTGGCAACATCTTGGGAGCATCTTCTGATCTGGTGATGTGGCATTTCGTGAATCTAAGTACCAGTCCATGGCCCTGATGCTGGTTACTTATGGCCCAAAGGGGAAGAGGGTCTGCCCCCTTCCCCTCGCTGTCTCAATCTGGTCCAGTAGTGGACACAGAGCCCTGGGCAGTTTCCCCAGAAGCAACTGTCTCTTCTTGTGAAGGTGATTCTTCCTCAGCTTGTCCCCGAGATGTGACAGTCGTTTCAGGGGAGATGCTATGAGGCCCCTCCAGGGGTATACAGCCAGGATGGTTTTTGCGAAAGTGCTGATTCAAGATGGCCTGAAAGGGGAAACTTTTGCCACAAACATGACAGTGAAAAGGCTTGTTGCCTGTGTGCTTGCGGATGTGGTATTCCAGCTGATCTTTCCGGGTATATTTCTTGCCACACATGCGGCAGACAAACGGTGTGATCCCCATGTGCAGGCGCATATGGCGGTCCAGGCTCCCCTTCTGGTTGAAAGACTTGGCGCAGTAGATGCAGGTGAGACGGGGGTTGTACCGGAACCACCGCTCAGATACTTCCTGCTCTCGGAGATACTCCACATAGCCACTTACTCCCATCATTGCTGACTCTTCTACCTGTACCAGGTGAGGACAGTAAGTAAGTGAGACTATGTAAGTATACACAGTAAAAGACATCAAATCGGTTTTTACTTCTGTCTCTATGCTAAATGATTTTTAGCAGAGATCGAAACAGTGAATTAATTACTACCCAAAAGTAAAGATTTTAAGATGGGAATTTTTTAAAACATTAAGGCCACTCTACTCTATTACCATAAAAGAACAGGACAAATGAGTTACTTTCTGGCTGAAACACCTCACGCTTACTAACCTCCTGCTAAATTTTTAATTTATGGTGATAGGAGAATCTAAGCCCACTCATACCATCCATTTGGACTCTAATTTGCAATCAGAATCTAGACAACCAGGTAAGTACTTTGGCAGTGTTGGTCCAATAGAACTTTCTGTGATGATGGAATTATTTGATAATCTGTACCATCTAATACAGTTGTCATCAAACACATGTGGTTATTGAGCATGTGTAATATGCTAGCGTGACTGAGGAACTGAATTTTTCATTTTAATTGCTTTCAATTAATTAAAATTTAAATAGCCACATGACATGGCTAATGGCTATTATATCTGAGAGTATAGAATACACTATGGCAAGCACATTATAAATCATATTTTTGGCATTATCATTAATACCAAAATTTAACCCAGCAGTAACTAGCTTTATAAAAATGTATATAACTGGTAGCTGACAGTATTCCTTTTTATCCCAAAATATTTTAGTACCACATCAACATATTTTCTTTATTCTAAAGACTGATCAAAGTTTAAGTGACCTAAGAGAAAATTAGCAAAAGAACTGGGAAACTAGGCTGAGATATGAATTTACTAACTTAGTTATTTCTTCCTATAACCTCTTCACAATTTGATATCCAGTGAGTATTTGCCAACTGGCTATTGTCTACCAAATACAATGACAGGTGCCACATGGAAAGAAGTACAAGACCTGATTTCTATTTTGCTTTATGAACAGAAAGATAAAACCGAACAAAAAGCAGACAAAACAAAGAGAAGTAGGGGGAATACATATTCCTAATGATGCTGCTAATTCACTCCAATCTCTCTTAATTTATAAAGTATGTCCCTACTAAGTTACATTTCTTGCATTGTGAAATAGAATTACTTGAGACATTCAAAAAAAGCAATTACTGTAAAAGCATTAAAACTCTGCTGTTGCTTAGATAACTAAGCCTTTACATTATTGAAAAATAAATGCTTTCCTTTTCTGGTTTAAGTTTCAAATCTCGGTTGCGCTGGGTCTTCATTGCCACATGCAGGCTTTTTCTAGTTGTGGCGAGCAGCAGCTACTCTTCGTTGTGGTGTACAGGCTCTAGGCATATGGTCTTCAGTAGTTGTGGCACACAGGCTGTCTCTCCATGGCATGTGGGATCTTCAGGGACCAGGGATCGAACCCATGTCCTCCGCACTGGCAGGCAGACTCTTAACTAATGGACCACTAGGGAAGTCCCTAATTTTTTTTTTTAATTGAAGAGGAAATACATATATAGTTTAAAACTTTTTAATAAGTTTTAGACACAACAGTATATTGAATCCTCATCAGCCAACAGTTTCAACCCATGAACAATTTTGTTTTTTCTTTACCTTCACCTATTTGTCTTTTTCACATTATTTTTTGAAGAAAATCTCAGGCATAATTTCATATGTAAATATTCTAGTATGTACTTTTAAGAGATGGGGATTCTTTTTTCTTAATGTAATTAAAATACCACTATCACACCTAAAAACTTCCCAGTAATTTCTTAATATCAATTAAGTAAAATCTTGATTTTGTTTTACCTAATCGGAACATAATCTAAATAGTCAAAGTATGTAATATATGAAATAAGTCTTCCTCCTATCTGAAAGCTAGAAGGGAGAGGGAATACTATATTCTTTTGAATGAATAATTGAAAAATCTTGTATTTATAAATGCTTTGCATTCAAAATTCTGTATTAAAATATCACCATTCTGGATTAACTGGAGAAAGATGAATCTAGCAATTAATCTTACACCCTTTTCTTGAACTTCTAAAAATGCATTTTATCTCCTTTCACATTTGTTAGCCAATAGTGCTCTTCAGTATTTCCAACAGAAGAGAGGCAGTTCTCAGCAGGTTTGGGAAGCAGTATGTAAAGAAAAGCATGGACTGATAAGGCTTTAGATGATTCTGATTTATTTCATATAACATTTCTGCTCTAAGTCACTGGATAATCAAAACTGAACTCACATCAAGAATGAGGGATTATCCCACTAAAAGGTCCTGGATGAGCACTGACAAAGCACAGAACAACTTCTCTGAGGCTGAGTTTCCTCATCCACAAAATAAAAAAGTTAGCGTATGTTTTGCCAATTCTATTCTATTCTTATGAGAATCAAATATGATAACAGGGTACTTTGAGATATCCCTGAAAGCCTCTGGTTATATTCTACAGCAATTTAAGGGTGCTGGAACCTGGGTTTAAATCTGGGAACTTCCCTGGTGGTCCAGTGGATAAGACTCCATGCTTCCAGTGCAGGGACCTGGGTTCGATCCCTGGTCAGTGAACTAAGATTCCACATCCTGCAACTAAGCCTGCATGCTTCAACTACTGGTCCTGCATGCTCTAGAGCCACCGCACCACAGTGAGAGAAGTCCATGCACCACAACGAAGACCCAGCGCAACCCCCACCCCCCAAAAAAGTAACAAGCAAACAACAAATCTCCATCCTACTTATTATTTGATTTTGAACAAGTTATTTAACTACTCTGTGCATCAGCGTCTCCATTTGTAAAATGAATATAATAACAGCATCTACCTTGAGCAGATGCTATGAGCACTGAATGAATACATTAAAGTGCTCAGCATAACTCAATGTTAGCTATTATTAAACATTACAAAAATTCCTAATACTATTCATAATCTTGAGGATACCAATTCCCTAAAAAAAAAAAGGCATAAAATAGTGTCATAGCAGTACTGTCCACAAAAAGAAAGTAAATTTATTCTAGTTATCGATCATGAACCATAATCAGAAAACTCACACATTATGATCAATTTCACCTAAAAATTACTGCAATATAGTTGCAATAAAAGAGCAAATAAATGAGCATAAAATGTAGACTGGTCCTTGTCATAGGCAATGATGTATCTTTGGTAGTTTTATTCCTTTGAACTCTAAAAAGAAGCAAGGACAAAAATGGCTGCCACCTGGTTGTCCGATCACAGAGGTGGATCAGACTTCCCTGGTGGTCCAGTGGTTAAGAATCTGCCTGCCAATGCATGGGACACAGGTTTGATCCTGATCTGGGAAGATTCCACACGCCTTGGAGCAACTAAGCCCTCATGCTACAACTATTGAGCCCACAGGCTGCAACTACTGAAGCCGCAGTGCCCCAGAACCCAGGCTCTGCAACAAGAGAAGCTATTGCAATGAGAGGCCCGAGCACTGCAACTAGCGAGTAGCCTATGCTTGTCACAACTAGAGAAAGCCCACGCACAATAATGAAGACCCAGTGCAGCCATAAATAAATAAATAAATAAAAAGTGGATCATTTCACTTTTCCCACTTGGCAATTCCCTAGTAGATTGTAAACTCTTTACACACAGGGACAATCCTACATTGCTGAAGATGCTAGAACCTGACAGTCCCTGATATGTAGCTGGTGCTCAAGAACTGTTTTCTAAATGAACTAGTCCATACAATAAATAAATTCCATATAAATGGATGCTTTCTATATTTTCTAAAATAAATGCCAGTCTAGATTCTTGACAAGGGCTTCATAGCTGTCCACAATCCAAATCTTCAGTTACTAATCAAAGAACTGAAGGGAATTCAAAAATCATCTGATTAGTTCTTAATTTTATTTAATGATTTCTAAAACTGAGGACTTAATTTAGTAGCTGTCTCTTTACTGGGCCCCTACTCAGTAATTTTAGCTATTCAGAACTACTTAGAGGTAAAACGACTCCCATTTAGTGGCACCTAATAAGACAATATGAGATACTAATAAGATCAGAAAATGTGGGCTCTGCTATCAAGGAGATTTCAATTTAGGAGACAAATTAATGTAAATCAGAAAAGAATCATTTATATGAGTCAATAGAGAATTAGGAAAAAATTATACGGTACCACGTGTAAATGCTATAGTGGTTTAAGAAGGGGAGATCAAAGGGGATAGTTAGGACAGATGGAACTAGGAGTCAGGCCTTGTGTGGACCCAGGCACCTGAGTATCCCTGACTCAAGAGGCAGAGACAGCAGTTTGATGTGGTTCTGAGGCACAGAGTCTGTCTGTTTGGGATGGTTAACGCTGATGAATGGTAGGAAAAGCCAGGTTTGAAAGATTATAAATTACTTAGAAAATCAGACCAAGTATTTAACCTTCCTGTGGTAGAAAAAGGAAAAAGCCATAGAATGTTTAGAATAAAGGAGTGACCTTAGCAGTCTTTTCCAGTCAAATCACTCTTATAATCAAGAAGCTTTTCAAGCCTATCAAAATTTGTTCTTACTATAATGTAAGTCATGTCCTGTTTTGGTTCTCTGTGGTGAGAAAACAGTAACTGGTGAGTAGACTCACCATAATAAACTTTCATGGATGTCAAGGCATATATTAAACTCGTCTCTTAATATCAGTTCCAGACAATACTACTTATCTTCCATTTCTTTACAGCCTGTACCTTCTGTTTCAGTCTGGTAAATACACTTGTAGAATTCCAAGTTTTATTCCTATCCTATTCACATATGGAATAAATTATCTCTTTCTAATTACTTTAAAAACCACACTTAAACTCTCCTGAATAACACTTTGCTTAAGTGGATATTGATTCCTTTAACTGCATTTTAAGCACTCCTATTCCCACAACACCATTACTTAAGTCTATACAGTCTTATCTGTATGTGTTTTGTGTATTTGTTAGTCTGTCTTATGCCCACATTAAATTGTAAGGTCTGTCTCACTGCTGTATATATTTTTACAATAGTTTTGGTCACATAATCATCACATTCTATGGGAGAGATGAGGAAAAAAAGGGCCCTGATAATATGAGTAAATTTACTTTTCCTTCAAGTTCTTAAACAGTTTTTCTCACACCTTACTAAAAACTAAAAAATTCTTTAATGGTTACAATTCCTTTTCTGGTACCAAACAGCATGATAATATACACATAGATAAAGTTGATAACAATGTTTTGCTGCTGTTACTACACTATATACATAATAAACATCCAATGGTTTAGATAAAAATTTAAAAAGATACTATCAGTATTGTGCAGAAGATAAAAAATTAGCTACCAAATCTTAATCTATCAGTGTTTCCTCTTAAAGGGCCACAGCGTTTATAATTTATTGTGTTCTACTTGGTGAGTTCACCAACTTTTTAAAAACCAATCTTCAATGTTAGACACCTGTGAGAAAATATAAACAAAAATATCAACCAACTACACACTTATACTATTTGCTAAGGAGTCACAAATTAAAGACATCATTTCTACCCTTTCTAAAACATTTTAGTCTAACAAGACATTTAGGAAGAAAATAAATGAAAGGATACAAACATACTAAAAAGCAAGCAAAATATAAAAACGCATAAGCAATTTGTTTACAAATATACAATACATATAAACTAGCAAATATGTAGCCTTATAACCACGTATGTACAAAAATCAAACTTTCTCCATCCCAGGTCCTAAATTACCTGCATGAAGTTTTCAGAGGTTATTTTTATTACTCTTAGGACTACAGACTGGCTCCTATAATCAGGAAAGAGTTCCACAATCTTATCCTTTTCTACTTCCCAAACTCTGCTGACACCAAAAGTGCATTTCCTGCATGCTCACAAGCAAAAATAAAGAAAAAAGTAATCAAATGCAGCATTTATTTAACAAGACATCTTTCCTTTCTTATTCATTATACTATGTTCACACACGGTGGCAATTTCTTCAACCACCACAGCAATCTCATATCCACTACATACCTGGGAAGTGGGTTGCTTAGGTTCATCCATTCTCCCAGGAGACTCACTTCTGGCTCTGTGTCTCTCCGTCAAGGGAACAACACTGCCGGAGGGGCTAAATCTGTTGGAAGAGGAGCACAAAGGGGACTAACAGGAGCACAAAGGGGACTAACAGGAAAGTAGTGTTGAGGAGCTTATACACTGGTGACATCTGCCTCCTTTATAGTCTAGGAAGGGGGAACAAATTGAACAACAGATTTCTAAGAAGTCCTTTCATGGAGTCAATATAGAATCATATACACAATAAGAAGGCTTCTCAGGTGGCGCTAGTGGTAAAGAACCTGCCTGCCAACGCAGGAGACGTAAGATACACAGGTTTGATCCCTAGGTCAGGAAGACCCCTGCAGGAGGGCATGGCAACCCACTCCAGTATTCTTGCTTGGAGAATCCTATGGGCAGAGGAGCCTGGCAGGCTACAGTCCATGGGGTCACACACAGTTGGACATGACTGAAGCGACTTAGCACACCAGCATGAAATAAGAAAAGTCTGCCTTACTAAATTTTTAAGAAATAAAAAATGACATAGCTGATAGACCATATGATCTGGTGAAGCTAAGGCTAAATATAAGCTTCTATCCTTATGTTAAGTACTAGAAGACCAAAAAGGAATAGATTAAAACTAGGTCTTTTGTTTCTTCTATGTAAATTTTAGGTTTTTGGTTAATCCTTTCCCCAAGTCCCATGATAATCTGCTATATATTTCAGGCTGTTGATATAGACTGTGGAGATCAAAAACCTTTGCCTTTAAAGCTATTTAGTTTATGATACAGTTCTAACAAGGGGGACAACAATACTAATACAGGTGAAAGTATTAGGCTCAAGAATATTTTAACTAAAAAAATAAAAAATAAAATAAAATAAAGGAATATTTTAACTATTAAGGACAGAAGAAGGAAAACACTCAAACCAAGACCAACTGAAGTAGATACAGTATATACTCTCTGAATTTATGACACGTTTATCTCTCAAGACCAGATGCAAAACAAAGGAATAGCTTCTTTAGTTAACATTGTTAATTCACTCAATTTTAAACTTTTAAGAAAGGAAAAGAATATTACCAATCTAAGTTGGTAATACTTCTCTCTTTAAGACTTTCTTTCAACTTAGATTAAAATTATTGTTATTTCCCCCCAAAAGAATGTTCTAACAATCGCAATGCATTAGAAAGAAAAAAGTAGGGCATAGGGCATACTAGCACTGGTGAAAAAAAGAAACTCTCAGGTTTACAGTAGCAGCTGTCATCAATGAAAGAAAATAGAAAAGATATAGTCAAATGACAAGTGAAAAAAAGGCATGAAAAACACTCAAAAAGCTTTTCTTTGGAATTACTTGATTATACTAAAAAGAACCATCACTGCTAGTACCATACTTCCTCAAATTCGGTAGAAGGGGAGGCAAAGAAAGGTAAACTGCTACAAAGGAAAGTGAAACTCCCAGAGGCCACCTACCTGTGTGAGAACATACCAAGGAAGGGCAATGCTCTCAGATTCACAGCTGATGATCAGCTCTGTTCCTGGAATTCCGAAGAGGCCCTGGCAATTACTGATCCTAGTGTGACTGCAGATGCTATTCTGATTCATGAAGTGTCTATCTCTACTATAGTTCTCACAACACTGTGAACACTTCAGGACTAGGAGCTTCCTGCTTTAAAAAAATTAGAATGCAAGTCTTTTGGCACACTTTCAGTTTCCCCAACATAAACTTGTTTTGATGAAGAACATCAAGTAAGGAAGATGCTCTTTGCGTCACACAGAGGGCCTCCTTCAGCTATGTCTACACAGTAAGCCACTAGATGGGCAAACAAAACAACTTACCTGTCAATCTCACTGCTTGTTGGCCTAGCCACCTTGGCTCCTGAAGATCCTAAAGTATAATTTTCCTGTCCTACAGAACCATGGCCTGTGGTGTCAATTACCATGGCCGTGACTTCCTCTGCACTACTCCCATCTTCTCCAGAAGGCTGATTCTCAGGCCCAAGCCACTCCTCTAGATTTTCCGTTTTGATGTGTACTGCTCCCAGGACTCTAACTTCGTCGTCACTCCGGGCTCCTCGGTCTGCTACCCCTGTCTCCACGTACCACTGTCCTGCTCGGTTGATCCGAAGAATGGGTTCCCGGCTCTCTACATCAGAACTCTGTTCAATTATCTGCGGGCTGGTGGACTCCTCGGGAGGACTGAGCTCCCGGATATCCAGGACAGCACTCACCTGACCTCGCCGGTTTCCCTTGGGGGTATTATGTCGGGGGCTGAGGGAGCGGTTTAGATTTGGTGTAACTCTGTGAGACTCCGGAGGTCCCTCTGCATGCTTGGTCCTCGTTTGACTTAATTCGGCTTCAACCTCAGCCACATTAATTTTGAAATGAATGCCCTCCAGGATCTGTGTACATTTGTCTATAATGTGCTGCATCTGCAGAAAACTGGCAGCGGTCAGGTAGCTGATGATATCCGCCAGTTGCAGGCATATCCGCCCGGTATAACAGAAAGAAAGGAGCTGTTCAAAAACAGTAGGGTTCTTGATGACTGAAATGGAGACAGTACTCATCTCATTCAAGGACATATGATCCCGGAAGTAGGGGGAGCTGGCAGCCAGGACCACTTTGTGAGCCCGAAAAGCTTGTCCTTGCACATTGACCACGATGTCACAGAGACGGCCTTGCATGCGCAGCTGGTTCAGATGGCTCAGGACAGAGTTGCTGAAGTCAGGGATCTCCAGTTGTATGTTCCCACTTTTCTCCATGGTCGTGCCTGAGGGTGTAGGCAGGCATTCAACCCTGCTGCGAGAGAAAACCGAACCCTCATCAGTAATTATAACCACTCCTTTGCAATTCAAACCTATTTTAAAATATTATCAGTGAAATTTCAAAATCTCCAAGTAGATAAAGATACCTTCCTTATGTTTAAATATTGAAAAGACGTATCAACAGGTTTAGTAGGTTACGTTTCAAAGCAAGATACCATTATAACCAAAAAGATTGTTAAGACTTCTAAAAATTCAAGTTATGCCCATATTTTCCTTATTAACAAGCTATGTAACATCAAAACTGAAGTTCAACAGAATACAGGGGGTAAAAGAAAACCAGTGTGACAATTTTTATTTTCTAAGTGTTGATCATAACGTATTTGCACACAATATAAGGAAGCAGCTTTCTGAATAAATTTAATTATACACAGGTGGGCGATCAAATACCCCTCTGAACATTTTACTACTTGCTGCATGAATTAATGTTTATTATTTTACAAAGTGACCAATATCCCACATAAGCCATTATTTCTAAGCTGAAGAGTCAGAGCCCACACAAAAAGACTTTGGGTTTAGCACTGGGAGGCAAACTCTAGGTCAGGAAAAACTCCAAGTTGTGTCAGGATGAAAATGCAGATTACTTGAAGAAGTTCACCCTCAGGATTAGGAAAGGGTAGATAAAGCTGCCTTTATCTAAATCCAAAGTTGGAATTTTCAGGGTGGTAATGATACTTTGATTCTAAAGTTTAGTTGCCCAAAGCTGGTGAAAAACAGCATTTACCAAGTATGGCCAATATTTTTACTTTAAATAAGCCTGTAACTGCATCCAATAATCTTCACCGGTTGAGAATAGTTTGTATAAATCCCATTAGAAAGACACTGACTTGAGGATACGTAGTTACCTAAGATCTGAAAGTTCAGTAAGTTATCCTGACAAGCCCACAGTATTGTTCGCAATTATAAACGCACTTATCAGTAAATAGGGAAGTGTATACACTGCGTTTAAGAACCAACTTTAGCCAATCTGACCTTTTTCCAAAGCGTTTTTGTTTGTTTTGAAACTTTTAATCCAATAAGAGCCTCTGTCGATGCCATCATGAATTCAGATGTTTATTTTGGAGCCTACACCAGCGCCTTTTTTTTTGTTTCTTTCCGGCAATTCCCCAGTGAGGAGGAAGCCCCTGGAGTAAGGTCTTTCTCTACCGTCGGCACTGGAGGGGTGAGAGCTGCAAGAGGGAGAATCGGGAACGGCATGGGGTTGGCCACTCCGGTACTCAAGTGGCTTTAGTCCGCGTTGGGAAGCGTGGGGAACGGAGAACAGGCAGAGGGGCGAAATGTCACTGAGAAGCAGGGGCGGAGAGGAGAGGAAGGCGAGCGGATCGGGAGCGAGCAATCAGGTGAGGGTAGAGGACCGGGAAGGGGGCGGCGCCCCGGGACCCGGTCCAGGCGCCAGGCGTAAGCGGGCGGGGAGCTGCCCAGAGGTGGGTGTGTGTATCTGGGTGTGTCAGGCTGCCGTGGGGGAGGGGGCCGCCCATCCCGGGGTCCTGAGGGAGGGGCCCACGAGGGGGCGGGTCCCGCAGCTCGACGCGGCCCGAGGCCAAGAGGGTGGAAGGTCTCCGGGTTCCTTGAGGCGGGGTGGAGGGAAGTGGCTGAGCGCCCCACGGGCGGCTGCGGCGGAGACCGGGCGAGGCGGCCCCAGTGCAGGGCAGCGGGACTACCGTGTGGGGCCCGAGCCCAGTCAAGGAGCAGCACCTACCTCCGGGGGTGGAAATGGGCCGGAATGGGCCGGAACACCGTCCCGGAAGTGAAACCCCCCACCCCCTCCCCCGGAGCGGGCGACGTGCCGGAAGGAAATCACTCACCCTTATACCGCCCCCCTTCCCCCTCCCCCAGTGCTTTCCGTCCCTCGCGCCCCCTCCCCTCTCTTCCCCTCCTCCTCAGTCTGTAGGAGGGCGGGAACCCTGAATCACGTGGGCAACTGTATCTCCGCCCACAGCGGCGAGGTGGGCGGGGCCAAGGGCGGGGCCGAGGGGGCAGGCTTAGAGGACGGGACGGGGGTGCGGCTGGAAGAGGAGGAGACTGAGACAGAGGGGGAGGAGCTGAAGCCGTCTCTGGCGGAGAGTGTGCGTCATGACGTCATGGCGCAGAATACTTATATACAGGCGCCTGGCCGCCATCTCGGTCTTTCGTGGCTGCGAGCCGGCTGTTCCTGTGACTTTTTCCTCTGCGGCTAAGTAAGTACTTAGCCTGAATTCTGTAGCTCTTAGCAGTTCGGGTATCCTTGAGTTGGCTGGTATGCCTAGGCCACTTGCAGGCCATCGCAGGGCTCTCTCAAGATAAGATGGTGGAGGATTGCGATTTGAGTGCGGGGACGCTCTAGTTTTTACTCTTTATAGGGCCTAACTGCGGAAAAAAACCGCAGCTCGTTTGCTCTGCCTCTGATGAAGCCTGTGTTGGTAGGGACATCTGAGAGTGTTGATGAATGCCAACGGCTCTGATGGCGGTGCAATCCGACTCACCGAGTGGGTCTTTGTTAATGACCTGGGAATGAATCTTCCTCGGCCTCCTGTTCTCAGGAAGGCCACGTGGTTCTTTTAATGGCGGCGTTTCGCATTGCACCATTTTTGTCATTGCTTAACCCACTCCAGTATTCTTGCCTAGAGAATCCTGTGGACAGAGGGGCCTGGTGGGCTGCTGTCCGTAGGGTCGCATAGAGTCGGACACGACTGAAGCGACTTAGCATGCATGCATGCGTTGGAGAAGGAAATGGCAACCCACTCCAGTATTCTTGGCTGGAGAATCCCAGGGACGGAGGAGCCTAGTGGGCTGCCGTCTATGGGGGCGCACAGAGTCGGACACGACTGAAACGAATTAGCAGCAACCTTAATTCTGTGGGGTTCTCATGTATGGGTGTATAAACGATTTGTGTGTATGATATGTAAGTGACGTAAACTTAAAATACATTTTTAAAATTACTCACCTTTTCATAGGAACCGCGGCTGACATGACTCCAGTGTGGATTTTGATGGCTTCTGGTGGGCAGGTAAGAAACTGCTGAATACAGTGGGAAGCGTGAAATCTTAGATGTGGTCTTTAAGCCTGTGATGGTTTACAGAGTAGTGGACAGAAGGAATTTCTGAAAATTTCTATTCTGAGGCTTAAATACTTGAGACAATGATTAGCTTAGCACCACAGTATATTTCATTGGATACTCTTTGTCTGTTTTCTAGTTGTGTACCAGAAGGATGACAACTACTGCTGGGGTGAGTTACTGAAATTCCCTCACAAGGGCAAGTTAGGTTGAAAGTCCACTGAAAGTGCCACAATGATGACAATTTATTTGCTACTCTTGACTGTGAGGATGACGAGAATTATTACCACCATTATTCTAACTGAGGCACACGAAATGGCTGTTTAGAGAACACAGAGATTGCCCCTACCTTGACATGAAACTTTCTTCTCAGGTCTTAAAGCTCAAGCTTGCTTCTGTAGCTATGAGCCGACAGGTGAGAAACCATTTTTTTTATAATCCATGTTTACCTACTACTATGAATTTTTTTTAAGAAAGGGACCAGTGAGTGCCAGGTGGATACTGGTGCTTATATTAGGAACGTCCTCTACTTTCTTTTCAGATGTTAATCTCTGCGTTCTTTTATTATAATGAATACTAGGGGGAATCTGAAGAAACAGATACTGTGATGGTTGCATAGTTCAACAGATACGAATCATGAAAGAGAAACCAGTTTATCTGATGTATCTGAGTTAGTAAAACTTGGTGATTGTAGATGTAAACTACTACTAGTAATCTAGTTTCTCTTTGTTTGTAGCCACTAAGCAGACTTGGCTGGAAGTTGAAGAGGTAAGTAAAATTACCAGTGAACTAAACATTGGTGACTCGGCGAACATGACAGAATGCCACTAATGGCTTTTTAGGGTTGCCTTCCAATGCACAAAGCGTCCTGAAAGGATTAAATGAAAGCCAGTTCCTTGTCCTGTGTTAAAAACAGCCTGTGTGATGATAAGCAAATGCTGACTGAATATGAAGGTCTTAATTAGCTCTATCTGATTTCAGGCATTTTTTAAATTTGTGGGGAGAAAATTTATCTTTGGCTATTGGAAAACCACTCTTTTATTTCTTAGGTGAACTTGAATCCTTGACCTGTCAAAAACAGTTGGCCTGACTTTTTGGTGAGTATTAATGTCAAAATCATTGTTACAGAGACTGCTGATGAAGTTGAATGCTTAATTACCAAGCTAATCTGCCTGGTTTGTAAGTGCATGTTGAGCATGCTATGAAAAGGATGAACAGGGTTTTTGTAATGATGTTGCACAAATGTCTGACCTGAAATTAGCATGTTGACAAGTCTAACACTGAGGAACCCTTTGACAAAATACTTGAGAATTTAACAATAAGATTGACATTTTAATGAAAAGGTCTTTTACCTTACAGATGATGGCTACGTGTTTTTTTCTATGGATGACTTCTTTGGGGTAAGACACGAAAACACTGACTGCTGGCATTTGGGCTTACGTTGTTTCTGTAATGTGCTGGTCCAAGTGGTTGACCTTTGATAGTGTTTTCTGATGTTGGACAGGTCAATCTCACCTAATTACTAAGCAAGGTACTGTTAGTGATGATTTTTATAATAAAACAGATGGGAATCTCTCTGAAAAAGAATGAAGTTTTTAAAAACTGAAACAGTATCTCGAATCAGTATCAATAGTATTTTGAAATCTATTACTGCTGATTAAAAGTAATTTAATTTCTGCAGGTGTGAAGAGAGGTAGTGACTACAATGCAAGGAAGGAGGAGTTCCATACCAAAGGTATGGAAGTCTCAAGTTTGGTTTTCCTGTTTTGTGATTTAAAGCCGATACAATGATGAAAACATAGTTCAGCAGACTAACAGTGATGAGCAAATACTGTCTTTCGCTCCTATCTGATGTATCTGGCTGCAACAATTCTGTTTTATACCCTTGAAAGTGGAAATTAGTCAAATTAGTCCTTGTCTCACCGAAATGTTCAGGATTTAGATAAGTATAATGTAAATATCCTATAGTTAATTTCAGGATTAGGAATTAACATCTTGATAAGAACAGGCTAACACTGAGGAAATTTCCATGTCTTAACTGTAGACAACACCAGAATGAGTTACTCAGCTGATGTTTGATAGTAATTTTTTAGAGCAGTTGAGGTTCACAGCAAAATGGAATAGTAACTTCCTGTGTAGCATCCTCATCTCACTGTCAACATTTAGCATGAGATTGGCACTTCAAATTCTGAATCTAGGGCTACAATCCATGGGATCACAAAGAGCTGGACACAACTGAGTGTGCATACCACGTACTGACTTACATTGGAGTTCAGTCATGGTGTTGTATATTCTGAGTTTGGTCAAATGTATCATGAGAAAGATCCACCTAGCCCAGAACAGACTCAGTGATATAGAAGTTTATTGAAAAATGTTAAAATGGGACAAAGGGTGAATTTTTAAATGAATGTTTTAATGGCATCATATATATATAACATTTTACAATGCCATGTTGTAAATGAAAGTCTTTATTGTTCATTTTCAATCAGGCAGATGTTCTGCTGTCCTGAAGATTTCAAGGTAAGTTATTTTCTGGTATTTTTGAAGAGTTAAAAGGTAACCAGTGATGTGATGATTCTGCCAAATGAATAGAATGATATCAACCATAAAACCGTTCCATTTTGATTCTGAGGTTACTTTAGCAACAAGTATCACACATTTTTTTTCCTTTACTGTAATTTAACATATGATCATGTCTTTTTCAGGGCATTTATGGTACCAGTCAGACATAACAGGTAAGCCTTGAAAATAACTGTACTGCTTTGTTTAAGAATACGTGATGATCTCAGCCCAACTTGAACTCTCTCACTGATGACTTGATGATGTTCAAAGATCTGATATTCTGTGTATCCCAAATGGCATTAGAATTGAAACATGGAAGGAGAATAAAAATGGCTTCTCTGTTCTTGCAGCAGCCAGATGGATGCACATGGGATAGAAGAGCAAACAACTATGAATTGGCTGTTGCTGTGCACAGCTTGTGGGATCCTAGCTTCCTGACAAGGGATCAAATCTGTGGCTGCTGCAGCCCTGACCATTGGACCACCAGGAAATTCTCCAGCTTTCTATTTTAATAAATGTTTATAAATCATTCTGAAGTATGCTCATTTCAATTTCATAACATGTAGGAAAATAGGACACTTGTAATCAAGAAGATCCCATGGCATGTTTTTTGAGATCTTTAAGGTAAATACTGCAGTTGTAACATCCTTCGCTTTAGAAAAATGGATACTGATTTTGCAGATTTTGGGGGCGAGTGTGGTTCAAGTTAATGAGAAAATAAACTAGCCAGTGAGTTGCTAATTCCTAAATTACCAAGGAAACCATTAGCTCTGGCAACATCCAAACGTGTAAGTACCTGCTAATCAAATT
Source organism: Giraffa tippelskirchi (assembly GCF_054371585.1). Taxonomy (NCBI): domain Eukaryota; kingdom Metazoa; phylum Chordata; class Mammalia; order Artiodactyla; family Giraffidae; genus Giraffa; species Giraffa tippelskirchi. Next base: position 24,675,671 of record NC_137279.1, read on the forward strand.
TAATCTTTCTAATTTGACACTCATAAGTGTGTAGCAACATTTAGCTGGGGTTTTAAGTCTTGGTTGCTTGCCAAAACATCTTAAGTTCCCAAGAGCTGAAATAACCAAAAATTCAGTTAATATTAGAAAGCTTAGCAGTTTGGGATTTATTCCTGTAAAAGGTTGACATTTTTTTGGCCGCACTGGTCGATTGGGATCAGACCTGGACCAGGACGGTGAACCTCAGTATCCTGTATTACATGCAGGCTCTTTACTGGCTGAGCCACCAGGGAAGCCTCAAGTCTCATTACCCAGCACTATTAGGGGTCCACTATAGACACTCAGATTCAATCCCTGAGTTGGGAAGATACCTTGGAGAAAGAAATGGCAACCAGCTCCAGTACTGCCAGGTGGGCTCTGTTCCATGGGGTCACAAAGTTGGACAGGACTAAGTGCATATAGTATCACAGTAGGCCCTACGTGGATTTTGAAATGTAAGTTTATTTCTTGGAACATTTTAAACCATGACAATTTGAATTAACCTTAAGATTTTCTGGGCATAAAGATATTGAAAATGCAGAGAACAAAACATCGTTAAACAATTAGCCAATGTCCAGAAGAATCTTCCCTGGTGGCTAGACAGTAAAGAATGCCCCTGCAATTGGGGGATAAGGGTTCCATCCCAGGGTCGGGAAGATCCCCTGGAGAAGGGAATGGCAACCCACTTCAGTATTGCTTGGAGAATACCCACGGACAGGAGCTTGGCGGGCAGGCCATGCTTGACAGTCCATGGGGTCACAGTCAGATATGCCCGAGGGAGTAAGCAAAACATGGTTATAACAATTATGTTCAACTCAGCTCAGTCCTCTTTGTGATCCTATGGATTGGAACATGCCAAGCTCCTCCATCCATGGGATTTTCCAAGCAAGAACACTGGAGTGGGTTTCCTTATCCATTGTTAGCTCTAAGATACCAAGAAAAAACCCTAAGCAAACGGTATTTTGGGCCAAGTTACTGAAACCTCGCTTACAGTTTACAATCAGCTTGTGTGCTTCAAAACCCTGGTGTTATTTCCAACTTACGATGATCCCCTGGATTTCAGCATAAGCCTCTTTTTGCCCTGCCAGGACTGAAGGACTGATGGCAACATGGCACTGTATGAACTTCTGGGGACCTGAGGTGTGTCTGTAGGCTACAATAATTCTTTGGATTTAGGGAGTCATTAGTAACTCATTACCAGGACAGAAAGACATTATTGTGGTCAGAATTAGGCTCGAAACAGTGAATTGTAAGTTACATTTAGAAAGTAAGTATTGTACTTGGGATAAATGAATGTAAAATTTCATTTTAACTAACAGAGCATCTAAATTACTGAGAAAGGGTAGGCAGAGCTGGACACCTTTCTCATAACTGCCAGCAAGGGTTTTTCTGGCTCCAGAGTACATCCACAAATGGGAAACAGATTGGGTTAAGGGACAAACTAGGAAAAGAGCTCCACCTAAAAGACCCTGATGCTAAAGGTGGGAGGAGAAGGGGATGACAGGATGAGATGGTTGGATGGTATTAACGACTCAGTGGACATGAGTTTGAGTAAATTCTGGGAGCTGATGATGGACAGGGAAGCCTGGTGTGCTGCAGTCCATGGGGTTGCAGAGTTGGACACAACTGAGCGACTGAACTGAACATCATGAAGGACATGTACACTTCACAGCCTACTGAACATCATAAATTAGACCTGGACAGATGATTACAGTAGCACACTGCTTATGGCAATGTGAGAAAAATAGACTGGAATGTAAAAATGTTTGGCATTTATAAATTGTAAATCAAAAGAATGTCAAGGCAAAAGTGATAAAGTAGAACAATCAAGACTTTTTACTCCCATTTTACAATTATAAGTCTTTGTGTCAACAGAATGTAAAAAAATGAATAAATTCCAGTGTTCACTTTTCTACATTTGAGGTTAGTTTAAGTTTAGTGTTTTCAGTTATAATTGGGGAAAATTTATTCAGGGAATCATGATTATTTAAAAAAATAGAAATATATACAATAATGATTAGTGAGATTACTGGTTTCCTTTTTACCACAGATGTCAGTTTTGTTTAACCTAAAATGATTAAATACATAGTATTTTAGTATAAAATACCAGTATTCTGTTTCCAGGTGGATAATATTTCATTAAGTAATGCCTGAAAGGTTTCCAGAGTATTTTTACTCACGTTATCTTCCACATATATTTATCTCCTAGGATTCTGACAAGAGGGATTCAGGGCAAGCACTGTTTATATTTCATATATGCAGAAAGGGAGGCAAAGAGAGATTTACACAACTTGTGGAGTAAAGCACTAACACTTGTGACCTTTATTTCACTGATTTTTTTGCTTTATGTCCTGTTTGCTTCTCACTATATTACATTGATGGTATAAATGTCATTATCCAGGTTATTTTATAGGATTCTCTTGGTGAAGCTGGTTGCATTGACCCCTCCATCAACTGACCAGTCTAATGGGGCAAGAATTTTTCCATATTTTTACATGTGGTTTGACTACCTCTGTCCTAAGAGAACAGTCTACTGTCTGAGTATAAAAAATGTGATTAGAAAACACTATGCCATTATGTTACTCCAACAAAGAGCCATCCATCTTTCACACCTCTCCAAGTAAAAAGAGACTTTAAAAAAGTTCCAAATAAATAATCCTAGTAATGCATGTTATCATGAAAACTGGATACCCTTTATCTGTTTCTTCATTGAGGTGAAGAATGCAGCCAGGATTTCTTCCATATAAAAACTTGAAGTCAGATCTGTGACTGAACTCCAGATCTGATCTTAGCCTTGCGGAAACAAAGGACAAAATTCAATAGCTTAACTTTCTGAATGGCATGGATGATTCGATGAGCTCTTTTCTGTTTCTGCATCTGTTGGCCAGGAGACCTGGATGTGATAGGGCTTTAGTTCCTCAGGAGGGATAGAATCTGGGGCATTGCTCATGAGGTCATGCCCCCGGAAGGACTTGGGGAAGGCTATGACATCTCTGATGCTTGGTGCTCCAGTGACAAGGCACATCAGTCTGTCTAACCCTGTAAAATAAAAGTTGATAGCTGAGAACATAACCTAAGGTTGAGAGTGACTTAGTTTTTCTATAAAGGTTGTACAAAACTTTTAAATAAGAGCCTTTAATAAGTTGCAGCTAATCAAAGTTCCCTGGCCTTTTTAGGGAACTTTTGTTTGAGAGGTTCTTTTCTATCTTATTCTAGAAAAGTGCTCAGGACTAATATTCACATGCTCCTGGGATTAATAGTCACAACAATTAATGAGTCCTTAGCAAGTGCTCACTGAAGGCTGAACAAAATTAGTTGCTGTGCACGGGACTCCAAAAACAGAAGGAAGTCCCTGTTGTTGAGGGCCGACAATCTAGGTAAGCTTCCTAGAACCTCTCACACTCTTTTCTTGTTTGAAAAAACTAGCAATGTGAGCAACCAAGGCCATCAGAAAGGCACTGGGATATTCCTAATTTCACATAAGCTGAATACTGTGGAGCAGTACTTTTCGTACTCCTATGAACGTGTCTGAGCCTCCAGGGAAGTGAGCAATATTGACTTAAGACTGTCTAGTTTTATTCTGTTAAAAAACATTTTCAAATGCAAATTATCAGTTAAGTTTTATCTTTATAACTGGTTAAATATATTTTTTAAAATATATCATCAGGGAATTCCCTGGTGGTCTAGTGGTTAGGACTCCATGCTTTCATTGCTTAGACCAGGTTCAATCCCTGGTCTGGGAACTAAGATCCCACAAGCCACACAGCGTGAGCAACAAAATATCAAAATGAAAAACACCAAATTCTTTAGAACTCTTCCGCTCACTTCATACCCTCTTTACTCCTCCACTTCCCCAACCCCACCCTTCCTCATAAGCTGAGAGCCCAAATTTGACACTTAGGCAATGGAGTGAAACAAGGCTTGAAAAAGGACAGATTGTTTACCTAAGGCAATTCCTCCATGAGGGGGTGCCCCATAATCTAAAGCCTGGAGCAGATGGGAGAGCAATTTCACATCTTCCTGAAATTCAAAAGATAATTTAAATACATACCAAGGGCCCACTAGGTGCCACAGTAATACAATTAGTTGCTAAAGGGAAAATAAAAGTTGAACTTAAAAAGTACCTGTAGAGGCCTACAGTTTAGCAAGAGAATATGACAAGTCAGGGGTACTGCAACATGCAGAGAAATGCTTGAGGCCCAGTAAATGCAGCTATTATGCTGATAATGCAGACAGAGTAAGACCAATTAAGGACACGAGATGTGGCCTCAGAAAAAGAGGGTGAAAAGGAGGACCTGGTCCTGTCACATGGGCTAAAAGGGAGGTTATCAGGAAGGCAACAGTGCAGATGCTGCCAGAAGATAAGACAGCTTGGGGGCCAACGACAGGCTGCTGGATCTGATGACCACCGGCAAGTTAACTTTTATGGGCAATGCCTGTGGAAATGTTGCAAGTGGTCTGAAATGGTTCCCTAACCAGACTACAGATCACTATCAAGTGGGGGAGACTTTAAGGAACAAATGCCCAAGTCTCAGATCTAGAGCATTTTTATTTTAATTGGTCTGCTGAGGAAAAGTGAGTGGTTTTCTTGTTTTGTTTTTGGTGCTTTACAGGTGATTCTGTTCTCATGTGCAGAAGGGCTGAGAGGCACTGGTGTGTATGTAGAGAAGAAGTTCAAGCAATGTATTCTTAACTGACATTTTGAGAAGCTTGAAAGTAATGAAGAAAAAAAGAAGCTGGGAAACTGGTGGTTAGGGGTTTTGACTTAAGAGGAGAAAAGTTAAGGAAGTTGGTAATGTTTTTAAAGCTAGAGTGTTCTGAGTTCTTCAATCCTGTTCTCAGAAATAAAGTTCCTCAATCCCAACTAACCCACCCCACAAAGTGATCTTTTAGGATCAGACTCTCTTGGACCTCCTGGACCAAAGATTTCCAAGGATTTCTTGGGCCTCCTGAAATCCATCCTAGCTTCCTGAAGAGTCATCAATAAACCTCAGATTCTTAGGCTTGCATCTACATAGACTCTTCTGAAAATTCTGATTAACCCACTCTCCATCATTATCATTAAAATCTACCCCACCTCAAATACTAAGGGACATAAAATGCTTTCAAACCGCTCTCCTTTTCTCTAGCAGGATCAATATTTTCAGGACTTCCCTGGTGGTCCAGTGGTTAAGATTCTGTACTTCCACTGTAGGGAGCATGGGTTCGATCCCTGGTTGCAGAACTAAGATCCTGCATGCCCTGTGGTGTGGCCAAAACTGCACCCCACCCCCACCCCCACCAACACAATATTCAGCCACTTCAGAATGCATCCATTTCGGAGCAGTGCAGTGATTAGGAGGTTGGGAGCTTGGGTTCAAGAGCAACCCTGCCTGGTCCTGAATCCTGGCACTGCTTGTTTCTGTGCTATGTGACTTTAGGCTAGGGTCATTAACCTGTTTATCTTCAAAATGAGTAGAATAAGGGTGTTAATTTAAAAAGTAAGTGTGAGGGAACTACCCTGGTGGTCCAATGGTTAAGAATTTGCCTTGTAACCCAGAGCATGTGGGTTCAATCTCTGGTTAGGGGATTAAGGTCCCACATGCTGCCGAGCAGCTGAGCCCTTGCACCACAACTACTGAGCCCATGTGCTCCAGAACCCGCACTGTAACTATAGAGTCCACTACTAACATCTGACACAAAAGAAATAACTGTGAGGATTAAATGTGTCCAAGCATATAAGGTACTTAAACAGTGCCTGACATATAGTAGTCACTAAAAAATACCTGTTATTTTCATTTATTTTTCAAAGTCTAACACTAAAGGTAGAGAAATAAGCTGACACTATTCTGTAGCTAGTGAATCCTCCATTCATAACAAATTTTAACGAAACAGACAAATATTAGGGTTTTAAAAAAAGGCCAGGTTAGAAGATGACATTACCTTTAGTACTGTGGCCAGGATGTAATGCTGAAGCTCTGAATTATGAATTCGGATAGAACCACCTCCTATCTCATTGCCGTTTAAAACCAAGTCATAGTGTTGGCTACGGACCTAGAAGATTCAAAGAGCCTTTGCGTTAGAGAAAAATCTCTGGTTTTCTGTTCTGTAGGTTGAAGACACTGTAGCTACTTAGGGACAATGGCTCAAATCTGACAATTTCTTCTGGGGCTTCTGGAACTGGGTCAGATCATGAAACCTGAAGTTCTCTGCCTTGTTTCCATATTTCCTTTTAATTTGCAAGTATAGATATCATACCTTGTGGGGCTCAGTGTAAAGAAGGTGAATATCACTCGGATGGGGAGCAGTAAACGGGTGGTGGGCTGACTCCAGCTCTTGGGGATTTTTCTCCTTGGGAAGGAAGAGGGGGAAATCCACCACCCAAAGGAAGGAGAACAGAGCTGGGTCACGAAGCACCACTCCTCTTGCTTCTAGAAGGTCAGCACACTCCAATCGTAATTTCCCCATCAAAGAGCACTGCAAACAGAAGATACAAACATTAACTGCTGTGACAAAACAGGCAGCAAATGGCACATGTGGATTCTAAAGCCAGGCCTTTCTCTGAGAAGTGAAAGTCACTCAGTCATGTCCGACTCTTTGTGACACCACGGCCTATTCAGTCCATGGAATTCTCCAGGCCAGAATACTGGAGTGGGTATCCCTTTCCTTCTCCAAGGGATCTTCCCAATCCAGGGATCGAACCCAGGTCTCCCACATTGCAGGTGGATTCTTTACCAGCTGAGCCACAAGGGAAGCCTAAGAATACTGGAGTGGGTAGCCTTTCCCTTCTCCAGGGCATCTTCCCAACCCAGGAATCAAACTGGGGTCTCCTGCATTGCAGGCAGATTCTTTACCAATTGAGCTATCCAATTTACAGATGAGACATTCTCTGCCTCTCAGGAGAGAAGGATCTGAGGATGATGTGACTGCGACATTGCTGAGGATAATAGTCACACTCAGCAGACTCGGTGAGTATCTGCTAACACAGTGACTTGAGAACACAGGTACCAGGGCTTGATGAACATGGGTCTGTATCTCAATTTAGCTACTAACTCCTCTGTACCTTTTCCCATAGTAAAATGGAGATAAAATATCTACTCTAAAGACTGTTGTGAAGATCAAGTCAGATAAGCTCTGTAATATGAACCAGCCATTATGATGAGTATTTCCTTACTGTTCCTGAAGGATTGTGGGGAGGAGCTGATGAGAGGCTCGTATACACTTAACATTCAATAAATGTTGGCCATTATTAGAGAAGCAGTATAGGTTAGAGGTTACATTAAGAGTGTGACTTCTGGAACCAGACAGATGGGTCCTCCACCTCCTAGCTGTGTGAGTGTGAACAAATTCTTAACCTCTGTGCCTCAATTTTCTTGTTGTTGTGTAGTCACTAAGTCGTGTCCAACTTTTGCAACCCCACAGACTGTAGCCTGCCAGGCTCCTCTGTCCATGGGATTCTCCAGGCAAAAATACTGGAGTAGTGTATACCTATGACTGATTCATGTTGATGTTTGGCAGAAAACAACAAAATTCTGTAAAGCAATTATCCTTCAATTAAAAAAGAAAAAAGAATACTGGAATGGGTTGCCATTTATTTCTCCATTCAAAGTTTTCTTTTTTCTTTTTTTTTTCCTGCACAACATGTGTACTTCCCTGGCTAGGGATCAAATCCACGGCCCCTGCCGTGGAAGCACAGAGTCTTAACCAACTAGACCACTGGAAAAGTCCAAGTTTTCTTACCTTTAAAATGGTAACAGTATCAGCACTTCTCTCAATAGGGCTGGCATGAGGATTAACTGAGTTAATATACACTAAGTACTTTGAACAGTGCTAGGCAAGCAGAGCGAACTAACTGTGTTAAGTGCTAACTGTGACAGGCAGGGCACTCCTGAGAAAGAGGAGTTAGAATAGGAGACATGCCTGCACACATGCATAGGTGTCACTCTGTAGCCTGTTCTATTTAACACTTAGATATCCACACAGGGCACCTTCACTGTGACATATTCAGAATGCTAATGTTAGTCCTCATAAATCAGGTTTCCAGTGTTCTCTCAAGGAAGTCCCAATAGGAATCTGAGCAATACCTTCCTGAGAGGAGAACACGAGCAGCTTTCAGTTCATATCAGGGAAAAGTTTAATAGCCAAATGAATCTGTGGCAGGATTTTTAATACAAAATCCCAAATTCTTTTTTAAGAAATGCATTGACACATTGTAAAACAATCATCAATCAATTAAAGTAAGTAAGGATTAAAAAAAAAAGAAATGCACTGACAATAAAATTTGTAATTAACTGGTGAATCCCTCAGCAAATTTAACAGTACTGGCTCATGGCTGGTATTCAAAAATAATGTTCATAAATGAATTAATTTAAAAAATTACTATAGTTTCAAAAAAAGTTGTAATTAAATAGCTTTCTTCACTCTTATTGCAGGGAAAGGGAAGGGCAGTAGATTAACTTAGGCTTGTAGCTGAACTCTGAAACTATTCCTTTGGAAGAAATAATGATAAATAAGCACAGTACAAATAGAAATTAGTAGAATAAACTTGATAAAGTACAAATTAGCCACTATAAAGATATACGATAGTGCAAGGATGACTTTTCATCATGCTTGACATTTGCTGTAATATTTAGTATATTTTCTTTCTTTTCTTGGCTGTGCCATGTGGCATCTGGGATCTCAGTTTTCTAACCAGGGACTGAAACTGGTTCCCACCAGATGGAAGCACAAAGTCCTAACCACGGGACCACCGGAGAATTCCCTACAGCATATTTTCTTTTTAAGTATTTCTTTTTATTTTTTGGCTGCACAGGACATGGGATATTAGTTCCTGGATGAGGGACTGAACCCACACCCCTTACATGCACAGAGTCTTAATCACTAGACCATCGTGGAAGTCCCCCCGCCACAGTATATTTTCAATATTCATGTTTGAGTTTTATACCACACTTTGTATATTTTACAACAAGGGCACAATACAGTCCATAAGGTCACAGAGTTGGACACAGCTGAAGCAACTTAGCATGCACACACAAACCACACTTTGTATATTTTACAGTGATCTCTAAGTGAAATCCACTGTTCCATACATCTCCTGAAGAATGGTGATTTAGCCAGCATGTGGCAGCGTGTACCACCTCCCAGTTGCTGCTCCTGAGGAAAAAGGATTCTGTCTCAACTAAGTAGGACCAGGAGTGTCTGCCAGCCCAGCAGCTCTCCAGCAGTCTGATCCGTCCCTCCACAATTTCAGGAATGCATTCTATACAAAAGTTTGGGACTACCAACTTTTCTTAATCTGCTAAACTTCAAAAATGAAAATTTTTTTCACAGCTGTACAATGAGTATCAATAGCCTTCTTTCTACCCAAGTGGCTTTCCTAATCAGAGCCAGATCTAATCTGTGTGAGCAATGCCAATGGAGGCTGGTAGCTGATGCAAAAACTGTAGTTTTTACATAATGCATTATAAAATGCCAAAAGACATTTATTAATATAAAAACTGGACTTCTCTATTGGCGCACTGGATAAGAATGTACCTGCCAATGCAAGGGAAACATGGACTTTATCAATAAGACCAGAATCCCAGTCTGGGAAGATTCCACATGCCATGGAGCAACCAAGCCTGTGCACAACAACTACTGAGCCTGAGCTCTACAGGCTGTGAGCAGCAAGAACCAAGCCTGAGTGCTGCAGTTACTGAAAACTGCATGCCCCAACTCTATGCTCCATAACAAGAGAACCCTGTGCAATGAGAAGCCCCTGCTCGCCACAACTAGAGAAAAGCCCATGCAGCAACGAAGACCCAGTGCAGCCAAAAATAAATAAAATTATAATATATATATATATATATATATATAAGACCATGCAGAGCAGCTCCATTTTAGGAAATTAACAGTCAATTTCAAATATGTACTATATACATAGGAGAAGAGAGGCATCATTCAACACCACAGCACAGAAGCCTGAAGGTCATTTTTCTTACTGCTCTCCTGTGCTCTCCGGCAGTGAGTAGGACCACATCCTCCTCTTGGGTCTCCAACAGTTTGACGAGTCCCAAGCCTTGCTCCTCCATTATGAACTTAGCAACTGGAGAATTCCAGTTTTCATTGGTTTTCAGGAATATAGGTAAGACTTCCTGTGATAAAGAAAAAGACTTACAGTTTTTAAAAAGCAGAGGTGATTTATTTTTCCTGTAGTACAAAGATTTCTTGTCTCCAAAAGAAAAAGAACCTACATGAGATTATCTCTATTTCCTCCCTGATACTGCTGCTGCGTCGCTTCAGTCATGTCCGACTCTGCACGACCCCACAGATGGCAGCCCACCAGGCTCCCCCATCCCTGGGATTCTCCAGGCAAGAACACTGGAGTGGGTTGCCATTTCCTTCTCCAATGCATGAAAGTGAAAAGTGAAAGTGAAGTTGCTCAGTCGTGTCCAACTCTTAGGGACCCCATGGACTGCAGCCTACCAGGCTCCACCGTCCATGGGATTTTCCAGGCAAGAGTACTGGAGTGGGTTACCATTTCCTCCTCACCGAAATGAAAAAAAAAAAAAAAAAGGAAAGAAGGGTGGGAAGGGATGTCAGCAAATAAGAGATTTCTGAAAATTTTTGTCAGGTTGCATGTGAGTGGGATAGGAATGACCAAAGAAGCAAGATGAAGGAAGCTCTAGCTTAGAGAACAGTGGAGCAGCTTCAGCACAAGAAGGAACTGATATGGCGCAACACACGGATACGCCCCTACCTTCACCCCATACAAGGAACAAGCTCATTTCTGTCTCCTGCCCGCCCCTGTCCCTGTCCTCCAGTGAGCAAACAATCAAGGGAAACTGTTGTTTGTTCTTGCTCCCCTCTGTTGCAGCAGGGGCCCCAGTAAAGCCTTGCCTGAATTTTTTTTTTTTAAAAAAGAAGGAACTGATCTCACCCTACAGAAGTCTGAGGCACAGGGCCCCCGAGAAACAGCCAACCATCTTGCTGCTCACTCGAAAGTAAATCTAACCATTTACAAAGGGCCCTTTAAACAGCTTTCGAAATAGCTCATTCTTAAATATGTATAATTAATAATCACTACACATTGAATAAGCTACAGCATTAAAAAAAAATAAAAAGACCCCTAGAGGAAAGAGATAATTTAGGGACCAAAAAAACTTAAATCTTCAAAGGTATTAAAAAAGATACTTTATCAATAAGACCAGAATAAAATGTAAAGAAGCAAGCAAGAGCTAGTAGGATATAAAAATATGACTACTTAAATTTCAACAGGAGAGTTGAAAAATCTTCCCGAAAGAATAAAAAAGACAAAATGATGGAAAGGACATGAAAACAAAAGAGACATGCAAGTTACAAAAAGAGGCCCAACACACAAGTAAAGATGAAAGAAATTAAGCTTCATGTTTAAAAGGTCCCTCAAGTGTGCGACACATGGAATGTTACTTCCATGTCTTGGTTACTGTAAATCGTGCTGCTATGATCATTGGGGTGCATGTATCTTTTCAAACTAGAGTTTTCCTCTTTTCTAGATATATGCCAGGAGTGTGATTGCTAGATCAAATAGTTAACTCTATTTTTAGTTTTTTAAGGAACCTCCATACTGTTCTACATATTGGCTGCATCAATTTACATTCCCACCAACAGTGTAGGAGAGCTCCCTTTTCTTCACATCCTCTCTGGCTTTTACTATTTACATAGACTTTCTGATGATGGCCATTCTGACTGGTGTGAGGTGATACCTCATTGTAGTTTTGGTCTGCATTTCTCTAATAATTGGTCATCTGTATGTCTTCTTTGGAAAAATGTCTACTTAGGTTTTCTGCCCAGTTTTTGATTGGGTTCTTTGGTTTTTTGATATTCAGTTGTATGAGCTGTTTGTAAATTTGGAAATTATGCTCTTGGTGGTCACATCATTTGCAAATATTTTCTCCCAGTCCATAGGTTTTCTTTTTGTTTTGTTTATGATTTCCTTTACTGAGCTAAAGCTTGTAAATGTGGCTAGGTCCCATTTGCTTGTTTTTGCTTTTCTTTCTTTTGCCTTGGGAGGCTGATCCAACAAAGAATTGCTACAATTTATGTCAGAGAAAGTTTTGCCTATGTTCTCTTCTAAGAGTTTAAAGGTGTCATGTCTTATATTTTAATCATTCAAGCCATTTTGAGTTTACCTTTGTTTATGGTGTGACAGTATGTTCGAAGTATGTTTTTACATGTGGCTGTCCAGCTTTCCCAATACCACTTGCTGAAGAGACTGTCTGGGTAGTCCATTTTCAATCCACAAATACAGCATTTATACATTTATGATCAGTGAATATATAATTCTGTATTCTCCTTTTCTTACAAATCATTATAACCTGAACATTTCCCCTACATTACAAACTTTAAAAAGGAACTTTAATATTTATTTCTTTAATTCTTCCTTAATTTATTAAACCACTCCCATATGATTTCATTTTATTCCTGTAAATAATACTGTGCGTAAGTGTCCTCATATCCAAGATCCTTTCTTTAAAGTATAGAAAATTACTGACTCAAAGAGCATGACTATTTTTAAAGTTATTGATTCCAAAATGATTGAGGCAATTCACACTTCCAGTGACAGTGTAAGAATACCCATTCCCTGCTCCTTTTCCTCCAGATTTTAGTGCTACCGTTCACCAAGCCAAGAACACAAAGTATATCTAAGGACAGGTATATTGAGAATTTAAAAAAGGGTATGGGAAGAATAATAAATGTTGGCTTTCTTTTACACTAACCATGCTTCATTTAAACCTTGGGCACATTAAACCTTGGGCTTTATTTAACCTTCCCAACTGCATTAAAGAACTATTATTTATTTTAAAAGGCTATGGTTGAAATTTGCATTCTGATTAATGGAAAATTCAACTAAGTTGGAGTCTTGGAGTTATACCCAGCGATAAGATGAACTTTAAAAAGAAAAAGAAGAAAAGTAGAAGACTGATCTGAAATAACAAACCTCTCAAAACTAATGATAGCACAAGAGCACAAGCAATTAATAGTTAAAAATATTGAATCCTTAAAAGAAAGGAAAAAACCTGCTCCTTACCTCATTAAAATGGTCAGCTGCAAATTTTCTAATGGACTCAATGTCCTTCCTTTTCAAGTATCTCTAATGAAAGAAAAAGTAAATTCATCAATATGACAGCTTCACAAACACATCTAAGAAATGGAAAAGAAGTATATTTTGTGTCTTTCCATTATAATAATAAGATTCAATAAAGATTTAATTTCTGTTGTCAAATGAAAAAATTTTAAGGCTTGTTACAGGGTGTATTCTTTCTAACTATGCAGATCTCAATAGAAACAGCTGTGAATGTATTCCACAGAAGACTGTGCATACATAATATGTTCAAAATGTATCTTTACAACTGAATTGTGAAAGATCAACAAAATCAATAAGAAGGCTTAGAATTTGATTATTTCAGGTCACTTAAAATTCTTTATATCTTATTTCTTTAAATTATCCCAATGTGTTTCTAAGTGAGACACTATGGCTATCATCATCACTAATACTCATTGAACTCAGGTACGGGAGATATAAAGAGGTGAAAACATGGTTCATGACCCTGCAGTCTACATGCAGTTCATGACCCTTCTAATCTACTTGGGAAAGAATGGATATACTCAAATTGGGATAAATAATATCAAGCAATTTATGTTATACTGAGCTTACCGGAACACATTCAATATATCTGGACTAGAGTATGGGCACCAAATTACTTTCCACTGAACATATGAAGTGAATAAAAAGTAATGGGACTGAATTCTTATACCGATTTTAAATATAGTAATATGCTTATATAATCCAACTGAGTAGTCTTTCAAAATAGTCATCCTATTCAAAATACATTTGGAACTCCTCTTCCTAAATTATTTCCAAAGCAGATGTGCTAACTACAGAAAAAAGACATGTCCCATTACTAAAGAGCCCATGCTTACCCAACCCAACCATTCTCCTACTTTCATTTCCACTCCCTTTGCTTTTCATAGCTCCACCTCCTTTCTCTCCTGCTGTTATTAATACAATAGACCCCAGAGCCTCAGAAAACCCAAACCAACAAGCAATGGCTATGCTGGAACTGATACAGGACTGGGAGCCTTTGGACAAACTGAGGCTGGAACAGAAAATAATCCCAAAGGAAGTACAGGAGAACTTTACAGCATTAAAAAGGAAAATAAAAGCACTAGATCTTGAGAGTGTAAACTTGAAATTCATAAGGTTTTATCATTCTCTCCTTACAGTTCTAGAGACACTCAGTTCAGTTCAGTTACTCAGGTGTGTCCGACTATTTGTGACCCCATGGACTGCAGCACGCCAGGCCTCCCTGTCCATCACCAACTGCCGGAGTCTACCCAAACTCATGTCCATTGAGTCGGTGATGCCATCCAACCATCTCAACCTCTGTCGTCCCCTTCTCCTCCTGCCCTCAATCTTTCCCAGCATCAGGGTCTTTTCAAATGAGTCAGCTCTTCGCATGACGTAGCCAAAGTATTGGAGTTTCAGCTTCAACATCAGTCCTTCCAGTAAACACCCAGGACTGATCTCCTTTAGGATGGACTGGTTGGATCTCCTTGCAGTCCAAGGGACTCTCAAGTCTTCTCCAACACCACAGTTCAAAAACATCAATTCTTCAGTGCTCAGCTTTCTTTATAGTCCAACTCTCACATCCGTGCATGACTAATGGAAAAACCAGAGCCTTGACTAAATGGGCCTTTGTTGGCAAAGTAATGTCTCTGCTTTTAAATATGCTGTCTAGGTTGGTCATAACTTTTCTTCCAAGGAGTAAGCGTCTTTTAATTTTATGGCTGCAGTCACCATCTGCAGTGATTTTGGAGCGTCCCAAAAATAAAAGTCAGCCACTGTTTCCCCACCTATTTGCCACAAAGTGATGGGACCAGATGCCATGATCTTAGTTTTCTGCACGTTGAGCTTTACGCCAACTTTTTCACTCTCCTCTTTCACTTTCATCAAGAGGCTCTTTAGTTCTTCTTCACTTTCTGCCATAAGGGTGGTGTCATTTGCATATCTGAGGTTATTGATATGTCTCCCAGCAATCTTGATTCCAGCTTGTGCTTCATCCAGCCCAGCGATTCTCATGATGTACTCTGCATATAAGTTAAATAAGCAGGGTGACAATACACAGCCTTGACGTACTCCTTTTCCTATTTGAAACCAGTCTGTTGTTTTATGTCCAGTTCTAACTGTTGCTTCCTGACCTGCATATAGATTTCTCAAGAGGCAGGTCAGGTGGTCTGGTATTCCCATCTCTTTTAGAATTTTCCACAACTTATTGTGATCCACATAGTCAAAGGCTTTGGCATGGTCAATAAAGCAGAAATAGATGTTTTTCTGGAACTCTCTTGCTTTTTCGATGATCCAGTGGATATTGGCAATTTGATCTCTGGTTCCTCTGCCTTTGCAAAAACCAGCTTGAACATCTGGAATTTCACAGTTCACATATTGTTGATGCCTGGCTTGGAGAATTTTGAGCATTACTTTGCCAGCGTGTGAGATGAGTGCAATTGTGCGGTAGTTTGAGCATTCTTTGGCATTGCCTTTCTTTGGGATTGGAACGAAAACTGACCTTTTCCAGTCCTGTGGCCACTGCTGAGTTTTCCAAATTTCCTGGCATATTGAGTGCAGCACTTTCACAGCATCACCTTTTAGCATTTGAAATAGCTCAACTGGAATTCTATCACCTCCACTAGCTTTGTTTGTAGTGATGCTTTCTAAGGCCCACTTGACTTCACATTCCAGGATGTCTGGCTCTAGGTGAGTGATCACACTATCTTGATTATCTGGATCATGAAGATCTTTTTTGTACAGTTCTCTATATTCTTGCTACCTCTTCTTAATATCTTCTGCTTCTAGAGACACTATTAGACTCTATACGACAAATTACATTGTTATTTAAAGAGAATGCTTCTCTCTGAAGCTTAAATGTGCCAATGTTGAACATATTTACTTCCCAAATACACATTCTAGAGAAGACATAGAATTGGCTCCACTTACTGCTCCTTTACAGATACATATGGCTTTGACAGTTCCTTGGGGCTTACTAAGGGCATCTTGGAGAAATCCAACTTCTGTGTTTCTGAACGTGTCACTGATATCTACAATCTGGAAAATAGAAAAGAAGAAGATAACTAAATGTGAGGTCATTTTTATCACAAAACCTTTTACAAACAAGATTTTAAAGAGGAGAGTAGATCTTAACATTTACAGAGCACATTCATCGAGTGTTTACTGCAGGCTGGGCACCATAAAAATGTTAAGGTACTAACGTATTAGTAATAGTTCATTTCATCTGTACAACAAGAGTATGAGGTAGGCCCTCTTATCATCCCCATTTAATAATGAGGGAACCAAGGCACAAAGAAATGACTTGCCCAAGATAACACAGCCAGTAAGTAGCAGAGCCAGAATTTAACTTAGGCAGCCTTACTTAAGAAGAACCACCATTTCATATTACAAAAGAAACAAGGAGTAGTTAACCTGGCTGCTGTAAGCAGGTAGCTATAACTTTTTCTGTGTTACATTTTTGTCATTACAAGAATTAAGCACTGCCTATTTGTGGACCAGGCAGAATTCAGTTTCTAAGGAATCAACACTGACAACTGAGGTAAATGTCATCAGCATTACAGCAGTGAAGAGCTGTTGGTCTCCAAGAGAAAATAAAAAGAGGCTTCCTAAGGGAAACTGCTCTGCAAATAAACATTTCCCATGTTTGAGCTCTTTATAGACCAGGGAAAGAGAATAAACAACCCTTAATCATTTGCCCTCCAAGTGCCATTTTAGCGTAAGAAAAATTCAAGAGGAAAGAGTAAGTTTTTTTTTGTTTCAAGTTACCATTCATATCCATATAACTAATAACTTGTCAGTAATAAAAACATAGCAAGAACCTTGCTCTTGAAAATGGATCTTGGAACACAGTAGGTAGAGAAAAGGTATTGTAATGCTAACATGCTATTATTCTCTCTTGCTGTACCTGGGTAACAACAAAAGTAACAAGCTAAGGGAACAGCAAAAAATATGATATAACAGTGTAACTGGTTGTAAAGGTTAAAGTGGTTCAAAATTGACTACAGGACCATTTGGGGGCAGAGTCCTGGGAAAAGTGAAGAAAACTACCTTCATCCCAAAGCGAGTGTCAGGTTTATCAGTTCCATAGCTGGCCAATGCCTCAGCAAAAGGCATAGAAGGAAAAGGGACCATCAGAGGATCTTTGTCACTGGGCCACGAATACTGGAGCAAGCCCTCAATTAGACTCTGGACACCCGTCTGGTCTACAAAGGACATCTCTATGTCAATCTGAAACCAAAACAACATACGGAAACTAACTTGAAGAGCCACCGTATTAATATGGACATACACAGTTATGTATTTCTATTGTTTCAAATTACCATTGGATTCTGTTCTTAATACGTGGGGGAGCAGGTTAAATATTGTAGTATGTCTGTTTTGTGCCAGGCACTGTGCTAATGCTCTACATACATCAAACTGTTAGTTCCCACAACTATCTCATGGCTGAACGCTCAGAGAGGCTAAGTGACTTCTGAGTGTGTGCAGTTAAACCGTATTTAATCTTAATGTCTGTCCACCTCTAAATCTTACAGTTTTTGTGCTTCACCTACACTGGTTAATATGATATCACATAGAAACTAAATCATAATAGCTTTGTTCACACTGACTAGATCTGTTTACAGATTAAATATCAACACAAAAAATTGTTGGTTTTAGTGCGCAAGATTTTTTAAAGAACTTTATCATATCATGATCATTGAAACACTTAGGAATCTGTCCTTCCTTAGTTTATGACCATATTCTTTTGCTTTACAGAATTTTGTTGTTTTCTGTCAAACATCAGCATGAGACCATATTCTTTGTAAATGGATCAAAAATTAAAAATAATTAATCCCTTAACTACAGGTTGGTTTAATTAAATATCTGATAGATAAAATGCAATGAGAAGAAAGTATAATTTCTGTTCACATTCTTGGGTGTAGCAACGCTGAATCAATAAGAAACAAATGAATATAACTAAGTACCTGAGTAAATTCGGGCTGTCTGTCTGGTCTCGAACCTTCATCTCGATAACATCGGGCAACTTGAAAATATCTACAATTGGAAAATAGCATTAACTCAGTCAGGATTCTAGAAACACACACATTTTCCCCTAATAGTTCCTGGCAATACAGGCTATGAAACAATAATAATACTAAAACAACATAAGAAACTGTAAAATTCTTAATGATGCTCTAACCTAATCAGACATATGGTTGACCCATGAGAAGTTAACTACTCTACATATTGTCTTAAAAATATACAGTGGCACCTTTGGATGTTCATGTATTAGACTGACACACAGGACAGTCCATGCTTCTTTATACATACTCTTTTGCTTCAGCCAAACTGAAATACCCACTGCTCCATGAAATCACTTGAGCCTTCCTGGGCTATGCTGTTCCAACTTTCATATTCGCCTGCTGAAATGCAGCTCTGTCCCAGAAGGCCTAGATCACAAAGTTTTTAATGATATTCCTCAAAACAATATAATTTCCAACTACTTAATGCAACCAGTTTGCAACTCTCAGCATACTTATTTTTGCTTTACGTCACACTTGGTTTTATTATCCTGTTTTGTCTTATTAGATTCATCAGCTCAAGAGCAAAACCCATTCTTTTTTGTTTTTAACCCCTTGCCCCATCTATTAGCATAGAGCTTTGTACATGATGGACACTCAATAAATCTTTACATAATAACTACACATTTTTAGGGTATTTTACAAGTATTTTCCAAACTCTCAACACTTTTTGAACCTTCTTTTAAAAGATTAGACAATTTTGTGTTTCCTTTTCCCTCTTTCCCCTCTCTTTTCCTTTTTTCTAACCACTGCTAGCATAAAGAAAGCTCACCTGTCTAGACCACCAACCATCAGGAGCTGCTTAAACTGTTGAGGACTCTGAGGGAGAGAATAAAACTTCCCAGGTTCCCTGGATGGTATTACAAACTCTTTTGCACCCTTTGAATGAGAGAGAGGGAGTGCAGAAATATTATTAAAAAAAATATCCAATAACTGGTAGAAGTCAATACTTTGGTTCCTCAATGAACTCAACTAAAGGGCAAAGTTCCCACAATGACAGTTCATTTCTTACTCATCCTTCAGTCCCCCAAAGGTTTGCACATAGTAGGCTTTAAATAATATTTGTACATATTAAGTATACTTAATATTATGCTTGTTGAAATGAATGCCCAATTCTATTACTAGCTAAAAGGTTATTTTTTTTAAATTTGGAATCCTATTTATTTATTATTTTTGGCTGTGCTGGGTCTTTGTTGGTATGTAGTGGTTTTCTCTAGTTGCAGCAAGCAGGAGCTATTCTCCAGTTGTGGTGTGTAGGCTTCTCATTGCAGTGGCTTCTCTAATTGCAAAGCATGGGCTCAGGGTGCATAGGCTTCAGTAGGTGCATTGTGTGAGCTCAGTAGTTGTGGCACATGGGCTTAGTAGCTCTGCGGCATGTAGAATCTGCCTGGACCAGCGATAGAACCCATGTCCCAGCACTAGCAAGCAGATTATTAACCACTGGACAAGCAGGGAAGTCCAGGTAAAAGGATTTTGTGCATCAGTTCCTATGAAAATAATTCTTAATTGCTTTTCTAAATTTAAACTGTAATTTTATAAGTCCATGGATTGTATAAATATCAGTGTTTGGAAATGTCAGTTCTTAATGAACAAGTGATTTATTTTTAAGGAATCAATTCATTATTGTTTGGTAGCTATAAACCTCAATGGAAAGAAAATGATATAGGATTAAAGGATTCTGACTAAAAGTACTACCCCATATAATTTTCTCAACTCTAAAAATACCTAGTTAATGTGACCATCTTAAGGCAGTAAAATAAAAGAAACAGAACTAAGGGAATATAAAAGCAAAGTGGTCTAGTTTCATAACTAACAGGATATTATTAGCAGGTTGACTTAAGGAACATACATACCCCTGGAGTCCTCTTAAATAATGTTGGTGTTTCTACATCCACAAAACCTAAAAAAGAGAGAAATGTCAGAACTTAATAGATGGGAATTTACCAAATATGATGTCTACAGTACACTCCAACAAATCTGAGGCTACCATTTAATTAGGAATTTTGACTGTAATAAGTTACCAAGTACATTAATGCTGGTTTCTACCAGTTCAAGAGGGAAGCTGATTTTCATAAAATTCTATTCTGTTCATCAAGTTTGTACTCTTGTCCTGAAATAATTCTGTTGCTAGATTCTTGTGTATTGAACTGTTCTGGTTTTCCTCCTGTTCTGCTGGCATAGCAAATATAACACAAACATAGTAGAAAAAAGTCCAGGGCTGATTGAAGAGTCTAGTCTCATTCACATGACATTTCTTCTGCTTTTTCTTAAATTTTATTTAATTGGCTGCCTCAGGTTTTAGTTTGGGCATGTGGGATCTAGTTCCCTGACCAGGGATCAAACCTGGGCCCCCTGCTTTGGGAGTGCAGAGTCTTAACCACTGAATCACCAGGGAAGTCCCTCATGTGACATTTCTGAGCTCCCAATAAATGATGTACAAGCATGAGAAACAATTAAGAAAACTCACAGATAACAACCAAAGAGCTGGTCCACCTTCAACATGATGGGGAATACATAGACGATGTACACAGGCACTATCACCTTGAAAAGTCTGTATTTATGACCCAGTAGGGAACTAAATTATGTTTTATGTTACTGAAGTATGCCCTAGGATAAAATACATGGAAATCACTGTTTCTTTCCTTACCATGTAGATTACAGAGATATTCCCGCATTTTCATGACCATCTGGGATCTCAGTCGCAGGTTATACTGCATTTGGACACTACGCAAATCTAAGTAGCGGTACTGCAAACGAAGAGCCTCTGTTTTCTAAACAAATTTGAAGATTTTTATGCTTAAATATGTTTCAAATATTAAAATATTTCAAATATGTTTCAAACATTAAAAAGATATTAACTTTAGACACAGACTGAATTTTCAAAAACTTTAGCTCTATCTTTAGCTTCTATCACTTGTATATACACCAGCATTCTTAATTCCTACAATTTCTAGGCTTGTTACTAGTAAAGATTTTACATTTTTCAGGGAACCACACTTCACTGACTGAAAATTTGTCTACCTTTCCAAACTTGTATCCATTCATTTTTTCCCCTTCTTTTTCTCTTTTTTGACCACACCATGTGGCTTATGAAATCTCAGTTCCCCAACCAGGGATTGAACCTGGGCCATGGCAGTGAAAGGATTCTGGAATCCTAACCACTAGGTCACTGGGAACTCTCTATCCATTCATTTTTAAGCCTGGCGTTTATTCTTGAAAAAACAGAAAAAGTAAAGATTTCAAAGATTATTAAAAAATAAACAGCAGAGCCAAAAACAGCCACGACTTTATCATCTGAATGGAAGAAGTGTAAGAAACACAAGGGAACAGAGGACGACGCTACAACTGTACTAGCAGGAACATAATGAGAAGGTCTGCTTATTTTTTAAGATGGTAAATCTCTGCCTCCCTCTTGTGCTGACAACCTTTTTTAAAAAAGTCCTTTCCCCAGAATAGGTTATTTCTTCGATACTAAAATAGAAATAGAAGAACTATCTGCCACTTCTCTGTTTAAGAGCTTATAGCTGGGGGAAAACTGTACATTTCCTTTTTCCCTCCCATAACAAGGTCAACTCTGTAATTATATTGCTTTTTCTAATTAAAATATTAAGTACTGGGAACTCAAATGTAAGACAAAGTGGCCATGTAATTAATTTAAAAATGTTTTATAGGTTAGTTTACAAATTAGGTATTATACAGGTAACTGTAGATTATTTGTGACAATTGTAGATAATTGTCACAAAGCTGAAAATTAGCTGGGCTTACATATTCGGGGCTGTCTAGCTTTCTCAAAGAATATCCTAAATTACAGTAATCATATTTGTATGATTTATAAACATTTTATCATTGCTAGAGGCTTAAATTTAACATATGCATTGTCAGAGGCTTAAACTCAATATATGTCATTTGGCCATTCCAATGGTAGACATAAATTTCCTTTCAAAATATAAAACCATAGCAACAAAAAAACTTTAACAAAATGACACCTAAGTCTTAAAGACAACCATGTTTCCAACTGTCTGAAAAAAAATTCTAGCTTAATGAAATGTTGATATTTAAGAACAGTTCCCTAGAAAATTGTAAAACTAGAAGAATAATTCATGACATAGCTATAATAGAATGCTTAATTTCATAGAAAAACTTTTTCTTAAAACTCTAAAAATACTTTGCTGGTTACCAACATTTTCTAGACACTCTATTTTATTAGTAACAGAGGATGGCACCTTCACAAAGTCCTTAATTTCAAAGGGCAGCTTCTTGCAGGAATTCAGAAGTTTAGCTGTCTTAACTTTGATTTCAATCTCACCTGTCGGCATTTTCTTAAAGAGAGAGAGAAAAGACCTGTTTTAAAAATCATTCAATCAATCAAGTACACAATGAATATTTATAAAATACAAGCATTTATTTACATATGTAAAACGCAGGGGGTGCTAATAGTGCATAGTCTAAAACATAAATGTCTGTGTATGACTCTGAGGTTGTTATGCATCTTTGTGGCTGATGAGCTCATTAACAAACGTCTTACCATGCATATTTATTTAGGTGCTTATGTTCACAGTGACGATTTTTAAATCTGTAGGTTCATTTGTAAAACCTGCAGAGCTTTAGTGCTAGATATCTAACAGATACACAGTCTCTGTTGCCTGAATGTGTTGATAAAGCAAATGTACACAGGCAAAATTTAAACAGACAGTTTCTAAATTACTAACTGGATTCTCTTGTCCTGGAGGTCGGGAAATTACTGTCCCAGACACTTGCACCACAGATTCCACGGGGGCTTCGCATAAAATCTTCTTCACGGAAGCAGCAGACTACAGAATAAGAGGGAAAAACAGTTCCAACAAACAAGTGAACAAAGAACTCGGCAGCAACTGTCGATTATGGCTTAGAAAAATGTTAATACTCATAGCTTAATTATCATAAATACCAGGGCTGCCGTTAATGACTTTATTAAAGAATTTGGTAAAAAAAAAAGAAAAAAGAAGAATTTGGTAAATTGAATCCCCATTTTGACGCCATATAACCGAGCATGTAAAACTATTAGTTAAGAATTAAATTTTTTTTTCCTTAAGAGAAAGTAAGGAGAAGAATGATTGATGCGAATAAGCCCCACATACTTTAAAGGCAACTGTCTCCAGGGTTAACTTTAGGGGCAGTTAAATCCAGGAGCAATGAAGGAGTTTCTCCTAGGTTAGCTATGCTCATCTCTGATACCTGAAAGATAACCCATGACTCTTTACTTAATTCAAACATTAACAGCTGAGTAAATCTTATTTTTCTCAGGCATATAAACATTTGTAAATATTACCACTTTAGAAACCAATTGGCCAAGAAGCATGGCGAGAATTCTTTATTTTATCTAACTTTAATGGTGATTATTTTTGGAGCAGATAGTACCTTCACGTGGCTCAGATTCAAAGGGAACAAACAGATCTACAGTGGAAAGTCTCTCTCCTATCTTTTCCCTCCACCCCTTAGTTCCCCTCCTGAGTGATATTCAACGTTATGTGTCCTTTCAGGGACATTTCGTAACACACACACACACACACACACACGCCCTTTTTAGTATAGATAATATCACTCTACATGCTCTTCTGTATCCTGTTTTCATATCTAACAATACAATTTGCATTTTTTCCCATATTAGTATATAAAGAGCTTCTTCAAGCTTTTCCTTGCTGTGAGAATGTACATTAATTTTTATGCCAGTCTCTTATTGGGGAACATCTAAGTTATTCTCAACTTTCTTTCAATTAAAAACAATTCAGTGGTGAATAACCTGGTATTATATTTATGTCATTTTGCATCTATGTTAGTCTGTATGTAAGGTAACTTGAAGATAATTGACTGGAACTGGAATGAATGGTTCAAAGAATATATGCATTTATGACTTTGATACTGCCAAATTGCCCTCCATTGTTCTAGTGCCAATTTGTACTCCCTCCAGGAATGTATGAGTATTTATTTTCCCAAACACTGTGTGTTGTCAATCTAATGCAACAAAAATAACTATTTTGTATAATTTTTTTTTTTTTTTTTTTTGCCATGCTGCATGGCTTGCCAGGTCCCAAGTTCTTCAGCCTTGGAACATGATAGTGAAAGCCTGGAATCCTAACCACTAGGCCACCAGGAAATCCCCCAATTCTGGGCAATTTAATTCATATTTTTCTGCCTATGAGTGAAGTTGGGCACATTTTCATATGTCTTTAAACATATAAAAAAACAGCCATTTATATTATATCTTCTTTTCTATAAATTTTATGTTCATATTCTGCATTCATATTTCTACTGGATCACTGGTCTTAAAAAATGTTTTTATTGATTTGTAGTAGCCTTTTAGATATTAGAGAAATTAGTTCTTTGTTTGTAACATGAATCGCACATATTTTTTCCCAGTTTGTCATCAGTCTTAATGCTGCTTATGGTAGTTTTAACAAAAACCTCAAACATACTGATCCAATATGCTTTGTTTACTCTAACCACAGCATCAAAGAAACTTTCAGATAACAGGAGGACCCTTCTATTACCTCATCCTGGGGAATGATAACTTGAACAAGTCCATGGAAATCTCTTAGGACCAGGAAAATATTTTGCCTGATTAATGAAGAAAATGAACGTATTAGGATAAAATCTCTGAGAACAAAATTTAAGCAGGCAAAACGAACTAAACAAAAAACCCATGCAATTTCTCACTTTTTTTTATAATAAATAATGTGCTTCATAGCTATCTATATTCACACAATTATCTATGTAGCTTATTAAGAAAAAAACCAATTTTTTCATTTGCAGTATCGACTTTAATTAGGTTACTAATACTATCCAGATGACTTATTAATAAAAAGGCAGATTTTTAAAATTTTATTAAGTCTTTATAAGAAAATTTAATTAAATTTGGAAACTTTCCACATATTAAAATCCAAAAGTAATATTTTAGGATATTAGAGACATCTGATTGGTCATTTTTTAAAATGCAGCAATATAAAATCTTACCTTTTTCTAAATATAAGACTCAACAGACATGTGTTTGAGTAAACCCTGGGAGATAGTGAAAGACAAGGAAGTCTGGCGTGTTGCAATCCATGGGGTCGACTTGGCAACTGAACACCACCGCCAAATAGTAGATGCAATCTAAAATTTTCTAAAAGAGGTCTAATACTAACTTAAACCTCTACAAACCATCAAAAGGCCCCCAAATCCCAATATTTTAGCATTCAACCTACATTTCTCACACTGTTTTTAGTACCAAGAAGAGGTACAGAAAAGCTTCCTCAGATTTTCATTTTAGGAGATAAAAGTCACCAAATGTATGGGTCAAATATCCACCCAGTGGGGACATATTTTTTAGGAAAGTCACACAATCTATGTATTTTGGAGCTCTTCATTGTGAATTAATGTGCTATTCACATATGTTCTAGAAATATAGAGCCAAACAACAAAAAACTGGACTCAACATCAAGGAATCATTGTTCATATTTTTAGGCTTTTCTCTACCTAAATTTAGAATAAAATATGCTTTTTTATGCTATTGAAGCTTATCAGCTTACCCAATTACTGGTCCTAGAAACTCTTCAATCTTAGTAAATCTAGGGACATTTCTGTCCTCTGGTGAATCACACTTCATTACTGTACCCTTCAACAGATGTTACTGGTACTTACTGAGTGACACTATTTGAGTCTTTCAAAACAAAATAAAACTGAAAACTCAATGACTTCTGAGACTCCTGCAAGAGTTGCAAAGCTTTTATTCTTCTGATGGTTAAAAATTAATAAAAGTTTGAATTGCCTTGGGAAAACCATCATCATGTGTTCTTACACCACTTGCCTCTATCTACCTTCGGAACTGAATCCATCCACACAAGGTGACTTCTTGGCCTAAGTGAGAAGAACGCAACTCTCCACACGTGTTGGTCCGGGCAACAAAGCTACTGAGTTCTTTAAAAAAAGAGGGGGGGAAGGCAATATTAAAAATATATCATTTGCAAATTTCTGAGAATAGACTCGCAAATCATACCATCTTTGGTATTTCATGTCAATGGATAAAATCTAAAGTTGAAGAATGTAATCAATCACTATTAAAATCGCCTGCAAATGTGTCAAAATCCAAGTGAATAACTGTCAATGTAAAATTTTGCCTCGTCTTAAGACTATAAATATTTTTGATCACTCAGCATTTGCACTGATCTGTTCTTAATAGTGAACATTCTTCCTCAAATGAAGTAAAAGTCCTGGAAATCACAGAAGTTTGTTGGTGCAGTAACTGGTTTTAGTATATGAATCTAGAGTGAAACAGTTACTTGTACACTAGAAAACTCTATTCAAAGTATTCTCAAGTATGCAAGAATATTTTAGGCTTCTTATTTAGGCATCAACTAAATGAATAGACTATTCATGTGGTTACTCTACTGGTCTTTTTAAACTCCAGAGGAAAAAATAAAAAAGGAAGAGGGTGAATAAATGAGCTTCTACACATAAAGCTAGCCAGTCAAGACTTGCAGGGAAATGGAATACAGCACTCTGGCAGCAAGAACAAGAGGCAGTGCTATTCAGAGGACAAAGCTCCATACTGCATTCACCTGGAATTCTCCTCTGTGAACTCAGCACCAGGCTCCGGGAGGCAGAACTCCAGATCAACTGGGTGGTCTTTCTGGTGGGTGTGGACAATCCCCTGCACAGCCGACTTAACCAACAGGAGAACATGTTGGAGCCGCAGGATGGTAAGACGCTCAGGAATTTCACGCTGCAGGTGTTGGATGGTGGTCAAAAGTCAGTTTAGGAACTATAACAAATCCCTTAAAACGCCAGGAGTTCCCACTCTCTTTAATATTGAAGCCCTTGTCCGCTGAACATTCAAATGCTCGTGTAGGTCAACTAGGTAAATCTGCAAAGTCTTTGGGGTCTTGGGGGAAGGTGAGTAGGGTAAAGATCTTTTAATACCCTTTCCCCCTTCTCAATGCATTCGTTTGCACTTCTGTTAACAAAGGTAGGCCAGAAGCGACAAGCGAAGGACTCCATACAGCAGCGCAAGGCGGGACACCACGACCGTGCAGAGGAAGCAAGGGGACGGTCAGCAGGCGCACGCCCTTCCCGTCTTTCCACGCTTTCCTGAAGGTTCCCGCGGGCAGAACCGGAAAACAGGGAAGAAATCAGCCCTGCATTTCAAACCTCCCAAACCTGTCGGCCGACCTCTAGTCTTCAGAAGGAGGAAGGCAAGCAAATCCACAATGTTTCTAAGGCCTGAAACCACACACACATGCCGCTGGGCGCCATGGACTCCCTAGCCCACCCCGCGACGAACCAAAATTACGGTAGAAGGAGTCAACCAATCAGAGCGCGGGGGAGGGGAAAGGTTGTCGTCGCAGCCATCTTTACTACGGGAAGAAATTTGAAGGCATGCTTAACCCCGGTAGAAAAGGGAGGAAAATGAAGACAGTGCGAGTAGGGAAGTAGACGGTAACGGTTAGATCGTTCCCATGCCCTCAGTTAAAATGGCGACCGTAGTTGCTTCATTAGCTTCACAGACTTGGAATCGGCACGGCGGAGACGTCCTGCGTCCGGCCGCAGAGCGAGTCGGGAAACTATTTTAAACGGAGGAGGCGGCTGAACACGAAGTTGCCGCTTCTCAAAGGCGGGATTTCCGAGCTGGCGTTGGCCCCTGAGGGCTCAAATGGAGAGGGGCGAGGTGGGACACACTGTCCCTTGCCCTTTCCCACCGCGGGCTGAAGCAGACTCCTTATGAGCGAGGGTCGCGGAGCTGGTGGTTGAGGCAGCGGATATATCCCTTCCGGCTTGAAGTGCCGGGCTGGGCTGGCGTCTTCTTGCTGGGCTCATTTGCGTCAGTCTTGAAGCTTCTTGTGGTGGAGCGAGAGGGAATTAGGGAGGGCCAGGGGTTCCTCTGGACTTTCTCTTTGCTGTCATTTTGGCGGCTTTTTAACTTCGAGGGATTTCAGTTTCGGTGTAGTTTTGGATCCCGGCTTGAAGAATGATTCGTGAAAGGAATGGGTGACAGCGTCATCACGGCATTTTGTTGGTAAGATACTTTGTTATTGGCTCAGCCATAGCAGTGAACTTTGTGTTTTGCCGTGTCGTGTGGTCGTTACCTTTTCAATACTTGGCTGCTCAAGCGCGTTTCACAGGACCTGCTTAGCTCTGGGCTAAGCATTTGTCGCAGGCTAAAGCCAATTCTGACTCTGTTGAAACTGTTTCTTTGACTTGCTTTTAGTTGCTTTTGTTATTATAATACATAGTGGCCTGCCTCAGAATTCTGCACTTCTGCCTGTTATTAAAGTGCCTTGGTTTAGAACCCTGCCCGCCTGTAGATGACAGGAAGGAAGAAATGAGCACATCCCCTGCCTAAGGCTTGTTCTTCTAGGAGATACTTTCAAGATTGATGTTTCCTCACCTCCTCCCATCTCTATCTATAAAAGAACTGGCATCTGGCGCCAGATAAGATGGTCATTTTGAGATGTTAGTCTACCATCTTCTTGGTCAACTGGCTTTCCGAATAAAGTCATAAAATAAAGAAAATTTATTTTCTTTGTTGGAAAATAAATTGACTTCCCTGAACACCTCATCTCTGAATCATTGACCTGTCTTGTGGTGAGCAGAACGAGCTTGGATTTGGTAATACATTGGTGTTGGGGCGACTGGACTTAGGTGTTGGTGGCAAGGTACAAAGGTGATGTAAGTAAGGGTCCATTTCTTCACAGACTTAACCACAGAAAAAACAACTAAGTTGTAATTGTGTGTTCTTAATTGCAAGTGGAAGAGGAATTGAATGGGGAGCTAGCTCTGTAGATACTTGGAAGTTTCTTCTGAGGATTTGAAACCTCTAGGATTTGGTCAGACAAATGGGTGTGGAGAAGTAGTCTTAATTGGCTGTAGGTTGAATAAAAAAGTCAGGAGTAGAGGCAAACATGACAGGAGGGGAGAGCAGGAGGATGCTGAGCAGTCTAGGGTGGGAATGTGTGTTTGAGTGTAGGGCAGCGTTTCTTAACCTTTTAAAGCATCCTCTCAAGACCTTTCTTTACCCCCTTCTACCAATTACACATGCATAAAACATTTTGCATTCAACCTTAGAGGGCTGTTAGATTTTGGAAAGACCGTTTGTCCATGGATCTTGGGGTAAGAACTAAAGCAGTAAAGAGTGAACTGGAATAGGGTCAGATACTATGATCAGATAAGGTAGTGCCTTGAATCCCAGACAGAGTGTTCTGACTCAATTTATTTAGATGTGTGGGAATTGTTACGGGATCTCAAGCAAGGTAATGACAAGGTAAAAGAGGTGTCTATAGAAAAACTAGTCTTGGGTTGGGGAAAGGGGCTTGGGTTGGGAATAAGTGGCTAAAATTAAGAATGGAATTGAAGGTGATTTGAGAGGGCTAATAAATATATTTTTAAGAAATATGTCAGAATTTGATGGTAATTTGGATGTAAAACTTGAGTGAGGAGTAAAAGATGACTAAGGAGTATTTTAATGGGCAGGGAGAAAAATGAGAAGGAAGAGTTGGAATTGTTACCAAGAAACAGGATAGTTGGAGAGGAAAGATTGGTCATGAAATAATGTTTATTTAGCTTTGAACTTAATGAGTTCGAGGACACAGAAGTTCCTTGTTTTACAGGAAATTGGAAATGCAGGTGCAAAAGTATGGGGCTAGAGGAGTCATATATTGAATGAATGTTTCCTTATGGAGAACAAGTGATTTCAGAGTTTGGGGAGACACCAGCTGTTGTAACTGGAGGAAGCAAAGGAGTCAGCAAATGAATCAGAAGAAACTATAAGAAACAAGGAGGAGAAATAGTTGAGTGTTTGAAAAGAACAAGATAGCAGAAAGTTTAGAGGAATAAGGATGAGCAAACTTGATGACCCAGTAATTGTCCATGATTTTCACATAAACATTGTTGACAGTCTTCAAAGGGCAGTGGTAATCTTCAAATTGCAGTATCTTTATAGTGATAGATACATAAGAGATTGCTGAAGATATCTAGTAAAATGTTTATTAGTAAATGGAGGCAATAGTTGTATACCACATTTCCAGGAAATTGGTCTCAAAAGGAATGAGATGAATAGATTTTAAACAAAAAATGTTTAGTGTTAGGAATATGAGAATATGCTCAGCAGTGGAAGAAAAGAATCCTGTGGAGTAGAGATAAGAGATAATAGAGGTTTGAAATAAACATGGAAGATTGTGCCTAAGGGGGATGTGAAGGAATATGGAGATCAAGAATATCAGTTGATGGATTGACTTTAGAAAGCAAGTAAAAGGACTGCTTTCCTTATAGTTGGAAGGAAGAATATTAGGACAGTAAAATATTGAATCAAGATATATTTTTAACCTCTTTAATTATCAGGCAGGGCAAAAATAATCATTGTTGAGTATGGAATGAGAAAATAAAATAGATATAAATCATTTTCTGATCTTTAATGCATGGATTGGGCTATTTCACATTACTGTAGTATTAAATACTCAAGGGAAATGTTTTCTCAAAACCAATCCTTTAAGCTAGTAATCTTTCTCTCACTTTGATTGTTGTTCAGTTGCTAAGTCATGTCTGACTCTGCCACCCCGTGGACTACAGCATGCCAGGCTCCTCTGCCCTTCACTGTCTCCTGGAATTTGCTCAGATTCATGTCCATTGTGTCAGTGATGCTATCTAACCATCTCATCCTCTGCCGCCCCCTTCTCCTTTAGCCTTCAGTCTTTCCCAGCATTGGGGTCTTTCCCACTGAGTTGGCTCTTTGCATCAGGTGGCCAAAATATTGGAGCTTCAGCTTCAGTATCAGCCCTTCCAATGAATATTCAAGGTTGATTTGCTTTAGGGTTGACCCTTTTGATCTCCCGGCAGTCCAAGGGACTCTCAAAGTCTTGCAGCACCACAGTTCGAAAACATCAGTTCTTTGGCGCTTAGCTTTCTTTATGGTCCAACTCTCACATCTGTCCATTACTACTGAAAAAAGCAAAGCTTTCACTATATGGACTTCTGTTGGCTAAGTGATGTCTCTGCTTTTTAATACACTGTCTAGGTTTAATACACTCCGTCCAAAGAGCAAGTGTCTTTTAATTTCGTGTTTGCAGTCACTGTCCGCAATGGTTTTGGAGTCCAAGAAATCTGTCACTGCTTTCACTTTTTACCCTTCTGTTTGCCATGAAGTGATGGGACCAGACACCATGATCTTAGTTTTTTGAATGTTGAGTTTTAAGCCAGCTCTTTTCACTCTGCTCTTTCATCCTCATCAAGAGACTTTTTAGTTCCCTTTCACTTTTTGCCATTAGAGTAGTATCATCTGCATATCTGAGACTGTTGATATTTCTCCAGGTAATCTTGATTCCAGCTTGGGATTCATCCAGCCTGGCATTTTCCTTGATGTACTCTGCATAGAATTTAAATAAGCAGGGTGACAATATACAGCCTTGTTGTACTCCTTTCCCGATTTTGAACCTGACCTTTGTTCCATGTCTTGTTCTAATTGTTGCTTCTTGACCCACATACAGGTTTCTTAGGAGACAGATAAGGTGGTCTCGTGTTCCCATCTTTTTAAGAATTTTCCACAGTTTGTTGTGATCCACACAAAGGCTTTAGCATAGTCAGTGATACAGAAGTAGATGTTTTTCTGGAATTCCCTTGCTTTCTCTGTGATCCAGTGAATGTTGGCAATTTGGTCTCTTGTTCCTCTGCCTTCATGTACTGTTGAAACCTAGCTTGAAGGATTTTGACATCATCTTACTGGCATGTGAAATGAGCGCAATGGTACAGTAGTTTGAGCATTCTTTGGCATTGCCCTTCTTTAGAACTGGAATGAAGACTGACGTTTTCCAGTCCTGTGGCCACTGCTGAGTTTTCCAAATTAGCTGACATATTGAGTGCAGCACTGTAAAAGCATCATTTTTAAGAATTTGAAATAGCTCAGCTGGAATTCCATCA
Organism: Giraffa tippelskirchi; assembly: GCF_054371585.1. Lineage (NCBI taxonomy): Eukaryota > Metazoa > Chordata > Mammalia > Artiodactyla > Giraffidae > Giraffa > Giraffa tippelskirchi. Next base: position 24,707,735 of record NC_137279.1, read on the forward strand.
CCTCCTCTAGCTTTGTTTGTGGTAATGCTTCCTAAGGCCCACATGACTTCACACTCCAGGCTGTCTGGGCTCTTGGTGAGTGACCACACCATTGCGGTTATCTGGGATCATTAAGACCTTTTTTGTATAGTTCTTCTGTGTTTTCTTGCCACCACGTCTTAATCTCTTCTGCTTCTGTTAGGTCCTTGCTGTTTCTGTCCTTTATCATACCCATCCTTATGTGAAACATTCCCTTGGTATCTCCAGTTTTCTCTCACCTAGATAGACTTTAATGTTTTTTTGAAATTTATAGCATTTCTCTTTTAAAAGGCGTCAAATTTAGTCAGGCTTTTTTTGTCTTGAAATTGATGCCTACTGAAAAGCAGCATGAAACAAGGAGGTAAGAGCACCTACTCTGGTGTTAAGACTGTCTGTATTTAAATTCTGGCTTTTGCATCTTTAACTGCATGACTTTGGCAAGTTACTTAGTTTCTTTGTCTTTCCATCTGTCAGCTGGGAATATAATAACTCACTTCATAGGATTGTTAAAGGGTTTAGAAAAGTACCTGGCACATGATGAATACTCAGTAAATGTTAGCAATTATTCCAAAAAACAAATTTGAAAAAGAAAATATTCTCTGTAAGTGATATTGATTGAAATTCCCTTTTGAATAGAAAATTCTGTACGAATTTAAAGCTAGACTGCTTTACAGTGGCTGCTATTTAAATTGTATGGTATATGATCTTCCTCTGGGCATTATCTTAGCTTTGAGAACTATGTATTTAATTTATGTATGGAGTTTTGTGTATGGAGTGTGTCGTATTTTGACCTGATGAAATTTAAATATAGTAATAAAAATTTTTTAAAGGGTAACCACGCCAATTGTAGTTTATTTGCTAAGAGTCCAACTCTTGTGGCCCCATGGACTGTAGGACGCCAGGCTCTATAGGATTATCCAGACAAGAATACTGGAGTAGGGTGCTGTGCCCTCCTTCATGGGATTTTCCTGACCCTCATCCCTTGCATTAGCAGGTGGATTCTTTACCACTAGTCGCCAGGGACGTGCAACTGTGCCAGTACTTGGGAATAATTTTTATAACTTTTAAATCATAACTCCTTTCAATTTCGGGATTCTATGAAATAATTCTGTTCAATTAAACCAATACTTCCTTAACAAAAAAGTATTCAGTATTATAGCAGGGTAATTATACAAGAGAAATATAAAGAGCACAGTTTCAAAATAGTTTAATCTTACCGGGAAAAGAGGAAATGCACACCAGAAAAATAGTACAAGGAAGTAAATGAATTTGGGCCAAAATTAGTGGTATAGACTAGGTGATCAAAGAGCTATATGGGCTGGTTTAGTCGCTAAGTCGTGTCTGACTCACTGTGACCCCAAGGACTGTAGCCCACCAGGCTTCTCTGTCCATGGGATTTCCCAGGGAAGAGTACTGGAGTGGGTTGCCATTCCTTGTCCAAGGGATCTTCCTGATCCAGGGATCAAACCTGTGTCTCCTGCTTTGGCAAATGGATTCTTAACCACTGAGCCACTGGGGATGGGCTGGTGTATTATTCATCTCCAAAGACTTTGTAGAATATTCTTGAGTGATTTTGTTAGACTCGTCTAGAGGGCTTTGGGGCTTTTTCAAAATATTTACCCCTGAGACCTCATTCTATACACACATGTACACTGGTTCCAGGAATGAGCCACTGATACAGACACAGACAGAAGTGTGTAACATAGGACTTCTGGGGGGAAAATGGTTAACAAAACCATGCTGTTTGAAAGGGGATTCAATTCAAACATAGTCTTAGTGGAGATGGAATGGAAAAAGAATACCTGAGATAGGGAATATAGTTGATAGGCAGACACATGAAGATGAAAATGTGTTTATGTCTAGGAGAATGGTAAGAACAAGCTGAATTATGAATTAAAGAGTACCCAGCAGAAGAGAATTTCTCTCACCACTGTAAAGTGTTTGTACAGGTGACTAATAAGAAAGTGTCATTTCTTTCTGTTTGTTTTGTTTTTGTTTTTTCATTATTTTAAAAGTGCCATTTCTGAAAAATGGATGGCCCTCAGATATGGAACGCTCGGTTGTGGTAATAAGACCCAGTTAAGGAAGTAGCTTTGGGAATGAATGGGGAAACTGAGAAAGAAAAAATGCAAAAGAATATGCTTTATGACTGTGTGTTAAAAAGTAGAAGTCGGAGACTACTTAAACAAATTTAAATTAACTTAGAAAGTTGATAGGAATTTGAAAATGGACCAGCTAGCTTTTAGAAGGAGAATGGAAGGAGCTGAATTTAGTTTTGAACATGCTGTGTTTGAGGTATCAGATGCCATCTTATCAGGTATAAGATGTTCATGAAGATAGCCTGTTAGCCAATGAGAAATACAAGACTTGGTTAGAAAGTCAAAACTTGAGGCAGAGAGAGGGAAGGAGGGAGAAAGAATCCCTTTACAGTAGGGAGAAGAATCAGTGAAACTACGAGCATGAATTAACTTCTTAGTGTTTGGAATTCTGGTTTTATTTCTTTTTATGCAGACCATGGATTCTTATGATGCACCAGAATTGACTCCTAGACAAGATGCTTCCTCAAGGTTTAAAGATTCTTTTATAGGCGCCACCCCTCTGCAGAAACGATTAGAATCAGTCAGGAAGCAGACTTCATTTATCCCAACTCCACCACGAAGGAAAATCCCCCAGTGTTCACAACTGCAGGTATGTTTTTTGTGTTCCTTCGTGTTACCAGTAACTGAGAATGTGAACCAAACATTTAAATTTTTGTTACTATTTATTATATATATTATAAATATTTGTTACTAAAAGATACTTTCAGTATCTTCTTACTCCCTCAAGTAATAAATGAGAAATAGTTAAAACAATTATTTGTACTATGAGTGCCATATGTTTTTTAACTTCCTTTAATTTGGAATGTTTCCACAATATTTTGTTTTTATGACATTGACAGTTTTGAAGAATATGTTTCCTCCTCTTCCATTTTTAAATAGAATGTCCCTCATTTTATATTGGGTACTGGAGTGGATTGCCAGGCCCTCCTCCAGGGGATCTTCCCAACCCAGGGATCAAACCCAGGTCTCCCGCATTGTAGGCGGATTCTTTACCGTCTGCGCTGCCAGGGAAGCAATACAAAATGAGAAATATTGTATTTGTCTGATGTTTTCTCAAGATTAGACTGAAGTTATGTATCGCTAACTGGAATATTGTATAGGTGCTGCTGTGTCCTTTTTGGGGGAATAACACCTGATAGCACATAGGTGATGTTAATTTTGATCACACTGTTAGAAAGTGTTGCCCCCAAATTACTGTTTTATTCCCCCTGCAACTAATAAGCAGTCTGTGGGGAGACCCTTTAAGATAATACATATACCTTGTGCTTTGTCAAAATTTCACCTTAAACTTAACATCCCTTATCCACTGATGTTTTTTGCCTGATCCTATTTTTAAAAATTATTTATTTAAGTTTTATTTATGTTTTAATTTTTTCAGTCTTATTGGTTATCTTTTTAAAATTAGTATTTATTGGAGTATAAATTGAGTATAAAGTTGCTTTACAACATTGTGTTAGTTTCTGTTGTACAGCAAAGTGAATCAGCTATATGTATACATATGTCCCCTCTTTTTTGGATTTCCTTCCCATTTAGGTCTCCACAGAGCATTGAGTAGAGTTGCCTAATTCCATCTTTATCATGACGGTTGCAAAATAATGGCTTTCCATCTCTATTTGCTCCGAATTTTCCAGCTAGCTTTTGGTATTGTGTTTTAGGCCCGTCTCATTTCTATTCCATTTATTTATCCATTTATCAGTATGGATTCATTAAATCTTGTTTATTTATTATTTTAAATTTATTTTTTTATTGGGGTATAATTGCTTTACAATGTTGTTAGTTTCTGCTGTACAACAAAGTGAATCAGCTATGTGTGTGTGTGTATATATATCTCTCCACTCCCTCTTGGACCTCTCCTTACCCCATCCCACCCATCTAGGTCACAACAGAGCACTGAGCTGAGCTCCCTGTGCTACACAGTAGGTTTCCACTAGGTATCTCTTTTATACATGGTAGTGCACATATGTCAGTCCCAGTCGCCCAGTTCATCCCAGCTCCCTCTCCCCGCCATGTCCACATGTCCTTTCCCTACATCTGCATCTCTGTTCCTGCCCTGCATATAGCATCTGTACCATTTTTCTAGATTCCACATACATTGGTTAATATATGATATTTATTTTTTTCCTTCTGATTTACTTCAGTCTGTATGACAGATGCTAGGTCCATCCATGTCTCTACAGATGACCTGATTTCATTCTTTTTTATGGCTGAATAATATTCCATTGTATATATGTACTATATCTTAATTCATTTGTCAGTGGACATTTAGCTTGCTTCCACGTCCTGACTATTGTAAACTGTGCTGCAGTGAACATTGGGTCTTTCTGAAGTATGGTTTTCTCAGGATATATGCCCAGGAATGGGATTGCTGGGTCATATGGTAGTTCTGTTTTTAGTTTTTTTAAGGAATCTCCATACTGTTCTGTATAGTGGTTATATCAATTTACATTCCCACCAACAATGCAAGAGGGTTCCCCTTTCTCCACACCCTCTCCAGCATTTATTTATTTATTTATTTTTAACAACTGATTATCAGTTTATTAAAAAGTTTGATTTAGGCATCAGCAGTGGTGACTTCCACCTCGACTCTTGCAAGGTTCAGTACTGATGGAAGTGATCTGCTTGACAGTCTCACAGGGACTGTGCAGATCAATGAGTCGCTTGTGGATCCTCATCTGAAATTGATCCCAAGTCTTAGAACCTTCACCACAAGGAGTTTTCCTTGTAGTTATTCTCAGAGTCTTGGTAGGCATCTGAAGAGGTTCTTTCACTTTGACATTCTTTTCCTTCACACCTCTGATCAGGTAGGCACATTCCTTTTCTAGAGACTTCAGGCTGCAACTGGTGAGGGTAATCCTAATTCAGTGAATGGCCACCTCTGGCTCCATAGGAATCTTGCTGGTGCCTTTAAAGGCCGTGGCTGTGGTGCGGCTTCCTGACCAACTTGTTCGTCCACAGGAGCGAACAGTGGTGAATCATGAGCAGGGGCAGGTGACATGGGCTCTGCTGCAGTGGCAACCGTGTCTTCTTCAAAGAGTCAACATTTAATACTTAGAGATTTTTTTGATGACGGCTATTCTGACCAGTGTGAGGTGATACCTCATTGTAGTTTTGTTCTGCATTTCTCTAATAATTAGTGATATTAAGCATCTTTTCATGTGTCTCTTGGCCATCTGTATATCTTCTTTGGAGAAATGTCTATTTAGGTCTTCTGCCCATTTTTTTTGATTGGATTGTTTTTTTATTTTAATATTGAGCTTCATGAACTGTTTGTATATTTTGGAGATTAATCCCATGTAGTTGCTTTGTTTGCAAATATTTTCTCCTGTTCTGAGGGTTGTCTTTTTGTCTCACTTGTGGTTTTCTTTGCTATGCAAAAGCTTTTTAAGTTTAATTAGGTCCCATTTGTTTATTTTTGTTTTTGTTTTAATTATTGCAGGAGGTGGATCAAAAAAGATCTTGATGTGTTATGTCAGAGAGTTCTTGCTGTGTTTTCTCCTTTGTCATTGGTCTTACATTTAGGTCTTTAATCCATTTTGAGTTTATTTTTGTGTATACTGTTAGGGAGTATTCTGATTTCATTCATGTGAATTCCTGTTTGGTTTTTTTTTAATTTTTCTAATTCCTTACTAAATTATTTTGGTGTTTATATTGTCCCAGATTTGTCTAGTGGCAATATGCTCTTTTGATCATTCATTAAAAAACCCTAAACCTTGTATGTAACATTCATAATTTGTAATTTTGTTGAAGCATGAAATAAAGCCCTAGTGAATACAAGTTTGATGGATGCTTCTGAGTCACTTAGCAAGAAGTCTGACCAATCAGTCACCCACACCTTCCTTATAACTTTGTTTTCTTTTCTCTGTTGTAGGTCTAGTATCTTTTGGGATATGGGAAAATTTTGCTTCTTTATGAAAACTTCCTTAAAAATTCCTAGTCCTGGTAATGAAAGTGATAGCTTTTAACCAGAAAACAGAGATTGTATATAAATTCAAGAATGGAATGTCCAGTTCAGTGTTTCCTTTTCTCTATGTGATACAAATAATTTTACCACATCTTTTTTTGGTTGCACCAATGGGCTTGTGGGATCGTAGTTCCCTAACCAGAGTTTGAACCTGGGCCCCTGCAGTGAAAGCACCAAGTCCTAACCCCTGGACTGCCAGGGAATCTCCCCCCAACCTTTTTTGCTGCAAATATTTTGATAGTAATAAGAAAAAAGTTTTATAACTTTTCCATGAGTACTTCAGTCAGGACACATATTTTTGTCAAGTGGACAGCTGTGGTGAAAGTTCTAAAAGAGAGGTGGAACTGTGAGACTATATCAGGAAGTATGGATTCTATAGAAAATTTCAATTCAGGATAAAACTAGGAGCTTATATGGGGGTGTATATGAAGACCCTTGACAATGCCATAGGGCCAGTACAAATGAACTATTTTGTTTTTGATGGTACCTGTGATTCCAAAAATCACGACAAGTACATAATGTCAGATAATAATAAATGCTGTGGAAAAAAAAAAACATGTTAAGGAGATTCATAGTGACAAAGTTGGAATGGATGCAGGTGCTGCTTTAGATAGGGTCCCTCTTGAGTGACATTCGGGCAGAGACCTGAAGAAAGGAAAGGGCCATGTCCTGTAAACACTCTGGGAAGAACATCAAAAAGGGAAGGCACAGCAGATGCAAAAGTCTGTTCAAAGATCTTCAAAGAGTCCTACAAACTCAGTTTGACTGGAATGCAAAGATCAGGTACCCAGTAACAGATCTATATTAAATACTTAAAATACTGTGATTAAATTCTTAGTTTCCAAGTTCTTTTTTTATTTTATTTATTTATTTATGACTGCACTAGCACAGGGGCTTAGTTGCTCTGTGGCATGTGGAATCTTCCCAGACTGAACTGGTGTCCACTGTATTGCAAGGCAGATTCTCAGCCACTGGGCCACCAGAGAAGCCCCTAATGTTTCCTTATTGTCTGACTTCTTTTGTCTTGATTTTTTTTAGGAAAATGTTGATCCTCAAAAGTTTGCATTCCTTCTGCATAAACAGTGGACTTTATATAGTTTAACTCCATTATATAAATTCTCCTATACTAATTTCAAAGAGTACTCTAAACTTCTGAATGCATTTATTGCTGCTGAAAAGCAGAAAGGACTTGCTGTGGAAGTGGGAGACGACTTCAACATCAAAGTGATTTTCTCTACTCTCGTGGGAGTGAAAGGAACACCAAGAGATCCTGAAGCATTTCTTGTCCAGGTATATCGTGAAAGCCGTACTTGCTTCCTAGGAGAAACGAATGTGCATTGTTTTAATTTAGAAATTGTACTATATTCTTACTATTTGTAAAATTCTTAAGTGTGTGATTTATAACCTATGTTATATCTTGTTTGATCAAATTATAGCAATTAGATTTTTCCTTTTACAATATAATCATGTTTCTTTTAAGAAAACTTAAATATTTAAGTACAAACAAAGTTAAAAACTACTGTATAACATTTTGGTATACATCTGTTTGGCAATAGACAATCTGAGTAGACCTAGGCCTAGTAAAGAAATGGAGTCAATAATTAATAACCTTCCAAAACAGAAAGCAACAGGTCTGGATGGGTTCACTGGTGAATTCCACCCAACATTTAGAGAAAAGGTTATACCAGTTTCCTACAAGCTTTTTCAGAGGCTAGAAGCAGAGGGAATACTTTCTAAGGGGAGGGCCAGGATCACCCTAATACCAAAGCTAGGCAAAAGACATTGTAAGAAAACTGCAGACTCCATCATGAACCTAGATACGTTTGTTTGGCTATCTGTACCTATTAAAATTGTGATCATATTATCCATACTTTTGCGATATGATTATGGCTTTTTTTTTTAAACTAATAATCTGCACTGTAACTAGTTAAATCATGTCATTTTGAGTAACTAAATGTAAATTTTGCATTTTTGTAAATTTATCTGTATATTTCTATGGTTTTTACTGGGATTAAAATCCTAGAAGTAGATATATCATACCATATTACTCTTAGAAATGTAACACTTTATATTCCTTCCTATATGTAGTGTATAAAAGTAGTATGACTATCATTTGTTTTATTGATAAACCAGATTTATTTTATTATTTATGCCTGCTACTTCTGTTTCTGCTGAGTTAACTCATTTTAGTCATTGATAAGTTCTGAAACAGCTGAAATTTTGTTTGTTCGATCAGGGGTCAGCAAACTATGACCTGAAGCCCACGTATAGCCTGCTGCTTGGCTTTGTAAGTTATGTTTTCTTAAAATAGATCCCCTTTCATTTGTTTCCATATTGTCTATGGCTGCTTTTGTGTTACAACAACAGAGTTGAGTAGTTGCTACAGAGACCATATGGCTTGCAAAGCCTAAAGTATTTACTTTCTGTCTGACCCTCTACAGAAAAGGTTTGCTGACCCCTGGTATAGATCATGGAATTGGCAAAGATTTCAGGATTACTGGGATTAGGTTCAGCTTCATATAACAGAAAGTCTAAATAACAGTGAATTAAAGATGATAGAGGTTTAGTTATCTTGCAAAAAAGTGTCTAGAGGTAAGCTTTTCAAGGCTGATAAATGCTTCATGAAATTAATAATAATCTAAGCTCCTTCTGTCTTCTCTGTCATCCTTGGTGCATGGCTTCCATGCTTATTATGGTCTCACTGTAATCTAAATTGGCTCCTGGAGTTCTAAATATTATGTGTAAGTTCAAGGCAAGGAGGAGGAGGATGGGAAGGGCAGACAGGTTGCCTGCCACTCAGTAAATCTTGAATGAGACTTGCTGAGAGCCAACAATAACTTCTCTTTACATCCCAGTTGGAAGGGAGACTAGAAATTTTTTTTAGTAGGTATTTTGCCAGCCCAAGTAAAATCTCTCTATTATTGTGAAAGGAAAAATAGATACTGGGTAGATAATTAGCAGTCTCTGTCAAGTAAAGCAGTTGATGCCTTAAGAAGTTACATGGTTTGCATGTCATCGGGCAAGCAAATATTCTTGTGAGAAATAGAAATGACCTCTTGAATTCCTAGTGTAGTATCCTAATAGTTTTCAAATTAAATCTATTTCTTGACAGAGTTACAGGACTTTTAGATTATGAAAATATGATAGACATACTATATCTGGGCTTTAAAGTATTTGAAAGTCTCTCATAACTTTTTGAACAAGGAGGAGAATGGTCAAAGTAATTGTTTACATGATTGTCTCTAAAGGGATATAATATAGGGCTGTGATCTTCACCTTGTCCTGGTTGAACTTAAATTAAAACTTGTATAACTATCTGAAAGGTATGTTTGTTATATAATTTACAGATTTGACTTTTGAGGGGGTTAGTCAATCTACTGGAAAGTATAATCAAGATTCTGGAAGATCTGAATGGATTGGCACAGTGGGCCAAATTGAAAGAGATTAAAATTTTAGTAGATATAAGTTTACTGCCTTAGTATAAGTTGTGGGGGGTGGGGGATTTACTTATTAACAACGAAAATGAGTATGTAGGGCTAATTTATGTAACACTTTCAACTAAAAACCAGAAAACTACTACAATCTAAGGTTAGATTAGTAGGAGTATAATATAGGTTAAAGGTGGTAACAGTCCTGTAATCAGACGTTTTTGAAGTAATTATGTTCACTTATGAATGACTCCTGTGCCAAAGGATTTCAGAGAAGTGTGTCCAAATAGTGTGAGAACTTAAATGTATGTCATAGGAAGAATGGTTGCAAAACTGGAGATACTGATCTTGGCAGCATATGATAGAGACCGTCAAATATTTGCAGGGCTTTTTCTGTAGAAGAGAGATTAGATCAGATTTGATCTATATGCATGTAAGGAAAAAAGTAGGACCAGTGGTTAGAAACTACGGAGCCTAACACACGAAAGAGTATTTTAAGTTGATAGAGCTGCCTTAGGAAATAGTGACATCTTTCCCAGTGGAAAATTCCAGCACATTGGATCTGGTGGCCTTTTACTTTATAGTCCCTTCTCAGGTTGAGATTTTTTTTTCGGGATGCTGTACCTGATTATACCAATAAGGTATACCAAAAGGTATTCCTTTTTTTGCATTTGGTTGCACCAAGATCTTACCATATACCTTGTCCTAGTCAGAATATCAGGAGAAAGGTCAATTAACTTGAATAAACCCTAATAATGATTAGGGAGACTATTCTCTGTATGGTTTTTGGCAGGCAATGTTAATTCAACATATCTTCTTATTTTTAAATATACTATATTAATTAATGCTGGGAAGATGTAATTTAGGAGTAAATGTACTTTTGTTTTTTATTTATTTATTTTTGGGTATGTTGCTATACAAGGATCTTTATTGCTATGTGAGGGCTTTCTCCAGTTTTGGCGAGTTGGGGTTATTCTCTAGTAGGTAGTGTGAGGGCTTCTCATTTTATGGCTTCTCTTGTTGCAGAGCATGGGCTCTAGGGCACAGATACAGTGGTTGTGGCTCATGGGATTAGTTGCCCCAAGGCATGTGAAATCTACCCTGGCCAGGGATCCAACCCCTGTCCCGTGCATTGGTGGGCGGATTCTTAACCACTGGACCACCAGGAAAGTCCAGAATAAATGTACTTTTGAATTTAATGAACCTATTTGATTTTCCTTCATAGATTCTGTCAAAATCTCAATTGCCATCTGAGCACAAAGAAGGGAAAGTGTTGTGGACTGGTTGGTTCTGCTGTATATTTGGAGACAGTATTCTGGAGACTGTTTCAGAAGATTTCACCTGTCTCCCCTTATTCCTTGCGAATGGTGCAGAGACTAATACAGCTATAATTGGAACCTGGTTTCAGAAAACTTTTGACTGTTACTTCCGTCCGTTAGCAATCAGTGCATTTAATCTTTCCTGGATGGCTGCTATGTGGACTGCATGCAAAATGGACCATTATATGGCCACTACTGAATTTCTTTGGTCTGTACCCTGTAGCCCTCACAGTCTGGACATTTCTTATGCCATACATCCAGAAGATGCAAACGCTTTATGGGACAGTGTTCACAAAACACCTGGGGAAGTTACCCAGGAGGAAGTTGACTTGTTCATGGACTGCCTGTATTCACATTTCCATAGGCATTTCAAAATTCATTTATCAGCCACAAGATTGATTCGTGTTTCAACATCTGTAGCTTCAGCACATACTGATGGAAAAATAAAGGTTAGTTTGAACAAATCTAGTTAAGTTATTTTTCCTTATTTTTGCATAGTTTTCAGAATGCATGGTTAATTATATTTTCCACATTGAAGAAATGCTTTGGAATACTCAATTCAATTTCATGAAGTCTTTATATATTTTTAAATTTTACTTCCATATGCTCACATTCTAATAAGTATATTTTCAAACTATTTTATATAGTGTGTTCATATCTATCTGTGAATATGAGGGTGGCCCTGTTTTATCTGGTCTATTTTAAGAACCTCTCTTAATGATGTAAGACAGTAATTGTGGTTCCTAGGTTCAAATAATGCCATGATGATAGCTAACATTTGTCAAGCACTAACTGTGCCAAGCATTATTAAGCATTTTTATACATATTGTCCCATTTACTTTTTACAACAACCTGCTTGCATAGGTTGTAAAGAGGAAATTGTGGCACAGAGGATAAGTAGGCTCCCTCAGAATCAACAGCTATTAAGTGGAGTTGAAATTTAAACCCAGGCCTCTGACTCAAAAGCTTATATACTTTTAACTGCAACACTGTACTGCCTCTCAGAAGTTTGAAATTAATGTGTTAACTAAGTTTCTGCCTCTGGTTTGCATCGTGTATACTTTTGAGAGGTGGCCCTAGTGGTAAAGAACCCGCCTGCCAAAGTAGGAGACATAAGAGACGTGGGTTCAATCACTAGGTCAGGAAGATCCTCTGGAGGAGGACATGGCAACCCACTCCAGTATTCTTGCCTGGAAAATCCCATGGACAGAGGAGCCTGGTGGACTACAGTCCATTGGGTCGCAAAGAATCGGACACGGCTGAAGCGACTTAGCACGCGTGTACATACCTTTGAGAAGGAAGCTATGAAACTCTTTCTAGAAAGTGGAGATATATAAGTCCAAGGGGTTCATAGATACCCTTCCCCCACCTCCCCCTCTTTAGGCAGGTAGGTGGCTAATCAGTGGAAGTCAGGATAAATAAGAACCTTAATCTAATTCCTTCTAAGCACCATTGACTAATAGTTGCAAATTTATTAAAGTCATTCATCTTTATTAAGTAGTCTGTTTGGCTTAGAATAACAATAGTATGGGTTCCTATTCATAGCTTAGCTTATAGATACGAAATTTAAAATAAGCCTGGAATATTTATCAAATATCAAACTACATTATTATAATTAATTGTATTTTAATTTAAATGTCTTTTTTTCCCCCAGATTTTGTGTCATAAATACCTTATTGGAGTGCTGGCGTATTTGGCAGAACTGGCGATTTTTCAAATTGAGTGAGGTCTTGTGGGGACTAAAGTTATGGATTAAATACCTTTTTCTCACTGACTACCTAATTGCTATGCTGAGAGGGACTACAGGAGAAATCGGCTTCTATCCATCTGTTTTCCTCACAGTGCCTTGGAGTTACCCAGATGAAAGCCAAGAAGGATCTAGAAGAACAAAGAAGGTGGTTGTGGATGAACCATAGCCAGGTGCCTGTGTAATAGTCATGATCGTCTGGGATTCTAGTTCTAGAATATGCTGAGTTGTTAATTTGTTGGCCATCTTCCTCACAAATATATGTTTATTATGCCAAACTTCTTAGGGTTCAAATCAAATACCTCTAATACTGAATATTTCTGGTTTGCATCTTTAAAACCTTTAATCCCTATTTTTAAGCATTTTAGACTTGCATTCAGAGAGATTTTCTGTCTTCTACAGACATTTTCCTAGCATCATTTTGCTGTAGACAACTGGCAATCAAAATCCACTCCAAAGGAAACTAAAGTTGCTCTCCTTTTTAAGCCACTAATATGCTTCTGTTTTTAACTGTTTAATTCTTATTGCAATGTTGAAGTAAATATTCAGTTTTAAAACAAAATCTTGTGTTTGTTTATCAGTGTCTTGATGGCAAACCTTTAATTAGTGTCCCAGGAATGGGAAGTTACGGGTTTTTTCTCTATAAAGGTTACACAATGACTATGTGGAATCATACAAATCAGAGAGTTGAAAGACAGCTGTGAGTCTCTTCTGCGGGCAGGGATTATATTATGTAACTTTCATGTCCTTAATTTTGTTTTAGCACAGTGCTTACTAAATATCTGTAGATTAAGTGAATTAATTTTAACCTCTTCCATTTTACAGATGAAAACTGCAAAATCATGCAACATAGACTTGCACAAGATGTTATGTCTGAAACTTCTTTTTACTCACTGAGCAGAGGAAGATTTTGTTTTAACTTAAGAGAAAATGTTTTTTAAAATCTTCTTGGAAAGAAAATAACTTTAATAGGCTGTCATTAAAAAACAAAGACTAACTTCTGGAATGGGGTATTATTTCACATATACTAGGAACAGCAGAGGTAGTGAAACAAGCATGGGCTTTGGAGTCAGACATTCCTTGATTCAACTAATATTAAGATCCTACTCTGTACTTAGAATTGTATCGGGTTATAAGAGGTTTCGGAGAAGGCAATGGCACCCCACTCCAGTACTCTTGCCTGGAAAATCCCATGGACGGAGGAGCCTGGTAGGCTGTAGTCCATGGGGTCGCTAAGAGTCAGACATGACTGAGCGACTTCACTTTCACTTTTCCTGTTCATGCACTGGAGAAGGAAATGGCAACCCACTCCAGTATTCTTGCCTGGAGAATCCCAGGGACGGCGGAGCCTGGTGGGCTGCCGTCTGTGGGGTCGCACAGAGTTGGACACGACTGAAGCGACTTAGCAGCAGCAGCAGCAGCATAAGAGATTTAGTAGTGAGGATAAAAAAGAGCCTTGTCTTATAGAAATTATATTCTAGTAGAGGAAGGCAAAAAAGTAATTTTAGGTAGAGATAAATGCTATAAATAAAGCAGTGCAATAAGAAGAATGACTGGGATGGGGCCTATTTTATATACACTTGTCAAACATTGTCTCTCTGAGGAGGTGACATTTGAGCTGAGTCCTGAATAATGAGAGAGAACCAGCTGTATGAAGATCTGAGGAAGTGTGTGCTAGACAGGTGAAACTGCAAGAGCAAAGGCCTTGAGAAAGGTAAGAGCTTGGCTTCTTTGAGGAATAAAGGAAGTCTGTGTGGCTGGAGCATAGGGAGTATGGGTGGAGCAGCATGAGATGAAACTAAAGAGATTGTGCAGCAGAGACTTATTTATGCCATGGTGTTATATCTCCCAGTTTTCGCCTGGGCATGCGGCTGCCCAGAATAAAGATGACATTTTTTAGCTTTTCTCAGGTGGGTATAGTCAAATGACCGAGTTCTGACCTATGGCATAAAAATGCAAGTGTTGTATAGATCTTCTAGGAGTCTTCTTAATAAACAGGCATGCACCCCTTGCCCTTTTCTTATTTTTCCAATTTTGCTGTTTGGAATGCATATAATGACTGGTTCTCTAGCTGCTTTTTTAGGTCACTAGGGTGAGTGTAAAGTCCTAGGGATGGCAGAGTATGGCCTGGAAAGAGTTTGTGCCCTGAGGACTCTTTTTGGCTATGCTTGGTCTTGGGCCTTCCCAGATGGCTCAGTGGTAAAGAATCTGCCTGTCAATGCAGGAGACATGAGTTTGATCTCTGGATCTGGAAGATCCCCTGGAGGAGGAAATGGCAACCCATTACAGTATTCTTGCCTGGAAAATACCATGGACAGAGGAGCCTGGTGGGCTGCACTCCATGGGGTTGCAAAGAGTCGAAAATGACTGAGCACACATACACACTTGCTGGGTCTTGGTTGAGGTCCGTGGACTCTTCATTGCAGCACACAAATTTTTCTAGTTGTGGTGAGGTTTTCTCTAGTTGTGGCACGCGGGCTTAGTTGCCCTAAGGTGTGTAGGGTCTTAGTTTCCCAACCAGGGGTCCCAGTCAGCTGCACTGGAAGGCTGATTCTTATCCTCTGGACCACCAGGAAAGTCCCCCTTAGAACTTGAAGCTGAACCCCAGTGCCATTCTTGGATGGTCTTTCTCCAGACTTACGTATCAGAGATGTAAACTTCTACCTTGTTTAAGCTCTTGTTACTTTGGTTCTCTTGCTCATAGTCCAAACCTAATTCTAAGTGATAGAGGAGGGATCCACATCATTTAAATTTTTACTGGTACTGTGAGGAAACTGGATTTTATTCTAAATGCAATGGAGAGCTACTGACGTTTTAAGCAGAAGAGTTAATGTGACCCAATTTGTATCTTGAAAGATTTTATAAGATATAATGGAGAAAGAATTGTAGGTACACAAGAGTGGAAAAGGGAAAAAAAATTGCTAGAAATGGTACTGCCTCATGGGAAGTTAGCAATATCTAGCAAAATTATGTGTGATTTTACCCTTTGGGTAGCAATCCCACTTGTGGGATTCTGTCCCCAAAATTCACTAGCAAAAATAAAAACTGAAGTGGGAATGAAGCTATTTATTACAACAGTATATGTAATAGCAAGACTGAAAAAAAATCCAAATGCTCATCAGAGAGGGATTGCTGCTGCTGGTACTGCTAAGTCGCTTCAGTCGTGTCCGACTCTGCGCAACCCCATACACGGCAGCCCACCAGGCTCCCCCGTCCCTGGGATTCTCCAGGCAAGAACACTGGAGTGGGTTGCCATTTCCTTCTCCAATGCATGAAAGGAAAAGTGAAAGTGAAGTCGCTCAGTCGTGTCCGACTCTTTGCGATCCCATGGACTGCAGCCTACCAGGCTCCTCCGTCCATGGGATTTTCCAAGTGAGAGTACTGGAGTGGGTTGCCATTGCCTTCTCCACAGAGAGGGATTGGTTGAATAAATTGTGAGATGTCTGCATAGTGAATTACTATGTAGTTATAAAAGGGTTTGAGGAAGATAGCTAATACTGCCGTGGAGTTATCTCTAGGATATAGTTAAGTGAAAGAACAAGATGAAGACAGAGTGTACAGTATGCTTTTATGGAAGGAATGGGGTGGAGAATATGACTGTGTATGTGTATTTCCTTCCATTTTCAGAAACAATGGAAGGATAAACCAAAAACTAGTAAAAGTGATTGCTAGTGGAATGAGGGGAACCAACTGAGTAGAGAGGGGACAGGAATAAATTTAGAAGTTTTCTGAATATTCCTTGCTTATAGTTTGGAACCATCTAAGTATTTTATATAATTACAAAACAAAATTGGATCAAAATGAAAAAAAATCCTTAAAACCTGAAAACGAACCTAACTATATGATGTTTAGGCCATAAACATACAGAGAATTATTTTTAGAATCTCTAAATCCTTGTATTTTGACTATACATTGTGAGTGGGCTATATCCTAGGGAAAGATTCCCAGCAAAGGAATCTTAAATTGCATTCAGTTACCTTATTATTAATAATATCAGTATTGTTATACCCATATTCACAGGTGGCTCAGTAAAGAATCACCTGCAATGCAGGTGACATGTGTTCAATCCCTGGGTTGGGAAGATCTCCTGGAGAAGGAAATGGCAACTCTCTCCAGTATCCTTGCCCAGAAAATCCCATGGACAGAGGAGCCTGGCAGGCTATAATCCATGGGGTCACACATTTGGACATAACTTAGCAACTAAACAACAACAACATTGTTATTTTATCACTATTCATAATAGAATATATGTAATTATAACAATGTTAGAAACTAAGATTTTCAGTGTACGAGTGTAGAATTTAACACAATTATAAAATCAAGTAGAAACTCTGTAATGTTAAATTTGAATTGGAAATAACAGAGCTCATTTATTTTTGAAGTGGAGAAATTTTAAATCTGATGAATCCCAATTTGTCAATTTTTTTTCCTGTTGTGTTTTGTGCTTTAGGTGTGATATGTAAGAAATCATTGCTTAGTTCAAGGTCCCAAAGATTTATTCCTATGTTTTCTTATAAGAATTTTATAACTTTGGCTTTTAAATTTAGATCTATAATACATTTTGAATTTTTATGTATGGTGTGAGGTAAGCATTCAAATTAACCATTTTGCATATGAATATTCATTTGTTCCAATACCATTTACTGAAAAGACTATTGTTTTCCTATTGAATTGTCTGTTACCTTTCTTAAAAATCAATTGGCCATAAATGTTTGGGTTTATTTCTGGACTCTCAAACTTATTTCATTGATCTAAATAATCCCTATGCCAGTACCACACTATCTTGATTCTGTAGCTTTGTAGTCTGTTGAAATCAAGAAGATGAGTCTTCTAGCTTTGTCCTTTTTCCAAGATTGTTTTGGTTCTTGTGTTTTTATATTGTCATAAGAATTTTAGGATCAGCTGGTCAATCATTGTAAAAAAGCTAGGATTTTGATAGTAATAGCTTTGAATCTGTATATTAATTTGGAGAGCATTGCCATCATAATGATACTAAGTTTTCTAATCTGTGAACATGGACTACCTTTCCATTTATTTAAACCTTTCAAGATTTTATTCTACAGTGTTTTATCATTTTCAGTGTCCAAGTATTGTACCTTTTTGTTAAATTTATTTCAAAATTGTTTCTTTGTGCTGTTGAGAATGGAATTGTTTTCTTAATTTCAATTTTGAATTGTTTGTTGCTAATGTGTAGAAATGTAATTGATTTAGTGTCTTGTTCTTGTATCCTGTGATCTTGCTGAGCTTGTTTATTCTAGTAGTTTTTTCAGTGAATTTCCTCAGATTTTCTATATATGAGGTATGTCTTTTGTGAATAATGACAGTTTTACTTCTTAATTTCAATCTGGATGCCTTTTAGTTCTTTTTCTTGCCAAACTGCTGTGGATAGAATTGCCAGTTCAATGGCAAATAGAAGTAATGAGAATGTACAGTCTTTTTTAAATTTTATTTTTGGCTGCACTGGGTCTTTGTTGCTGTGCGTTGGCTTTGTCTAGTTGTGGAGAGCGGGGGCTACTCTCTAGTTGTGGTGTGCAGGCTTCTCATTGCGGTGGCGTCTCTTGTTGCAGAGCACAGGCTCTAGGCTGCAGGTTTTAGTAGTTGCAGCTTAAGGGTTCTAGAGCGCGGGCTTAGTAGTTGTGGTGCATGGGCTTAGCTGCTCTACAAACCTGAACCTGTGTCACCTGCATTGGCAAGTGGATTCTTATCCAGTGTACCACCAGGGAAGTCCACAGTCTTATCTTGTACCTGATCTTAGTGAGAAAGCATATTTCACCATTACATATGATGTTAGCTGTGGGTTTCTCTCTTTTTCTTTTTTCTATTTTTTTTAATTTAAGTGAATAGCCGTATTTGACCAGTGGACATTGCATCTTTTTTTAATACATATTTTTTAATTGGAGGAAAATTGCTTTACAACGTTGTGTTATTTTCTGCCATACAATAATGCAAATCAGCTATAATTATACATATATTCCCTCCCTCTTGAACCTCCCTCCTCTTGCCCTATTCTCACCCCTCTAAGTCATAACAGAGTGCCAGGCTGGGCTCCCTGTGTTATATAGGAACTTCTCATCTATCTATTTTACACATGATAATGTATATATGTTGATACTACTTTCTCCATTCATCCCACTCTCTCCTGCCACTGTGTCCACAAGTCCATTCTCTGTATCTGCAGCTCCATTTCTCCCCTGTAAATAAGTTCATCAACACCATTTTTCTAGATTCCATATTACATGCATTAATGTATGGTACTTGTTTTCCTCTTTCTGACTTCACTCTATATAATAGGCTGTAGGTTCATCCACCTCAGTAAAACTGACTCAAAATTTATTATTTTTTATGGCTGAGTAATATTCCACGGATACATATACCACATCTTCTTTATCTGTTCATCTGTAGATGGACATCTAGGTTGCTTCCTGGGCTTTTCATAGATCCCCTTTATCAGGTTGAAGTTCTTTTCTATTCCTACTTGTTTAAGGTTTTTGTTTTTGTTTTTTTCTTTTTTGGCCTTGCTGCATGACTTCTGGGATCTTAGTTCCCCAACCAGGGATTGAATCCATTCCTTCAGCCATGAAAACTTGGAGTCTTTGCCACTGTACCACCAGGGGATTCCCCCTGAAGGTTTTTTTTTAAGTTATGAATAGATGTTGGATCTTGTCAGATTATTTTTCTGCATCTATTGAGATGATTCATGACTTACTTTTTTTAACTTCAAACCACACCTTTCACTTCTGTTTTTCATTTCTGCATGTAAGGATCTTGAAAGTTGCCACTCTGTCCTAACAAGTCATTAGGTCAACAGATGGAAGAATGAACTATTCTTGGATCTGTTAGAAGTGGGAGGACAGAACAAACAGCTGCCCCAAGTTTGGGGAGACAAACAGGCCAATACAGGGAGTCATGGCTTGCAGGAGCAGCGACTCATGAGCAGAAACCAGTGTGGAACCAGTGCCTGGGTCAGAAAACCTGAATTATAATGGAATTGCTGGAGCCTCAGTGTGGATAAACCTCAGAAAAACTCCAGGGGGACTTGGTCATAGGGGAGCCCTCACAGTATTATGAGATTTACCTCCAGGAGCTCAACCAGATTTCCACAATAAATATCAGAGAAAAATTCTCTTACGTTTCTGGTATAAGGGAGGGAAAAAGAACATTTTGAAATGTATCAGAGCACTTGGTTTTTCTTAACAAAGTCTGCCTTCAGGGGACATTAGTTATGCAGAGTCCAACTGAGTTGGGGAAAGGGAAATATCTAACACTAGCCCACTCTAGCCATTTTCTCCCACCTCAAGGGAGACAAAAAACTGAGAAACTCATGTGAAGTTCACAGTCCACAAGCATAGGCTAGCTACAAGGCTGAGATCTAATCACAGGACTGTAGAGCACTTCCCTTCTCCCAGTACCTCACTACCACATTACTAAAAGCCTTTTTATATTAATAGCCATTTCTTTTACCTGGTTCATCATGTCTGGCTATCAAGAAAAAAATTACAAGGCATGCCAGAAGGCAAAAATGAAAAACATAAAAAACAAACAGCAATTTGAAGGAATGGACATAGTAGATGTTAGGATTATCAGACAGAGTTTAAAACAACCATGATTAATATGTTAAGGGATCCAGTGGATAAAGTATTTCCATGCAAGAACAGATGGGCAGTGTAAGCAGAGAAATGGAAATCCTAATAACCAAGAAGCAATGCTAAAGATAGAAAAGATTTTAAGAGAAATGAAGAATGCCTTTGGTGAGCTTATTAGTAGATGACACAGCTGAGGAAAGAGTCTCTGAGCTAAAGAATGTTATCAGTAGAATCCTTGAAAAGCAAACAGAACAAAGATTGAAAAAACAACCAACATCCAAGGTCCGTGGGACAACTGTTAAAAGGTCTAACATGCAGTTGACTGAACAGCATGGGTTTGAACTATTTTGGTTCACTTATACACAGATTTTTTTCAGTAGTAAATACTGTAGTACTACATGATACGAGGTTGGTTGAATCTGCAGATGTGGAACAGCAAATACAGAGGAATTGATAGATATGGAGGAATTGTGTATATGGAGAGCCAACTATAAGTTGGCCAATTTTCGACTGTGCAGAGGATTGGTGTCCCTAACCCCCTGTGTTGTTGTTCAAGGGTCAACTGTTAACATACAATGAAAATACCAGGAGAGAGAAAGAAGAACTATTGGAAACAATAATGATTGAGGATTTCCTCA
This sequence comes from Giraffa tippelskirchi, assembly GCF_054371585.1. Taxonomy (NCBI): domain Eukaryota; kingdom Metazoa; phylum Chordata; class Mammalia; order Artiodactyla; family Giraffidae; genus Giraffa; species Giraffa tippelskirchi. The sequence continues at coordinate 24,728,528 of NC_137279.1, forward strand.
AATTAATGCCAGACACCAAACCACAGATAAGAGGAAGCTCAGAGGACACCAAACAGGATTTAAAAACATAAAACAAGTAAAAAATAGCATAACTGTATTGAGGCATATAATATTCAAACTACAGAAAAATCAAAGATAAAATCCTGAAAGAAGCTAAGGGGAAGAAAACACCTTGCCTATAGAGGAACAAAGATAAGAATTACATCTGACTTCTCAGAAACCATGCAAACGAGAAGACTGTGGAGTGTTTAAAGAAAAAAACCACCAACCTAGAATTCTGTGAAATTATCTTCAAAAGTGAAGGAGATGCAAATATTTTTCTGGACAAGCAAAAGTTGAAATTTGTCATCAGTAGAACTTCCTTGCAAGAAATGTTAAAAGAAGTTCTTCAGAGAGAAGGAAAATAATATAGATAGAAACTTGGATCTGTGTAAAGTAAGGAAGAGCATCAAAGAAGGAATAAGTGAAGGCAAAATAGTTTATTTCTGAATTGATATGATGGTGTTCAAAATAATAATGCAACAGTATATTTGTGTATGTGTCTATATAATATATGTAATATAAATGTGTATAAATATATATATGCATATATATGTATAAACATTTATTTATGGAGGTCTATATATAACTGGGTGACAGCAATGATACAAGGGACATAGTGGGCTGTCTAGATATTAACATATGTCCTGATTGATGCAATAGAATGCTTATGAAGTATTTATAAATATTTAGATATTTTTATAGAGAAATATAGGTTTGACTGCTACTTTTACAATGGGAGATATACACATATACATAGAATAGAGACTACAGAGGCTAAAGAAGAATTTCCAAAAATGATTGAGCAAAGAAACAAAAGAGCAATTTAACCAGATGAGCAAATGGAAGGACAGGAAAAAAGAAAACTCCAAGGTATAATTGTAGACATAAATAAAATGGTAATTAGGGAAATTTTAATATGGACTGGGTATTAGGGATGTTAAGGAATTGTTAATTTTATCAAATGTGATAGTATTATTGTAAGTAGACCTCACCTGCTAAATATTCAAGTGTGAATGAAATTATATGATGCCTGGAATTTGCTTTAAAATTCTCCAGTGGTGGTGGGAGAAGTGAGAGTGGGAGGGAATAGGTAAGAACAGCAAAGTATTAATTTTTGAAGCTGAATGGTGGGTACATGGATTTTTGAACCTGAATTGGACACTACTGAGCGACTTAACACTTTCACACTTTGACTTATATGTAGATATTTTTCGATAGTAAAGACTACAGCACTATACTGTTGAGTTTGGTTGAATCCAAGCTTGTAGTAATTGTGTCATTCAGGGTTCTCCAGAGAAATAGGACCAACAGGACTGATATCTCTGTCTCTATCTGTCATCTATTTCTATCTATCTATTGATTTATTATGGGCATCGGTGCATGCAGTCCTGGAGGCTGAGCAGTCCCAGTCTGCCTCTGCAAACTGAAGAACCAAGAAAAGGCAGCAGCATAAGGCAGTCCAAGTCCAAAGGCCTGAGAACTAGTAGCTCTGATGTTCAAGGGCAGGAAAAGATGGACATCCCAGCTCAAGAAGCAAGAGAGAATTCTGCCCTCTTTTGCTTTTTTGTTCAGTATGGCCTGAAATGGATTGCATGATACCCACTCGCCTTGGTGAGTGTGGAAGTCTACTTAATCTACTGAATCAAATACTAATCTAGAAACATCTTCACAGACAACAAGAAAAAATGTTTTACCAGCTATCTGGGCATCCCTTATCCAAGTCAAATTTGACACAAAATTAACCACCACAGTGGGTCCATACAACTGTCCCCAAAATTTCTCTTGAAAACTTGAATTTTATTGATGATAAATGCTGTCAGTTGTGTTCCTTGAAGTAACAGCCTCACTTTATTCATTTTCCAGAAAATGTCTACCAACACTGAAATCTGAATAACCTTGTTATCCTTTCAAAATGAAATGGCTTGTTAAGCTTGCAACTCAAGACGGTCGCACAAGATTTTTCTTGTGACAATCACTGTGTTTTGGTATCAGTAATATTTCATATATCCAAAGGTTGAAATTTCTTAGATGAAATTGACTTTCTGTCTTTTGAACTGTAAGTGGATGGTGGTGAATAATTAGTAGTAGCCTTTGAATTATGCTAATACCTCAGCAGTTTTATCTACCATTGTTTTTGCATCAGTGCAAATGTCATCACAGTAAAAAAAAAAAAAAAAAAAAAAAACAGTAAAAACCTTCCTAGAATTACTAAAGAAAAAGCTTTGACCTGTGGATACTCTGAAAGAATCCTGAGGACTTCAGGGTTCACTTTGGGGACTACTAATCAAACTCAAAGTGTGAAGCTAAGCTTTTTGAAGGCAAGGACTGTACCTATTCAGTAGGAGTCCAAGTGCACGTTGATCTAAATTCACACCAGAGATATCTGTCCTCTTTTCCTAGGAGTTTGGAGTACCTTTAGTAAATAGTCTAACTTTCTAGGATATTAATAGGTTGCTGACAGTTATTGGAACACTGAATATTTGATGTTGTTATAAAACTCAAATGGTAAAGAATCCACCTAAAATGCAGGAGACCCAGGTTCGATTCCTGGGTTGGGATGATCCCCTGGAGAAGGAAAAGGCAACCCTCTCCAGTATTCTTGCCTTGAGAATCCCATGGACAGAGGAGTCTGGTGGGCTGCAGTCCATGGGGTCGTCAAGAGTCGGACATGACTGAGCGACTAAGAGTTTCATTTTTTTTAATACCATCCATCTTCTACATTTAAAAGAATGTAAGTTCCTAACCCAAAGTGACTAAATAACTTAGAGATTACTATTGTTAAGGGCCCTTGAGACAACTAAAGTTGAAGTTTTGTCATTTCTAGGAACGATTCTTATGAATCACTCCCAGTACAGAGACTTCAGAGCAGTTTACAAAGCCAATGTCATAAACTACTTAAGACAACCAGCCAGTGATATTTGGGCTTACTAGGCTATTTTTGCCTTTTCCATCTTCTCTTCTCTCCTGTATTTCTTTCCTTATCCCATCGCCTCCATCTGTTTTCTAAATTAATGTAAAATTGAAAATGCTTTTTCCTTTCACTCAAATATTGTTCAGGAAGGACTTTTTCTTCTTCACAGTTGTCAAGAACTAGTCTGCAGTGTAGATATTTGCAGGTAAGATACTGGAGAACAAAACTGGGGAACAGTGACATCAGATATGGGAATGTGGAGAATAGTATAAAGAAGAATGGACTCAGGGGATGTGTATTTGAGATTCAGCTTCTACTAGGTCATTTAACTTATAAAATGAAGATAACCACCAACCCAATTCCAAGTTTACTCTATAGAGTTGTGGAAATCACTATGCAAATAATATTCTATTTTACACCAATGTCTTGTGTAGAATAAATACATTTCACTCAATAAAACTGTAGCACATTCAGGAAGGAAGAAAAAACCCTTTAGGCTCCAACAAACACTCTGGGTCATGGGTCTCATTCATGAATCACTGCCATGTGAATTGCTCTCACTGGGGACTTCCCTGCTTATGGAGAGTCTAATTCTTAGAATTTTGTTCCTGTTATCATTCCTCTTCTTTCCTTCAAATATATGAAATAGTCTTAGGAAATGTGATTTTTGTCTTGAAGACTGACTGTTAATGATGCAGTACCATAAGGATCTCATAAAAGTTTTTATACTTTTTCAATGTTGCATACTAGACTTAATTTTAGGCCTATTAGTATATTTAATTCCAGGCCATGTTTCGGGTCTGCAGTGGCTGTGTGGCACAGCAAGAGACATGGATTAGGAGTTTGGGGAGCTGACTTCAAATGTTGGTTCTATCATTGACTATTTACTTGTAGGTAGGATTTCTTTGGTTTTCAGTCTTAAAGCAGAGAAATAAATGGGTTGGGACCAAATGATTATTAAAAGTATTTCTAGCTCAAAACTGAACGAAGTTCCACACCAGAGAATGAGTTTAGAGGCTAGGTAATACATAACTTATATAAAATATATAATAAAAATTAATAATTCTAGCTGACAATCCCTTTATTCCTTCAGGTTGAAAGTACTTATAACTTTACATATAGAAAATATAAATGATATAGAAACAAAAACCTAAATTAACTTGTAAAGATACAGGCACTAAAAAGCATTAACCAGAAATTTTTATGGTAAGTACTACCTTTATTTTAAAAAGTTATACATGCTAGAAAAAAGCATAAATGATACATGTAAACAATTATTTACCAAATACTTATATTTTTCCTTGTAAAGGTGCAAATGATCTTTAAATGTAAACACAAATGTTGCCAAACATTTCTGTAGTGAGGGTAGGGAGAAAAAGAAGATTATTCCTTTTGGTTGTGGTTAAAGTCTTATTCAAAGATTTTCCTGCAAAATACATTGAAAAAAACTGATCTATGAACACAATGACAAAAAAACTTAAACCACTGTAATGTGTATCTTTTTCCTTAAAAATGTTAGCTTTTTACCAGAAAGTGCAATTTGAGAGTAGTAGTAACAGTGGCTTTATAGTATGAGGATAATGATATATAGTTTTTATAAAAGAACCAAGATTTTGTTAATAAAATGCCTCAAGTGATTTTACACTCGTTAGCGTACTATTAGACGAACTGAAGAATTCATCCCCTTGGAGGCTATGATTACAGATAAGCCTCAGCTTCAGCAGGCCTGAGCATCAAGTGTAAATTGCATAACAGTATTCGCTGCTGGGGAGAGGACATTTCTCCCTGCTGGTCCTTAGTAGCAATAAAAAATAGAAAGGAAAGTTGCTTCAGTCAGTAATGTTTTTGAGCAAAAAATTGTAGAGTTGCACATGATTCTACCGGGGGAGTCTCAAGACAGTATAAGAGAATCGTACACTGTTTTTGTAGAGGCACTGAGCAGAGCTCTAGATCTAGCAGAAACTCAATGAAAATATTTGAAAAAAAGACTTTAAATATAGCTGCAAACAAGTTTTATATGGAAGGAAACAAGATGTGAGCTTCCACTGATGAAAACTTTGGCATCTGAGTCCTGGTTTTATCGATTTAATATTCCTTTTGAATTATCCTAGTTAAATGAGATGTTTCTTTTGTTTTTTAGATTTTTCAAGTCTTCTGGTGCTTAGTGCAAGAATGATGGCTAACTAAACACTTTGTATTCCTATCTTTGTCACTGGTAAGTCTCTGTAAGTAGTGGAGTCTTGTGGATGGAGTGCTTAGAACTGACAACTAGATCACATATAGCCCTCTTCCCTTATTGGTGATTTCAAATTTAGTATCTTAGAAATAAGGTTTTACTGCTTGAAATTTTTTTTTTTGTCTTTTTTTTCTTGATGGGAGGAAGGCCAAATCCAAAAACAGAAACAAAAAACCACCCCCCCAACAACAAAAATCCCATGATAAATTAAAACCGAAAATAAATATTTTTCTGCACAGAACCGAAAATTATTGTGCAAAGGTGGCATCTTGCAGGTGAAGTACTTTCACTGTATTTGTATTTCCACGTGTTGAGGCACCGGCAAAGAATAAGATTTCTTTAGTGTTTTCTAGAGCTGTACAAAGCTCCAAAGTCAAAGCGCTCCAGAATACAGAGGAAGATATACATGACCGTCTTCTATGTGTTCACCATATATGGGATTCACAATGTGTCATTTTTATAACTCCTACGCCACCCCCAAGACGACGGTAATTCATCCCACCGTACAACCTGCAGAGAAAGAAACACAATCAGATTTCCAATTGAAAAAAGCACTGTTTCTTCCATAACATAAATGTTAATAAAACACATTTCTTTGTCTATCACAACTAATATTTTTAGCTTTGTACGTCTCTTCCAAAGATTAGGACCTGGAACTGAGCACTGGAAAGTAGCAGAATTATTTCAGACACTGACTAAATTCTCTGACTTACAGAATACTATTTTAAGAGAAGTGCCATATCTTTTTACCGTATGACTTTATAACTCGACATCTAGACTGACTTAATAAGAATTATGGAGAATCACATAGTCTACATTTTTGTGGCTAATTTTGACCCTGGCTATAATATTTCCCCACCTGCATTTTCCTTTTGCCTAAGCTTCGGTTAGTTGTTTTTACCTTTTGTTCTGTATGGACTCTTAGAAGTCTTCTCAAAGCTTTATGTAACAAAACTGGATATGATTAATAGAAAACTTTATAATCCCTCAACAGTTGGTCCTTAAGAATTTTATGAATATTACTTGGTCAAATACTACAAACATATATTAGTAATAGCAGCTGAGAAACAAGTCCTTACATAAGATCATGGTCAGCAAATGACAAATAAATTTGGCTGTCTTCCCAAATTATGCTTACTGTTTTGTTCACCTTTGTATCCCTACAGTCTAGAACACTCAGTAAACCTTTACTTCATGAAGGAGGTTGTGAAAATGGGAGGTAGAAGCAAAGAGTGCTACAATGTTATAAGTCTGACTTTAGTATTGTGACCACTGAGCCCTGCAGAGCATGAGAGAGATGCAGAATCCAAAGAATGTCATTCTGGTATCTGTCAAAGTGGTTTTCCCAGGGATGAAAGAACCCAGTAAATCTATGAGTTGAATGTTATAAACTAATGAAAAAAATCTGGGTGGGTAGTTACAGGTACACAATTAGAAACACTTAGAATGTGGCAGGAATGGACTCCCAAGACTGTCCCTTCTGGAATATTGACTATAGAAGACATCAGCTTATCTTGCATGGTCATGAGAAAAGTCTTTCGGAACTTCTGCTGCCTCAGATCTCATGTCCAGACTGTTATCTGTGGTTAATGTGCAACCTCAACTGCTGAGATGGTTACCCAGACTTGTTTAGGCAAGTAAGTCCAACTTACTAAGAAACCTGCAAATGCTTGGAAGGTAAAACTATTTTCTTAGAAAAGCTAGTATGTAGAATAGATATTAGTATAAAGTACCTCAAACCTATACTCCTAAGTTTTATACTAAATTTGAGAATTAACTATATTAGACCTTTTAAGTTCTTGTAGTGTTTTAAGAGACTTTGGAATATTAGAGCATCTATCAGATTAGCTTTGCGAATGAAGAAAAACTGTGTGACTGAGCAAAGATTTAGACGTCAGATTTTAAGTTGAAAGGTTTAAGAGAATTTTGCTAAATTTGTAAACATTTTTGAATACTTAAAATAAATTCAAGAGTCACCTGATGATGTGAATTTGTAAGAACTACTGAAGTAGTTGGGAAGGATTTGTTAAGACAACTGACGATTTAAAAGCAAAGTAAAGTTAGACCTATAAACACAGTTTAACTTAGTTAAACTCTCCTAAGATGTAGCCTTTTCTCTACAAGTGACTGTTAAAATTTGCCAGACTTGACAAATGCCCAGGGCTGGGGCAATGGGATGACCCAGAGGGATGGGATGGGGAGGGAGGTGGGAGGGGGGTTCAGGATGGGGAACACATGTAAACCCATGGCTGATTCATGTCAATGTATGGCAAAAACCACTACAATATTGTAATTAGCCCTCAACTAAAATAAATAAATTTATTATAAAATAAAAAATAAATAAAATAGAATAATAACATATTTAAATATTTTTAAAACTCAAGGAAAAATACCAGTTTTAAAATGAAATATTTTTTAAAAAGTAATTGTAATTTGTTTTTCCTGGGCATAAAAACTGCAATGACAGATTGTGAGACAAAGATCCAGGTTCTAATTCTAACGCTCACTAACTTGCTTAGGCAGGTCATTTTATTTCTCAGTGCCTTAGTTTCCTGAGCTGAACATGGTGTGGCTAGCAGGGAGATTGTTTTTTTCTGTCTTTGCTATCTCTAATTTTAAAACTGGACAGTTACCAAAGAGAGGGATTTTGTAAGGTATCAGTCCCTTTAGAGCAATGAAGTCAAAATAAGCCATCAAATATGGGTAACTTTGAGTCCTTTTTAACATACTGCCAGAGGTAATTCAATATAATGACCATCCTCATTTTGATGGTCATGGACTATTATCTCAAGCCCATGATTTTCAGGTCAGCAGTGAGGTGATTTGCAACATAGCTTAAAAGTTACCTCCATGTATTGGCATCAGGATCAAAAACTTCAATGGTCTTCAAGTACGTTGTGCCATCAAAACCTCCTACAGCCATAAGCTGTCCATTCACTACTGCCAGGCCAACCTACGGGGCCAAAACACAGTGGCTGCTGAAGAAACTAGAGAATCACTAAGAAAATTTAGACTGGTTTCTAGATAAATCTCTTTAATAAAAGATAAGTCTTTATGGCCTTACATTCTGGTTTACTTGAACACAGAAGGAAAAAAGTAATCACAAAAGTCATTTAGCTATGAGAACTATAAAATTATGTACCCAGCTAGAATATTTACACAGAGTTGAAAACATTTATTTCTTGAATGTTAGGTAAAACCTTCACTGGGAGTGAGCAAGAACCTCCAAACTGCGCTCAGTTCTTTCAGTCTTTGCCTGTTCTGATCCACTACCTGAGTTGTCAATAAAATTCTCTTTTAAAAGATAAGTTTAAAGTCCTTACTATGTCAGGACCTTCAGAAATCCATACTTGCCTGCCTTTTAACCTCACTTTCTAATGTAATCTATGTTGCATTAATATCAGATTAGTTGCTAGTCCCAGAAAATAACATGGTTTTTAAATACCTCCATATTTCTGCATGTGTTGTTCCCTGGTATTTTCTTTCCCTCTTCTAGAAAATCTTAATCTTCTTTCATGGTAGTTTACATGTAACTTATTCTGGTAAGTCTCTTCACTATTCCAAAAGTGTTAAGCATACTCTCCCATGTTCTCCTATAATGCACATGCCACTATTAGAGGATTTGTCTTCTGTGTTGTTTAGTCGGTAAGTTGTGTCTGACTCTTTTGTGACCTTATGGACGGTAGCCCTCCAGGTGCCTCTCTCCTTGGGATTTCCCAGCCAAGAATACTGGAGTGGGTTGCCATTTCCTTACCCAGGGGATCTTCCCAACCCAGGGATCAAACCTATGTCTCCTGCATTGCATACAGATTCTTTACCACTGAGCTACCAGGGAAACCCGAGTTAGCTGTAAACACTTCAATTTCCTTTACTAAATTGGGAACTCTTTGAGGATATAGGAATCAAGTTGTACTCATTTTTGCTTTCCCAGAACATCAGTTCAGTCACTGAACTGTTTTGGATTCTTTGTGACCCCATGGACTGCAGTACGCCAGGCTTCCCTGTCCATCACTAACTCCTAGAGCTTGCTCAAACTCATGTCCATCGAGTCAGTGAAGCCATCCAACCATCTCATCCTCTGTCGTCGCCTTCTCCTCCAGCCTCCAATGTTTCCCAGCATCAGGGTCAGCTCTTCACATCAGGTAGCCAAAGTATTGGAGCTTCAGTTTCAGCATCAGTCCTTGCAATGAATATTCAGATTGATTTCCTTTAGGATTAACTAGTTTGATCTGCTTGCAGTCCAAGGGACTCTCAAGAGTCTTCTCCAATGCCACAGTTCAAAAGCATCAATTCTTCAGTGCTCAGCTTTCTTTAAGGTCCAACTCTAAAATCCATACATGACTACTGAAAAAACCATAGCTTTGACTAGATGGACCTTTGTCGGCAAAGTAATGTCTCTGCTTTTTAATATGTTGTCCAGGTTGGTCAAAGCTTTTCTTCCAAGGAGCAAGGGTCTTTAAATTTCATGGCTGCAGTCACCATCTGCAGTGATTTTGGAGCCCAAGAAGATAAAGTCTGTCACTGTTTCCATTGTTTCCCCATCTATCTGCCATGAAGTGATGAGACCAGATGCCATGATCTTTGTTTTGTGAATGTTGAGTTTTAAGCCAACTTTTTTACTCTCCTCTTTCACCTTCTTCAAGAAGCTCTTAAGTTCGTCTTTGCTTTCTGCCATAAGGGTGATGTCATCTGCGTATCTCAGGTTATTGATATTTCTCCCGGAAATCTTTATTCCAGCTTGTACCTCATCCAGCCCAGCATTTCACATGATGTACTCTGCATGTAAGTTAAATAAGCAGGGTGACAGTATACAGCCTTGACGTACTCCTTTCCCAAATTTGAACCAGTCTGTTGTTCCATGTCTGGTTCTAACTATTGCTTCTTGACCTGCATACAGGTTTCACAGGAGGCAGATAAGGTGGTATGGTATTCCCATCTCTTGAAGAATTTTCCACAGTTTGTTGTGATCCACGTGGTCAATGAAGCAGAAGTAGATGTTTTTCTGGAATTCTCTTGCTTTTTCTATGATCCAGCAGATCCTGGCAATTTGATCCCTGGTTCCTCTGCCTTCTCTAAATCCAGCTTGAACATCTGGAAGTTCACGGTTCACGTACTGTTGAAACCTAGCTTGGAGAATTCTGAGCATTACTTGACTAGTGTGTGAGATGAAGGCAATTAATTGTGCAGTAGTTTGAACATTCTTTAGCACTGCCTTTCTTTGGGATGGAATGAAAATTGACCTTTTCCAGCACATAGTAAGCACTTGATGAATATTGGCTAAATGAGTGGATATATAATCAACACAACGTAGCAGTGAAAACAATAGGAACAAGACAAAGAAGCTGCTGTTGACACTAATCAAGAGCCACAGGTATGTGAATGCTTTGACTAGCTGATGCCCACTGGTGGTGTTCTCTGATCTCTGCAAACCAGAATTCACTCCCTTTTATCAGATTATGAAATTGTTAGCTAAAGCTGGGTTATCCCACCTGTTATCCTACACTGATGGGCTCCTGATGGGATCAATGGTTTATTGGTTAAATTTCACCCTGAGTCAAATGTCCTAGGATGGATAACTTCTGCACTCCACCCTGGAAGTTTCTTGTAGTCACAGGTCATTGTTCATGGTCTAGACCACGACACAGGTCATCTATACTATAAATGGGATGGACTCAAACCAGTCTGTGTAGACTGGTGGTGGAGCCAGATGTGTTTCTGCCTAAACATTTAATTGGTATGTCAACTACTTAGAATGTCACCTAGAAACACTAGGTAGGAATATTTAGCTTCATTAGGTATAGATGAACCCATATATCTGATAGATATCAATGAACATGAGTAAAATTAGGTAACGTAGTAGATAAGACAGGGAGATGCCTTTCAAATAAGCAACTGATTATAAGATAAAACATAAGATGCATATTATTTCATATAGAATGGATAAACCACAAGGTCCTACTGTATAGCACAAGGAACTATATTCAGTAGCCTGGGATAAACCATAATGGAAAAGAGTATTAAGAAAATAACTATATTACTTTGCTATACAGCAGAAATAAGCAATGTAAATCAACTATACTTCAATAAAAATAAATCATAAAAAGGAATTCTCTAAGTAAAGATGTGATTGGATATAAGTTATGTATCTTCTTGGGATAACAGTAATCAAAAGAAATTAACATTTTTTTCCAGTACAAAAGTAACAGGGGTTGTTCTGCATTCCGTGTCCCATTGTATTATATTTTGCAGATCAGACTTCTTCTGCACAGCCCTCCCTCTTTTGGTGCTTGCTTTTCAGTTTCCAGCAGCCAAGCACTTACCCCACTACGGCGGGATGTCATAGCCACCACCGGAGACCACTGGTTAGTTCTGGGGTTGTATCTCTCAGCACTGCTAAGCTCTGTAGTGTCATCTCTGCCTCCTACAGCATAGATCATATCCTGATACACTGCACAGCCTAGGTGTTTCCTCCGGGTCCCCATAGGGGCTATGGTGTGCCATCTGTTTTCCTGAGGATTATAACGCTCCACTGCAGGGAAAAGAAAAACCAGTGAGTGACTGTTCAATCATTTCCTACCACCTCTAGTTTTCTTCATAGCTACTCTGGTTTTTGATAACATGTTTTTTTTTTCAATAAGCAGTCTGATTTTTGCTTTTGAGAAAGACTCATCTACCTTTGGACAATACCACTATACTCTCATCAGGGACTGATTTTTTAGGTATGGTTGGTGGAAAGGACATGTGTTGGAGTCAAAGTACCTAGTTCTAAGCTAGGTGACTTGTGGCATCTCTTTGTATGTTTAAATGAGAGGATAGCTATAAAATGGTTTATAGTAATAAGTTTCTCTCTCTAGTATTGATATAATGTTAATTTATATAGCATTATTTAAATGCTATAAATTCTCAGCAACTTGTGAAATGAAGGGAGAAAGAAATACTTTGGAAATACACTAGTAGACTATGGCTGCAGAAGATCTGATGAAGAGCTGAGTTACACTCTCCTAGTGGAAAAATAATTTTCTTAATAAATTATAGGATAACATGGACTTCTTATACTTTTTGTGAGGGGACTCTCCTAAGAAAAATGTGTTGATTTGGGGGAACCAGACTGACTTTGGAAGGGACTAACCTGTGTTGAGTGGAGATGTCCCATCAGAGCCACCTACAGCATATAAGAACCCTCCTAACACAGCCACAGCTACGCCTAGTCTTCTGGTACTCATAGAAGCCACCCGAGTCCACTTGTTCTCCTTTGGATCATACCTGCAGTAACAGAAACCAAAGACTGCATGCATGTTTTTGTTAAGCTGTTTCCATAAGGTATGAAATCATGCTAAAGATATGTTAGATATATAGATTTGCTATGGTCAAGTATACAGTGATTATCTAACATTTTCCATTGTTATTAGTACTCTGACTTATGATGCTGGGGCTAGAAATCTGAAAACTACATTTCTCCTTTGCTAAGGTGGCTCTCTACTAGATTTTGCCAAGAGGAAAGACTAGACACTTTCTGTTTGTTTGCCAACCTGTCAATATTGTCTCAGTAATGGCCCTTCACTCTGGCTGTCACAGTTAATTTCAGTTTCTAGACTTTTTCTGGCACTTCCAAAGCTGAGCCTTGTTGGAAGTTTCAGTCACAGCTCTGAGAGGCAGCTCCTCTGAGTTCCTGAGATAACAGTACCAGTGCTCCAGTTATCTACCAGTGTGTTAACAAACCACCTCGAACTCAGTGACTTTACACACTAGCCATATGTTTCCATGAATCAGGAATTTAGGAAGGGCTTCACAGGGAAGTCTCTTCAATAAGTGGTACTGAGAAAACTTGAACAGCTACATGTAAAAGAAGGAAATGTGAACACAACCTAACACGATACCCCAAAATAAAATGGATTAAAGACCTAAATGTAAAACCAGATACTATAAAACTCTTACAGGAAAACATAGGCAGAACACTCTCTGATATAAATTGCAGCAAGATCTTTTTTGATCCACCTCCTAGAGTAATGAAAATAAAAACAAAAATCAACAAATGAGACCTAAACAAACTCAAAAGCTTTTGTACAGCAAAGGAAACCATAAACAAAATGAAAAGACAACCCTCAGAACTGGGGAAAATACTTGAAAATGAAGCAACTGACAAGGGATTTATCTCCAAAATATACAAACAGCTCCCGCAGCTCAATTAAAAAAGAAAACAACCCAATCAAAAAATGGGCAGAAGCTCTAAACAGACATTTCTCCAAAGAAGACATACAGATGGTTAAAAAGCACATGATAATATCTGTAATTATTAGAGAAGTACAAATCAAAAGTACAATGAAGGACAACCTCACACCAGTCAGAATGGCCATGATCAAAAAATCTACAAACAATAAATGCTGGAGAGGATGTGGAGGAAAGGGAACCCTCCAACACTGTTGGTGGGAATGTAAACTGGTACGGCCACTATGGAGAATAACATGGAGGTTCCTCAGAAAACTAAAAATAGAGCTACCTTATGATCCAGCAATCCCCCTCCTCGGAAAATATCCAGAGAAAATCATAATTCAAAAACTTACATGCACCCCAGTGTTCACTGCAGCACTACTTTACAATAGCCAGGGCGTGGAATCAACCTAAATGTCCATCAACAGGAATGGATAAAGAAGATGTGGTACATATATACAAAGGAATACGACTCAGACATAAAAAAATTAATAATGCCATTTGCAGCAACATGGATGGATCTAGAGATTGTCATACTGAGTGAAGTCAGAAACAGACAAACTTCATATGATATCATCTATATGTGGAATCTAAAAAGGGGGCTACAAATGAACTTACCTACAAAACATAAACAGAGTTACAGATATAGAAAATGAACTTATGGTAACCAGGGGGTAAGGGCAGGGGAGGGATAAACTGGAAGACTGGATTGACACATACAGACTATTATATATAAAATAGATAATTAACAAGGATCTACTGTATAGCACAGGGAACTCTACTCAATACTCTGTAATGCCCTATATGGGAAAAGAGTCTAAAAAAGAGTGGATATATGTATATGTATAACAGACTCACTTTGCTGTACACTTGAACCTAACACAACATTATAAATCAACTATCTTCCCAGAATCCCCTTGCATAGAGTTTTGAAAGTGGAGAAATAAGTGTCCTGACAGACATAAAAGGGAACCGGCATTGCTTTCAAGAGTTACCTGTAACTTTAAGACAGAGTTAAACTCATCTACTTAATTATGATAACACAATTAGTAAATGCTATTTCAAAACATTTCTTTTTAAGAAGAGGGGATGAAGTATAGTATGTTCTTGCCAGTAATTAAGTGCATGAGATTCCAAGACTTAATCTCTGAGATAGAATGACAATAAAATGATGGAGCAAGAAATTAAGAATAGAATCTATTTCACCAAAATTCACTGATCTGTAAAAGTATAAAGTACATCAAGGCAGCCCACCAATATTTCCCTAAGTATACTTCAAGAATTAATGAGAATCGATATTCAAAATACTTTACAGTCCTTATAAGATATATGCTGCACCAAGAATTAATCATTTTTCTGAAGGAACTCTGAGGAAAGTCATTCTAAATACTGGGGGAAAAAATCAGAACAGATTTCAGAAGTAGTATGCTTGATATCATACATAAAATGTAATTTAAAATATTCCAACATTTCAGTGTTAGGCTCAGCCACTATAACAGGTAAGTTTAAAAAGTGGGTTATATCTTTCATCTTCCTAGACTATAAGGTTAACTGAAAACCTTTTCCTTACAGCCCATGGGAAATCTACTGGATAGTGAATTTCTAGTGTTCTAAATTATTCCTTTTTAAAACCCCTCTATATTCTCTAAAAAAAATACTGAAAATGAATTTTAAAAATCACCTTTCAACAATGTTGAGGCAAGACACGCCATCCTGGCCACCCACAGCATAGAGAAAGCCTCCAAGCACAGCCACACCAACACTTGTCCTGCAGGTGCTTGTAGGAGCCACATCACTGCTCCACTGGTTTGTTTTGGGGTCGTACCTGCAGAGAACACATCAAACAGGGTCTGTATTACACAAAGAAAACTTGGCTAGGCTTATAAATGCAGTGACATATGATATAGTTAGTATTTAATCATTTCCACCCTTATTTAATTCAATTTGTTTCTGTGTGTTTTTTTAAACTTCTATGGTGCTGATTCTTCTGATGTTCATGTTATTTTTCTTTTCAACTACAGAATCTGTATCTCCAGATCTTGATACACTGAAAGGTTTCATAGATGTATTTGGTAAGTATCAAGAACATGGCTGAATGAAAAAGAGTAGGGGACAAGAAGCTAGAAGTTATTAAAAAATCAATTATTGTATGTTTCCAGTGTGCCATTGTGATAGATATTGGAGAAGATATTTTAACAATTATAGCCAATGTGACATGTACAAGTATATTCAAAATACTTGTGAAAGATCAGAGGACTGAGTAATTAACTAGTCTGCATGGTGCCAGAGAAGGCTTTATATAATAAGTGACCTTTGAATCTTTAAGAGATATTCCAGGGAAGAAAGAACAGCATGCAAACATATAGGCAAACAGGATGAAAGCGGATAGCATGTCCAGGAACTGCAAGCAATTTGGTGGCTCTGCACTAGAGTGTTTAAGAAATAGTGGTGTGCTGAGGGAGAAAGACTGAAAAAATAGGTGGAGGTCAGATCATAAAGGACTTGTATGTCACAGTAAGTGGTCTAGGCTGCCAACTAGTACCACAGACACAAAACTAAAGCAACAAGTTACATCAGTTTCTAATTAGCATCTCAAACAAAACAATATGGATAGTAGAGAAAAAAATTCAAATTGACCTTACCTTTCAACACTATTGAGATAAGAGGATCCATCATGGCCTCCTACTGCATATAACAGGTCATCAAGAACACTGACTCCAACTCCACATCGCCTTTTGCTCATTGAAGCTACCATTCGCCATTCATTAGTCTGTGGATCATATCGTTCAACACTAGAAATGGCATCTCCACTGCACCAACCACCAACTGGGGAAGTAACAGAAATGGTCAGGAGAATATCTGTCCTAAAGCATAGGACAGGTCCTAAAGCATATCACTCACTGCTAACCATTACACAGCCCTAATGCTTGGACTTGTCGGATGCCTCTAGAAGCAAGTTAAAACATAAATTATGATGTTTGCTTATTCCACTGGGATTACCATAATCTTATTCTTTTTGGGGAGGGATTTTTGGCTCATCTACTCATGATCTCTTTATAGACTGTGTTGTGACTAATACAGAAATGACACATTTCAAAATGTTTTGCTTTCTGTTTATCTGGTCTGTATTGAATTCTACAATATATCCAACATTACATTTAAGATCAGAAAACATTTTGAAGAAATTACATTTTTCAAAAGTAATACTCAGAATAAAAGGTTCAAACTGAGCTCAGTAAAGCTCTGAATGCTCCCTGAAAAAAAAGAAAACTAATTATAGCAGAAATTTTTAATTTGTTATTCTTTAAAATCATCTCTATTTCAATCTAAAATAAGAGCTAGATTCTGGAGCATAGACGGTGAGGTCTAAAGATAACCTCAAAATATTTGAAAACTAATGGTTTCAAGGAGGTCTCAATAACTTCCTGAGCCAGAATAAAATGAGAATGTCTCTAACCGTCTTCTGCTGGATTTGAAAACTCACTTCCTTATTTCAAATCTCAATATGCTGTATACATTTTATTTATTATGGTTTCATTTAAACTAGGATATTCAACTAATACTAAGTCACAGTAAGTTTTGTGTATATTAATTTGCTTCAATTTGTATTCTGTTCTGGGATATATGCCTGGAGTTTCAATATCAGAGAAAGTATCTTCACTTTTAACATAAAATTTGGCTGTAAATGTGAGGGTTATAAGCACTTGAGACAAATCAAACAGCCTAATTATTAAAACTCAGGCACAATTTTATAATGAAAGCCATTGAAACCAGCTTTGTATTGGATTTCATGGCTGCAGATGAAGTTAATATCACTTCATAAACTGTGTTCTTTGATACTAAAGGGAAAAAAAGATAGGCCATTAAGAAATCAAATTTAAACCTTTCTTGTGACTTAGGGAAACAAGAAAAGGAAAGAGCTGTTCAATTCCACTGCCTCATGGCAATTTTATGTGAATTATAATTTCCAAAGCAGCAGGTGATTGCAATAACTGGGACAGAATGAAGTTATTATTAGAAGTCAAGCACATGGTACTTGAGGCATCCCTGGTGGCTCAGTGGTAAAGAATCCACCCGCCAATGTAGGAGATGTGGGGTTCGATCCCTGGGTATGGAAGATCCCTTGGAGGAAACGGCAACCCACTCCAGTATTCTTGCCTGGAAAATTCCAAGGACAGAGGAGCCTGATGGGCTACCATCCATAAGGTTGCACAGAGTTGGACATGACTGAGTGACTGAGCACACATACATGCACATGGTATTTAGCAAGATAAAGTATATGCATAGTTTCTGCTGTGAGAATTATCAATTTGTATTAAGTGATGTTCTTAAGAAAAAATATTGCTGAAAAGGGGACATATAGTTTTATATGTGTAATTACTTCAAAGACAGATTTGGTCAAAAAGTGTTACCTTAAAGTAGGCAACTTTCATAAAGTATCTGTGATAAAGATCAATGAACTGTGAACACTAAAAAAAAAAAAAAAAAAACCCAAACAAAATAGAAACACAGAATTGAGAAGCATCAAGAAGCCTAACAGAAAACAAGAGGAAAAGCCAGAAGACATCAATAGGAGTAAATGCTTCTGAGTAAAAAAACTACTAAGACTATAGATTTGATCTTAGGCTTCCAGGATGAAGAAAGGAAGACTCAATTTTCCAAAGTTAAGTGAGAACTGGTAATTTGCATTCCAAAGATAATGTAAACAAAATTGTAATAATAATCAAAGAAAATTAAGGATTAAGTTTTAAGTAGAGACAGATGACTCCAGATCTAAAATATCAGTGTAATAGTATGACTCAAGAATAAAGGTCAGATCTGGCATAAAGAGACTAAGAAAGCAAGGAAAACCAATACCAGTTGTAGAGAAAAGCCATTAGAAAAGACCTAATGGCTTTTCTCTACAAATGAAAATGGAAACCTTGGTAGTGTAAAAGAAGTGAGAGATGTCATAACTTTTATTCTTTATATTTTTCTGCTAATCAATTTCTATATTGCATGTGTGAGTGAGTGAAAGTTGCTCAGTCATGTCTGACTCTTTGCGACCCCATGGACTATACAGTCCATGGAATTCTTCAGGCCAGAATACTGGAGTGTGTAGCCATTCCCTTCTCCAGGGGATCTTCCCAACCCAGGGATCAAACCTAGGTCTCCTGCATGGCAGGCAGATTCTTCAGCAGCTGAGCCACCATATTGCATGTGTATTCACTTCTATGTTCAGAAAAAGAAAATGTTACTCAAAAATAAATCTTTCATTTACGAAGTGACATTAACAATCCATTATTGTTTTCCAATTTTACTTTTCTATTCATTATGATGGGTCGATGCTAATTTCTCACTAGCGTTCAGCAGGATTAACAGCATGCAATTAATCTTTATTTAGTGCCTGTTCTGACAAGAATGCTATACAATCTAGAAACTACAAAGATAGATCAGAACTGGTCCTTGCTCTGAAGTAGTTAACAATATAGTGGAGGAATCAGATACCCAATCAGCAATATGAAATTATGAGATTACTAGCAAGAGTTTGAAATTGATCCAATTTAAATGGCTTTAAATGGCTTCTAAAGAAGGCAAAGTGTGATTCATTAATACCATTATATAATCAAAAGAGGAGAATGAAATTTTAGTGAAGATGGTTACACATTAAAAACATGGCACCTGATAATTTATAATCATGTCACATTGGAAGAAAATGGTGGGAACCAGCAGGATAAAGATGGCAGTCGTTGAATAATCCAAGTGAAAGAAAGAAAGAAAGAAAATGAAGTCGCTCAGTCATGTCCGACTCTTTGTGACCCCATGGACTGTACCCTACCAGGGTGAAGTCAAGTTTAAATTTCTATTTAATAGAGCTACATTATTTTCTCTCAGCATCCCCAAAGGTGTACCTTGTCTAGTTCCACTGGATTGGTACCTTCCCACCACTGAATCCAGAAAGAACCCTAGATGTGAAATATACTTCCCATATACCTATTTGGTTTAGTCTCTAGCTTTTTATCATATAGGGCTTCTCTTCTGTTCCACTTTCTCCTGAGTTTCCATTATCCTCCTCTCTTCCTTAACCTAGTTGTTAATCTCGGCCAGAATGTTCTGAGGCTCATGAAGCAGTAGTATATTGTCATCCCTACTTCAGGTACTATAACAGCCAAATAAAATATTTAATAGATCTTGATAACAATGTATATACCTCCACAAAGATGGCCCTACTACTAGAATTCCTGAAACCATCCCGATTCAATGAAAATAAACCACAGGTATCAAATAATTAGATCTTGCATCCTTCTAGTTAAAAAAAAATAGACAACCAACTTTCACAATTGGGGAAACAGAAACTCTGATGTTTATAGCATTCTTATATGTACAGGGAGCTGGCACAACAAACTGCTTTTATAAATAACAGACCTTTAACAATATAATTTATCTAGTTTAACCAACAAAGCTAAACTAATGTTATAAAGATTTCCCTGGGAACTTAACCAGATCTGGCAATAAATTTATTCACCAACTGATGGGAACTATAGATGCTATGTGGGAGTGAAGAGGCAGATGTATACAGCTGTGAGCACGCAACCAAGAGTCTGTGTAAACCTACATGAGTATGTGAATATGTAGCTGAGCATGCATATATAGGAATGAAAGTCATAGGAGTAAATAAGAATGATAACAGAAATAAATTTGTTAATAACAATGAACAAAGGCATTAGGATACTAGGAGTATAGAAGAATTCAGTACATGATAAATTAATAATCGAGTTTGAAATCTAAAACAAGAATGAAGGAATGCTTTCAAAAGAGAGGAAAAAAGCCTGATGAGGATTAGAGAGAAAAAGAAAACTTGGCATCCATTTTCTTCTTGAAGAAATGCAGCAATACTCTATGTGAAGAAATTGAGATGAAAAAATTTAAAAAGGAGAAATCAAACATGAATTGTCAAACTTTTCTTCTAAAAATATAAGGGAAAATATATTCCCACATGCCAAGAGAAAATAAAACTGAAGGGGAAAAGATTAGGCAACTGGTTAGGTTGATGGGAAAGGATACTATGACCCAGTGATTCTACGGGATTTCCTGATGAAAAGTGATGGAATGCTTCACACATCAAACAGAATCCCAGGAAGCCTACATTTAAAAGTAATGGAATTCTGAAATGTGGCAGCATAAATAAAAAGATTACCATAGGTTCCATCTTTCTCCATGAATCAGGATTTGAAAAGAAAAACTGAAGAGAAAGAATTTGCTATAGATTGAATGTGTCCCTCCGAAATTCATATATTGAAGTCTAATCCTCAATGTGATAATATCAGGTGGTGAGGCTTTAGGGACGTGCTCTGTCCTCATGAATGGAATTAGTGCTCTTATAAAGAGACTTCACAGAGATCCTGTGCCCCTTCCTCTACCTGAGGACATAGCAAAAGATGAAAAGATGGAGTCTACGAAAAAGAATGAAGTGGGCCCTCAGCAGACACCAAAATACTTCCCAGCCTCCAGAACTATAAGAAATAAATAAATTTCTGTTTGTAAGCCACCCAGTATATGCTTTTCTGTTATAGCAGTCTGAGCGGACTAAGACAGAACTAGTGAGAAAATGTTTTACCAAACATTGTGAAAGTTGTTATTCAAGTGACTAAGGGAGCTGAATTTATGTGGATAGAAGTAAAACATCTAAGATTGAAAGTTCTCAAATATTTAGGGGCAGACAGCAGCAGCAGAATGATACAACACAATGTCTTAGGCTCCATCTAGCTCAGGAGAGCTACAAAAGAGTGTAATTGTTTGACATAAGATAATGTTTTTTGACAGTTCCATGTACTTATGAGGTGACTTGCACACTAGAATATAAATTCGTGCATATGATTAGTGCAAAACATCCACTGCATGACATTTTTAGGTTATATAAAAATACAGCATTCTTTTGAAAGTACCAGTGTTGGATCATGAGTTAAGAGGCAAGATACATAAGTTATTTTTTGTTTTCAAAAGGTGTGTATATTTTTTTTAACATTAAAAATTTTTTATTTATTTATTTTTTGGCCACACACTGTGTGGCATGCAGAAGCTTAATTCTCTAACCAGGGATTGAAACCGTGCCTGCTGCAGTGCAAGTGTGGAGTCTTAACCCCTGGACCGCCAGGGAAGTCCCCATGGTAAGTCATTATGTATTTCGTATGACGGTGGATATCACAGCTGTCCAAAGGACCGCTCAAATGACAATTTCTCGTGGAAAATATTCAGTTTAGCCATAGTATATTAAGATACAAACCTGCAAAGAGTACTTCTCCACATCGAATAGGTTTCCGTGGTCTTGTCCTTGGTCCTTGCATTAATGGTCGTTCTTGAGGCAACAGGAGATAGTTTTTAGCCTCATCTACCAAGTCTCTGTGAAAAAAATTCTGCCTTTATTCCGAATGTCTTAATAATATTGTTAGTCAAATCCCCATATGGTTAAGGTATATGTAAGATGGCAAAGGGGAGCAGCATAAATCAAACCAAATCATGAATGCCAGCCAGCACTTTTATTAATTTAGGCTAGTTGTTTATGTTTTTGGGCACATGGCATGTGGGATTTCAGAGATTGAACCCGTGTCCCCTGCACTGGCAGCTTGGAGTCTTAACCACTGGACTGCCAGGGAAATCCCACCAGCCAGTATTATAAAGGTCACAAACATGACAGCAATGATGCCAGTCACACTATGAGTTGTGAATTGACTGGTATTTCCATCATGACTTCATATCTTACTGCAAATTAGTCTAAAATTCAACATGCTTGAGACTAACAATGACTTATGGGAAACTAAAAATTACAAATTAACTTCCAGTCTGCATAGTTACTGCCTTCTAGTGAATTTGATTAGCTTTTGCAGGATACTGGCAAAGGAGCACATCAGCCACAACACTAGATATTTGCTAGATTAATTTAAGTAATAAAACTAGGTCAAAATTTGGATTGCTAAAAAGAAACACCCTACTATCATTTAATATTAATTTTCTATTTGGGACTGTATGAATAGTTCACTCTCAATAAATCTACTGAGGATGAACAGTTTTGTCTTTTTCTATGAAGGTACTTTATGAGAAGAACCTAGTAATTACACTTGTTAAATAAAGTATCCTAACTCAAACTATTTATGTACTTACTTCACTTGAGTCCTTTGAGTGATTCAGTTATCTGACTAGTACAAATTCAATCTGTTACTCTGTTCTTTCTCAACTCTGAAAGTGCTTCCTAAATTACACTATATTTCCATTTCTGTATTTATATTACAACAAGTAATTTATTCCTGCTGGACCAGGGCCAGGCATGACCCAATAATGTATTTCCAGTATATGATTTTGCTAAGGCCTCTTCTGAATTTATGCTAAAAATAAAAACAAAACCCCTCAAAATCCCAAGCTGATGACCAAGAACTTTTTCTAGCTTCCTCAGCTAAAAACAAAGACTGTGATCTCCTACTTGCTGGTTTTTAATTAAGTTGTTCAAGCGTTCCTAGAAAGAATATTATAGAGCTAATACTTAGGGGCAAACACAAAATTAATAGTAACAACAATAACAGGGGTTTCATACATATTAACTCATTTATTCTCTACTACAGCCCTTTGGAATAGGTACTGTTATTATCCTTATTTTATAAATAAAGGAACTGTACCAGAAAGAGGTTCAAGTAACTTGAATAAGGTCACACAGCTAGTAAATAATAAGGTCATGATAAAAGGAACAGGCTGCTTCCTTTTTTAAAACTTTTTATTTTGTATTGGGGTGTAGCCAGTTAACAATGTTATGACAATTTCAGGTGAATAGCAAAGAGACTCAGCTATACAGTAGGTCCTGTTGGTTATCCATTTTAAATATAGCAGGGTATACATGTCCATCCCAAACCCCCATCTCTTCCCCTCCCCGCCCCCAGAAACCATAAGTTCATTCTCTAAGTAGGAACAGGCTTGTTTTAAAAGTGACTTTGTGAGTATTTAGGGGAATTAATTACCATTTGTCTTTAAGTTTAAAAGGTAAACACATAAAAATCCTCTCTAACACCTCCTGTTAAAGGAACAGCCTTCAAATTATTGAAGAAATGCAAATGAATCTCTTATGTTCTATCTCTGGTCTAGAGATCCCTGATTCTAGAACAAGTTTCTTTAGTCACTAAGGGAGATCTAAAAGTTTGTGTAGTTTAAAGAGAGTTCTGACTCACTGTTTCATTTTTATATGTGTAACATGCTGGGAAGAAATGGTTAAAAACACCATGAGGTTTCATATTTGAAACTAAACCTTAAAATCTGTCAAATGGAAAAGTAGTTTATTAAATTTTATATATACTGTAGTTCAGAGATAGCTCAATAAAATAAATGTTTTGTTTGTCTTGTAAAAACATTTAGAATTTCTTTCAATTAAAAAAAATTTATGAAACTGCGTCATCAAACTCTAGTGGAAATCTTTCCACAGCTGCTTTAAGGGTGTAGCAGACCTTTAACTCTGTCTACAATCTCAGAAAGCAAGGCTGGTCCTATTTCCTAACAAGGCATATGTGATGGAATGAAAAAGTGCTCCTGACACACTTTTATGATGGAGTCAACAACATTATTTAACTTATCTCAAGAAAAGATATACTAGCAGAGAACTGTCTCTTCAAACTCAAGCTTGCATTAAATCTTAGAAATCTACCTCTTTATTGCCACTTCTACACCAACAAATACCACGCATAAAAAAAAAAAAACTAATGGAATGGAATACTGGAAATTCAGTCTTCTCTTCTTCCGTCTCCTCTTAACTCTAGCCCAGAGGAAAAATCTGTTAAATACTGGCTTGATTACAGCACTAAAAAATATAATATTTAGGAAGCAATACAAATAAAGAAATTAGGAGAGAACAGGAATGTTTGGTTGTTGATTTTTCCCATCCAGGACCATTCATACCTGCATTCTTCATCACTTTTGATGAGGGGATCAGAGCCTACAGTGCCCACCAGGAACTTGGGACTAAGCAAAGGCAACCGCACATGCTGCAGAACCTATGAGATAATAAACAATATTAAAGGCACAAACGCCATCTGTAAGGTATTTAAGAGAATACATAACTCATGCTCCCCGACTGTGTTTCCAATTGTTTTGAGATCTAATTGGATGAATTAATTGATCTAATAAATAATGAAGGTGGAAGGCATAAATACAAACCTAAATTTATTCCAACCACCAGCTCAGTAATTAGAATAATCAGTATCACTTTAGCATGCTTCTTTATGCTTTCAGTAGTATAAGCTCTTCTAATAACAATCTAGAAGAATATACTATCAAATTGCTAAGGACTGTAATCATAATAACAAGAACATCAAACATGTCATTTAGTGACCACTTATGACCCGTATCATTCCTTTACTCTTCAAACTGTGGTGGGATTCCCAAATCATAGAGAAGGGAGACATGATAACTGCCATCCTTGCTTTCTTTTGTTAATTATGTACCATTTAGGTTCTGATTTATGCTATAGCACAAACCTAGAGTTGATGCAAAACAGAGGAAGCAAAGGAGCAAAAGGTTAATAATGATAAACACTTAAAATGTTTAACACTTAATCTCGTTGGTTATTTGGAAAAAGATGGTCTTTCTTACAGTCTAATACGAATGACAGTAATAACTGTTTCTTTTTTGCAAATCAAATATGTATTATTTTATCCAGTACAAAACAGTTACTTCAAGAAGCATTTCCCTGCATACCTGGGGTAACTGAGGACGTCTTTCTTGAATACTGTATTTAACCCAGGCCATCACTGCATTGAACACCTGTTCTTCACTGCGAACATTTAGTTCATCACTAGATATTATATCAATGAGTTGATTGGCTGGAAGCAACATGAACTCTTCACTTTCCATCACCTGTTTGAAGTTAGGTAAGAATAAAATGGAAAACATCCTGTGATCAGATTTGACTGTTTTAATATTTTTCTTCAGGATTGTAGGGCAAAGCTTTATTTCACAATGGAGCTGAAGTTCAATATAGTACCAGAGGACAAGAAAAGTTTAAAAAGAAAAAAAGATAGGTAGAGCACAGAAGGTTTTTAGAACAATGAGACTATCCTGTATGATACTACAGTGGTGGACACATGTTATCCTACATTTGTCAAAACTCATAGAATGTACAATGCCAAGAGTGAACCATATGTAAGTTATGGACTTTGGATGCTAATATGTCAATGCAGGTTCATTAGTTGTAACAAATGTATTTCTCTGGTGCAGGATGTTGATATTGGGAGAGGTTACGTGTGTCGCTTACTAAATGGACATGAATCTGAGCAAACTCCAGGAGATAGTGAAGGACAGGGAAGCCTGGTGTGCTGCAGTCCATGGGGTCACAAAGAGTCGGACATGCTTAGTGACTGAACAACATGTATGTGTGTGTGGAGACAGGGTATATGGGAACTGTACTTTCTGCTCAATTTTGCTGTGACCCTAAAACTACTCTAAAAAAATAAAGTTTATTAATTTTTTAAAAAGGGAACATAGGAGAATACAGATGGCACAATTAAAATTTAGGAAAAATAGCAATTTGTGATTTAGACAATTTAAGAAAAAAAGATGCTTTTTTTCTCAGTATGAAGTATCAAGATAAAAATTTATATTCAAAATAAACTATACCAAATTATAACTCCAGAAATTAAGAGGCATATAAAAAAATCAGGAAAAGCTTTCAGAGGAAGGTTAGTTGCTGAAAGGGCAATGTCTAGGACAGAAACACCAAGGGTCCAGTTTGAGAAAGAATGAGGGTGTCAGCATTTCTGTAAGCAAGAATGAACATAATGATATAAGCCATTAGACCCAAGAAAACCCCTCTGAGGACCACACCACTCAGATATATTCATATTCTCATATGTATATATGAAACTATAAACACATATAATTTATCTGTATCCAAGGTTTGGGAAATTGTCAGAATGCAGATGAAATGGCAACAAGGATGTTATCTGATTGTGCAATTCAGCCACAAATCCCCAAATCTTGTAAATCTTGTCAAGATTGTATGTAGAGTAAAAGGGACAGGGTGCAATGCAAACAGTCACTGCTACACTTCATGTGGCTTCTGTCTCATTCAGAACATTGTTCTGCCTGTGACGTCTATTAGTGTAGGAAGGATATAGTTTAAGAGCTCGAATTCCCACCATGCAACCTCTGATGCATATGCTATATTCTCTCAGGACAGGGCTACTTTCATGCTCATCAAAAAAATCAGAATATTTACCAGGATTTGAGATAAGCCGTAACAAGTTGACTACTTGGTTAAGAATTTTTTTCCCAAGCACATCAGAAACAAATACAAATCTCAAAACAATTAAGGGCCATACAAAGTCAGCTGTACTTATAGTAGAAAATACTAAAGAGCACTTCAATTTTTATGGCACACGTCTTCATATCATCTGAGTGAGAGACCCTCTGGGGCTCAGGAAATGAAATTGGAAACCTTTAAATTTTAAGTGAAGTTGCTTAGTCAGGTCACTTAGTAGTTAGAATGTCTGCATTGTATTCTCTGTAGCAGCGTTGTTGGATTTAGCAAATAATATATGGCATGATTATACTAAAAACTACTTGTTTATCTGGAATAAATTCACCTGGGCACCCTGTATTTTGTCTGGCAGACTTATGTTGGGGGGTGTAAAGTTAAGGGCCAGATTTGGGGTCTAGTTCCAGATGAAGTATGCTGACCTTTAGCATGCAAAACTTTAGCAAGGCTGTATTTCTTTCTTCTTAATTTTTCTTCAATCTGATTTCTTTACTAAAGACAAGCCGTATCATATATCTTTGTGAAGTTCCTTAACATTCTTTTAGGATCTTGTCAAGAGTATAAAAATGTCCCCCCCCCCAAAAAAAAATGTTCCCCAATTTAGTGATTATAAAACAAATATTATATAAATATCAAGGATCACCAAGTTTAAAGTTTATGAATAAACCATCCTGATATTAAAAAGTCACTTAGTGGAAACCTTAGAGGGCAAGAAGATAAAAATATCTGTGTGAGAAAATACTTTTTGGCACTAAGAGTAAAAAGAATACTTTTGATGAACAAAGATATTAATGATCTTCCATTAGGGCAAATCTAGCACCAAATTCTATCCTTGAACCAAACAACCAGGTTAAGAAAATAATGCTTTAAAATGCCCCCTTTTTATTTATTTTTGAAGTTTTTTTTTTTTAACATGGATCATTTTTAAATTCTTTATTGAATTTGTTACAATATTGCTTCTGTTTTATGTTTTGTTTTTCTTTTGGGCTGAGGCATGTGGGGTTTTAGCTCTCCGATGCATGTAGGATCGAACCTGCATCCCCTACATTGTAAGGTGAAGTCGTACCCACTGGGCCACCAGGGGAGCCCCCAAATAACTGCTTTTTAAAATAAAGAGTTTGCAGGAAATCTAAATTTTAAGTCCCACACTATTATGGTAAAAGCTTACTTTTAGTTTCTTCAGATAAATGTAGATGCAATTTGAAGAATGAATAAAGCTGAAAACAACAAGAATGAATAAGGAAAATATTCTAGAGTTGTAACAGAAATGAATGGTGAACTCAGTGGCATTGAGTTGAAAGAAAAAAGTTATGTTTATGAGCAAGTGTAACACTGTATGAATTAAATTTGTTGTTGTTTAGTTGCTAAGTCATGTCTGACTCTTTGTGACCCCATGGACTCTAGCCACCAGACTCCTCTGCCCATGGGATTTCCCAGGCGAGAATACTGGAGTAGGTTCCCGTTTCCTCCTCCAGGATGAATGAAGTTAGGCGTAAGAAAATAGAAGGAAATTAAATAGAGACTTAAGTCTGAAAATCATTTAAATGAGTCACAAGTGGTAAGCCCTAAATGGTGACTTTTTTTTTTTTTTGCATCGACACAGAACCATTCTAGTCCATGAATAAAGTAAGGTTTTCTTCACTGGGATTTCATTATATCAGGTTCACTTTGGAGACAGGGTTAGAACTGCAAGGGATTCTAAAACCTTCTGTACTATTAAGAATATTCTTCAGATATTTGTAACTACCTTAGAACTAAAACTCAAGCTATGTTTAAAGCAAGAAATTTTTAAAAATCAACTTTATTTAAAATGTACAGTTCAATAGATTTTGATAAATGTACACACACATGTAACCATTACCACAATCAAAATATAGAACATTACCATCATCCCCAAAGATTCTAAAGCAGGGATTTCTTAATCTGCGGTCCAATGACTTTGGCAAAGTATTTTAGAAATTCTCAGTGATGGCAAATCTTTATTTTTTGCAGAGTGGATTTGATTTTTAAAAATAGTGGAACAAAGTTAAAAGTCAAATCTGTTAAAGAAGTTGTGTGAAGTTTACGCTGAATGAAAAATTAAGTTTGACTGTAAAATACTGATGCAGTTAATTTTAATCAAGTATAAACTCCACTTAGTCATGGTTATTCCTCTTTTATATTTTGTTGGAATCAATATTATATTAAGGACTCTCCCATCTAAATTCACGGAGAAGGCAATGGCACCCCACTCCAGTACTCTTGCCTGGAAAATCCCATGGATGGAGGAGCCGGGTAGGCTACAGTCCATGGGGTCGCTAAGAGTCGGACACGACTGAGCGACTTCACTTTCACTTTTCCCTTTCATGCACTGGAGAAGGAAATGGCAACCCACTCCAGTATTCTTGCCTGGAGAATCCCAGGGACAGCGGAGCCTGATGGGCTGCCGTCTATGGGGTCGCACAGAGTCAGACACGACTGAAGCGACTTAGCAGCAGTAGCAGCATCTAAATTCATGAGAGGTACTGATCTGCAGTTTCCCTCTAGTGTCTGTGGTTTGCACATTAGGGTAATTTTGACCTTATTTGGCAACCTCCTGCATGTTTTTCTGGAAGATTTTATATAGGGTTAGCATTATTTCTTTCTGAAATGTTTGACATAATTCACCATCTGGGATTGCTTTTTTGTGGGAAGGTTTTAAAATTATTAATTCAATTTCTTTCATAGATATAGAGTTATTCTGGTTTTCTATTTCTTAAGTTTTTGTAATTTGTGTTTTTCAAAAAATTTGTCAATTTCATCTCAGTTGAACTTAGCAAAAGTTCATGATATTGTTGTTCATGATATTCTGTTTTATCTGTTTTAATGTCTGAGGGATTTATAGTGATGTCTTCTTTCTTATTTCTGATACTGGTAATTTGTATCTTCTCTCCTTTTTTTCTTGAGAAGTACAGCTAGAGGTTCATCAGTTTTTTCAAAGTAACATTGATTTTTGCTCTATCTTTTATTCTTTGTTCCTTCTATTTTGGGTTTAATTTGCTCTTCTTTTTCTAGTTTACAAACGTAACCATCAGAACAAAAAGACAAACCTTCCTATATACTAAAAAAATTAAGGACTGGTGGTCCAGTGGTGGGGAATTTGCTTGCCAGTGCAGGGGACACGGGTTCAGTCCCTGGTCCAGAAGATCCCACATGCCACAGGGCAACTATGTCTGTGTATCACAACTACTGAGCCCACACTCTAGAACTCAGCAGCTGCAACTGCTGACCCCATGAGCAGCAGTTACTGAAACCCACATGCCCAGCACGCATGGCTCTGCAACAAAAGAAGCCACTACAATGAGAAGCCCAAGCACTGCAATGAAGAGTAGCCCCCGCTTGCTACAACTAGAGAAAGCCCATGTGCAGCAACAAAGACCCAGCACAGCCAAAAATAAAACAAATACATCTTTAAAAAAGAGGATCTACAGGAAAGAGAAAATCATAACAGAAAAAGCAAATATATAAAAGGATTATAGATCACTTAAATAAACCAGTACAGAGATTTTTTTTAAGTAAAAAAATTTTATGAAATTGATTATAAATACAACAGCAAAAGGATTAACATGAATATGTAAAACAGGACATCAAAATGATAAAATATAGGGGAAGGAAGTAAGAAAATGTAAAAATTTTTAGAATGTGTTTAAGATGATATAATTACCAGTTTAAAGTAGATATAGTAATGGGTTA
Source organism: Giraffa tippelskirchi (assembly GCF_054371585.1). Taxonomy (NCBI): domain Eukaryota; kingdom Metazoa; phylum Chordata; class Mammalia; order Artiodactyla; family Giraffidae; genus Giraffa; species Giraffa tippelskirchi. Next base: position 24,758,903 of record NC_137279.1, read on the forward strand.
ACATATTTGAAAATCAAGGTAACCACAAATCAAAAACATACAATAGATTCACAAAAGGCAAAAAGAAGATAACTCAAGCATAATACAAAAACCATCAAACACAAAAGGAAAAACAAAAAGAAAAGAATAAAGAAATACAAAATCAACTGGAAAATAAGGTTTAAAATGGAAATAAATAAATATATGTCAATAATTACCTCAAATGTCAACAGACTAAACGCTCCAGTCAAATGACATAGAGTGGCAGATTGGATAATAAAACAAAAGCCTAAAATATGCTGCCTACAAATGATGCACTTTAGGATGAAAGATACACACAGACTGAAAGTGAGGGGATAGAAAAAAGATACTTCAAGCAAGTGGAAATGATAAGAAAGCAGGGGTAGCAGTACTCCTACCAGATAAGATAGACTTTAAAACAAAGACCACAGAGAAAGATAAAGAAAGACATCATAAAAAGACATTGATAAAAAGATCAATATAAGAAAAGGATATTATACTTGTTAAAATATAAGTCCACAATATAGGAGCTCCTAAATACGTCAAACAAATACTAACAGACATAAAGGGAGAAATTGCAAGGAATACAATAACAGGAGACTTTAATATCCCACTGGCATCAATGAACAGATAATCTACACAGAAAATCAATAAGGCACCAAAGGTGCCTTAGGTCAGTCTACTAAGACAAAAGCAAAAATAAACAAGTAGAACCTAATTAAAGTTATAAACTTTTCCACAGCAAAGAAAACCATAAACAAAACAGAAAGACAATCAACAGAATGGGAGAAAATATTTGCAAGTGATGCAGTTGGCAAGGGCTTAATTTCCAAAATACACAAATGGCTCATATAGGTCAATATATTAAAAAAACAAGCAATCACATCAAAAAATGGGCAGAAGATCTAAATAGACATTTCTTCATAGAAGACATAGATGGCCAACAGGCATAAGAAAAGATATTCTACACTGTTAATTATTAGAAAAATGCAAACCAAAACTACAACGGGATATCACCTCACAATGGTCAGAATGGACATTATCAAAAGTTCTACAAATAATAAATGCTGGAGAGAGTGTGGAGAAAAAGGAATCCTACACTGTTGGTGGGTATGTAAATTGATGTGGCCACCATGGAGAGTATGGAGGTTCCTTAAAAAACTAAAGATATAGCTATCACACAATCAAGCAATCCCAGTTCTTGGCATATATCCAGAAAAGATGAAAACTTTAATTCAGAAAGATACAGGCACCACAGGGTTCACAGCAACACTATTTACAATAACCAAGACATGGAAACAACCTAAGGATCCATCAACAGATGAATGGATAAAGAAGATACGGTGTGTATGTGTGTGTGTGTGTGTATACACACACACAATGGAATATTACTCAGCCATAAAAAATGAAATAATACCATTTGCATCAACACGGGTTGACCTAGAGATTATCATACTCAGCTAAATAAGTCAGACAGATAAATATTATATGATACCACTTACATGTGGAATCTAAAAAAAAATGATATAAATGAATTAATTTACCAAACAGAAACAGACTCACCTCACAGACATAGAAAGCAAATTTATGGTTAACTAAAGTGGGAAGGGCAAGAGAAGGATAAATTAGGAGTTTAGGATTAACAGATATACCCTACTATATATAAAATAGATAAACAACAAACAATAAGGTCCTACAGTATAGCACAGGGAACTACATTCAGAATCTTTTAATAACCAAAATGGAAGAGAATCTTAAAAATAACCAAATATATAGATATTCAAAACTGACTCTCATATATATGTATATAAACTTATATGCTGTATCATACATTTTATCTATATAAACTGAATCACTTTGTTATACACCATAAAATAACACAAAATTGTAAATGAACTACATTTCAATTAAAAAAAAAGAGAAAAAAAAAGGGAAAGGGCCCAAATCAATAAAATCAGAAATGAAAAATGAAAAGTTAAAACCAACACCACAGAAATACAAAGGATCACAGAGACTGTGATGAACAACTCCATGCCAATAAAAGGTACAACCTAGAAGAAATGGACAATTTCTTAGAAAGGTACAGTTTCCCAAGACTGAACCAGGAAGAAACAGAAAATGAACAGAACAATTACCAGTACTGAAATTGAATCAGTAATTAAAAAATTCCCAACAAACAAAAGTCCAGGACAAGATAGCTTCAAACATTTTACCAAACATTTAGAGATGACTTAATACCTATACTATTCCCCAAAACTTCAGAGGAATACTTCTGCAGTCTTCTATGAAGCCATCATCACTATGACACCAAACCAGACAAAGATATCACACACAAAAAAGAAAATTACATGTTACTATCACCAATGAACAAAGACGCAAAATCCTCAACAAAATAATACTAGCAAACTGACTCCAACAATACAGTAGAAGGATCATCCACCATGATCAAGTGAGATTTATCCTAGGGATACAAGAGTTTTCAAACATCTGCAAATCAATCAATGTGATACACTATATTAACAAACTGAAGAACAAAAACTATGTGATCATCTCAGTAGATGCAAAAAAGCTTCTGATAAAATTCAATGTCCATTTATGATAAAAACTCTCCCAAAAGCAGGCATATAATACAAGCTGTATAAATGATAAACATATAGCTAACATCATCTTCAATGGTGAAAAGTTGAAAGCATTTCCTGTAAGATCAAGAATAAGACAAGGATGACCACTCTCACCACTTTTATTCAATATAGTTTTGGAAGTCCTTGCCACAGCAACCAGAGAAGAAAAATAAAAGGGATCCAAATTGGAAAGGAAGACATAAAACTGTCATTGTTGGCAGATGACATACTATACACAGAAAATCCTAAAGATGTGTTCAGAAAACTACTAGAGTTCACCAATTAATTCAGTAAAGTTGCAGGATACAAAATGAATACACAGAAATCTGTTGCGTTTCTATAAACTAACAAGTATCAGAAGGAGAAATTAAGGAAACAATCTCAATTATCATCACATCAAAAAGAATAAAATACCTAGGAATAAGCTTGCCTGAGAAGCAAAAGACCTGTGCTCTTAAAACTATAAGATACTGATGAAAGAAACTGAAGACAACACAAATAGACTGAAAGATATATTGTGTTCTTGGATGGGAACAATCAGTACTGTTAAAATGACTCTACTCCCCAAGGCAATCTATACATTCAATCCAATTCCTATCAAATGACCAATGACATTTTTCACAGAACTAGAACAAATATTTAAAAATTTGTATGGAAACACAAAAGACCTCAAATAGCCAAAACAATCTGGAGAAAGAACAGAGCTAGAGGAATCATGCTCCCTGACTTCAAATTATACTACAGAGCTACAGTAATCAAAACAGTATGGTGTGTGTGTGTGTGTGTGCGTGTGTGTGTGTGTGCGTGCACGCGCGCACGCGCGCTGTGTGTATGCTCAGTTGCTCAGTCATGTCCAACTCTTTGTGACCCTATGCACTATAGCAAGTCAAGCTCCTCTGTCCATGGGATTTTCCAGGCAAGAATACTGGAGCAGGTTGCCATTTCCTTCTCCAGGGGATGTTCCTGACCCAGGGATCGAACCCGTATCTTCTCTGTCAGCAGGAAGATTCTTTACCACTGAGCCACCTGGGAAGCTCAATCAAAACAGTATGGCACTGGCACAAAACAGACACATAGGTCAATGGAACAGGACAGAAAGCCCAGAAACACACCCACACACTTATGGTCAATTAAGCAAAACTAAGGAGGCAAGAATACACAATGGAGAAAAGACAGTCTCTTTAATAAGTTGTGCTGGAAAAAACTGGACAGCTACATAAAAGAATGAAATTAGAACATTCTCTAACATCATATACAAAAGTAAACTCAAAATGAATTAGGAGGTAGGGATTCAAATACATATGCTACTATATATAAATGGAGAAGGAAATGGCAACCCACTCCAGTATTCTTGCCTGGAGAATCCCATGGACAGAGGAGCCTGGCGGACCATGGTCCATGGGGTTGCAGAGAGTCAGACATGACTGAAGTGACTAAGCACGCACTATATATAAAATAGATAACCAACAAGGACCTATTGTCAAGCACTATATTCAGTATCTTTTTTATAATGGAAGAGAATGTAAAATAATAATAACAATCACTTTGTTGTACATCTAAAACTAACACAACATTATAAATCAATTACATTTCAATAAAAACTAAAAAAATAAACACCCCCCCCACACCAAAAGTTCTATGAATAATACTATGAATTAAACTGGCTGCTTTTGAAAAAAATAGAAAAAAACCTTCAAAATGGATTAAAAACCTAAACATAAGACCACATACTATGAAACTCCTAGAGGAAAATATCAATAGAACACTCTTTGACATAATCGCAGCAATATTTTTTTTGGATCCATCTCCTAAAGTAAAGGAAATAAAAGCAAAAATAAACACATGGGAGCTAATTACACTTAAAGCTTTTGCACAGCAAAGGAAACCACTGACAAAACAAAAAAACAACCTACTGAATAAAAAAATATTTGCAGATGACACAACTGATAAGGGATTATACACACGGAAAAGTTCGGGAGTAAAGGAATATGATGTATGCAACATACCCTCAAACTGCTGCAAGAAAAATATTTATATAATAAGGACAAAATGATAAAGAAAAAGTGGCAAAATGTTAACAACTGATGAATCTCGGTAAAGGGTATGTGAAAGATTCTTCTTTTTCCTACAGTTTTTTATATGTTTATATTTTTTTCTTTTGATTGTTTTTTCAAGTAAAGTTTAAAAATTATTTTTTCCAATCTGATAGGTTAAGAAATGTTGTTTTTACGTATTTTTTTAGTTATGTGTAATGGTATCTTTCCATGTTTATTTTACATTTAATATTTTTATATATTGCTTATTCATATCCTTTGCCTATTTTTCTGCTGTTTTTTAAATGGTTTTTCTCATTCAGTTTGTATGATCTTATAATAATTAGTGTTTCTTCTGTCATGTATGCTCCGAATATGTTTTCAGAGTTTGGCATTATTTAATTTAGTTTAAGGTGCTTTTTGCTTGTTACTGTTGTTATGAAAAATAACATTTAATTTTTATGCAGTCAAATTTATCAGGCTTCTGGGTTATATCCTGCCTGCTGCTGCTGCTACATCACTTCAGTCGTGTCCGACTCTGTGCGACCCCATAGACAGCAGCCCACCAGGCTCCGCCGTCCCTGGGATTCTCCAGGCAAGAACACTGGAGTGGGTTGCCATTTCCTTCTCCAATGCATGAAAGGGAAAAGTGAAAGTGAAGTCGTTCAGTTGTGTCTGATTCTTAGCGACCCCATGGACTGCAGCCTACCAGGCTCCTCCGTACACTGGATTTTCCAGGCAAGAGTACTGGAGTGGGGTGCCATTGCCTTCTCCACATCCTGCCTAGAAAGGCCATTTTTACCCTAAGCCTAGTAATGCTTTCTTCTAGGACTTTTAGAATTTAAATTTTTAGGTTTATTTATCCCTTGAGAATTCCCTCTGTTTAAAGAGTTTATTTTCCCCCCAAATAACCAGTTTTACTAATGACATGTATTAAACAATTTTACCTTCCTCCACTGACTTGATCAAACCAGTCAATCCTAAAGGAAATCAGTCCTGAATGTTCATTGAAAGGACTGATGCTGAACCTGAAGCTCCAATACTTTGGCCACCTGATGCAAAGAACTGACTCCTTGGAAAAGACCCTGATGCTGGGAACAATTGAAGTCAGGAGATAAGGTGGTTGGATGACATCACCGACTTGACGGACATGAGTTTGAGCAAGCTCGAGGAATGCTGCAGTCAGGGAAGCCTGGCATGCTGCAGTCCATGGGGTTGCAAAGAGTCAGACATGACTGAGTGACTGAACTGAACCACTGACTTAAAACATCTATTTTTGGACTCAGAGCTACACCGATTTGCTGTCTTTAGTTTCAAAATGTTTTCACATTTCTTAAAGACAGTGATTCTAATATTGAATTTTAGAAACTTCCTGGATGTTCTACCATAACTAGTTTTCCCTTGGTATCTAAGGAAGATTGGTCCCAGGACTGTTTCCCACTCCACTTCCTCCATATCCCCAGGATACCAAAATTCCTAGATGCTCAAGACTCATATAAAATGGCATAGTATTTACATGTAACTTATACACATCCTCCCATATACTTTAAGTCAACTCCAGATTAATTATAATACCTAATACAATACAAATGATATGTAAATAACTGCCAGCACCTGACAAATTCAAATGTTACCTTTGGGAACTTTATTAAATTTTTTTTCATATTTTTGATCCACGGTTGGTTCAATCTGTGAATGTAGAACCAGCAGATATGGAAGGCCAACTGTGTGTATGTATGTACGTATGTGTGTGTATATATCCTCCTTCCTATACAGTCCCTGCCTTTGCATTTCATGATGCTCATGCTGGTTTTTCTCCTCTCTCTATTCTAGTTATTCCCAGTTTTATTTGCCAATTGCTTTTTCACTAATCATCCTTCAATACTGGAAAAACTTGAGGGCTTTTCTCTCCTCCTACTAGGTGATCACATTGGCATCGATTTTTTTAACTTTGTTTATGGTGCTTTTTGTGAAAAGAAGCAAAGTGAAAAGCAAAGGAGAAAAGGAAAGATATACCCATTTGAATGCAGGGTTCCAAAGAATAGCAAGGAGAGATAAGAAAGCCTTCCTCAGTGATCAATGCAAAGAAATAGAGGAAAACAATAGAACGGGAAAGCCTAGAGATCTCTTCAAGAAAATTAGAGATACTAAGGGAACATTTCATGCAAAGATGGGCTCAATAAAGGACAGAAATGGTATGGACCTAACAGAAGCAGAAGATATTAAGAAGAGGAGGCAAGAATTCACAGAAGAACTATACAAAAAAGATCTTCACGACCCAGATAATCACGATGGTGTGACCACTCACACTCACCTAGAGCAAGACATCCTGGAAAGTGAAGTCAAGTGGGCCTTAGGAAGCATCACTACGAACAAAGCTAGTGGAGGTGATGGAATTCCAGCTGAGCTATTTCAAATCCTAAAAGTTGATGCTGTGAAAGTGCTGCACTCAGTATGTCAGCAAATTTGGATAACTCAGCAGTGGCCACAGGACTGGAAAAGGTCAGTTTTCATTCCAATCCCAAAGAAAGGCAATGCCAAGAATGCTCAAACTACTGCACAATTGCACTCACCTCACATGCTAGTAATGCTCAAAATTCTCCAAGCCACGCTTCATCAAGACGTGAACCGTGAACTTCCAGATGTTCAAGCTGGTTTTAGAACAGGCAGAGGAACCAGAGATCAAATTGCCAACATCTGCTGGATCATTGAAAAAGCAAGAGAGTTCCAGAAAAACATCTATTTCTGCTTTATTGACTATGCCAAAGCCTTTGACTGGGTGGATCACAATAAACTGTGGAAAATTCTGAAAGAGATGGGAATACCATACCACCTGACCTGCCTCTTGAGAAATCTGTATGCAGGTCAGGAGGCAACAGTTAGAACTGGACATGAACAACAGACTGGTTCCAAATAGGAAAAGGAGTACGTCAAGGCTGTATATTGTCACCCTGCTTATTTAACTTATATGCAGAGTACATGATGAGAAATGCTGGGCTGAAAGAAGCACAAGCTGGAATCAAGATTGCCGGGAGAAATATCAATAACCTGAAATATGCAGATGACACCACCCTTATGGCAGAAAGTGGAGAACTAAAGAGCCTCTTGATGAAAGTGAATGAGGAGAGTGAAAAAGTTGGCTTAAAGCTGAACATTCAGAAAACTAAGATCACGGCATCTGGTCCCATCACTTCGTGGCAAATAGATAGAGAAACAGTGGGAACAGTGGCTTACTTTTGGGGGCTCCAAAATCACCGCAGATAGTGATTGCAGTCATGAAATTAAAAGACACTTACTCCTTGGAAGGAAAGTTATGACCAACCTAGACAGCATATCAAAAAGCAGAGACATTCCTTTGTTAACAAAGGTCCATCTAGTCAAGGCTATGGTTTTTCCAGTAGTCATGTATGGATGTGAGAGTTGGACTATAAAGAAAGCTGAGTGCTGAAGAATTGATGCTTTTGAACTGTGGTGTTGGAAAAGACTCTTGCGAGTCCCTTGGACTGTAAGAAGATCCAACCAGTCCATCCTAAATCAGTCCTGGATGTCCATTGGAAGGACTGATGTTGAAGCTGAAACTCCAATACTTTGGCCACCTGATGCGAAGAGCTGACTCATTTGAAAAGACCCTGATGCTGGGAAAGATTGAGGGCAGGAGAAGAAGGGGATGACAGAGGATGAGATGGTTGGATGGCATCAGTGGCTCAACGGACATGGGTTTGGGTAGACTCCAGGAGTTGGTGATGGACAGGGAGGCCTGGCGTGCTGCGGTTCATGGGGTCGCAAAGAGTCGGATATGACTGAGTGACTGAACTGAAGTTGTTATAAAAGTTTTAAATTTATATACAGTCAAACTTATCAGTCTTTTCTTTTATGGCTTCAGGGTTATATCCTGCCTAAAAAGGGCTAAGACACATTTTAACTATTATAACTTCATTACTTTGTTGTTGGGTTGTGCTCAAGTCGCTCAATCATGTCTGATTCTTGTGATCCCATAGATTGTAGCCTGCCAGGTTCCTCTGTCCAAGGGATTTTCCTGGCAAGAATAATGGAGTGGGTTGCCATTTCCTTCTCCAGGGGATCTTCCCTACCCAGGAATTGAACTCACATCTCCTGCATTGCAGACATTACTATGTTGATAACTACTAAATTTTAATCTCAGCCTAATCTCTTTTCCGAGTTACAGACTGATATAAACAGTGACTTGCTCAATATCTCTACGTAGATATTTCACAGGTGTCTCAAACTGAATATATCTAAAATGGAACCCATGGTTATTCCTCCTCACGCTGTTTCCCTCTCCATTACATTTGTAGTACAGATTCCCAGAAATGGGATTGCCAAGACAAAGAGCATGAGCAAAATGTGTGTAATTTTGATATACTGCTCAGTTTCCTTTCAGAGGGGTTGTATCAGTTTATACTTACACTAGCAATTAGCTATTTCTCCATGTTCTTGTTAACAGGCTGTGTAACCAAACTTCCGGATATTTGTAATCTGGTAGATTACAAATTTGTATCTGATAGATAAAAAATAGTACTTTGGTGTAGTTTTAATTCATGTTTCAGTTATTATGAACAAACCTGAGCAGATTTTCATATGTTTAAGGGCAATCTGAACTTCTTGTTTACTACCCATTTTTAGGTCATTGGGCTAGGTTATTGACCAATAAGGAGCTCTTGATGTATTAAGGAGATATCATCTGTAACATGAGTTACAAATATTTTCCCTTAGTTTGTCTTAAATTTTTTGTCTCATTATTGTTTTACCATGCAAAATTTTAAAATATTTATATAGTCAAATCTATCAATATTTTCTTTTATGCTTTCTGGGTTAGTCAATGAGAAAGGCCTCTTCAAGATTTAAAGGAACTGTTTTGTGTCATCTTCTACTATTTTCATGGTTTCATTTTGTATTTTTTAAATCCTGGATCCATTCACTGGACGTATCCTGTTGGAAAGAAGAGTGATACTAAAGAATAAAATGGACATGCCATTCCTTTACTTAAAATCCTTTAATGGTTTTCTGTTGGTCTTAAGATCAAATTTCAAATTCCTAACATGGTCTATTAACTCCAATGTGATCTGGCCCTGTTCCTTCTGTAAAATTATTATGTAACATCCTTTATTGCTCTCTGGATCTCACTGGGTTTCTTTCAGTTCCTCATACTTGTTATGCTTTTTCATGTCTCAGAATCTTGGATGAACTGTTGCAGAACCCAAGTTAAATCTCTCTGTAATACATTGTTAAATTATCCAGGGCTTCTTTGTAGCACCCATTAACTCTAATTAATTATTTATGTAATTATGAATTCAGTAGCTGTCTTCTGTGACAGATTATAATTCTCCACTAGAACAGACACTCTAGGCATCTTGTTCACTACTGTAGCTTCTGTTCCCAAGCACAGTGGTGGAAGTATAGTAGCTTCACAGATATTTATTAAATGAATGAATTAATGAAGAATAACAGGTTTAATAAATTCTTTGGTAACATGTAATTTCATTTTTCTGATTATTAGTTCACCAAATAATCTGATATACTATATTGTTCTCCTAACAAATACATTGTGGATGCATTCAAACCACCAAGTACAACTCACCTCTTGAAAATTATGTTGAGTGAACTTGTCTGCTATCCTTAGCAACTCACGACATGAATGTGTGTCAGCAAAAGCCCGAATGCCCAGGCAGTTAGAAGGATCTAATTGTCTCTTCAAGAATTCACAACAGGCTTCTTGTATTTCTGCCAGCTGGAGGAGGCAAGCAGCTGGCAGAAGGGTTTGAACGTTGCCCTCTTCCACAGTTATCTGGGAGGTATATGCAAAGTCTATCAGCAGTTCCATAGCCCTCTCATCTATGTCCCGGATCACTACTTCCGTCTGACGGCTCTCTGCCAATTCTCCTGTAAACATAGCTCGGAAGTAGGGACTACAGGCTGACAAAATGACTCGATGGGCATATATCTTCTTAGCGCCCACAACTAGCACCACATCGCATAGCTCCCGGTGTTTTCTCAGAAGGTTAATCACTTCCAAGGTTTGTCGAGGGTGCTTGTCTGAGATATAGGGCATGCGGGCAGGTTGGGGAACCCCTTCTGGCAATTTGTTGGGGTCTCCAAGGGTGCAGCGGCTTGTTACATCCATTCCAGTCTCTCCTGGCCGAATGTTGGTACACCTACAGGAATGGGGGTAGGAGAGAGAAAAGAAGATGGCAATATTTTTAGAAGCTCATTCCCGCATTTCATTTGTATTTCATATGCAGAGATTCAGGTGTTAATTTACTAAGTAAATGTGACAAACAAATTATTGACAAATAATTAGAACGAAAATATTTGGATTTTCATAACCATCACACTGTATCAACATGGAGAAAAAAGATAATCTGTGCCCCTCAGTTAAGATGGTAACTATGATTTTGACAAATATTTACTATTTTTCATAGTTTA